>NC_053049.1:19277430-20737360 GCF_003473485.1 Medicago truncatula
GTTTGTCTAACATATGTAAATGTTTACCGATGTTTTTGGTAAACAATACGGGCATGTTTTGATTATTACGAGCAAAACCAAACCAGAGATCCTAGGACATGTTGTGCATTTGTTTTTGTGAGTTCATCGAGTTCATAGGTTGCTTTACGAACAGGACGAAACTGTGTGACATTTATTTTCATCTTATACTGATCCTTTAGCTAATTTATATCTTAGACTCACCATTACTTTAAGAGGGTTACTCTTAAAAACACCTAAACACATTCCCCTCACCTATGCAAATTGCTACGGGACCTTAATTTGAACTTTCATAACTCAAAACACGGAGGGAAACAAGGTTCTCCCATGTTGTACAATGGGCACGATCGTGATCATGCTTAACAATCCAAAAAGAGAATTTGGCAGAAAGTTCAGCACGGGTCGTGCTGCTTAGGACATCCAGAAAAATACACCAATATAATAGCCATGCTTAATCACCAAGACAGTTCAACCATCATCAAAAGAAAATCAAACCAACAAAATACTGGGCAGCTCGCCTCGCGAGCACATCTGCTCGCTATGGCGAGCTCAGGAAATAAGGTACTCGCCATGGCGAGTTCAAGGCGAATCGAGGCGAACAGAAATATGGTGCTATCGGGAAAATGACATTTTTCTCACTCAAACCTCAATTTTAAGCTCCCTAATCATCTTTTTAACCTAAAACTTGCTCCAGTCATCATTAAAATCATCTAGGTACATAATACTACCCAAATTACGGCTTGTAACAACACTTCAAAAATCCAGATTTTCTTAAGGGTACTCGCCATGGCGAGTTGTCTCACTCGCGAGGCGAGCGATGAAGTTGCTCACTCGCCTTGGCTAGCAAGGCTACTCGCGAGGCGAGCGATGAACTTCTGTACGGGCAGAATGCAGGTTTTTTCCAAAAATCTCATTTTCCTCCAATTCACTCCCCAAATCAGTATACAGATATGCAATGAAAGGTTATATGCACTCAGAACCCATTTCTAACATCAAAACACAATCCCTACTCTCTAAACTCATGAATTTAACAAAACCTAACTTCTCCCCAATTCTCACATAAACCTGTTAAAACAAAATCAGAATCCAAACCTATACAATTGCGGTAAACCTCACCCTTACCTTAGAATTGCAGAAATAACACAGCAGAAATCGGTTCCTAAGCTCCTCTCCCTTGCTCTTGGTTTTTCTCCCAAAACTTGTCTATTTCAGGTGAAAACGTTTCTCTGGTTTTTCTTTTCTTAACTTCCAAAATGTAACTCCCTTAATTAGCAATTAACTCCCCACTAACTATATCAATTATAACATAACCCCCAAAACTCTAATCAATTATATTCTCCACTTATTCTAATTATTAATAAAATAAATCATATAATAAATATATATAGACCACATAAATCACCAAAACCCATATAAATGACTCCACATCATCAAAAATAATAAAATAACGATTAGAGCGTTACACATTTGATGCGCTACCACTCTTAAACAACGACTCTTGGAATTTCTTCTATTTAAGGACCTGAGAAGTTGAAGAAATATAGGACAACACTATGAAATTTACAAGTTTCATTACTCTGTCAAAGTCAAATAACGCAAAAAACACTTAGAGAAATTCTTACAAATTTCTATATCTTTGAATTTATTAAGTCTTAGAGTCAATCTTTACTTCATTGTATTACACCTCTGATTGTATATCAAGTGTAAAAACCAACAATCTTTTATTTGATTATGTTAGATTGTAGAAGTCTCTTTCTTATCTGATTGAGCGATAAAAGTCTCTTTCTTGTGCGATTGAGTAAAAGAAATCTCTTGCTTGAGAAAATTGTAATATGTGAGATTATAGTGAAAATTCCTTGGAAATGCAAGGGAACTGGACTACCATCAGTTTGTGGGAGGAACTAGTATAATTGTTTTGTGTCATCTCTCTCTCTCTCTCTCTCTCTATCTCTCTCTCTCTCTCTCTCTCCCCCTGTGTGTGTGTGTTTGATTTTAAATCATTGCACCTAACTCTTTTTCTGACTCTGAACAAGACTCTATTTTGATTCAGACTCTGAACAGTTTCCGTAAAAAAAGGTTTTGAAAAAATCAACACAATTCAACCTCTCTACTTGACTTTTTCTCACCTTCATTGGGTCCAATGAAAAGGTATATTAAGAAAAATTTGATATTTCCTTCCTCCCCTTTCTCTAATTATTAGCCATTTAGAATAAGTTTTGTTCATAAATATAAGTCCACATGCAAGTTACTACGTGTATTTATTTTTATTTTTTCCAACATACCCCTTATAATTAATACTAATAAAAGATAATCAAACAATTATACTCAAATGGTTAATAAGCTCCACAAAGGACCAATAGTTGAGGAAAATCTTACCTCAAACAAACAACTCAGGATATGAATCCCGCATCTTACTTTCCAGCTCCCAAGTCAAGCTTTCACCAGTCGCTCCGCCCCAAACGACTCTCACAAGGGGTATTTCCTTGCCCCTCAATGCCTTCACTTTCCGATCATCAATTCTCACCGGTAAAGTTTCAACAGTGAGATTGTCCCTAACCTGCACATCATCTCTCGGAATAACATGTGAAGGATCCGCCACATACTTCCGAAGTTGTGACACATGAAACACATCATGCAAGTTCGATAGATGTGGTGGCAAGCCAACTCTATATGCCACCGTTCCAATCCTCTCTGAAATCTGATACGGACCAATGAACTTTGGAGTCAACTTCCTCGATTTCAAAGCGCGTCCTACACCCGTCATCGGAGTAACTCTTAAAAACACATGATCACCCTCTTGGAACTCAAGGGCCTTCCTCCGCTTGTCATGGTAACTCTTCTGTCGACTCTGCGACGCTTTCATCTTTTCTCTGATCATCTTGACTTTTTCTGTAGTCTCATGAACCAAATCTGGTCCCAACACAACACTCTCTCCTGACTCAAACCAGCACAACGGAGTCCTGCACCTCCGACCATACAAAGCTTCGAACGGTGCCATACCTATACTCGAATGGTAACTGTTGTTGTAGGTGAACTCTATCAATGGTAGGTGATTATCCCAAGCTCCACCTTGTTCGAGCACACACACTCTCAATAGATCCTCCAGTGATTAGATCGTCCTCTCCGACTGACCATCTGTCTGAGGATGATAAGCTGAACTCAATCTCAACTTCGAACCCAAAGCGTCCTGCAAACTCTTCCAGAATCTAGAGGTGAACCTCGGATCCCTATCCGACACAATACTCGAGGGACTCCATGTAGCTTCACAACATTATGAATATAAATCTCAGCCAACTGAGCTACCGGATAACTGATGTTGATAGGAATAAAATGTGCTGACTTTGACAATCTATCAACCACAACCCAAATAGAATCATGTCCTCTTGGAGTGTTTGGTAAACTTGTCACAAAATCCATAGAAATGCTATCCCATTTCCACTCTGGTACATCCAACGGTGTCAACAATCCTGCAGGCTTCTAATGCTCAACCTTAGACTTCTGGCAAGTCAAGCATGCATACACATATTGAGCGACATCTCGCTTCAACCCGGACCACCAAAATAGCTTTTTCAAATCATGGTACATCTTCGTAGCTCCCGGATGAATACTCAAGCTACTCTTGTGACTTTCCTCTAAAATTAACTTTTTCAATTCTTCATTGTCAGGAATACAAATTCTACCTCTGAATCTCAACACACCCTGAGCATCAACCTTGAAGTCACTATCCTCAGTGTTATTACCAGCAACAATTAGATCAACCAACTTGACATCCACCTGCTGTGCTTCTCGGATACTACTCAAGGAATCACTGTTAATCTTCAGCATGCCCAACTATATGCTTTGAGGCGACAACTCACATACCAAACTCATGTCTCTAAACTGTTCCAGCAAATCAAATTCTTTTATCATCATAGCAGACATATGCAGTGTCTTCCTGCTCAATGCATCAACAACTACGTTAGCTTTGCCAGGATGGTAATTCAAACTAAAGTCATAATCTTTTAACAACTCAAGCCATCTCCTCTGCCTCATATTCAATTCCTTCTGATCAAATAAATATTTCAAGCTCTTGTGATCACGGAACACTTCAAATCTGGAACCATACAAGTAGTGCCTCCAAATTTTCAAAACAAAAACCACCGCAGCTAACTCCAAATCGTGAGTGGGATAATTCTTTTCGTGTACCCTCAGCTGCCTAGAAGCATACGCTACCACCTTACCATCTTGCATCAAAACACCTCCTAAACCCAGCTTAGACGCATCACAGTAAACAACGAATGGCTCTTCTGGCTTAGGCAAGATCAAAATAGGAGCAGTTGTCAATCTTCTCTTTAATTCATTGAAACTACTCTCACACTGAGCATCCCACACAAAGGACTTACCCTTACAGGTTAACTGAGTCAACGACAATGCTAACTTTGAAAATTCCTCTATAAATCTGCGGTAATAACCAGCCAAACCCAAGAAGCTTCTGATTTCAGTCACCGACTTCGGAGTCTCCCATTGCGATACTGCATCAACTTTTGATGGATCAACTGCTATACCATCACCAGAAATAATATGACCAAGGAAACTTACTTCACTTAGCCAAAACTCACAGTTTGACAATTTGGCATACAACTTCTTTTCTTTCAATACTTGCAACACAATTCTCAGATGTTCTGCATGCTCTTCCCCAGTCTTAGAATAAATCAGAATATCATCAATAAATACCACCACGAATTTATCCAAAAAGGCATGAAAAATTCGATTCATATACTCCATGAACACACCAGGCGCGTTAGTAACACCGAAAGGCATCACTTTGTATTCGTAATGACCGTATCGTGTCCTAAAGGCCGTCTTCTGCATATCTTCATCCTTCACCTTAATTTGATGGTAACCTGACCTCAAGTCAATCTTACTAAAAACCTTTGCACCCACCAACTGGTCCATCAAGTCATCAATCCTCGGAAGTGGATACCTGTTCTTGATTGTAACTTTGTTCAATTGACGGTAATCTATACACAATCTCATACTACCATCCTTCTTCTTTACCAACAACACAGGCGCTCCCCACGGTGAAACACTGGGTCGAACAAACTTCTTATCAAGCAAGTCTTCCAACTGTTTCTTCAATTCAGCTAACTCAGAAGCTGACATACGGTATGGTGCCATCGACACCGGCTTTGTTCCTGGAACAAGGTCAATCGAAAACTCCACCTCCCTCTCCGGTGGCACATCAGGAATCTCATCGGGAAACACCTCCGGAAACTCATTCACCACCGGTAACCTGTCAATTACAGCTTGATTTTCTAACGACAGATACGCCATTAGAGAATACATCAAAATTCCATCACGTTCTAACTGCTTCATCTGTTTTGTATTCAAGAACTCAACTTCACCCTCTTCTTCAGCAGAAGAAAAATGTACCGTCTTACTAAAACAGTTGATATGAACCCAGTTATACTCTAACCAATTCATCCCAAAAATAACGTCCATCCCCGTCAACGGCAAACAAACTAAGTCTACCTCAAAATCTCTACCAAACATAGATGTAGGACACCTCAGACAAATAAGAGAAGTAGTCACTGAACCCTTAGCCGGAGTTTCAACAACCATTTCTCCTTTCATATCAGATACAATCAAACCCAACTTATAAGCACTTTCTAAAGCAATGAAACAATGAGTAGCACCAGTGTCTATAATAGCAATTAAAGGAGTACTATTAAAGAAACAAGTACCTCTGATAAGACGGTCCTCATTAGTAGTCTGTGTACCAGTCAAAGCAAATACCTTTCCACCAGTTCTAACCTTCTTCGGCTGTGTGCACTGAGTACTGATGTGGCCCTCTTCGTTACAATTATAGCATACAATATCGCCACGCTTACAATCAGCTAGCAAGTGACCCTTCTGACCACACCTGAAGCACTTCTTCTCATCCTTGGTACAAACGTTACTCTTGTGGCCTTTCTCGCCACACTTGTAACAAACTATCTCGGCAGGAGCATCTCTCCTATTCGGCCTCCTCTCATCATTCAGCCTTTGCTTACCCTTGTCAGCAGGGGCACTGTACGGCTTAGGACGACTCTGTTGTCCTTACCTCTTCGTTCACTCATCACTTTATAATGAGCTTTGGTGTCCTCCTTGTTATCGCGATTTTCGGGTGTCAAGTCATTAATTAGGCTTGAACCTTTCAATCTTTGATATTCTCTATTTTTTCTTGGGAAGGGCAAAATTGAGAAAAAACCCTTAGAGTCTAAGTTCGGGGGTCGTTTTCGCTACGGGAAGGTGTTAGGCACCCGGAACGATTATGGTATTCCATAAGAACCGTTCTCCTAAGTTTCTTTCTACGCTTTAGTTTTATTGCCTACTTATTAAAAAAGAAGTTTTATTTGAGTGAAGAATGGGGGAGAGAAGATGATTGAGATTTTATTTTACTTGGCTTGGAGGAGTTTTAACTCATTGCCTACGTACCCTTTTAAGGGATCAAAACCAAACGTAGTTCATTCTCGAAAATTGTTTTTGTTTTTGTCGGTTGATTTTAAGTTTGAAAAGAAAAAAGAGAAATTTTGAAGAATGGAGATGAGAGGCCTCAAGGGCATGAGATTTGGAAAATGTGAGGTGGAATTAGTTATTTTGCAAAATAAGGTCTAAGTATGATTAAAATTCATTAAGATTTTTACTTAAGAAAATAAAAGGAAAATGAGGAGTTTTGACTCCTATTTTGAAAAAAAAGGTTTTCAAGTGAGGTTATTCACATTTTTTTGGGAAAATGATTTTTGTCTAAGCGTTGTAAAACCTAAGCATACATCTAAACATACATTCCCTAATCATACATCTAGAATATCCATATGGGGTGTGTGCATGTGTCGGTGCTTGTGTCGGTGTACATCACTTATAGTGTCCATAGTCCTTTACATCGAGTCCTAAATACATGCTATGGTCTTGCAAGGATTTAAAAGATGAATTTAAACTAGCCTAAAATATTACATAACCATTGGAAATACAAAAAAGGAACAATTGCAAGAAATAAAAACCTAATCTAATAGGAATGAGAATGATGTGGTAAGATGCTATGAGATGAGTGAAACATGAGTCAACAATGTTAGCAAAACATGATGAAAAATATAACATGAGTGATAGGAAAAAACCATCAATTGAATATGGAATGAAATGGTAGAGAAATGATGAGAATAGCCAAGACATAATGAGAAGAAAAGTTGCTTGAAATGCAAGAAACACACAAATCATACCAAAACAGTAGCACAATCATAAAATCAACATCACACTTAACATAAAATTGCATACTAATTGTTCATAACATGTGCCAAAATTTATGAAGAAAAATATGGCAAGGAAATCACAAAATTAGGTCAAAAGGAACAAGTTAATCAAGAAAATAACACCTATATTTTTATCACTTTTTTAACATGTGAAAAGCATCACAAAAAATACCAAAAATGAATTAAAAACAATAGGATTTTTTCTAGAATATTTGAGAGAAAAAATTGAGCAAGCAGGGGTTCAATCAGCAAGAAAACAAGGTGTAAATAGCAAGAAAAAAGCAAAAACGTACAGGAACCCTAGGCCCAAACCCAAAGCCCAACACTCAGCAGCCTGATGACACAGGGAGCGTTGGATTAATCCAACGCTCAAGATCAAACAAGATAAACCGGTCTTGAACCAGACCGGTTCAGTGGCCTATATATATGTCTCAAGACCGGTTTATTCATTTGCTCCCTGCTCTTTCTCTCTCTAAACCTCTCTCTAGAACTCAGACCTCTCACCTCTCTCTAGAACTCACCGCCGGTGAGGATGAAGTGACGGCGGAGACCTTGAAGGTCCGCCGGAAACTTCATCTTCTCCGGCGAGATTATGAACTTTCCGGTGACCTAATTTCCAGAACTCAAAAAATTTTACATCAATCAAATCCTCTCTTCAATCTAAACGTGATTTCACCGCTGATTTTCACAAATAACAACTGAATCGTCGTAGATCTGAGGTTTTTGCTCCGGTTTTAAAAGTTAGGGTTCCACACTTTTTGAAAGAGAAACCTCTAAATCTTCGCAGATCTATGTTTATTCGTTTCTGGTTGATATTTTTGAAAGAAAATAAAGGAAACGAGGCTTTGAATGATGTAGATCTTAGAATTTATTTTCGGTTTTGATGACGTTTTTAGGTTTTCAATCTTTTTTGAACCAAAACGTTTTCCTTTTCAAAGATCTACACTGCCTTGGCTTCGTTGTTGCTTTTGAGGAAGAAAATTGGAGTTTAAGCGTTTACCTGAGTTTTAATGGAGATTTTGTTGAATTTCTTCGGAAGCACTTGATTCTTCGTTTTCTGTGTTCTTGATTTGGTTGCTGGACCGGAAATAAACCGGTGATTTCACTGGTTCTGCTTCTTCATCTTCTTCGCCGGTTTAAACCTTGCTTCTTTTCCTCTTCTCCTCAAATTTCGGATCCTTCGTGATCGTGTTTGAATTCGTCGCCAACGGTGATGAATTCGCACTGGAATTGCGAAGGGATTGATTCGATGATGAAGATTCGCAAAGAATCTCTGAGAATTACATAAAGAAATGATGATTTTGATGACTTTTGGTGAATCTGGAAATCTAGGGTTTGAGATTGTTCTTGGTGTTCTTGGTGATTCTCTGAGTTTTGATCTAACTGACAAGAGAGAGAAATTTCTCAGGTATTTGTGATGTGGCGCATGATTGATTTTTTTTTTCTGACTTGTGCATTGAATGCGCCTTTTATAGGCTGCCACTTGTACCTGAGACCCAATGGGACACTGCCATCTGGACTTGGACTTTTAGGGACTTTCCTGCAAAAATGAGAAAATTGGAGGACTAAACTGCAATAAAAAAAGGACTAAAAAGTAATTTTAAGAATTTTTGGACTAAAATGCAATTCTGGAAACTTTTTGAGGGACCAGAATGTAATAAAAATAAAATTGAATTAAAAATTGGTAAATTGAACAAAACGTAAAGCGAAACAAAAAATAAAATCAACAAAAGGACTAAAACGAACCAATTACTGACATGAGGTATTTTAAAATACCGCCCTGTCGAAATTTTGATAGGAAAAGACCAAAATGCCCCTAGTGACTAAACTGACCCAAACTGACTCAAATGCAATTTTTGAAATGATTTTTAAACAAAGGCTCAACAATGATTTGTACAGACAAGTTGAAAAGACTCAGAGGCAAACATATGGACTAAAATGGGTTCCACTGCAGGAAATGACCAAAATACCCTTTTGTATGATTTTTTTGAAATAAAATGCAAGAAAAGTAATGCGATGTTTTAGAGAGTTTTTAAATGACTTATAATGCGAGAAAAGACACTTTGAATAGTTTTATGCAAGAAAATTGAGCTTGAACGTGCTTTGAGACAGAGACAGTAAAATATGCAGATGAAAAGAGAGTAAAGATTCAGCGTAAAACAACAGCGAATTGACAAATATCAGTGTTAGAAAAGAAATTTGAACGAGTATTTTTAGGTCCAAAATCAGGGTATAACAGCTGCCCCTATTTAAGTTTCTTTGTCAGGAGGGTCAAGAGACGGAGTCTTTGGCTTGACGGGACGAAGATACTTAAATATTAACATTTGCACTGTGTTTGGACGTAAAAATACGCTCGTACATTTTCAAATATCATGAATGCCATGCAACATTTGGATTATGAATGCGAGACAAACGAGAGTTGGAACTAACAAAAGATGTCGTATCCATTGCGGGATTGGTAGATGTTGGCAAAATAACAAATAACAGAATAGATAGGGGACTAGGAACAAATTGACGGGTACAAGCTGCTCTTGGATTGAGCTGGGCACTTGACCGGGAATAAAAGCAAACAAACAGGTGCGAGTTGTCCTTGGATTCGAACTGGTCACTCGACCGGGGACATGGAAAGGGTAGACAGGTACGAGTTGTTCTTGATTCGAACTGGTCACTCGACTGAAAGCAAAGGCAAATAGACAGGTGCGAGCTTGTTCTTGGATGCGAACTGGTTACTCCACCGGAGACAAAGACAAATAGACAGGTGCAAGCTGCTCTTGGATTGAGCTAGCCACTTGACTGAACAGAAACAGATAGACAGGTACAAGCTGTTCTTGGACTTGAACTAGCCACTTGACCAAAATCATAGACACATAGACAGGTGCGAGCTGTTCTTGAATTCGAACTGGTAACCCGACCGATAACATTGAAAAGCAAACGGGTGCAAGTTGTTCTTGGAGGCGAACTGGTTACTTGACCAAACAGAAACATATTCACTGGGGATTTTTTTTTTTTTTTTTTTTTTATAAAATATAGATTGAGATTGACTTGACGTCGATTTGATTTGAAAGATAGAAATTGACCAATATTATTGGCTCACAAGGTTTTGACAGAGAACCCGACATGAGTATTGAATTGAGACTGATGTTGACATTGGAAATGCAATATGCATGGATGATATAACAATTTCATTAAATGCATGGGCACGTAATATGCATGATTATGCATGTATGAATGCTTGTAATGCATGACTGTTGGCAGTTTGTAGACACAGTTCCGCAGAGACAGACAAGACACTGGAGTATTGGGCACGTAGTGGCTTGTGCTATATTACACATTCCTGGAAATCCTCTTTGGAGATAACGTCGTTGGGAGACTTATCGGAACCATGACCGAGGGCAGGTAGCTATGCAACTTGCTGGGGATAGAATCTCGGAAGACTCTACTGGGAATAATGCCGTCATTGCCGGGCATTTCAGTGCCGGGTGTATCGTGGATGTCGCATCTGTGGTCAATGCTTTTTGCATGTTATTTTCTCAATTTCATTCATTTTTCATTCATTTTTTTTTGTATCCCATTTTTGCCTAAATCGCCCTTTCGGATTTTCGATCCACCGGGGAAATAAATTCTTTTCAATGCCCCATTTTTGCCTGAACTGCCCTTTCGGGTTGTCAATCCAGCGGGGTGCTCATTTTTGCCTAAACCGCCCTTCCGGGTTTTCAACTTAGCGAGCCTATTCATTTTCATGCATTTTCATTCTGTTTTTTCATTCTTGCCATTGACCACAGACTATCCTGGGGAAGAACCTGCTTGTAACATATATTGAAATAGACACCAACATACACTCGCTCATGCATGTTTCATTTGAATGTACCCTGTTGCTCAGGTTTGCTTTCAAAAACTTTTTCAATTTTCAAGATGTTTGTTTCGAGCATTTGTCATTATTAAAAATAGAAGGAAAATGTTTTTGTACATAACTTTGAAAGTAAAAAGAAAATAGAGTTTCAAACAAAAGCACAGGCTCAAATTGATGTATAAGAGTGGTGGTCAGCCGAAGGCGTGACTCCACGGATTTACAAAGCTTGGAAAATGGTAATTTTTATTGGTTGGTGGTACATTGAACACAACAATCATTACATTTCCTAGAAACTTTGAATTCGCAAGCATAGGAGCTTTTGATGAAGATGGTCATTAATAGCTACAGATGCCCCAAGGGAACGGTGGTTGGCCAGATATAGTTACTTGCCTCTTGTTTCAATCTCATTTTTGCATGAACCGCCCTTCCGGGTTTTCGGCTCATCGAGACGCTCATTCTTGCCTGAGTTGCGTACAATCTCAGCGAGCTTTTTCATATATTTTTTTTTTTGTCCCTTATTTTTGCCTGGACCGCCCTTTCGGGTTTTCGATCCACCGGGAAGCGCATTTTTGCCTAGGCCGCCTTTTCGGGTTTTCGACCTACCACGCTGTTCTTTTCATATTTCTAGGCAAAGTATTTCTTGACTATATCGGCATTCACATGATTTGGAAGTTCTACACCATCCATGTGTGTAAGAATTAAAGCACCACCGGAGAAGGCCTTCTTGACAACATAAGGACCTTCATAGTTAGGCGTCCACTTGCCCCTTGGGTCGGGTTGTTGGCTTATCCTCCTTTTCAATACAAGTTCCCCTACCTTGAATTCTCGAGGATGGACTTTCTTGTCAAAGGCAGTCTTCATTCTTGCTTGATATGACTGTCCACGAGCCATGGCATCCATACGTTTTTCCTCAACCAAATTCAACTGATCATACCGGCTTTGGCACCATTCGGCCTCGGATAACTTTGCTTCCATGATCACACGGAGAGATGGGATCTCCACTTCCAAAGGAAGAACTGCTTCCATACCATATACAAGGGAGAAAGGGGTTGCCCCGGTTGAACTGCGCACTGTAGTCCGGTAGCCATGCAGAGCATAGGGTAACATCTCATGCCAGTCTTTGTAAGTGATTACCATTTTCTGAACAATCCTCTTGATATTCTTGTTGGCGGCCTCAACTGCACCATTCATCTGAGGTCTATAAGGAGAAGAGTTATGATGCTCAATTTTGAATTCTTCACAAAGAGCTTGCACCACATTGTTGTTCAGGTTAGTACCATTGTCGGTAATAATCTTGCTGGGAACACCATATCGACAGATGATGTTGTTCCTGATGAACTTGGCTACCACTTGCTTGGTCACATTGGTATAAGATGCTGCTTCAACCCACTTGGTGAAGTAGTCAATTGCCACTAAGATGAAACGATGACCATTTGAAGCCTTCGGTTCAATTCTTCCAATCATGTCGATGCCCCACATTGAGAACGGCCATGGGGATGAAATAACATTAAGAGCGTGCGGAGGCACATGAATCTTATCAGCATAGATTTGACATTTGTGGCACTTTCTGGCGTGCTGGTAGCAATCATGCTCCATGGTCATCCAGTAGTAACCTGCCCGTAACAACTTCCTTGACATAGTATGCCCTGTAGCATGGGTCCCGAAGGTACCGTCATGTACATCATGCATTAGCTGCTCCGCTTCGTGTTCATCAACACATCTTAACAATACCATGTCATAGTTTCTTCTGTACAGAATATCTCCATCTAACAGGAATCTACTGGCCAATCTTCTCAGGGTCTTCTTGTCTTTGTTGGAAGCACCCGGCGGATACTCACGGCTTAGCAAGAACTGTTTGATGTCGTAGTACCAAGGTTTATTGTCAACTGTAACACCCCGTTTCCCAAAATCAATTTAATTATAATTATAAAATCAGAGTTCAACACCAAACGGCATGTCACACCACTATACAAAATTTCTTAAATAGGATAAAACTATTTAACAACATCCTTCATAAAACTTCATTAATTTGCAGCAGAATATTCTTCAAAATTAAACTCCATTATCCAACAATAAATCTTGGTACTAGGCCTCAACATAATAGTTCAACAATAAACAAAGGCTACATTAACTTGTTCCAAAAATTGATACATAGGTAGAAATTAAACTATAAATCTCATCCCACGTATCAGAGTCCTAGACACTTTGAGCCACCACCAACTACTCAGGATCACCTGCAAGTTACCCATAGGGAGGGCAACATTTTCAAGCAGAAGGGGTGAGATTCACAACAAAATATAGGTAAAGAATGCATCAATTGAATCTAACACCCTATCAGATAATTCATCAACAATATTATATGAATATCATCTTTTTCACATATCATCAACAATATTAATTTATAACCCTCTCAACAACATATGCAACCCATCACCACTCCACTAAGACTCCTCTAAACACCCATGCATGTGGTACCAAAAATCAGGGCCGTAACCCACACCGCTGTCGAATGGTTAAAGCATTCTCATCAGGACATAAGTCCTCACCACTAACACCACTTTGAACGACCGAGCGTTCCAGAGCCAAAGCTCTCCCACTGTTATGTTTATGCAACTAATCCCCTTGAGTATATCTACATACCAACAAATCTAACATATACATATATATGATTCACCATCCAATTTACAACATTTAAGTGAATTTTAATTAAATACAACATACATTCAGTCAGCATCTATTCATCACAACCAACCAGGACATCCAGGGAAATACATATCAACATACAAGCCATGCTTAATTCAACAATATAAACCATCCAAACAACAACAGAAATCAAACCAACAAAATACTGGGCAGCTCGCCTCGCGAGCACATCTGCTCGCGATGGCGAGCTCAGGAAATCAGGTACTCGCCATGGCGAGTTCGAGGCGAACTCGAGGCGAACAGAAATATGGTGCTCTCGGGAAAAATGATATTTTTCTCACTAAATCAACCATTCTAAGCTCCCTAGTTATCTTTTTAACCTAAAACTTGCTCCAGTCATCCTTATAATCATCTAGGTACATAGTACTACCCAAATTACGGTTTATAACAACATTTTGAGAATCCAGATTTTTACAAGGCTACTCGCCATGGCGAGTTGTATCCCTCGCGAGGCGAGCGATGAAGTTGTTCCCTCGCTAAGGCAAGCATAGGCTACTCGCGAGGCGAGCGATGAACTTCTGTACGGGCAGAATGCAGGTTTTTCCCAAAAATCCCATTTTTCCTCAATTCACTCCCCAAATTAGTTTACAGATATGCAATGATAGGTTTTATGCACTCAGAACCCATTTCTAACCCCAATTCAACGATTCCTACACTCAGAACCCATTAATCAACAAAAACCTAACTTCTCCCAATTCTCACATAAACCTGTTAGAATAAAATCAGAATTCAGAACCTATAAGATTGCGGTAAACCTCACCCTTACCTTAGAATTGCAGAAATAACACAGCAGAAATCGGTTCCCAAGTTCCTCTCCCTTGCTCTTGGCTTTCTCCCAAACTTGTCTGTTTTCACGTAAAACGTTTCTCTGGTTTTTCCTTTCTTAACTCCCAACTTGTAACTCCCCTAATTAGCAAATAACTTCCCACTAACTATATTAATTATAACATAACCCCCCAAACTCTAATTAATTATATTCTCCACTTATTCTAATTATTTAATAAAATAAATCATATAATAAATATATATACACCACATAAATCACCAAAAACCATATAAATGACACCACATAATCAAAAATAATTAAATAATGATTAGAGCGTTACAACTCTCCCCAAATTACTGAATTTCGTCCTCGAAATCTTACCTCAAACAAACAACTCAGGATATGAATCCCTCATCTTACTTTCCAGCTCCCAAGTCAAACTTTCACCAGTCGCTCCGCCCCAAACGACTCTCACCAAGGGTATTTCCTTGCCCCTCAATGCCTTCACTTTCCGATCATCGATCCTCACCGGCAAAGTCTCAATCGTGAGATTGTCCCTAACCTGTACATCATCTCTCGGAATAACATGCGAAGGATCTGCTACATACTTCCGAAGTTGTGACACGTGAAATACATCATGCAAGTTCGATAGATGTGGTGGCAAGCCAACTCTATATGCCACCGTCCCGATCCTCTCTGAAATCTGATACGGACCAATGAACTTCGGGGTCAACTTCCTCGATTTCAAAGCACGTCCTACACCCGTCATCAGAGTAACTCTTAGAAATACATGATCACCCTCTTGAAACTCAAGGGCCTTTCTCCGCTTGTCATGGTAACTCTTCTGTCGACTCTGCGACGCTTTCATCTTCTCTCTGATCATCTTGACTTTTTCTGTAGTCTCCTGAACCAAATCCGGTCCCAACACAACACTCTCTCCTGACTCAAACCAACACAACGGAGTCCTGCACCTTCGACCATACAAAGCTTCGAATGGTGCCATTCCTATACTCGAATGGTAACTGTTGTTGTAGGTGAACTCTATCAATGGTAGGTGACTATCCCAAGCTCCACCCTGTTCAAGCACACACACTCTCAACAAGTCTTCCAATGATTGGATCGTCCTCTCCGACTGACCATCTGTCTGAGGATGATAAGCCGAACTCAATCTCAATTTCGAACCCAGAGCGTCCTGTAAACTCTTCCAGAACCTAGAAGTGAACCTCGGATCTCTATCCGACACAATACTCGAAGGAACTCCATGTAGCTTCACAACACTATGTATATAAATCTCAGCCAACTGAGCTACTGGATAACTGATGTTGATAGGAATAAAATGTGCCGACTTCGTCAACCTATCAACCACAACCCAAATCGAATCATGTCCCCTCGGAGTGTTTGGTAAACTTGTCACAAAATCCATAGAAATGCTATCCCATTTCCACTCTGGTACATCCAACGGTGTCAACAATCCTGCAGGTTTCTGATGCTCAACCTTAGACTTCTGGCAAGTTAAACATGCATACACAAAATGAGCGACATCTCGCTTCAACCCAGACCACCAAAACAGCTTTTTCAAATCATGATACATCTTCGTAGCTCCCGGATGAATGCTCAAGCTACTCTTGTGACTTTCCTCTAGGATTAACTTTTTCATTTCTTCATTATCAGGAATACAAATTCTACCTCTGAATCTCAACACACCCTGATCATCAACCTTGAAGTCACTATCTTCAATGCCATTACCAGCAACCATCAGATCAACCAACTTGACATCCACCTGCTGTGCTTCTCGGATACTACTCAGAAAATCACTGTTAATCTTTAGCATCCCCAACTGTACGCTTTGAGGTGACAACTCACATACCAAACTCATGTCTCTAAACTGTTCCAGCAAATCGAATTCTTTTATCATCATAGCAGACATATGCAGTGTCTTCCTGCTCAATGCATCAGCGACTACATTAGCTTTTCCCGGATGGTAATTCAACCCAAAATCATAATCTTTTAACAGCTCTAGCCATCTCCTCTGCCTCATATTCAATTCCTTCTGATCAAACAAATATTTCAAGCTCTTGTGGTCACTGAACACTTCAAATCTGGAACCATACAAGTAGTGCCTCCAAATTTTCAAAACAAAAACCACCGCAGCTAACTCCAAATCGTGAGTGGGATAATTCTTTTCATGTACCCTCAGTTGCCTAGAAGCATACGCTACCACCTTGCCATCTTGCATTAAAACACCTCCTAAACCCAGCTTAGACGCATCACAGTAAACAACGAATGGCTCTTCCGGCTTAGGTAAGATCAAAATAGGAGCAGTTGTCAATCTTTTCTTTAATTCATTGAAACTACTCTCACACTGAGCATCCCACACAAAGGACTTACCCTTACAGGTTAACTGAGTCAACGGCAATGCTAACTTTGAAAATCCTTCTATAAATCTGCGGTAATAACCAGCCAAACCCAAGAAGCTTCTGATTTCAGTCACCGACTTCGGAGTCTCCCATTGTGATACTGCATCAACTTTTGATGGATCAACCGCTATACCATCACCAGAAATAATATGACCAAGGAAACTTACTTCACTTAGCCAAAACTCACATTTCGACAATTTGGCATACAACTTCTTTTCTTTCAACACTTGCAACACAATTCTCAGGTGTTCTGCATGCTCTTCTCCAGTCTTTGAATAAATCAGAATATCATCAATAAATACCACCACGAATTTATCCAGAAAGGCATGAAAAATTCGATTCATATACTCCATGAACACACCGGGCGTGTTAGTAACACCGAAAGGCATCACTTTGTATTCGTAATGACCGTATCATGTCCTAAAGGCCGTCTTCTACATATCCTCATCTTTCACCTTAATTTGATGGTAACCTGACCTCAAGTCAATCTTACTGAACACCTTTGCACCCACTAGCTGGTCCATCAAGTCATCAATCCTCGGAAGCGGATATCTATTCTTAATTGTAACTTTGTTCAATTGACGATAGTCAATGCACAACCTCATACTACCATCCTTTTTCTTCACCAACAACACAGGCGCTCCCCACGGTGAAACACTGGGTCTAACAAACTTCTTATCAAGCAAATCTTCCAACTGTTTCTTCAATTCAGCTAACTCAGAAGCTGACATACGATACGGTGCCATCGACACCGGCTTTGTTCCGGGAACAAGGTCAATTGAAAACTCCACCTCCCTCTCTGGTGGCACATCGGGAATCTCATCAGGGAACACCTCCGGAAACTCATTCACCACTGCTAGTTTGTCAATCACAGCTTGGTTTTCTAACGACAAATATGCCATTAGAGAATACATCAGAATTCCATCACGTTCCAACTGCTTCATTTGCTTCGTATTCAAAAACTCAACTTCACTCTCTTCTTTGGCGGAAGAAAAATGTACCATCTTACTAAAACAGTTGATATGAACTCGGTTATACTCTAACCAATTCATCCCAAAAATAACATCCATTCCCGTCAACGGCAAACAAACTAAGTCTACTTCAAAATCTCTACCAAACATATAAATTGGACACCTCAAGCAAACAAGAGAAGTAGTCACTGAACCCTTAGCTGGAGTTTCAACAACCATTTCTCCTTTCATGTCAGGCACAATCAAACCCAACCTATATGCACTTTCTAAAGCAATGAAACAATGAGTAGCACCAGTGTCTATAATAGCAATTAAAGGAGTACTATTAAAGAAACAAGTACCTCTGATGAGACGGTCCTCATTAGCAGTCTCTGTACCAGTCAAAGCAAAAACTTTTCTACCAACTCTAACCTTCTTCGGCTGTGTGCACTGAGTACTGATGTGACCCTCTTCATTACAATTATAGCATACAACATCACCGCGCTTGCAATCGGCTAGCATGTGACCCTTCTGTCCACACCTGAAGCACTTCTTCTCATCCTTGGTACAAACGTTACTCTTGTGACCTTTCTCGCCACACTTAAAACACACTCTCTCAGCAGGAGCATCCCTCTTACTCGGCCTCCTCTCATCATTAAGTCTCGGCTTACCCTTGTCAGCAGGGGCACTATACGGTTTAGGACGACTCTGATGCCCTTTACCTCTTCGCTCACTCATCACCTTATAATGAGCTTTGGTGTCCTCCTCGTAGATCCTACAGCGACTTACCAAATCAGAGAAAATTCTAATCTGTTGGTATCCTATAGCCCTCTTGATGTCAGCTCTCAAGCCATTTTCAAACTTTATGCATTTGGAGAATTCAGCTGTCTCCGGAGCATAATGGGGGTAGAACTTTGCAAGCTCCACAAATTTTGCAGCATACTCAACAACAGACATGTCACCCTGCTTCAACTCCAGAAATTCGATCTCCTTCCTACCTCGGACATCTTCCGGAAAGTACCTGTTCAGAAATTCCCTACTGAACACTGCCCAGGTCACTACAGCTCCATTCTGTTCCAACACTGGAAGCAAACTTACCCACCAGTCATCTGCCTCCTCAGCCAACATGTGCGTCCCGAACCGCACCTTTTGCACTTCAGAGCACTGCATGACTCTGAAAATCCTCTCCACTTCCTTCAACCATGACTGGGCGCCATCTGGATCATACCTTCCTTTGAATGCTCGGGGATGATTCCTCAAAAAGGTCTCCAGCATCCTCACTTCTCTGTTACCAGCTTGCGGTTGCTGTTGAACAGCTTGAGCTACGGCCTCAAGTGCAGCAGCAATAGCAGCATCGTTCCTACCAGCCATCTTAAGATTCTACATAATGAACAACAATTCAGAACAACGACAACAACACAACAATATTAGAGTTGACACTCTATCCTAGGTGGCTCAACACGACTCTACTACTTGGCCGGACGGACCAACCTGCTCTGATACCAATTGTAACACCCCGTTTCCCAAAATAAATTTAATTATAATTATAAAATCAGAGTTCAACACCAAACGGCATGTCACACCACTATACAAAATTTCTTAAATAGGATAAAACTATTTAACAACATCCTTCATAAAACTTCATTAATTTGCAGCGGAATATTCTTCAAAATTAAACTCCATTATCCAACAATAAATCTTGGCACTAGGCCTCAACATAATAGTTCAACAATAAACAAAGGCTACATTAACTTGTTCCAAAAATTGATACATAGGTAGAAATTAAACTATAAATCCCATCCCACATATCAGAGTCCTAGACACTTTGAGCCACCACCAACTACTCAGGATCACCTGCAAGTTACCCATAGGGAGGGCAACATTTTCAAGCAGAAGGGGTGAGATTCACAACAAAATATAGGTAAAGAATGCATCAATTGAATCTAACACCCTATCAGATAATTCATCAACAATATTATATGAATATCATCATTTTCACATATCATCAACAATATTAATTTATAACCCTCTCAACAACATATGCAACCCATCACCACTCCACTAAGACTCCTCTAAACACCCATGCATGTGGTACCAAAAATCAGGGCCGTAACCCACACCGCTGTCGAATGGTTAAAACATTCTCATCAGGACATAAGTCCTCACCACTAACACCACTTTGAGTAACTAGTACTCCACCACTTTGAACGACCAAGCGTTCCAGAGCCAAAGCTCTCCCACTGTTATGTTTATGCAACTAATCCCCTTGAGTATATCTACATACCAACCAATCTAACATATACACATATATGATTCACCATCCAATTTACAACATTTAAGTGAATTTTAATTAAATACAACATACATTCAGTCAGCATCTATTCATCACAACCAACCAGGACATCCAGGGAAATACATATCAACATACAAGCCATGCTTAATTCAACAATATAAACCATCCAAACAACAACAGAAATCAAACCAACAAAATACTGGGCAGCTCGCCTCGCGAGCACACCTGCTGGCTATGGCGAGCTCAGGAAATCAGGTACTCGCCATGGCGAGTTCGAGGCGAACTCGAGGCGAACAGAAATATGGTGCTCTCGGGAAAAATGATATTTTTCTCACTAAATCAACCATTCTAAGCTCCCTAGTTATCTTTTTAACCTAAAACTTGCTCCAGTCATCCTTATAATCATCTAGGTACATAGTACTACCCAAATTACGGCTTATAACAACATTTTGAGAATCCAGATTTTTACAAGTCTACTCGCCATGGCGAGTTGTATCACTCACGAGGCGGGCGATGAAGTTGTTCACTCGCTAAGGCGAGCATAGGCTACTCGCGAGGCGAGCGATGAACTTCTGTACGGGCAGAATGCACGTTTTTCCCAAAAATCCCATTTTTCCTCAATTCACTCCCCAAATTAGTTTACAGATATGCAATGAAAGGTTTTATGCACTCAGAACCCATTTCTAACCCCAATTCAACGATTTCTACACTAAGAACCCATTAATCAACAAAAACCTAACTTCTCCCAATTCTCACATAAACCTGTTAGAATAAAATCAGAATTCAGAACCTATAAGATTGCGGTAAACATCACCCTTACCTTAGAATTGCAGAAATAACACAGCAGAAATCGGTTCCCAAGTTCCTCTCCCTTGCTCTTGGCTTTCTCCCAAACTTGTCTGTTTTCACGTAAAACGTTTCTCTGGTTTTTCCTTTCTTAACTCCCAACTTGTAACTCCCCTAATTAGCAGATAACTCCCCACTAACTATATTAATTATAACATAACCCCCCAAACTCTAATTAATTATATTCTCCACTTATTCTAATTATTTAATAAAATAAATCATATAATAAATATATATACACCACATAAATCACCAAAAACCATATAAATGACACCACATAATCAAAAATAATTAAATAATGATTACAGCGTTACATCAACCATATTTTCACCAGCCTGATCGATCACATCCCCAGTAGCGAACACATGTGAAGGTCTTTCAAGGCGTTGCACTTTGATTATCGGCACATCATTCCAATGGTTTACTCGAAACATGGAGGATAGAGTAGCAAGAGCATCAGCCATTTGGTTCTCATCACGAGGAATATGGTGCAGCTCAACCTTTGTAAAATATGTCAGCAAACGTCTCGCATAATCACGATAAGGAATCAACTTGGCATGGTGGGTCTCCCATTCACCCTTTATTTGGTTGATGACGAGTGCAGAATCTCCATAGATGTCGAGGTATTTGATTCTCATGTCAATTGCTTCCTCGATCCCAAAGATACATGCTTTATACTCGGCCATATTGTTTGTACATTCGAACCGAATCCGGCCGGTAAAAGGGATGTGATGCCCCTGCGGGGATACAATGACTGCCCCAATTCCTTTACCATAAGCATTGACAGCACCATCAAAGACTAATCCCCACTTGCTATTGGGATCTGGACCTTCACCAATCAACGGTTCTTCGCAGTCTTTTGATTTCAAATACATGATCTCTTCATCGGGGAAATCGAACTCAATTGGTTGATAATCATCAAGAGGTTGGTAGGCAAGATGATCGGCAAGAATGCTACCTTTGATTGCCTTTTGAGTTTTGAACACAATATCATATTCAGACAAAAGCATCTGCCAGCGTGCAATCTTCCCAGTAACAGCAGCTTTCTCAAAGATATACTTTATCGGATCCATTCTGGATATCAACCAAGTTGTATGATTCACCAAATAATGACGCAGGCGTTTAGCGGCCCAGGCCAGAGCACAACAAGTCTTCTCAAGCATTGTATACCAGGTTTCACAATCGGTGAACTTCTTGCTTAGATAGTAGATAGCATGTTCTTTCTTTCCAGTCTCATCTTGTTGACCAAGTACGCATCCCATGGATTCATCAAATACTGCCAAATACATAATCAAGGGCCTTCCTTCCACGGGTGGGACAAGGATAGGTGGTTCCAGCAGGTAGTTCTTGATGCTATCAAAAGCTTCTTGGCATTCATCATTCCATACAATAGGCTGATTCTTCCTGAGTAGCTTGAAGATCGGCCCGCAGGTTGCGGTCATATGAGATATGAATCGGGAGATGTAATTTAATCGTCCAAGGAAACCTCTGACTTGCTTCTCGGTCTGTGGAGCTAGCATTTCTCGGATGGCCCGGACTTTATCAGGATCGACTTCAATGCCCTTTTGGCTGACAATGAAGCCTAATAACTTTCCGGATCTAACGCCGAACGTACATTTGTTAGGGTTCAATCGAAGCTTGTACTTTCTCAACCTTTCGAACATCTTTGTCAAGTATTCAACATGTTGCTCCTCATCTGTTGACTTTAAAATCATGTCGTCCACATATACTTCGACTTCTTTGTGAATCATGTCATGAAACAGAGTAGTCATCCCTCTTTGGTAGGTGGCACCAGCATTTATTAAGCCGAATGACATCACTTTGTAGCAGAAAGTACCCCATGGAGTGATAAAAGATGTCTTTTCTCTATCTTCAGGAGACATTTTGATCTGATTGTAACCGGAGAAACCATCCATAAAGGAGAACACCTTGGACTGAGCAGTATTGTCAACAAGCACATCAATATGAGGTAATGGAAAATTATCTTTTGGACTGGCTTTGTTCAGGTCTCTGAAGTCAACACACATCCGGACTTTACCATCCTTCTTTGGCACAGGTACAATATTGGCAACCCATTCAGGGTACTCAACCGTCATGAGGAAACCCGCATCAATCTGTTTTTGAACCTCGCTCTTAATCTTGAGAGCCATATCTGGATGAGTCCTTCTCAATTTCTGCCTGACAGGAGGACATTCAGGCTTTGTGGGGATCCGATGCTCCACAATCTTAGGATCTAGACCTGGCATATCTTCATACGACCATGCAAAAATATCCGGATATTCCCGGAGGAGCTGAATGATCTTCTTTTTAACCCCTTCCTCTAGAGCAGCACCGATCTTGATTTCTCGCTTGTTCTCCTCGGTACCTATGTTGATGAGCTCAATCTCTTCCTGGTGAGGCTGAATGGCTTTCTTTTCTTGCTCAAGTAGTCGAGTGATCTCATACGGTATGTCATCACCTTCCTCATCTTCGGCTTCATACACCGGGAACTCAAAATTCGGAGGGAATGTAGGGTTACTGTGCCCAACGGGTTTATTATAGTTCAATCTGCGTAAAATGGTTGGATGATTTTAGAAAGAGGTTTTTTATGCAGATTTTTGAAATTAATAAGAAAATACAGATATTTTGGTTTTTTCTGGCATTACCATTATTTCCAAGGAAAAAGCACTAAAAATAGCAGTCATGAAAGAAACGACAATTTTTATTAACAACGGCGATGCCGAAACAAACATGCCCTTACAGAAAATATCACTCTCGCTTCGGGCAGAGCGAGAGGATTGTTATTTTGAAAAAACAAGATACTTAAGCAACAAGGCATATTACTCAGAAACATGCATGATTGAGGGAATGTCGATGGCATCCCAATCTCTCGCAATGCCTCCTGGTGTAACAAATGCAGGCCTAGGGCCAAATCCAGTTGCTTCTTCGGTGATTGCGTTGACAAACCCAGCACTGTAGAATGTTCCGGTGGAGACTCCTGAAGTTGGGGAAAAGCCAAGACCTTCCTTATGCTTGTTCTCACAGAGTTGTATTAACCTGCCCCAGCCGGCAGCTTGACCTTCTTGGACGGCTCTCTGTGCATCCTTCAAAGAAGCCATAGCAGTGCCATCCCTTTTGGGCTCCGTACCTTCGACTGTTAATCCTTGAAAAGCGGTTCCCTCTGCAGACCCTGCTTCTATGCAAGAGAAAGATGATAGCTGGCTAACCAGGTATGCTTCCTCTCCATGAATTGTAACAAGCTTTCCACTCTTTGCAAACTTCAACTTCTGGTGCAAGGTAGAGGTCACCGCCCCAGCGTCATGTATCCACGGTCTTCCTAAGAGACAGCTATAAGAGGCATTGATATCCATGACCTGGAACGTGATTAGAAAGGTTTCGGGGCCAATAGTTATTGGCAAGTCTATCTCCCCGAGAACGCTCTTACGGGTTCCATCAAAGGCTTTAACCAGAAAAGTGCTCCTCCTCAAGGGAGTTCCCCGATAACTCAGCTGATCCAGCGTTGACTTAGGCATCACGTTCAAAGATGAGCCAGTGTCCACTAACACATTTGATAGCATGTCGGACTTGCAATTCACGGAGATATGCAAGGCCAGATTATGATGCTTTCCTGCTTCGGGCAATTCATCTTCACTGAACCACAGATTGCTGCAGGCGGTAATATTCCCCACTATGCTACCAAAGTGATCCACAGTGACCTCATGATCCACATAAGCTTGCTCCAATACTTTCAAAAGGGTATCTCTGTGAGCAGCGGAACTCAGGAGTAGAGACAAAATGGATATCTTCGACGGGGTTTGCAACAGCTGATCCACAATCTTGTAATCACTTCTTTTGATCAACCTCAAAATCTCGTCCAGATTAGAATCCTCTATAGAATGGCCTGGTTGGCTTGCGTCTCTAGTAACAGGAGAAACATCAGTCGGGGTTGCTTTGTCAATGGGTGGCATGGTAGGTGTAGTTGCCTTCTTTTGAAACAACGGTGGACGGACTCTTCCGCTTCTCAGGGCTGCTGAAGTTCCTTCGGCGATGTTGCTCATCATGGCCAAGGACACCAGAGGCACTTCTACTCCGTTTTCGATCATGGTAGCATTGTATTTGTAAGGGATAGCCCTATCTGAAGTATAAGGTACCGGTCCGGGCAACCTTATCACTAGAGGCTCAGCATTCTCCTTCAAAGGCATACTCTTGACAGGCGGATCATGAAAAACTGGCACAATCACACAGACATCACTGACAGTCAAAAAATTATCATTCATCAAGTTCTGGATGTCATCTTGAACAGTATAGCAACCCAAAGGATTACGAAGGCATCCTAGGCAATTGGCATGATCATGGCTAAACAGAGAAGCTTTGCATAGCTTGATGTGTAGAGGCACCAGAGGAGTTGCGACATTACGGACATCAAGTCTAGGAGCTTCCTCACATACTTCGATCATGTTCACAGCGGCATGATTTGGAAGAGGATCGTCGAGGACATGCGGGACATTATTCTCAAAAGTCAACCTTCCTTGATCAACGAGCTTCTTCACGATGTACTTCAAAGCATAGCACCCTTCGACATCATGACCCAGGGCGCCTTGATGGAAATCACATTTGAGGTCGGACCTGAACCTGGGAGGCAACGGATCAGGTGGGGGCTTGCCCTGTCTGGTTGTGCAGTGCCCTCTGAGGAGTAGAGTTGGAAGCAACTCGGCATACAACATTGGTATCGGAGGGAAAGTAGGTCTAGCCTGTTGATATTGTTGTTGTTGTTGAACCGGCAACTGTTGTTTCATCTGTTGAGCAATTGCATTAACGGGTACCTGAGGTTGACCCGGTGGCAAAGGATACTGATGATAGAATGGTGGAAAGAAAGGATGCTGAGAGTACGGCGCATATGGGTACGACGGAGGCATTTGGGCAGCATTAATAGGAGCAACAGTAGCCATGGATTGACCGGCCCCGGCAGATACCATCCCTACTTCAGTTTCTTTCTTCTTGTGGTGTCCGTTACCATACCTCTTTGATGCATTCACGGAGGATTCAGCTTTCTCGAATACAATGATTCCTTCTCTGACGGCTTCTTCCAGACGAGTCCCCATGGTGACCATCTCCGAGAAGTTATTCGGGGCAGCGATGATCATTCTCTCAACATAATCCTTTTTCAAAGTCTTTAGGAATGTCTGGGTCATTTCTTCTTCATCAAGAGCGGGAGTAATGCGGGCAGCTGCCCCCCTCCATCTTTGTGCATATTCGCGGAAGCTTTCCTCCTTCTTTTGGGAGAGAGATCTGAGGAATTCCCTGTTTGGCTTCAATCTGGTATTAAACCCATAGTGGCTTTTGAAAGCAGCGGCTAATTCATCAAAGGTGTGAACGTCATTTTTGCTCAAGCTAGTATACCATTCTGCAGCATCTTCCATTAAGCTATCTTGGAAGCAGTGAATCATGAGTGAATCATTGTCTTTGTAGTTACCCATCTTTCGGACATACTTGATGATGTGGTTCTGGGGACAAGTCAGCCCATTGTATCGGTCGAAATCCGGGATCTTGAACTTCTTATGAACATCCACCTTTGGTACCAAGCAGAGATCATGAGTCTTAAAAGAGTCCCCGTTCCCTTGGTTAGCTTTGATTTCATGACGGAGTTCTTTAGCAAGTTCCTCCATCCTTTCTTCCATGGTTTTGATCACGGGGATGTTTCCGTGATGTGTGTTGATGTTAACACCTTGAGGTATGGCATGTACAAGAGGCTCAGTGACAGTTGCCGTTGTCGGAGGCAAAGTAGTATTGATGGAGACAACGTTTGTTGCGGGAATCGGATCATTGTTAGCAGTACCAGAAGTGCCCGCTGCAGTACTAGGAGTAAAAAACGGTGGAAGTCCATACGGAAACCCAGTCGGCATAACGAAGCGAGCATCAGTAGATGCAGTTGGGATCACACTTGTAGTTATAGGGATAGCTGCGGCTATAGGGATAGCTGTGGCTGATTGTTCCTGGGCGGCTAGCAGAGCAGTCATGGTATCATTGGCCTTAGCCAATTCTTCCCTCAGAGAAGCTAACTCGGTACGGAGCTGAGCATTTTCTTCTTCCATAGCTACCAAATTCTTCTTTCTGTAGAGTCTAGTCCGATGTATTCTGTCAGGTTCGTAAACTTTCCGAGCACGAGCCACCTTTCAATCTGTGGCAGAAGAACCAGGAGGCAGTGAGCACTTGGAAACCTTTTGTGACTTGATGAATGATGCACATGATGCATGATATGTACAAATGCAAATGCAAAAAAGTTTCTTTTTTGGACATCGAAGGATTTTTAGACAAATTAGGAGCTTTGTAAACAATATCTAAACGAGCAAAGCAAAACGAGGTGTTTACAAGGCGAATCCCTTTGAAATACTAAGCCAAGGGAAGACTTTGAAATATAAACAAATAAAACTCTCAAGCATAGGAAGTGGTGGGATGATCCTCAGACTTAGACTCCGAATCCGAACCGCAGTATCTAGCATAGAAGTTGCGTCGTCCTCTAGCTCTCTTGGAGTCCCGCATAAGTAACTCATCTTTTTCTTCAAGTTCCCTTCGGACCTTAACCAATTCCTTCTTCAACATCAGGTTCTCATGAGTCTTCTGCTCATCCTTGCCATCCAAAGTCATGATTAAATTCTCAGCTTCATTGTATCGGGCTTTCCACATCTGTTTCTCACGACTCTCCATGGCTAGATGCTCCTGATACATTCCCTGAGTTGTGGGAGGTAGAGGTAAAGGTATAGATGGAGCAGATGCAGACACATATCTCATAGCAGGGTAAGGCATACCAATCTCTTTAGCTCGATTTATTACCCACTGAGTATAGGCCTCATGAGCAATACCGGATCTCACACCCAAATGCTTCACACTCTTCCTACGGACCTTAGACCAAGCCTCTATGAAAGCCTCCCTTTGTCCGGTGGGGGCGTTCGAATAGTAGAACAACTCTGGAGATGTGATAAGATTGATGGGCTTTGCCTTCATTGGGAACCCAAACTGTCTCATAGCAAGCTCCGGATTGTAGTTGATTCCCCCACGGGTACCAAGAAGAGGTACATTGAGAAAATCTCCACAACCGGTAATAATTTCCTTAACCTGAGCGGCGGGAGTGATCCAGACCACCTCGTTAGGAGAGAGAGCCATAATCCGCTGTGAGTAGGACCAATTCTCCGAGTTGTCATGGAAAGAGCTCGGAAGGTGAGAAATAAACCACCTATATAGGAGAGGCACACAACAAAGGATTTACCCACGACCTTTGAGAGTCCGGTCATGGATAGCATGGTATGTGTCAGCTAGCAAGGTAGGAACCGGATTCTTGGAATGGAAGATCTCAATAGCATTCATATCCACAAAGTTGTCGAGATTCGGAAAGAGAATGAGCCCATAGATAAGCAATGCAAGAATAGCCTCGAGTGTGTCCTGACAAGTGGTTTTGAGATTAGCTTGCTCAAGTAGATACTTTGAAGTGAACCCTCGGATGTGAGACTTGGTAGTAAGATGATTGGAGACATCGGAAGTCTTGAGATAGAGATCCTTAGCAATAACCAAAGGAATGAGAGAAGTCCCGGGACTGGTGAAAGGTGTCTTCTCGGCTATAGGTGAATCTAACAGGTGGGAATAAGCCTCAAGAGTAGGGACCAACTGGAAATCCGGGAAAGTGAAGCAACGGAAACTCGGGTCATAGAATTGCACTAGAGTGTGCACTAGCTTCTCTTCAACATTAGTCCGGAGAATAGTAAGCAAACCACCATATCGGAGTCGGAAACCTGTTTGATTCTTAACCTTGAGTGCCAAATCTCTCAAACTAACCAAATCAACCTCCTTGAACTTGTAGGATTTAGTCTTCTTCATACCTGTAATGTTTACAAAGTTTTTAATTTGTCCAATCCTTCGATGAATGCATGAGAAAAAATTTTATGCATGAATGCATGTATGCATGATTGTTTTTTTTTTCAATTACAGAGAAAACATGGAGGGTTGAGATTAAAGTCGAGGAGCCACGGGCGGACACGGTGCCCGGTAAACTAAGGCTTAGGATAATAGTAACCAAGGTTCTAATCAAGTTCCCAAACTGCAACCTCTCTTACGTATATCATGGTAGCACGGGACAACGTCCGTTCCATGTTTATTCGCGAGAAGGTCTAGTTTGAGTGTAGTATCGCATGACAACTAAAACTCGAGACAACATTCGGTTTAGCCACCGCACTACGTCCTAAAAAAAGGCCAGGGATGGGTTTGGTAACTACGGTCCATAGCATCGTCGAACAATTGAAAGCAAAGTGCCTAAGCATGACAACACACGCCGACAATATTACTTCCAAAATGCCTCAGCTATGTGAGATTGATCGCATAACCCAATACACGAGGCAACGCTCGGATTGAATTGTCGATTATATCTCTACCTATTCATAAGTTCACTCAGCCCGGGTATAAGACTTTTGATATTCTCACCCCACACGTCAAATGAAAATAAACAAGTATTCACATATGTAAGCAATAAAACAAAGCGTAAATATAAACTAAGAAAAACTAGGCGTGACCCGCTTAAAAAGATCCCCAGCGGAGTCGCCATTTCTGTTATCGCGATTTTCGGGTGTCAAGTCATTAATTAGGCTTGAACCTTTCAATCTTTGATATTCTCTATTTTTTCTTGGGAAGGGCAAAATTGAGAAAAAACCCTTAGAGTCTAAGTTCGGGGGTCGTTTTCGCTACGGGAAGGTGTTAGGCACCCGGAACGATTATGGTATTCCATAAGAACCGTTCTCCTAAGTTTCTTTCTACGCTTTATTTTTATTGCCTACTTATTAAAAAAGAAGTTTTATTTGAGTGAAGAATGGGGGAGAGAAGATGATTGAGATTTTATTTTACTTGGCTTGGAGGAGTTTTAACTCATTGCCTACGTACCCTTTTAAGGGATCAAAACCAAACGTAGTTCATTCTCGAAAATTGTTTTTGTTTTTGTCGGTTGATTTTAAGTTTGAAAAGAAAAAAGAGGAATTTTGAAGAATGGAGATGAGAGGCCTCAAGGGCATGAGATTTGGAAAATGTGAGGTGGAATTAGTTATTTTGCAAAATAAGGTCTAAGTATGATTAAAATTCATTAAGATTTTTACTTAAGAAAATAAAAGGAAAATGAGGAGTTTTGACTCCTATTTTGAAAAAAAAGGTTTTCAAGTGAGGTTATTCACATTTTTTTGGGAAAATGATTTTTGTCTAAGCGTTGTAAAACCTAAGCATACATCTAAACATACATTCCCTAATCATACATCTAGAATATCCATATGGGGTGTGTGCATGTGTCGGTGCTTGTGTCGGTGTACATCACTTATAGTGTCCATAGTCCTTTACATCGAGTCCTAAATACATGCTATGGTCTTGCAAGGATTTAAAAGATGAATTTAAACTAGCCTAAAATATTACATAACCATTGGAAATACAAAAAAGGAACAATTGCAAGAAATAAAAACCTAATCTAATAGGAATGAGAATGATGTGGTAAGATGCTATGAGATGAGTGAAACATGAGTCAACAATGTTAGCAAAACATGATGAAAAATATAACATGAGTGATAGGAAAAAACCATCAATTGAATATGGAATGAAATGGTAGAGAAATGATGAGAATAGCCAAGACATAATGAGAAGAAAAGTTGCTTGAAATGCAAGAAACACACAAATCATACCAAAACAGTAGCACAATCATAAAATCAACATCACACTTAACATAAAATTGCATACTAATTGTTCATAACATGTGCCAAAATTTATGAAGAAAAATATGGCAAGGAAATCACAAAATTAGGTCAAAAGGAACAAATTAATCAAGAAAATAACACCTATATTTTTATCACTTTTTTAACATGTGAAAAGCATCACAAAAAATACCAAAAATGAATTAAAAACAATAGGATTTTTTCTAGAATTTTTGAGAGAAAAAATTGAGCAAGCAGGGGTTCAATCAGCAAGAAAACAAGGTGTAAATAGCAAGAAAAAAGCAAAAACGTACAGGAACCCTAGGCCCAAACCCAAAGCCCAACACTCAGCAGCCTGATGACACAGGGAGCGTTGGATTAATCCAATGCTCAAGATCAAACAAGATAAACCGGTCTTGAACCAGACCGGTTCAGTGGCCTATATATATGTCTCAAGACCGGTTTATTCATTTGCTCCCTGCTCTTTGTCTCTCTAAACCTCTCTCTAGAACTCAGACCTCTCACCTCTCTCTAGAACTCACCGCCGGTGAGGATGAAGTGACGGCGGAGACCTTAAAGGTCTGCCGGAAACTTCATCTTCTCCGGCGAGATTATGAACTTTCCGGTGACCTAATTTCCAGAACTCAAAAATTTTTACATCAATCAAATCCTCTCTTCAATCTAAACGTGATTTCACCGCTGATTTTCACAAATAACAACTGAATCGTCGTAGATCTGAGGTTTTTGCTCCGGTTTTAAAAGTTAGGGTTTCACACTTTTTGAAAGAGAAACCTCTAAATCTTCGCAGATCTATGTTTATTCGTTTCTGGTTGATATTTTTGAAAGAAAATAAAGAAAACGAGGCTTTGAATGATTTAGATCTTAGAATTTATTTTCGGTTTTGATGACGTTTTTAGGTTTTCAATCTTTTTTGAACCAAAACGTTTTCCTTTTCAAAGATCTACACTGCCTTGGCTTCGTTGTTGCTTTTGAGGAAGAAAATTGGAGTTTAAGCGTTTACCTGAGTTTTAATGGAGATTTTGTTGAATTTCTTCGGAAACACTTGATTCTTCGTTTTCTGTGTTGTTGATTTGGTTGCTGGACCGGAAATAAACCGGTGATTTCACTGGTTCTGCTTCTTCATCTTCTTCGCCGGTTTAAACCTTGCTTCTTTTCCTCTTCTCCTCAAATTTCAGATCCTTTGTGATCGTGTTTGAATTCGTCGCCAACGGTGATGAATTCGCACTGGAATTGCGAAGGGATTGATTCGATGATGAAGATTCGCAAAGAATCTCTGAGAATTACATAAAGAAATGATGATTTTGATGACTTTTGGTGAATCTGGAAATCTAGGGTTTGAGATTGTTCTTGGTGTTCTTGGTGATTCTCTGAGTTTTGATCTAACTGACAAGAGAGAGAAATTTCTCAGGTGTTTGTGATGTGGCGCATGATTGATTTTTTTTTCTGACTTGTGCATTGAATGCGCCTTTTATAGGCTGCCACTTGTACCTGAGACCCAATGGGACACTGCCATCTGGACTTGGACTTTTAGGGACTTTCCTGCAAAAATGAGAAAATTGGAGGACTAAACTGCAATAAAAAAAGGACTAAAAAGTAATTTTAAGAATTTTTGGACTAAAATGCAATTCTGGAAACTTTTTGAGGGACCAGAATGTAATAAAAATAAAATTGAATTAAAAATTGGTAAATTGAACAAAACGTAAAGCGAAACAAAAAATAAAATCAACAAAAGGACTAAAACGAACCAATTACTGACATGAGGTATTTTAAAATACCTCCCTGTCGAAATTTTGATAGGAAAAGACCAAAATGCCCCTAGTGACTAAACTGACCCAAACTGACTCAAATGCAATTTTTGAAATGATTTTTAAACAAAGGCTAAACAATGATTTGTACAGACAAGTTGAAAAGACTCAGAGGCAAACACATGGACTAAAATGGGTTCCACTGCAGGAAATGACCAAAATACCCTTTTGTATGATTTTTTTGAAATAAAATGCAAGAAAAGTAATGCGATGTTTTAGAGAGTTTTTAAATGACTTATAATGCGAGAAAAGACACTTTGAATAGTTTTATGCAAGAAAATTGAGCTTGAACGTGCTTTGAGACAGAGACAGTAAAATATGCAGATGAAAAGAGAGTAAAGATTCAGCGTAAAACAACAGCGAATTGACAAATATCAGTGTTAGAAAAGAAATTTGAACGAGTATTTTTAGGTCCAAAATCAGGGTATAACACTCCTCATAAATCCTGCAACGACTTACCAAATCAGAGAAAATTCTAATCTGTTGGTATCCTATGGCTCTCTTGATATCAGCTCTCAAGCCATTCTCAAACTTTATGCATTTGGAGAATTCAGCTGTCTCCGCGGCATAGTGGGGGTAGAACTTTGCAAGTTCCACAAACTTTGCAGCATACTCAACAACAGACATATCACCCTGCTTCAGCTCCAGGAATTCGATCTCCTTCCTACCTCGGACATCTTCCGAAAAGTACCTGTTCAGAAATTCCCTCCTGAACACCGCCCAGGTCACTACAGCTCCATCCTATTCCAACACAGGTAGCAAACTTACCCACCAGTCATCTGCCTCCTCAGCCAACATGTGCGTCCCGAACCGCACCTTTTGCACTTCAGACCACTGCATGACCCTGAAAATCCTCTCCACTTCCTTCAACCATGACTGGGCACCATCTGGATCATATCTTCCCTTGAATGCTGGGGGATGATTCCTCAAAAATGTCTCCAGCATTCTCACTTCTCCATTACCAGCTTGCGGTTGCTGTTGAACAACCTGAGCTACAGCCTCAAGTGCAGCAGCAATAGCAGCATCGTTTCTACCAGCCATCTTAAGATTCTACATAAGAAACAACAATTCAGAACAACAACAACAACATTAGAGTTGAAACTCTATCCTAGGTGGCTCAACACGACTCTACTACTTGGCCGGACGGACCAACCTGCTCTGATACCAATTGTAACACCCCGTTTCCCAAAATCACTTTAATAATAAATATAATATCAGAGTTTATCACCAAACGGCATGTCACACAACTTTTCAAAATTTCATAAATAGAATATAAACTAATTAATAAACATCCTTCATAAAACTTCATTAATTTGCAGCGGAATATTCTCAACATTAAACACCATTATCCAACAATAAATCTTGGCACAAAGGCCTCAACACAATAATTCAATAATTAACAAAAGGGGTACATCAACATGTTCCAAAATTTGATACATAGGAAGAAATTAAACAATAAATCTCATCCCACGTATCAGAGCCCTAGACACTTTGAGCCACCACCAACTACTCAGGATCACCTGCAAGTTACCCATAGGAAGGGCAACAAAAATATAGATAAAGAATGCATCATTTGAATCTAACACCCTATCATATAATTCATCAACAATATATAAATATCTTCATTTTCACATATCATCAACAACGGTAATTAGTAACCCACTCAACGACTCATGCAACTCATCACCACTCCACTAAGACTCCTCTGACAACACCCATGCATGTGGTACCAAAATCAAGACCGTAGCCCTCACCGCTGTAGAATGGTTAAAGCATCCATTTTCAGGACATAAGTCCTCACCACTTTGAGCAACTAGTGCTCCACCACTTTGAACGACAAGGCGTTCTAGAGCTGAAGCTCTCCCACTGTTATGCTTATGCAACTGACCCACTTGTGTATATCTACATACAACCCAACCTATGCATTTATATGTATATGACTCACCACTCCAATTTACAACTTTCATGTATAACTTAATTAAATAAAAGCATACATCCAGCCAGCATCCATTCATCACAACCAATTTAGAACATCCAGAAAAATACACCAATATAATAGCCATGCTTAATCACCAAGACAGTTCAACCATCAACAATAGAAAATCAAACCAACAAAATACTGGGCAACTTGCCTCGCGAGCACATCTGCTCGCTATGGCGAGCTCGGGAAATAAGGTACTCGCCATGGCGAGTTCGAGGCGAGCTCGAGGCAAACAGAAATATGGTGCTCTCGGGAAAATGACATTTTTCTCACTCAAACCTCAATTTTAAGCTCCCTAATCATCTTTTTAACCTAAAACTTGCTCCAGGCATCATTAAAATCATCTAGGTACATAATACTACCCAAATTACGGCTTGTAACAACACTTCAAAAATCCAGATTTTCTTAAGGGTACTCGCCATGGCGAGTTGTCTCACTCGCGAGGCGAGCGATGAAGTTGCTGACTCGCCTTGGCGAGCAAGGCTACTTGCGAGGCGAGCGATGAACTTCTGTACGGGCAGAATGGAGGTTTTTTCCAAAAATCCCATTTTCCTCCAATTCACTTCCCAAATCAGTTTACAGATATGCAATGAAAGGTTATATGCACTCAGAACCCATTTCTAACATCAAAACACAATCCCTACTCTCTAAACTCATGAATTTAACAAAACCTAACTTCTCCCCAATTCTCACATAAACCTGTTAAAACAAAATCAGAATCCAGAACCTATACAATTGCGGTAAACCTCACCCTTACCTTAGAATTGCAGAAATAACACAGCAGAAATCGGTTCCTAAGCTCCTCTCCCTTGCTCTTGGTTTTTCTCCCAAAACTTGTCTGTTTCACGTGAAAACATTTCTCTGGTTTTTCTTTTCTTAACATCCAAAATGTAACTCCCTTAATTAGCAATTAACTCCCCACTAACTATATCAATTATAACATAACCCCCAAAACTCTAATCAATTATATTCTCCACTTATTCTAATTATTAATAAAATAAATCATATAATAAATATATATACACCACATAAATCACCAAAACCCATATAAATGACTCCACATCATCAAAAATAATAAAATAACGATTAGAGCTTTACACATTTGATGCGCTACCACTCTTAAACAACGACTCTTGGAATTTCTTATATTTAAGGACCTGAGAAGTTGAAGAAATATAGGACAACACTATGAAATTTACAAGTTTCGTTACTCTGTCAAAGTCAAATAACGCAAAAAACACTTAGAGAAATTCTTACAAATTTCTATATCTTTGAATTTATTAAGTCTTAGAGTCAATCTTTACTTCATTGTATTACACCTCTGATTGTATATCAAGTGTAAAAACCAACAATCTTTTATTTGATTATGTTAGATTGTAGAAGTCTCTTTCTTATCTAATTGAGCAATAAAAGTCTCTTTCTTGTGCGATTGAGTAAAAGAAATCTCTTGCTTGAGAAAATTGTAATATGTGAGATTATAGTGAAAATTCATTGGAAATGCAAGGGGACTGGACTACCATCAGTTTGTGGGAGGAACTAGTATAATTGTTTTGTGTCATCTCTCTCTCTCTCTCTCTCCCCCCGTGTGTGTGTGTGTTTGATTTTAAATCATTGCACCTAACTCTGTTTCTGACTCTGAACAAGACTCTATTTTGATTCAGACTCTGAACAGTTTCCGTAAAAAAAGGTTTTGAAAAAACCAACACAATTCAACCTATCTACTTGACTTTTTCTCACCTTCATTGGGTCCAATGAAAAGGCATATTAAGAAAAATTTGATATTTCCTTCCTCCCCTTTCTCTAATTATTAGCCATTTAGAATAAGTTTTGTTCATAAATATAAGTCCACGTGCAAGTTACTACGTGTATTTATTTTTATTTTTTCCAACATACCCCTTATAATTAATACTAATAAAAGATAATCAAACAATTATACTCAAATGGTTAATAAGCTCCACAAAGGACCAATAGTTGAGGAAAACTTCAATTCCATTCCTATATTAATAATTAATATTTGGAGCATGATGCCTAATATAAAGCTTAATTTGGGTTTCTCGTAAAGATTGTTTTTTGCTTTCCATTATGGCTTTGCCCATACTTGCTTCTCCCCCCGTTGCCTTTATCAAAACGATTTTCCCCAAAGACCGGTCGTTATCTCAAGCAACATGGAACTTCAATTTCCCTCGTCCAATTCAATGCAAGGCATCATATAAAGTTTCCAATGATCAAAATCAAACAATTTCTCGTCGACCTTCTAAATACCAACCTTCAATTTGGACCGATGATTATATCCAGTCATTAAGTAGTGAATATAAGGTATGATTATTTAACACTTATTTTTAAGTAGTCCTTGGTAGTAAGTTACTTGTATGCAATTAGTAATAATCCGTGTAAGTTAATTAACTTAATGCAGGAAGAGATTTATGGAGATCAACGCAAAGTTCTAAGGGAAACAGTAAGAATGATGTTGTGCAAAATAGAAAACGAGCTTGATCAACTTGAGTTTATTGATGTGTTGCAGAGGATTGGAGTGTCTTACCATTTTAACAATGAAATTAGGGACATATTGGACAACATTTACAACAAACAAACATCCAAGTTGAAGAAGAACTTGCATGCCACAGCACTCAAGTTCAGACTCTTGAGGCAACATGGTTATGATATATCTACAGGTTACTTATTTATTTTCACAACACTAAACCAATGCAATACACATAAAGAAATAAAAAACCTGGATAACTAACTAAAAACCAAAATCAATCAAGACTACTACCTCAATTAATTTTTTTTAATAGTATTTTTAGTCCCTACAAAAAAAATTTACTTCTAATTTTAGTCCTTGCTAAAACAAAGTTTGTTTAATTATCCTTAAACTCTTAAAATTTTGAATGATTTTTTTTTGGACATGTTTAGAACACTATGAAAGGTTCATCTACTAAAACTTAGAATTTTTTAACATAAAATGAATTAAATATGAATTTTTTAAAACGAAAAAAGTTAAAGATAAAAGTAAAAAAATCTGGACATAGAAATCAAATTTTGCGGAGGAACTTCTAGTAATGTTCTTAACACATCTATAAAAAATTGTTCAAAAACTTGAGAGTTTAAGTATAAATTAAACAAATTTGAATTGAGCAGAGACTAACACTGCATCATTTTTTTGTAGGGACTAAAAGAACTATTAAAATTAAGTAAAGACTTAACTTTAAAGGTCTCAATTTTATAGGGACTAAAAATATATTTAACCCTATAAAAAAATACATATTTATATTATTTGTTTATTTTTTGCAGATTGTTTTGTTTGCTTTCAAAATGAATTATGTAATTTTAAGATAGGACAGTTTGTAGATGTTCATGGAATGTTGTCAATGTATGAAGCTTCTTTTCATTCGTTTGAAGATGAAACTATATTGGATGAAGCAAGAGATTTCACCACAAATTTTCTCAAAGGATATTTGAAACAAAATAGAGGCAACCACATATCACTTCTAATAAGTCATGCTTTGGATCTTCCATTGAATTGGACAATTTCTCGACTCGAAGCTCGATGGTTCATTAGTATATACGAAAAACAGGAAAATAAGAATCATGCTTTACTCCAATTCGCTAAATTGGATTTCAACATCCTTCAGAGCAAATACCTTGAAGAACTAAAGTGTGCATCAAGGTAATAAAGTTATTATTTACATTAAGAGATACAATAGTTCCTTAATTCATACTACTTCCGTCTCAAACTAGGTTTTTTATTTTTATTTTTTTAGTTTTACACGGTTGTAAAGAAAATGATTAGTAAGGTTGATTTTCATAGTAAAATATTTTTAATTGTGATTAGTGGAGTTGTTAGATGATGATAAAGCAATTAATTAATAAGGGTACGTTCATGAAAAACAATAATAAATGTTGTATACTAATGTTAAAGGGACGGATAATTTTAGAGTAAAAAAATAATAAAATGACATTTAATTTAAGACGGAGGGAGTACTCCCCATCTCAATTATAAGTAAAAATAACGAATTTCATATTTAGTTTGTTAAAAAAATATGTTAAATTAGATTGATTGTTTGATCTTATGAAAATTATAAGCACAATATTTTTTTTGGAAGAAATTATAAGCACATTATTGAAGGTAACATTATGGAAAGGTATTTGTTCCTGATTATACGTTAACTTATGTGAGAGAAGAACACGAGATCCAAAAGAGTTCTTTGAGAAATGAAGAGGATAATGATCCATTTGGAACTGATGTGAAATAGCATTTTAACTTTAGTGTCTATCTTATAACCGATGTGAAAACCCCATTGTTGCGCTTGTTACATCAGTATGAGAGAAAACCGATGTAGAAAGCTGGATTTCACAATTGTTCAAACCCGATCTGAAAACTCATTTCCAGCTGATGTGAAAACTCCATTTTGAAGTAGTGAACAGTCAAAGATTGAGAGAGATTGGCAATACTTTCTACTAATAATTTGATCAATTTTTTCTTCATTTTCAGATGGTGGAAAGGAACTGCACTCGGAGAAAAAGTGAGCTTTGCTAGGGATAGATTGGTTGAGAACTTTGTTTGGACTGTTGGAGCAAATTTCAAGCCAGATTTTGAACTTTTCAGAATAGGTATAACAAAGCTCAATGCCTTAATTACCACAATTGATGATGTGTATGATTTGTATGGCACCCTGGAAGAACTTGAGCTCTTCACAGAAGCTATTGATAGGTAATTACAGTTAAATAATGATATTTTTAATTTTCTTCTATTTATTTGAATTTTCTCTTGTTGGAGAAATTATCAATATTTTGTTTGGTGATTCTAGATGGGATTTGAATGCCTTGGATTCTCTCCCATACTACATGCAAATATGCTTTCATGTGGTTTACAACTTCGTGAACGAAATTTCTTTTGAAAGCTTGAAAAAGAATGAGAAGTATATTAGTACTCCATACCTCAAGAAAGCAGTAAGCAACAATAATATTATTTGTTTCATTATTATTCCTCTTAATTATTTAGGCATGTGACATTATCGTGCTTAATAGTGGACAGATCTATGTAAAGCATATTTGATTGAAGCAAAATGGTACTATAGTGGATATACTCCAACCCTTGAAGAATACATGGCAAATGCATGTATAACGATAGGTGCATATGCTCTATTTACCCATGGTTACTTTTTGATGCCACATTCAATCAAAAGGGAAGACTTGGTTCGTTTAGGAGAAGACTCCAACATAATTCATCTTACAGCAATCATTACACGACTTGCTAATGACCACGGGACTTACAAAGTACGTTGCCAAAAAATTACTGCAAATCTAAGTAGTAAAATTACAACTAAACTTTTAATTTTCACTAATTTTTTTCTTTTTCTTTTAACTTTAAAGCGTGAAAATGAGACAGGTGATATTCCAAAGTCAAATAAATGCTACATGAATGAATCTGGAGCTTCCGAAATAGAGGCTCGTGATTATATGAAGTCCATGATGTCTATATTATGGAAGAAGCAGAATAAAGAAGCTCAAAGTTCATCTTTCTCTCAAAATTTCATAGATACAAATATGAACGGATTTAGAATATGTATGTTCATGTACCAGAATGGAGATGGGCATAGCATTCATGATCCCGAAATTCAGAATCGGATAATGTCATTGATTTTTGAACCGATTCCTTTTTGATGTAATACTCCATCCGTTTCTATGCTTTCATACTATTCAAACTAATCACAAGATTAAGCTTCAAGTTACCGAGTTAAAACAAGTAATTGTTACATGCATAGCTTCATAACATTTAGGTTGGTTCAGAGCGATTTAAGATTCATTTTTATTTATTTTGGAGTAATGCATGCAATGATTTTGTATAGAGTGCAAGGTTCATATTCATGTTAATGTTCAAGAAAAGCAGTAAAGATGAATCTTGGCTTTGTGAAATTCATGCTCAAGTTGTTATCATCATCAGGGATGCCAAATATATGAGTAGATAATGCTCTGAATCGTGGACCCTAATCTGCAAAGGTAAGTCCAGCAGTTGACAAAGGCTCCACTACAACAGGTGGAACGGTAGTTGGTTGTCTTCTTCTTTTTCCCTTGCAATGTCTCTCTACATACTCTTCATCAACATATCCCTTGTTCAAGACCATGTTTTGGCAATGCCACCCTTGTGTTGTGCATAATCCCATTATCATTCCTAGGGACGCCAGTGGCCTTCTTTCATCATGTCAAGTCTAAGCAATGACTTTCATCTCTTGAGCAATCACTCGAGCCACATCCACATGTTGAGTCTATGATGAAAAAGTACAAGAGGTAGCAAATTTCCATAATTGTAGACGACACATGCTCTATTGGTTTGATGTTGTGAAGGATAAGGAGTAAGAAAACTTGCACCCTTAAACAGTTCTTTAATCCTGACCATCAAACCGGCCATTTATCCTCACAATCTACTATCTGCTATAAATCTCCAAAAATGTTTCATAATTTACCTCGGTTAAATTCATAATCTTCGTAATATTCATAATTTGACGCTACGTGAATAGTTGATAGAAGAAAAGCTATGTTAAGGCACATCCACTACAATGAACGTGCAATGCCAAAACTTATTTGGTGGATTTCATCTTCCACCTTTTCGGTTTTATTGTGTGCAAACTACGTGATTCAATTGTTCAATTGCTTTCATTCATTATATTGCTTTCAATTGGCACCAAGTTGTCCCAATTGAATTTGGTGTATGTACTTTTTTGTTTGTTGAGATTTTCTTTTCGGTGGCTGATTCCAAAAAGTATTTTTCCTTTCAAAAATCCCACTGTCGTACTCGTGAGTGGCATATCAATTTAGACTTAATTGGAATTCCAGTCTTGCTCTAGGCTGGTTCTTCACCATTCTCTCATTGGGGTATGTCGTGCCATGGAAGCCATCTGTCCATGACCATGTGTCATGGTGAATCCGCTGGTGCAATCTACTCCATTGTCTATATTGGTTCAGGCTCTTAGAGGATCTTTAAATATAGACGATAGAAAACATCTGTTATCAGCAATTAAGGGGGACTCCTTGTGTATCAAGATTATCCACGAAGCATATGATAAGGGTCTCGTTTCTTGCAAAAAAAACCTTCATGGCCGTAAATTTTTGAAGAAAGGGGACAAGCCATACACTGCGAAAGATTTGGTTCGGAAGCTTACCAAGTTGTGGAACACTACATGTAAATGGAAAATGATCTCTCTCGAACATGGATTTTACGATTTCCAAATTTAAAATTATGAAGATTAATTAACATTTGGTTTGGGCTAGGGGCACAATGAATTTAAAATTGGATGTCCTTCGAGCATCACAATGGCAAAAGGATTTTAACCATAGCACACAATATCAAACTCATGCACATATTTTGATCTTTAATGGATTTGCCACATGAAAAATGGCAAGACCAAACACTCTTAGAAATAGCTAGTGTTGTTGGGACACCATTAACTTTAAATGGTACTACTGAAAACATGGCCTTTGGTCAGCATGCGAGGATTCTGGTTGATATGAATTTTTTTGAAATGAATTTTTGATGAAATCCCTGTTGAGAGGGTACATTATACTTTCTATGTAGAGGTTCTTTATGAGAGATCCCTCGTTTTTGTTCTCACTGTCATATCATAGAGCACTCTGTTGGATATTACAAATGGATCGATCATACGAAAGAAACTTTGAAAGTCGATCAAGGAAGAAACCGTTGGTTAAACAATGGCAATATAGCTTAATTTAATTTTACCACGATCTTATAGTTTATTTCACAAGTTTATAACTTATATTTAAAATATTATTTCAAATACGTTTGAACTTATAGCATATAATTTTTTCTCCCTTTTTTACCTTATTATTAAAAATATATAGTCCCGTAATAAATATGTCTTGCTAATAAACATATATTTGCGTGCAACTTTCTTTCTTCCGTGTGTCATTTTTAATATCAACAAATCAGTAATATGGTTAGAGATGATTCGAACTAATTTATTTATTTATTTTTTAATGAAAATATATACATTCTCTTGTTTTTTTCGTTGTAGTAATACATTTTTGAGTTTTTCTATTTACATCCCATGTTTTTCTGGTTACACCCAAATTTTTTTATTTTTTTTATAATACCAAAATTGCCCTTTTATATAAATTTTCTTAAAACCCTAATTTTATTCATTGTCAGTGAGTTTCATCCTCTTTCACCCCACAAAGCGATCGATCAATCAATATCAATCTCCATGAAAATTAAAGAGTGAATCAAAATATTTTTCATACATACTCAATTGGATATAAGTAAGTGAATTTCTTCTTCTATTTGCTAGTTTCAATTTTTTTCCTTCAACTGCAATGATGCACTGTACGATTACGGTTTTAATTTACATTGGCAAGGATAACTTAAATTCAGTTTAAGTAGGTTCATGTAAACTAAATTTACATGAACCTACTTAAACTGAGTTTACATGAACCTACTTAAATTGAGTTAACATGAACCTACTTAAACTGAGTTTACATGAACCTACTTAAACTGAGTTTACATGAACCTACTTAAACTGATTTTACAAAATCGCAGAACTGTGAATCGCAGAACAAGGAAAACACAAAATCAGAACTGAGAACCCATAATAAGAAAAACACAATCGATTGAAGAACAACACTTGCTAACCTGATTTGCTTCGAATTTTCTTTGAAATCATGAATGGACGTGAGAAAGTATGGTTTTGAAAATCTTCGCAGAACACAATCGATCGATTGGAGAATTATGGTTTTGGAAGAAGGGTTTTGGGGTGTAACCAAAAAAGAAGGAATAGGCTTTTTGAAAATCAAATTTTATGAAAGGATAATCTTGTCATTTTGGGGTGCAACCATGATTAACTAGGGTGCAAGTAGAAAAACTCTACATTTTTTTATGGAACATCCATCATTGTTACGTTTAATTGTTTTATAAACTATAAATACTTAAATGAAAATAAATATAAAATTTAATTTAATTTAATATATAATATAAAGGATATATTAAAATTAATAAATTTAAAATACCTTTCTGAAGAAAATTACAAACTTTTAAATACTTAAATATTTGTTGATATAAATTTTATATGAATTAAGAATAATCTTTTATGTCATTTTACATTTATGAAATAGTTTAACGGCTAATTTTACCAAATACTTTAATTAACTTATGAGTTTTGTTACAAGTGCCCCCGAATCACTCTTCAAATATTCTTAATAAAGAAATTATTATTTAAAAAAAATTAAAGACATCAATTTTCAACGCAATAAATGTATAAACTTTCATAAAATACTACTCCATCTGTTCCTATATGTAAGACCCCTTTCCTTTTTTCACATTTCTTAAGAAAAGTTGTTAGCGTAATTAATGTCTCTGTTTTGTGTGTTAATATTGCTAAATTGTCCTTTGTTTGTATGTGTATTAAATTTGATTTTTCAAATTTCAAAACAAGTTAATAGTTTTAATTAGAGGTATGTTTAGGAAAAATAATAATAAATGTATTTAATAATTTGAAAAGAAGTTTACATTTAAGGCCAAAAATAAAGTCAAATTGGTGGTTAGATGTAGGGACGGGGGAGTATAAACTATAAACTAACTTTTCAATTATCTATATTTTTACCAAACCGAGGCTTAAACAAATACTCATTCCGTTTCACAATGGGTGTCGTTTAAGGTTTTGGCACACATATTAAGAAATGAAATAAAATAATCATTAGACATAACCATTTTATTAAACTCCCTTACTTTATAAGAAAAAGACAAACTTAAAGTTAGATTGAAAATTGTGAGAGAATAGTCGGAGTATTTATTGAACGTAAAGTTCGAAAAAAATAAATTGGTATTAAAAATGTAAAGTGACATTCATTTAAAAAAAAAATTGTTTAACTAAAGTGACACTCATTATGAAACGGAGAGTCTAATTGAAAACGAAATTGTTATTAAAAAAGAAACTATAAACTATTCATTCTTTCTCCGCGAAAAGAAAAGAGAAAAACGTACCGTGCATTCCATGCGGACAATATGCATTTATGATAGATTTTTTCAAAGTTGTATTTTTAATATAGATTGCCTTAATTGTACAATCTAAGTATTTTGTATTTGTAATATAGATTACCTTAATTGTACGATCTAAGTATTGAGATTGCATCCTTAAAAAAAAATGTATATATATATCGAGATTGCTAAACCTCATTAAAGTTTAACATGCACATAAGTAACGATCTAAGTATCGATAATGCATCCTTAAAAAAATGTTTATCGAGATTGCTAAACCTCTCAAAAGTTCAACATTTATAATTTACGTAACATCGGAAGTCCTTTAATTATTTAATTGTAATAAATTGATCTTTTTAATTTTTTTTTCTACCACTTGCTTTGAAAAAAAAAAGTTTTTTTTGTGCCACTTAAATCGTTTAAGTTAAATAATTGTAACAAGGTAGTCCTTAAAGTATTTTTGGTAACACTTAGATCCTTTAAGTTATTTAATTGAAACATTTAGGCCTCAAATAAGTTACGTTTTTAAGATCTAATATCCTCCAAATTGTTATAGTTAAATAACTTAAAAACCTAATTGGTACGGAAAAAAACTTAAAGGATCAACTTGTTACAATTAATTAACAAAAAGAACCTAAGTGGTACGAAAAAAAATTAAAGGACCAATTTGTTATAATTAATTAACTTGGACTTACGGTCTAATTTAGTCCATAATTTATTGCTTTATCTGTTTTTTAAAGGTTTTTCTAACATATGTAATTGTTTACAGATGTTTTTGGCAAACAATACGGGCATGTTTTGATTATTACGAGCAAGACCAAACCAGAGATCCTACGACATGTTGTGCATTTGTTTTTGTAAGTTCATCGAATTCATAGGTTGCTTTACGAACAGGACGAGATCGTGTGACATTTATTTTCATCTTATACTGATCCTTTACCTAATTTATATCTTAGACTCACCATTACTTTAAAAGGGTTACTCTTAAAATCACCTAACCACATTCCCCTCACCTATACACATTGCTACGGGACCTTACTTTTAACTTTCAGAACTCAAAACACAGAGGGAAACAAGGTTCTCCCATGTTGTACAATGGGCACGATCGTGATCATGCTTAACAACCCAAAAAGAGAATTTGGCAGAAAGTTCAGCACGGGTCGTGTGTCCCTCTCATATGATAGAAATCACATATTTTCTGCAATTTCACTCATTGGAGCCCTCCCAAGTTGCGTATTCAACCCCAAACTCACCCAATTCATCCTTAAACATCACCTTATGGTTACCCTAACATTTAAACATAAATTTTTACATAGTTTACCTAATTACAACCACTTCCCCACATGATTAATTATCCAATCAATTCATCTATCTATTGATTTCATAGTTCCAAACTTCTCTCACAACCCCAACAACACCAACATCTCTCACCAGCATTATTCATTGCCTTTACACTCCACAATTTCTATGATAATAACACCAAATTCATAAAAGCATAACAACCCTAATATTTGGACTTAAAAACACAATAGTATGAGGGTTTTGGAAACCTATTCTCCTCTTTTGAAAATTAAAGACACAAAGATGAAAGGTTTCTTTCCCTTCCCTCGAATTTCTAGAAGATTACATCGTTATGCTTGTTTCCTTAACCAGTGCTCTGCCTAGTTTTCACGTACTCTGTAACGCCCTATTTCTATTAAAGCGATAAAACACGTGAATAATACATATGCATGTATAGACACCTAGATCAGAGCCTATCCTAGACTCTACAAAACCGATACCGGAGATAGCTCTCGATATCCGACCAAACATCAAGCAACTCACCGAAGCAACTAATCCTGCACAACCTCTACCGATCCATACAGACAGGTAGGCGGTCAAAACCACTGGAGGTAAGCATTACATCAATCATAATCCACATAAACAGTTAGACATGAATAAATCAATTCGAAGTACTTAACATAAGCACATTTATCATCAATAAATATCATTCACAAACTTCAACAATTATCATTCACAAACTTCAACAATTATCTTTCACATGCAACAAATCAACTCATGTTAATTATGCAATGCGCCTAACTCCGATACCTACATGCATGTGGTACCAAGCACAACAACGTCTAGGCCGTTACCCCATGATGCCAACCGCACATCATATGTAAGAGTACACCTCCTCTTACGCACAACTATGTAAAAGTACACCTCCTTTTACATTTCTCATATGACTCGATATGACAATGATGCATGGACATAAGCAAAGACCAAATAATGCAACTACTCAACATACAACAACACAATGTAAAAGAATCATTTCCGATAAAATCCATATCAAGTGGCAAACGGCCAACATTGATAATTCCCAAAACATGGTAACAATATAAAGTTTGAAAACTCTAAAAACAATCTTAATCAATCATGTAGTCATGAGCTTAAGCCACTTACAAACTATTGGACATTAGTTCCAAGAATAGCTTAAGTTCGTTTGAGAAGACCCAAGTTCACATTTTCCACATTCCCACCCGAAATATCAAGTTTAACATGATTAAGATATTTGACAAACTTTACAAGTCTCACCTAGGTCTATATGAACTGTAGCTTAAACTTGTAATCTCATTTAGTTCGCAAAAGTTCATTTCGACAAAAATCCAAATTTCCCAAAAATGAAAAATCCCAATTTGAATGAGCTAAACATGTTCCAGTAGATTTAGGGGTTCAAACAAAGGTTAATCAAGTTGAAAGAATCATTTTACAAAGCTCGGATTGGCCACCTAAGACCCGGAATGAAAAATCAAAGTTGCTGAAACTAGGCAGGTTCGCTAAAGCGACCACCTGGTTCGCTTAAGAGAACAAGTTCCAGTAGCTATCAATAATGTACGCTTACTGGTCGCTTACCGGTTCGCTTAAGCGACTTAGTTCCACAAATTGCTATGCTAGTTCGCTTACGCGTTCGCAAGCGAACAATCATAGTTCTGCAGAAAAATATTACGGGTTTCAACCCCTTTTCACCCAAAATCCCCAATGGATCTCCCAATACCCAAATGTGTTTTCCAGAGTTTGTTTACAGGTCAACACAATGAACAAGGTTCACAAGAACACAACAAACATGAAAACAAATGACATTTGAACATAATTCACCAATTCAACCCATTTTATAAAACCAACAACAACAGCTCAATTCTCACCATCAAATCATGATTTATAAACACTCAATCCATGAATCATCAACAACAATATCACTTAGCAACAACAACATCAATTGAACATGAATCTCATCATAATTCAACAACAACATAGCACAATTCGACATTTAAAGCATAATTCAACATATGACACTTTCACATACTTTGAACATGCAATTTCTCCAACAACAATTCAATTATCACCAATTTCATGCATTCAAACATATCATTATAACTATAGCACAAATTTTAACAACTATGAACAATTAATCACTTACTCAATTAAGCACTTAATCATACAATAATTGAAAAATTACACTAAATGATTATGATTGAATTCTAACCCCCTTATCTTAATTAGCACAAATTCCTATAATTTTATATGATTGATGTGATTTAAATGATTATGTGATGTGTGTTATTGGGGAGAGTTGTAACGCTCTCCTTAATTATTTGATTATTTTTATAGAGTTTAGAGTCTATTATATGATTTATATGATTGACGTGATTTAAATGATTATGTAATGTGTGTTATTTTATTTAAGAGGCTGATAAATATTTGGCAAGTGTACCAAAAGTTATCGAAGTAGTAATAAAGTTTGTATCCACGAGGACCGTTGTTAATTTCTACTCGGCAATTTCTTTATCAAAAAGGATGTATAAATTTATATTGATTGCCCTAGGCAGTTGAGTTGTTTTGTAACATAAACGTAAATAAAACAATAAAAGTTGGTTTTCAGAATATTAGAGAGAAGTATGGTTAAGACCTTCGAATCCTCTGAAGTTCTCCTATGGTAATTTGCACTCCTAATTCAAGCAATGATTATCTAGTTTAACGACAGATTAACAAAGTAATTCTACCCAATCTCTTGACCTAGAATTCTCCCCGCATGTGACAACCCCTTAATCTCTTAAGTGAATTCGAAACCGTCGGAGGTTTTAAAAGAACGTTAATCCCTATGTCATAACCTAATAATGATCTATCTCTAGCTTGATTACTTAGGTTAAACTTATTACTTAGATCAGAGTCAAAAGCCAGGGTTAGTGGTCATTTAATCTCTAAGATCAGTTTGCATATTCATAAAGCTAGGGTTAGTAGTCAATGATAAACATACAAAAAGCAGTAAACATAAAGTAATATGAATTAAAACTAGACTTTCATTGATATTCAAAGGAGTTCAACAAATTAGGGTTCCCACAGGATTACATCAGATTCATCTCAAGCTTAACCATAAAGAGATTAGTTACTCATAACTACAGTACAAGATAACTCACATAAAATCAAGGATTCATACATGTATTGGATAATTGACTATGAGTTGTGATGGTCTCCCACCAAATCTTCAAAGCCTCCGCTCCAAATATGCCTTTTCTCTCTAAAATCGTGAACCCTCCCTTTGAAAACAGACTTTTCTATTTATAAGCCTGTCAAAATCGGCCACCGAGTCCAAAATTTGGTGGCCGAATGCGTTAAAATGTGTGCCCAGTCTGGCAAAATCGGCGGCCGATTTGTAAAATCGGTAGCCGATTTTTGTCGAATCAAAAGGGAGAAAATCAGCAGCAAAAATCGGTGGCCGATTCTGACTTCTTCAAACTTCAATTTCTTGTTCTTTTGTAGCTTGCAACTCCATTAATTACAATAAATAACCCCTAAAATTACATGAAAAATGTCTACTAAAAGAGTAATGACAGAATGTCATCACAACCCCAAACTTGCATCGTTACTTGTCCTCAAGGAACCAACTTAAAATGAAAAATCACAGTAAAGTAACACTTACCCCTCCAATGATCATGTCAAAAGTTCATCTCCCTTGTTAACAAATGATGAGCTAACTTGCTTGGTAACACATCCATTCCACAACTTCTCGCAACAATATTGAATATAACAGGGTTCACTCAGTCGAGATGTAGAACTACTATATTACCAAAACTTGAAAAATTTCTAAGAATCAATCAAAGTCAATATTATGGACACACTTTTAAGGACTTTTCAAGTTATAACGTGGCTTAGGTTAGGGGTGGGATAATTTGGAAAGTAGGTTTAAGAAAAACAACGGAGTTAGACATCAACCTACTGATCTAAAATATACCATGCACCATAACATCATATCACAATTAAAACCGGGGACTAGAGATAGCTTTTATTGAATGAAACGACTGATCACTTTTTGTTCTTAAGCATGCTATATTTTTTTTTTTGAGCTGAAAATTTTGACAGTTCAGCATATTTTATCATGCTTATATTTTTTTTTTAGCACAAAGTGATTCTCTTTTCTTTCTCTAGTACCCCTACCCCAAAATTAAAGTGTTGCTAGTTCCAAAAGCAACCCCAAACTTGAACTTTTCAATCATAACACACAAAAACATGCCTAACTCCAACAAAATTTTGGGTACATTCCTAAGGTCTCTAGGCTTGTACCGAAATAAGGGGTCTAAATCCTAGTGGCTCAACTTGGTTTAAACAAAGGATAATTCAATATAAACAAAGGTGGGCTACAAAGGCTCAAGGTACAAGCAATTTGCCTTAGTGTGTACAATATATGACCAATCAATTACAAAGAAAAATCGCAAATATTAGAAATAGCACCTAAGCATCTTTCCTGCCGTACACTTCCCTTGTAGAATCATGCAAGCACTGCCTCCTTCGAACTTTTGACAAATCATTAATGGAATCTTTGTTACTGAACTGGAAAATTTCAAGAAAAGTCAATTCATTAATAATAAACAAGTTCAGATGCATTCCAAAATAGGGGAATAATAAGTTCATAAACCAGACACTTCTCAAGTTGACTCCATACGAAAGTTTATAACAAATGAAATAACATAAACAAATAGCAAAGCAGGGAAAAGGATGGGTTGCCTCCCATCAAGCGCTTTCTTTTACGTCATTGAGCTTGACGCTTCAACCACTGTTAGGGTGGCAAAAATGATAGAAAGAATATATCACCCTTCTTCTTCCTCTTGTTTGGCAGGAATTCCATGAACTTTGCATAAAGAATCAGATACTCCCATGCACACACTATTGAACCTTTGGAATTTAAGTTCTTCCACCTTAAAGAAGGATATATATTCATTTGCACATGAGTGAGTTCTTCAGACCCCATTTGCTGAGACTTCAGGTAGAGACCAACACTTATCACTTGTGGATTGTCGTCCACCACAATAGCCTGACACTCAGTCTCCATCTCAACCAACTTTTGCTGAGACTCATATGCTTTCTCAACAAGATTACCACACTGAACTTCAAATTTTTCAAATGAAACTTGATTTGACATCAAGAAATTATCTAAAATATTTTGAAGTTGAGTATTGTAATCGATGTTGATCACCTCTTTCTTCCCTTCACAATCACTATCTGTTTGATTTGCCTCATAAAGATCACATCTCCTATTTAATCTTGAGATTTTATCGTCGCAATGTTTCATCTTCACAGATAGCAAATATTTTTCATACTGCAACGTAACAATCTCTTCTATGTCATATAGGCGTAATCTGTCTACTAACCTGTCTATCATCGCTGCAAAACTTGGATAAACTTTTTAGCAGCAAAGTTCAATGGGATAAACATGAAGGGATGAAATCATAATTTTTTTTCAAATTTTATATATATATATATATAAACAATTATGTAAATGACAGAAATCCTGAATAATAATGAAATTACCAAGTTGAAATAATTCAACAGTCCCCGGCAGCGGCGCCAAAAACTTGATAAATATTTGGCAAGTGTACCAAAAGCTATCGAAGTAGTAATAAAGTTCGTATCCACGAGGACCGTTGTTAATTTCTACTCGGCAATTTCTTTATCAAAAAGGATGTATAAATTTATATTGATTGCCCTAGGCAGTTGAGTTGTTTTGTAACATAAACGTAAATAAAACAATAAAAGTTGGTTTTCAGAATATTAGAGAGAAGTATGGTTAAGACCTTCGAATCCTCTGAAGTTCTCCTATGGTAATTTGCACTCCTAATTCAAGCAATGATTATCTAGTTTAACGACAGATTAACAAAGTAATTCTACCCAATCTCTTGACCTAGAATTCTCCCCGCATGTGACAACCCCTTAATCTCTTAAGTGAATTCGAAACCGTCGGAGGTTTTAAAAGAACGTTAATCCCTATGTCATAACCTAATAATGATCTATCTCTAGCTTGATTACTTAGGTTAAACTTATTACTTAGATCAGAGTCAAAAGCCAGGGTTAGTGGTCATTTAATCTCTAAGATCAGTTTGCATATTCATAAAGCTAGGGTTAGTAGTCAATGATAAACATACAAAAAGCAGTAAACATAAAGTAATATGAATTAAAACTAGACTTTCATTGATATTCAAAGGAGTTCAACAAATTAGGGTTCCCACAGGATTACATCAGATTCATCTCAAGCTTAACCATAAAGAGATTAGTTACTCATAACTACAGTACAAGATAACTCACATAAAATCAAGGATTCATACATGTATTGGATAATTGACTATGAGTTGTGATGGTCTCCCACCAAATCTTCAAAGCCTCCGCTCCAAATATGCCTTTTCTCTCTAAAATCGTGAACCCTCCCTTTGAAAACAGACTTTTCTATTTATAAGCCTGTCAAAATCGGCCACCGAGTCCAAAATTTGGTGGCCGAATGCGTTAAAATGTGTGCCCAGTCTGGCAAAATCGGCGGCCGATTTGTAAAATCGGTAGCCGATTTTTGTCGAATCAAAAGGGAGAAAATCAGCAGCAAAAATCGGTGGCCGATTCTGACTTCTTCAAACTTCAATTTCTTGTTCTTTTGTAGCTTGCAACTCCATTAATTACAATAAATAACCCCTAAAATTACATGAAAAATGTCTACTAAAAGAGTAATGACAGAATGTCATCACAACCCCAAACTTGCATCGTTACTTGTCCTCAAGGAACCAACTTAAAATGAAAAATCACAGTAAAGTAACACTTACCCCTCCAATGATCATGTCAAAAGTTCATCTCCCTTGTTAACAAATGATGAGCTAACTTGCTTGGTAACACATCCATTCCACAACTTCTCGCAACAATATTGAATATAACAGGGTTCACTCAGTCGAGATGTAGAACTACTATATTACCAAAACTTGAAAAATTTCTAAGAATCAATCAAAGTCAATATTATGGACACACTTTTAAGGACTTTTCAAGTTATAACGTGGCTTAGGTTAGGGGTGGGATAATTTGGAAAGTAGGTTTAAGAAAAACAACGGAGTTAGACATCAACCTACTGATCTAAAATATACCATGCACCATAACATCATATCACAATTAAAACCGGGGACTAGAGATAGCTTTTATTGAATGAAACGACTGATCACTTTTTGTTCTTAAGCATGCTATATTTTTTTTTTTGAGCTGAAAATTTTGACAGTTCAGCATATTTTATCATGCTTATATTTTTTTTTTAGCACAAAGTGATTCTCTTTTCTTTCTCTAGTACCCCTACCCCAAAATTAAAGTGTTGCTAGTTCCAAAAGCAACCCCAAACTTGAACTTTTCAATCATAACACACAAAAACATGCCTAACTCCAACAAAATTTTGGGTACATTCCTAAGGTCTCTAGGCTTGTACCGAAATAAGGGGTCTAAATCCTAGTGGCTCAACTTGGTTTAAACAAAGGATAATTCAATATAAACAAAGGTGGGCTACAAAGGCTCAAGGTACAAGCAATTTGCCTTAGTGTGTACAATATATGACCAATCAATTACAAAGAAAAATCGCAAATATTAGAAATAGCACCTAAGCATCTTTCCTGCCGTACACTTCCCTTGTAGAATCATGCAAGCACTGCCTCCTTCGAACTTTTGACAAATCATTAATGGAATCTTTGTTACTAAACTGGAAAATTTCAAGAAAAGTCAATTCATTAATAATAAACAAGTTCAGATGCATTCCAAAATAGGGGAATAATAAGTTCATAAACCAGACACTTCTCAAGTTGACTCCATACGAAAGTTTATAACAAATGAAATAACATAAACAAATAGCAAAGCAGGGAAAAGGATGGGTTGCCTCCCATCAAGCGCTTTCTTTTACGTCATTGAGCTTGACGCTTCAACCACTGTTAGGGTGGCAAAAATGATAGAAAGAATATATCACCCTTCTTCTTCCTCTTGTTTGGCAGGAATTCCATGAACTTTGCATAAAGAATCAGATACTCCCATGCACACACTATTGAACCTTTGGAATTTAAGTTCTTCCACCTTAAAGAAGGATATATATTCATTTGCACATGAGTGAGTTCTTCAGACCCCATTTGCTGAGACTTCAGGTAGAGACCAACACTTATCACTTGTGGATTGTCGTCCACCACAATAGCCTGACACTCAGTCTCCATCTCAACCAACTTTTGCTGAGACTCATATGCTTTCTCAACAAGATTACCACACTGAACTTCAAATTTTTCAAATGAAACTTGATTTGACATCAAGAAATTATCTAAAATATTTTGAAGTTGAGTATTGTAATCGATGTTGATCACCTCTTTCTTCCCTTCACAATCACTATCTGTTTGATTTGCCTCATAAAGATCACATCTCCTATTTAATCTTGAGATTTTATCGTCGCAATGTTTCATCTTCACAGATAGCAAATATTTTTCATACTGCAACGTAACAATCTCTTCTATGTCATATAGGCGTAATCTGTCTACTAACCTGTCTATCATCGCTGCAAAACTTGGATAAACTTTTTAGCAGCAAAGTTCAATGGGATAAACATGAAGGGATGAAATCATAATTTTTTTTCAAATTTTATATATATATATATATAAACAATTATGTAAATGACAGAAATCCTGAATAATAATGAAATTACCAAGTTGAAATAATTCAACAGTCCCCGGCAGCGGCGCCAAAAACTTGATAAATATTTGGCAAGTGTACCAAAAGCTATCGAAGTAGTAATAAAGTTCGTATCCACGAGGACCGTTGTTAATTTCTACTCGGCAATTTCTTTATCAAAAAGGATGTATAAATTTATATTGATTGCCCTAGGCAGTTGAGTTGTTTTGTAACATAAACGTAAATAAAACAATAAAAGTTGGTTTTCAGAATATTAGAGAGAAGTATGGTTAAGACCTTCGAATCCTCTGAAGTTCTCCTATGGTAATTTGCACTCCTAATTCAAGCAATGATTATCTAGTTTAACGACAGATTAACAAAGTAATTCTACCCAATCTCTTGACCTAGAATTCTCCCCGCATGTGACAACCCCTTAATCTCTTAAGTGAATTCGAAACCGTCGGAGGTTTTAAAAGAACGTTAATCCCTATGTCATAACCTAATAATGATCTATCTCTAGCTTGATTACTTAGGTTAAACTTATTACTTAGATCAGAGTCAAAAGCCAGGGTTAGTGGTCATTTAATCTCTAAGATCAGTTTGCATATTCATAAAGCTAGGGTTAGTAGTCAATGATAAACATACAAAAAGCAGTAAACATAAAGTAATATGAATTAAAACTAGACTTTCATTGATATTCAAAGGAGTTCAACAAATTAGGGTTCCCACAGGATTACATCAGATTCATCTCAAGCTTAACCATAAAGAGATTAGTTACTCATAACTACAGTACAAGATAACTCACATAAAATCAAGGATTCATACATGTATTGGATAATTGACTATGAGTTGTGATGGTCTCCCACCAAATCTTCAAAGCCTCCGCTCCAAATATGCCTTTTCTCTCTAAAATCGTGAACCCTCCCTTTGAAAACAGACTTTTCTATTTATAAGCCTGTCAAAATCGGCCACCGAGTCCAAAATTTGGTGGCCGAATGCGTTAAAATGTGTGCCCAGTCTGGCAAAATCGGCGGCCGATTTGTAAAATCGGTAGCCGATTTTTGTCGAATCAAAAGGGAGAAAATCAGCAGCAAAAATCGGTGGCCGATTCTGACTTCTTCAAACTTCAATTTCTTGTTCTTTTGTAGCTTGCAACTCCATTAATTACAATAAATAACCCCTAAAATTACATGAAAAATGTCTACTAAAAGAGTAATGACAGAATGTCATCACAACCCCAAACTTGCATCGTTACTTGTCCTCAAGGAACCAACTTAAAATGAAAAATCACAGTAAAGTAACACTTACCCCTCCAATGATCATGTCAAAAGTTCATCTCCCTTGTTAACAAATGATGAGCTAACTTGCTTGGTAACACATCCATTCCACAACTTCTCGCAACAATATTGAATATAACAGGGTTCACTCAGTCGAGATGTAGAACTACTATATTACCAAAACTTGAAAAATTTCTAAGAATCAATCAAAGTCAATATTATGGACACACTTTTAAGGACTTTTCAAGTTATAACGTGGCTTAGGTTAGGGGTGGGATAATTTGGAAAGTAGGTTTAAGAAAAACAACGGAGTTAGACATCAACCTACTGATCTAAAATATACCATGCACCATAACATCATATCACAATTAAAACCGGGGACTAGAGATAGCTTTTATTGAATGAAACAACTGATCACTTTTTGTTCTTAAGCATGCTATATTTTTTTTTTTGAGCTGAAAATTTTGACAGTTCAGCATATTTTATCATGCTTATATTTTTTTTTTAGCACAAAGTGATTCTCTTTTCTTTCTCTAGTACCCCTACCCCAAAATTAAAGTGTTGCTAGTTCCAAAAGCAACCCCAAACTTGAACTTTTCAATCATAACACACAAAAACATGCCTAACTCCAACAAAATTTTGGGTACATTCCTAAGGTCTCTAGGCTTGTACCGAAATAAGGGGTCTAAATCCTAGTGGCTCAACTTGGTTTAAACAAAGGATAATTCAATATAAACAAAGGTGGGCTACAAAGGCTCAAGGTACAAGCAATTTGCCTTAGTGTGTACAATATATGACCAATCAATTACAAAGAAAAATCGCAAATATTAGAAATAGCACCTAAGCATCTTTCCTGCCGTACACTTCCCTTGTAGAATCATGCAAGCACTGCCTCCTTCGAACTTTTGACAAATCATTAATGGAATCTTTGTTACTGAACTGGAAAATTTCAAGAAAAGTCAATTCATTAATAATAAACAAGTTCAGATGCATTCCAAAATAGGGGAATAATAAGTTCATAAACCAGACACTTCTCAAGTTGACTCCATACGAAAGTTTATAACAAATGAAATAACATAAACAAATAGCAAAGCAGGGAAAAGGATGGGTTGCCTCCCATCAAGCGCTTTCTTTTACGTCATTGAGCTTGACGCTTCAACCACTGTTAGGGTGGCAAAAATGATAGAAAGAATATATCACCCTTCTTCTTCCTCTTGTTTGGCAGGAATTCCATGAACTTTGCATAAAGAATCAGATACTCCCATGCACTCACTATTGAACCTTTGGAATTTAAGTTCTTCCACCTTAAAGAAGGATATATATTCATTTGCACATGAGTGAGTTCTTCAGACCCCATTTGCTGAGACTTCAGGTAGAGACCAACACTTATCACTTGTGGATTGTCGTCCACCACAATAGCCTGACACTCAGTCTCCATCTCAACCAACTTTTGCTGAGACTCATATGCTTTCTCAACAAGATTACCACACTGAACTTCAAATTTTTCAAATGAAACTTGATTTGACATCAAGAAATTATCTAAAATATTTTGAAGTTGAGTATTGTAATCGATGTTGATCACCTCTTTCTTCCCTTCACAATCACTATCTGTTTGATTTGCCTCATAAAGATCACATCTCCTATTTAATCTTGAGATTTTATCGTCGCAATGTTTCATCTTCACAGATAGCAACTATTTTTCATACTGCAACGTAACAATCTCTTCTATGTCATATAGGCGTAATCTGTCTACTAACCTGTCTATCATCGCTGCAAAACTTGGATAAACTTTTTAGCAGCAAAGTTCAATGGGATAAACATGAAGGGATGAAATCATAATTTTTTTTTTCGAATTTTATATATATATATAAACAATTATGTAAACGACAGAAATCCTAAATAATAACGAAATTACCAAGTTGAAATAATTCAACAGTCCCCGGCAGCGGCGCCAAAAACTTGATAAATATTTGGCAAGTGTACCAAAAGCTATCGAAGTAGTAATAAAGTTCGTATCCACGAGGACTGTTGTTAATTTCTACTCGGCAATTTCCTTATCAAAAAGGATGTATAAATTTATATTGATTGCCCTAGGGAGTTGAGTTGTTTTGTAACATAAACGTAAATAAAACAATAAAAGTTGGTTTTCAGAATATTAGAGAGAAGTATGGTTATGACCTTCGAATCCTCTGAAGTTCTCCTATGGTAATTTGGACTCCTAATTCAAGCAATGATTATCTAGTTTAACGACAGATTAACAATGTAATTCTACCCAATCTCTTGACCTAGAATTCTCCCCGCATGTGACAACCCCTTAATCTCTTAAGTGAATTCGAAACTGTTGGAGGTTTTAAAAGAACGTTAATCCCTATGTCATAACCTAATAATGATCTATCTCTAGCTTGATTACTTAGGTTAAACTTATTACTTAGATCAGAGTCAAAAGCCAGGGTTAGTGGTCATTTAATCTCTAAGATCAGTTTGCATATTCATAAAGCTAGGGTTAGTAGTCAATGATAAACATACAAAAAGCAGTAAACATAAAGTAATATGAATTAAAACTAGACTTTCATTGATATTCAAAGGAGTTCAACAAATTAGGGTTCCCACAAGCTTAACCATAAAGAGATTAGTTACTCATAACTACAGTACAAGATAACTCACATAAAATCAAGGATTCATACATGTATTGGATAATTGACTATGAGTTGTGATGGTCTCCCACCAAATCTTCAAAGCCTCCGCTCCAAATATGCCTTTTCTCTCTAAAATCGTGAACCCTCCCTTTGAAAACGGACTTTTCTATTTATAAGCCTGTCAAAATCGGCCACCGAGTCCAAAATTTGGTGGCCGAATGCGTTAAAATGTGTGCCCAGTCTGGCAAAATCGGTAGCCAATTTTTGTCGAATCAAAAGGGAGAAAATCAGCAGCAAAAATCGGTGGCCGATTTGTAAAATCGAGGGCCGATAAGATAAAATAGATGGGAAGAGATAAATAGGAGAAAATAGGTTTAGAAAGCTTTTCACGTATAATCAGTTTTGGAGAAAAGGGAGAACAAGAGGAGAGAAGAACCAAGAGAGAGGCTGCCGATCGATTTTCTAAGGTAAGGGTGGGACTAACATTCAATCTTCTTAAGCCTATGACTCTGATAATTAGATTTAACATGTTGTAGGTATAGTTTTTGAGAATTTGAAATTAAGGTTAAGAGTGATAATTGATGATTAGATGATGAAAAACTGCTGAATTGATGTAGAAAGTGTGTACAGACCTTCGATAATCCATAGGGTGATGTTTAGAATCAGTTTTAAGCTTAGAACCATGTGATTTGATGCATTTTCGTGAAAAAACTGCATTCTGCCCGAGCTGACATACATCGCTCGCCTCAGCGAGTAGCAAGTCTCGCCTCACGAGTGTTGAAGTTCATCGCTCGCCTAGCGAGCAAATCCCCCACGCCTCGCGAGTTGCATCGTGTAGCTCGCCATAGCGAGCAGATCACTCGCCATAGCGAGTTGACCAGTGAGGAAAACCTGATTTTCAGAATTAACTCCTTTAGTCGAGCTTTAGATGATTTTGGGTGTCTGAACATGTATAAGAATGATTAGGAAAGTTTTTAGATTGAAATTGAACATAGGAAAGTTAAAAATGGGATTTTTGGGTGAAAAATGTCAAGTTCCCGAGAGCACCCAGTTTCTAGCTCGCCAAGGCAAGCAGCCTTTTTCTGAAGTTGCCATAGCGAGTACAGTGGCTCGCCTCGCAAGCTACACAGTGACAGACTACCTCGTTTAGGATTCTTGCGATCTTTGTCGCATGTGATGTTATGAGTTGACCCTTGGGGTAGGAATGGAGGTTGATTATAGTACTGTTGATTTTGAATGAGTCTGATATAATATAATTTGATGTTGTTAGTAATGTGATATAGTTGTATATGCATTTTGTGGATTATATAAGATGTTTAAGTTGATGTTGATTATCATTTGATATTATTATATCTTGAGATGTTTATGTGATGCCTATGTTGCTGTTGTATATTAATTAAGCTGCATGAATTGGTCTAAGATGTAAGATGTTGTTCAAAAATATTGGAGTCATATAAGATGTCGATGTTTTCTAAGATGTAAGTTGTTGAGTCCATGCATACTCATTTAAGTTGAGGGCTTGATGCCTTGTGAGCTTTTGCTCTATATGTTGACGGCTTGATGCCCTGTGAGTATAGTTACGCTCTTATGTTGAGGGCTTGATGCCCTGGATTGGTACCACATGCATGATTAAGAAGATAAAGTTGCATAGTCAAGTCGAAGTTGCATTGTCGAGTCAAGTTGTTAAGTTGATAAGTTGTTATCCATGAGTTGTTAAGTTGATATGTTTTTAATGAAGTGTTTGATGAAGAATTATTATTATGATGTTTTGATGATGTTTATGTTGTAAAATATAATTGATGAATTATATGCTTAATATTATCGTTTGTGAAATCTCACCCCTTCTGCTTGGAAATATTGCTCTTCGTATGGGTAACTTGCAGGTGATCAAGGATAGTTGCTGTCGTGAGTGGTTTCTCTCTCACGTGTGTCTTAGGTGCTCTGATACGTAACGGGATGGGAATTATGTTGTTGCTTTCTGTTCCTTACGTATTTATCTTATGATGTTTTATGATTATGTTGTTTGGAATAATTTACAAGATGTTGACTAAATTTCCGCAGCGAAGTATTAAATATTATGTTGTTAAATTTTGAAGGATAAATGGCTATTTATTTCCATTTACGATTTTATGAAATGAAGTGTGACATTCTGTTTACGTGTTGAATACTCTGATTATATGTGAAATTTTTATGTTGGGAAAAACGAGGTGTTACAATTGGTATCACAGTAGGTCGGTCCGTCCGGCCAAGTAGTAGAGTCGAGTTGTGTCGAGTAACAATGGTAATAGTGTCTTATGTTGTTTCGATTATTGTTTGTTGTGTAGAAAACTAAGAATGGTTGGAAGAAACGACGCTGCGATTGCTGCTGTATTGGAAGTTGTGGCTGAAGCTGTGGGGCAACAGCCTAATGCTAATGCTAGTGCTAATGCTGAAGTTAGGATGTTGGAGACTTTTATGAGGAATCATCCACCTACCTTCAAAGGAAGGTATGACCTTGATGGAGCTCAGACGTGGCTCAAAGAGATTGAGAGAGTTTTCCGGGTTATGCAATGCAGTGAAGTTCAGAAGGTGCGTTTTGGTACGCACATGCTAGCTGAAGAAGATGGTGATTGGTGGGTGAGTATTCTACCTATCATAGAGCAAGATGGTGCAGTTGTTACATGGGCTGTGTTTAGGAGTGTAACACCCCATTTTCCCAACTTAAAAATTTCAAACATATTATCAGAGTAATCAACATAGAAACGAAATGCTACACTTCTAAAAATCATAAATGAGATAATTAACTAATTATCCTTCAGCATAATTCAATTCCAAAACATTGCAACATATTTAATTCAACATCATAAATAAGTCTTGGCACGCAGGCCTCATCAAATATCTCTTAATTATTCAGTTATACAACTTAATCATAAAATCATAATCAAATACGTAAAGGAATAAAAAATAGCCACAAAAGATCCCATCCCGTTACGTATTAGAGCACCTAAACGACTCAGTGAGGGATAGCCACTCACGACATCAAAACACAGCAACCTAACTCGATCACCTGCAAGTTACTCATACGAAGAGCAACATATTCAAGCAGATGGGGTGAGATTTCACAAAACAATAATATCAAGCATACAATTCATTAATTAAATTTAACGAAATAAATAACTTCATATTCATCACATTATAAACATTATCATATAGCACATAACAGCCAAATCATAACCAACATAGATCATCACATCATAAATAACATTTTTAACACACAGCATAGTCATCATCTCATTAGGTACAATATAATATTCATATCACAACAACATAGACTACATAATCATCACTTCATATTCATATATACAACAACATATTTCTCATCTTATAATAATATCACAACAACATAAACAACAACATAGACAACAATGATTAATAAATATTAACACTTCACTTAGTTCTTTATCAATAATTTATTATCCATGACAACTCGACGACAACGATAATATAACTTCTATAACTTAAGTTCAACTTATCCAACTTCAACTTCTTAATCATGCATGTGGTACCAACTAGGACATCAAGCTCCCAACGTATTGAGCGTAAATAGGTTCACAGAGCATCAAGCCCTCTCCCATCACGTATTGAGCGTAAATAGGCTCACAGAGCATCAAACCCTCTCCCATCGTAAATGAGTATGCAATGGACTCAACATCTTAACATCTTAACAGCTTAAACAACTTAGACATCACTTATGACTCCAATAGTTTGGACCAACATCTTACAACTTAAACCAACATTAGCATCTTAATGATATTAAAACATCACATTGGCAAGGCAACACCAACCATAATCATCAAATACAATCATTACAACTTCGTATTAGCATCTTTCACAACATATAAATATTCTCACATTAATCATCAAGATAAATCATATTCAGCACAACAACAAGGCAGCATCATTTAAACAGATACAGTAAGTATTCATCAATAATAATCTTCATATATCGCAATTACAATTCATATTCCCCAACTTTCACAATATATAAATCCTTTTCATATTTAATCATCAATGTAAATTAACAATATTAAATCATATCAATTCAGGCTTACTGAAACAACAACAGCAAGATAAACAACTTAGTTTCTAACCTCTAAGATCAACTCACATCAACTCGTGCGACAAAGATCGCATTTAACCTAAACAAGGCATTCTGTAACACAAGTACTCGCGAGGCGAGAGCCTCTGCTCGCCATGGCGAGTTCAGGTTCAGTTCACATCATTTCATTCTAAAATCTTTCCAGGTTCAATCTCATTCTCTAATCTTTCCTAATCATTATCAGACATGTTTAGGCACTCAAAAACATCTAAGGATCAACTCGAAAGTCAAAATCATGAAATCTTGCATGCTCTCTGGTTAAGCTCGCTATGGCGAGTTCATCTGCTCGCTATGGCGAGCTGCAAGGAGCAACTCGCGAGGCGGGTGAGGTTTACTCGCGAGGTGAGCGATGAAGTTCATCACTCGCCGTGGCGAGGATCATGGCTCGGGAGGCGAGCGATCAATGTCGCTACGGGCAGAAGTGCAGTTTTTTTTATAAAAATCACTAATTCTCATGGTTTAAAGCCTAACATTGATTCCAGAATTCATCATAATCATTATCTAAGGTCTAGGGACAGTTTCTACATCAATCCAACAATTTTTCACCGTTTAATCATCAATTCTACCAATTTTACCTAGTTTCCAATTCCTCTTAAACTCATCCTATATCATGTTAAACCTAACCATTGAATCACATACTTAATAGAATTGCAAAGTTAGTCTCACCCTTACCTTATAGATGAAAATCGCAGCCCTTCCAGGTCTTCTCCCTTCTCTTGGCTTTTTCTCCCTTTTCTCCCTAAATTGATTGTACGTTATGTTTTTCTCTAAACTAGGTTTCCTTATTTATATCTCGTCCAACTATCTTATCTTATTTCTCTTTCTCCCCCAAAACTCTCTAAAATCTCAAAACAACCCCTCAACTCAATATTTATTTCACTTCCAAATCTTATTCTATTAAATATTAAAATCAGTCACAACTCCTCATAAAATCACATAAAATCACCTCAACCATATAAACCTCTTAAATCACACATATATCATATAAATATAATATAAACTCATCTTAATAACTACTAGACTCAATTAAATAATTAAATAATTAAAGAGGGCGTTACAAGGAGAGAATTCCTAGACAGATACTTTCCGGAAGATGTTCGCGGGAAGAAAGAGACTGAGTTCCTTGAGCTGAAGCAAGGAAATATGTCAGTGACTGAATATGCTGCAAAATTTGTGGAGCTGGCTACGTTTTATCCGTACTACACTGCTGAGACTACTGTGTTTTCTAAGAGCATCAAATTTAAGAATGCCTTGCGTGCTGAGATCAAGCGGGCAATTGGTTACCAGAAGATCCGTAACTTTTCTAAGCTGGTGAGATGTTGCAGAATCTATGAGGAGGATAACAAAACTCATTACAAGGTTGTGAATGAGAGGAAAGGCAAGGGTCAGCAAATTCGTCCAAAGCCTTATAATGCTCCTGCTTATAAGGGTAAGAAAAGTTTGAATGATGAGAGGAGGCCTAGAAAGAAAGATGCTACTGTTGAGATTGTTTGCTATACTTGTGGTGAGAAAGGCCATCTGAGTAATGCTTGTCCTGGGGATGTGAAACGGTGTTTCCGTTGTGGTAAGAAGGGGCATACTATTACAGAATGTAAGCACGATGATGTGGTGTGTTTCAATTGCAATTAAGAAGGTCATATTGGGTCACAATGCAAGAAACCTAAGAAGACTCAGACTAGTGGTAGAGTGTTTGCTTTGACTGGTACGCAAACAGAGAATGAGGATCGTTTGATTAGAGGTACATGTTACTTTGATAGTATTCCTTTAATAGCTATTATTGATATTGGTGCTACACATTGTTTTATTTCTATTGATTATGCTTCTAAGTTGGGTCTTGCTCTGTCAAATATGAAAGGAGAGATGGTTGTCAAAACTCCAGCTAAGGGTTCGGTGACTACTTCTCTTGTGTGTTTAAGATGTCCTTTGTCTATGTTTGGTCGAGATTTTGAAATTGATTTGATTTGTTTACCTTTGAGTGGAATGGATGTAATCCTTGGTATGAACTGGTTAGAGTACAACCATGTTTATATTAATTGTTTTAGTAAGTCGGTGTATTTTTCTACTGCTGAAGAGGAATGTGGCGCAAAATTCTTGTCTACCAAGCAGGTGAAGCAATTAGAACGTGATGGAATTTTGATGTTTTCTTTGATGGCATCCTTGTCTGTTGAGAATCAAGCAGTGATTGATAAGTTACAGGTTGTGTGTGATTTCCAAGAAGTTTTTCCTGATGAGATTCATGATCTGCCTCCATAAAGGGAAGTTGAATTTTCGATTGACCTTGTTTCGGGTACGAAGCCTGTGTCTATGACACCTTACCGTATGTCGGCTTCTGAATTGGCTGAGTTGAAGAAACAGTTAGAAGATTTACTTAATAAGAAGTTTGTAAGACCAAGTGTTTCACCATGTGGAGCGCCGGTATTTCTAGTTAAGAAGAAAGATGGTAGCATGAGGTTATGCATTGATTATCGACAGTTGAATAAGGTAACGATAAAGAATAGGTATCCACTTCCAAGAATTGATGATTGGATGGATCAGATAGTGGGTGCACGTGTATTCAGCAAGATTGATTTGAGATCGGGTTATCACCAGATTAAAGTGAAAGATGAAGATATGCAGAAGACGGCTTTTAGAACACGTTATGGACATTATGAATATAAAGTGATGCCTTTCGGTGTTACAAATGCGCCAGGTGTGTTTATGGAGTACATGAATCGTATTTTTCATGCATTTTTGGATCGTTTCGTGGTTATGTTCATTGACGATATTTTGATATACTCTAAGACTGAAGGAGAACATGCTGAGTATTTGAAGATTGTTTTGCAAGTGCTGAAAGAGAAAAAGTTATATCCTAAATTGTCAAAGTGTGCGTTCTGGTTGAAAGAGGTGAGTTTTCTTGGCCATGTTATTTCTGGTCATGGTATTGCGGTAGATGCCTCTAAAGTTGATGCAGTATCACGATGGGAGACTCCTAAGTCGGTTACCGAGATTAGAAGCTTTTTGGGTTTGGCTAGTTATTACCGAAGTTAGCACTTCCGTTAACTCAGTTGACTTGTAAAGGTAAAGCTTTTGTGTGGGATATTCAGTGTGAGAACAATTTTAATGAATTGAAGAAGCGGTTAACGACGGCTCCGGTCTTGATTTTACCAAAGTCCGATGAACCTTTTGTGGTGTATTGTGATGCGTCCAAGTTGGGCTTAGGTGGTGAGCTTATGCAGGATGGCAAGGTAGTAGCCTATGCATCGATACAGTTGAGGATTCATGAACGAAATTATCCTACACATGATCTTGAATTAGCTATAGTGGTCTTTGTGCTCAAGATATGGATACATTATTTGTACAGTTCTAGATTTGAAGTGTTCAACAATCATAAAAGTCTGAAGTATCTGTTTGATCAGAAGGAATTGAATACGAGACAGCGAAGGTGGCTTGAATTGTTGAAAGATTATGATTTTGGGTTGAATTATCATCCAGGTATAGCTAATGTTGTTGCAGATGCCTTAAGTAGGAAAACGTTGCATATGTCCGCTATGATGGTAAAAGAGTTTGAGTTGCTTGAACAGTTTAGAGATTTGAGTTTAGTCTGCGAATTGTCACCTCAGAGTGTGAAGTTAGGAATACTGAAGATTGATAGTGAATTCATGAACAGTATTAAAGAAGCGCAAAAAATTGATGTTAAGTTTGTGGACTTGTTGGTTGCTAGTAATCAGACTGAAGATAGTGATTTTAAAATCGATAATCAGGGAGTGTTGAGATTCTGAGGCAGAATTTGTATTCCTCATGGTGACGAGATGAAGAAGATGATTCTTGAAGAGAGTCATAGAAGTAGCTTGAGTATTCACCCGGGAGCTACGAAGATGTATCATGATTTGAAGAAGTTGTATTGGTGGTCTGGGTTGAAACGTGATGTGGCACAGTTTGTGTATTCCTGTTTGATTTGTCACAAGTCGAAATTTAAGCATCAGAAACCTGCAGGGTTGATGCAACCTTTAGATATACCAGAGTGGAAATGGGATAGCATATCCATGGATTTTGTGACGAGTTTTCCGAATACTCCGAAAGGGAATGACTCGATTTGGATGATTGTAGATAGATTGATGAAGTCGGCTCATTTCATTCCGATTAATATCAGTTTTTTTTTGTATCTCAGTTGGCGGAGATTTACATTCGCGATATTGTGAAGTTACATGGTGTTCCTTCGAGCATTGTATCAGATAGAGATCTGAGGTTTACTTCTAGATTTTGGAAGAGTTTGCAAGAGGCTTTAGGTTCTAAGTTGAGGTTGAGTTCGGCGTATCATCCGCAGACATATGGTCAGTCGGAAAGAACGATTCAGTCGTTGGAGGACTTGTTGAGAGTTTGTGTACTCGAGCAAGGAGGAACTTGGGATAATCATCTTCCATTAATAGAGTTCACGTATAATAACAGTTATAATTCTAGTATTGGAATGGCACCATTTGAGGCTTTGTATGGAAGAAGGTGCAGAACTCCGTTGTGTTGGTTCGAGTGAGGTGAGAGTGTCGTTTTAGGACCAGAAATTGTTCAACAAACTACTGAGAAGGTTAAAATGATTCTAGAAAAGATGAAAGTGTCGCAGAGTCGACAAACGAGTTATCATGATAAGCGTAGGAAAGATCTTGAGTTTCAGGAAGGAGATCATGTATTTTTTAGGGTCATTCCAGTGACTGGTGTTGACGTGCATTGAAGTTGAAGAAGTTGACTCCGAGATTTATTGGTCCGTACCAGATATCGGAAAGAATTGGAACAGTGGCGTATCGTGTGGGCTTACCACCGCATCTTTCGAATTTGCATGATGTGTTTCATGTGTCGTAACTTCGAAAGTATGTTCCGGATCCATCTCATGTGATCCAAAGAGATGATGTGCAAGTTAAAGATAACCTTACGGTTGAGACCTTACCAGTGAGAATTGAAAGTCGTGAGGTGAAGCAATTGAGAGGCAAGGAGATACCTCTTGTGAAAGTCATTTGGGACGGAGCGGCTGGTGAAAGCTTAACGTGGGATCTAGAGAGTAAGATGCTGGAGTCTTATCCAGAGTTGTTTGCATGAGGTAAATTTTCGAGGACGAAAATCCTATAAGTTGAGGAGAGTTGTAACGCCCTCCTTAATTATTTGATTATTTTTATAGTGTTTAGAGTCTATTATATGATTTATATGATTGATGTGATTTAAATGATTATGTGATGTGTGTTATTTTATTTAAGAGGTCTTATTTTATTATTTAATAGAATAAAATTTGAAAATAAAATAAATATTGCGATGAGGGGTTGTTTTGAGAATTTAGAGAGTTTTGTGGGAAAAGAGGAAATAAGATAAAATAGATGGGAAGAGATAAATAGGAGAAAATAGGTTTAGAAAGCTTTTCATGTATAATCAGTTTTGGAGAAAAGGGAGAACAAAAGAAGAGAAGAACGAAGAGAGAGGTTGCGGATCGATTTTCTAAGGTAAGGGTGGGACTAACATTCAATCTTCTTAAGCTTATGATTCTGATAATTAGATTTAACATGTTGTAGGTTTAGTTTTTGAGAATTTGAAATTAGGTTTAAGAGTGATAATTGATGATTAGATGATAAAAAACCGCTGAATTGATGTAGAAAGTGTGTACAGACCTTAGATAATCCATAGGGTGATGTTTATAATCAGTTTTAAGCTTAGAACCATGTGATTTGATGCATTTTTGTGAAAAAACTGCATTCTGCCCGAGCTGACATTCATTGCTCGCCTCAGCGAGTAGCAAGTCTCGCTTCGCGAGTGATGAAGTTCATCGCTCGCCTAGCGAGCAAATCCCCCTCGCCTTGCAAGTTGCACCTTGTAGCTCGCCAAAGCGAGCAGATCACTCGTCATAGCAAGTTAACCAGTGAGGAAAACCTGATTTTGAGAATTAACTCCTTTAGTCGAGCTTTAGATGGTTTTGGGTGCTTGGACATATATAAGAATGATTAGGCAAGTTTTTAGATTGAAATTGAACATAGGAAAGTTAAAAATGAGATTTTTGGGTGAAAAATGTCAAGTTCCCGAGAGCACCCAATTTCTAGCTCGCCAAGGTGGGTAGCTTACTCGCCAAGAGCTTGAAATATCTATTCGATCAGAAGGAGCTCAATATGAGGCAACGAAGGTGGATGGATACTCTCAAAGACTATGACTTTAGTTTGGAATATCATCCTGGAAAGGCTAATGTTGTAGCAGATGCTCTAAGCAGACAACATGCCCTTGCCGCTACAGCAGAAGTGATGGTTAGACAGCAGGAATTGTGGGAGGAGTTTCGTGATTTACATTTAGAAGCAGATTCTTCACCAGGAAGGTTGAAATTGAGTATGATTAAGATTTCCAATGGATTGATGGAAGAGATAGCAAATCATCAAGATGACAAGCTCATACAAGAAAGAAGGGAATTAATGGTACAAGGGAAAGTATTGGGTTTTAAGGTTGGACCAGATAATATTTTGAGATGTAATAGACGTGTGTGTGTGCCCGATGTGTCAGAAATAAGAAATGCAATCTTAGATGGAGCACATAAGAGTAATTTGAGCATTCATCCGGGTGTGACAAAGATGTATCAAGATTTGAAACAGAACTTTTGGTGGCCTGGGATGAAGAAACAAGTGGTAGAGTATGTTACATCGTGTCTGACCTGTCAAAAAGCCAAGGTGGAACACCAACGACCGGCGGGAATGTTACAACCATTAGAGGTTCCGGAATGGAAGTGGACTAGCATCTCAATGGATTTCATTACGGGATTGCCTAAGACTAAGAAAAAGAATGACTCTATTTGGGTAATTGTGGATCGACTAACTAAGTCGGCTCATTTCCTACCTGTCAAGACCACTTACAATGTGGCCAAGCTAGCAGAGATCTACATTGAAGAGATAGTGAGACTCCATGGCATGCCATCAAGCATTATTTCAGATCGAGACCCAAAGTTTACATCCCACTTTTGGAGAGCTTTACATGAAGCCTTGGGGACCGAGTTGAGATTGAGTTCGGCATACCATCCACAGACAGATGGACAGACTGAAAGAACCAACCAGTCCTTAGAAGATCTACTAAGAGCTTGTGTGTTAGATGATAGAGGAAGTTGGGACAGTGTGTTGCCATTGGTAGAGTTTACCTACAATAATAGTTTTCATGCAAGTATTGGAATGGCCCCTTATGAAGCATTGTACGGGCGCAAATGCCAAACCCCATTGTGTTGGTACCAGGATGGAGAGAATATGATTGTTGGGCCTGAAATGGTGCAACAGACTACAGATAAAGTTAAGAAGATAAGAGAAAGGATGAAGATTTCCCAAGATCGACAGAAAAATTATGCTGATAAGCGTCGTAGACCCTTGGAATTTGAGGAGGGTGATCATGTTTTTCTCCGGGTGACACCTACCACGGGTGTAGGAAGAGCTCTTCAGTCACGGAAGTTGACCCCAAAATTTATCGGACCGTATCAGATTATCTCTCGGGTAGGGCTTGTGGCCTATCAGATTGCACTTCCACCGTCATTATCCAACATCCACGACGTATTCCATGTTTCACAGTTACGGAAGTACATCTTTGATCCATCTCACGTGATTGAAGCCGATAATATTCACTTACGAGATAATTTGTCATTTGAAGTACCTCCTGCAAGGATTGAGGGTAGAAAAATCAAGAAGTTAAGGAACAAGGAAATATCTTTGGTCAAAGTCATATGGAACCAAACTACCGGTGATGCTACATGGGAGCTGGAAGATAAGATGAGGAACCAGTATCCGGAGCTGTTCGTCGGCGTTAGTTTCGAGGACGAAACTATTTTAGGTGGGTAGAATGTAAGATCCCGTATTTCATCCTATTTATTTTAGTCGGTTCAGTTAAAATATTTTATAATATTTTAAAATCTAATTAAGTCAATAATAAAAATAGATAATTATTTGATTATATAGGTGCAAGTAGTGATATAAGTTACAGCACATTTTCACTTCCTGTACACGTCCCCACAATTGAGAATTAAATTTCAACCTCCCTTCCTAATTATCTGGTTAACTCCTTCCACTCACCCACTCATTCCACTCCTTAGAAACATAATATAAAAACGGGTTACATAGAGAAATAGAGAGAAAGGGTACGTAGAGTCTGAAGGAGAAAGAAAAGAGAACAAAAATTCACTTTGCTGAGACAAGTATAGAGATAGGAGAGCAAAGACCGCCGCTTGAGGAGTTTAACGACGGTTATTACGAAGGTAAGGGCATCACTCCACACGCTTCCGTACGTATATGTGTAAATATATTTGTGTTGTGACGATTATCATAGTGTTGTTGTTTTGAAGTGAATGCTATATTCTATATATTGGTGATGTGATAATTAGCTTGGTGGTGTTGTTTTGGCATGAATATTATGTGTATTATTTATGTGGTGTTGTTTTAATGTAAATAATCTTTGTTTATGGGTGTATAACCTTAAGTAATTGAAATGGCGATTCAAAACTATATCCAAAGGTGGGATATTAGACTTTTGATTTTTTGGAGATTACCCAGCGGTGGGGTATTTAAAGAGACTTTCATGCATTAGATGACTCACACAAATGCCCAATGGTGGGGCACTGACCATCGAGTTTTAGGAGTTACTACCCAACGGTGGGGTAGTGGCGATTCATATGCATTAGGTGATTCAGAATAATGCCCAATGGTGGGGTACTGAACACCGAATTTTTAGGAGTTATTACCCAATGGTGGGGTATTGCCCAATGGTGGGGTATATTGTTCAATGGTGGGACATTTGGCTCCGTTTAGAGGTGAAATCCGGATCATGAGCATTGCATATAGACTGACCATTAGGGACTAACGCATTTTAGTCAAGTTGTAACTTAAGGCTAAGAGGGGTGACTAAGAAATTGAGTAATGTTTGTACGGCCTATCTAATTATTTAATTATTTTTTTGGTTATTTGTTGAAATATATGTCTGCATGAATATTTGTACTATGTTTGTTAGTTGGAGATGACTCTTACTTTTGAACCAGATGACAACCCCAATCTGCTTCACCGAGATGGTTTTCTTTCCGGGGATACGATATAACCTACCTGATGACGAGTTGATTTAGTGGAGAGTGACCGGTCTAAGGAGCATCCTGGAGTTAGATGCTGGTGTTGAGCCTAGTTGATTAGCTTTAGTCTTTTTATTTCCTTTTGTTGAGAACCTAAACATGGATGGTTATGTTGGACAAATTTTATGCTTCTGTTTATTCCTTTATGTTGTAGTACTGTTCGTACTTAAAATATTTATGTAGTAGGAATCCCAAAACTACTTTTGAATCAAGAATGGTTTTTCAATTGAATGTGATCTTATGCTTTTGTATTCCAACGTGTATCACTTGGGAGGATCATTAATGGAGTTTGGAACTTTGAAGGAAATAAGCTAAAGGGTTGTTTGCCACTCCAGTGATCCATTCTATTCACTTCAACAACCTATTTTGTTATACGAAAGAAAAAGGAAAGAAAAAAAAAAAAAGAAAAAAAAAACCATCTTTCTTCCTCCTAAGATTTTTTATTTATTTTTATTTTGGTAGTAATTATTCCACAATTTGGGATGTTACAGGCAGCCTTTTTCTGGACTCGCCATAGCGAGTAGAGTGGCTCACCTCGCGAGCTGCACAGTGACAGACTACCTCATTTAGGGTTCTTGCGATCTTTGTCGCATGTGATGTTATGAGTTGACCCTTGGAGTAGGAATGGAGGTTGATTATAGTATTGTTGATGTTCAGTGAGTCTGATATAATATGATTTGATGTTGTTAGTAATGTGATATAGTTGTATATGCATTATGTGGATTATATAAGATGTTTAAGTTGATGTTAATTATCATTTGATATTGTTATATCTTGAGATGTTTATGTGCTGCCTATGTTGCTGTTGTATATTAATTAAGCTGCATGAGTTGGTCTAAGATGTAAGATGTTGTTCCAAAATATTGGAGTCATATAAGATGTCGATGTTTTCTAAGATGTAAGTAGTTGAGTCCATGCATACTCATTTAAGTTGAGGGTTTGATGCCCTGTGAGCTTTTGCTCTTTATGTTGAGGGCTTGATGCCCTGTGAGTATATTTATGCTCTTATGTTGAGGGCTTGATGCCCTGGATCGGTACCACATGCATGATTAAGAGGATAAAGTTGCATAGTCAAGTCGAAGTTGCATTGTCGAGTCAAGTTGTTAAGTTGATAAGTTGTTATCCATGAGTTGTTAAGTTGATATGTTTTTAATGAAGTGTTTGATGAAGAATTATTATTATGATGTGTTGATGATGTTTATGTTGTTAAATATAATTGATGAATTATATGCTTAATATTATTGTTTGTGAAATCTCACACCTACTGCTTGAAAATGTTGCTCTTCGTATGGCTAACTTGCAGGTGATCAAGGATAGTTGCTGTCGTGAGTGGTTTCTCTCTCACGTGTGTCTTAGGTGCTCTGATACGTAACGGGATGAGAATTTTGTTGTTGCTTTCTGTTCCTTACGTATTTATCGTATAAAGTTTTATGATTATGTTGTTTGTTATAATTTACGAGATTTTTATGTTGAGGCCCTCGTGCCAGTGTTGTTTAGATGTTGACTAAATTTCCGCTGCGAAGTATTAAATATTATGTTGTTGAATTTTGAAGGATAAATGACTATTTATTTCCATTTATGATTTTATGAAATGAAGTGTGACATTGCATTTATGTGTTGAATACTCTGATTATATGTGAAATTTTTATGTTGGGAAAAACGGGGTGTTACAGTGGGTATATGACAACTTATCAACAACGATTATGCAACATCTACGACTTCAAGCCCTCAACTTGAATGAGTATGCATGGACTCAACAACTTAAACCTTAGACAACAGTGACAACTTATATGCATCCAATACTTTGGGACAACATCTTACAACTTAACAACTTTGACTAACATATGCAACTTAATGATTTAATAACCAATACAGCAGAGACAACACATAACAACTCATAACATAACAATAATCAATGGAAATCAACAACAACTTCAACATAATACATTTCCACATAATACATACATAACTATATCACATTACCAACAACATTAAATCATCTTAATTCAGACTCTCTGAACAACATTAATATCATAAACAACATCATTTCTACCCCAAGGACCAACTCATAACTCTTCGCGCGACAAAGATCGCAAGAACCCTAAACAAGGTTGTCTGACACTTTGCAGCTCGCGAGGCGAGCCACTCTACTCGCTATGGCGAGTTCAGGAAAAAGGCTACTCGTCTTGGCGAATAAGCTACTCGCCTTGGCGAGCTAGAAACTGGGTGCTCTCGGGAACTTGATATTTTACACTCAAAAATCCTATTTTTTGACTTCTCTATGCCCAAATTAAATCTAAGAACTTGTTTAATCGTTCTTATAGATATTAAGTCACTCCAAATCATCTAAAACTCGACCTCTAACATTAATTCACAATATCAGATTTCACTCACTAGGCAACTCGCTATGGCGAGCAACATTTAAAGTCACTCTCGAGGCGAAAGGGTTTTGCTCGCTAGGCGATGGATGAACGTCATCACTCGCGAGGTGAGGATCATCCCTCGCCACGGCGAGCGATGAATGTCAACTCAGGAAGAATGCAGATTTTTCCCAAAAGTCATCTAATCTCATGTTTCTAACCTTAAAACTGGTTCCGATTATCACCCTATGGATTATCTAAGGTCTGTACCCAATTTCTACATCAATTCAACAGTTTTCAATCATCTAATCACCAATTCTTCACTTTTAACCCTAATCTCTCAAACTCTAAAACTCAACCTACAACCATGTTAAATTCGATTTTCAGAATTACATACTCAGAGTTATTGAAGGTTAGTCCCACCCTTACCTTAGGATTTCACGATCGGCAGCCTCTCTTGGTTCTTATCTTGTTTTCTCCCTTTTTCTCCAAAACGTTTTGTTTAACGTAAAACTATTATGACTTAGGTTTCTCCTATTTATTCCTCAACCCTCTTTATCTTATTTCCACTTATTCCCCTAAATTCTTCCAAATTCCAAAACAACCCACACAACTTAATCTTATTTTATTTTCAAATCTTATTCTATTAAATAATAAAATAAGCCACTTAATAAACCACAACACTTCATAAAAATCATATAAATCACATAATCATATAAATATACTCTAAACATAATAAAATAAATCAAATAAATATTTAGGGCGTTACAATTTGCGCCACAAATTCTACCAAAGATTAAAGAAGAGATCGAAAGGCTCTTGAAATGCGGTTTCATCAGAACTGTCAGGTATGTAGATTGGTTAGCAAACGTAGTCCCTGTTAAAAAGAAAAACGGAACCATAAGAGTTTGTATAGACTTTAGAGAATTAAATCTTGCCACTCCTAAAGACGAATACCCAATGCCTGTGGTAGAAATGCTGGTAGATTCAGTAGCGGGATACGAGTATTTGAGTATGCTTGATGGTTATTCAGGCTACAATCAAATCTTTATTGCTGAGGAGGATATCTCCAAAACCGCATTTCGAGGCCCGGGGGCATTAGGTTGCTATGAGTGGTTGGTAATGTCGTTTGCCCTAAAAAATGCCGATGCCACATACCAAAGAGCGATGAATTCGATGTTTCATGACTTCATTGAAGATTTCATGCAAGTTTGCATCGATGACATCGTAGTTAAATCATCAACAGAATATAAACATGTAGATCACTTACGCCGATCATTCGGATGAGGCAATATGGATTAAAAATGAATCCATTAAAATGTGCATTTGGTGTTTGTGCAGGTGATTTTTTAGGTTTTGTTGTCCACAAAAAAGGAATCGAGATTAATCAAAACAAAACCAAAACAATAATGGAGACTCAAGCCCCTTCGACAAAGAAAGAGTTGCAGTCTTTGCTAGGAAAAATCAACTTTCTCAGAAGGTTCATATCGAGCTTAAGTGGCAAAAGACAAGCTTTCTCGCCATTACTTCGTCTGAAGAAAGAAGATGTGTTCAAATGGGAACCAGAACACCAAAAGGCTTTTGAAGAAATCAAATCATAATTGATTAATCCTCCTTGTTATCTCGATTTTGGGGTATCAAGTCATTAATTAGGCTTGAACCTTTCAATCTTTGATATTCTCTATTTTTTTTCTTGGGAAGGGTAAAATTGAGAAAACCCTTAGAAATTCTAAGTTCGGGGGTCGTTTTCGTTACGGGAAGGTGTTAAGCACCCGTAACGACTATAGTATTCTATAGGAACCGCTTTCCTAGCTTTATGTCTACGCTTTACTTTTATGCTTATTTATTGAAAAAGAGAGTTTATTTAGGTTAAGGATTTGGAAAGAAAGTGTATGAGATTTCATTTTATTGGACTTGGAGAGGTTTTGGCCTCTTGCCTACATACCCTTTTAAGGGATCAAAATTCCATGTAGTTCTCTTCCAAAAGTATTTTTGGTGTGTTTCAATTGATTTTAGTTTTTGAAAATGGTTTTGAAGAAGAGAAAGAGGCCGTAAAGGCATGAGAGGAAAAGATAGTGAATTGTTGGTTCAATTATTAACGAAAAAAGTGTCTAAGTAGAAATTAAGATTCATTTGAATTTGATTAAGAAAATAAAGGAAAATACAATGGAGTTTTGACTCCAAGGTTTATTAGGAAAGATTTGAGTGATGGAATTAATTTGCTTTGAAAAATGAATATTTTCTAAGTATAGCGTCTCCTAAACATACATCTAAAACGGTAAACATACAACGTGTGTGCGTGTCGATGCTTGTGTCGGTGTACATCACTATAGAGAGTCCATTGTCCTTTACATTGCCCTAGTTTACATGCTATGGTCTTGTAAGGAATTAAAAGGAAATTAAACTACCTAAAATTACATGTCCATTTGACATAGAAATTTAAAAGGTAAAGTGGCTAAACTAAGAGAGAGATTGGGGATGAAATGGTAAAATGCTCAAGAAATGGATGAAAAATGAAACAAAATGGTTAGTAGTATAAGGCATAAAATGGTAAGAAAAAAGTAAGCAATTGAATATGAGATAAAACGGCAAAATGACGACAATAACCAAAATATAAAAGGAAACACATTACTTGAAACACAAGAAACTAACAAAACATATTAAAAACAGTAACACAAGCATATGATCAGTAGCATATTCATCACAAGATTGCATATTAATCACTCATACCATGGATCAAGATATTATGAACAAAAAGTGGCAATCAATTTTTGACATGTAAAAACAACACAAAGATATCAAAAATGCATTAAAGAACACATAGGGATCTTTTAGGAATTTTATGAGAAAAATTGAACAAGCAGAGGTTCAAACAGCAAGCAAACAAGGTGTGAATAGCAAGAAAATAACAAGAAAACAAAGAAAACCAAAGACAGAGGCCCAAGCCCAACGCCTAAAAGCCTGGGCGCACAGGAACCACAGGATTGATCCAGGGAATCAAACCCTAGATCAAACGGCCAGGATTGAAGGGAAATGGACCGGTTTTGGACCGGTCCGGTTCACTGGCCTATATATATGTAAAGACACCGGTTTATTTCATTTGCAATACTCCTTTCTCTCTCTAACTCCCTCGCTCTCTCACTAGCCTCCCGTCTTCTCTCTTCTCTTCGCCGATTTCTGGAAGGAGACGGCCGGAGAAGATGAAGATTCATCGGAATCTTCATTGACTCCGCCGTGAACTCCAGATTCCGGCGAGCCCTAACCTCACCAGAAAATCATGAATCCTACTTCAATCAACTCGTTTCTTCACCCTAAACATGAATCTAACGCCAGAAATCACATGCAAGGCTTGAATCTTTGTAGATCTACATTCTTTGTTACGGTTTTGGAAATTATTTTTTTAGGTTTTCAAATTCTTTGAAAGAAACTGTTTGAAACCTTGAGGATCTACATGGATTCGTCCTTATTGATGCTTTTTAAGAAAGAACGGTGGAGTTATATGTTTACCTGTGATTTAATCGGAGATATCGAACAAGATTTTTTAGAAATCTTCAATTTGATTCTGTTTGTTGATTTTTTACTTGAAACCGAAAATAAATCGGTGTTTCTTGCTGGTTTGATTCCTTCTTCTTCTTCACCGGATCATATTCTTCATCTTCTTTCTTTCTTCTTCTTCTTCAAAAACTCTGTGTTCGTGCTTGAGTTTGTCACCACTTGGTGATGAATTCGCACTTGAATTGCAGAGGAAAACGATTCAATGATGAAGATTCACCATGGATCACTGAGAATCGATGAAAATTTGATGAATTTGTTCATGAATCTGGTTCTGGAGAATTAGGGTTCTTGCTTGTTCTTGATGGTTTCTGAATTTTGATCTAACTGAATGGAGAGAGAAATTGGAGTTCTGTTTGTGATGTGGCGTGAATTCTATTGCTTTTTCAGACCCTATGCACTATTTATAAGCTGCCAAGTGTGCCTTTGGACCAGTGAAATGGTGACACCTGTACTTGGACTTGAAATGGCTCGGCCTTGTACAATTTGTGACTTGGGACCTTTATGCAAAATAAGAAACTTGAAGGACTAATCTGCAATTAATATAACCTAAAAATGCAATTTTAAAAGAAATTGGGACCAAAATGCAATAAAAATAAAATTGGACTAGAAATTGGTAAATTGGACAAAACGTAAAGTGAAATCTAAAATAAAATCAACAAAAGGACTAAAATGAACCAATTACAAAAATGAGGTATTTTAATGGGAAAAGACCAAAATGCCCCTAGGGACTAAACTGACTCAGATGCAATTTTTGAAATGATTTTTTAACAAAGACTCAACAATGATTTGTAAAACAAGTTGAAAAGTGTTAGAGACAAACACAGGGACTAAAATGGGTTCCACTGCAGGAAATGACCAAAATACCCTTCTTGTACGATTTTTTGCAAATATTTGAATTAAAATGCAAGAAAACAAAGCAATGATTCAGAGAGACCTTTTTTAATGACTTGTAACACAAGAAAAGACACTTTGGGACACAGACAGTAAAAGGTGCAGATGAAACAAAGTAAAGGTTCAGAGTAAAACAACAGTAAATTGACAATTATCAGTAGTAGAAAATAAATTAGAATGAGTATTTTTAGGTCCAAAATCAGGGTATAACACTCCTATACTTGCACCACTTCTAAAAGGTAGAAGAATGAAGTTGTACATAGAAGCGTCTAAGTGTACTATAGGAAGCATGTTAGCACAAGAGGATGAAAATGGCGCAGAAAGAGCCATTTATTACCTTTGTAGGGTATTAAATGATGCTGAAACAAGATATCATCCTTGTGAAAAGTTGTGTCTTTGTCTGTATTTCTCGTGTACAAAACTTAAGCATTATATAAAGCTGTTTGATGTTTATGTTTATTCTCATTTTGATATAATTAAGCACATGTTGTCAAAACCAATTTTGCATAGCAAAGTTTGGAAATGGGCCTTAGCGCTTACAGAATACTCATTGACATATCAATCATTGAAATCTGATAAAGGCCAAATTATGGATGACTTTATCGCTGATCATTCAATTGAAGAACCTTTACCAAAAGGCATCGAAAACCAATCCTGGAAATTGTATTTCGATGAATCCAACCATAAAAATGGCACTAGAATCGGAATTGTGGTTATTTCACCTAAAGATGATTTAACTAAGTACAAGTTTCGAATCAGTCAGTTTTGTTCAAATAACGAGGCTGAATATGAAGCCTTTATTACGGGTTTAGAGATTGCACTTGGACTGGGGGCAAAATGCGTTGAAATTAAAGGCGATTCAAAGTTAGTTTTAAAACACTTTACGAAAAAATACAAATGTGCCAAAGAAAGTTTAATCATGTATTACACTATGGCCAATGCGTTACTTAAATGTTTTACTCACGTCGAAATTCGACACATTCCCCGCATAGAGAATCAAGAAGTGAATGATCTAGCCTAGATGGCTTCTGGATACAACATCCCAAAAGATCAAATGCAAGAACCAATCGAGATCAAGAACAAGCGCAGTTCGATGGACGCTCTCCCTAAGAAATTGTTAACGCTAAAACTTGGGGGGATAGAAACATTTCAAGGATGTTCACAAGGCAAGAATTTGGTCGAAATTTTGGTCATTAACAATTTAACCGACAATGATTGGCAAAAACCTGTAGTCAATTATTTAGAAAATCCAAACGGTACAACTTGTCGGAAAATAAAATATCAAGCTTTGAGTTACGTGATAGTAGGCGACGAGTTGTTCAAAAAGACTCCAGAGGGAGTTTTACTTAAATGGCTTGGAGAAATAGAGGCATATTTGGCTGTTTCTAATACACATAGTGGGGCTTGTGGAACACACCAAGAAGGCCACAAAATGAAATGGCTTTTGTTTTGACAAGGTGTATATTGGCCAACCATGCTTTAAGATTGCATAGAATTTGCCAAAGGTTGCCAGGGGTGCCAAAAACACGCTGGGATTCAACGTGTGCCAGCAAGTGAATTACATTCGATAGTCAAACCTTGGCCATTTAGAGGTTGAGCTTTAGATGTAATCGGGGAGATTAAACCTAAATCATCGAAAGGCCATAAATACATCTTGGTGGGAATAAATTATTTGACCAAATGGATAGAGACAATTCCTTTGAAAGAGGTTACTCAAGATGAGGTTATAAATTTCATTCAGAAATATATTATCTATAGATTTGGCATTCCAGAAACCATTACGACGGATGAAGGATCGGTATTCACTGGTCGAAAAATGGTAAAATTTTCTGAAAACATAGGTTTTAAATTATTAACTTCAACACCATATTATGCCGAAGCAAACGGTCTGGTCGAGGTGGCAAACAAGAACCTCATTTCCATTATTAAAAGGAAAACTAAAAGAAAACCCAAGAATTGGCACGAAGTTCTTGGAGAAGCTTTATGGGCATGTCTAACATCTCATAAGGAATCGACAAACACTACACCGTTTAGATTAACATTTGGCCATGATGTTGTATTACCAGTCGAAATCTTACTTCAATCGACCAAGATTCAAAGACAATTCAAAATTCCAACAAATCATTATTGGAACATGATTTTAGATGAATTGGTTGATCTAGATGAAGAAAGGCTAATGGCATTAGAAGTTCTCTCACAAAGCAGAAAGAAAGGGTGGCGAAGGCTTAAAACAAAAAAGTGAAGTCAAAACTATTCGCTCAAGGGGACTTGGTGTGGAAAGTAATTTTGCCAATGGAAAAGGAGAATCGATTCTTGGGGAAATGGTCTCCTAGTTGGGAAGGACCATGGCAAATATTAAGAGTTTTTTAGAACAATGCGTATGAGATCGAAGAATTGAACGACGATCAGAGAATCCTACGCATAAACGAAAATTATTTGAAAAAATATAAACTGATGTTACAAGAAATAAAAATCATACGAGAGTAGTTCGAAAAGAAATAAAAGATGGCATTAAATAAAAGTGCCAACTAACGGGCAAGTTACATAAAGAGTCCCAAAATGGATTAAAGCACAGATTAACCATTACAAAATAAAAGTGCAAATGAAATAAACTAAAGAGTCTGAGTGCTGGAAATTGAAAATTTGAAGCTAAAGTCTGAAGTTGAAATTAAAAAACGGACTCTACCACTAATGGTTGATGCCACAGACTTCGATAAGCCATCGAACTTCTCCGTCAAGACGACAACGGCTATAGAAGTCAGTTAAGACATACTCATCATCATCAGCGGGAAGAAAGCCACGATAGTTCCCAAGCCTTCCATCTCCAGGGCAGGAAAGCCAGTTATTGCAGAACTAACGGCGAATCATGCCTAATGGCAGGGGCCTCTTGTACCAACATATCCAATCGATATTGTGAAATGCGCCTAGTCACCAGAAAGGCCCATAAGTCTTTGAACAATTGTTCCTCGTCTATAGGAGACGGAGCAGTGGCCTTGATCAAAAGGTGGAAATACATAGCACTATTCAAGGGGACAGCCCCATCATTCGTTAACAAACGATTTATGGTAGCAAAGTTGGGGACATCATTCAACATCTGCTAAGAACAGCGAAGAATGAACATGACATGGCCATGATCCTATAAGCGGTTCATTAAATCAAGCTTTTCATGAGTTGGGTCCAGATCGGTGAGCAGATAAATACACTCATTTCCATAAGATCTGGAAACAAGGGGATCCCTACAGAGAGCTGCATTCCTTCTGTTAGTTCTTTGGAACTAGAAAAGGTCGTACATGCTACGAGAAGCAACTCTCACAACAATGTTGATGATTAAATCATCACTCAGATACTCCATTCTTGAAAAAAGGAAAGACTTGGATGAAAAATAATTTTAAGTTTTCTTTTTGGAACAAAGATGGAGGATAGTTTGGAAAGATCATGGAACTTGCAAGAGAAGTTGTGGTATTTGTAGTGGATGAAGAAGTTGAAAGAGGTTGCAATTTTTTGCGGTTTCCACCATGAGGAGATTTGTACACATGGCAAAAGGCATTTTCAGATATACCTTGGAAAAAGAGGGAAGTTGTAAAATTTTATTTCCTTTTAATTTTTCTTTTAATTTTAGTTTCTCATCATTTGCTTTCTCCCTTGAAACTTGTTCCAAGCATTGATTTTGTAATTTACAGAACAAATTAATGAATAATAATATTTAGAGAAATCTAAAGATATCATTAAAAAACAGTTTTTATACTGTTATAAGTTACAAAATTAAAAGAAGTTAAATAGTTGAAATTTAAAACTCATGAAGAGTTTGCTTAAATTAAAAACTCTAAAGTAAGCTTGTCAAGTTGATTTTTAAAATCACTAAGCTTTTCTTCAAGGGTTTTGCCATTGTTAGTGAGTGTAGTTATCTCTTGTTGAGACAACTTCGATTCCTTGACCTTTTGTATGGCAACTTGAGCCTACTGTTTTATGAGATCCTCCTTGGCCACAAGGTTGGATTTTTGATTCTCCAAACTCTGAATCTCTGCTTTGTACTTATCAATGGTAGAATCGATTTCTGCCACTCTTTGTTGAGTATTCGGAGTTTCATGTCGAAAGACTTCGAGTTTTTCCTTGAAAGCAACAACTTCGTCTAGAAGCTGGTCATAACGCAAAGCTTCTCTTCAAGTTTGGCTTGGCCAACTTTCTTTTGTTGAAACCCATGTTTGATACTTTCCAAGAGGGGTTCTAACATTCGAGAATATCAAATCTAAATTCACTGTTTTAACATGAATTAAGCATTATCAAACCGTGGAAACGAAAGTGGAGGGTTTGATAATTGTTAATCCATCATCTCAAATATCAATTCATAAAACGAAAGTGGAGCTTTGATATTCGAACAAGTGAATTTAGACAAGGTTGCAAAGGCAACGAAATAGTCTTTGCAATCATTGAGATAATTATGTTTCGATCTTCAAGGGAACTAATAGTAATTAAGTCAGCGAAATAGGCTTGGTTGCTAGAGGAACAAAAATCTAATAGTAATCAAGTCAGCGAAATAGGCTTGGTTGCTAGAGGAACATAAGAGAAATTGTCTTTAGAAGTTAGGTCTAACATAAGGTTATAGGTTTAATAGTTTGGTTTGTGATGGATTTGTCACCATGACGGACCAATGATCCCAAGGCTCTTTTTATTATATTATCTTTCAACCGTTTGAAAACCTCAACTTTGCAACTTGATTCTCTTCTAATCATAAAAAAAAGTTAATTGAATTTAACAACTCCTTGTCGGAACGATACTCTTTTATTACTACTTCGTTAGAACCGTACACTTGCAGTTTTATTCCATCATGGATCTCGAGAAGAAGATGTACATGGACAACCGGTAGGTTAAGAAAGCAACATGCTCTTGATCAGACACTTCGGCACTTAAGGTATCATGATGGTCTATTATGAAATTACCATAGGCAGGTCTAGCAAAGTCAAAAGAAAGCTCTGAATGTCTGGATCAAAAATTTGGCCAACAGGTTTCAGGCTGGTTAGACCAGTAACATCTAACAAAGTAGGTGTAAGCATACCACATTTCAGATGGAGGCTACTGGTCGAAGGGTTCCAGAAATGCATGGCAGCAATTATCATTTCATTATGATATTTAGGCCCTTGCCTAGACAACTGAATGAGATCAAAAATTTCCATCACTTTCCAAAATGGGCCTTTTTTCTTCTCCATTTTTTCTAACCAACAGATATACTTTTCATTATTTTCGATCTTGGGCATTGTTCTAAATTTGGATTTCAAGAATCTTAGGTCATATGGACCTTTGGTGAAAATCAAAGGTGATTGTTTTTCAAAATAGGGAAAAATAGCGCTAAGTTTTTCTAGGTCTTCTTGGTCATCTGTTAGAGGCCCTAAAAATGCATACGGTGAATTAGGGCATGGAATGATTACCTGGGATTTCCAGATTTTATCTTCAGCTTCTCTGATATTTGGTTCCTTTATGAACGGAAGACTACCGCTGGGGATTTCTTTTGAAATTTGTAAGGGTTTTCAATGAAGAGTTCTTTTTGCGAAGAAGAAGAAGGAATAGTGAAAGGGTAAAGTTTTTTGGAAGGTAGAAAGTTAAAAATAAAGGTAAGTACTTTTGTTTTATAACCTTTTGATCTGGACCGGTGTCAACATCTTACACTAACAATTTATTCTTTTTTAAGTAAAAATTGATGGTTCCCAATGACGGAGAACGTGGCCCATTAGCCATGGTAGGGACACCATAAATGTTTCTTTTGAAACTATCTCTCTGGATGATGATGTCACGGATTCCATTTTCGACCAAGATGGATTATCCTCATAGGGGTCAGAAACACCCTTTTCTCCTAAAGAAAGATGAGTCGAAGATGATGTTTCTGGGGGCAATTTGTTAGCCAATATTTTTAAAAGGGTATCATTAAATGTAGTCAAATTAGGCTGAACTTATAATTGAAGGAATTGTTCTTTTATCCTTATCGAAGTTGGGCTTGCTGGAGATACGTGAAGGTGTGTCTCTCGGTTCGACAGACGGAAAACTCTCGAAGAGCAATTTCTTTTTGGATAAGGTCGAAACAACGGATATTTTCAAGACACATTCGAAATTCTAATCGAATGGATAAGTTTTGTTAGTTACTGCAGTTATAGTTTTAAATTCAAATCTAGGCAGTTATTTTTATTTGTATAAATAGTAGTTTTCCCTAAGGAAAAATGGGTCACAATCCAATCATACAAAAAACTTACATTCAAATTATCCGCATGGAAGAGAGAAACGAGTCACAAGTTGCAATGTATGAACATGTGTACCAATTTACATTCAATCAATGCAATTTAAGTTCATTTTCTTAAATGTCTTTACAATTTACTTGTTTCTTTTGAGCAATTCATTTATCTTTATTTACACGGATTTCGATTGGGTTCAACTGGGTTGAATTCCATTGCCTTTTTTACTTCTTTTCATCAAGTTCTTCCAAAACAATAATAAATTTCTAGAAGATAACAAACACAATATGTCCTTAAGATTATCTGGTTGATCTTGCAACTAAATATTTTTAAACCAGCGATTGTTTACCAAATTTAAGTGTAAACAGTAACCCTAATTTTCTAATTTTTTTCTCCATTTATAACCACTACTTAGGCTTAGTCTTTCTCACATAGTTCTTAGACAAACTTCCTATTTGTAACTATACAACCTAGTTGTTTACACCACCGTCTGCCAAACCACTAAACGATAGACAACTTATTACTTACACACATTTCTATCCAGTTTTGCTAATGCACCTCTGTTTACACTATACTTTCTTATCCTTGCTAAAAACACTATTTTCTTTCTAAAATTGTTTTCTGCTATTTTTTAATTTTCTAGCTAACTCCTCTAATTTGTCATTATTCATAACATCTAATCACAAATAATTGAATTTAATAATATTGAGCAATTAATACTAATAATAACAATAATATTAGTCCGATAATGATACTAATATTATCTAATAATAATACTAACATATTAATATTAAAAATTGGGGTGTTACAGTCAACACATGGATATGCATGAAGAAGGTCATCTTATGGGTCTGAGAAGTGTTTTAACTATATCATGAATGGTTTGTATCCTCCCCAAAATAGTGGCGGAATTGCATTCGAAGATAAGTGGTTGACATTAACAGACATGGGTCATACAGTTGCAACTATTTACAACAACATTATAGTTGAGTTGACAAATCATGAAATCGGTATATCTAAGAATTTTTTCCCAATCAGAGGTAGTCCAACATTTAACCTAAATACCTACATCATGTGCCTTGTCTTACACACGATTCTAAAACTGAGACATGGGAAAATGCTTTTGCATATAGACAATTATTGTTTCGAGACCTCATGGATATTGAAAAGGAGAGAAACCACCGAAAAAAGAATCAAATAAACTTAATCCAATTTCATGTGATAGTTTGAAATGAAGAAGATGAAGAAGGTGAAGAGGTTGAGTTAATTGAGAGGATAAAGAAACAATTTCATTAGATAGGTCTTGATACTTTTTTGTTTGTGTTCATATTTTTTTGGCAGATAATGTACCAATATAATTTTTGTGGTTTATAGTGTACCGATATTTTTTGTGGCCAATATTTTACAAAGAATTTTTTTTTTGAACAAGCAAAAATGGCTTATATTAACACTGCTAAAATAGCTCTCTCAGCACAAGGTGTACCGAAAAGACTACTTAAAACGAAATAAGCAGTTAACAAGATTACAACAAAATGTTAACCAATGCCTAAACACGACAATGGATTCGACAACCACATCTGATCACCAAACACAAAAACAACCCTATTAGCTTTTAGCCACCACAAAGAATGATACTTTACTTTATCTAATAATTGAACTAAGGAACTTTCTTTTTGCTTAAATATCGTGTTATTTCTTTCATTCCAGATAACCCACATCGTCAGTAACCAAATAAGCTGAAGAAAGGATCTCCTTGCTTTCAAACCACCTATGTAAAATGCAAAATGTGCACAATGATTTGATACCACGACCTCACCAACGACCATAAAGAACCAAAGAATCTGCAAGACAAAAATAAATGTCGAGCATCTTCCAATAAACCACACCCTAACACACATAAACATGCCTCTGAATTCAAGATACCACGATATGCTAAATTAGACTTTGTAGGAAGTCTATCTCGAATCAACCTCCAAGCAAAAATAGACACCTTAAGGGGAACCTGTTTGTGCCAAACCAATTCTTCACAAAGACCATCCTACTGCTCCTCTTGATTAGTAAGCAAAGCATATGCCCCACGAATTGTGTACCCTTGACTAGGGTCCGGTTGCAAACCAATTTTACATAGATTATATAAATATTTGTCTCCAGATTATATCGTATCTTTCATTTCATTATACTTTAACATTTCCTCCTGTATATTCTTCTGTCACACATCTCAAAATAGGAAAATAGAAGCTCAAGTCCGATACAACGATACAATGCTTTCATTAAGACAATTAATATTTTTTCAACCCTATTCATATGTTGGATATGTTGAAGACGCAACTTAAAAAATACTGTCCATCTTAGTGAAATTAAAACATATAAAACACATATTTGTCATTGCGACATAAAACGAACACAAACAAATTTAAAAAATACGGGATAAATAATTTTATCAATAAATAAAAAAATCAGAAAATAATGTATTTTTAAAGATTGAAGAACAATAGTCTATCGCCCATTACACGGATAAACATACTAGTTCTTTACAAGAAATATGTTTACAAATGTTCCTCTCGCTTACTTTTCATGGAGAAGCACATAAAACCGAACACAAATACAATACAAATACTTCTTTATACTTTTCTTGTTTTATATTTTGACAAGATACTTCTTTTTCCTTTTCTTTAATTCTTTTTATTTTTTTCTTCTTTAATCTCTCTCTATTAATCATCCTCTCATCCTACTCTTATTTGATCTCCCCCCTCTATCTTTAGGGGTGTTCAAATACAAACTGATCTAAAATAAAACCGCAAACTGATCCAAAAAAATTGACAACCGCAAAAAATTGAATATTTTAGGATGCGTTTGAATGTTGTTTTGTAAAAACCACACGAACGGATTGTATTTATGATCATTTTTTCAAAACCGAACAAAATCGAACTGAACCGCACATGTACATTTTAATACTTATTTATTATTTTATTAGTATTATATATTGCATGATGTATATCTTTTGGTATTTAATTTTATATATTACAATAATTTAATTTATATTATTACTTCTTCATATGTTTCGAATTTAACCGATCATTTTTATACTGTAATGTTAATTTTTTAATATATTTGTGTTATATTTTGCATCAAACCTATCATTTTATCGTGTATTTGTAATATTAATATTAATAAAAAAAATTACATGTTACATTTTGGATATCAAAAAACCGATTCAGATTGAACTGCATATATTTGGATCGGATCGGATCAGATCAAATTTTTTTTTAAAATAATCATCAAAACTGAATCGAACTGCATGCAAATTTTATTTTGGATCAACCGACTTTTAACGTCAAAACTGATCCAAATCACACTGTGAGCACTTGCAATTTATAACGACCACCACACCTTCAATCTGCTCGTCCACACTGTTAGTGCAAAACCTCCGTCCTCATTATATATTTTAGTTTAATATTTAGTTTCATTTTAATTAGATTTAAGTTTATTTTATTTTAATATTATTTCTTTTTTGAGCTATTTTACTTCAATTGCATATTATTATATTTCAGGAATGAATATTTGATGGATTGTGTCTTGGAGCAAAAGAAAGGGGTTTTGGAGCTGATTCGATGCAAAAATACGAAGATTCGGAGACAAAAATATATCTCCCGCAAGTCAGAAGCTTGGCACGGTCGTGCCACCTCCCAGGATTGCTTTTGTTGCTTTTGCTTAGACTTTAAGCTACTCTATTTAGTTTCACCATAAAGCCCTTTGCTTGTGGAACATTCTAGTGATGTAATTGCTTAGATTTTAAGTCGAATGTAACCTATAAATAGAGTAGCTAGCCATCACAAATATTCATCTTTGCTTGGGAATTAAATAAGTGACAATTGTCTTTCTAATAAAATTTCTTTTCTTTTACTTTCTTGTTATTTACTTTTATGCTTTCTCTCTTCTTCTCCATGTCTACGATGAACATGAGTGAGTAGACTTCTTCTTGTCTTGGGATTGTTGGATAAGTCTAAATGACATAATCCTAATCAAACCAAGCTTTTAAACCTTAATCTTATGTAACCCTAATCTCTAATCTAAATTCACCGCTTTAACATGAATTAACCATTATCAAACTGTGAAAACGAAAGTGGAGGGTTTGATAATTGTTAATCCATCATCTCAAATATCAATTCATAAAACGAAAGTGGAGCTTTGATATTCGAACAAGTGAATTTAGATAAAGATTGTAAAGTCGGCGAAATAGTCCTTACAATCTTTGAGACATATAGTTTCGAACTTCAAGGATTCTAAATTGTGATCAAGTCAGCGAAATAGGCTTGGTTCCAACTTAGGACCAAAATCTAATAGTAATCAAGTCAGCGAAATAGGCTTGGTTGCTAGATGAACAAAAGAGAAACTGTCTTTAGAAGTTAGGTCTAACATAAGGTTAATTATAAGTTTACAAGTTTGGTTTGTGAAGGACTTGTCAGTTAGATGAACCAATGATCCCAAGACTCCTTTTATTATATCTTTTCAACCGTTTGAAAACCCCAACTTTACATCTTGATTCTCTTCTAATCACCAACAAAAGTTAATTGAATTAAACAACTTCATGTCGGAACGATACTCTTATTTTACTAATTCGATAGAACCGGACACTTGCGGTTTTATCCTATCAGAGAAGAGAGAGATCGCAGTGGAGGCGAGGAGAAAGAACGCATGGAGGGTGAAGGATTGCAGCAATAGAGAAGAGAAAGAGGAACTTACAAAAATTAGGGGCAACTTAGTAATTAGAGGGTGAAGGATATTTTAGACACAAATCATTTTTGTATTGATTTATAAAGAAGATAGCGGCATTTTTTATTCACCACGAGGGAAGCATTAGATCTATAAAAATATGTCAGATTCAACCCTTTATTTAAACTATATCAATGATGGAGATATATAAACTTACTCATTTTTTATTCACCAAGAGGGAAACATTAGATCTATAAAAATATGTCAGATTCAACCCTTTATTTAAACTATATCAATGATGGAGAGATATATATACTTACTCACAAACATAAATAAAATATGTTTAAGCTCAAATATAAATAGAAAACATTAAAAAAGAAAATAATTGAATGATGTGAATAATATCATTCATTTATTTTTTCCATTTATACCAGTGTACCTAAATATTTTTTATTTGTATTTATATCTAAGTAATACTTTCTCTCAATAATGTCTTGATTGCATATCTTAGGTGTATATGCATATGTGTATGTATATATGCATATGTGTATGTGTATGCAAATCTTAAGTGTTGCATATCTTGCTCATAATACTACTTTCTTCTTTTTCCATGGCTCTACAAGTCCTCTACGTGTCATTGTTTTTCTCCTTTGTTCTCTTAGCCCTTCTTGTACAAAAAGTAGGAAAGAAGCTCAAGAAAACAGACACAACATTTAACCTTCCAAAAGGGCCTAGAAAGCTACCTATTATAGGAAATATTCACAATTTGCTAAGCTCTCTACCCCATAGGAAATTAAGTGACTTGGCCAAAAAATATGGACCTGTGATGCATCTTCAACTTGGAGAGATTTCAACTATTGTTATTTCATCCCCCGAGTACGCTCGGGAGGTGATGAAAACTCATGATATTAACTTCGCAACAAGGCCTCAAATCCTAGCTATAGAAATATTGGCTTACAATTCAACAAATATAACTTTTGCTCCTTACGGTAATTATCATAGACAAGTACGAAAAATTTGCACATTAGAGCTATTAAGCCTAAAAAGGGTCAACTCCTACCAACCAATAAGAGAAGATGTTCTCTCCAATCTTGTCAAATTGATTGCTTCAGAGAACGGATCACCAATCAATCTCACTGAAGCTTTATTTTCTTCAATATACACAATTGTTTCGAGGGCAGCCTTTGGCAGTAAATGCAAAGGCCAAGAAGAATTTATATCAGTGGTAAAACAAACAATAAAGATTGCAGGAGGTTTTAACTTGGGAGATCTGTTTCCTTCTGCTAAATGGCTACAGCATGTTACTCGTTTGAGGCCTAAGATTGAGAGGCTTCATCGACAAACTGCTCAGATACTTGGAAACATCATCGATGAGCATAAAGAGGCAAGATACGGAAGATTAAAAGATGATGAAGGCGAAGAAGATCTAGTAGACGTTCTCTTGAAATATGAAGATGGTAGCAACAAGGACTTTTCCTTAACAAAAGACAATATCAAAGCCATTATCATGGTAAGCATATTAATTAACCTCTTTCAAAATATAACTAAGCAAATAAACTTGTTTACTATGGTAAACTGTAAATGAGTATGTATTTAAAACATGAATATCTTTTGTATTTTGTTGTGAAATATTTGCCACATAATTTATGTATTTTGTAGTATTAGATGCTATATACGATTAGACTTTTTAAGGGCATGTTTATTTCTTGTTTTCTTTCTTCTGAAAAATATATTATTCTATCATATTTCTATCACTATATGAGTATCTCTTTTATTTAAGCATCCTAATATTATTTTGACCTTATTGATAGCTACATTTTAGGACATTTTTGGTGCTGGAGGTGATACATCAGCAATCACCATAGATTGGGCAATGGCAGAAATGATAAGGGAGCCAAGAATAATGAAGAAAGCACAAGCTGAGGTGAGAGAGGTTTTTAAATTGAATGGAAGGGTTGATGAAAATTACATTAGCGAACTCAATTATTTGAAATCAGTTGTCAAAGAAACCCTTAGGTTACACCCTCCAGGACCTCTTTTGCTACCAAGAGAATGTGGTAAAGCATGTGAGATAAATGGTTATAACATACCGTTTAAGAGTAAGGTGATAGTCAATGCTTGGGCAATTGCAAGAGATCCAAACTACTGGGCTGAACCAGAGAGGTTTTATCCAGAGAGATTCACTGACAGCACTATTGACTCTAAAGGGGATAATTTTGAGTACATTCCTTTTGGTGCTGGAAGAAGAATTTGCCCAGGAAGTATATTTGGTTTGAGAAGTGTTGAGGTGGCGCTTGCGATGTTGTTGTATCATTTTGATTGGAAGCTTCCATGTGGAATCAAAAGTGAAGAATTGGACATGACAGAGGAATTTGGGGTTACAATGAGAAGAAAAGATGATCTTGTATTGTTTCCTTCTGTTTATCATCCTTTGAATTCCGTGTGAGGTTTACAAAAAAATTAAAGTTTTGGCGGTGTACCTGTAATGTTTTTAGTGTTAGATAATAAAGTTAATGGGCTATGCTATTCTCGAGTAACGTTTTGTAATGTTAAGTTATTGATTTCTATAAAAATTGTCGCCTCCGTTGTTGTTCCCATTCTCTCTTTATTTTGTATATGTATTGTTAACATGGTATAAAGACCTAGTTTTGATCCTCCTTGAATGATTCAGCGCTATTCTGTTGTTAACTTCCCTAAAGTTTGGGAATGTGTTTGCTTTACTTTTTGATCAAATTATGTTGCTGCTTCCCATACTCAAATAATCAAATCTTGCTGCTGAATCAACTAGCATTTATGCTACAGGCATTGAGTATTCATCTTTAGGTGTATCATTGTTTAAATCCCTAAAGTCTATACAGACTCTAAGAGTTCCATTTTTCTTAATGATAGGAACAATATTTGCTAACCATTCGACATACCTGGCTGTTCTAATGAACTTGCTTTTCAAAAGCCTTTCGATTTCTTCTTTGATCTTGACATAAGTTCTATCGCAAACCTTCTTGGTAACTTCTTCATTGATTTTTTATCTGGTCGAATTGGAAATTTTAACCCCACCATTTCTCTACTTAGACCTGGCATCTCATTGTAGTCCCAAGCAAAGCAATCTTTGACCTCTATCGGCCTTATTACTGATCAATTTCCAAAATCAATTTCCTCCAAAAGATCTTATGCCTAAATTTTCTTTGTTGAATTTAATGGATTCTTTTCTTTGGTAATTTAGTGGTTTTCACCAATGATCCACCCAGTTGGTGGAATTACACCCTCCTCTAGTGTTTCCTCTTCTATTACTTCCCTTTCCCACATAAATCAATGAATGAGTTCTAGCTTTTTCAGCCCTGAGTCATTCGACATATCGAACTCTATCGGCCAATTCGGCCATATCTCTCAAGTGTTGAGTGTCTAATTTTTTCAGACGGAATAATCTAGGCCACCAACGGCCATTTCGACTAACTCATGCTCATGCACTTGAGTGAAACATCTTACCTTTAACAATTTGAATCTATTGAGATAATCATCGATTGATTCAGAAAGTTTTCTCCTCACACTCGCCAATTCTTTTAGACTTATCTTAGATAGGCCCATGTAAAATTGTTCATGAAATATCCTCTCTAATTGAGTCCAATGTTAAACAATCATAAACTAAATGCCTTCGACACATATCTTGATATGCTCCCACGTGTCTTCGACCTTTTGATCTTGTCTCTTCAAAAGCAATTTGAAGTTCTTCTGTCGAAGCTAAATGACTTGGTAATCTCCAATATGCTAAGTACTAACATGATATGTCGAAGCTAGCAGCTTCTTGGAAAGTGCACATTGTAACACCCTATTTCTATTTAAGCAATAAAACATGCGAATAATACATTTATTCAAGAAATAGACGCTACGTCATCATACAAAATTCAAGTTCAATATGCATGCATATAAATCTAAACAGTCGCATCGGATATAAACCAGAGAACTTCAAGCATACATATCATGAATCAATAATACATCAACATAGATGAATCTCCAAATCCCAACATAAGGGTAAATCTCCAACATAAATGAAAATCCAAACAGATAAATCTAACAGACGCCTAGATCAGAGCCAGCCTAGATGCAACTAACACCGATACCGGAGATAGCTCCCGATATCCACCAAGCACAAAGAACTCACCAGAGCAACTAATCCTGCACAGCGTCTACCCATCCATACAGACAGGTAGGCGGTCAAAACCACTGGGGGTAAGTATTACATCATCATAATCCACATAACAATTAACATGAATAGTTCAATTTAAACATCATGTACTTGATCAATAATAATATTCACATATATATATATACATGTACCATCTTTCCAATATTTCACATTAATTAATCACCAATCACATATGTCATGAAAAATCATCAAATCACAATTATTCATGCACAATCATCAATCACATTTCACCAATAAGACTCATGCATGTGGTACCTAGCCCGACACATATATGCATGTGGTACCATTCACCTCAAGGTCGTCACCTCTATCTAGACCGTCAAAGGTCTCTGCAAGGCCGAAGCCCACAATCTAGATCACTAATGGATCTCTGCAAGACTGAAGTCCACAAAACTAGATCCCTAAATGATCTCTGCTAGGCCGGAGCCCAATGATGCAACAAAAACATCATATCAAATCTCAACACGAATATGATGCATAGACATGTAACAAAGACTCGATAATGCGACATCAATCCAAAATTTTCACCACAATGTAGAGGACAACTTCCAAATATATTGATCATCTCCACAACATTTGCATTATCAAGAAAACATGTCCATACACAATCAAATCATAAGATTCATTATCACCACATCCACATGATCATTGTAACGCCCTAGTCATTATTTTATTTATTTTTTATTTATTTAGAGTCTTTTATATGATTTTACATAATATTTGTGTTTTATGTGGTGTGTTATATTTTATTATATAGTTTATTTTAATATAATTAGAATAATATGAGAAATAGAGTTATTTTGGAGTGTGGGGAGTTATGTTATAATTAATAGAATTAAGGGGGAGTTAAGTGAAATTAAGGGGAGTTAAGAATAGGAGTTAGGAAATAGAAAGAGAAGTCAGAGAAACAGTTTTACGTACAAGCAGTTTGGGAGAAAACCCGAGAAAGCCAAGAGGAGAACCAAGAAGGGAGATTTTGATCTTGAGAGCTTTTCTTTCTGCAAAATTAAGGTAAGGGTGAGGTTAACTTCATTAGTGTAAATGTTTCATTCTGATTTTTGGATTTAATAGGTTTATGGTAGAAATTGGGAATTGAGTTAGGTTTTGGATTCCTTTGATTTTGGGTGAATTGAGGGTAGGAACCCTGTTTTGATGTTAGAAATAGGTTCTGAGTGCATACAGTATTTCATTTCACATATGTAAACTGATTTGGGGAGTGAAATTGAGAAAATTGGGATTTTGGGGAAAAACCTGCATTCTGCCCGTACTGATGTTCATCGCTCGCCTCGCGAGTAGCCTTAGCTCGCCATAGCGAGTGAGCAACTTCATAGCTCGCCTCGTGAGCAAGACAACTCGCCATGGCGAGTACCTGTGAGAAAACCTGACTTTTTGAGTTGTTGTTATAAGGTATAATTTGGTTAGTTTTAAGTGCCTAGATGATTTAGAGATGACTGGGACAAATTTTCAGATTAAAAAGATGAATAGGGAGTTTAAATTTGAAGTTTTAGTGAGAAAAATGTCAAAACTCCCGAGTGCAGCCTTTTCCAGTTCACCTTGAACTCGCCATAGCGAGTAGATGTACTCGCGAGGCGAGTAGTCCAGTTTCAGAGCTGTTTGTTATTTAATTGAATGATGTTGAGTGAACTTGATGTATGAGTATGATTATGATCAACTGTATATTTTCTGGGATTATTGGATTGATTATGATGATCTGTTGATGACTGTGACGTATGTTATATTTCTTAAATCATACACGTTGTTTAAATTGCGGAGTCCATTGCATAAGCATATAAAGCGGGAGGGCTCTTGCCCTGGAACGCCTTGTCCTTCAAAGCGGGAGGACTCATGTCCTGGAACACTTTGTTGTTCAAAGCGGTGAGAAATTATGTCCTAATGAATGCTTTAACCGTTCAATTAGCGGTGAGGGCTTCGGCCCTGAATATGGTACCACATGCATAGTTGCATTTGTTGAGGAGTCTTAGTTGTGTTGTCATGTCATTGCATGAGTCGTTGTTGTTGGTTGCATTAGCCATAGTGATGATGCATGAGAGTAGTTTCAATGAGTTGAAGCGAAGATTGACGACTGCTCTTATTTTTATTTTACCGAAGCCGGAAGAACCTTTTGTGGTTTATTGTGATGCGTCCAAGTTGAGCTTAGGCGGTGTTTTGATGCAAGATGGTAAAGTGGTAGCTTATGCTTCTAGGCATTTGAGGATTCATGAAAAGAATTATCCTACACATGATTTGGAGTTGGCTGCGGTGGTTTTTGTTTTGAAAATTTGGAGGCATTATTTGTACAGTTCCAGATTTGAAGTATTTAGTGATCATAAAAGCCTGAAATATTTATTTGATCAGAAAGAATTGAATATGAGGCAGAGGAGATGGCTTGAGTTGTTGAAGGATTATGATTTTGGTTTGAATTACCATCCGGGTAAAGCAAATGTGGTTGCAGATGCCTTGAGTAGGAAGACGTTGCACATGTCTACTATGATGGTAAAGGAGTTTGAGTTGCTAGAGCAGTTTAGAGACTTGAGTCTTGTCTGTGAGTTGACACCTCAGAGTGTATAGTTGGGGATGCTGAAGATTAATAGTGATTTCTTGAACAATATCAGAGAAGCACAACAAGTTGATGTCAAGTTTGTTGATTTGATGATTGCTAGTAATGAAACTGAAGATAGTGACTTCAAGGTTAATGATCAGGGTGTGTTGAGGTTCCGAGGAAGAATTTGTATTCCTGATAATGATGATTTGAAAAAGTTGATTTTAGAGAAAAGTCACAAGAGTAGCTTAAGTATTCATCCAGGAGCTACAAAGATGTATCACGATTTGAAGAAGCTGTTTTGGTGGTCTGGGTTGAAACGTGATGTTGCTCAGTTTGTCTATGCGTGTTTGACTTGTCAGAAGTCTAAGGTTGAACATCAGAAGCCTGCAGGGTTGTTGACACCGTTGGATGTGCCGGAGTGAAAATGGGACAGCATTTCTATGGATTTTGTGACGAGTTTACCGAACACTCCGAGAGGGCATGATGCCATTTGGGTGGTTGTCGACAGATTGACGAAGTCGGCACACTTTATTCCAATTAATATCAGTTATCCGGTAGCTAAGTTGGCGGAGATCTACATTCATAATATTGTGAAGTTTCATGGTGTAACGTCGAGTATTGTGTCGGATAGAGATCCGAGGTTCACTTATAGATTTTGGAAGAGTTTGCAAGATGCCTTGGGTTCGAAGTTGAGGTTGAGTTCGGCTTACCATCCGCAGACAGATAGTCAGTCGGAGAGGACGATCCAATCATTAGAGGATTTGCTGAGAGTGTGTGTACTTGAGCAAGGTGGAGCTTGGGATAGCCACCTACCGTTGATAGAGTTCACATACAACAACAGTTACCATTCGAGTATTGGTATGGCACCGTTCAAAGCTTTGTATGGTCGAAGGTGCAGGACTCCTTTATACTGGTTTGAGTCAGGAGAGAGTGTTGTGTTGGGACCGGATTTGGTTCATCAGACTACGGAGAAAATCAAGATGATAAGAGAAAAGATGAAAGCGTCGCAGAGTCGACAGAAGAGTTATCATGACAAGCGTAGAAAGGCCCTTGAGTTTCAAGAGGGAGATCATGTATTTCTGAGAGTTACTCCTATGACGGGTGTAGGACATGCATTGAAGTCTAAGAAGTTGACTCCAAAGTTCATTGGTCTGTATCAGATATCTGAGAGGGTTGGAACAGTGCCATACAGAGTGGGTTTGCCACCACATCTTTCGAATTTGCATGATGTGTTTCATGTATCGCAACTTCGAAAGTATGTAGCGGATCCTTCGCATGTTATTCCAAGAGGTGATGTGCATATTAGAGACAACCTTACAATTGAGACCTTACCGTTGAGAATTGAAGACCGTGAGGTGAAGAAGTTGAGAGGCAAGGATATACCTCTAGTGAAGGTTGTTTGGGGTGGAGTAACCGGTGAAAGTTTGACTTGGGAGCTGGAGAATAAGATGGGGGAGTCTTATCCAGAGTTGTTTGTTTGAGGTAAGATTTCGAGGACGAAATTCTCTATGTTGGGGAGGGTTGTAACGCCCTAGTCGTTATTTTATTTATTTTTGATTTATTTAGAGTCTTTTATATGATTTTACATAATATTTGTGGTTTATGTGGTGTGTTATATTTTATTATATAGTTTATTTTAATGTAATTAGAATAATATGAGAAATAGAGTTATTTTGGAGTGTGGGGAGTTATGTTATAATTAATAGAATTAAGGGGGAGTTAAGTGAAATTAAGGGGAGTTAAGAATATGAGTTAGGAAATAGAAAGAGAAGCTAGAGAAACAGTTTTACGTACAAGTAGTTTGGGAGAAAACCAGAGAAAGCCAAGAGGAGAACCAAGAAGGGAGATTTTGATCTTGAGAGCTTTTCTTTCTGCAAAATTAAGGTAAGGGTGAGGTTTACTTTAGAAGTGTAAATGTTTAATTCTAATTTTTGGATTTAACAGGTTTATGGTAGAAATTGGGAATTGGGTTAGGTTTTGGATTCCTTTGATTTTGGGTGAATTGAGGGTAGGAACCCTGTTTTGATGTTAGAGATAGGTTTTGAGTGCATACAGTATGTCATTTCACATCTGTAAACTGATTTGGGGAGTGATTTTCATTGAGAAAATTGGGATTTGGGGGCAAAACCTGCATTCTGCCCGTACTGATGTTCATCGCTCGCCTCGCGAGTAGCCTTAGCTCGCCATAGTGAGTGAGCAACTTCATAGCTCGCCTCGCGAGCAAGACAACTCGCCATGGTGAGTACCTGTGAGAAAACCTGACTTTTTGAGTTGTTGTTATAAGGTATAATTTGGTTAGTTTTAAGTGCCTAGATGATTTTAGAGAGGACTGGGACAATTTTCAGATTAAAAAGATGAATAGGGAGCATAAAATTGAAGTTTTAGTGAGAAAAATGTCAAAACTCCCGAGAGCAGCCTTTTCCAGTTCACCTTGAACTCGCCATAGCGAGTGACCCATTTTCATGAGTTCACCATAGCGAGTAGATGTACTCGCGAGGCGAGTAGTCCAGTTTCAGAGTCGTTTGTTATTTAATTGAATGATGTTGAGTGAACTTGATGTATGAGTATGATTATGATCAACTGTATATTTTCTGGGATTATTGGATTGATTATGATGATCTGTTGATGACTGTGACGTATGTTATATTTCTTAAATCATACATGTTGTTTAAATTGCGGAGTTGTAAGTCATATATATATATATATATATATATGCATTGATAAGTTGTATGTAGATATACACAAGTGGAGTCCATTGCATAAGCATATAAAGCGGGAGGGCTCTTGCCCTGGAACGCCTTGTCGTTCAATGCGGGAGGACTCATGTCCTGGAACACTTTGTTGTTCAAAGCGGTGAGGACTTATGTCTCGATGAATGCTTTAACCGTTCAATTAGCGGTGAGGGCTTCGGCCCTGAATATGGTACCACATGCATAGTTGCATTTGTTCAGGAGTCTTATTGGTGTTGTCCTGTAATTGCATGAGTCGTTGTTGTTGGTTGCATTTGCCATAGTGATGATGTTGTTGATTCATGAAACATATATATATATATATATATATATATATATATTGAAATGTTGATGATATTAGGGTGTTAGATTGAAATGATGAATTTTATATCTATATTTATTGTTGTGAATCTCACCCCTTCTGCTTGAAAATGTTGCCCTTCCTATGGATAACTTGCAGGTGATCCTGAGTAGTAGGTGGTGGCTCAATGTCTAGGACTCTGATACGTACGGGATGGGATTTAATTAATTATTTTCATTCCTTATGTATCAAATTTTGGAATATGCTGATGTAGCTCTTTTAATTGTTAATTGAACAATGTTGATGATTTTATGTTGAGGCCTTTGTGCCAGGATTTAATGTTGATGTTGAAGTTTAATGTTGAAGAATATTTCTGCTGCAAATTATTGTTGTTTTATGAAGGAGGTTTATTAAATAGTTTTATATTCTATGTAAGAATTTTTACAATTAGCAGTGTAGCATGCCGGTTTGGTGTTTAACTCTGATGAATTATTTAATATTTAATTGCTTTGGGATAACGGGGTGTTACAATTGGTATCAGAGCAGGTTGGTCCATCCGGCCGAGTAGTAGAGTCGTGTTGAGCCACCTAGGATAGAGAGTCAACTCTAATGTTGTCTTTGTTGTTGTTCTGAATTGTTATTTCTTATGTAGAACTTTGAGATGGCTGGTAGAAATGACGCTGCTATTGCTGCTGCACTTGAGACTGTTGCTCAAGCTATACGACATCAACAGAATGCTGGTATGATCCTTCCTGAGAAATCATCCACCAACTTTCAAAGGAAGGTATGATCCTGATGGCGCCCATAAGTGGCTTAAGGAAGTTGAAAGGATCTTCAGAGTCATGCAGTGTTCAGAGGTTCAAAAGGTGCGGTTTGGGATGCACATGTTAGCTGAGGAAGCTGATGACTGGTGGGTAAGTTTGTTACCTGTGCTGGAAAAGGTTGGAGCTGTGGTGACCTGGGCTGTGTTCAGGAGAGAATTCCTGAATAGGTACTTTCCGGAGGATGTCCGAGGAAAGAAAGAGATTGAATTTCTGGAGCTGAAACAGGGGGATATGTCAGTTACAGAATATGCTGCTAAGTTAGTGGAACTTGCTAAGTTCTATTCTCACTATACTGCGGAGACAGTTGAGTTCTCCAAATGTATTAAGTTTGAGAGCTGACATCAAGACAGCCATTGGTTATCAAAAGATTAGAAACTTCTCTGATTTGGTAAGCAACTGTAGGATTTACGAGGAGGACACAAAAGCTCATTACAAGGTGATGAGTGAGCGCAGAGGCAAGGGACAGCAGAGTCGTCCGAAGCCGTATAGTGCTCCTGCTGACAAGGGTAAGCAGAGGTTATATGATGAGAGGAGGCCCAAGAGGAGAGATGCTCCTACTGATATTGTTTGTTTCAAGTGTGGCGAGAAAGGCCACAAGAGTAATGTTTGTGATAGAGATGAGAAGAAGTGCTTCAGGTGTGGTAAAAAAGGACACACATTAGCTGATTGTAAGCGTGGGGACATTGTTTGTTATAACTGCAACAAGGAAGGTCATATCAGTTCGCAGTGTTCACAGCCGAAGAAGGTTAGGACTGGTGGTAAGGTGTTTGCTTTGACCGGTACGCAAACAACTAATGAGGACCGACTTATCAGAGGTACTTGTTTCTTTAATAGTACTCCTTTAATTGCTATTATAGATACGGGTGCTACTCATTGTTTCATTGCTGTTGATTGTGCATATAAGTTGGGTCTGGTTTTATCTGATATGAAAGGAGAAATGGTTGTTGAAACTCCAGCTAAGGGTTCAGTAACTACTTCTCTTGTTTGTCTAAGGTGTCCGTTGTCTATGTTTGGTAGAGACTTTGAAGTCGACTTAGTTTGTTTACCGTTGACGGGTATGGATGTGATTTTTGGGATGAACTGGTTAGGGTATAACCGAGTTCATATTAATTGCTTTAGCAAAACGGTGCATTTTTCTTCTGCTGAAGAAGAGAGTGGAGCGGAGTTCCTATCTACTAAACAGTTGAAGCAGTTGGAGCGTGATGGAATTCTGATGTTTTCCTTGATGGCATACTTGTCTTTGGAAAATCAAGCTGTGATTAACAGGTTGCCAGTTGTGAATGAGTTTCCTGAGGTTTTTCCTGATGAGATTCCAGATGTGCCACCAGAGAGGGAGGTTGAATTTTCAATTGACCTTGTTCCAGGAACGAAGCCGGTGTCAATGGCACCTTATCGTATGTCAGCTTCCGAGTTAGCTGAATTGAAGAAACAGTTGGAGGACTTGCTTGATAAGAAGTTTGTAAGACCAAGTGTTTCACCTTGGGGAGCGCCGATGTTGTTGGTTAAGAAGAAGGATGGTACCATGAGATTATGTATTTATTATCGTCAGTTGAACAAAGTTACGATAAAGAACAGGTATCCACTTCCGAGGATTGACGACTTAATGGATCAGTTAGTGGGTGCAAAGGTTTCAGCAAGATTGACTTGAGGTCAGGTTACCATCAGATTAAGGTGAAGGATGAGGATATGCAGAAGACGACCTTTAGGACACGATATGGACATTACGAATATAAGGTGATGCCTTTCGGTGTTACTAATGCGCCTGGCGTGTTTATGGAGTATATGAACCGAATTTTCCATGCCTACCTGGATAAATTCGTGGTTGAGTTTATTGATGACATCTTGATTTATTCTAAGAATGAAGAAGAGAATGCAGAACATCTGAAGATTGTATTGCAAGTATTAAAGGAGAAGAAGTTGTATGCCAAGTTGTCGAAGTGTGAATTTTGGTTAAGTGAAGTGAGTTTTCTTGGCCACATTATTTCTGGCAGTGGTATTGCAGTTGATCCATCGAAAGTTGATGCAGTATCACAATGGGAGACTCCGAAGTCAGTGACTGAAATCAGAAGTTTCTTGGGTTTGGCTGGGTATTACCGCAGGTTCATTGAGGGACTTTCGAAGTTAGCACTTCCGTTGACTCAGTTGACCTGTAAGGGTAAGTCTTTTGTGTGGGATGCTCAGTGTGAGAGTAGTTTCAATGAGTTGAAGCGAAGATTGACGACTGCTCTTATTTTTATTTTACCGAAGCCGGAAGAACCTTTTGTGGTTTATTGTGATGCGTCCAAGTTGAGCTTAGGCGGTGTTTTGATGCAAGATGGTAAAGTGGTAGCTTATGCTTCTAGGCATTTGAGGATTCATGAAAAGAATTATCCTACACATGATTTGGAGTTGGCTGCGGTGGTTTTTGTTTTGAAAATTTGGAGGCATTATTTGTACAGTTCCAGATTTGAAGTATTTAGTGATCATAAAAGCCTGAAATATTTATTTGATCAGAAAGAATTGAATATGAGGCAGAGGAGATGGCTTGAGTTGTTGAAGGATTATGATTTTGGTTTGAATTACCATCCGGGTAAAGCAAATGTGGTTGCAGATGCCTTGAGTAGGAAGACGTTGCACATGTCTACTATGATGGTAAAGGAGTTTGAGTTGCTAGAGCAGTTTAGAGACTTGAGTCTTGTCTGTGAGTTGACACCTCAGAGTGTATAGTTGGGGATGCTGAAGATTAATAGTGATTTCTTGAACAATATCAGAGAAGCACAACAAGTTGATGTCAAGTTTGTTGATTTGATGATTGCTAGTAATGAAACTGAAGATAGTGACTTCAAGGTTAATGATCAGGGTGTGTTGAGGTTCCGAGGAAGAATTTGTATTCCTGATAATGATGATTTGAAAAAGTTGATTTTAGAGAAAAGTCACAAGAGTAGCTTAAGTATTCATCCGGGAGCTACAAAGATGTATCACGATTTGAAGAAGCTGTTTTGGTGGTCTGGGTTGAAACGTGATGTTGCTCAGTTTGTCTATGCGTGTTTGACTTGTCAGAAGTCTAAGGTTGAACATCAGAAGCCTGCAGGGTTGTTGACACCGTTGGATGTGCCGGAGTGAAAATGGGACAGCATTTCTATGGATTTTGTGACGAGTTTACCGAACACTCCGAGAGGGCATGATGCCATTTGGGTGGTTGTCGACAGATTGACGAAGTCGGCACACTTTATTCCAATTAATATCAGTTATCCGGTAGCTAAGTTGGCGGAGATCTACATTCATAATATTGTGAAGTTTCATGGTGTAACGTCGAGTATTGTGTCGGATAGAGATCCGAGGTTCACTTATAGATTTTGGAAGAGTTTGCAAGATGCCTTGGGTTCGAAGTTGAGGTTGAGTTCGGCTTACCATCCGCAGACAGATAGTCAGTCGGAGAGGACGATCCAATCATTAGAGGATTTGCTGAGAGTGTGTGTACTTGAGCAAGGTGGAGCTTGGGATAGCCACCTACCGTTGATAGAGTTCACATACAACAACAGTTACCATTCGAGTATTGGTATGGCACCGTTCAAAGCTTTGTATGGTCGAAGGTGCAGGACTCCTTTATACTGGTTTGAGTCAGGAGAGAGTGTTGTGTTGGGACCGGATTTGGTTCATCAGACTACGGAGAAAATCAAGATGATAAGAGAAAAGATGAAAGCGTCGCAGAGTCGACAGAAGAGTTATCATGAAAAGCGTAGAAAGGCCCTTGAGTTTCAAGAGGGAGATCATGTATTTCTGAGAGTTACTCCTATGACGGGTGTAGGACATGCATTGAAGTCTAAGAAGTTGACTCCAAAGTTCATTGGTCTGTATCAGATATCTGAGAGGGTTGGAACAGTGCCATACAGAGTGGGTTTGCCACCACATCTTTCGAATTTGCATGATGTGTTTCATGTATCGCAACTTCGAAAGTATGTAGCGGATCCTTCGCATGTTATTCCAAGAGGTGATGTGCATATTAGAGACAACCTTACAATTGAGACCTTACCGTTGAGAATTGAAGACCGTGAGGTGAAGAAGTTGAGAGGCAAGGATATACCTCTAGTGAAGGTTGTTTGGGGTGGAGTAACCGGTGAAAGTTTGACTTGGGAGCTGGAGAATAAGATGGGGGAGTCTTATCCAGAGTTGTTTGTTTGAGGTAAGATTTCGAGGACGAAATTCTCTATGTTGGGGAGGGTTGTAACGCCCTAGTCTTTATTTTATTTATTTTTGATTTATTTAGAGTCTTTTATATGATTTTACATAATATTTGTGGTTTATGTGGTGTGTTATATTTTATTATATAGTTTATTTTAATGTAATTAGAATAATATGAGAAATAGAGTTATTTTGGAGTGTGGGGAGTTATGTTATAATTAATAGAATTAAGGGGGAGTTAAGTGAAATTAAGGGGAGTTAAGAATATGAGTTAGGAAATAGAAAGAGAAGCTAGAGAAAAAGTTTTACGTACAAGTAGTTTGGGAGAAAACCAGAGAAAGCCAAGAGGAGAACCAAGAAGGGAGATTTTGATCTTGAGAGCTTTTCTTTCTGCAAAATTAAGGTAAGGGTGAGGTTTACTTTAGTAGTGTAAATGTTTAATTCTAATTTTTGGATTTAACAGGTTTATGGTAGAAATTGGGAATTGGGTTAGGTTTTGGATTCCTTTGATTTTGGGTGAATTGAGGGTAGGAACCCTGTTTTGATGTTAGAGATAGGTTTTGAGTGCATACAGTATGTCATTTCACATCTGTAAACTGATTTGGGGAGTGATTTTCATTGAGAAAATTGGGATTTGGGGGCAAAACCTGCATTCTGCCCGTACTGATGTTCATCGCTCGCCTCGCGAGTAGCCTTAGCTCGCCATAGTGAGTGAGCAACTTCATAGCTCGCCTCGCGAGCAAGACAACTCGCCATGGTGAGTACCTGTGAGAAAACCTGACTTTTTGAGTTGTTGTTATAAGGTATAATTTGGTTAGTTTTAAGTGCCTAGATGATTTTAGAGAGGACTGGGACAATTTTCAGATTAAAAAGATGAATAGGGAGCATAAAATTGAAGTTTTAGTGAGAAAAATGTCAAAACTCCCGAGAGCAGCCTTTTCCAGTTCACCTTGAACTCGCCATAGCGAGTGACCCATTTTCATGAGTTCACCATAGCGAGTAGATGTACTCGCGAGGCGAGTAGTCCAGTTTCAGAGTCGTTTGTTATTTAATTGAATGATGTTGAGTGAACTTGATGTATGAGTATGATTATGATCAACTGTATATTTTCTGGGATTATTGGATTGATTATGATGATCTGTTGATGACTGTGACGTATGTTATATTTCTTAAATCATACATGTTGTTTAAATTGCGGAGTTGTAAGTCATATATATATATATATATATATATATATATGCATTGATAAGTTGTATGTAGATATACACAAGTGGAGTGGAGTCCATTGCATAAGCATATAAAGCGGGAGGGCTCTTGCCCTGGAACGCCTTGTCGTTCAATGCGGGAGGACTCATGTCCTGGAACACTTTGTTGTTCAAAGCGGTGAGGACTTATGTCTCGATGAATGCTTTAACCGTTCAATTAGCGGTGAGGGCTTCGGCCCTGAATATGGTACCACATGCATAGTTGCATTTGTTCAGGAGTCTTATTGGTGTTGTCCTGTAATTGCATGAGTCGTTGTTGTTGGTTGCATTTGCCATAGTGATGATGTTGTTGATTCATGAAACATATATTGAAATGATGAATTTTATATCTATATTTATTGTTGTGAATCTCACCCCTTCTGCTTGAAAATGTTGCCCTTCCTATGGATAACTTGCAGGTGATCCTGAGTAGTAGGTGGTGGCTCAATGTCTAGGACTCTGATACGTACGGGATGGGATTTAATTAATTATTTTCATTCCTTATGTATCAAATTTTGGAATATGCTGATGTAGCTCTTTTAATTGTTAATTGAACAATGTTGATGATTTTATGTTGAGGCCTTTGTGCCAGGATTTAATGTTGATGTTGAAGTTTAATGTTGAAGAATATTTCTGCTGCAAATTATTGTTGTTTTATGAAGGAGGTTTATTAAATAGTTTTATATTCTATGTAAGAATTTTTACAATTAGCAGTGTAGCATGCCCGTTTGGTGTTTAACTCTGATGAATTATTTAATATTTAATTGCTTTGGGATAACGGGGTGTTACAATTGGTATCAGAGCAGGTTGGTCCATCCGGCCGAGTAGTAGAGTCGTGTTGAGCCACCTAGGATAGAGAGTCAACTCTAATGTTGTCTTTGTTGTTGTTCTGAATTGTTATTTCTTATGTAGAACTTTGAGATGGCTGGTAGAAATGACGCTGCTATTGCTGCTGCACTTGAGACTGTTGCTCAAGCTATACGACATCAACAGAATGCTGGTATGATCCTTCCTGAGAAATCATCCACCAACTTTCAAAGGAAGGTATGATCCTGATGGCGCCCATAAGTGGCTTAAGGAAGTTGAAAGGATCTTCAGAGTCATGCAGTGTTCAGAGGTTCAAAAGGTGCGGTTTGGGACGCACATGTTAGCTGAGGAAGCTGATGACTGGTGGGTAAGTTTGTTACCTGTGCTGGAAAAGGTTGGAGCTGTGGTGACCTGGGCTGTGTTCAGGAGAGAATTCCTGAATAGGTACTTTCCGGAGGATGTCCGAGGAAAGAAAGAGATTGAATTTCTGGAGCTGAAACAGGGGGATATGTCAGTTACAGAATATGCTGCTAAGTTAGTGGAACTTGCTAAGTTCTATTCTCACTATACTGCGGAGACAGTTGAGTTCTCCAAATGTATTAAGTTTGAGAGCTGACATCAAGACAGCCATTGGTTATCAAAAGATTAGAAACTTCTCTGATTTGGTAAGCAACTGCAGGATTTACGAGGAGGACACAAAAGCTCATTACAAGGTGATGAGTGAGCGCAGAGGCAAGGGACAGCAGAGTCGTCCGAAGCCGTATAGTGCTCCTGCTGACAAGGGTAAGCAGAGGTTATATGATGAGAGGAGGCCCAAGAGGAGAGATGCTCCTACTGATATTGTTTGTTTCAAGTGTGGCGAGAAAGGCCACAAGAGTAATGTTTGTGATAGAGATGAGAAGAAGTGCTTCAGGTGTGGTAAAAAAGGACACACATTAGCTGATTGTAAGCGTGGGGACATTGTTTGTTATAACTGCAACAAGGAAGGTCATATCAGTTCGCAGTGTTCACAGCCGAAGAAGGTTAGGACTGGTGGTAAGGTGTTTGCTTTGACCGATACGCAAACAACTAATGAGGACCGACTTATCAGAGGTACTTGTTTCTTTAATAGTACTCCTTTAATTGCTATTATAGATACGGGTGCTACTCATTGTTTCATTGCTGTTGATTGTGCATATAAGTTGGGTCTGGTTTTATCTGATATGAAAGGAGAAATGGTTGTTGAAACTCCAGCTAAGGGTTCAGTAACTACTTCTCTTGTTTGTCTAAGGTGTCCGTTGTCTATGTTTGGTAGAGACTTTGAAGTCGACTTAGTTTGTTTACCGTTGACGGGTATGGATGTGATTTTTGGGATGAACTGGTTAGGGTATAACCGAGTTCATATTAATTGCTTTAGCAAAACGGTGCATTTTTCTTCTGCTGAAGAAGAGAGTGGAGCGGAGTTCCTATCTACTAAACAGTTGAAGCAGTTGGAGCGTGATGGAATTCTGATGTTTTCCTTGATGGCATACTTGTCTTTGGAAAATCAAGCTGTGATTAACAGGTTGCCAGTTGTGAATGAGTTTCCTGAGGTTTTTCCTGATGAGATTCCAGATGTGCCACCAGAGAGGGAGGTTGAATTTTCAATTGACCTTGTTCCAGGAACGAAGCCGGTGTCAATGGCACCTTATCGTATGTCAGCTTCCGAGTTAGCTGAATTGAAGAAACAGTTGGAGGACTTGCTTGATAAGAAGTTTGTAAGACCAAGTGTTTCACCTTGGGGAGCGCCGATGTTGTTGGTTAAGAAGAAGGATGGTACCATGAGATTATGTATTTATTATCGTCAGTTGAACAAAGTTACGATAAAGAACAGGTATCCACTTCCGAGGATTGACGACTTAATGGATCAGTTAGTGGGTGCAAAGGTTTCAGCAAGATTGACTTGAGGTCAGGTTACCATCAGATTAAGGTGAAGGATGAGGATATGCAGAAGACGACCTTTAGGACACGATATGGACATTACGAATATAAGGTGATGCCTTTCGGTGTTACTAATGCGCCTGGCGTGTTTATGGAGTATATGAACCGAATTTTCCATGCCTACCTGGATAAATTCGTGGTTGAGTTTATTGATGACATCTTGATTTATTCTAAGAATGAAGAAGAGAATGCAGAACATCTGAAGATTGTATTGCAAGTATTAAAGGAGAAGAAGTTGTATGCCAAGTTGTCGAAGTGTGAATTTTGGTTAAGTGAAGTGAGTTTTCTTGGCCACATTATTTCTGGCAGTGGTATTGCAGTTGATCCATCGAAAGTTGATGCAGTATCACAATGGGAGACTCCGAAGTCAGTGACTGAAATCAGAAGTTTCTTGGGTTTGGCTGGGTATTACCGCAGGTTCATTGAGGGACTTTCGAAGTTAGCACTTCCGTTGACTCAGTTGACCTGTAAGGGTAAGTCTTTTGTGTGGGATGCTCAGTGTGAGAGTAGTTTCAATGAGTTGAAGCGAAGATTGACGACTGCTCTTATTTTTATTTTACCGAAGCCGGAAGAACCTTTTGTGGTTTATTGTGATGCGTCCAAGTTGAGCTTAGGCGGTGTTTTGATGCAAGATGGTAAAGTGGTAGCTTATGCTTCTAGGCATTTGAGGATTCATGAAAAGAATTATCCTACACATGATTTGGAGTTGGCTGCGGTGGTTTTTGTTTTGAAAATTTGGAGGCATTATTTGTACAGTTCCAGATTTGAAGTATTTAGTGATCATAAAAGCCTGAAATATTTATTTGATCAGAAAGAATTGAATATGAGGCAGAGGAGATGGCTTGAGTTGTTGAAGGATTATGATTTTGGTTTGAATTACCATCCGGGTAAAGCAAATGTGGTTGCAGATGCCTTGAGTAGGAAGACGTTGCACATGTCTACTATGATGGTAAAGGAGTTTGAGTTGCTAGAGCAGTTTAGAGACTTGAGTCTTGTCTGTGAGTTGACACCTCAGAGTGTATAGTTGGGGATGCTGAAGATTAATAGTGATTTCTTGAACAATATCAGAGAAGCACAACAAGTTGATGTCAAGTTTGTTGATTTGATGATTGCTAGTAATGAAACTGAAGATAGTGACTTCAAGGTTAATGATCAGGGTGTGTTGAGGTTCCGAGGAAGAATTTGTATTCCTGATAATGATGATTTGAAAAAGTTGATTTTAGAGAAAAGTCACAAGAGTAGCTTAAGTATTCATCCGGGAGCTACAAAGATGTATCACGATTTGAAGAAGCTGTTTTGGTGGTCTGGGTTGAAACGTGATGTTGCTCAGTTTGTCTATGCGTGTTTGACTTGTCAGAAGTCTAAGGTTGAACATCAGAAGCCTGCAGGGTTGTTGACACCGTTGGATGTGCCGGAGTGAAAATGGGACAGCATTTCTATGGATTTTGTGACGAGTTTACCGAACACTCCGAGAGGGCATGATGCCATTTGGGTGGTTGTCGACAGATTGACGAAGTCGGCACACTTTATTCCAATTAATATCAGTTATCCGGTAGCTAAGTTGGCGGAGATCTACATTCATAATATTGTGAAGTTTCATGGTGTAACGTCGAGTATTGTGTCGGATAGAGATCCGAGGTTCACTTATAGATTTTGGAAGAGTTTGCAAGATGCCTTGGGTTCGAAGTTGAGGTTGAGTTCGGCTTACCATCCGCAGACAGATAGTCAGTCGGAGAGGACGATCCAATCATTAGAGGATTTGCTGAGAGTGTGTGTACTTGAGCAAGGTGGAGCTTGGGATAGCCACCTACCGTTGATAGAGTTCACATACAACAACAGTTACCATTCGAGTATTGGTATGGCACCGTTCAAAGCTTTGTATGGTCGAAGGTGCAGGACTCCTTTATACTGGTTTGAGTCAGGAGAGAGTGTTGTGTTGGGACCGGATTTGGTTCATCAGACTACGGAGAAAATCAAGATGATAAGAGAAAAGATGAAAGCGTCGCAGAGTCGACAGAAGAGTTATCATGAAAAGCGTAGAAAGGCCCTTGAGTTTCAAGAGGGAGATCATGTATTTCTGAGAGTTACTCCTATGACGGGTGTAGGACATGCATTGAAGTCTAAGAAGTTGACTCCAAAGTTCATTGGTCTGTATCAGATATCTGAGAGGGTTGGAACAGTGCCATACAGAGTGGGTTTGCCACCACATCTTTCGAATTTGCATGATGTGTTTCATGTATCGCAACTTCGAAAGTATGTAGCGGATCCTTCGCATGTTATTCCAAGAGGTGATGTGCATATTAGAGACAACCTTACAATTGAGACCTTACCGTTGAGAATTGAAGACCGTGAGGTGAAGAAGTTGAGAGGCAAGGATATACCTCTAGTGAAGGTTGTTTGGGGTGGAGTAACCGGTGAAAGTTTGACTTGGGAGCTGGAGAATAAGATGGGGGAGTCTTATCCAGAGTTGTTTGTTTGAGGTAAGATTTCGAGGACGAAATTCTCTATGTTGGGGAGGGTTGTAACGCCCTAGTCTTTATTTTATTTATTTTTGATTTATTTAGAGTCTTTTATATGATTTTACATAATATTTGTGGTTTATGTGGTGTGTTATATTTTATTATATAGTTTATTTTAATGTAATTAGAATAATATGAGAAATAGAGTTATTTTGGAGTGTGGGGAGTTATGTTATAATTAATAGAATTAAGGGGGAGTTAAGTGAAATTAAGGGGAGTTAAGAATATGAGTTAGGAAATAGAAAGAGAAGCTAGAGAAAAAGTTTTACGTACAAGTAGTTTGGGAGAAAACCAGAGAAAGCCAAGAGGAGAACCAAGAAGGGAGATTTTGATCTTGAGAGCTTTTCTTTCTGCAAAATTAAGGTAAGGGTGAGGTTTACTTTAGTAGTGTAAATGTTTAATTCTAATTTTTGGATTTAACAGGTTTATGGTAGAAATTGGGAATTGGGTTAGGTTTTGGATTCCTTTGATTTTGGGTGAATTGAGGGTAGGAACCCTGTTTTGATGTTAGAGATAGGTTTTGAGTGCATACAGTATGTCATTTCACATCTGTAAACTGATTTGGGGAGTGATTTTCATTGAGAAAATTGGGATTTGGGGGCAAAACCTGCATTCTGCCCGTACTGATGTTCATCGCTCGCCTCGCGAGTAGCCTTAGCTCGCCATAGTGAGTGAGCAACTTCATAGCTCGCCTCGCGAGCAAGACAACTCGCCATGGTGAGTACCTGTGAGAAAACCTGACTTTTTGAGTTGTTGTTATAAGGTATAATTTGGTTAGTTTTAAGTGCCTAGATGATTTTAGAGAGGACTGGGACAATTTTCAGATTAAAAAGATGAATAGGGAGCATAAAATTGAAGTTTTAGTGAGAAAAATGTCAAAACTCCCGAGAGCAGCCTTTTCCAGTTCACCTTGAACTCGCCATAGCGAGTGACCCATTTTCATGAGTTCACCATAGCGAGTAGATGTACTCGCGAGGCGAGTAGTCCAGTTTCAGAGTCGTTTGTTATTTAATTGAATGATGTTGAGTGAACTTGATGTATGAGTATGATTATGATCAACTGTATATTTTCTGGGATTATTGGATTGATTATGATGATCTGTTGATGACTGTGACGTATGTTATATTTCTTAAATCATACATGTTGTTTAAATTGCGGAGTTGTAAGTCATATATATATATATATATATATGCATTGATAAGTTGTATGTAGATATACACAAGTGGAGTCCATTGCATAAGCATATAAAGCGGGAGGGCTCTTGCCCTGGAACGCCTTGTCGTTCAATGCGGGAGGACTCATGTCCTGGAACACTTTGTTGTTCAAAGCGGTGAGGACTTATGTCTCGATGAATGCTTTAACCGTTCAATTAGCGGTGAGGGCTTCGGCCCTGAATATGGTACCACATGCATAGTTGCATTTGTTCAGGAGTCTTATTGGTGTTGTCCTGTAATTGCATGAGTCGTTGTTGTTGGTTGCATTTGCCTAAGTGATGATGTTGTTGATTCATGAAACATATATATATATATATATATATATATATATATATTGAAATGTTGATGATATTAGGGTGTTAGATTGAAATGATGAATTTTATATCTATATTTATTGTTGTGAATCTCACCCCTTATGCTTGAAAATGTTGCCCTTCCTATGGGTAACTTGCAGGTGATCCTGAGTAGTAGGTGGTGGCTCAATGTCTAGGACTCTGATACGTACGGGATGGGATTTAATTAATTATTTTCATTCCTTATGTATCAAATTTTGGAATATGCTGATGTAGCTCTTTTAATTGTTAATTGAACAATGTTGATGATTTTGTGCCAGGATTTAATGTTGATGTTGAAGTTTAATGTTGAAGAATATTTCCGCTGCAAATTATTGTTGTTTATGAAGGAGTATTATTAAATAGTTTTATATTCTATTTAAGAATTTTTACAATTAGCAGTGTAGCATGCCCGTTTGGTGTTTAACTCTGATGAATTAATTAATATTTAATTGCTTTGGGATAACAGGGTGTTACAATCATCAATAATCAACAATGTCATTCAACATTAACTATCTCATATAGTTTTACCATTTCAAGCATTTCTTACAGTCTAAGTAAGAGAACATACACATCTCGTGACATTCATCATACCCACCATACAATCATTCATTCATACAACTTCACTTAGTCGTATAAGAATAGTCACGATAAATCATAAGACAATTGGCTCAAGAACATTTCCGACCAAAAACCGTATCAAGTGGCAACCAGCCAACATTGATAATTCCCAAGACGAAACAACATAGACAAGTTGAAAGTTCTAAAAAAACCTTAATCATTCGTGTAGTCATGAGCTTAAGTCGCCTCCAGAGCATTAGGCATTAATCCAAGAATAGCTTAAGTTCGTACAAAAAACCCAATTTCACAATCTTTCACATTACCACCCGAAATATCACTTTTGACATGATTAAGATGTTTGACTACTCTTACAAGTCTTACCTAAGTCTATATGAGCTGTAGGTTCAACTTGTAAGTTCCATTATTTGCAAAAGTTTGTTTTCGACAAAAGTCTAAAATTCCCAAAAACTTCCAAGTTAAGACTCAAATGAGAAATTTCAAGTTTAGGCAAGCTAATCATGTTCCAGTAGGTTTAGGGGATTAAACAGTAGTGAAACACGTTGATAGAATCATTTTACAAAGCTCGGATTGGCCCCCTAAGACCCGGAACAAAAGATTAAAGCGGCTGAAACTGGGCTTGTTCGCTTAAGCAACCACCTGGTTCGCTTAAGCGAACAAGTTCCAGTAGCCATCACAAGTGTACGCCTTCTGGTCACTGACTGGTCGCTCATCAATTCGCTTAAGCGACCACATGGTTCGCTTAAGCGAACGAGTTCCAGAAGGTACGCTTACTAGCTCGCTCGCAGGACGCTTAAGCGACCTGAACCCATAAAATACTATGAATGTTCGCTTACCGGTCACTTAAGCGAACGTTCACAATTCTGCAGAAAATGTTACGGATTTCAACCCTTTTCACCCAAAATCCCCATTTTGATCCCTCAATGCCCAAATGTGTTTCCAGATGATGCTTAGAGGTCAATATGACTAAAAAGATTCACAAAGACTCAACAACCATGAAAACAATTGACATTAGGACCAATTCACCAATTTTCACCAAACCACTAACAACATCTCATTTCTCAACAACAAATCATGAATCATGCATACTCAAGCCAAGAATTATCATCATCAACATGACTTAGCAACAACAACATCAATTGATCATGAATCTTATAACAAATCAACAACACATAGCATAATTCAACCAATTGAGCATATTTTCATCATATACCATTTTCGCATACTTTGAACATGAAATTCAACTAACAACAATTCAATTATCCATAACTTCATACATTCAAACATGTCATCATAATTAGAGCACAAATTTCATCATTTATGAGCAATTAATCAATTCACCCAATTAAGCACTTTTCATACAATAATTGAAAAATTGCAATAATGATTATGATGAATTCTAACCCCCTTACTTTAGTTAGATTAATCTCCCTAGCTTAGGCTTCAATTTAGCTCCTAGTTCTCCCCCAATCCTTGATTCTTCAAGTTCCTCTTCTCTCTAACCCTCTCCCTCTTGCTCCCACTTTCTCTCTCTAACTCTCTCAAAAATATCTTATGAAATGAAAGTGTGAGGAAATTTCCTCTAAGACAAGGTTTTTATAGGATGTCCCCTAAATGGGCCTAATCCTAAAGCTTCATGGACTTAACCCATTCTAACTCAAATCTAAAATGTTTCTACACACACAACGGCAAATGACTAATAACGATCAAATAACGGTAAAATTCTAGCAACGGTCACTTAACGGTAAAATATTAATTTCTAATCTAGTAACTTAGTAAAACGACGGTTCTCACTAAATACTAAAAATAATTCTCACCAAAACTTATAATTTACCCGTTCTCACAAAATGACCACAATACCCCTAAGTCCAAAATGACCAATTTACCTTTATAACACCCAAACCCATGAAAATGCATCCAATGATGAATGATCATACATAAGTACATATAAACACATAAATAAAGTTATTAAAATAAATCTAGCAAAAAATCGGGCTGTTACAACTCTCCCCCCTAAAAGAATTTTCGCCCTCGAAAATTACCTGAAGGAAACAACTCCGGATACGAAACCTTCATCCTAATCTCTGATTCCCAAGTGGCACTCTCACCAGTTGGTCCAACCTAAATGACTTTGACCAAAACAATCTCTTTGCCACGCAAACGCTTCACTTCACGGTCCTCAATCCTAACTGGCAAAATCTCAACGGCCAAATTATCTCTTACTTCCAAATCATCCACTTGAATCACATGAGACGCATCATACACATACTTCCTCAACTGAGACACATGAAACACATCATGAAGATTCGACAAAGATGGTGGTAGCGCAATCCGATACGCTACAACCCCAACCTTCTCAACGACATCAAACGGTCCAACAAAACGAGGAGTCAACTTCCTACACTTCAAAGCACGACCAATACCGGTCACAGGATTCACTCTCAAAAACACATGATCACCAACCTGAAACTCGATGTCCTTTCTCCTCTTATCATGATAACTCTTCTGTCTACTCTGAGACGCTTTCATCTTCTCTTGAATCATCTTAACCTTTTCCATAGTCTCTTGCACAACTTCCGGTCCTAACAAAGCACTTTCTCCTGATTCAAACTAACACAACGGTGTCTTACATCTTCGACCATACAAAGCCTCAAACGGTGCCATACCGATACTAGAATGAAAACTGTTGTTGTAAGTAAACTCAATCAAAGGTAAACATTTGTCCCAACTGACACCTTGCTCCAAAACACAAGCTCTCAACAAATCCTCTAAACTCGGAATAGTCCTCTCTGTTTGCCCATCGGTCTGGGATGATAAGCAGAACTCAACGTCAACTTAGTTCCCAAAGCAGCTTGCAAACTCTCCCAAAACTTAGAAGTAAACCTCGGATCCCGATCTTACACAATACTAGAAGGAATACCATGCAACCTGACAATCTGCTCAATGTAGATCTCAGCCAACTTCGCCACAGACATACCAGTCTTGATAGGAACAATATGTGCCGACTTCGTCAACCGATCAACAATCACCCAAATCGAATCAAAACTCTTACTAGTCTTCGGTAACGCTCGAACAAAATCCATAGAAATGCTATCCCACTTCCACTCTGGCACGAACAACGGTTGCATCAAACCTGACGGTTTCTGATGTTCAATCTTCGACTTCGGACAAACCAGACAAGCATATACAAACTCAGCAATTTCCTTCTTCATTCCAGGCCATCAAAACAATCTCTTCAAATCATGATACATCTTAGTCGCTCTTGGGTGAATACTCAAACTACTTCTATGACCTTCGTCCAAAATCCGCCTCTTAAGCTCAAGAACATCTGGCACACAAACTCGATCACGAAACATCAAAACACCATTCCCATCCATTCTCATCAAAACACAATAAATATTTTTTAACGATAAATAAAAAAAATCATAAAATAATGTATTTTTAAATATTGAAAAACAATAAGTTTATCATCCGTAACACACTAGTTTTTAACAAGCAATATGTTTACAAACGTTCCTCTCACTTACTTTTTATAGAAAAGGACATAAGATTGACTTCAGCTATGTTACTGGATCTCATTAAAACAAACACAAATACAATACAAATACGAAGCCATATTTTTATACTTTTCTTGTTTTATGTTGACAAGATACACCAAACCCAGGTCCGTTTGTCCGCAATATTTTTGGTGAAGGTCAGATATGGAGTGCGAGTTGCGTTTAAGGAACTTAGTAATTAGAGGGTGAAGGATATTTTAGACACAAATAACTTTTGTATTGATTTACTACAAATAAGATAACGGCATTTTTTTATTGACAACGAGGGAAACATTGGATCTATAAAAATATGTCAGATTCAACCCTTTATTTAAAAAAATAATTCAATGATAATAATATCTTTCATTAATATTTCTCCATTTATGCGAGTGCCTAAATATTTTTTATTTCTCTCAGTAAGACTTTCTCTCAATAATGTATTGATTGTATATCTTAGATGTATATGCATGCATATATATGTGTGTCTCCCAAAAATACATATGTGTATATATAAACCATAAACTGGTAGCTCATTGCTCATCATACCACTTTCTTATTTTCCATGGCTCTACAAGTCCTCTACGTGTCATTATTTTTCTCCTTTGTTCTCTTAGCCCTTCTTGTACAAAAAGTAGGAAAGAAGCTCAAGAAAACAGACTCAACATTTAACCTTCCAAAAGGGCCTAGAAAGCTACCTATTATAGGAAATATTCACAATTTGCTAAGCTCTCAACCCCATAGGAAATTAAGTGACTTGGCCAAAAAATATGGACCCGTGATGCATCTTCAACTTGGAGAAATTTCAACTATTGTTATTTCATCACCAGATTACGCTCGAGAGGTGATGAAAACTCATGATATTAACTTCGCAACAAGGCCTCAAATTCTAGCTGTAGAAATAATGACTTACAATTCAACAAATATAATTTTTGCTCCTTACGGTAATTACTGGAGACAAGTAAGAAAAATATGCACATTCGAGCTTTTAAGCCTTAAAAGGGTCAACTCCTACCAACCAATAAGAGAAGATGTTCTCTCTGATCTTGTCAAATGGATTGCTTCAGAGAACGGATCACCAATCAATCTCACGAAAGCTTTACTTTCTTCAATATACACAATTGTTTCGAGGGCAGCCTTTGGCAATAAATGCAAAGACCAAGAAAAATTTATATCAGTGGTAAAACAAACAATAAGGATTGCAGGAGGTTTTGACTTGGGAGATTTGTTTCCATCTGCTAAATGGCTACAACAAGTTACTGGTTTGAGGCCTAAGCTTGAGATGCTTCATCGACAAACTGATCAAATACTTGAAAACATCATCAATGAGCATAAAGAAGCAAGATACGGAAAATTAAAAGAGGATGAAGGTGAAGAAGAAGATCTATTAGACGTTCTCTTAAAATATGAAGATGGTAGCAACAAGGAGTTTTCCTTAACAAAAGACAATATCAAAGCCATTATCATGGTAAGCATACTAACCTCTTTCAAACAAAATTAAGCAAACAAACTTGTTTACTACGGTAAAATGTAAATAAATACTTAAAACATGCCTATATATCTTTTGTATTTTGTTGTGAAATATTTGCCATATGATTTATGTATTTTGTAGTGAAAGATGCTATATACGATTTGGTTTTTTAAGGGCATGTTTATTTCTTGTTTTCTATTTTTATTTTCACTTTAACTAATAAACATGATCAAATATAGATTCAGATCTCCGTTAACATTTTCTTCTATAAATTTTGAAACAAGTACAACATTTTAAGAAATTTGAAAATGAACTTTTTTCTTTCTTCTGAAAACTACAATATATTATTCTGTCATATTTCTATCACCATTTTAGTATCTCTGTAATTTATACATCCTTAGATTAGTTTGACCTTATCGATAGCTACTTTTTAGGACATTTTTGGTGCTGGAGGTGATACATCAGCAACCACCATAGATTGGGCAATGGCAGAAATGATAAGGGAGCCAAGAATAATGATGAAAGCACAAGCTGAGGTGCGAGAAGTTTTTACATTGAATGGAAAGGTTGATGAAAATTACATTAGCAAACTCAATTATTTGAAATCAGTCGTCAAAGAAACCCTTAGGTTACACCCTCCAGCACCTCTTTTGCTACCAAGAGAATGTGGTAAAGCATGTGAGATAAATGGTTATAACATACCGTTTAGGAGTAAGGTGATAATCAATGCTTGGGCAATTGCAAGAGATCCAAACTTCTGGACTGAACCAGAGAGGTTTTATCCAGAGAGATTCACTGACAGCACTATTGACTATAAAGGGGGTAATTTTGAGTACATTCCTTTTGGTGCTGGAAGAAGAATTTGCCCAGGAAGTATATTTGGTTTGAGAAATGTTGAGCTGGCGCTTGCGATGTTGTTGTATCATTTTGACTGGAAGCTTCCATGTGGAATCAAAAGTGAAGAATTGGACATGACAGAGGAATTTGGAGTTACAATGAGAAGAAAGGATGATCTTTCATTGTTTCCCTCTGTTTATCATCCTTTGAATTTCACGTAAGATTCACAAAAATATTAAACTTTTGGCAGTGTACCTTTAATGTTTTTAGAAGTTCTGAAAAGATATCTTCTACGCGCTATGCTTGGAAAAAATAAATAAACATTGTGCAACTTAACCATGTTTTGTAGAATGTATTTAGTCTATAAAGGAGTGTCACTTGCCTTCCCTTGCCATTCAATAAAAATTAAAGGGTGATCCTAATTTATGCCCTTATCAAATTTTTTGAATTTTAAGATAATAAATGCAAAATGGTTTTTATTAGGTTACCTTTGTTGAATTGGGGTAAACTACCCTCATGAAATGGAACCAATCACCACCTCAAGATATATGAGATTTAGTAACATTTGAAATTTGTTACTAAATAAAAAAATGTTACTATTTACATCTTGAAGGATTTGATAAATGTTAGGTAAAGCCAATGTTACTAAATGGTTTTAGTAATCCTTAAGAGTCTTATTAGTAACATTTAAAAAATGTTACTATTTTGGTAGCTATTTCGTAGCTAATCTCTAGCAAACAAATTTTAGATGCAATTTTATCTGATTCCTGTTAAAAATGTTAATTGATCGCCAATTTTGGTAGTTAATTCGTAGCCACTCTATGAATAAAAATGTTACTAAAGTAAAGCAAAACTTTTAGCTATTTATGCAGGGTTAAAAAAGAACAAAGATTGGATATATCATTCACCAATCACCAACTAGATTTTGTGCGGTAAACATAAAATAGCTACAAGTTCTAAAATAAAATAAACAAATGTTTCTTATCATGTCTAGTATTCCCCTAGCTACATTTACATACAAGTTTAGGAGTTTCACTATACATCAAGTACAAAACACCAAGTTAATTTAGCAATGTTTCTTAATTCATATGCTTCTAACTTCATTCTCTATAGAATATAATCAATTTTTAAGACTAAACTAAAAAAGGCAATATCAGCATGCAATAGCAACTAGAAATCTATGGGAATGCCCACCAGATGTTGTATGTATGACATACCACACCTGTTTAAAAACCAGTATAAAAACTACTTATTGCACCCTTTATATGTAATAAAAGGTGTGATTTATTATTTTTTAAGACCTATTATATTACAAAACGGGTGTGGAAATGGACATATAACCCCTCTTTAATTGCAAAAACCAGGTGTGAAAAATAGAGTAACGCATTAAAAAAAAAATCAACCAGCAGGCAGGCTGGCACCTAAAGGGCATTAGGCAATTCCACTCCACAATGTTTTTTTTATTTAGAGTGAATAAAAACCAATATGCATACACGAAAGTGCATTAAGATTGAAAGTTGAAATTGTAAATGAACATACAGAGAGCTAATTTTTCTTAAATAACACCTGAGTTCATTCACAAATAGTTTCCAATACTACGAAAACATTCATCATAATAAAAACACTAAAAATGTCTTAGTTATTGAAGACAGTACTTAATCAAAATCGTTTCCACATGATCACACACAAAAATTGTCCAAATTCCTTCATCAGTCTTTAATATTTCAGAAGGGCTCACTGATAATTGGAAATTGAAATACAAAAGAGAATATACCATATCAGTATTTCTGTCTCTTGCAAGTCAAAATAAACAAATATCAACATAAAAAAAATTGCTATAAAATAAAATTGGGTCACAAATCATGAAAAATATAATGTTCACGCAAGAAAATGATATTGACTATCTTTATTGGGGACTTGTTGAAGAGCTTCATCCATCATTTGTTGAACTGATTTCTCTTCTGCAGGGTATTAAGGAAAATGTTAATGTCCAATAGAGTTCACATGATGGACAAGGGTAGTAGCAGAGATGCATTGCCAATTATTCAGCAATGACCAAAGTAACTCTATGAGCATTGTGTGTAGGATATTAAAAAATTAACTAACTTACACCGAAAATCGCACTGGATAAGTCACAAGAGCTTAACCTCCAATGCAACATCCTGACCCTGTAAAAGCCAGCAATTAAAAAAGAAATTAAATTAACAACAAAAAAGTTCATTAAAAAACTGATATGATGAATCAAGACAGTTCGAAGCATGTGTACTGCCTTCACTCTATTCTAACATGTAGAGGTTGAATGTATAGATAGATATTAGATTTGCAAAATTAAACAAACAAGTTAGTAACCACAATTTCCCAAAATGTTGTTACAAAGAAAAATTAAAAATGAAGAAAGAGAGACAAAGGAATTAGAAAAATAAATAAATGAAATCAACAAACAAAAGTTAATCAAAATGCAAACCTTTCATAAAATTCTTCAGCGAGCTCAACCGCGCAAAAGAGAATCTAAAGATGTCAACTTTATGTGGATACACAGAAATATTTAAAGTGATAAAATTAGAACCCACAAGTGGTAAATACGGAACAAACAACATTTATTCATACATCACAAGCTTCTGCAGTTTTGAAGTTTTTTAGCTAACCTTTCACTACAATTTCTAATCCCTCGCTCTCAAAAAGATTTTGCCTCATATTTAACCTCAATTTAAATGCATGGTAAAATTTCCTAAAGGAAAATATACATATAGGACATATCAAATAAGTGGACTAACTAACGTGAGAGATGAGAGAAGCATATAATAACCATTGCATCAATACAAACGGTTCAGATAATTTCTTTCCATTTATTCTATTACAGTGCTTTATTTTCTATATCTTCAACCTATTTTCAGAGAAGAATTAATATTGCAAAAATGGTTGGAAGACTGTTGTTTTTTCCTATTGTTTTTTAAGTTTCAAAAACATCATTTATTTCTTACTTATTTCACATCTATAGTTCCATTCTCAACAGGTAATTCGAGCCCTATCACAAACCAAACCCTTTTCTTTCTTGTCTCCTTTGAGTAGTTGAATGATGGATTTTGCTGTCCATAAATAAGGACTATCTGAAAATAATGGAGGAGGAGAACATTGTACAACATCTGGAATTTGTGAGAAATTTCATTTTTTCCTTCACTAATTTCACTCGCTAATTTTGCTTTTTCTAGTAGTGTTAATGACAATCATGGTACAACAGCTTCTTATGAAATATCACTTATGTCAAAATTGACATACGTTTTAAGTTCATAATGCAACATTCAGAAACGATTTTGGATAATCCATTCTTAATGATGATCATGTTACAACTTACAACAATTTCTATTGAAATATCACGTATGTCAAAATAGGATACTAGCGTTAATCCTTGAGAAGTAGGCTCATGTTTCATATTTTAGAAAGTTTAAGTAGGCATAAATGTTTGTTTAAATGTTAGTTATAAGCCTTATGTATGCCTTCATGTAATTTATATTATCTCATAATTAATATAATATCAGACAGATAATAATTTCGCAACAATCATTCTCTACTTTAATGCTTTGTGTTCACTATAATCACTTTATCTACATCAATCTTCTTCTGTGAAAGAACTATCAAGTATCAAGTACAAACAAACTTCTTTCTGGTGCTTCTTAAGCATATTAATTGCTATGAATTGTATACAATATTTTTTTTTAAAATCCAACTTAATAATATTACTTTGTAGAAAAAAGTAGATAATATAGCTTCCACTCATCTTTAAAACTGAAACAACATTACCTCTTTTTAACAGGATTTGTTCCTTTCTAATTCATAATTTGTTCTAATTATCTTTATAAAGTATTCTGGATTTTGATCAATGTTATAATATTGGAAAATAGACTTGTGGATTAAGAAATATTGATTTGGAATGAAAGCAGAAACTCTAACTTCTCTCTAAACTTGCTTCCTCCTTCATTCATCGAGGAGAGGTGGTTTTAGGTCATTTTGACCTAAAGTCACCCCTCTAGATCTTTTTCGCTTTTTCTTTGAATGTAAATAAGTGGTTTTCACATATATCAAAATTTTCCTATTGTCACTACAAGAAAAGTGCCCTGTCCCTACGGCCATTTTCTAAAGCAGGGTAGTTTTTACCAACGGACATATGAAAAACTGTCACTAAAACCATTTTATTTATTTTATTATTTCTATTATATTATTATATAATTATTATTGTTATATTTCTTACAAATAGAGTGGAATTTTTTTTTCACAAACACGTACCATTCACACGCTCAACAATTTCAAATCTCACAAACTCAAAATCGCTTTTTCTTCAACTCACAATCTCCAATCTCAAATCTCACAATCTCCATTGATCTCAAACCTCACAAACTCCATTAATCTCAAACCTCACAAACCTCATCAATCTCACCTCAACAATCTTCTCAAACAAGCTCTGAATCGATTCCCTACTGTATCGATTTTCAAATCGATTTTGTTGTTTATATTTTGTTCAAATTGATTTTGCTCTTAATCGTTCTCAAGCTCACAGACTAAATCGATCTCATGCTTTGTTTGGTTACACGTTGAGTTCACTAATTCTGCGTGCAATTTGGACGTGATATTGAAAAGCTATATATTCAAGCTTAAGCTGAAACGCGCGTTAGAGACCCCATTCTGCCATCAAAACAAACACAACATCAATCTGTATCGATTTTGTTCAAACTGTATCGATCTCAATCGTCGCCTTCATTGACCGTCGGACCGCCGATCTTCGAACTCGCTCTGGATCATTTTCAATCGCTGTGAGTAATTTTCATTCTCTTTGTTTTAATTTTTGATATGAATGTGGTAATTAGGTATAGTGTTGTTATTCTTGAAATTGGTATACGTAGATGTGTTTTTGAACTGGATTTTGGTAGAGTTTTGGAATCAGTTTATGTGCGTGTGTTTTTAAACTGAATTTTGGGAAAAATTTTGAAATCAGATTATTTGTATGTGTTTTTTAACTTGATTTTGGTAGAATTTTGAAATCAGTTTATGTGTATGTGTTTTTGAACTGATTTCAGCACCACGTCTGTGTCAGCATATTTGTTAAAGTAGTGAGAGTTGAAATCCTTGTATTTGAAGGACTTGAAAATTGGTGGATTATGTTCATCAGTGATAGCTTGTGCTGGCTCGACGTTACAATCATCCGAATGAGCTATAAAAAATGCAGCAGTTGTACGAGCATGACTTGAATTTGTCACAGCCCTATGCTCAACACTTTTACATTGATTTTCCACATATAAACTAACTATTGAAACATATACAGTATTCTGCTCAATTAATAAGGAAAACAAAACAGAATTCAATAAACTTTTAGGTCCTATATACTTTTAGGTAGGTTTCTGCTCTGATATGAGTGTGTAAATCAAAGTTAAGAGCTAGAATTGGAGTTCAAAACTATATTCATCAATCATTAGTAGCCTGTTACATATGTGAAAATGAGGATTTTTCTATCAGCATGAATCAAATTGATTCCAGAGTTTACAACACTGACTCATCTTACGAATAAACAACTTGTGCTAGACTTTGATGACATATGAAAATGGGGATATGATGGGATAAAACCGCAAGTGCACGGTCTTACCGAAGTAGTATGAAAAGAGTATCGTTCCGACAGGGAGTTATGAATTCAATTAACTTTAGATAATGATTAGACTATAGGTTTATAAGGTAGAAAGTTGTATTTTTATATATTTAAAAGAAAATAATAATAAAAGATAAAAGCCTTGGGGTTATTGGTTCATCCTAACGACAAGTCCTTCTCAAACCAAACTATTAAACTTATAACTTTATGTTAGACCTAATTTCTCAAGACAGTTTCTCTTTTGTTCCTCTAGCAACCAAGCCTATTTCGCTGACTTGATTACTATTAGATTTTGGTTCCTCTAACAACCAAGCCTATTTCGCTGACTTGATTGTTATTAGTTCCCTTGAAGATCGAAACTATATGTCTCAAAGATTGTAAAGACTATTTCGCTGTCTTTACAATCTTTGTCTAAATTCACTTGTTCGAGTATCAAAACTCCACTTTCGTTTTATGAATTGATATTTGAGATGATGGATAAACAATTATCAAACCCTCCACTTTCGTTTCCACAGTTTGATAATGGTTGATCCATGTTAAAGCGGTGAATTTAGATAAGGAATTAGGGTTACATAAGATTAGGGTTTAAAGCTTGGTTTGATTAGGATTATGTCATTAGACTTATCCAACAATCCCAAGACAAGAGAAGTCTACTCACTAATGTTCATCGTAGACAAGGAGAAGAAGAGAGAAAGCATAAAAGTAAATAAAGTAAATGAACTTTTATTAGAAAGACAATTGTCACATATTGTATTCCAAGAAAAGATGAATAATTGTGATGGCTAGCTACTCTATTTATAGCACACATTTGACTTAAAATCTAAGCAAGTATATTCTAAGAATATTCCACGAGAGATTGCGCGCTAAAATAGAATAGCTCAGAATCCAAGCAAAAGCAACAAAAGGTGTTCTGGAGGGTGGCACGGCCGTGCCAAGGCTAGCACGGGCCGTGCCAGGCTTCTGACTTGTAGGAGACGTATTTTGTCTCTCAATCTTCATATTTTCGTGTCCAATCGGCTCCAAATCCCTTTCTTTTGCTCCAAGATTCAATCCATCCAATATTCTTTCCTGAAATATAATAAACTGCAATTTAAAGTAAACTATCCTAAAAAGGAAATAATACTAATATAAAATTATATAAAATCTAAATAAAACTAAACTAAAAAGCATATTAAAATAGTATATAAATGACTCATCAAACTCCCCCACACTTGAATCTTTGCTTGTCCTCAAGCAAAAGGCATAAACATAGTAGCACTAACAGTTATATCAAATGACAATTTCAATTAAAGCACATGTCTCCTCAAGGGCTTAAATCTCAAATGTACACTAATCACAAACTCAAGCATTTCTTGTAATTTTTATTCAACCCAACGATCAAGTTTCAAGTGAGTGTGTGTGTGAAGTCCAACCCTTTTCTTGCTCCTATAGAAGATAGGCATTATGAGGAAACATGGTCTAATCCTAGCACTAAACCAACCACGAAAGATTCCTTCTATAATTCATATAAGAGAGATGGGAGTATTTGAGGATCTTTGTTCCTTGCCATTTGCACATTTTAAGTTCTTTATTAAGGAACAACATCTTCACGTAGGAGGTCGGAGGGCCTACCCCCTTCCCCAATCTAGATCCAATGGTATCCCTTAAAACATCATCTTCACGTAGGAAGTCGGAGGGCCTACCTCCTTCCCCAATCTAGATTCAATGATGCTTTTTAAAGTTTTTTCTTAAGATATCAATCATCTTCACGTAGGAAGTCGGAGGGCCTACCTCCTTCCCCAATCTAGATTCAATGATGAGATCTTTGGAATTTATTTGGCTTTTGGCTTTTTATGAACTCCCTTATACTAACTTATACTACTGGCACTTTGAGAATCTTTAAAGGTTAATGCACCACTAAGATTAAAACGTGTTTCCTTAAAATACCTATTCATACATTTACTCAAGGGAAGCAACTTTTGTGTTTTTCTCATTGGAGAATTTTATTCACTTTAAAACAAGATGTGGGTATATCAAGAAGACTTAGAACACAAGAGTTTGCTTTCATGTACAAGAATCAACAAAATAAGAGGAGACAATGAAAATTTTTGTGTCATGATATTTTCAATAAAAATTAGCTACTTAACCATGCCTTTTACAATAAAACAAAACAAAAGAATAAAGTTCAAGGGAGTTTGGAAACACTACGACTAAAGGCACTTTATTAGGCTCCCCCCACACTTAGGGGAAGCATTGTCCTCAATGATTCAAAATAAGAGAAATGAAGAAGAAGAAGAAGAAGAAGAAGAAGAAGGAGGAGGAGGAGTAGTAAGAGAAGAGAGGAAGAGGAAAGCTCACACTTTTCATTGAGTTCTATAGGTAGGACCTTGGAGGTGAAAATGGTGCATCATGTTCCGAAGCATTTGGTTATTTTCTTCGGATATGCGGTTGCCCCTTAGGACATAATTCCTTAGTCCCGACAATTCAACACCTTGCCTTAGGTGCTTGGTGCTTATCCTCTAGTCCTCGGTATGCATCCATGCCCATCTTGCATTTTCATTTGTTTTTCCGGCATCATGGTCATGGTGCTCCTCATCATGGTACAATTGTGCACCTTCTTCTTCTTGGTGCAAATGTGCATCTTCCTCGCCTTCATTATCGTGTTCTTCATGTACCTGTGGATCATCAACAACATACAACAAATTTTCTTCCACCTCGGTGTTAGTCCGAGATGGGTTAGAAAGTATAATCAAAATAGGCACATTGAGTTTGAGTGCGTAGGACATGGGTGGATGGGGCTTAATGAAGTTCATAAAGATAAGGGTCTCTATGTTAAGCCTATTGTTCCCCTCAATTTTGGTAATCCCTTGGTCCTCACTCACTCCCAATTGCCTAGCTATGTATGTGATGATACCACCCACAACTATCTCTCCCGTACTATCAAACCTATTACCGTCATGGTAAAGGTAATCAAGCAAGTAAAAGCATGTGTTAACGAGGTGGTTGTTAAGCATGGCCCACGACATGAAGAGTTCATCCGTCCTAGTGTTCCTCAATTCGGTCCTACCCCAAATAGTGCAAGTCATTACCCTTTGAAGGTACCTAAGCACCGGGTTGTGAATATGGCTAGCTTTGTTTGAACGTGTGTTAAATTGCCTAAGGTTGGTGATATGTTCCCAAAAGGTGGCGGGTTGATAGTCAACCGGTTTAAGACTTTGATCCCAAGAGTCGTGGATGAACCCCGTGTTAGCGAAGCTCATCTCATCACAAAAGTGTTGGAGAGACATCTCGTAATCAATGTTCATAAGCCGGAAAGAGATTCTATGATTAGGGTTATCAAAATTCATCCTATCCTTCGTAAAAATGATAGAACTTAAAAACTCATAGGTGAAATTTTCATAACCCCGCATAGGTCTTAACATAGCAACCCACCCTAATCGTCTTAGAAATTTAAACACATTGTCACTAAGGCCTAATGTAACCAAGTCATAATTATCAGGGTACCTGCAAGGATGTAAAGGTTTATAGATGAGATTTTTATACCTATCCTTTTGCTTGGTGTCCTTGAATATTATGCCATGATTATTTGCCGGTACTTGCTTCTTTAGGGGAGGTCCTCTTGAAGATGTGGCAACTTCTTTTCCACTTCTTTTGGAAGCCATAGCCTTGACCGTGGTTGGAGTCGGTGTGGTTTTGGTGAAGGTTTAGTGAATGTTTTTGGTGGAAGAGGTTGGTTTAGTGATGGGGAGAAGGTTTAAGTGAGTTTTAGGGGTTGGGTTGTGGAAATTGGTGATGAATTTGTGGGTTTTTGGGTGAGGTTAATGGGGGCTACGAATTTGGATGATTTTTGAATTGGGTGGATGAAAGTTGTTTTTGAATGAAGGGTTGTGGTTGGAATGGTTTTTGTGGTTTATGGAGGTTTTAGAGAGAAGGTGGAAGGATGAGAGATGTTTGGTTTGGTGAATGAGGGAAGAAGAGGATGAAGAATGAGGTTTAACCTTACCTGAGGTCGGGCACGGCCGTGCTGAGGTTGGCACGGGCCGTGCCAAGTTCCTGGAGTTTGGCTTGGTTTTGGAAGGGCAAGGTCTGGCACGGCCGTGCTAGTGTGAGCACGGGCCGTGCCAAGGTTCTGGGCTCCGGGGCTTCAAAATTTTCTGTTTTCTTGAATCATGCTCGAACAATTACCTACAAAATAATTAAAAAAAACAACAACAAAACAAAAGCAGTTAAATGCGTGGGTTGCCTCCCACGAAGCGCTTCTTTATAGTCTTAGCTTGACGATCAAGAGGCTTTTCTACCCTATACCCAATCTTTCCCAAAGGGATAACGGCGTCAACATGGCATTCTCTCCCAAAGCACACATGGCTTTCTCAATGCTTTCGGATCCTATGACACAAGGTATGGGAAAATTTTCTGGATTCTTAAGTTTAGATGATAATTTGGTTGGAAGTATTTCAATAAAAATTCTAAATTGGTCATCTAACTTTGATTTGACAAAACCTTGTGTTAATGGATTTTTAGGCTCATGAGGTGGTGAAACAAATGGCTTTTCATTTTCTCCTATAGTTTTCTCACTTTGAGGCTCATCACTTCCTATCTCTCCCTTATTGTTCTTAATTGTCACAACGGGGTCCTCTAATTGGTTACCATCCCTAAGAATAATAGAACTTATATGGCCTTTGGGGTTGGTTTCAGTTTGACCTGGAAAGATCCCGGTGGTTTGAGAGGAAGTAGTCACGTGTTGGGCCACTTGAGAGATTTGGGTTTTGAGTATCTTATTGTGAGTTGCTATGGAGTCTACCTTGGATGTGATTTTGGCAAGAGAGTCATTCAAAAATCCTGTTTGGTTTTTAAGCTCTTGGAGTTGCTTGGATTGATTTATAACATAATTTTCCATTAAAAGTTCCAAGCTGGATTTTTGAGGGACTCTTTGGTTGTTTGCATAACTGGGTGGTGTTGCTTGTTGTCCGAAAAGATTTTGAGGGGTTTGATAAAAAAAGTGGTTGTTTCCAAACCCTCGATTATATTGAGCATAGTTTACTTGCTCAGGACTTCTAACAACACTACCTAGTTGGCAATCAATGCCAATATGGCCAAATACACCACAAACTTCACAAGGAGGTGATACAGGAGCAGGTGTGACAACACTAGTATTCATTGTATCAAATTTTTGTGTCAGTGTGTCAACCTTAGCAGTTAGATGATCAAGGGAGGAAATTTTGTACATACCTGCCTCTTTTTTAGAGGGTGAAGAAGCAGTGATGACTCTCTCACTTGTCCACTGATGGTGGTTTTGTGCCATGCCCTCGATCAAGTCATATGCTGCTGTGTAAGTTTTATTCATCAAAGCTCCACCTGCAGCTGCATCAACATAGATTTTTGTGGTATACGAAAGACCATTATAAAAGGTGTGGATAATAAGCCACTTCTCTAAACCATGATGGGGGCAAAGCCTAAGCATTTCTTTGAAACGCTCCCACGCATCGTAAAGAGATTCACCATCTTTTTGAGTGTATTGAAAAAGCCTCGCCCTGAATTGAGCGGTTTGAGAAAGGGGAAAGAATTGGGCAAGGAAAGCTCGCCTCATTTGGTCCCATGAAGTGATAGAACCAATAGTCAATGAATGAAACCAAGCACTAGCTCTATCCCTTAAGGAAAAAGGAAAGAGGTGCAGCCTTACGGCCTCTTGGTTTGCCTTCAAAGTTCCACTGAGTTTTAAAAAATTTGAAACATGAAGATTCGGATCCTCAGTGGGTGATCCGAAAAATTGATTTTGCTGCACTAGGTAAATAAGTGCAGGCTTTATTTCAAATTTACTACCCTCAACCGTTGGGTACACAATAGCATCGTACGGCTCATCTGAAGATGTGATTGCATACTCTTTGAGAGCACGTTTCTCATCCATGTCGTTATTATTGTCTTTGAGCCATACCTGAAATCAAAACGGTTAAAGATAGAAAATAAAAAATAAGGAGAAATGGAGGGAGAGATATATATATATATAAAATAAAAATAAAATAAGATAAGGAAATAAAATATATTATAAATATATAAAAAAAATAAAAAAATAAAAAGGTAAGAAAAAGGAAATAAAATATTTTATAAATATATGTATATATACTATTATATCATATATTTTTTTTTTTTTAGACTAACCACTATTAAAAAGTTAATCAAATTACAATAACTCCCCGGCAGCGGCGCCAAAAACTTGATGGGATAAAACCGCAAGTACACGGTCTTACCGAAGTAGTATGAAAAGAGTATCGTTCCGATAGGGAGTTATGAATTCAATTAACTTTAGATAATGATTAGACTATAGGTTTATAAGGTAGAAAGTTGTATTTTTATATATTTAAAAGAAAATAATAATAAAAGATAAAAGCCTTGGGGTTATTGATTCATCCTAACGACAAGTCCTTCTCAAACCAAACTATTAAACTTATAACTTTATGTTAGACCTAATTTCTCAAGACAGTTTCTCTTTTGTTCCTCTAGCAACCAAGCCTATTTCGCTGACTTGATTACTATTAGATTTTGGTTCCTCTAACAACCAAGCCTATTTCGCTGACTTGATTGTTATTAGTTCCCTTGAAGATCGAAACTATATGTCTCAAAGATTTTTTTTTTTGAAGGGATATGTCTCAAAGATTGTAAAGACTATTTCGCTGTCTTTACAATCTTTGTCTAAATTCACTTGTTCGAGTATCAAAACTCCACTTTCGTTTTATGAATTGATATTTGAGATGATGGATAAACAATTATCAAACCCTCCACTTTCGTTTCCACAGTTTGATAATGGTTGATCCATGTTAAAGCGGTGAATTTAGATAAGGAATTAGGGTTACATAAGATTAGGGTTTAAAACTTGGTTTGATTAGGATTATGTCATTAGACTTATCCAACAATCCCAAGACAAGAGAAGTCTACTCACTAATGTTCATCGTAGACAAGGAGAAGAAGAGAGAAAGCATAAAAATAAATAAAGTAAATGAACTTTTATTAGAAAGACAATTGTCACATATTGTATTCCAAGAAAAAATGAATAATTGTGATGGCTAGCTACTCTATTTATAGCACACATTTGACTTAAAATCTAAGCAAGTATATTCTAAGAATATTCCACGAGAGATTGCGCGCTAAAATAGAATAGCTCAGAATCCAAGCAAAAGCAGCAAAAGGTGTTCTGGAGGGTGGCACGGCCGTGCCAAGGCTAGCACGGGCCGTGCCAGGCTTCTGACTTGTGGGAGACGTATTTTGTCTCTCAATCTTCATATTTTCGTGTCCAATCGGCTCCAAATCCCTTTCTTTTGCTCCAAGATTCAATTCATCCAATATTCTTTCCTGAAATATAATAAATTGCAATTTAAAGTAAACTATCCTAAAAAGGAAATAATACTAATATAAAATTATATAAAATCTAAATAAAACTAAACTAAAAAGCATATTAAAATAGTATATAAATGACTCATCAGGATAATCTCATAATCATTATCCATTTTCTACTAAAAAGTCAAGCACCTTGTCGATAATCACTGTTGTGTTTTTGGATTACTCCAAATCAAACAAATTGAATCAACAATATTATAAAGAAAGAACTAAAATTGGGATTCAAAAGAATATAGCATTGCCACCACAAAACATGTGTTTTCCCTAATGAACTAAATTTTTTAGACGAAATTATACATGTTCTGATTGATGCACTCTGAAATTAAGTTATGTTTTAGGTTCTATTATTATATTTTCTTTTTACTGTATCGGCTTATTACACAAGCACTACTGAATGCATGTGAATTACATGTTAAGCTTAGAATCTCCCTAATGAGTTTCTATTCAGCTGGACTTTTACTGGTTTTGCTGCCTTCACAAATAGCTACACACCTAGTGAGGTGCGAACTGGTTTTTGAGGGGCATCAGGGGTTCTATTTGGTTCCCTTTTTTTTTTTTTTGCAGCGCCTTTGTTGTGTTGGGTTGGGGGGTATTAGGGTCTGCTTTCTGCTTTTTGTGGGCTGGTTCGTTGCTGTGTTAGCAGCCTGGTGTTGGGCGTTTCTTGTTCCTTCAGTTTTGTGTTTTGTTGTAGTGGTCTGGGTTCTAGTCCACCCTTCTAGTGCAATGCCCAATCTCTGGTAATGTGAAAAGTTGATCTAAATTTTGGAATTGAACTTATAATACAATTTTTGAATTGATCTAAAAATGTATGTGATAACATCATTGGAACCTTGCTGCATTTAACAGTATTCTAATTTATAAAAGAAAATGATATTATCTTATTTTAATATAAAATCTTTTTGTAGGTTCCTTTTTACTCTAAAGTCATTTGTACGTAATCGAGCACATCCTGAAGGGTCTATTGCAGAGAGTTATATAGCTTATGAAGGCTTGATATTTTGTTCACGGTATCTCCCTGGAGTGGAAACTCGTTTTAATCGACCTAGTCGAAATGATGATTCCTTTTTTGTCGAAAACTCAAGTCTTTTTAATCCTAGAGGTAGACCATTGGGGAGAAAAAACCACATTGGGTTCAAAGTAAAGAAAAGAAGAAGAGTTTCTCGGGTTTCTCTTGATAAAAAAAATATTGATACAAGCACATAGATATGTGCTTTTCAACAACAATAATATGGACGCCTTTCAAAGAGAACACATTGATCTTATCAAGAGACAAAATCGAAATCGTCGGCTCTCACCATATGAACTCGACATAATTCATTGTCAAACATTTTCTGATTGGTTTCGTGAACGAGTAAGTTTTACAAAGCTTTTCCATTATCAATATTGTGTTTTATTTCATAATCATTTTAAATAAAATTGTGTTAGGTCACACGTTTGGAAGAGCAAGGAAGTGTTATTGTCACAGATGAAATCAAATGGTTAGCACGTGGTCCACTAGATGAAAGCTTTATTTCCATTTATCAATATTGTGTTTCATTTCATAATCATTTCAAATGTTTGATTTAATTAAGGTCTTTGTATAATTTTTGAAGTTTTATTTCCATTTATTTATTGTGATATTTTATTACTTTACAAAATGTCTAACAATTTGGCTTTTTAATAATAAATAGAGTAAGTATCGATTTGTTCCTGAATTGACCGAGCAAACAACACAAATACTAAAGGATAACATGAGCAGTAAGTGGAGACAATTTAAGCATGATTTGAAATCAAAAGGGTATGATGAAAGCAAAACTGAAGAGGAAATGGCTTCTATCATCCCTGACACAAGAGTTGATCCGTCCCAATATCGTGCTTTAGTGCACCATTGGTGTTCCAAGGAAGGGAAGGTATATGTTTGTTTTCAATGCACTGCCGATTTTCAATGTTGAATTTATCTAAGAATATTGCTTCTGTCACGTCTTTTTATTTACATCCCACTATTTTTCTCTGTAATTGTGTTGGTAATTAGACTAGTCAGCTACTGCAACAAGAGCTACTACAACAATAACAACAATGATTTATTTGAACTGTGTTTTAATGCTTCGTATTTTATTGTTTATAGAAAATAAGTCAAATCAACAAAAGGAATCGCTCAAAATATGAGGATTTACATTGCATGGGAACCAAGAATCTTCCGAGGCTAATTCATGAGATGGTATGTTTCTTTGTATGACTTGTATTAGTATTTTCAACTAGGTTGTTTTGCAAATAGAATGCTTACTGTTCTTATTTAAAATTTTAGACAACGAAGGCTATAGGAGTGCAACCTTCTCCAGCTGAAATTTATATTGAAACCCGAACTCGAAAAGACGGGAGCATTGTGACTGAAAAGGCAGCTTCAACAATTGTAAGATATATTTATTTTGAGTAAGGAACTGTGTAAAATTTCATGAAAGGTGTACTGTCTAGTAACTTGCTTAAGTATAGTTTCCTTGTAACTAATAACTTGAACCTTACTTGGATTACAAGAAGAAAATTCACTGTAACGTTCTTCATGTAGGAGGAGTTAAAGAAGCATATGGCAGAGGTAGAAAATTCAGAAAATTTTCAAGTCACTGAAGATTCTACAAATTGGATGAATGATACATACTCAAAAGTGAAAGGGCCTGAAAGAAGAGGACGTGTGCGTTGTCTTGGCAAACTTCCACGACATGCTAGTTCAAATATTTCATCTCAACGCACTAATTCAGAAGATAGACTTCAAAAAGTAGAAAGTGTACTTGGAAATCTTGTTGCTGTGCTTCAAATGCGATTTTCTGATGATCCACAAATTAATGTTGTCTTACAGGCTGTAGCTCAAGAGGTAATAAATCTTATTTTTCAACTTCAAGAATGTTTTTCAAGCAAATAAAATACACTTTTTTTCACTTAGGTACCTGATGTTGCAAGTGCTCCAAATGGTTCTATTGGTAATAATCAACAAACTACAAGTGGCACTGGTTCACTGCACTTTTAAGGTATTATCTTTCAATGAGGGTAAATGTGCGTTCACTAATTATGTGCTAGCTGCAACTTTTTTCCTTCTTCTTTGTCATGAATTAAAACTTACGTGACTGCGAGTTTGGTAAAGATGTATGTGCAAGATAAGTTTATCACTTGGCAGATGATTTTGTGTGTTTGCACATGCGCACATGCACGGACGTAACGTGCATGTTGAATTTGGCAGGGTAAAAGATTGAAGATAGATGTTTGAGGTGTCATAGATAGAGAACATGAAGATGAATATGATGTGAGCAATGAAATAGAACAAGCATGGACTAGCCATTGGACTTGAACAATAATAAGCCCAGTCACCTAGGATTTGGTTGGATATACTCTAAGAGAAAGAAAGTCATAGCCAGAGATAATTGGTTTTTTAATATTTTTAATACGAGGGCTGATAATTTGGCAACTTATTGCATGACAACGTATCCATCTCTCTAACTGTTAATTGTTTTTGGTCTTATTTTAAGGTGCATTGATGGAGAAGAGGAAGATGATCTGGTTTTGGCGGAACATGATGTGAAGAAAAGTATATGATTGTTCTTGATAGGGTAGAACCATATAAAAACTGTGTCTGTCAGTTTCTGCATCTTATAAGTAGTAAAACTCATTTTGTGTAATTTGGTGTTGTCTTTAGTTATATGATTTGTCCACATTGGTGAATAATACCTTGAGAATATATTTTGGTGATGATTTTAGTTTATATGATGATTGGTGAATAATACCTTGAGAATATTAATCCACCAATTTTTTTTATGAAATATAAATGTTTTTATAGTTATTAACCAGTTTGTATGATGGAGAAAAATATAATACAGTGCAACAACAATAAATAATACCTCAAAAAATATTTGGGGGTTTCACGTTTTTTAAAAAAAAGGGGGACATTTTATAAAAAAAAAATTGTGGGATTGATTTTTACCCACGGCAAGAGACGCTGTAGGTAAAAGTACTAGTCTGTAGAAAAATCTTGTAGAGACACACAACCCGTCCGTAGGTAAAGGTACTGTCCGTAGGTAAAACATGCACTTACAGACAAAAATCCGTTGCAACTTGCTAAGTATAGTGCACGGCCAATATGGCCGTGGGTGAAAGTTTTGGCCACATATAGCCTTTAGTGACGGTTTTTGCCCGTCACTAGAGGTCAAGTTTCTTGTGATTTCTTCGTCTAAGTGCGGCGTTGTGTTGTTCATCGTCTTGTGCGACGTTTGATTTCACGTCTTGTCGCGGTGTTCGTTTAGTTCCTATGGAAAGATCGACATCAATTAATTACAAATTCAATCAATGATTTGGGCATCAATGTTGCAGATCCGGAAGCATGGGTATTTCGCTGACTTAGATTTGATCATATTATTTGAAGGCATTTTGCCGTTGTATGCTATTAACTCGGGTGTAGTAAGTTTGTTCATATTCACCCTTTACGTTTTTTATTGATGTTTGTATCTGATGTATTCCATCAATTTGAATAAATGAATATCATTTTATTTTTGTTTAAAAAAACTCAATTCCATACGAAATCCGTAGGATATTAAATTTAATTCCGTCCGAAATCCGTGCGAAGTTTAGTAACAAACCACATAGAGTCTGTTTGTTACGTAGTAAAATAAAAATTATTTTGACATTTAATAATTTAGAGACTATTTTTTTTGTTGAGATTTTATTGAAAATCAAAATCCATTTTGAGTTTGTTTATCGTAGTAAAATCAATTTTTTTTTTTGTTGAATAATTTAGTGTTTATCGTAGTAAAATGAAATTTTTTGTTACAAAATCACAATCTTTTGACAGTTATTTTTTCTCTTATCAAAACAGGATTTGTTTTTTGTTACAAAAGACATAAAACGATAAGATTATGTTTAGTTATCAAATGATTAAGATGAGTAAAATTGTGTTTTTAGTGATCAATAATTTTCATAATTAGAGAATAAATTGAATGAATGTGTGAATGATTGAATGAAAGTATTAGTGATAAAAAACAGCAATTGTGTCGCTGCTTCCAACGAAAGTTAACTACGGCGTATGCAACGGCAGTAAACTGTTGTTGAAGGTGAACGACAATTCACTGTCGCGGTGGCTATTTTGATATTTTTGGGGTGTTAAAAGAGCAATTTTCTAAAGTATTTTTTTAAGGGCCCAAATCTTCCCTCAAATAAATAAAAGAGCCCATAATTATACTAGTATATATGCTCTAGCACATGTCATGGGAAATACCAGAACCCTAATTCATATGGTTTTGAAATCATTGTGGCTGCTTATCAAACTTTCTCAATTCTCAACTCAAGTCATTCAGTCTCTTAACTCTCAAGTTTAAGAAGTCAATCAGTTTCTTAATTCTCAAATTTAAGATGCCATGAGTTTGTTCAATTAACATGCCTTTTCACTTCTTAATCAGATGTGATTTTGCATAACCTTTCGTTCTTTCCATCATCTGTTGATTTTTGTTTTGTTTTTTTTATTTATCTCCACCGCTAGGAATTCAGCAGCAACGAATGATTTTTTTTCTCTTATATTATATTTTTCATACAAGTGTGATTTCTTTGATTAATCTGTAAGTCACTTAGAGTCCCATAATCTTCTTCCAGTAGTTCAGTGAAATAATCAAATTCAATCTGTGATTGATAACACTGTTTATGGTTTCATTTTTGTGATATATGGTTGTCCTGGATTTATCGCATGATCAAATTTCTTTTTCCGCGGTGATTTTGCAGGACAAGGATAGGTTGATGGAATTGCTAACATATCCTGAAGTTGAAGAATCAATTAAGAGGAGAGTGGCGATGAAGGCCAAGACTTATGGACAAGAAGTGGCTATAAATCTGAAGGATCAAAAAACTGAGCCTGTGTACAAAATAATCAAAGCTTGATTGCTGATTTATATAGTGTCTGGATCATGCCATTGACAAAAGAAGTATAAGTTGCATATTTATTAAAGAAGCTGGATTGAACATAAACCTTTCTTATTTTCAATTACAATGTTCATACATTATCTTTTCCAAATAATGGTACTTGCTGTGAATTGTGTGTGAAGTACACAATTGGTGAATTGATTTGAATTGTGACTATAGATTCTATGTAATTAATATGTGAGGATGTTGATATTATTATCTTATACAATTCATGATTAATGAGAATATCGTCATAGGATTCGATACAATGAGCTGAAACTCAAATATTTATATCGTGGATCCAATTTTACTCATCCCACGATTTTTTAAAACCACATATGATTTTCGAAATACACTTTCAGACAGAAAAAATAGTGAACACAGCTGAAAAATTTAAGAAAAGTATGAGAATTGCGAGCAGAGGAAACATTTTTTTTCTTTCTTATAACAACCTGCATTTTAGAACTCTTTGCAAATAGATGTATTCAACATATGAAGGAAAAAAACTTGTAAAAGAGGATGAATCTCAAACTTCCTCACAACCATTTCAAGTTCCTTGTGGACAAAGAAGAGACTCTCTCATTATTTATCACATATTCTCACAACACTTTTTAATACATTATACCCATTTTCCCTTATAACAACTCATAATTTCCAAATGATATCGAATGTCTGGATCCGCCCCTGGTTGCATTCTTTCAAGAGAGAAAGGTATAACAGATAAATATGTGGATTTTTGACCACAAAGTTTTTTATATGTAATTTTTAATTGGAGTGAGTATCAACGGTTAATATGAGTGTATACTTCTCATAAATATGTTCAATGCCATCTCAACATCAGAAGATATTCATTCTGCTTAATAACTTAGCAGAATTGCCGATGAAATCTAATCAACAAATTCTGCTTAATAATGTCTAAACACACTTTCATAGTTTTCCTTTTAAAGTGTAATATTATAAAGATCCAACCATTTCAGTGTATTTCGGTTAGTCAATATTAAATATTAATTCAATAAACATTCAACATTATGATAAGTAACAATTTTGGTTAGTATATAACAAAAAGGAGACCTTTATAAGGTTGCTTAAACAAGAAAGCTTCTTTCAGAGATGGATTTCCAGAAGCAGTTTGGTTCCAAATTAGTTCATCATTTTTGTCAATTAAAGGGAGGGTAACTTGAGAGACAAGATTCATCAGGTTTGCGAAGTAATGAATGAACTCCTCACTAATATTCCACTGAGAATTTGTGATGTAGTTACTAACCTTTTGGGGAAGCTGATTCATAATGTTTGCAGTCAAATGAAAGTGATCAGCATGCACCACTCCACACCAGTTGTGTACCCAAAACTTGATTTTGTGACCATTACCTAAAAGCCAGTTTGAGTTATCCATGACAGTTTTGTATTCATTTTTTATGCCACTCCAAATAGATGAGAAGATATGATGAGAAACACAGCTGTTTGTTCTCAGAACTCTATCTCTCAGCAGGCTAGCCCATTTTTCCTCAGAATGAAGAAGCTCCCAGCAAATCTTAAGGATGGTAGCTTCGTTTAGACACAATAGAGATCTTATTCCTAAGCCATCTTCATCATAGTTAGAGCACACTTTCTCCCAAGCAACTGTAATCAACTTCCTTTTAGAGACATCACCACTCCAAATAAAGTTTTTAATCCATTTTTCTATATCTTTGATCAGAGAAACAGGCCAGGAGTAAATAGACATTGTTTGGAGAAGCATAATAGTAACCACTGATTTAACAAGTTAGACTCTACCTGCAATAGATAACAAAGAGACTTTCCATGCAGAGAGTTTATTTTTGATCTTATCTGCAATAGGCTGAAAGTAGGAAGCTTTGGCTCTCCCTTTGAAAATAGGTGCACCAAGGTAATTAAAAGATAAGCTTCCAATGCTGAAACTCAATAGCTAAACGATATACTCATCGAGTTTGTTACACTTTTTAAATGATAAAAGAAAGAAAAAAAAACTGGACATATATATACTCATGTCCTGTTTGTTACACTTTATTTTAATATTTGAATTTACTCTTATCTATTTTTTACATGTGTTATTTGTACTGAAAATTGAGGGTATTTTTTGAAAGAGAAAAAGACAGCCAAAAGAGTTGAAAAGGGTTATTTTCTTCGTATATAGTATAGATAAGAATCACTTATTTGAAAAATTAATTTAATTTGTCTAGATACAACTATAAAAGATAGATTTTTTGTTACAATATATTAAATTAATGTGTTAATGATTGAATGAAAGTGTTGCTGATAAAAACAACAATTATCTCAAGATGTTGTTCTACCACGGTGAAAGTTAATTGTCGTTGGTATGCACGTTAACGATAGTAAACTTCCGTTGAAGATGAACGACAATTAAGTGTTGTGGTGGATATTTTGATATTTTTGGGTGTTAAAAAACAATTTTCGAAGTTAAAAGAGCAATTTCTAAAGTATATGTTCAGGGACCAAATTCTTCACCGAAAATAATAAAAAGGCCCAAAATTATTGTATGTTCTTGTGCATGGAATATAAAACAACCCTAATTCATAGGGTTTTGGAATCGCTACGGCTGCTCATCAACCTTTCTCAATTCTCAACTCAAGTCATCAGTCTCTTAATTCTCAAATTAATGCTGCCATGAGTTTGTTACCTTAACTACTATATTAAGACCATCCACAATGCAGCATCCTATTTGGGTGCTTAAATGGGTCCCAACCGTACACGTCATTCGTTTTATAATTAATACGTAATAAGCATCAAATCTCTCCAACCTAGCACCTCAAAATAATTATTAATTGAGTCCCAGCAATAACTCTATATCATTACATTTTAACAATAATTTTTATACTCATTCATAATTATATAATTTTAAAATATTGAAATATTTTAATTATAATTAAATTATTAAAAAAACACACATTTTTTTTAAGTACAGATTTTTTTTAAGGAGTAATTGAATACAAGAAATGTCAACTATAATTTCCAACACTATGCTACAAGCAAATTTAAATTCAACTATTTTTTTTTTAGAAAAAATTCAACTATTATTTACAACTATTGTATAATTATTTTTTAATATCAAAATAATACAATAATTAAATATATAAAAAAAAATAGAATTAATTGTACATGTGGGATCCATGAGTAATAGGAGAGAGAGGTGCCTATACAAGCACCCACCTTCATAAGCACCATATTCATTGGTGTCACAAAGGGGTGCCTATTTACATGGTGCTTAACAGGGGAAGGACTCCCCATTGTATATGGTCTAAGTACCGTTTGGCCCGGCTTTTTTTCAGCTTTTCTACGTTTTTAAGGAGAAGCTAGGCCAAACACAATATCAATAAAGTACCTTCGAAAAAAAGTGCTTTTTTTAGAATGCATAAAATTGAATGGAATGAGCTTTAATCAAAAGTTGTTGAATGCTACTTCAAAAAACTATTTCTCCCCCAATTTATTTCACAAGCACCTCTCTTCAACTCCCGCCGGCAACCTTTTGTTTTATTTTTTCAATATGCTTTTTTCTTCCATTTTATTTTATTTTATTTCTTTTAACCGGTCCATTTAATTTTTTAATGAGGTTCCATTTAAGTTTATTATCTATTTTTTTAAGGAATTTTATTATCTTTTTATCACTTATATATTAATTTCAATATCTTTTGATCATCACAACCACGCAAATATTTGTATTCACGCTGTCAATGAATGACACCGAATATTTTTATTACCTTTCTTCAACCACGGAAATACACAAACACATTAGTGTTTAGAGTAATACTTTATGTTCCTCTTTCTGTTTTTTTTTTATTTTATGCTAATGCGTATAATTTTTGTTGGTGTTGTGTAATGCGTATAATTATTTTTATAAAATTTTGATTTTAATTAAAAGTACAAGTGTAGTTGCCTAAAAAAATTATACTTATATATAATTTACACATTTGTATTGTAACAAACTATGCATATCTTTTTCTTATTAAAAAAAACTAAACATATCTTTTTCAATGACACCAGCAATGTAACAAATATAATATTATATATATAAATTCTTATCTTTTTGACCAATACTAAAAATATGGTATTCTTATAACAAAATTTGTTATAACAAAATTTGTTATAGAGTATAATTGGAAAAGAAAAAACCAATTATTCTCATTATATATACACACATATACATATTATAGATATGATTGAGCGTGACGAAGAAAGCAATATAAATGAAGAAATCAGTTCATATAATCCAAGAAGAGTGCAAGATGGAGGCTACATGAATAAAGTTAGAAATCAAATAGGAGTTGCGTTGATGGAGAGTAGAAATGTTTGAGTTTGTGATGATTTATGTCTTTAAAAAAAAAATGATTATTGTTTTTAATTTTCCAAACTACTTTGATATTATTTATGTTATTATTTTAGCCTCCTTAAATTATTTCTCCTATTCAAATATTTAACAAGTCGTTTATATGATGATACAAATTTGTATTCATGTTACACAAAATAAACGTCATTGAGTAAATATAGTATTGGTAAAAATATATCTTTTATATTTTAAATATTTTTTCACTTCAAAAAATATTTTAGACATTTTTTTATTTATTATGTTAATTCATAATGAATTCAAAAAACTTTTATTTATAGACAATGCATAAATATATGCAAGGTCCCGGGTTCGAACCCCAGACACCACCAAAAAATAATAAATTCAAAGTTTTGTACAATATTTTGCCAAACAGCTTTTAACTCAAAAATAACTTTAGAACTACAAAAAAATAAAGAAACCAAACAGCTTTAACCTTTATCTTAAAGAGCTTTATTTTAACTTTGTTTTAAAGTAGCTTTTAGACCGAAAAAAAGTCTGGCCAAACGGTACCTAATATACTTCCTAATCATATATTATTTTATATAACCTTTCGTTCTTTCCATCATCTGTTGATTTAATTTTCCGTTTTTATTTATCTCCACCTCTAGCTATTTAGCCGCAAAAAATGATTTTATTTTATATATTATATTTTTCATCAACAAGTGTGATTTTCTTGATTAATCGATAGGGAAGTTAGAGTCCAATACTTTTCTTCCAGTAGTTAAGTGGAATAATCAAATTTAAACTCCAAACTCAAAAATTTAGTAAAGTTTCATTCCATTTTGGAAATTTTCCTGTATTTTCTTCAAAAGGATTCTGCTAAGCTGATTGGAGATACCATGAGGCACTTCCTTTGGTGAAGATAGTATGTTTTTGTTTCCCATTGAACTTAGAATTAGAAGATACAAGTAGGAGATTAAATTGAAGGATCTGCAGTAATCCTGCATATTTCTCCATGACATTGTCCCAGAAGGCTATGTTGTGTGCTATCTGGTGACGACTCTCTAGAAGCTATTATATTGACTATTTGGTTGTGTTCAGCTTGATTCTCTACAAATCGACCATAAGAAGACATCATGTCGACTAATGTGCTCTCTTAAGTATTGCTATTAAGATATTACTATACGGTGATGAACATAATGTGCAACTTGTCGAAAATGGATGGAAAATTAATTCTCATGTCGACTATGCTGAATCGCTGATCATCTTTAAAATAGTTTTGGTACATGTTAGTGGCGTAACTAAAATCTAAAAGGCGTATCAGTTTCTTTGTATTACCACAATGCAAAGGGCAGAAAATTATATGAAAAGTACAATGAAATTTTCTACTCTTTGCAAACAAATGTGATGGGACCCAAGAATTTCAAAATCCGAATTAATTAGAGAAAGAGATAAATAGTAGAAAATATATTCAATCGATGAAGAAAGGTAACTTGTAAAAGAGAGTGAATCCCAAACTTCCTCAGAATAGTAGAAAATGTATTCGATGAGAAGACTCTCTCTCTCATCTTTAAAATTATTTATCACATATTCTCACAACACTCTTTATTACATTGTATCCATTTCTCGTACAAGCCCTCACTTGGGTCTCACAAGAAGAAATTAATATAAATGATAAGGGAAATTAAAGCATCCTCTTTCATATAAAAGGAGGACATCAATAAGCGACTTTCAGGTGGTATTTGCTAGAAGATAAAAAATAGTTCGACTTAAAAGAGCCATGCAAAAGGGTATTTACCGTCAAATGGTGCTAGCTCAAGTTTTGGGGTTCAAAATGGGGTGAAAACTGTGGGTGAAATGAAAGAAAGGTCCGCGCTTGGTTGTTGAGGTTTTAAAATGAGGTTTGGGAGTGATTTGTTGATCTGCAGTGAGGAAATAAGGCGGCGGTGACGGAGATTGTTTTGTATGAAGTCTTGTAGCTTGGATGAAAATGAGCTGTTGTGTGGAAGTAAAAGGTGATGATAGCAGTATAGATGCAGTGTTGTTAATAGGTGAAGGTGTGGCGATGGAAAAATTGAGAAATGGTGATGGTGGAGTGAAATGTGTAGAACCTACAGTGGTATTTGTTTGTCAGTGATTTTGAGAAGATTCATTTGTGGATCAGGAAGCTTGGGCTTGCGCGTTGGATATGTGGGTATGTTTGCCTGTAGTTGGTCATAATTGTCCAGCCGCATTTGCATCATAAGCAGCTGAGATTCCAGATTTTTATTGGATGTGAGGAATCGTTCATCAATATGCGTCTGAGTGGCTCGGTTTTTACACTACATGTTAGGTTTTTTGCAAGAATTATGGATGTGATTGGATTCTTGGGAGCCTACCGATGGTTTAAGGTGAAGAACAAATTTTTAAAAAAATACGTTATACTGCCTAGTATATGTTTCCGCTTAATTTCAAATAGAAATGGATGTTCTTGAGCTTTGACCAGGTTTAATTTCATCTTCAGACACATTTATTTACCATACTTATTTTTCAATTTTACATTTATTTTTCAAATTTTCATCCCTTCTCATTTCATTATAAATTTGCAATTCAGAAAACAAGGACATTCTTAGTGACATTCTTTACAGTGAGTTTTATTTACCTTGCCTTTGAAAACAATCATTCGAATACCATATGTTTTCGTCCTAGTTTTGATATAATATTATTCGTTGTTATTTTAATAGAGATGGGCAGTGGATATGAATGAACATGCATGTATGATTCTTTAAGTAAACCATCCTGAGACCGAGGTAATTGTGTGTTATTCTGTTTTGTATTCATGCATGTTAATTACTGTCTTAGTCGGATCCTTATGCTACACTTAAAAAATAAAGAGTTGTTAAAATAAGGTTTAAGCGCATTTTGGACCCCTTAACTTTTAAAAAGTTCTGATTTTGGTCCGCTAATAAAAAAGGTTGTGATTAGAGAAATATGCTATTTTGACGCTCTAACTTAAGAAAAATATGCTTTTTTGCCCCTTATTATTACAAATATTTGCAATTATGACCCCCTGTTTTGGTACATGTGGCGTCTTCTCAACAGCTTTGTAACGTTTTCTAAATTTAAAGGGTAAAATAGTTTTTTTTTTGTTTAAGGCCAAAATTGAAACTTGTTAAAAGTTAAGGGGTCACAAATGCCTTTAAGCCTAAAGTTTTGAAAATGAATGCATTTGTTTATACACTACTTTTTCATTCATCATATCAAATATACAATATCTTTGACAATTTTCATAAAAGAAATCTTAAAAATACCATAGAATTCCATTTTAGATGCTCTAAAATAACACACTTGCAATACTACTAATTTTCATGTGTAATTGAAATGGTTGTGTGATATATGCCATTCTTTTATTGGTAAATTCAGGTTAGAAATGAAAAGGCATAGAATTTCCTTTTATCATTGAAGGAATGGGAGAAGTTGTGCTGCTATTTCTCTTTAACTCAAAACTTGGTTCCACATGAGTATTATGTGGAACTTTTTCGTCAGGAAGAGGAAGAAGAGGATGATAATACCGAGCCAGAAGGGAACAACGATGAAGAAATATTTGAAGTTTCAAAAGTCCTTAATATATGTTACGATGATCCAAAAAAGTAAGACAAACATGGGTTATACTGTTAAGGTGAACTACGTTCGACTTTTTTATCTATTTTTTTGTGCCCTACTACAATAACTTATTCATTTTTACATTGCATGTTAGGTTTTTGGAAGGGTTATTGTTGTGATTGGATTCTTGGGAGCCTATCGTTGGTTTAAGGTGAAGAACAAATTTTCAAAAAAATACATTATACTGCCTAGTCTATGTTTCCGCTTAATTTTAAATAGAAATGTATGTTCTTAAATATAATTGCTTTTGTCCCAAATGATTTGTAGTTTTGATGTAATTGATATTGATCATTCTTGGTTGGTTTTGCAATGTATAATCATTGAAATGATTTGCATACTTCATTTCAGTTAACTTGGATAGTTTAATGCTATTTTTTTGTCCTCAATATCTAATTTTATTAGTTGTATCTTCAAATTCTCATTTGTGGTGCACATTATTGACATTTTGTTCATTTAAACTTGTGTGATTTAAAGAATTTCTATGAAACAGTAATTGCAAGGAGAGGATAAAGAATTTTGTGGTTAAAGGCTTCAAGTTGAACATCTTACCATTGCCGGTAATATGCTATATGCTATATCACAAAATTTCAAAGTTATTATTTAACTTCATAAACTTATCACTTGATTTAGAGATGTGAAGATTTCAATATATTATCAAAACTGCATAATTTAGATAAGCGTTTTTTTCCTTTCAAATTTGTAAACTATTCTTGTCAATTGTCACATAGGGAGTTCCATATGTAGTATGCGGTGGACTTCATTGTCGAGGAATTAGTGGCTTCAACCGTTTTAGGAACAAAGAGGATCCTTTACAAGATGAAAAAAAAAAAAAAAAAAAAAAACTAGCTGATTTATGCATATATATATATTGTTCATTACCTACGACCCAAATTCACATTGATGGAAAACGTGGTCGATCATCTAAAGTTTTATGATGACTTTCTTGTAAGATATGCATTAGGTCGTTTGGTTCAATGAACTATCAAAGTCATCTGATAGTTCATCTGATAGTTCAATTGAACGAAGCGATTCAATGCATATCTTACAAGAAAGTCATCTAAAAACTTTAGAAGATCAACCATGTTTTCCATCGATGTGAATTTGGGCCGTAGGTAATGAATAATATGCATAAAATAGCTAGTTGTTTGTCTTTTCATATTGCTAAGGATCCTTTTGTTCATAAAACGGTTGAAGCCACTAATTCCTCGACAAGGAGTTCAATTGGATACTACATCTCCAACTCCCTACATGACAATTGACAAGAATAGTTAACAAATTTGAAAGGAACAAAAAACCATGCTTATCTAAATTATAAGGATGCTAATAATTATATAGAAATCTTCACATCTCTAAATAAAGTGACAAGTTTATGAAGTTAAATAATAGCTTTGAAGTTTCTGATATAGCATATTACCGGCCGGCAATGGTAAAATGTTCAACTCAAAGCCTTTAACCACAAAATCCTTTATCCTTTCTTTGGAATTATTGTTTCATATAAATTATTTAAATCACACAAAGCATTAAACTATCCAAGTTATCTGAAATGAAGACGGAAAATCGTTTGAATGATTAGACATTGCAAAACCAACCAAGAATGATCAGTATCATTTACATCAAAACTACTATTCATTTGGGGCAAAAACAATTATATTCAAGAACACACAGCTCTATTTAAAATTAAGCGGAAACATACACTAGGCAAGAATTTTAATAAGAGCCATAACCCTTCATAAAAACCTAATATGCAATGTAAAAATGAATAAGTTAAGGTAGCAGAACACAAAAAAATAGATAAAAAAGTTGAACGTAGTTCACCTTAAAGTATAACCCATATTTTTCTTCCTTTTTTGGATCACCGTAACCTATATCAAGGACTTTTCAAACTTCAAATATTTCTTCACCGTTGTTCTCTCAAGGCCCGGTATTATCATCCTCTTCTTCCTCTTCCTCACGAAAAAGTTCCACATAATACTCATGTGGAACCATGTTTTGGGTTAAAGAGAAATAGCAACACAACTTCTCTCATTGCTTCAGTAATAAAAGGAAATTCTCTGCCTTTTTATTTCTAACCTGAATTTACCAATAAAAGGATGGCATATATCACACAACCATTTCTATTGTCTTTTTTAGAATTTTCTTTATGAAAATTGTCATAGATATTGTACATTCGATATGATGAATAAAAAAATAGTATAAAAACAAATGCATACTTTCTCTAATATTTTAGGCTTAAAGGCATTTAACTTTTAAAAAGTTGCGATTTTGGCCCCCTAACAAAAAAATAAAAATTTTACCCCTTAAACTTACAAAACATTGCAAAGTTGCTGAGAAGACATCACGTGTCCCAAAACAGGGGGCCATAATTGCAACTTTTTGTAAAGATAAGAGGGCGAAAGAGCATATTTCCGTAAAGATAGAGGGGCAAAAAAGAGCACATTTCTCTAAAGATATATTATCCACCGCCCATCTCTATTAAAATAAACAACGAATATATCATATCAAAACAAGGACGAAATCATATAGTATTCAAGTGATTGTTTTCAGATGCAAGGTAAATAAAACTCACTGTAACCATCTTCGAACCGGATAGCAACTTCAGCTCTGGTTTTTCAGTGTTACCAATATTTGTGTTCAGCTCTGATCATCCATTTACTTCAGTATCAGAAGAAATTGTTGAGGAAGTCTCACTAAGAATGTCCTTGTTCTCTGAATTGCAAATTTGTAATGAAATGAGAAGGGATGAAAACTTGAAAAATAAATGTAAAATTGAAAAATAAGTATGGTTGATAAATGTGTCTAAAGATGAAATTAAACCTGGTCGAAATTTAGCAAATGTATAGCACGGCAAAAGATAGAGAGTGTCACAGTAATAGTCACATGGTGGAATTGTTTCTTTCTTAGCATCAAATTAATGACCAGAGTATTTTAATCACTATAATGTCCTACTTTGAAGTGAACTCTTAGAATTTATTGTTATATTTTTATTACAGAACTCTTGTAATTTTATCTTAACGACGTTTGGTATAAAAATTAAATGCGGAAACTCTTGAATATCCAACCATAATTGTATTCAGCTGCTATGATGAATCCATAATTTGAGAATGATTAAAAAAGAGTAAATAACTAAGGGTTACTTTATTGATAAATTCATTAGATTGTAACGGTTAAATAAGAATTAAAAGAACCTAGAATGCAGCAACAGCTTATTAACACTAGCATAAAGCACATTATGTAGAATCTATAGAACATTGATTTGATAATCTTTCACCATTGTCACCTACTAATTGTATTTTATTATGATTTAGGAAAAGACGAAATCCAATGATTCGAAGGCAAATAGGTAAGTTGTTATGCGGTGGATTGAAGGACGGTGGTTTCGAGAGAGAGAGAGTGTGTTTGGGACGGTGGAAGCTTTTCAGATTAAGGAGAGAGAGTGTTTGGGACGGTGGATTACGGGAAGAGTGTGTAATACATTGCTTTTTGGTTTCGTGCGCGAAAATGAAAAAAATCATCCGCCCTATTTTAATTTTCATAAAGCCCAAAGTAAGCGTTTGCGAAAAGCGCTATCTATACCCTCTCCAACAATAACGTTTGCTAAAAAATGCTATTAGTGCAAACAAAAATAATAGCGCTCGTTGTAACACCTCGTTTTTCCCAATATGAAAATTTCTAAACATTTATCAGAGTAAACAACATAAACGGGATATCACATTCCACATGATCCAAAATCAGTTAAATAATAATTTAACTTTCAACAAATTACTTAAACAATGCAGCGGAAATTATTTCATAATCCATAAATCGTTTTGGCACGTAGGTCCCATCAAAATATTTCAACAGTTAATCAACATTATAAAAATAACATAAATGTTCATGTAAGAGAATGAAGCATGCATAACAAACACCCCATCCCGTTACGTATTAGAGCGACCTAGACGACTCAGTGAGGCAAGGCCACTCACGACAGCAAACTGCACACTTAAGCACGATCACCTGCAAGTTACTCATACGAAGAGCAACATTTTCAAGCAGAAGGGGTGAGATTTCATAACACAATAACATTAATCAATATAATTCGAAATCATAATTAACATCATAATCAGTCTTAATCAACATTGCATCTTTGATAAACAATTATAAAGTAATCACAACTTCAATCATCATCTACAACATAAACATCTTTAAACTCGACAAATGCGACAATGCAACTTAGACACTTATATGCATGTGGTACCAATCGTCATCATAGTATTAATATACTTTAATCGTGTGGAGGACAAAGCTCCTATCGTGTGGAGGACAAAGCTCCGATCGTGGTGAGGACAAAGCTCAATGTATGCTAATGCATGGACTCTATCAACAAAACATCGTAATCAACTTATCACTTATACATCCAATAATTTGGGGTTCATCATCAACTTAATTCAGACTCATGCAACTTAGTTAAATAACAATCGCAGCATAATCAAATCACATCAAGCTTAATAACAATTCATTTTCAACAAATTCTTGATCATTCAATAATAATTCAAGTAAATGCAATCAATCCATAATTCACTTTATATTCACTTAACATTTCATAAAAGCTTCACAGTTCTCAGTCAATATCTTTAATAGGTCTCATTAGTACCTAAAGTCCCTTTCCTAACCAATCCGAACAACTCAAGTCTCAAAATCCTCAAATGCACTCAGTTCTGGAAGTGCTCGCGAGGCGAGAGCATCTACTCGCCATGGCGAGTACAAGCCAGATTCTCAACTAAGGTTGTTCCAGGTTCAATCTTGTTCTAAATCATTCTCTAATCTTTAGTAGACACCTAAGGGTACTCAAAGACATCTAAGGTTCAAATCAAAAGTCGAAAACTCAGAATTCGACATGCTCTCTGGTCATGCTCGCTATGGCGAGTAGGGTTGCTCGCTGTGGCGAGCGATGAACATAGGCTCGGGCAGAATGCAGTTTTCTACGAAAATCATCTAATCACATGGTTCTAAGCCTAATTTCAATTCCAGAATTCATCCTAAACATATTCTAAGGTTATAGGACAGTTTCTACATCAATCTAATCCAGCTTTACCGTTTGATCATCAATTTTAGGGATTTGACCTAATTTCAAAACTTTTCTAAATCAATCCTAACTTTATCAATTAATCATCAGAATTATAGCAATCAATATTACTGAATTATTATTCTCACCCTTACCTTAGTTTGAAGAAATCGCAGCCCTCTCTCTAGCTCTTCTCTTGGTTTTCCTTCTTTTCCAAAAACAGTCGTACGTGCAATTGTTTTTCTTAAAACTAGGTCTATCTCTTATATACCTCTTCCTAAAATCTTATCTTATCTCACTTTCTCCCCCAAAACTCTCTAAAATCTCAAAACAGCCGTCAACTAAATATTTTTATTTTCTTATCAAATCTTATTTTATTTAACAATAAAATAAGTCTCATAATCTTATCAAATCATCAAAACACATCAAAATCATTCAAATCATCTAAATCAACTTAAGTCAACAAAACTCACACATATATTATATAGATATAATATAATTGCCTAAACTCGATTAAATAAATAATTAAACGAAAGTGGGCGTTACACTCGTCGAAAAGAGCTATCTAACCCATTTTTTTAAAAAAAATTCTTGGCGCTTTCTGCAAAGTGCTATAACAGGCCTGTGAGTTGCATTTTTAATAGCATTTATCTAGAAACGCTATTAAAATTGTGCTATTAAAAGCCAAAATTGTGGTAGTGAATACTTATGAAAAGAATATTCTTGCATTTGGTATCAACATATCTAATTTATGAATCACAAACTCAGACATGGCCGGACATGACACGGACACGTCTAACAACAATAATAATTTTAGAAAATGACATAATTTAATATAATCATGTGTTAGTGTCATGTCATAGGTGTGTCAGACACTCCGTATCCGACAACTGACATGCCTAATTCAAAGAGTATTTGTGATTCATGGTATCTATTTCATCTTTACTAGATCCTAAAGATAAATTCAATACATGGATCTACATTAACACAGATTCAGTTCAATTCATCCGAACATTCTCACTTTCATATTCAAATTTCAATTATTCTACAATTCTTTAAAATGCATATGCAATAAAAAAAAAAGTTTCCTGCTCTAGATACCGCTTTGGCCAGCACTGTTTAGCTTATTCATCGGGAACCGGATCTCCAAGAAATTTAGAGTTTGAAACTTCATCACCGCTGTTACCGTCAACATTCATCAGAACAGCTTGACCCGCTCTTTTCTTTTCAACATTCAGATTAGTCTTCTTTCTGGATTTAGATTGGTTACGAGTTTTAACAGAATTTGAATCGCGGGAAACAGCTACGGCACGACCAGAGGAAGTGGATGAATCAACACTGACGGTAACGGCGTCACCAAAAGCTGAATCAGTGGTAACAAAATTACCAGAGGCGGTGGTTAGTGACCTAGTGTTACGCCCATGGTGAAAATGGAGTGAGAAGAGAAGGTGAAGAGGAGAGATTGAAACGAGTGATTGAAGGAAAGGGATAGGTTTGGGGATATATGGAGTAAGTGGGAAAGGTTTTTCCTATAAGGAAGAGCATTGCTACTGTGCACGACAGATTTTCACACACGACATGGCAAGGCGCTTAAATTATGTGCTTTTGTAATGGGATGATGGGCTAATATCAAGAATATTGCTCTTATCCTATCAAATTTCGCTCATTTCCAGCTATGCTACCCAAAATACCCCTAACTCACGCAGCGTGACTTAAGTCACGCTCGCTAACTGACTTATGTCAATGTGAGTTAACTCACGTTGATTTATGATTATATGATGTTAGATGTTTATGATTTGATTGAATTGTTAGATGTTTATTAAAATAGAGTTGATTGAATTGTGGTAGAAATTGTTAAGAATTTTTTGAAACTGTTAGGTATTTGTGGTAGAATTGTTAGGATTATAGAAACTTTTGACCATTGATTTTTATATTGTGTAGAGATGTCTCGGAAACAGGGTGACGCTCAATTGAAAAAGTAGGGTGAGCAAAAACCACCGTGACATGACACTGTATCGAATGCGAAGGATCCAGACAAAAAAGCATAGCAAAGTGCCCGTGTACAATTTCAACAAGATGAGAAGGAGCGGAAGGACGTGTTATTATTGTCCCCAACCAAAACCAGGTGCCCCCCAGGAACTGTCGAGAACAACCCATTGACTTAAGTGAAGAGGGAGATGATTAAATGTCATGGCGTGTAATGTCTCATTTTGGTACATATTGGTAATGAATAAATTTGAATAAAGAGGTTAGTAGTAACTTTTGAGAATTAGTTAATAAGAATGTTTAGCTCATTATGACAATTAGAAACCTAGCTCAATTAAGAGGTGACTATATAAGCATCACTCTTATGAGAAAACTAGGTTAAACCATTCATTATCTCATTTCACAAACTTAATAGGTAGAGAGAGAGAAATAGATCACAAACTTAGAGAAGAGCAAAAAAGAGGAATATAGAGAAAGCTTGGGGTTTGAAGAGCTAGGGGGAGATTGAAACTTGAGCTAGTGGATTCAAGACCTAGAGAAATGGGGGGTAGATTACTTTCATCAATTAAGCAATAATTTCAACTTTTGATTATGGGTCATATGTGATTATTGGGAATTATGACTTTTTGTGATTTTTTTATAATGACGATTATGATACAGTTGTATCTTGAGGTGACAACCGGTACCACATGCATATAGAGTCGTATCTTACCGCATTGCATACATTTGATAATTGATTAAATGTGTCATATTTGACTATGTGCTTGGTGATTACGTGTTTGGTGAACATTGGTGATTTATGTGCTTGGTGAACATTCGGTGAATATGTGAAGATGCGTAAGTGCACATGTATGAATATTATGCTTGTATGCTTGATGTTTAATAATGATGTTGGTGGTTATGAATAATTTAGTGAAGCGTTATTTAATCATTTGAAATGAATGACGTCGTTTTACTTTCATTTGATTATAGTTTAATTATGGAATGTTATCTAACCACCAGTGGTCGTTTGGTTGACCGCCTACCTTATTCATATGGATGGGTAGACGGCGTGCATGATTAGTTTCTTTGCTTTGATTGTGAGTATGTTGGATGCTAGCTTTGGAACAACCTCGTCTTTTTCTTTTGGAGTGTTAGTGTGTCAGACTCTGATTAGGATGTATGTTTGTCTGTTGTTTATGTTTTTATGACTTTATGAGATTTATCACTCAGTATGTTGAGATTGGAGATTTATTTTGGTGATGTATTATGATATATGTGGCATGTCTACTTAGAGATTTTATTATCTGTTGATGATATATTTTGATATTATTTCGCTGCAATGTATTAAAAGATTATTTATGCATGTTTGGACTTATAGAAGAAGTAGCGTCTAAATCCTTTGTATGATTTGTATTATTTGCGTGATTTATCGCTTTAAGGGTTTAGGGTGTTACATAAAGTGCTTTCCAACGGGATTATCCATATCAGGCAAAGGGCCAACGTTCGTGGTTGAAGCTTCTTAACGACTCTATTTGCGTTGGCACTCTTATCCACTGTCTCTCAAAACACTACCTATATAAGGAGTTAAAGACATGAAGAAGAAGAAGTAACAAGACTCTGTTATTCAACTGTGTCATTACTCTCTCAAAGCACTTAGGAATCCTAGGGAGTTTGTTCACTTGTTCAGTTTACGCTTACTAGTTAGAAAAAGCGTAAGAACAAGTTAACGTGTTTGTAGTTGGGGCAAACACTTTAGAAAGTCTCTTGCCTGCGTGCTTGAGCATATAAGTCTCTTGTCAAAGCCTTGAGCACTTAGGAGTCTCAATCAATGGGGATTGAGCGAAAGGGAAGTCTTAAGCTATGATCTTAAGCAAGGGAAGTCTTTAGGTAGAGTCCTAGAGAAGAAGTCTATAGGTAGAGATTCCTAGAGCATAGAAGTCTCTCGCAGTTGTGCTTGATCAAGTATAAGTCTCTTGCATTTGTACTTGAATATAGGGAAATATCTTGGATGTGTCCTTGAGCATTTGTAATCAGTTGTGATTATAGTGAAAGATTAAGCAAAAGGGAAGTCTTAAGCTATGATCTTAAGCAAGGGAAGTCTTTAGGTATAGTCCTAGAGAAGAAGTCTTTAGGTAGAGATTCCTAGAGCATAGAAGTCTCTTGCAGTTGTGCTTGAGAAAGTATAATTCTCTTGCATTTGTACTTGAGTATAGGGAAGTCTCTTGGATGTGTCCTTGAGCATTTGTAATAAGTTGTGATTATAGTGAAATCTCTTGGAAGTGCAAGGGGACGGACTACTCCTGGATTGTAGGAGGAACTAGTATAAAATTGTTGTGCGTCTGTTTTCTCTATCTTTGTGTTTTGTACTTATTTGCTGCACTCAGACTCTGCTTCAGAGTCGGTGTACTTTAGATTCTGATCAGCCTTCCTTTAACCAAAGAAAAAGAAACCAAAAAAGGCTAACACAATTCAACCCCCTCCCCCCCCCCCCCCCCCCCCCCCCCCCCCCACTTCTTGTGTTTTTCTCACCTTCATCTTTTAGCGCACGACCGCGTGTGTTTTTCCATGTGCGTCTAAACCTCAATTTTTGTGTTTGTAAGTGTAATTAAAGCATGTATTTGGATCCCAAAGCCCCAAACTTGATTATTAGAAGTTTAATTAAGAGGTATACATGTGTTTAACTTGGCTTTTAACAAGAAAACATAGGATCGGAAATAAATGAAAATAGATGAACTTTGTGAAATATGAAAATAGACGGACATTGATAAATAATGAATCATGCTATGTTAACTCGTAAATGACTATATGATAATGATATGTTGATGAATAATAGTTGAGATGGTGATTGATATATACCTGATACATTGATTAACTACGTGTAAATGATTAATCGTCTAAAATGCTATTTTTGCTAAGTGAAAGAATGTCCCTTCTTTGTTGTCGTAAATGTTTGATGATGATTATGGTGATCACGATTGTTGATACTAATGATTTATGATGATGAATATATATATATATATATATATATATATATATATATATATATATATAAGTACAAAATGACGATGAATACATGTATATTAAGTGGGTGATTAATCATTTGCTACTTTTCATTTTCGACTAGTATTGTTGTTTATAACATTATTTAAGATAAATAGATATTAATGTAATGACTCTTGTTTTACAAAGTCCATGGATTGAGAGCTTAACTCATTGTTCAAAAATGATTTAGAAAAGGTGGCATTTATTCTAGTCATCATTTTTGGAAAATATTGTTGAAAGAAATTTTTTACTCTGAGTTTCAAAAGAAAAAAAGAATTCTCTCCACTAAAAAAGTCTGGATGTAAATTTATCGTTATTGTAATTTACTTCTTTTGAAATTTTAGTGTTCTATGGTTTTGTTTTCTATAATTTACTTTTCAGAGTAATTTACTTTGCAAATTCATTACATTTATGCACTTTAAACTTCATTTCAATTTACTTTTCAAGTTATTTACATTTATTTCACTTTATATTTTTAAGCACTTAAAATTTCAAGTTAATACTTATTTAAAAATGTTTTAAACTCAATCATACACTTTTATGCATTATAAATTGTACGTTGTTTTTGTTTTCTTGTACAATTTGGCATTATTAATTTCCATTAAATATATAAATCTTGAGTAAATCACAATTAGTATTATTATCCATCCCAATTTTCAAACTAGATTCAAACTAAACACATTGAATCTTACTTTTTAACTTGTTAAGTTGTCACACTAAACATTGTCTTTGTTGATAATTGTTGATAGGTATTCATAAAGGACAACCCGGTGCACTAAAGCTCCCGCATATGCGGGGTCCGGGAAGGGATCCCACCATTATTGGTGTATTGTACGCAGTCTTACCCTGTTTTTTACATAAGAGGCTGTGGATAGGAATTCATATTCTAATAATAAAAATAATCAACTTCAACACCAATATAATAACTAAATGATAGCTAATGACATTTTATAATAGAATCAATTGGGCTCATCACTCAAATACATAAACATCTGCCTTCTGAGAGGAAGCGGGCTAAAGCAAAACTAACAAAACACTTTGGAGCTAAACCTTCTGGGCAGAACCCTTCTCTACAATCATAATCAGTCGTACATTTCAAATGGTCTATAATGAAAAAAGAGAATAAAAAGATTTTATTAAAATGTGATAAATATTATGTAGTAAGTAAATTTGAAAAGGACAAAAAATTGCTTACAGTCATCATTCCTTGCAGCATGAAATAAAGAGAGAAAGATAATTATAATATAAACAAACTTGACAATTTGAGTCATATTTTTTCGCCTTTGCATGTGAGAAATAGAATATGGTTTTATGACTTTATAATTTATAAACCGTGTCGTCTCCTTTTATGCATTTAATAGGTTTTAGGGTTTATGGAGTTGGGAAAAAAAAATCTTAAAATAGGAATTATTATTAAATGTCTCTTAAGTACATACAAATATTGTTTGCCTCTGTATAATGCTTAATAAAGAGGTCATATAAAAAACTTACCAATTAGAAGAGTTCATTCTTATTTCCATGTTTCCATTATTTTATGACCTTTTCACATGACACAAAAGGGAGACTGATATGCTTCAAGTGCACGATTTCTATAGAATAATAAAAACTATAAATCCTATACGAGGACTTGAAATGGTTACCAATTTCTTTTTCTAAATTGATTAGCTAAAAAGATTATAATTTTCAGTGGTTCGATTTCGTAGATCAAATTTTTCTAAATTGATTAGATAAAAATATTAGAATTGTGGCTTCCATCACAAAGATAGATTTTTCTAAATTTAGGAGATATTCCGTAAAAAAATCTATCAAAATATCGTAACTTAACATAAAAGGTGGAAAAAAACGCAATAGTGGGATGGGGGAGGGTTGAATTATGTTGGCTTTCTCTAAAAATCTTTTGCAAAGTGTTTAAACAAAATAAAGCAAGCAAGATAATCAAAGAGAGACACTTTTTCCAATAGCCTGTTTTGACTCCTCTAAGATCTTACACCGACACTTTTTCTTCCTTGATAGTCGCTATTTTTATGTTGTAGCATATGTGTTGTTAACTTACATTTTTATATGTAATTGATTCAATTACTTTTTGTATATATGATTTTATAGATTTGTTGTATATTTTCACCCTGAAATTTTTTATTTGGTTCTTTTAATACCATTTTAACCATGATATATGTGTTTATATGACAACTACATCAAATATACAAAAAAACAAGGTGTTTCAAACAAACACTAATCGTATGGACTGACAATTGGGTGGTGGTGAAACGATGCAAAGAGCTAGAATAGCAATTGTTATAATTTATTTGTGTTGTTTTTAATTTTCATATCACCCATTTGGTTAGAACTCCATTTTATAGATAAATTGGTTAGGTTTATATCTCTCAGTTTTTTATTATGTATTTTTTCCTTTTTTTTAATATATTTATGAGCATTTGGCTCAAGATTAGAGTTGGGAGCCACTCTTTTTTTATGTCATTTGCTCTTGCCTTATCAAAAAACAAATAATTAACTTTAATTTTTACTAAATTATTTTATTGAAATTTATTATTTTTTTAGTTAATAATTACTTTTGTTGTATATTTTTTCGTAAAAATTTTCAATTAATTTTAGATAATTGTTTTATGGGAGCTTCTATGGTCCAGTCAGAAAACTGACTTTTTGAAAAAAAAAATTAATTTTGATTTTAATGTTTGATTCATTTTTAAATTGTTGATTACTGATTAATGATCAATAGTAATTCATCTAGTAATGCTTGCAACATCTTAGACTTACATGTACTATTTTATCATTGGAATCTTTAAAATGCAAACAAAGTTGATGATATTATGTGATACTCTTAAGTGTTACACTTTTTGGGGTGTTACGTTTAAAACAAGGAAGGATAAAATTAGATTAAGTGTAGTCTTGTTAATCGGATGAATTGATGATACTATGAGGACTGAACTTTTGATGTCATTGTACAAACTGTGGGGAACTACTCACTATATTTTTTATGTTATAGTGTTAAATTCACCAGAAAAGTCATTCTCATGATTTCACCGTAGAATTTTCCTTGTTTTATATGTGTTTAAAATAGAATTACATATACTATAACATCAAGAAAATGATGATATCCATAAATAGTGTCACCTATATCGATTGAGTATTGAAATGTTATACAATAATTACGAGAAACCAGAGTATTCATTTATTAGGTAAGCATCAAATTTAAAATAAAATTTTTATTCATTATATCATATTTATTTGGCTTAAATCCAATTTTGATCCCCCTATTTTAGAAATTGTTAACTTTTGATACCCCTTTTTCTAAAACATGTTTTTTGATCCCCCCTATTTAAAAAGTGAACAAATTTTTTGGTCCCCCTCCCCCCTCGGATGATGTGGCATGCTCATTAATGACATGGAGCTTACGTGGCATTGATTATATGGCTTATTATTTAACACCTCATTTCCATGTCATTTTAATTATAAATTATATTATAATTATAAAAAAATTAAATAACAAATTATTATTGAAATTAAACGAGATTTGGGGGCATAAAATTAGAAACCCTAATCTACCAAAAAAAAAAATTAGAAACCCTAATTTGTTCTTATTTCCAAATTGAAAAAAATTTAACATAGAGAAAATAAGTGAGTGATTTCAGGTTTCCTTCAATCCTCTTCGTCTTCCTCGGTTTGGTTTTTTAATTCATTAGATTTGAGCACCTAGACCCATGAGAATTTGGGTTAACAATCATCGCACATTGCTAATACCCACCCGCCATGATTCTTCGGTGTGCAAATTTTCTCCCAAGCTACAGCGTGCTAACTTTTGTATCCGAAGAACCCATATATAATTCATCATAATCTTCTCAATTCAATGGCTTCTTTGTAAGTCCTTAAACTCGCACTTTTCTCCAACTTTGTCTCTAAATTATACAAATATAATCAACTAGTATGGACACTCGTGCTAAGCACGGGCTAGAATTTCGTCATAGTTGAGGGAGACAATATTATGATGTATCTAGTGTCAGTTAAATTCAAACATGGGATAAAACAACGGAGGTTTATTAACTAATAAGCGGAAAAAAGAAAAAACTAATACTTAAGCATGAAATTTTTGGATGAAGATGCAGTATCATTCTCACTTGTGTGTTTGTTCCTTCTCAAATGTGTCGATCGACCGGTGCTGGCTCCTCCAGAGAGTCCAACGATGGTATGTTATTTATGTTTAACATTGTGGGGGAGAAGTTCTTGGTGGCAGAACACAGATATTGTGTCAAGTGTTAGTAAAAATTTCACTTTGTATGAAATAGTTTATGTTAAGAAACATATAAGTGAAGTAACACATATATCTAATGTTTTAAGACTTCAGGAGAAGATGTGATGTCAATTTCAGTTGTGTATTTAGTCTTAGCCCAATGTGATGAATTGTAGACTCTCACATAAGTCCTAATATTATGATGATTTATTTTGTTAGTTTCTGAGTGTCATTGAATTCTTTTGGCTTGAATTTTACTTCGTCGTTCACTTTCATGCCAGTTTTTTTATTCAACCTCTGTTATTTCTAATTCCTTCACTTTAGGTTTTTGGTGAGATATAACAATGGAAAAATATAGATGTGTTATGCTGAGTTTACAAAATACATGTTTATTAGACATTTTAAATTGATGTTTTTAATGAGACTAATACTTTGGTAACATAATTACTCAGTAATCTCTAACACCTTTAACAAATCTATATAATTACATGCAACTCACTCTATTTTCTATACCATCACGGATAAAACACGCACTCCATAGTTTTTCTCTTATATTTTCTCTCATGTTTAAATTCCTTTTTCATCTTATTTCTTTTTCTTATTTCTTTTTCATCACGGAGTACTTTATATCTTCTCATGAAAAAAACAAACAAAACATTTATATATGAAACCGCCACCAACCCACATTTTTACCATGTTGTGCCTCTAACCTCATTTGACTATCACACCAGATCAGATATACAGAGAGTCTTACATTTGGGCTTTGTTTGGTTATGAAAGGAAACTTAAAGGAAAGAAAGAGAAAGGAAAGATTGTATAAGGAAAGAAAAAGAGTAGAAAGTGAAAGGATTGTTTTGGATGTTTGGTATAAGAGAAAGTGGAATAGAAAGTTAAAGGAAAGAAAGATCTATTTTTTAATAATTGACATAAATACCCTTAAAGATAGAATATATTTCTACATAATACATGTATCATAAAAAAAGTGTGCCCATGGTTTATATGAAAAGGAAAGTGTGGCTAATGTGACTACAGTGAATTGGAAAAACTAAAAAGAAAGAGACAACAAATTGTACAATAAAAGGTAAAAAAAGCAATAAAGTTGGGGGCTTTGGGCATTTTGGACTTTTCAAGCAAAATAAGGTTGTTTCTCAACTTTCCGTGCAAATGTGGGTGGAAAGGTTTTTAGTATGGGTCCTACTCAATTCTTTCTTTCCTTGACCTGTTTTGAGAGTTCCAAACAGAAGAAGATGCTTCTTTCCATTCACTTTCTATCCCCCGTCACTTTCTTTCCCTAGAAACAAACATACCCTTAAGGGAGAGATGTTAATGTACCATGTGTAAGTTAAAATTATAAATTGAATGAAATAGTATATATTGAACAAAATATAAGTGGGAAGACTAATACATCTAATGTCTTAAGCTTTTAGGTTTTTTTCGTAGTCAAATATGATGTTCAAACTCATTATAGGTTCCCTCCGAACTTTGAACATTATAACGAATTACAAATACTATAGAATTACATATACTGATAACATCAAAAAAATGATGATATCCATAAATAGTGTCACCTATATTGATTGAGTATTGAAATGTTATACAATAACTACGAGAAACCCGAGTATTCATTTATTAGATATAAGCATCAAATTTAAAATAAAATTTTTATTCATTTTATCATATTTATTTGGCTTAAATCTAATTTTGATCCCCCAATTTTTGAATTGTTAACTTTTGATACCCCTTTTTCTAAAACATGTTTTTTGATCACCCCCCTATTTAAAAAGTGAACAAATTTTTTGGTCCCCCTCCCTCCCTGAATGATGTGGCATGCTCATTAATGACATGGAGCTTACGTGTCATTGATTACATCGCTTATTATTTAACACCTCATTTCCATGTCATTTTAATTATAAATTATATTTAATTATAAAAAAATTAAATAACAAATTATTATTGAAATTAAACGAGATTTGGGGGAATAAAATTAGAAACCCTAATCTACCAAAAAAAAAATAGAAACCCTAATTTGTTCTTATTTCCAAATTGAAAAAATTTAACATAGAGAAAATAAGTGAGTGATTTCAGGTTTCCTTCAATCCTCTTCGTCTTCCTCGGTTTGGTTTTTTAATTCATCAAATTTGAGCACCTAGACCCATGAGAATTTGGGTTAACAATCTTCGCACATTGCTAATACCCACCCACCATGATTCTTCGGTGTGCAAATTTTCTCCTAAGCTACAGCGTGCTAACTTTTGTATCCGAAGAACCCATATATAATTCATCATAATGTTCTCAATTCGATGGCTTCTTTGTAAGTCCTTAAACTCGCACTTTTCTCCAACTTTGTCTCTAAATTATGCAAATATAATCAATATTTCTTAGGGTGTGTTTGTTTTAAGTTTATCCAATTTATTCCTAGGAATAACGTTCCTTGGAACTTAAAGATGAGAATTTTATTCCAAGGTATTTAGAAAAAAGATGTTTGGTTAACATTATAATATTCTTGGGAACCATGAAAATGGGGATTATAATAGGTAATTACACGTGGATTTATTCCCATCTTCATGGGAAGATTATTCCCACCTTTTCTTTGGGGAAATTTTACTATTCCTGAGAACGTTTTAAACCCCGGAATAAAATCTAGTAAACTTGTAACAAACATAGGCATACATATTTCTATCGTTTTATTCCCAGAAAACTACGAATATAATTTGAAACAAACGCACCCTTAATGTAAATAAAATTTGTTAATTTAATCTAGGCTATTAAGATTTTAGGAGCTAATTGAATCGAAGAAAAAGAACGTTGAATCGAGGAAGACAAAGAGGATTGAAGGAAACCTGAAATTACTCACTTATATTCTCTACATTAAATTTTTTCAATTTGGAAATAAGAACAGATTAAGGTTTCTAATTTTATTCCACCAATTCTCTTTTAATTTCAATAATAATTTGTTAATTAATTTTTTTATAATTGTAATATAATTTATAATTGAAATGACAAGGAAATGAGGTATTAAATGATAAGTCATGTAAGCAATGCCACGTAAGCTTCATGCCATTAATGAGCATTGTAACAACATGTTTTTCGTTAGGATTATTTTATTTATTTATTATATGTGTTTAATTGCTTGTTTGTGTGTTTGACTTGGGATTAATGGTTTTCGAGGCGAGAAGGGTATTTTGGTCATTTGTTGAGTAAGAGTAAATTAGTAATTTTAGAAAAAGGAATTTAGTGTTTTAGTGTGAATAGTTATTTTTACTAAGTTAGTGGTGACTTGAGGTAACTACTTTGAGATGGTAAATATTGTTTTAAGAATTAAGTGAGTAGTAACTTTTTCATTAAGTGGTAAGAGATTTTAGGCCCATTATGAATTAAGATAACCTAGTCAAATAGATTGGAGTATATAAAAATAATACTAGTGCAAAACTAAGGTTAGAATTCATTTCAGACAATTCACACAAAGTGGCTAGAGAGAATAGAGAAAGTTGAGAGAGAAGTGAAGATAGAGAGAAAAGAGAAGAACCCAAGTGAAGATGAGGGAAGGGGAGAGCTAGGAATCACAAGAGGAGTGAAAATTTTGTTGGAGTGGCTAAGATTTAGAGGAAACAAGGTAAGGGGGATAGGTTTGTTCTACTTAATAAGCTATAATCTTGTTTTTCTTTTATGGGTCATATTTGTTTTGAATGAATTATGAAATTGATGATTTTGGATGTTAATTTTCGTGCTTATAATTAAGTGGTGATTTTGGGTATGTGAAATTTGTTGAAAACTTGTTGTTGATGCTTAAATTTCACTATTGATAAGTGTTGAAGTGATTACTTTGAGATTTTAGCTTAAAATGGTGAAAATGATGTTGTTGTTGTTGTTTAATGTTGAATTCATGATTTATATGTTAAGAAGGTTGTTGGGCATATGTTGGTGTTAAGAATTCATGAATTTGAATGTGATAAAAGTGAAGTTTTGTTAAGTTGCTGTGTTTTAGTGATTTTTGAGAAAATGGGTCAAAAGAGAAGTTTGATTTTGATGAATTTGAATGGATTAATGAAGTTGTCGTGTTGAGTTAGAGTGTTTAGGATTTCTGTTTTGAATCAAAGTCTTGGGTGTGAAATCGTTTCGGTAAAAATCGGGTTTTCAAGTAAAAATCTGTTTTAAGCACTTTCGTGAAATAAGTCATTTTGGGGTGAGATAAATTAAGTTGTTTTGAGTTAGGAAAATATGTTTTTGAGTGTGTCTCAACGGTCTAGGTGTTTGGGACATGTTTGGTGCGATTGGGGTCGAAAACTGATTTCAAAATGGTATTTTAGGCGCGAAAACGCAAAAAGGTGTTTCCGCTACCTGCATGACTGGCACGACTGTGCGCCCCTTTGGCACAGGTCATACATGCCTCTCTAGTCAGGGTGGCGCGACCATGCCAACCCTGCAATGCCCGGAAACTCCAATTTTTATTATTTTAAGGTACTTTTGAGCATACCAATGGATCCCAAACACCTAAACCTAATTGAATATAGTGTAATTGAACTTCTAGGAGTAGTTTAACATGGCTTTTTGTTGGGAATGAATTGGCCTTGAAAAATGAAGTAAAAGGAGACGAACTTTGCAAAATTTGAGAATTAAACAGACTTTGTGAAATGGTGATGATATGCTTGACCTAATATGATGTTAGGAGATAAATAGGGATGATTTGTTGATGTGTATGAGCATGATCCCTTGTCTTTATGAAATAATTGAAAATAGACGATTTTGCAAAATAGACGAACTTTGTAAAAATTAAGTTTTACGATCAAATAACTTGCAGTTGACTTTGTATCCATGATAATATGATGAAATAAGAATTAATCAATGTTTGATTGGTGTATAATATGTTGTTTACCATGATTGGTGGATTGTCGTCTGTTTGCAAATTGTGCTTTGTGAAATGATATTGTTTCCTTGTGGTGATAAATATTGATGATGACTCTTTTGTTAATTATGACTTGTAAAATTGTATGGATGTAAATTGTTTATAATGCAATGGTGAATTTGGTGAAGATATTATATGATGGTGAAAATTGTATAATAGAGAATTGGTGATTTGTGCATTGTCGAGTCTTTACTTGAAAGTCCATGCATTCATAGTATATTGAGTCTACGGTGAAGAACAAAATTCGTAAGGGTTTGTGTTGGTTATGGTGAAGAACGAAATCCGCAAGGGTTTGCGTTGGTTATGGTGAAGAACATAATTATTGGTGTTTATTACGTTCGTGGATTACTCGGTAAAATTATGTCTGAATCCAAAACTCGGTACCACATGCATGTAGAGGTGTCTAGAACATTGAATGCACTTGAGAATTGTGAAACATGTCATGCTAAACTATGTGATTTGGTCATTATGTGCATTGGGGAAGATTTGGTGAATGTTGTAACTATGTGAAAACGTGAACTTGTATATGTTGCTTGATTATGCTAGTATACTTGAAGAATAATGTTGATGTGAAGATTCATTGATGAATGACTTGATTCAGAATTTATATGCTTGACTTGGAAAAGGAATATGTTGATATGCATTTATTTGATTATATGTTATTATGTGGAATATAATCTAACCTCCAGTGGTCGTTTGGTTGATCGCCTGCTCATTTGTATGAATGGTGTAGACGGCGTGTAGGGCTGATTTCTTTTGCTTGTGAGTTTCTTTGAAGTCAAGTCTACCAACATTGGCAACACATCTGCCAACATTCGTAGCTGAGTGGGGAAATATCATCAATTGTTAATCTTTTCCTTATTTTTGTTTTGTGATTTCTTGCAAGTTCCCATTGGAATCCCATGTCTGAAATACATAGAAAAATAAGAATGAAAAATATAATTAACAAAATAATTTTCTCCGGCTCTAGCGAAAGGCCCTCGAATCGGTCCGAGTAATGGGGTGAAGCAAGTCAAGCCGCCATCTTAACGGGACAAAACAAAGCAAGTTCTTTGTCTCAGCTACAACATTTGCCATGCCAGCCAACTCCTTGAAAAGAAAAGAGGTTACCCACGAAATCATCCATTCCAACTCAGGAATAAAGAACCCTTCAAAAATCTCAACCTTTTCGTCATCTCTGCAAACTGTCATGGAAAACACATGAGACCTCTCTCTATAACCCACACAAAAAGGGATCATCACTTCCCCAGATTCGAGACAACAAACACTCAAAAGATCAAAACTTCCTTTTCGTTAAACAATGCTAAAAGGAAGAAAGAGCTGCGGAGAAAAACAAAGGGAAAATTCTCCTTAAATAGTCTCAAAACAGTCCACATCAACAGACCAAATCAAGCAGCAACGAAGAGGCCACGATCTGATGGTTGACAGTGGTCTTGGGAAAACGTAACGCAATCAATGTCACACGGGCGTGTAACGTTTTTCCAAGAGCACGTACAATACAAAACCAAACGCATGAAGAGAGGAGCTGAACGGTTGTCGCATCTTAAAACGTTCCGCACAAAGCATTTAAGTGCCAACTACTCCCACTAACTTAAAGTTGGGCGCCATCACTCGAAGACGGAACCAAAGCTTCCTAACAAAACACTTCAAGGGCCGTCTGACTTAGATCATCAACGAACGCCACACTCTTTGTGGGCGGGCTTTAATTCCTGACACAACACATCGAGGGCCGTTGGACTAAGCCGTCGACGAGCGCCTTTGATCGAACGCCTCCTTTCTATGCTAAAGCCATTGAGCCATAAAGGCATCAACGACTTGGGGGCAACTGTTCTGGACCACTCACACGCCTACATGTGTACAATAATACGCCGCCTTCATGCTACACACTCAAAGGAGCACGACAAACTCGCCTGCGCCGTGCAACAGTGGAGCACACCTCCTTGTCGGGATCATGCTACACGTGTCCACTCCTGTTCCTAACCACACACCGCATAACCCGGAGACGGTTATGCCACAAGCGCGCCTATATAAGGGTGAACTTGCTTCACCTTCAAGTCAAGGTACACAACACTTCTTAGACTTTCTCTCTCAGCTCCATCACTGATTTGATCATCAGAGTGCTAACGTCTTTCATTCCACCGCAGAAGACGCTTTGCTGCCGCACCGGAAACCGTTACCGATCATCATAGTATTCTCTACAACCGTTCCGGCTCAACCGTTCTCACCGTACATATCAACTTTAAAAGATAAAGGATCCAAATGTTAAAAATAATGATTCAAGTGATACAAATAAATAAGATAAATTATCTCTAATGTAATTTTGCCTAGATTATAAGTCATCCACCATAAAATCATACTTTATGAGCTAACTTATCAATTATCCGTTATTTCTTATCAAACAAATCCTATGTTAATCAGCTTAATGCGCGACTCTGCCAAAATGGGATAACTCATCTTTTATCCCTTTACATGAAACCATTTTATTGTTAGGTTTATGTTATCCTTTTGAAGGCAAAATCAGGTTAATGCACAATGTTATTTGAAAACATTTTTTAAGTACCAATCATGAAATGAAAGTGACTAAGGATTTGTTTATTAGAACACTAACCACATTTCACGTTCAAAGTTACATACATACAGCTGAATTTGCTTACAGTTCCAACAAGCAAAGACAATACAAACAACCATGGGGTCTAGCCATAGCCTTTTTATTCTTCTGCTGGATGTATTTGCAACTTTAAATCATCGTAAATTATGTTTCTAAGCTTGGCAAAGTTGAACTTTGTAATAATTTCAATTTATTAGTGACTGAGATCATATATTCCATCCATTGTATTGTTTAAAGAAGTAATCCCCTGCGGTGCAGAGGGGCTAAAACTGAATCCGCTGGCTCATAGCTTACTTTTTGGAACACCAATTGGTTCATTTCTGGATCTTTTTTCTACTTCTCGTGATACCTGTCTCACTGCCTCCTTCGGCAAATAACGTGGCCGGCTCAGCCAAAGTCCTCCATCAACTACCATAGTGTCACCATTAATGTATTTTCCTTCAAAAATTTAAATGAATGTTAAGTTTCCTTAGACAAATCAATAAAAAAAATAAAGGAATAAAATAGTCACTGTTTGAGATACCTAGGGTTAAAAAATGCATACATTTCAAAACAACTACATGGTTAGAATTCAGTGAGTAAAAATGGGATAGAGAAACAAAGACTAACAATCTGATGATTATATGATGACAAAGATGAAACAAGGATATAAAAACATTAACGAACCACCTTGCAAAATTTCTTTTTACCAACATGTGAAAGTTTACAAAAGACAAAAAAAATCTAGAATACACAATGCTTCAAAGTTTGGTATCAGGACATATAAACTGAAATGGGCGTAGGGAAAGGAAAAAAAAAACACATAAGGTAAAGTTTTGGGAAGATTTAGAAGTGTTGGAAATTCAACCTTCATTATGGTATACTCCTAGCCGCCTAATTGCAGCAAGTGGGTCGCCTTCATTGTGTTGGATGTGAAGGGGTGGATTTAGTCTCACACTGCCTAGAGATATGGCCTATGTAGTGATTATAATGTTTGGGTAACCCTCACCTTACCAGCCCATTTGGTAAGATTGAGTCAAGCGCTACCCAAATTTTAAGAAGGTTTTGTCGAACAAACACCGTAAAGTGAAAAGGTTATTTCTAGGTGATCTAAATGGTCATATACAAGAGAGGAAATTGAATAAAAAACACTGCATGAGTTGTAACAAGGAGAGTCTAACAATACAAAATAGAGTATCTGTGATGCATGAGTCGAGAGAAGTAAAGAGAAATACTAAAGTTAACCGTCATCGAGTAACAAGGTGGCAGCTATTAAAGAGTGGAAGATAGAGGCTCTTTAAGAGAAAGGTTTTCACGAGATGGTTTTGAGAGATTTAAAGAAGTGCTAATGATACGTGGAATGACATGACTAAAGACGTTAGAAAGGTAGACAAAAATACAATAGTTGAATGAAGGGTATTGCAAGATGGCTAAAAAAGGCATTGATAAATTCGTAAGTAAGGATAAAGCAAAAGCATTTGAACGTCTATAACAGGATTACAGCCTGCTAAAAGTAGAAAAATAAAACCAAGAAACTTGAACCAGGTGAGATGTATTAAGTTTGAGAAGGGAAAAATATCAGCCACAGAATAAGACGACAAGGAAAAAGATAAAAAAGTTTTATTTAAATAAAACATACGATGAGGGTCACGAGTATTCCTTGAACAGAAACAAACTTAACACTAGAGAGTCACAAGTGTTTATTATACGAAAAGAATGTTTCTAAAATCAAATATTGATTTTTTTTAACAATTTAAAACAAACATGTCAAAAAAATCATGAAAAACTAACGGAGAAAAGTATTGAAAGGTAGAACTGAAAGGAGGCCAAGGTTTAAATATGTATTACAAAAATACGCAAAATGGATACATTTTGTCTAAAGACACACACCACATTTTATATTTGTGGTATAAGGGTGGGAAGGACCATAAAAAATATAATGCATAAAAGGAGCCTACTTCCCTATAATTACATAATTATAGATTGTGAACCTACACTTTCTAGTTTCGCTACCAGAAAGCTAGACCGCCACCAAAGCAAATCCCAAGCATGGAATCTTAAACACCAGCAAGTCCAAACCAAACAACACTAATTAATCATGCAAGAAATCTAACTACTTCTCATTGAATTTGAAGGAAGTTAAGAAAATGTTTCTAAGGCTTTCAGATAGTCACGACAAAAATACAAAATTTACAGTATCTCATATACTAACCTGCATCTGATGCTAAGTAGAGAGCAGCCATTGCAATATCCCATTTCTCCCCAAGTTTATACAGAGGCATTTCATCTCTGCCTCTGCTACCTATTTCTTCAGGAGCCAGTTTACTCATGCCAGGAGTTTCACCTATTGGACCTGGTGCAATCCCATTGACTCTGATATCATAATCTGTTCCCCATTCCAGTGCCAAGTTTCTTGTAGTGGAATCAACAGCTGCCTGTTGAATAATTAAAATTTTAAGCTTAAATTAAGTTTAATGGGCATGCACTATAAATCAAATTTAAACTCACATCTAACGAGAGTAGAGTGATGTGTTAAAATAATATATCTTCATTGGATGTCAGTGTAAAGCTCTTTATATTGATGGTACATAACCTTTAAATCCTTAAATTAAAAAGATGAAATTTAACATCTAGGTACTGTATTACAAACCTTTGCAGCAGATACGTGAATTTGATACCAAGAAGCTCCATAATGCAAGGTAGCACTAATGTTTATTATTAATCCCCCACTAGAAGAGTTCCTACCTGGTGCCCCTTTCTTGAGATACTTAAGTGCTTCATGACACATAGTGAATGTGCCAACAGAATCGATATCCAAAACTGCAAACAATAATGAAAATTGATCACCAATTCATTTCTCTTATTTAATTTTAGGATAACTACTCATCTGAAACAATACTTTCCCTAGTTAAGAAAAACTGTAAATTAGATAGAATCTTGGAATAACTACTCATCTTAAACTCAATGATCATTGCCAAATTATAGAGGGATTCTGATTTCTTTGAGCAATGATATGAAAGTTTTGTCAGTGACCAATCTAAATTCAATTTAAAATGTACTTGTGTAGAACGAGTTAGTGAGGATACATTAAATGTTTTCGCAATAATTTACATTACAGAAATACTCATCAACTTATAGCACAAGCACTTATCATGATACGCACTCATGTATAAGCTATTTCTATAGTAAATGATAAAATAAAGTTACATTGTTTTCATATAAGCTATAAGTTGTTTTCAAAACCTATCTAGTGGAACTTACGAAAATAAGCTGAAAACAGCTTATAAAACAAACATGTCATGAGTTGTTTTCTTAATTTCTCCCAGACAACCTCACAAAACTTATGCCAGTAGTAAGCGCAAACCGGCCCGTAATCTATTAACCAAAGCTACCACTTCATTTACACGTGATTGAACTTAACCATTTAAAAAGGGATACCAAAGAGACGATGTGTGAAGCTTGTCACTATAGCCCCTAAATGTATCAAAATTGCAAATACATTCACAAGTTTTTTAGAATCGGCAAAATTTATTCACAACGAGAGCGTGCAAGAAACACAACTAAAACTCGCGGCCAGCAGCTAACAATTACAAAAGGCTCTGATATAGCAGAAACCTCACAAACACAACAGCAAACAGGAAAAATGCCCAGCAAAACAGAAAAAAGAGACAGACAGCCGAAAACAGGAAACCATCCAGCAGCAAAAACAGAAAACATGAGGCTAGCATATACAGCACAGCAGAACACCAGAACCGCGCACAGCAGACACCACATACCCCAGCTACAACCTCCGCGATACCGAATCAGCTCCATTAACGAATAAGGCACTCTCTTGGGCACCAACACCATTTGTAAAACAAACTCGCCGGCCCCTGCATAGGACTCAACATCCACTTAATCGCCTCCACTGACTCCGCCGCCCCGCAAATTAAATTGTTAAAAATACGGTCATTTCTAGCCCTCCAAATGCTCCAAACCGCCCCGCAAATACATTCACAAGTGTTTCTTTCGTTTGTAATTTCAAGGACTAAATTGACTAATGAAAAACACCTTTGAAGACCAAACTAACTAACTAAAGAGACGATGTATTTGAGATTTCCATACATTCAAACACTACAACAACAACACATCACTCGTTCAGAGACCAAAATGATTGTTTACCAATTTAAAAAGTTGTTGAATTGATGTTGAAAGTTCCTCTTTATCTATGAAGCACGAACACAAACACAACACTGAATACAACCCAGATAATCCGGGACCTCTACACTAATAATACATATGTTGGTGTCGGACACTAACATGTATCAGACACCAGACACACCTATAAAAAATGTCTATGCTAGATATTCATATTGTTTAATACAACTGTTCCATCCATAAAAAAAAAAAAAAAAACAAAAATCTCACCTGTTCGAAACCCATTCGGCGAAAGATCTTCAGCAGCAGCAAGAAAATTCCCAGCAGCAGCATTAACAAGAATATCAATCCTCCCAAAATGCTTAAAAGTCAAATCAACAACTCTCGCCGCATCTTCCTGCTTCCTCACATCCCCTTCAAACCCAACAGCAGGAATCGAAAGCGATTGAAGAACCGAAACAGCAGATTGAAGAACTTGCTTCCGACGACCCATCACAGCAACCGACGCTCCATGTTTCCCCAATTGTGTTGATATTTCAAACCCAATTCCCGACGCTCCGCCAGTTATTAAAGCTACTTTGCCTTTTAAGATGTCTGGTTTGAAGGGCGATTCGGTTGAAGCTACCATGTTTCGACGCTAAATTCGCCGCTACCGCGTTGATTCAATTCTCTCTTCGCCGTTGTAAATTGCAGTCGATCGATGACTTTTTTGTGTTTTGTTTTGTTTCAAACACCAATTTATGTGGAGTCTTTTACATCTATTAATTTATTATTACATGTTGTGTTGTATATTGCCCTCATTGGTTGTTACCTGGTTAGTGGGTCCATGTTGAACAACTGTTTATTCATGAATTTATTGGGAAGAAAAAAAAGTATTGATATAAAATTTAAAATAATATTGCTTCCGTTTTAAAATAATTGTCGCTTTAGTCAATTAAACATAACACTTTTATTAATCTGTCCTTATTTTATAGGAAAAAGACAAACTTAAAGTTGCATTGAAAATTATGTGAGAGAAAAGTTGTAGAGGGTAAAATTTAAAGAAAAAAATTAAAGTTGTATTGAAAATGTAAAGTGACATTCATTTTGAAAAAAAAAATATTTGGCTAAAGTGTCACTCATTTTGAAACGAATGAAGTAGAAAGATAAAGTAAAAAAACATACAATGTAAATATGAAGAAAAAAAGTTGTAATAAAATAATTAGGGTCAAATACCACGATTGATCTTTTTAGTTTGACAGAATTCTCAAGTTAGTTCTTTAAGTTTTATAGATTTCAAATAGATCATTTTAGTTTTATAGAATTTTCAAGTTAGTCCTTTGAGTTTCAAAAGTTTCAAATATGTCCTTTTAGTTGATAAACTATTTCATCATCCCCTTGATGAGATAAAACCGCAAGTGCACGGTCTTACCGAAGTAGTATAAAAGAGTATCGTTCCAACAGGGAGTAGTTCAATTTAATTAACCTTTAGAGATGATTAGAAGAGAGAAGAGATTGTAGATTGGGGGTTTTTAAACGGTTAAAAGCAATATAATAAAAGAGCCTTGGGATCGTTGATTTCATCTAAATAACAAGTCCTTCTCAAACCAAAACCATAAGCTTATAATGTTATGTTAGACCTAATTTCTCAAGACAGTTTCTCTTAAGTTCCTCTAGCAACCAAGCCTATTTCGCTGACTTGATTACTATTGGATTTTGGTTCCTCTAACAACCAAGCCTATTTCGCTGACTTGATTGTTATTAGTTCCCTTGAAGCTCGAAACTATATGTCTCAAAGATTGCAAAGCCTATTTCGCCGACTTTGCAATCCTTGTCTGAATTCACTTGTTCGAATATCAAAGCTCCACTTTCATTTTATGAATTGATATTTGGAATAATGGACGAACAATTATCAAACCCTCCACTTTCGTTTCCACAGTTTGATAATGGTTAATCCATGTTAAGACGGTGAATTCAGATAAGAAACTAGGGTTACATAAGATTAAGGCTTAGAGCTTGGTTTGATTAGGATTATGTCATTTAGACTTATCCAACAATCCCAAGACAAGAAGAAGTCTACTCACTCATGTTCATCGTAGACATGGGGAGAAGAGAGAAAGCATGAAAGTAAAAGACAGGAAAATAAAGGAAAGGAAAAGAACTTTATTTAGAAAAGCAATTGTCACTTATTGTATTCCAAGTAAAGATGAATATTTGTGATGGCTAGCTACTCTATTTATAGTACACAATTGACTTAAAATCTAAGCAAGTATATTCCAAGAATATTCCTCAGTAGATTGTGCGCCAAAATAGAATAGCTTGGAGTCCAAGCAAAAGCAGCAAAAGGTCTCTGGAGGGTGGCACGGCCGTGCCAAGGCTAGCACGGGCCGTGCCAGGCTTCTGACTTGTGGGAGATATATTTTGTTTCCCAATCTTCGTATTTTCGTGTCCAATTTGCTCCAAATCCCTTTCTTTTGCTCCAAGACTCAATCCATCCAATATTCTTCCCTGAAATATAATAAATTGCAATTTAAAGTAAACTATCCTAAAAAGGAAATAATACTAATATAAAATAATATAAAATCTAAATAAAACTAAACTAAATAGCATATTAAAATAGCATATAAATGACTCATCACCCCTGCTGTCAGTTAATAATTAACTGATGTTGGTGTAGTTGTTAAGTTGTTGACTTAGATCAAAACGTTGCCTTTTAAAAGTTTCAAGGTGTCAAAACGTTACGTTTAATGGTCACAAATGATCATTCTAGCACTATAAATGTCGTTTAATAGTGCTAGAAATGCATTTATTGTTGTAAAAAGTTGCCTTGCAATCACTATAAATGATCATTTGTGACCATTAAATAAGCGTTTTGACACCTTGAAGCTTTTAAAAGGCAATATTTTGATCCAAGTCAACAATTTAACAGCTAGATCAACATCAGTTAAACGGAGACTGACAACAGGCGTAATGGTGAAATAATTTATTAACTAAAAGGACCTATTTGATACTTTTGAAACTTAAATGATTAACTTGGGAATTCTGTCAAACTAAAAGGACATAATTGAAACTTTCGAAACTTAATGGACTAACTTGATAATTCTGTCAAACGAAAAGGACCAAAAGTAGTATTTGGCCAATAATTAGGGTTAATAGTGTTTAGGAAATTTTAACCGATGCCCTAGGCATCGGTTAAAGATACTAAAAAAGAAAATTATATAATAGTTATTATATTGAAAATTGTGTAATTAATTTATAAAAATAAAAAATAAAAGTTTTCTTTTTTAGTAATAACTTCCTTTTTAGTTATCCTTAACCAGTTTGGGGGTACCGAAGGTACCGGTTAACATGACCCACAATCTTTTACCTCATGTAATATAGGTCATCTTCAATTTTTTTCCTATAACACATCAGACTCACCAGATTCGTTGATGTGGCACGTGATTATGTATATTATTAACTTTTTCATTTTTTTTCCCATTCCACGTGTATAATTCATTGCCATGTAATTATTGCAATTAACAAAAAATCAGATTCCTTTCACCATCTTCTTCTCCTTTTAGATGTTCTTAGGGCTCAAAATGAGTCGAGCCGAGTCGAACTTAACTCAGTGCAACTCGACTCGATGAAAACTAACTCGATTTAAAACTTAACTCAAGATGGTCAAAACAAAATTTCCAATCTCGAACTCGAGTCGATTAGAGCTTGCGAAAAACTCGGTTCAACTCGATGAATCAAGAGAGAACAAAGAAAACTATGATATAATTGAGCACAAAAACAGCTCATAAACCTCTTAATTATCTAAAAACAACTTGAAATTGCGGAATTGTAGAGGACAAATATCGTATACGATGTCAAGACATTAAAACAACATAGATAATAATAATAAATAACTTAATGTAAAGTGCAGGAAGGAAATAACACAAAGTATTTGTTGACACAGTTCGATGCAACCTAACCTACATCTGGGGGCCACCAAGGCATGAATGAAATTCACTATGATAGTATCAATTCAAAGTACTATATAAACCACCCCCGGTTCATGTAACAGCCCGATTTTTAGCTAGATTTATTTTAATTACTTTTATTATGTGTTTGTGTGTGATTATTGGTGCTTGTGTGTAATTAATTGTCATTGGGTGCATTTACATGGATTACCGTATTAGGAGGGTATTTTGGTCATTTGGCGGGTAAGGGTAAAATGGTAATTTTGGTGAGAATTATTTTAATATTTAGTGAGAACCCTTATTTTACTAAGTTATCAGTGTAGTGATTAGTTTTTACCGTTGATTATATTTTACCATTGTTAGTAATTACCGTTGAGTGTATAGAAACTTTTTAGAGTTATGTTAGAATGGGTTAGGCCCATTAAAATTTAGAATTGAGCCCATTAAGCGAGATAACATTAGGGTTGTCATAGAAAATATCTTTCATTCACTTCACTAAAATTTTCCTAGAGAGAGAGGTAGAGAGAGAAAGAGGTGAAGAGAAGAACAAGGGTTTTGAAGAGAATAGCTTGAGAAATCAAATGGGGTAAGATTAGGAGTTGAATTGAAGCAAGAGTTTGGGTTAATCATCTTCTAAGGTAAGGGGGTTAATTATTATCATAATCATGTACAATTTTTGCATTTTCTCATGTTGTATGAAAATGGGTTGATGAACAATTGTTGCTAAATTCGTTCTCGTGCTGTGATGCTATGTTCTTGTGCATGAATTGATGATTATGGTATGTTTGTGGGTGAAATTACATGTTTCAAAGTATGTATAAATGTTAAGTTATGAGATTATACTTAATTGATGAAATTTTGATATGTTGTTGTTGAAATGAGATGTGATTCATGTTCCATTGATGTTGTTGCTATTAACTGATGTTGTTGAGGGTGAATTATGACTTAGGTATATATAATTATGGATTGATGATGAGAAATGAGATGTTGTTGTTGTTTTGTGAAAATGGGTCAAATAGTGATTTTGTTTAAAATGAAGTTTAATTCAAGTTTTTATATGGATTTGAGTGTCTTTTCAAGTTTAGAAGCATTTAGGCGAACTTTGGGATCAATTTGGGCATTGGGAAGTCAAAATTAGGATTTTGGGGTGAAAAATGGATTTTTTTCCCGTAACAGAACTTTTGCATACTGTTATAACTCGCCATGGCGAGCTGGAGGCGAGTTGGGGGAGAGTGGCTGCTGTGTCAACTCGCCATGGCGAGTGATTCACTCGCGGGGCGAGTTGCACAGTGACCGCACCCTCTGTTTTGCGTTCTTGCATCATTTTCGCATATTTCTGTTTTGATTTGGACTTTTTGGTAAACATGAAAGTTGTAGGCAATTATGTTAGCTATCTTTTGACTTTGGTTTGACGTCCAAATGATTTTTGGAACTTGAGTTATGATCAAATTACTAAACATGGGTCATGTGGATTTTTGTGAAAACTTATCATAACTTTTTCTTTGAGCCGTGGAACTTTTCGAAACTTGATATCGGGTCTAATGAAGTACTTAGAGTGAATAATTGAGTATGCATTTATGTATTTGGGAATGTGAATGTGTTGATGGTTTAAGAAATATTTTGGGCGGAGTTGAATCGGTGAAAACGGGTTTTGAGCTAAATGTTGCTTTGTCTTGGAATTTCTCATACGAACTTAAGCTATCCTTTGAACTAATTTCTAATAGTTTGTAAGTGGCTTAAGTCCTTGACTACATGATTGATTAAGATTGAATTGTAGGATTTCAAACTTAAATAAGTTGCCTAACTTTGAAAATTATCAATGTTGGCCGTTTGCCACATGATTTGGATTTTTGTCGGAAATGTTTCTTTAGCAAATTATCTTGTGAGTTATTGAGATTATTCTTGTATGACTACGTGAAGTTGATTGAATGAATGATTGTATTGAATATGATGTTTACCATGAGATGTGTATGCTATCTTACTTAGAATGTAAGAAATGCTTGAATGGTGAAACTATATGTGATAGTTGATGTTGAATGACATTGTTGATTATTGATAATCATGTTTATGTATGATGAATTGTAGATGTTGAATATAATATTTATCATGAGATGTTGTTTTCCCTCTTACTTGGAATATGAGAATGCTTGAATGGTGAAACTATATGTGATAGTTGATGTTGAATAACATTGTGATTATTGATGATCATGTTGATGTGATGATGATGAATGCTATGATTTAATTGTGTACGGGCATGTTTTCTTGATAATGCAATGTTGTGGAGATCATCAATATAATTGGGTGTTGTCCTATATATTGAGGTTGAGATTGTCAATTGTTGTCGCATTATCGAGTCCTTATACATGTCCATGCATCATAGTCGAGTTGTTGTAAAAGAGTTCGGCTCTTTTACTTCGGAGATTATGTAAGGAGTGACCCCTTACATGCGATGTTGACTTGTCCATCGGAGGTGACGACCTTTTGGAGATTTGGTACCACATGCATTTATGTGTCAATAAGTGCATATCATGATATGAGTCTTATTTGGAAATGTGATTGGAGATTGTGAATGAATATTTGTGAATTGATAATTGTTCATGAAATATGATTAATGATTGTGCATGGCTTATGATTGGTGATTGTTCATGATGTATATGATCGGTGATTGTTCATGATGTATATGATTGGTGATTGTGTATGAATAACTGTGAATTGATAATTGTTCATGATACATGTAATTGGTGATTTTTCATGAAATGTGATTAGCGATTATTCATGATACAAGTAATTGGTGATTGTTCCTGAAATATGATTAATGATTATTCATGATAAATGTGATTGGTGATTGTGAATGAATAATTGTAAATTGATAATTGTTCATATGATTGATGAATATTGATGTGAGATATTGGGGTGTGATGTAAGTATTAATATGTAATTATTATTGATCAAGTGCATGATGTTTAAATTGAAATATCCATGTTAACTGTTATTTGGATTATGATAATGTAATACTTACCCCCAATGGATCTGTTATGGACCGCCTGCCTATCTGTATGGATGGGTAGACGTTGTGCAGGTTTAGTTGCTTGGTGAGTTCTTGTGCTTGGTGGATATTTGGAGCTTTCTCCGATATCGGTGTTTAGAATTAGTTGGCTCTGATCTAGGCTTCGTTGTGTCGGTCTAGATTAGTTTATTTTGGATTTTGTTATGTTTGGAGATTACCCGTTTGTTGGGATTTTTGAGATGCATCTATGTTGATGTAATTTATTTATTCATAACATGTATATTTGAATTTACTCTGATTTATATTCCGCTGCGACTATTGAGGTTTATATACATGTTTATTGGTTTTTGAATTTTGAATGTGGCGTAGCCTCTATTTCTTGAATAAATGTATTATTCGCATGTTTAATTGCTTTAATAGAAATAGAAGTGTTACAGTTCACTACCTTCTCACTTAATCGCTACCCATGTAATTTCTATCTAAGACTCTCACTAGTCCTAGATATGAGACATCCTCCTCCCACTTCCTCTTAGTCACAGATCCAGTGTGTAACACCCCGTTTTCCCAACTTAAAAATTTCAAACATATAATCAGAGTAAACAACATATAACGGGATATCACACTTCTTAACATCTCAAATAGATAAATCATAATTTATCCTTCAACATAAACTTCAACATAAAGCAGTGGTATGAAATTCAAATTCATAAATAGTCTTGGCACGCAGGCCTCATAATAGTCATCTCATAAATTCAGTTAAGTAACATGAAAACATAGCATATACGTAAAGGAAAGAGAAATAGCCACTAAAGATCCCTTCCCGTTACATATCAGAGCAACCTAAGACTCAGTGAGGCAAGGCCACTCACGATAGCACAAACAGCAACCTACTCTGGATTACCTGCAAGTTACTCATACGAAGAGCAACATTTCCAAGCAGAAGGGGTGAGATTTCACAAAACAATAATATTAAGCATATAATTCAACAATTATATTTAACAACATAAAACATCTTATTAATCAACATTGATAATAATATATCACAAATCACTTCATTCTTTAATATTCACAACTTAATCATTTTATCATCATCGACTCGACAAATGCGACTATGCAACTTAGACCTCTTATATGCATGTGGTACCAATACAGGGCATCAAGCCCCCATCGCTAATTTTGAGCTAATGCTCCAACGTGGTGAGTACAAAGCTCCAGGGCATCAAGCCCCCAACAATGAATGCTAATGCATGGACTCGACCTCTTAAACAACTTAATTCGACAACCTCTTATATTAGTCCAATAATTTGGAACATCATCATCTTCAACATCTTAGACCGACTCATGCAGCTTAGTTAAATAACAAACAGCAACATAGACAGTATTCAAACAACATGACATAATAATATCAATTTCAATTCATCTACATCTTAGGTATACAAATATTCTTCAAGTAATGCATAAACATTATATTACATCATAATCAACAACAACATATCTTATACAGCTTCACAGATTATAATTAACCTCATTGTTAAGTCTTAATCCTACCCAAGGGTTCAACTCTCGACAACTCGTGCAACAAAGGTCGCAAAATCCAATAAGTCACTCTGTTTTTGGGTCACTCGCGAGGCGAGAGCGTCTGCTCGCTGTGGCGAGTTCAGGTCAGAATCCCACAGTTTAATTCTAGGTTCAATCTCATCCTACATTCTTTCCTAATCATTATAAGACATGTTAAGGCACTCAAAAGCATCCAAGGTTCAACTCAAAAGTCAAAAATACGAAATCTTGCATGCTCTCTGGTCTAGCTCGCTAGGCGAGTTCATCTGTTCGCTATGGCGAGCTGCGACGTGCAACTTGTAACGCCCTCTTTGAATTATTAGATTTATTTGATTGTTTTAATAGGTTTAGAATATATTTATATGATTATGTGATTTATTAAGTAGCTTATTATAGTATTTATGTGATTTAAATGATTATGTGGTGTGTCGTTATTTTATTAAGTAGTGTTATTTTATTATTTATTATAATAAGTCTTGAAAATTGAAATAAGATAAAATAGAAGGGAAGAGATAAATAGGAGAAACTAGGTTTAGAATTATTTTTCACGTACAACTAGTTTTGGAGAAAAGGGAGAAAACAAGAGAAGAGGAGAACCAAGAGGGAGAGAGACCACCGATCATCAATACTAAGGTAAAAGTGGGACTAACTTTCTCTAATTCTAAGTATTTTCATTCTGAAAACTGGATTTAACATGATGTAGGTGGTAATTTTGATGATAAGGGAAATTAGGTTTTGGTTTGGAATTGATTGTTAAAGAGTAGGAAATTCAATGAATTAACATAAGAATTGAAGTTCAGGCTGTAGAATAAACATAGGTTGAGTTTCCTATCAAATTTGGGATTTGGGTTGATGAAATTGGGGCTTTTGGAGTGAAAACTGGTCTATTCCCGTAGATTTGTCCGCCGCAACTCGCCACAGCGAGTACACTTACTCGCCTCGCGATTTGCACTTTGACAGCATCCCCTGTTTCGCGTTCTTGCGTCTTTTTCACACATTTCTGTTTTGAATTGGCCTTTGGTGTAAACATGAAAGTTGTATATAATTGTGTTAGCTTTCCAGTGGCTTTGGTTTGACTTGAAAATGATTTTTGGTGTTTGAGATATGATTAAAATACTCCACGGAGGTCTTAGTGAAATTTTATGAATTTCACCACAACTTTGTCCGAATTTGAAATAAAAACTGGTATTGATTGGTACAGAATTGGTCTTAGGTGTAAACACGAAAGTTGTAGGTATGGATATTAGCTTTCTAATGCCGTTGGTTTGACTTTAAAAATATTTATAGAACTTGAGTTATGGTCCAATTACTGCACGTAGGTCACAATGAATAATTGAATATGATTGATGAATTAGTATATGTATGTATATGTTTGTGAATACGATATTGTTCATGATTGATGATATAGTACATTATGTATTATAATGATTTTATAAATATGATAGTCATAATGGAATTATTTATACTATTTTTAAATGTGTTTGAAATAATTATTTGATTATGTGGATTATGTATGATGTTTAAGTAGTGTTGACTAGCATTTGGTATTGTCATATTTTGAGATGTCTATGTGCTACTAGTGTTTCTGTTGAATCTTAATTAAGATGTAAATGTTGGTTTAAGTTGTAAGCGTCGTTGGGTTGTACGTTGCCGAATAAGTCATAAGTATGTTATGCAAATTGTCGATGTTGTCATCATCGTTGGTGTCGTTGTTGAAGTCGTAGCTGTAGCCGTTGTTGGTGATTGTTTATGTCAGGTGTTTTATAAGAGGTGGTGTACTCTTACTTTGTCGTTTTTATAAGAGGTGGTGTACTCTTACTTTGTCGTTTTATAAGAGGTGGTGTACTCTTACTTGTCGTTTGTATATATAAGAGGTGGTGTACTCTTACTTGTCGTTTGTATAAGAGGTGGTGTACTCTTACTTGTCGTTTTTATAAGAGGTGGTGTACTCTTACTTTGTCGTTTTTATAAGAGGTGGTGTACTCTTACGTTGTTGTGTTATAAGAGGTGGTGTACTCTTACATTGTTATTCTTTAAGAGGTGATGTATTTTTACGTTTTCATATTATAAGAGGTGGTGTACTCTCACGTAGTTGTGTTGTCAGATTGACGTTGTCGTTGATGAATTGTTGAAGTTGTTGATAAAGACAAACCATGAAATATTAATGATTATGTTGTTGTTTATGTTATTATGAGATGATGATTATGTTGTGTCGTTTATGTTGTAAGATGATGTTTATGATGTGATGATTTATGATGTTATATGATGATGGTTATGATTTGATTATTATTTGCTAAGTGATGATGTATATAATGCGATGAATATGAAGTTAATAATGATTAGAAGTTGATTGAGTTATTAATGAAATATTATAATAGGATTTAATGTTATTAATTGATGAAGTTTAAGCTGTTAAATGCTTTTGATGAATTATACGCTTATTATTATTGAATGTGAAATCTCACCCCTTCTGCTTGGAAATATTGTTCTTCGTATGAGTAACTTGCAGGTGATTGCTGTTAGATTGCTGTCATGAGTTGATTATCTGTCACGTGTGTCTTTAGGTGCTCTGATACGTAACGGGATGGGAACTTTGTTGCATGCTTTTCTATTCCTTACGTATTGCTTATGAATTTACATGATTAAGTTGTTAATTGGATTTTTTATGAGATGCTTTGATGGGGCCTTCGTGCCAAGACTATTTTAGATGTTTGAATAAATTCCGCCGCGAAGTATTAAATATTATGTTATTGAATTTTGAAGGATAATTAGTTAATTATTTCGTTTATGATTTTAAGAAAAGAAGTGTGACATTCCGTTTATGTGAATTACTCTGATTAATTAAATGAAATTTTTATGTTGGGAAAACGGGGTGTTACACAACTCGCGAGGCGAGGGAAAATGGTTCGCGTGGCGAGCGATGAACTTCATCCCTCGCGAGGCGAGGATCATCGTTCGCGAGGGCGAGCGATGAATGTAGGCTCGGACAGAAGTGCAATTTTCACGAAAATTCATCTTTTCTCATGGTTTTAAGCCTAACATTGATTCCAAAATTCATCCTACACATTATCTAAGGTCTAGGAACAGTTTCTACATCAATCTAACAACTTTTCACCGTTTAATCATCAATTCTATCAATTTGACCTAATTTCCGATTCTTCTTAAATTCATCCTAATTCATGTTAAATGTAACCATTGATTCATAGACTTAATAAGATTGCAAAGTTAGTCTCACCCTTACCTTATAATCAGAAAATCGCAGCTCTCCTTGGTGGTTCTCCCTTCTCTTGGCTTTTTCTCCCTTTTTCCAAAACTGATTGTACGTACGTTATGTTTTTCTAAAACTAGGTTTCCCTATTTATACCTCCTCCAATTATCTTATCTTATTTCTCTCTCCCCCCCAAAACTCTCTAAAATATCAAAACAGCCCCTAAACTCAATATTTATTTTATTTTCAAATCTTATTTTATTAAACAATAAAATAAGTCACAACTCCTCATAAAATCATATAAACCACCTCAATCATAATAAATCATATAAATCACACATATATTATATAAATATAATATAAACTCATATAAAATAACTCTAGACTCAATTAAATAATTAAATAATTCGAAATGGGCGTTATACAGTGACTGTCCTTAAAGTAACGTAAATGGACTCTCGTAGAAAAAGAATCAACTCATGCTTACAAGCTTTAAGTGATTCAGAATTTACAACTCAATTACAGTCCAACTCTATGCATCAACGTGATACAAGAGCGGCTCACATCAAGGACTCAAAAACCCTAATAATATTCTTTTGTCAAGCGATGATTTTGATACAATACAACTCGACTACATCAAACCAACTCTGTGCTTTTGATATTCAATAGCAGTAAATAGAGAGGTATACAATAAAGCACAAGGCCTACAAAGACACGAAGCCCTAAAAGACTATTTCTTTGATATGACGACTTCGGGGCTTCACAAGGGTTTGAGTCTTCCTTTATATAACCATTCAGCAGCATGGGCATTTTTGTCATAGGCTAATGAATCGACAAACTAAATCATATATTTAGTCCTCATAATTTTTTAGGAGCAAATATATAATTTCCTTAAATGTCAAAACAACAATCTTAAGGACTAAGCTAAGTATAAACCGCATTTCCTTGCTTCTGAAAATACGCTTCTTGAGTAGCAATCCACGTGAATCAAATCATTAGAGAATATTCAGTAATCTTCACGTTTAAAATAAATCTCCTAGTTAGCAGAATCATGGCACGCTATGATATTGCACCAACATGTTAAGACATCTTGTCTGAAATCTTTCTAGAACTATTGTTTTAACAAAATGTAGTAAATACATGTCTAAAAACCTAACAATCGCCTCCTTTGGCAACTTTTGCCTAAAACAATCTTTGCATCAATCTTCAAAATATCAAGTAACTAACAAGGTATTAAAAAATTGTCAATTAGATATGCTAATATTTGTTCAAGTGTATAGGACCATAGACTTGACATCTTAAAAAGGTTCTGGAAGAACAAAAGAGAGCAAATGAATCAACAAAAAGGAATCTTGAAGCATCTGAAGCAAGTTTATCAGAAGCATCTCATTAGAAGCTAAAGATCACCAGAAGCTCTAGTTCATCAGGAGATGCAAGACTTAAAGCTTCAAACGCTGTTCAATGGATTTAATCTCGTCTAAGCATTGCAGAAGACTGGAAGAGTAAAGCAACGACTATTTTGAAAGGATTTGAAGGCATTGGATGCTTGTTCTTCAAAGAGCGTTGACAAAGTACAATTGTACGAAGTGTACAACCACTATCTCCACTACTCTGTTTTTGTCTCTGCTACAAGACAAGAAAAACAGCTCTTCCTGCAACGATGTTCCTTCACAATGCGAATGGATTTGAAATTGATCCTTCGTAGGACAATAACCATATCATGCAAAAGATCATTGGTGATTGATCAAAAGCTTCAAACGACTCTATTTTGATTTGCTGGCAATTCACAACGTCACTTTCACACCTCTATATAAAGGACTGAAGACTCAGAGAATGGTAATGCATGAAAGAGGACTCAACAACAATTTACAAAGTGCCAAAGCTCTGAAATTGTTCTGCATTCAAAAGTTCACTTAGAATTTCTTATCAAAGTTCATATCTTAGAAATTATAGTCTTAAGAGTCTGTATCTAATTTGTATTGTGAAAACCACTGATTGTATATCAAGTGTTCAACCTCAAACATTTTTCTAGTAATTCTGTTTGAATTAAGAAGTCTCTTGCAATTCTGCTTGAGCATTAGAAGTCTCTTGATTGTGTTCAGGAGCATATGAAGTCTCTTGTAGTTGTGCTTGAGCATTTGAAGTCTCTTGCTGTTGTGCTTGAGCATTTGAAGTCTATTGCTAGTTTTAGCATTGAGCAATTGTAATCAGATATTACATAGTGAACTCTCCTTGGAAGTGCAAGGGGGCAGGACTGACTTCCGGTTTGTGGAAGGAACCTGTATAATTGCTTTGTGTCTTTCTTCTCTCTCTCTCTCTCTCTCTCTCTCTCTATCTCTCTCTCTCTCTCTCTTTCTCTGTTTTTATCCGCTGCATCTAGTCCTGAACATCACTTCAGAAGTAGAACTCTATCTGCTTCTGATCAGTGTTTTCAGCTTAGGAGAAAAAGAAGAAAAAGCCAACATAGAGAAAATTCTGATTAATCCTTCATTGGAAGGTAAATCAAGAGATGAAATGGGCTTAGAATCGTTCGTTTGCACTGAAATAAGATTAAGCATAATGGGGATTCCGTTTTCTTCTCAGAAGACTCTATAGATTTTGTTATCAAAAGATCTTCTGAAGGAAGTTATAAAGGAGGTATAGGAAACAGCAAGACCAGCCCATGGAATGAAGTGGTAAACCATTCCATGTTCAACAGCAAGAAGAAATGAGTCTATGCTGATTTGAGCATGGAGAAGAAGATGCTTCTGAAGATTCAGAATGAGAATTTACTACCAAAAGGTGGTGGTAGTGATCAACCATCACTGGAGCACAAAATTCTGCTTCACTTCTTCATCAGAGGAGAACAAGCATATGATAAAAGAGCTTAGGGATAGCCAAGAAAAGAAAAGATGTTGGGTTCCCAATGGAAGGCTTATATCAGAAATTCTTCACCAGGGAGGGATTCTGAAAGCTCTTAGCCAAGTCAATTTCTTCACTGATGAGCAGCTAGGCACATATATTGGCAAAATCATCAATGGCAAAACTCTTAGGAATATGTCTCTAATTCCAAAAGATGCCTACAAAGAGCTCAGCACATACCTGAAGGAGTCTAATGCTATTTCAAATTTGATGGAAGATCTTCCTCCTATCGGCAAAAAGGATCCTCTTGATGTCTAGATAAACTACATCAAAGATCACTTTGCATCAACTGGCACGAAATTAAGGCTGGAAGATGTTCTTGAGAATATGTATGGTGGAGCCTTACTAGTGGCCAAGAGCAGGAAGACTAAGAGGAAGGCAATCACCAAAGATAAAAATCTAGATGATGGTGCTTCTAAACAACCTTCCAAGAAAGCTACAAAGGAGAAGGCTTCTTCTGAAGTGAATGGAGTTGGTCCTGATATACCAACCATTCGAGAGGAAGTTCAGGACCGGGATGTTGATAAGGTTCTGAACAAGAGAACCAGAAGTGGTAAAGATGCTGCTACTTCAAAAACTGCTCCTGATCAATCTTCAATCCCAAAGAAGAAGAGAAAGCAAGCTATCAGGAAGCTGAAATTAGTAGCATATGTGGCTGGAGATGAAGAGGATCAGAGTGTAGGTGCTTCTTATCTAGTCACAAGGGCGAGAATAAGTAAGAGAACTGCAGAAGTAACTACTTTACAGAAGGCTGAAGATGCTGCTACTCTTCAGAAGGTCCTGGAGTTAGCAAAGGATATTGAAGTTCCTGCTAAGCATCTTCTGAAAGAATCAATTGTTGAAGCTGCTCAGCTGGGGATTGAGCTTACTGTGGATCTTCAACAACTGGTAGCATCTGGTGAAATGTTGAAAGCTACTGAAGAAGTTCAGGAGGATGAAGCATCTAATTCAGGAGCTGGTGCTCTAGAAGCTGATAAAGGTAGTAATCTTGACTCTCCACATCACTCTAATTTCATTGTAGTGGAATCTAATTCAACCTCCATATCCTCTGAATCCACCTCCTCAACATCTTCTTCAGACTTAGATGATGTACCTTTAGGCCAAATATAGTCAACCATTAATAAAGACCTTTCACCATCAACCAAACTCCACAAAAAGCCTACTCAAAACATTCCATTTGAGCCTATACAACCTAGTGTTGATGAAAGGATATGTAGTATGTCTGAGATGAGAATCAAAGTCTGTGAAAGACTACCCCCTAACCATCCTTTCCAACCACCAATGGTTCAACCCCTCAACGTTATTCCTGCTGATGTGAATAATGAATCATCATCATCTCAACCCTCTTCAACCAACCAAACAACTGAAGCATCTATCTAAGAGAACTTGGTTAGTCATTATTCTAGTGAACTGCCAGGTGTTGAGTGTAACACTCCTATTTCTATTAAAACAATTAAACATGCGAATAATACATTTATTCAAGAAATAGAGGCTACGCCACATTCAAAAATTCGAAACCATGAACATGTATATAAAACTCAACAGTTGCAGCGGAATAGAAACCAGAGTGATCCAAATATGTACATGTCATGAATCAATAAATTATATCAAATAGATGCCTCTCAAAAATCCCAAACAAACGGGTAATCTCCAACATAACAAAATCCAAAAATAACATAATCTAGACCGATACAACAAGCCTAGATCAGAGCTGACTCAACACCGATATCGGAGAAAGCTCCCGATATCACCAAACACAAACTCACCAAGCACTACTCCTGCACAGCTTCTACCCATCCATACAGACATGTAGGCGGTTAAAACCACTGGGGGTAAGTATTACATTATCATAATCCAAATAGCAGTTATCATGAATATTTCAAATTAACATCATGCATTTGGCCAATAATAACCACACATTAATACTTGCATCACACTCCAATATCTCACATCAATAATCATTAATCACATGAACAATTATCAATTCACAAATATTCATTCACAATCACCAATCACATATATCAATAAGACTCATGCCATGATATGCACCTATTGACACATATATGCATGTGGTACCAAATCTCCAAAAGGTCGTCACCTTCGATGGATCAATTCACATCGTATGTAAGGGTTCACACCCGCCTTACATAATCTCTGAAGTAAAAGAGCTCAACCCTTTTACAACTACACGACTATGATGCATGGACATGTAATAAGACTCGATAATGCGACAACAATCACAATTTTCTCCACAATATATAGGACAACACCCAATTATATTGTTCATCTCTACATCATTTGCATTATCAAGAAAACATGCCCATTCACAATTTAAATCATAGTATTCATCATCACACATCAATATGATTATCAATAATCAATAATGTCATTCAACATCAACTATCACATATAGTTTCACCTATTCAACATTTCTTACACATCTCATGATAGACATCATATCCCACATAATCATTCATTCATACAACTTCACTTAGTTATATAAGCATGGCCACCACATTTCTTAAAACAAAACGACATAGAAAAGTTGAAAACCTTTAAACAATCTTAATTGACAATGTACTCATGAAATTAAGTCGCCTCCGGATCATCAACATTAACCCAAGCACAACTTAAGTTCATATGAAAATCCCGTTTTCACAACCTTCACTTTCCCACCCGAAATATCACTTTCTACTTGATTAAGATGTTTGACCACTCTTGCAAGTATTACCTAAGTCTATATGAGCTGTAGGATCAACTTGCAAGCTTTATTAATTTACAAAATTTGTTTTCGACAAAGTTTGGAATTCTCAAAATTCACAAGTTAAGACTGAATTCAAATTTTCAAGAATAGACAAGCAATCATTGTTCCAGTAGGTTTTGGAGGATTAACAGTAGTTAAACATGATTAAAGAATCATTTAAGAAAACTCGGATTGACCCCCAAAGACCCGGAACAAAAGATCAAAGTGACTGAAACTGGACATGTTCGCTTAAGCGACCACCTCGTGCGCTTAAGCGAACAAGTTACAGTAGCAACTCACTTTGTTCGCTTTCTAGTCGCTCACCAGTTCGCTTAAGCGACTACATGTTCGCTTAAGCGAACGAGTTCCAGTAGCAACCAGAAATCTTCGCTTACTTGCTCGCTCACAGTTCGCTTAGGCGAATTGAACCCAGAAAAGCTATGAGTGTTCGCTTACCAGGTCGCTTAAGCGAACCTCTAAGCGAACCTTCACAGGTTTGTAGAAAAAGTTACGGGTTTGGACCCCTTTTCACTCTAAACCCCCAAATTTGATCCCTCATTACCCAAATGTGTTTCCAGAACGTGTTTATAGGTCAATATGACTAAAAACACTCATAAAGACACAATCAAACTTGAAAACACTTGACATTTGGACTAACTCATCATTTTCAATAAAACACCAACAACATCTCAAATTAACATCCTCAATTCATGAATATGCATACCCAAGCAATGATTCATCAACCACAACATCAATTAACAACCATAACATCAATTGAACAAGAATCAAATCTCAAATTAACAACAATTTGGCAAAATTCACCAATTGAGCACAATTTTCACAACTTATCATTTTTACATATTTGAACATGTAATTTCCCCAACAATCATACAATTATCATCAATTCATGCATACAAACATATCATCATAGTTGGAGCACGAATTTAGCAACAATCATCCATAAGCAAAATTCATACAATATTTGAAAATTTACCAAATGATGATGATTATGATAAAGACTAACCCCTTACCTTAGATAAAGATGAATCCCAACTTAGGCTTCAATTTAGCTCCTAAGCTCACTCCAATCTTGATTCTTTAAGCTCTCCCTCTTCTCTCTAACCCTAGTTCTTCTCTTCTCCCACTTTCTCTCTCTAGAAAAGTATTTCTACACTCCAAACGATATTTAACTAATAACGGTAAAATATCACTAACGGTCACTAAACGGTAAAATCTCAATTTACTCTAGTAACTTAATGAAATAACTATTCTCACTAATCACTAAAAGTGATTCTCACCCAAAATTATAATTTTACCCGTTCTCACAAAATGACCAAAATACCCTTAATTCTAAAATGACTAAAATACCCTTATAACACGGAAACCCATGAAAATGCACCCAATGATGAATAATAACACACAAACACATAAAACAGATAATAAAAGCAATTAAAATAAATCTAGTTAAAAATCGGTGTCATACCCCAAATTTGGACCATTTGAAATCTTTTTTGTCCACATTTTATAATAGTCCAGATTCTCTTTTATTCGTTTTTTTTTACCTTTTAAAACTCGTGTTTTTCGTCATTAATCATTTAAAAACTTTCGTTTTGCATTTAAGTCCTCGCTTGCATTTTTTACAACATTTAAAATCACTCCATTTGCATTTTTATAACGCATTTTATAATCTTTTTATGTCATAACAGGCAAGTCATTTTAAAAATGTCTAATTGTATTTTTAAAAGGCGTGTCTTTTTAATCATTTCAATCAAAATTTCGGCAGGGAGGATACTTTGAAGTACCTCATGTCAAATTTCGAAGAGACCTTTTTATTTAATTAATATTTTATTTTTATTATTCCACGTGACTTTCTTTCTTTCTTCCATCTTTTCTTTTCCTTTTTCTTTATTTTTTTTATTATTTTATTTGTTAAGTCTTTGTCCCCAAGTCACCAACAGGGGTATTTTGGTCTTTGATCTGTACCAGAGCCAACCCTATTTTGTCACTATAAATACACTGTCCAATCATCGGGAAATGGGTCCGAAATTACTGTTCATGAGTCAGAGAATTTTCAGCAGTAGCCATTAATTCACAAAACCCTAATTTCTACTTTCCCAACCAGTTTTCAGATCAAACACTAAAATTACAAAGAAAATAACATGAACTCATGAAGAATATTCATAGATTCATCAAAATCCAGCAACACAAAACTTAAGCAAAACCTCAAATCAATCCATACAACCACACAAATCATCATCATCCAAACTGTACAAACAGATCTGAAACAAAGACCGGAAGGAGAGGAGCAAACCGAACCGGAAAAAGGAGAGGAGCAAACCGAACCGGAAAAAGAGGAGGAGAACCGGACCGGATTCAAACAAAGAGAGAGAGATCGGAAAAAGAGGTAATGGTTTTCTTTCAACTTTATGTTGTGTTTTGTATGAAGTTTTTTTTTTTGAAACTAAATTTGTAGATCTAGCTCAAATTTCTCTACCCTTTTTAAAACTAACACCGGATTCGAGTAGAGGAAGGGAAGAGGAGTGGTTTGATGTAAAAAAAATTCGAAAAAAAGCAAAAAAAAAACTCCGGCGCGGCGGCGCTCCGGCCGACCACCACGCCGGAGCAACTCCGGCCGCCCCTCTTCATCTTCTCCGGCCGTGTTGTTCTTGAGGGAGGAGAGAGCTTCTCTCTCTAAGTTTAACTTAGAGAGAGAAGTGTTTTAGAGTTGTGTTGTTTTTTTATTAAATTTGCTTTTATAGTGATTTCTTTTTTGCCGGATCACACGCGCGCGTACTCATAACCATACAATGCTCCATCGCGTTAGTAGCCATCAGATCTGGATCGTTCCTTGATCTGACGGCCACTGTTTGATCTGTCTTTAAATTCTGTATGTGTTCTGCTGTGTGGACTGTGGTATGTTTTCTGTTTGAACCGTCAGATCGTTGATCTGACGGTCGCTGTGCTCTCTATGTTTCCTTCTCTATTTTGTGCTTTTTTTTTAAACCCTTGGATCTTTGATCCAATGCCTGTGATGAGATTTGATCTTGCTGAGCCAATGTTTTATTATTTCTTATTTTTAATTGTCTTTATTTTTAAATACTGTTTTTTACCCTTTTTTTGACATTTTTGTGTTTAGAAAAATTCCAAAAAATATTTTTCACACTATTTTAATTTTCTCTAATTTTAAAAATCCATCCTATTTGTTTTTTTTTTTTTTTTTTTTTTTTTGTTTTGTTTATTTCTTATATGATGATCTTAATTATTATTTGTCTTAATTCTCGCTCATTATTTCTTATGTCTCATTCATCATAATATTTCTTGTGATTACTAACTATTTAATTTTGTCTTGAATCATAGCATGCACCTTTAATTTTCCTATCATTTTATTTTGTCATTGACTTAGTGTGTATAAATAGGAAATTGATGTAATTTTATTTCTTGCATTTTTATTTTTTGGCATAAAGGCCTTAGGGTTGTATTTAGGAATTGATGTAATAATGTAGGTAACACAAGCACCGACACTTGCACCGACACTACCACAATTTATTTACCGTTTCCGCTCGTTTTTTTTTACGACGCTACGTTAGTTTTCACCTTTAGTTTAGAAAAATTATTTTCTCAAAAAAAAATCAAATATGCAAAACTTCAAAATCATTTTCTTAATAACATTTTTTCCTTTATTTTCTTAATCAAACTCTCAATCAATTTTAATTCAACTTCAATCATTTTCAAAATTTAAAATTAATCAACCTCACTCATTTCTTTTATCTCATGCCTTGAGGCCTCTTTCTATTCTTAAAACCATTTTCAAAAAAATCTTAAAATCAACCTAACCCACCAAAGAAATTCTTGAGTGGAACTACGTCGGTTTTGATCCCTTTCCCAAAAAGGGTACGTAGGCAGAGGACTTGTCCTTCCAAATCAAATAAAAATAACCAAAAACATACTTCTTCTCCCTCCATTCTTTCACTTAGATTTTAGGTAATAATTTTTCAAGTAAGCCAAATGAATTTAGCACAAGATAATTTAGGTAAGCGGTTCCTTCGGAGTACCGAAGTCGTTTAGGGTGCTTAACACCTTCCCTATTCGAAACCAACCCCCGAATCCAAAGTCTCGATAAGGGTTTTTACTCATTTTTTCCCTTCCCACGAATAAAAATTGAGAGTTCGAAGATTGACGATTCAAATCAATCAATGGTTTGATATCCGAAAATCGGGGAGCACAATCGGGCTGTTACATTGAGCCTAACTTACAAAGAGCCTCTGAAGTAGCTTCTGATGAAGTTGCTTTAGAAAGCCCCCAACAACAAGCACCAAACTCACAGATGGCCCCAAATACCTCTGCCTCTGAACATGTTGTTTCTAAACTTTCCGTTCCTGAACAACTTGCTTCTGAACAAATTGTATCTCTTTCTATTCCTGAAATCGTCAGTGAACCTGACTTTATGATCACATAATCAGCAATCAAACTCAAACCTCCACAAATGACCAACCTTCATCATCAAACTTAGCCATATAGCCTTGTGCTCCTGCCAACCCAAATATCCCTTCTCCACCCACATTATTTCTAGATTCTACTATTTTAACAGATGTGTGTGAGAATATATTTAAGGTGTTGAACAACTTGGTTCAAGCAAGGAATAACCTTCTTCACAAGGATAGTTATGAGAAGCTTTGGAAAAGGCTAAAGGAGAGAGTTGACTTTGTTTTGAATGAGCTACAAAGAACATGTATGGATGCTTAAGACTCAGCTCAACAAAAGCTTCAAGATTGGCTAAAACGTGTTGATAGCTATCTGCAACAAGTTAAAGTTCTAAGAAATTGGGTGCAAAATCCTCTGTGCTTAAGAGAAAGGAATGCTACTGATTTCATTCCTACTGGTGTGCATCCCAAGGAATTGGATTTAACTTGGTTGAGCAAGGTTAACTTCAAATCAGCCTCTACCAACTTGGATCTGAAACAAAGAAATGCTGATTTGGAAAGAGAGAAGAAGAAGTTTAAGAAGGAACTCATGGAATAAAAGCTACTCTTGCTTGAAAACAAGTCATCCACTGAATTAAAGCTGGAAGAAGCAAGAGTGAGAGAAGAGAATCTAATCACAATCAAAAAGGGGGAGATTGTTGGAACAAAATGTGTTTAACATTACCCTTTGTGAGTTTAGATGATAGCAAGGTATTAAAAATTGTCAATTGGATATGCTAATATTTGTTCAAGTGTATAGGACCATACACAAAAATTTGACATCTTAAATAGGTTCTGGAAGAACAAAAGAGAGCAAATGAATCAACAAAAAGGAAGCTTGAAGCGTCTGAAGAGAAGTGCTCTTGAAGTCACAGTGCTCTTGAAGTAAAAGTGCTCCTAGAGTGATGACATCATCAGAAGCAAGTTCATCAGAAGTATCTCATTAGAAGCAAGATCACCAGAAGCCGAAGTTCATTAGGAGATGCAAGACTTAAAGCTTCAAAGGTTGTTTAATGGATTTAATCTCGTCCAACCATTGCAGAAGACTGGAAGAGTGAAGCAACGACTATTTTGAAATGATTTGAAGGCATTGGATGCTTATTCTTCCAAGAGCGTTGACAAAGTACAATTGTACGAAGTGTACAACCACTATCTCCACTACTCAGTATGTGTCTCTGCTACAAGACAAGGATAACAACTCTGCCTGCAACTATGTTCCCTCTTAATTGGAATGGATTTGAAATTGATCCTTCATAGGACAATAACCATATCAGGCAAAAGATCGTTGGTGATTGATCAAAAGCTTCAAACGACTCTATTTTGATGTGCCGACAATTCACAACGTCTCTTTCACACCTCTATATAAAGGAGTGAAGACTTAGAGACTGGCAAGGACTCAACAACAATTTACAAGTGCCAAAACTTTGCTTAAATTGTTCTACTTTCAAAGCTCACTTAGAATTTCTTATCAAAGCTCATATCTTAGAAATTCCAGAGTCTTAAGAGTATGTATCTGATTTGTATTGTGAACACTAGTGATTGTATATCAAGTGTTCAACTTCAAACATTTTTCTTTGTAATTCTGTTTGTATATCAACTCTATCTGTTTCTGATCAGTGCTTTCAGCTTAGGAAAAAAAGAATAAAAAACTAACACAATTCAACCCCCCCTGGTGTTTTTCTCACCTTCAATTTGGTGTGTGATCAGTGATTATATTTTATAATGTTCGCTGAACCATAATCCGACCCACATCCTTGAAAGCCCTTGGAGCCAAACTTAGAAATTCTTATTATCATTTTTTTTTACCTTGGAATCCAATTGTTATCAACACATAACCAAAATACTCAATGTTTAACATGCAAAAATATAAATTGAAATAAAAATAAGATTTTGTTTTATAAGTGATTTAGTGTATGTGTTACGGTAAAAGTCGAATCATACACCAAATAGATACACACTAGGTGGAATATTGTTTGTTGCGTATTTTTTAGTTGCTTCATATTGAAGGGAAGATGAATAATCAAAGTATGGTATTGAACTAACGTAATTTAGATTTTGTACATTATACTTTATATGTTTGTGATACACTTCATAAATATTTAATTAGATTGAATGAGATTCACATGAATGTAGCAATGTCTTTTGAAAAGAAGCTAACTACCCAAAAAAATTCAATGTGAAGTTATTATAAAGTTCAGGCTTTTATCTTTTGGCATTTAGCTTATACAACATGGTTGATGGTCCAGTTAGACGGCTTATCGGCTCAATTTTTAACCTAAATGATGAAACCTGATTACACAAAAGTTTTGAAATATATTTTTGCAACAGTCTTTATATTCATCTTGTTTTCGATTAAGTTTTTGCTTAATTATCCGACACAACATGTGATGATATTTAGATTTGATATGTGATGTTTGTAAGTTGTTTTTATTTATAACAAAATAATTATGGTAAATAAATGGATGATAGTTGTGCAAAGTCATTGAATATTAAAATATTGTTATTATAACACTTCCTTTTAGTCTTAAAATATTGTTATGTCTTTTTTTTTTTTTCTTTAACCAAAGGAAGATGCAGCCAGAGAAGCTACATCCCCATAATATATTCAATAAAAAAGAAAAATTACAAGGATAAAGATAGAGAGGGGGGACATAAAACCAAACCCTCTAGAGTACTAACAAAATCTAAAGTTAGGATAGCCAAGCTTATTCCAAACAAATTCTGCATAAACTTGAGAAGGAACACTAGAGTACCAAAAATGAGAAGACAAAGCCAAACCTATGTTAGCAAGACTGTCTGCACATTGATTTCCTTCCCTATATATATGAGTAACAATAAAACTGAAGTTGGACAGCAGGTGCAAGCAGTTATCCCATCTATTCCTTAAACTCCAAGGAACAATCTTAGAAGACTTAAAAGCTAGAAAAACTAACATTGAATCTGTTTCTAACCAAAGTCTATGCCAATTGTTGATATGAGCTATCTCAATTGCCACCATAGCTCCAATAAGTTCTGCATTCAAGGCTGAAGCTATACCAATGTTGATCGTAAAAGCACCAAGAAACTCTGAATTTACATCTCTAAAAATCCCTCCACAAGCAGCATTCCCACTTGCTCCACTAGCAGCTCCATCAGTATTACATTTCACCCAGTTGAGAATTGGAGGAGACCAAAGCACTTCTTTGATTATGTGAGGTTTGGGTGGATTGATCTTTACATCAAAATGTTTAAGTATGACAAACTCTTGTATACAAGACTTAGCAGCTAAAGAAGTTGTACTGCCTGTTAAAGAAGCTCCTGAAATTATGAAATTAATAGCAGCCCTATGAGGAATAACTATATCATTGAACCTCTTTTGGTTTCTGCAAAACCAAATTACATTGGAACAATGGATTATGGCTGATAGAATCACAGTTTTGCATTGGGGAGACCAGTTTCTATCAACAATATTGAGGATATCCAAATAACTAGCAAAACTACAGTGAAGATTGATAATGATTGGAAGCCAAGACCAAATATGAATTGAAAATAAGCAGTCAATAAATAGACGAGTAGAAGATTCATTATGCAGACCACATAGATTGCAGATAGAAGGGAGATGACATCCTCTTTTGGCTAGGTTCTCATCTGTTGGAAGTTTATCTATGAGCAATTTCCAAACCATAAGAGATTTGGAGGGAGGAATAGAAATATGCCAAATGGTTTTAGCCCACCTAATGGACTGTGATGGAGGAGCATGAAATAAATAAGCATCTTTAAAGGTGAGGTTACCATCATGTGATGCCTTCCAGATAACTTTGTCTTCTTTAAAGGAATTAGGGATAGTAGTACGTTGTAATTTCTGATTGAGCATTGGGAAGGTATTCAAAATGTCTTGAGGAACACTCCATCTGTTATCAAGAATAAAAGCTGACAGTTTAGTTTGCAGATGAGGATGGAGGTTAGGAGGAATATTCAAAAATGATGTCAGTGGTTCTCCACACCAAGGATCAATCCAAAATCTGATAGTTTCTCCATTACCTATCTTCCAAGTAACTTCTTCATGTAAAGTGGTGAATTTGTGTTTTGCACTACTCTAGACAAAAGAAAAAACATGATAATTAATTGGCTTAGTATCTGTAACGCCCACTTTTAATTAATCGATTATTTAATTGAGTCTAGACGAGTTATATTATATTTATATAATATATGTGTGATTTATGATGATTTACGATGTTTTAGATGATTTATGTGATGTGACGATTTTTTTATGAGGAGATGGGACTTATTTTGTTGTTTAATAAAATAAGATTTGAAAATAAAATAAAATATTTAGTTAGGGGCTGTTTTAAGATTTTAAAGAGTTTTGGGGAGAAAGAGGGATAAGATAAGATATTAGTAAGAGATATAAAAAGGAAAGACCTAGGTTTTTAGAAACACTTTGTACGTACGACTGTTTTTGGAGAAAAGAGAGAAAAAGCCAAGAGAAGAGCAAGAGAGACCTAGGGCTGCGATTTCTTCAAATTAAGGTAAGGGTGAGACTAACTCTGCAATTTTATTAATCATGTAATCCATCTGGTTGTAATTAGCAAGAAATAGGATTGAATTGGAGAAGTCGAGAGTTAGGTCAAATCCTTAGAATTGATGATTAAACGGTGAAAATTGGTTAGATTGATGTAGAAACTGTCCTTTGACCCTAGACTATGAATAAGATGAATTTTGGAATTGAAATTAGGCTTAAAACCATATGAGCTGTTGAATTTTCGTGAAAAACTGCATTCTACCCGAGCCTATATTCATCGCTCGCCCTCGCGAACGATGATCCTCGCCTCGCAAGTGATGAAGTTCATCGCTCGCCACGCGAGCCTTTTCCCTTCGCCTCGCGAGTTGCATGTTGCAGCTCGCCACAGCGAACAACCTTACTCGCCATAGCGAGCATGACCAGAGAGCATGTTGAATTCTGTATTTTTGACTTTTGAGTTGAACCATAGATGTTTTTGAGTGCCTAAAGATGTTTATTAAAGATTAAATGATAACTTAGAATGAGATTGAACCTGGTTTGGCTTAGAACAACTTTAGTTGAGAATCTGGCTTGCACTCGCCATGGCGAGCAGATGCTCTCGCCTCGCGAGCACTTCCAGAACTGAATGCAAGTTAGGATGTTGCGACCTGTGTCGCATAATTTGATTAGAGATGGACCCCTGGGTAGTAATGTGACCTATATAAGATGTTAACTGCAATCTGTGAAGCTGATATGAGATGTTAATGTTGATTATAATGTGATTTAATGTTTAATTGCATTGCTTGAAATGTTAATAAATGAATGATTGAGATGATGCTTGCTTTTATTTAATATCTCTACATGATGTGATAATGTTGTTGTGATATGCTTATGCTGCTATTGTTGTTTAACCAACTTGCATGATTCTATATAAGATGATTAAGATGATGTTGAACTCCAAATTATTGGATACATAAGAGATGATGATTAAGATGTTTTAAGAGATCGAGTCCATGCATTAGCATACATATGTTGGGGGCTTATGCCCTGGAGCTTAGTACTCAACACGATGGAGCATTAGCTCAAATTAGCGATGGGGGCTTATGCCCTGGAAGAATATTAATACTCAAATAACGTTGGGGGCTCATGCCCTGAATTGGTACCACATGCATATAAGATGTCTAAGTTGCATTGTCGCATTGTCGACTTAAATGATGAAAGATGTTAAGATGTTATGTTATTTATGATCTTTAAATGAAGTGATTACTTGATATTTTATTATCAATGATGCTATGATGTTTAAGATGTTTATGTTTAAGATGTTTATGTTGTTAATTACGATTGTTGAATTATATTGATTAATATTATTGTTTTGTGAAATCTCACCCCTTCTGCTTGGAAATGTTGTTCTTCGTATGAGTAACTTGCAGGTGATCGAGCGTAGGTTGTTGTTGTGCTGTCGTGAGTGGCCTTGCCTCATTGAGTCTTAGGTTGCTCAGATACGTAACGGGATGGGGTTTATGATATGCATGCTTCATTTCCTTTACGTATTTGACTATGATGTCTGATGAGATAAAACCGCAAGTGCACGGTCTTACCGAAGTAGTATGAAAAGAGTATCGTTCCGACAGGGAGTAGTTCAATTTAATTAACCTTTAGAGATGATTAGAAGAGAAGAGAATTGTAAGTTGGGGGTTTTCAAACGGTTGAAAAATTAATATAATAAAAGGAGCCTTGGGATCGTTGGTTTCATCTAAATAACAAGTCCTTCTCAAACCAAAACTATAAGCTTATAATGTTATGTTAGACCTAATTTCTCAAGACAGTTTCTCTTATGTTCCTCTAGCAACCAAGCCTATTTCGCTGACTTGATTACTATCAGATTTTGGTTCCTCTAACAACCAAGCCTATTTCGCTGACTTGATTGTTATTAGTTCCCTCGAAGGTCGAAACTATATGTCTCAAAGATTGCAAAGCCTATTTCGCTGACTTTGCAATCCTTGTCTGAATTCACTTGTTCGAATATCAAAGCTCCACTTTCGTTTTATGAATTGATATTTGGAATAATGGATAAACAATTATCAAACCCTCCACTTTCGTTTCCACAGTTTGATAATGGTTGATCTATGTTAAGACGGTGAATTCAGATAAGAAATTAGGGTTACATAAGATTAAGGCTTAGAGCTTGGTTTGATTAGGATTATGTCATTTAGACTTATCCAACAATCCCAAGACAAGGAGAAGTCTACTCACTCATGTTCATCGTAGACATGGGGGAGAAGAGAGAAAGCATAAAGGTAAATGACAAGAAAATAAAGGAAAAGAAAAGAACTTTAATTAGAAAAACAATTGTCACTTATTGAATTCCAAGTAAAGATGAATATTTGTGATGGATGGCTACTCTATTTATAGCATTTGTTCGACTTAAAATCTAAGCTATTACATTCGGGCTAAAAATAGAGTAGCTTAAAATCTAAGCATAAGCAGCAAAAGTGACTCTGGAGGGTGGCACGGCCGTGCCAATGTTAGCACGGGCCGTGCCAAGCTACTGACATGGGGGAGACATATTTTTGTCTCTCAATCTTCATATTTTTGCATCCAATCGGCTCCAAGTCCCTTTCTTTTGCTCCAAGACTCAATCCATCCAATATTCATTCCTGAAATAAAATAAAATGCAATTTAAAGTAAACTATCATAAAAGGGAAATAATACTAACATAAAATAAAATAAAATCTAAATAAAACTAAACTAAAAAGCATATTAAAATAGTCAATAAATGACTCATCAATGTTTATGAATTGATTTGTTTAACTGAATTTATTTGAGATATTATGATAGGGCCTGCGTGCCAAGACAATTTATGATTTTGAATTAACTCCGCTGCGATGATTGAGATATTTTGTTGGAAGTTAAATTGTTATTTAACTATTTTAGATTATGTGAAATGTGATATCCCGTTTTGTGATGTTTACTCTGATTTATGTTAAGAAATTTTTATGTTGGGAAAACGAGGTGTTACAGTATCCCTTAATACCCTGCTTCTAACTAATTGAGCCCATTGTAAGTCTGACTGCATGATGTCCCAACAATTCTTCAAATTACTTGCTTCATTAATATCTGATAGATTCCTTATACCAAGACCTCCTTCTTTGAAAGGATTACACACCTTGTGCCAAGAAACAGTTACAAGTTTCCTTTGATTTATGTCTCTACTCCAAATAAAATTCCTCATCCATTTTTCCAATTCTTTCAACAAATTAACTGGCGAAGAATAGATGGAAAGACAATGAAGAAGCATGTTTTGTACCACACTCTTGATTAATTGCACTTTACCAGCCATAGATAAAAGTGAAGCTTTCCAAGCAGATAGCTTATTTTTTACTTTATCAGCAAAAGGTTGAAAATAGATGCTTTTAGGCTTGCCTTTAAAAATTAGGAACCAAGATATTGAAATGGAAGGGAACCAATTGTAAAACCTAGATGATTAGCAATTTGATTTAATCTATGATTGGAAGTAGAACCAATTGGATATGGATGTGATAAGGTTAGAGGCATTCCTAATTTTGGCCATTCTAGGGAAAAAGGTTGTATTCCTATCACCCTGACTGAACCAATTTACTCTAGATTTCTGCTGCCAGTATGTTTCTTCAATTTCAAGGACTTTTTCAAGTTGAATTTGAGCATTCTTCTCTTGATTTATAAGCTCATCAGTAACACCAGAACTATCAATCTCTGCTTGTATGAGATCCACCTTATCAGTAACTTCCTTTACTTGTACATGAATGTCATTAAATGTAGTTTTGGTCCATACTTTCAAAGTTGTTTTCAGATGCTTCAACTTTTGATTCAACACAAACATTGGACAACCTATGAAGTTATTATTACAGCTATCTTTAACAACATTGATACAGTCAGTGTGTGATATCCACATCTTCATGAATTTAAATTGAGAGGAGTATTGAATATCATCATTTCTAAACTCAAGAAGAATAGGAAAGTGGTCAGACCTAAGTTTGGTTAAGGTAGAGCAAGATACCAGATTGCAGGCATTGAACCAATCCTGATTACATATTGCCCTGTCCAGCCTCCTTTGAATATTAAACCTGCCTCTCCTACCATTTAACCAGGTATAATCCGCACCTCTAGTGTGAATATGGATCAGATTATTACTATCAGTCCAGTTTTGGAAATCCTGCATAGCAACTTGTGATGGTCTATAGTTACTTCTCTGCTCATGTGCACCAAGAATGGTGTTAAAATCACCCATACAGCACCAAGGGAGATTGATAGTATCTTGGATATTTTTCAGAGTATCCCACAATTGTCTTCTTTTAGTTAAACAATTTGAAGCATAAACACCAGTGATCCCAAAAAATTTACCATTCAAATCAACTAGCAAAGTGATTTGTTGATCATTTGAACATATAAGAACATGGTTGATATTTTTAGAACAGAAACACCAAATGTTTGGCAGTAAGGTACCTCTATTATTAACACATAACAATTTCATTCCTTGTTTATCTAGCCAACTCATAGAAAACTTGGCTATATTCATCCAAGGTTCAGAAATAAAACAAATGTTTGGTTTATGCAACTTCAAAAGTTTCTTAAGATCTAACTTTGTTATGTTCCCCTTAAGTTCCAAAAAAGTTCCAAAAAATTCCCCTTAAGTTCCAAAAAAGACTCTTCATTTCAAAGGTGATGAGGACCAACTTTTGATCTGGTAGAGTAGGTACTTTTCAAAAGAGCAGTTTTCTTAGCCTTCTTTGTGCCTTTAGAGATGACTTTTTGGAAGCCTTCATCATCCATCTAGTTCATTTGATCAATTGGTGACTGATTTGGTTGGAAACTGTTAGCTTGGGAAGCAGGAAATCTGTCAGCAGGTTCATCAGCCGGCAACTCTTGTAGATTAACCCAAGCAACTTTAAGAAAATCAATATCATTATGTGCAAGATTAGCTTTTGATGGCACACTATTCATACTTTTCATAGGGCTCTCCTGAACATCCTAATTCTGAGTATTTGCAACAAACTCAGAAGTTTCACTGCTCAATTCCTGCACCTGTTTAGCATTAACCAAGTTAATTGGGGATTTCCCTGCATCAATCTGAGCAAAGGCTGCATTGTGTGCTTCAATTGTATTATTTATCTCAGTTTCCAGTTCAACATCTTCCTTGCTCCTTTTAGATGAAGAGTCAACAACATTAACCACCTCCGGCATCTTGTTAACCACTCTCCATTCAGGTCCTATTTTGCTTTTCCCCTGAACTTTCTGCATTTTCTGAGGAACATCTGCATCAGGAACCTTATGGACCTGCTCCTTCATTGTCACATCTTTATCCTTATTTATTAATCTTTTGCATATCTCAAAATAGTGTCCAGTGCATTGACAGTTAGTACAAAAATCAGAGAGATTTTCATATTCAATGTCTACATAGAAAGCATAGCCCTTTCTTTCTACTAAAATTCTGTGTATTAAATCCTGAGCCAAATTAATATCCACCAAAACTCGAGCATAGTGGCCAAAGACTCTATCCAATCTTGGTTTACTAGGTGATGGAATCAGTGGAAATAGGTGTACGTACCTACCCCACTAGCAATAGCAAATAATATCCTCTTCCTCCAATATTCCTGGGAAAGGCCAAAAGTTCTAATCCATACCTGCACAATAGTTTGTTGTTGCATACTAGAGCTGAAATCTTTAGACCATGCAAATAGCTTCAAAATTCCAGGGTTTAATGACAAGAGCTAACTGATCTAACCCTCCTATGATCCTCCAAAGAAGAGAATAAATTCATAAAACCCTTTCCCAATATAGGTAATTCCATAAGACCTTCAACTTGGCGCGCATGCTATCTATGGTAACAGGTGTGACCCTTTAGGCCATATTATTCTCCCATGCAAATTGTGGTTACACTCTTCTAATCCAGCAATATACTCATCTTCAGGAATTTCAATTGCAATTCCATCTCCTTTCTTGCATGGCTGAGGTAATTGACTGATTGGAACATATACATCGAAATATAAATCATTTTTGATTCCGTTCTTTTTTTTACTAGAATAAAATTTATCTTCAACCACCGATGTTTATATATGTCGGTAAGTAGTCTCCTCACACTTAAGGTTGTGTGTTCAATTCGTACCGTCAAATTGAGATCCACTTTGGTTTTTGATCAGAAAGTATATTTGATTTTGCTCGCTGAACTCTAAAATTGACCCAGATTCATTAGCCCCTTTGGAGCCTAACCCGCATTTTTTTTTACGTTGAAATCCAATTGTCATCACCACATAACCAAAATACCCAATGTTTAACACACAAAAATATAAATCGAAATAACAAAAATAAAATAGAGGTTTGCTTTCTAAATAACCAGGTGTATGTGTTGTTTTAAATTTGAATCACGCACCAATTACATATACGCTAGGTGGAATATTGCATGGTGAGTTTGTTTAGTTGCTTGATATAGAATAAAATATTTGTAATCAGAATATGGTAGTGAACTACTTTAATTTAGTTGGTGGTTATGTGTGTGTGATGCACTTCAGGAATCTTTAATAACATCGGATGAAATTCACATGAATGTTGCAATATCTTTTGAAAAGATGCTAACTACCCTAAAAAGTTCAATGTGAAGTTATTATAAAGTTGATGGTTTTATCTTTTGGCATTTTGCTTAAACAACATGGTAGATGGTCAATTCACACAAATTATTGGTTCCATTTTTATCCTAAACGATGCTACTTGATTACACAAACAAATTGATATTTAATTTTTCAACCGTTTTTACATTCATCTTGTTCTTGATCGAGTTTTTGCATATTTCTCCAACACATCATCTAACAATATTTAGATTTCATGTAAAATTTTATTTGTTAACTTGGAGTATGCTAATGTGATGTACAGCCAAAATGCTTGTGGGATATATATATATATATATATATATATATATATATATATATATATATATATATGACACTATTTTGAAGATATAAATGATATATTTTTTGTTATTCTTATTTACAAAGATAAGTTAAGAATGTTGATAATTTAAGAATAAAGTAATTAAACATTGCTACAACTTATTATGTGCACATAGTGTTCTAATATTTTAACAATATTTGATCCTAAATATTCATATAGGAGTGCATCGTAACTTAAGAATTAAATAAGCTTTATTCATGGTATCCATAATAAGAATGTCATTTCGAATAAGAAGTGTAATTTTAAAAAAATTTAAAAATTGAATTTTCGAAGTTGCATAATTAGAAAGGTGGGGACTAAATTATCAAAAGTTCTAAAATACAGGGTCCAAAACAGAAATTAAACCTTAAACAAAATAATATAATATAATTAACATACTTAATCACTTATACTTATAACTTATAAATCATTTATTTAGTAATACAACCATACAACACAATACAGTTCATAAGAACATAAAAATAATAAATAATAAACTTATAAAATATAATTATAATTATTGATTACTCCAATGTAGATATTGTTTGAGGGTGGTATTTACAATATTCATCAAGTTGATGATTTTGAATATTTTGTCAACTTTATTTCAACAACCTATAGGGAAGAAATGGCGTTGGAGATGATGACTTTGTATAACGACATTCACCCATCAAGCATACCATTATCGGACATATCCTTCCACAACCCCCACAGTTTAAAGGGTCGAAATTTATGTTTGCACAAAAACCATTACAACAGCGCCAATTACCAATAGTTGGACAACGACGTCCGCATATCCTACAATTGTTAACATCTTTAGAAATATCCACGCAACTGTTTCTACAACATACATATCTTGGTGGGTATTCTCCATTACTACATATCCATTGTCTATTTGTGCAACCAGGATATTCTTGATCCTCACCGACTTCGTTTAAAGCACTGTTGGTATAATTTTCACTCACTTCATAATTTGGAGTTGGTGAAATAATTTTCACTCACTTCATAATTTGGAGTTGGTGAAATTGATTGATCACCATCAATTTTGATTACAAATACAAAAAGTAATGTTAATAAATGTGACAAAATATGTTGCTACACACACACACACACACATATATATATAAGTGTTTATATGAAATAGACGCAACTTTTGTAATATGCTTGAACATGCTTTTCTTGCTTGTATAACGTGAAAAACTTGATCTCAGTTTATGGATGGTAACCTTAATTTTTGTTTGTTTGTGGTTTTAGTATGTGTTTGGTTTAATCTTGTAAGAGTTAAAATTAATAAAAATGCTAGAAATTAATTTTAGGCATTTTTCAGGAATTAAAAGATGTAATTTTTACATAGAAATTGATGTACATATAAGTTTGACAAATGTTTCTTTTTTAATTCATATAGTTTACTTTATTTTACTGATTTTTTAATAAATTCATATACCACACATTTCAACACAACTATAAAATTACTACAAAATATATAGAATTTATAACAATATTTTGTACTAAAAAATAGAATCTAAGCAACATTTTTTTTTTTTAGGAAGAATGTAAGCAACATAATCACTATTACAAGTCTGCATATGCTTGTTATAGATATTTATAAAAATGAGAATCTTCAAAGAAATAAAAAAAATCTCTTTCAAATGACTGTGTCTTTGTATAACTTCTATGATAAATAAAGTTTTGCCAATTATTTTTATTTATAACAAAATCATTATTGTATATAAATGTGTCATAAGGATGTATAAGTCATTAAATATGAAAACATGGTTATTTTAACTCTCAACTAACAAGCTTTAAGGATTCTATGAACTTTCGAATTTCGTTCTTTCGTCATTTATTTTCTTTTCTACTTTATCACATCAAAATATAAATCATTTTAGATTCAGTTCATTCTTTTACCAGAATAAAACTTATCAACATCCAACGATGGTTATATAAGTTGGTAAGTAGTCTCCTCGTCCCTAAGGTTGTGAATTAAACTCTAACCATCAAAATGAGATATAATTTGGTGTGTGATCAGTGATTATGTTTTATAATGCTCGATTAACCATAATCCGACGCACATCCTGGAGAGCTGTTGGAGCCAAACTCACATATTTTTATTATCATTTTTTTTTACCTTGGAATCTAATTGTTCTCAACACATAGCCAAAATACTCAATCTTTAACACGCAGAAATATAAGTTGAAATAAATAAAATAAAATAAAATAAAGATTTTGTTTTATAAGTGATTTCGTGTATGTGTTACGGTAAAAGTGGAATCACACACCAAATAGATACACACTAGCTGGAATATTGTTTGTTGCGTGTTTTCTAGTTGCTTCATATTGAAGGGAATATGAATAATCAGAATATGGTATGGAACTAACGTAATTTAGATGTCGTACACTATACTTTATATGTTTGTGATACACTTCCTAAATATTTAATTAGATTGAATGAGATTCACATGAATGTAGCAATGTCTTTTGAAACGAAGCTAACTACCCTGAAAAATTCAATGTGAAGTTATTATAAAGTTCAGGCTTTTATCTTAAGGCATTTAACTTATACAGCATGGTTGATTGTCCAGTTAGACGGCTTATCGGCTCAATTTTTAAACTAAATGATAAAACTTGATTAAACAAAAACTTTGAAATATATTTGTGCAACAATCTTTATATTAATCTTGTTTTCGATTAAGTTTTTGCCTAATTATCCGACACAACATCTGATGATATTTAGATTTGACGTGTGATGTTTGCAAGTTGATTTTATTTATAACAAAATAATTATGGTAAATAAATGGATCATAAGTGTGTATAAGTCATTGAATATTATAATATTGTCATTATAACACTTACTTTTAGTCTTATAATGTTGTTATGTCTTCTTTTACTTGAATACTTCAAAATATTAATCATTTTTGATTCCGTTCTTTTTTTACCAGAATCAAATTTATCTTCAACCAACGATGTTTATATAAGTCGGTAAGTAGTCTCCTCACACTTAAGGTTGTGTGTTCAATTCATACCGTCAAACTGAGATCCACTTTGGTGTTTGATCAGAAAGTATATTTGATTTTGCTCGCTCAACTCTAAGATTGACCCTGATTCTTGAGACACCTTTGGAGCCTAATCCGCATTTTTTTTACCTTAAAATCCAATTGTCATCACCACATAACCAAAATACCCAATGTTTAACACACAAAAATAAAATAGAGGTTTTGCTTTCTAGATAACCAGGTGTATGTGTTGTGTTAAATTTGAATCACGCACCAATTACATACACGCTAGGTGGAATATTGCATGGTGAGTTTGTCTAGTTGCTTGATATAGAATAAAATATTTGTAATCAGAACATGGTAGTGAACTAGCCTAATTTAGTTGGTGGTACACTATACTTTATGTGTGTGTGATGCACTTCAGGAATCTTTAATAACATCGGATGAAATTCACATGAATGTTGCAATGTCTTTTGAAAAGATGCTAACTACCCTAAAAAGTTCAATGTGAAGTTATTATCAAGTTGATGGTTTTATCTTTTGGCATTTTGCTTAAACAACATGGTAGATGGTCAATTTACACAAATTATTGGTTCCATTTTTATCCTAAACGATGCTACTTGATTACACAAACAATTTGATATTTAATTTTTCAACCGTTTTTACATTCATCTTGTTCTTGATCGAGTTTTTGCATATTTCTCCAGCACATCATTAAACAATATTTAGATTTCTTGTAAAATTTTATTTGTTAACTTGAAGTATGCTAATGTGATGTACGGCCAAAATGATTGTGGGATATATATATATTATGACACTATTTTGAAGATATAAATGATATATTTTTTGTTATTCTTATTTACAAAGATAAGTTAAGAATGTTGATAATTTAAGAATAAAGTAATTAAACATTGCTACACCTTATTATGTGCACATAGTGTTCTAATATTTTAACAATATTTGATCCTAAATATTCATATAGGAGTGCGTTGTAAATTCAGAATTAATTAAGTTTTATTCATGGTATCCATAATAAGAATGTCATTTCGGATAAGAAGTGTAATTTTAAAAAATTTTAAAAATTGAATTTTCGAAATTGCATAATTAGAAAGGTGGGGACTAAATTATCAAAAGTTCTAAAATACAGGATCCAAAACTGAAATTAAACCTTAAACAAAATAATATAATATAATTAACATACTTAATCACTTATACTTATAACTTATAAATCATTTATTTAGTAATACAACCATACAACACAATACAGTCATAAGAACATAAAAACAATAAATAATAAACTTATGAAATATAATTATAATTATTGATTACTCCAATGGAGATATTGCTTGAGGGTGGTGTTTACAATATTCATCAAGTTGATGATTTTGAATATTTTGTCAACTTTATTTCAACAACCTTTAGGGAAGAAATGGCGTTGGAGATGATGACTTTGTATAACGACATTCACCCATCAGGCATACCATTATCGGACATATCCTTCCACAACCCCCACAGTTTAATGGGTCGAAATTTATGTTTGCACAAAAACCATTACAACAGCGCCAATTACCAATAGTTGGACAACGACGCCCGCATATCCTACAATTGTTAACATCTTTAGAAATATCCACGCAACGGTTTCTACAACATACATATCTTGGTGGGTATTCTCCATTACTACATATCCATGGTCTATTTGTGCAACCGGGATATTCTTGATCCTCACCGACTTTGTTTAAACCACTGTTGGTATAATTTTCACTCACTTCATAATTTGGAGTTGGGGAAATTGATTGATCACCATCTATTTTGATTACAAATACAAAAAGTAATGTTATAAATGTGACAAAATATGTTGCTTGAGTACTCATTTTAAAAGTAGTGAGAAATTTCGGATATGGAAATACACACACACACACACACACAGATATATATATATATATATATATATATATATATATATATATATATATATATATATATATATATAAAGAGTTTATATGAAATAGACGCAACTTTTGTAATACGCTTGAACATGCTTTTCTTGCTTGTATAACGTGAAAAACTTGATCTCACTTTATGGACGGTAACCTGAATTTTTGTTTGTTTGTGGTTTTAGTATGTGTTTGGTTTAATCTTGTAAGAGTTAAAATTAATAAAAATGTTAGAAATTAATTTCAGGCATTTTTCAGGAATTAAAAGATGTAATTTTTACCTAGAAATTGATGTACATATAAGTTTGACAAATGTTTCTTTTTTAATTCATATAGTTTACTTTATTTTACTGATTTTTTAATCAATTCATATAGCACACATTCCAGCACAACTATAAAATTACTACTCTCTCCGTCCCTAATTATAAGACCCTTTTGAGAATTTTTGTTGTCCCTTTTTATAAGACCCCTTTGTTATTTCCAACTACATTAATTATTTCTTTACATACATGCCTCTATTTATTATACATCTTTTTCTTCAATCAACAATAAATAACATGTTGAAAACATAAACTAACCTTCTTTCTTAAAGGATAAAATTGTAAAAACAATAGTGATTACAAACAACTTTAATACAAATATCGACTATCTTAATTCCCGTGTTTTTGATATGAAATAGAGTTTATATGAAATAGACGCAACTTTTGTAATACGCTTGAACATGCTTTTCTTGCTTGTATAACGTGAAAAACTTGATCTCACTTTATGAACGGTAACCTGAATTTTTGTTTGTTTGTGGTTTTAGTATGTGTTTGGTTTAATCTTGTAAGAGTTAAAATTAATAAAAATGTTAGAAATTAATTTCAGGCATTTTTCAGGAATTAAAAGATGTAATTTTTACCTAGAAATTGATGTACATATAAGTTTGACAAATGTTTCTTTTTTAATTCATATAGTTTACTTTATTTTACTGATTTTTTAATCAATTCATATAGCACACATTCCAGCACAACTATAAAATTACTACTCTCTCCGTCCCTAATTATAAGACCCTTTTGAGAATTTTTGTTGTCCCTTTTTATAAGACCCCTTTGTTATTTCCAACTACATTAATTATTTCTTTACATACATGCCTCTATTTATTATACATCTTTTTCTTCAATCAACAATAAATAACATGTTGAAAACATAAACTAACCTTCTTTCTTAAAGGATAAAATTGTAAAAACAATAGTGATTACAAACAACTTTAATACAAATATCGACTATCTTAATTCCCGTGTTTTTGATATGAAATAGAGTTTATATGAAATAGACGCAACTTTTGTAATACGCTTGAACATGCTTTTCTTGCTTGTATAACGTGAAAAACTTGATCTCACTTTATGGACGGTAACCTGAATTTTTGTTTGTTTGTGGTTTTAGTATGTGTTTGGTTTAATCTTGTAAGAGTTAAAATTAATAAAAATGTTAGAAATTAATTTCAGGCATTTTTCAGGAATTAAAAGATGTAATTTTTACCTAGAAATTGATGTACATATAAGTTTGACAAATGTTTCTTTTTTAATTCATATAGTTTACTTTATTTTACTGATTTTTTAATCAATTCATATAGCACACATTCCAGCACAACTATAAAATTACTACTCTCTCCGTCCCTAATTATAAGACCCTTTTGAGAATTTTTGTTGTCCCTTTTTATAAGACCCCTTTGTTATTTCCAACTACATTAATTATTTCTTTACATACATGCCTCTATTTATTATACATCTTTTTCTTCAATCAACAATAAATAACATGTTGAAAACATAAACTAACCTTCTTTCTTAAAGGATAAAATTGTAAAAACAATAGTGATTACAAACAACTTTAATACAAATATCGACTATCTTAATTCCCGTGTTTTTGATATGAAATAGAGTTTATATGAAATAGACGCAACTTTTGTAATACGCTTGAACATGCTTTTCTTGCTTGTATAACGTGAAAAACTTGATCTCACTTTATGGACGGTAACCTGAATTTTTGTTTGTTTGTGGTTTTAGTATGTGTTTGGTTTAATCTTGTAAGAGTTAAAATTAATAAAAATGTTAGAAATTAATTTCAGGCATTTTTCAGGAATTAAAAGATGTAATTTTTACCTAGAAATTGATGTACATATAAGTTTGACAAATGTTTCTTTTTTAATTCATATAGTTTACTTTATTTTACTGATTTTTTAATCAATTCATATAGCACACATTCCAGCACAACTATAAAATTACTACTCTCTCCGTCCCTAATTATAAGACCCTTTTGAGAATTTTTGTTGTCCCTTTTTATAAGACCCCTTTGTTATTTCCAACTACATTAATTATTTCTTTACATACATGCCTCTATTTATTATACATCTTTTTCTTCAATCAACAATAAATAACATGTTGAAAACATAAACTAACCTTCTTTCTTAAAGGATAAAATTGTAAAAACAATAGTGATTACAAACAACTTTAATACAAATATCGACTATCTTAATTCCCGTGTTTTTGATATGAAATAGAGTTTATATGAAATAGACGCAACTTTTGTAATACGCTTGAACATGCTTTTCTTGCTTGTATAACGTGAAAAACTTGATCTCACTTTATGGACGGTAACCTGAATTTTTGTTTGTTTGTGGTTTTAGTATGTGTTTGGTTTAATCTTGTAAGAGTTAAAATTAATAAAAATGTTAGAAATTAATTTCAGGCATTTTTCAGGAATTAAAAGATGTAATTTTTACCTAGAAATTGATGTACATATAAGTTTGACAAATGTTTCTTTTTTAATTCATATAGTTTACTTTATTTTACTGATTTTTTAATCAATTCATATAGCACACATTCCAGCACAACTATAAAATTACTACTCTCTCCGTCCCTAATTATAAGACCCTTTTGAGAATTTTTGTTGTCCCTTTTTATAAGACCCCTTTGTTATTTCCAACTACATTAATTATTTCTTTACATACATGCCTCTATTTATTATACATCTTTTTCTTCAATCAACAATAAATAACATGTTGAAAACATAAACTAACCTTCTTTCTTAAAGGATAAAATTGTAAAAACAATAGTGATTACAAACAACTTTAATACAAATATCGACTATCTTAATTCCCGTGTTTTTGATATGAAATAGAGTTTATATGAAATAGACGCAACTTTTGTAATACGCTTGAACATGCTTTTCTTGCTTGTATAACGTGAAAAACTTGATCTCACTTTATGAACGGTAACCTGAATTTTTGTTTGTTTGTGGTTTTAGTATGTGTTTGGTTTAATCTTGTAAGAGTTAAAATTAATAAAAATGTTAGAAATTAATTTCAGGCATTTTTCAGGAATTAAAAGATGTAATTTTTACCTAGAAATTGATGTACATATAAGTTTGACAAATGTTTCTTTTTTAATTCATATAGTTTACTTTATTTTACTGATTTTTTAATCAATTCATATAGCACACATTCCAGCACAACTATAAAATTACTACTCTCTCCGTCCCTAATTATAAGACCCTTTTGAGAATTTTTGTTGTCCCTTTTTATAAGACCCCTTTGTTATTTCCAACTACATTAATTATTTCTTTACATACATGCCTCTATTTATTATACATCTTTTTCTTCAATCAACAATAAATAACATGTTGAAAACATAAACTAACCTTCTTTCTTAAAGGATAAAATTGTAAAAACAATAGTGATTACAAACAACTTTAATACAAATATCGACTATCTTAATTCCCGTGTTTTTGATAAAAGGGTCTTATATATAGGGACGGAGGGAGTATAAAATATGTAGAATTTATAACAATATTTTGTACTAAAAAATAGAATCTAAGCAACAGTTTGTTTTTTAGGAAGAATGTAAGCAACATAATCACTATTACAAGTCTGCATATGCTTGTTATAGATATTTATAAAAATGAGAATCTTCAAAGAAATAAAAAAATCTCTTTCAAATGAGTGTGTCTTTGTGTAACTTCTATAATAAATAAATTTTTGCAAGTTATTTTTATTTATAACAAAATCATTATTGTATATAAATGTGTCATAAGGATGTATAAGTCATTAAATATGAAAACATGGTTATTTTAACTCTTAACTAACAAGCTTTAAGGATTCTATGAACTTTCGAATTTCGTTCTTTCGTCATTTATTTTCTTTTGTACTTTAATACATTAAAATATAAATCATTTTAGATTCAGTTCATTCTTTTATCAGAATAAAACTTATCAACATCCAACGATGGTTATATAAGTTGGTAAGTAGTCTCCTCGTCCCTAAGGTTGTGAATTAAACTCTTACCATCAAAATGAGATATAATTTGGTGTGTGATCCGTGATTATGTTTTATAATGCTCGATGAACCATAATCCGACGCACATCCTGGAGAGCTGTTGCAGCCAAACTCTCAAATTTTTATTATCATTTTTTTTACCTTGGAATCAAATTGTTCTCAACACATAGCCAAAATACTCAATCTTTAACACGCAGAAATATAAGTTGAAATAAATAAAATAAAATAAAGATTTTGTTTTATAAGTGATTTCGTGTATGTGTTACGGTAAAAGTGCATTCACACACCAAATAGATACACACTAGCTGGAATATTGTTTGTTGCGTGTTTTCTAGTTGCTTCATATTGAAGGGAAGATGAATAATCAGAATATGGTATGGAACTAACGTAATTTAGATGTCGTACACTATACTTTATATGTTTGTGATACACTTCCTAAATATTTAATTAGATTGAATGAGATTCACATGAATGTAGCAATGTCTTTTGAAACGAAGCTAACTACCCTTAAAAATTCAATGTGAAGTTATTATAAAGTTCAGGCTTTTATCTTTAGGCATTTATCTTGTACAGCATGGTTGATGGTCCAGTTAGACGGCTTATCGGCTCAATTTTTAAACTAAATGATGAAACCTGATTAAACAAAAACTTTGAAATATATTTGTGCAACAATCGTTATATTTATCTTGTTTTCGATTAAGTTTTTGCCTAATTATCCGACACAACATCTGATGGTATTTAGATTTGACGTGTGATGTTTACAAGTTGATTTTATTTATAACAAAATAATTATGGTAAATAAATGGATCATAAGTGTGTATAAGTCATTGAATATTATAATATTGTCATTATAACACTTACTTTTAGTCTTATAATGTTGTTATGTCTTCTTTTACTTGAATACTTCGAAATATTAATCATTTTTGATTTCGTTCTTTTTTTACCATAATCAAATTTATCTTCAACCAACGATGTTTATATAAGTCGGTAAGTAGTGTCCTCACACTTAAGGTTGTGTGTTCAATTCATACCGTCAAACTGAGATCCACTTTGGTTTTTGATCAGAAAGTATATTTGATTTTGCTCGCTGAACTCTAAGATTGACCCTGATTCTTGAGACACCTTTGGAGCCTAACCCGCATTTTTTTTACCTTAAAATCCAATTGTCATCACCACATAACCAAAATACCCAATGTTTAACACACAAAAATATAAATCGAAATAACAAAAATAAAATAGAGTTTTTGATTTCAAAATAATCAGGTGTATGTGTTGTGTTAAATTTGAATCACGCACCAATTACATACACACTAGGTGGAATATTGCATGGTGAGTTTGTTTAGTTGCTTGATATAGAATAAAATATTTGTAATCAGAACATGGTAGTGAACTAGCCGCCTAATTTAGTTGATGGTACACTATACTTTATGTGTGTGTGATGCACTTCAAGAATCTTTAATAAGATCGGATGAAATTCACATGAATGTTGCAATGTCTTTTGAATAGATGCTAACTACCCTAAAAAGTTCAATGTGAAGTTATTATCAAGTTGATGGTTTTATCTTTTGGCATTTTGCTTAAACAACATGGTAGATGGTCAATTTACACAAATTATTGGTTCCATTTTTATCCTAAACGATGCTACTTGATTACACAAACTATTTGATATTTAATTTTTCAACCGTTTTTACATTCATCTTGTTCTTGATCGAGTTTTTGCATATTTCTCCAACACATCATCTAACAATATTTAGATTTCATGTAAAATTTTATATGTTAACTTGGAGTATGCTAATGTGATGTACGGCCAAAATGATTGTGGGATATATATATATTATGACACTATTTTGAAGATATAAATGATATATTTTTTGTTATTCTTATTTACAAAGATAAGTTAAGAATGTTGATAATTTAAGAATAAAGTAATTAAACATTGCTACAACTTATTATGTGCACATAGTGTTCTAATATTTTAACACTATTTGATCCTAAATATTCATATAGGAGTGCATTGTAAATTAAGAATTAAATAAGCTTTATTCATGGTATCCATAATAAGAATGTCATTTCGGATAAGAAGTGTAATTTTAAAAATTTTAAAAAATTGAATTTTCAAAATTGCATAATTAGAAAGGTGGGGACTAAATTATCAAAAGTTCTAAAATATAGGGTCCAAAACTGAAATTAAACCTTAAACAAAATAATATAATATAATTAACATACTTAATCACTTATACTTATAACTTATAAATCATTTATTTAGTAATACAACCATACAACACAATATTGTTCATAAGAACATAAAAAGAATAAATAATAAACTTATAAAATATAATTATAATTATTGATTACTCCAATGGAGATATTGCTTGAGGGTGGTGTTTACAATATTCATCAAGTTGATGATTTTGAATATTTTGTCAACTTTATTTCAACAACCTTTAGGGAAGAAATGTCGTTGGAGATGATGACTTTGTATAACGACATTCACCCATCAGGCATACCATTATCGGACATATCCTTCCACAACCCCCACAGTTTAAAGGGTCGAAATTTATGTTTGCACAAAAACCATTACAACAGCGCCAATTACCAATAGTTGGACAACGACGCCCACATATCCTGCAATTGTTAACATCTTTAGAAATATCCATGCAACGGTTTCTACAACATACATATCTTGGTGGGTATTCTCCATTACTACATATCCATGGTCTATCTGTGCAACCAGGATATTCTTGATCCTCACCGACTTCGTTTAAACCATTGTTGGTATAATTTTCACTCACTTCATAATTTGGAGTTGGTGAAATTGATTGATCACCATCTATTTTGATTACAAATACAAAAAGTAATGTTATAAATGTGACAAAATATGTTGCTTGAGTACACATTTTGAAAGTAGTGAGAAATTTAGGATATAGAAACACACACACACACACACAGATAGATATATATATATATATATATATATATATATATATATATATATATATATAATTGTTTATATGAAATAGACGCAACTTTTGTAATACGCTTGAACATGCTTTTCTTGCTTGTATAACGTGAAAAACTTGATCTCACTTTATGGACGGTAACCTTAAGTTTTGTTTGTTTGTGGTTTTAGTATGTGTTTGGTTTAATCTTGTAAGAGTTAAAATTGATAAAAATGCTAGAAATTAATTTCAGGCATTTTTCAGGAATTAAAATATGTGATTTTTACCTAGAAATTGATGTACATATAAGTTTGACAAATGTTTCTTTTTTAATTCAAATAGTTTACTTTATTTTACTGATTTTTTAATCAATTCATATAGCACACATTTTAACACAACTATAAAATTACTATAAAATATGTAAAATTTATTACAATATTTTGTACTAAAAAATAGAATCTGAGCAACATTTTTTTTTTGGGGAAGAATGTAAGCAACATAATCACTATTACAAGTCTGCATATGGTTGTTATAGATATTTATAAAAATGAGAATCTTCAAAGAAATAAAAAAATCTCTTTCAAATGAATGTGTCTTTGTGTAACTTCTATAATAAATAAATTTTTGCAAGTTATTTTTATTGATAACAAAATCATTATTGTATATAAATGTGTCATAAGGATGTATAAGTCATTAAATATGAAAACATGGTTATTTTAACTCTTAACTAATAAGCTTTAAGGATTCTATGAACTTTCAAATTTTGTTTTTTCGCCGTTTATTTTCTTTTGTACTTTAATACATCAAAATATAAATCATTTTAGATTCAGTTCATTCTTTTACTAGAATAAAATTTATCAACATCCAAAGATGGTTATATAAGTTGGCAAGTAGTCTCCTCGTCCCTAAGGTTGCGAATTAAACTCTTATCATCAAAATGAGATAAAATTTTGTGTGTGATCAGTGATTATGTTTTATAATGCTCGATGAACCATAATCCGACCCACATCCTGGAGAGCCTTTGGAGCCAAACTCACAAATTTTTATTATCATTTTTTTTACCTTGGAATCTAATTGTTATCAACACATAGCCAAAATACTCAATGTTTAACACGCAGAAATATAAGTTGAAATAAATAAAATAAAATAAATATTTTTTTTATAAGTGATTTCGTGTATGTGTTACGATAAAAGTCGAATCACACACCAAATAGATACACACTTGGTGGAATATTGTTTTTTGCGTGTTTTCTTGTTGCTTCATATTGAAGGGAAGTTGAATAATCAGAATATGGTATGGAACTAACGTAATTTAGATGTCGTACACTATACTTTATATGTTTGTGATACACTTCCTAAATATTTAATTAGATTGAATGAGATTCACATGAATGTAGCAATGTCTTTTGAAACGAGGCTAACTACCCTTAAAAATTCAATGTGAAGTGATTATAAAGTACATGCTTTTATCTTTAGGCATTTAGCTTATACACATTGGTTGATGGTCCTGTTAGACGGCTTATCGGCTCAATTTTTAACCTAAATGATGAAACCTGATTACACAAAAACTTTGAAATATATTTGTGCAACAATCTTTATATTTATCTTTTTTTCGATTAAGTTTTTGCCTAATTATCCGACACAACACCTGATGATATTAAATTTGATGTGTGATGTTTGCAAGTTGATTTTATTTATAACAAAATAATTATGGTAAATAAATGGATCATAAGTGTGTATAAGTCATTGAATATTAGAATATTGTCATTATAACACTTACTTTTAGTGTTACAATGTTGTTATGTCTTCTTTTACTTGAATACTTCGAAATATTAATCATTTTTGGTTCCGTTCTTTTTTTACCAGAATCAAATTTATCTTCAACCAACGATGTTTATATAAGTCGGTAAGTAGTCTCCCCATACTTAAGGTTGTTTGTTCAATTCATACCGTCAAACTGAGATCCACTTTGATTTTTGATTAGAAAGTATATTTGATTTTGCTCCATGAACTCTAAGATTAACCCTGATTCTTTAGACCCCTTGAAGCCTAACCCGCATTTTTTTTACTTTGAAATCCAATTGTCATCACCACATAACCAAAATACCCAATGTTTAACACACAAAAATATAAATCAAAATAACAAAAATAAAATAGAAGTTTTGCTTTCTAAATAACCAGGTGTATGTGTTGTGTTAAATTTGAATCACGCACCAATTACATACACGCTAGGTGAAATATTGCAAGGTGAGTTTGTTTAGTTGCTTGATATAGAATAAAATATTAGTAATCATAATATGGTAGTGAACTAGCCTAATTTAGTTGGTGGTACAAGATGGTATGAAATTCACATGAATGTTGCAATGTCTTTTGAAATGATGCTAACTACCCGAAAAAGTTCAAGCTTTAAGGATTCTATGAACTTTCGAATTTCGTGTTTTCGCCTCTTATTTTCTTTTGTACTTTAATACATCAAAATAGAATTCATTTTAGATTCAGTTCATTTTTTACTAGAATAAAACTTATCTTCATCCAACGATGGTTATATAAGTTGGCAAGGAGTCTCCTCGTCCCTAAGGTTGTGAATTAAACTCTTATCATCAAAATGAGATATATTTGTTCTGTGATCAATGATTATGTTTTATAATGCTCAATGAACCATAATCCGAACCACATCCTGGAGAGCCTTTGGAGCCAAACTCACAAATTTTTATTATCATTTTTTTTACCTTGGAATCTAATTGTTATCAACACATAGCCAAAACACTCAATGCTTAACACGCAGAAATATAAGTTGAAATAAATAAAATAAAATAAAGATTTTTTTTTTTTTTTTTATAATTGATTTTGTGTATGTGTTACGGTAAAAGTCGAATCACACACCAAATAGATACACACTTGGTGGAATATTGTTTGTTGCGTGTTTTCTTGTTGCTTCATATTGAAGGGAAGATGAATAATCAGACTATGGTATTGAACTAACGTAATTTAGATGTCGTACACTATAATTTATATGTTTGTGATACACTTCCTAATTATTTAATTAGATTGAATGAGATTCACATGAATGTAGCAATGTCTTTTGCAACGAAGCTAACTACCCTTAAAAATTCAATGTGAAGTTATTATAACATTGTTGTTATGTCTTCTTTCGAAATATTAATCATTTTTGATTCCGTTCTTTTTTTACCATAATCAAATTTATCTTCAACCAACGATGTTTATATAAGTCGGTAAGTAGTCTCCTCACACTTAAGGTTGTGTGTTCAATTCATACCGTCAATGTTTAACACACAAAAATATAAATCGAAATAACAAAAATAAAATACAGGTTTTGCTTTCTAAATAACCAGGTGTATGAGTTGTGTTAAATTTGAATCACGCACCAATTACATACACGCTAGGTGAAATATTGCAAGGTAAGTTTGTTTAGTTGCTTGATATAGAATAAAATATTAGTAATCATAATATTAGTAATCATAATAAGGAATCTTTAATAACATCGGATGAAATTCACATGAATGTTGCAATGTCTTTTGAAAAGATGCTAACTACCCTTACAAGTTCAATGTGAAGTTATTATAAAGTTGATGGTTTTATCTTTTGGCATTTTGCTTAAACAACATGGTAGATGGTCAATTTACACAAATTATTGGTTCCATTTTTATCCTAAACGATGCTAATTGATTACACAAACAATTTGATATTTAATTTTTCAACCGTTTTTACATTCATCTTGTTCTTGATCGAGTTTTTGCATATTTCTCCAACACGTCATCTAACAATATTTAGATTTCATGTAAAATTTTATTTGTTAACTTGGAGTATGCTAATGTGATGTACAGCCAAAATGCATGTGGGATATATATATGTATATAGGGTTTGCTACAATAGACCCACTCATTTTCATGAAGGTCTATTTTAGCAACCTGCACCTTTTCACTTGGACACAAATGCCCACGTTTTTGTTTTTTGAGGAAATTAAAACTGAAGGGTAAAACGGTAATTTCAATTAACTTTTAATTTTCCTTTTTTTCTTCCCCCAGAATTCTGAAGGTCGCACGTTCTCTTCTCTTCTCCTTCTTCCTTCTCTTCTTTGTTACGGTTTGCTTAAAAATTATCTTCTTCCATTTTGTGCTTGCTTCCGTTAACTTAAAATCAAAAGCAACAATTCTTTTACTGAAGAAAAGGTATACCCCCTACTACTGTGTCTTAATTTAACAATTTGCCTTTTCTTTTTCTTTGTTTAACAAAGGTGCTTTTGCTAATGTTTCACACAATAGCATCTTATATTGTTCTTGCCAATAACTAATTGTTTTAAATACTAGTTATTTTATATCATTCTGGCCAATAACTAGTTGCTTTTGTTATGCATTCATGTTACGGTTGCTTTTTCTTTTGCTTTGTTTAATATATATTGTGATTTTATTTCTTCTCTTTTTGGGTAATTTATAATTGTTCTTGCCAATGCTATTCAGGTTTAAATTGAGATAGTTATGTCATCGGAGGGAAGAAATGACGCCATTGATGGGTCCTTGGAATATGAAGATGATGAAATAATAGATTCTCTGACCACTGTACCAGAGCCACAACATGGACCTTTACCTCAAGCCAATCACATTGATGACGGTGTTCTTTATGAAGGAAAGGTATTTAACAGTGATGATGAGGCTTACAACTTTTAATGTTTGTTTGCGCGAAAAAAGGGTTTTTCAATTAGACGTCATCATGTTTTCAAATCTGTTAAGAATTAGTCGGAAGATAATCCATTAGGTGTTTATAAAAGAGAGTTTGTTTGTCATCGTGCTGGTACTATTAGCGCAGACAAAGATAATGAAGTGGAAGGTAAAAGGAAACGGAAGTCGTCAAGATGTAGTTGTGGTGCTAAATTGTTGGTGAATATAACAACAATTAACTCTGAGAAAAAATGGGTGGTGAAATATTTTAATAATAATCATAACCATGAGTTATTATATGATAAAGACGTTAAATTTCTTCCTGCTTATCGAAGTATTCCAACTATTGATCAAGATCGTATTCTTTTGTTGTCAAAAGCTGGTTGTTCTGTTAGTTTGATAATTAGAGTGCTTGAGTTAGAGAAAAACGTAGATGCAGGAAATCTTCCATTTTTGGATAAAGACATTAGAAATTTCATTGAATCTCAAAGTGGTATTGGTAAAGAATTTGATGCTTCAAATGTTCTCAAATTATGTAAAAGTCTTAAAGATACAGATAATGCATTTGAGTATGAATTTCCAATCGATGAAAATAACAAATTGGAGCATATTATTTGGGCATTTGGTGATTCAGTTCGAGCATATGAAGCCTTTGGAGATGTGATTGTTTTTGATACCACTTATCGAATAAATCGTTACGACATGCCGCTTGGAATTTTGGTTGGGGTCGATAATCATGGCAATTCCATTTTCTTTGGTTGTGTTCTATTGAAAAATGAGAAGATTCCTTCTTTTACATGGGCTATAAAGGTACATTTCTATTTCTTTGAGGTTATCATTTCTCAAAAAATTTGATTTTTTAGTAAGTTATTTTACATTTTTTGTATTTTCAGACTTTTCTTAGTTTTGTCAAAGGAAAATATCCACAAACAATTCTTACAGATCAAGATCTTGCAATGAAAGAAGCTATTGCAATGGAATTACCAAACACAAAACATGCATTTTGCATATGGCATATCCTGGCAAAGTTACCAACTTGGTTTTCTCTTCCATTAGGGTCGAGATACGATGATTTTAAAGATGAGTTTTATCGATTATACCATTTAGAATGTGAAGATGATTTTGAGAGGGAATGGAAATTGATGGTTGAACGGTTTTGTCTTAGCAAGGATAACCATATTAACTTGCTCTATTCGCTTCGTCAATTTTGGGCACTAGCTTATTTGAAGGACTTCTTTTTTGCTGGAATGACTACAACTGGACGTTCAGAATCTATAAATTCATATATAAAAAGATTCTTGGGAGCCAATACAAGTCTGACTGATATCATAAATCAAGTAAGAAATTAATTGATTGAATTGATTTTTCTCTAGTCAGATGCATAGAATTATTAGTTTTAATTTACTAATAATTAATATATTGTTGTGCAGGTTGGGGTTGCTGTTAACATTAGAAATCAAGCTGGAGAAGAAGCAAGAATGCGTCAAAAGTACCACAATCCTCGTATTAGAACGTGTTTTCCTATTTTGGAACATGCTGCATCTATTCTTACACCTTATTCCTTTAAGTTGATTCAACATGAGATTGAGTTGTCTACAAAATATGCGGCAACTGAAACTAATAATAGTGTATTTATTGTGCGACATCATACCAAAAGTGACGGAGGCCGCTTTGTAACTTGAATACAAGAAAATGAATCAATCCATTGTTCTTGCAAGGAATTTGAATTTACTAGGATATTATGCAGACATGCTTTTCGGGTGCTTGTGATGAAAAATTATTTTACCCTCCCTTCCAAGTATCTTCCTCTTCGTTGGAGACAAAGAAAGTTCATTGATTCCAAGATCTAGTCACATGATTAACAACAATGGTGGCTCCCTTGTTAAGTTTAGGTCCTTAATTCAATGTCTAGAAATTGAATCCTTGAAGACAAAATTACGAGAACAAGCTGCAACTAGAGAGTTAGAGAAAGCCATTCAAGTGATTAAAGCCATGCCTGAAATCCAAGAAAAGTTGGTGGGTGTTGATTCTACGGTTCCAGATAATGATGAGTTGAATGTTGAAAATCCTTTACCTTCAAAAACAAAAGGTCCACCAAAAGGATCAAGGCTAAAAGGAGGAGTTGAAATTGCAAAGAAGCCTTGTCATTGTCATGTTCCAAATTGCGGTGGAACTGATCATGACTCGAGGAATTGTCCAAATAAAAAGAAAAATATTGAAGCATTACCTTCTCAATCTCCTAATAAGTAAGTTTTTTTTTTTATTTGAGGTATTTATTTTTTAAGCACACAATCTTATTGAATGTTTATATTGAAAAATTGATTTTTTTTCCTTGTTCCTTGTTAGGAGGATGAAGGGTTGGAGAAAATCATCTTAATAGTGAGATATATTGCTGCTGCTGTTTGTTGCTGTTGCTGCTGCTGCTGTTGTACTTGCTGCTACCGTTTGTTGTTGCTTGCTGTTGTTGCTTTTTAGTGTCACGATATAAACTCAACTCTTTACACAAAAACAAGTATGGATAAAAGAAAGAAAAAAAAGCTCCACATCCAAATTTGTTTTAGTGTCATGTATCAAATTTGAATATTGTCCGAAACACTGATCCATATGCAGAATTGCAGATTACAAACTAAATTCAACTAAAAGTGGACTTAATCTCTATCAAAAAGACATTTTCTACATATGCAGATTGCATACTAAATTTAACTCAAGGCAAAATGGTTACTTTCCTTTTCTTTTGATAATATAAAATGGTTACTTGTGTTGTGAGTTTGCAAAAATCAAATGCTAACAATGAGGGACACTTCCTTACAAAGTCGACACTTGCAAATAATGGAACTGTCATGTATCTAAAACTGCACATGTATGCTTAGTTAACTGAAACATATAATACAGAAGAAACTGATATAACAATGTGCTGCCATCAATAGTTAACTCTATTTTTATTAATAAAAATTACAGGCATAAGCTATGCCAAATTACATGCATCATTTCAATAGCTAATATAGAATACATCATCAATACAAATAAACAGGTGCCGCATATCGACGGAACACCGAATACAAACAATACAAACACCCGAAACCAATAAACTCCAATAAGGTAGCCGAAACCAAAAACAACAATGGCCTTGCTAAATCCTCCAAACCCAGCCGAGCATAAAATTGCTTCAACACCAGCTCCCAGTACTCACAATACATTCTTGCGGAACACATGTATATAATTCCCAACCATGACAGTAATAATAACCAATATAGATCTTCTTTCCATTTTTCTTTGTTGATATGTAGCACCTAAACTAAATCAAAATTCAACAAAAAAACCATTTGTAGAACCACTATTACTTACAAAATTCAAAATTGATAAAGTCGAAATCAAAAACAGAAATCTCAAATCAAAATAAAAATCATGACTAATTTCTGTTTTTGGGATTTAGGGTTTTAGTTGTTTCTCAGTAAAACAGATATCGAAAACATGATTAAGAGAAGAGGTAGAATATAAATTAAGAAGATTCATGAGAAGCAATCACAACATGGAAGGAAGGTAATTTTTGAGCAAACTGTAACAGAGAATAGAAGGAAGAAGGAGAAGAGAAGAGAACGTGCGACCTTCAGAATTCTGGGGGAAGAAAAGAAAGGAAAATTAATTGAAATTACCATTTTACCCTTCGGTTTTAATTTCCTCAAAAAACAAAAACGTGGGCATTTGTGTCCAAGTGAAAAGGTGCAGGTTGCTAAAATAGACCTTCATGAAAATGAGTGTGTCTATTGTAGCAAACCCCTAAGAAGTGTAATTTTAGAAATTTTAAAAAATTGGGTTTTCGAAATTGCATAATTAGAAAGGTGGGGACTAAATTATTAAAAGTGCTAAAATACAGGGTCTAAAACTGAAATTAAACCTTAAACAAAATAATATAAGACAATTAACATACTCAATCTCTTATACTTATAACTTATAAATCATTTATTTAGTAATACAAGCATACAACACAATACCGTTCATAAGAACATAAAAACAATAAATAATAAACTTATAAAATATAATTATAATTATTGATTACTCCAATGGAGATATTGCTTGAGGGTGATGTTTACAACATTCATCAAGTTGATGATTTTGAATATTTTGTCAACTTTATTTCAACAACCTATAGGGAAGAAATGGCGTTGGAGATGATGACTTTGTATAACGACATTCACCCATCAGGCATACCATTATCGGACATATCTTTCCACAACCCCCACAGTTTAAAGGGTCTAAATTTATGTTTGTACAAAAACCATTGCAACAGCGCCAATTACCAATAGTTGGACAACGACGCCCACATATCCTACAATTGTTAACATCTTTAGAAATATCCACGCAACGGTTTCTACAACATACATATCTTGGTGGATATTCTCCATTACTACATATCCATGGTCTATTTGTGCAACCAGGATATTCTTGATCCTCACCGACTTCGTTAAAACCACTGTTGGTATAATTTTCACTCACTTCATAATTGTTGATCATCATCTATTTTGATTACAAATACAAAAAATAATGTTATAAATGTGACAAAATATGTTGCTTCATAACTCATTTTGAAAGTAGTGAGAAATTTAGGATATAGAAACACACACACTCGCACACACACACACACACACACACATATATATATATATATATATAAGTGTTTATATGAAATAGACGCAACTTTTGTAATACGCTTGAACATGCTTTTCTTGCTTGTCTAACCTGAAAAACTTGATATCACTTTATGGACGGTAACCTTAATTTTTGTTTGTTTGTGGTTTTTGTATGTGTTTGGTTTAATCTTGTCATGCTAGAAATTAATTTCAGGCATTTTTCAGGAATTAAAAGATGTAATTTTTACCTAGAAATTGATGTACATATAAGTTTGACAAATGTTTCTTTTTTAATTCATATAGTTTACTTTATTTTACTGATTTTTTAATCAATTCATATAGCACACATTTCAACACAACTATAAAATTACTATAAAATATGTAGAATTTCTTACAATATTTTGTACTAAAAAATAGAATCTAAGCAACATTTTTTTTTAGGAAGAATGTAAGCAACATAATCACTATTACAAGTCTGCATATGCTTGTTATGGATATTTAAAAAAATGAGAATCTTCAAAGAAATAAAAAAATCTCTTTCAAATGACTGTTTCTTTGTGTAACTTGTACAATAAATAAATTTTTGCAAGTTATTTTTATTTATAACAAAATCATTATTGTATTTAAATGTGTCATAAAGATGTATAAGTCATTAAATATGAAAACATGGTTATTTTAACTCTTAACTAACAAGCTTTAAGGATTCTATGAACTTTCGAATTTCGTTTTTTCGCCATTTATTTTCTTTTGTACTTTAATACATCAAAAGATAAATCATTTTTGATTCAGTTCATTTTTTTACCAGAATAAAACTTATCTTCATCCAACGATGGTTATATAAGTTGGTAAGTAGTCTCCTCGTCCCTAAGGTTGTGAATTAAACTCTTACCATCATAATGAGATATAATTTGGTGTGTGATCTGTGATTATGTGACAAAATATGTTGCTTGAGTACTCATTTTGAAAGTAGTGAGAAATTTAGGATATAGAAATATATATATATTATAAAAGTTTTTATATGAAATAGACGCAACTTTTGTAATACGTTTGAACATGCTTTTCTTGCTTGTATAACGTGAAAAACATGATCTCACTTTATGGGCGGTAACCTTAATTTTTGTTGGTTTGTGTTTTTATTATGTGTTTTGTTTAATCTTGTAAGAGTGAAAATTAATAAAATGCTAGAAATTATTTGAAGCATTGTTTAAGGAATTAAAAGAGGTAATTTTTACCTAGAAATTGATGTACATATTAGCTTGACAAACGTTTCTTTTTTAATTCATATAGTTTACTTTATTTTATTGATTTTTGAATCAATTGATATAGTACACATTTCAACAGAACTATAAAATTACTATAAAATATGTAGAATTTATTACAATACTTAGTATTAAAAAATAGATTGTAAGCAACATAATCACTATTACAAGTCTGCATATGTTTGTTATAGATATTTATAAATTTATGTTTGTACAAAAACCATTACAACAGTGCCAATTACCAATAGTTGGACAACGACGGCCACATATCCTACAATCGTTAACATCTTTAGAAATAGCCACCCAACGGTTTCTACGACATACAGATCTTGGTGGATATTCTCGATTACTACATATCCATGGTCTATTTGTGCAACCAGAATATTCTTGATCCTCACCGACTTCGTTTACACCACTGTTGGTATAACTTTCATTCACTTCATAATTTGTAGTTGGTGAAATTCATCGATCACCATTTATTTTGATTACAAATACAAAAAGTAATGTTATAAATGTGATGTAACATCTCGCTCAAGATTTAGCAGTCGGATGTATAAGAGGATGAATATCCTTGGACGATAAAGTTAACGAAGGATATTATCGTGCAATGTCAGACAAGCAGATTGAGTTATCGGGATCATATTAAATTCCTTGAGATAAAGGAAATTTTGGTAATTGCACGCGAGGGGTATATAAGTGAAATTTGTTCTAGACATTTCATTTTCTTGATACTTTCTCTCTCTAAGCTCTCAAACTCAGATTTTGCTCTCCCTCTCTCTCTAGACTTGCGACCCTCCTCCCTCTCTTCACTCAATCTTCTCAAAGTTCTATTCCTAACAAGATTGTAGCTAAAGGATGGAGTATTCATGATGCTTGCCACTAGGAAGGACTTGGGATAGCTCTTCGACAAAGATTTTCTCTTATGTGGAAATTGCATAAGCTAGGGTTTGGTTATGTGGATAGATGAAGCTTAATCTTGCATTGGAATCAGAATGTATCATGTGAGTTCTTTAGATTAGATCCTACCTTTGGGTTATGTGCGTTTGTGTGAGACAATTGATGAATGTTAGTTTATGAAATTACGAATTTAGTACCCTTTGTGCCACATTGATCTGTTGAAAATGTGTTAACTGTTGCCATGCAATGAATCTATATTGTTTTCCATGTGTCCTGGGTGCATTGTGGCCATTAGAAGCTTGATTTTAAGGTTTTTGAGTCAAAAATACGATTTCTGCAGGTCTGATACTGATGAACTTCGCTTAAGCGAGAAGATCTCGCTTAAGCGAAATGAACATCGAGACTAGTGATCAATCTCGCTTGGCATCTCGTTTGGAGCTCTCTCAAGCGAGATTCCAGCAGTCTGCTTTCAATAACACTCTATCTATTTATGGCATTCATCATAAGATGGACGGATAAATGTAGAGATCAAAATTGTTGTTCTATTGTTTCGCCAATGATGTTCTTTACATAGAAAGAATCATCATAATTGATGACTGGCACTATATGAATCTCCATTGAAACTTTCTTCAACTTTCCTTTTCAACATATGGAAGTTTGAATTTGAGCTCCTATTATTATTTTCAGCATCAAACTTGCAAAAAAAAAAAAAAAAAAAAGCAAATCTGGTAAGAGAACATCTTGAACCATCAATAATTGTACCTCTAATAATTGAAGTAAGAATTTTAACATTTTTTCCTTTTCTTAAGAAATGCACACAACAATATTTAGGTTTTTTCTAGATTACCCTCTCTTATTTAGAGGGTATTTTACCCTCTCATGATATCAACCAATCAAAATGTAATATACATTGGCAACATTAAATGTCGTAAATGAGTCATTTTTTTTCTAAAAAAAGAATCAATTATAATCATAAGGTAACTTTTAATACTTTTGATTTTTATTTAATTATAAACATGATTACATTAGAGATCCTTTATCTTATTTATTTGTTACACTTGGGTCCTTTATCTTTATTTTTTTCCGCTTAGATCTTTTATCTCTTATAAAAGCACATATACATCATTTTTCTCATTTTTTTTTATTAAAAAAAGTAAATAATTTTATTTTTTAAAATATATTTTTATTAAAAATGAAACAAATTCAGAAATATCATGAAGATTTTCATCATCTTCATCTTCTTCCTTTGAATCTTCATCATCTTCATTGAATCAAAAAAAATTCTACACAAATATATCTCCAAATATCATGAATTAATGTTATATTCATCTCAAATATTCTTTTAAACATAAAAATCAAACCCTTATAGAGAAAGAGATTTAGTTTCATCACAAAAAAAAAAAAAATTAGTTATGTAAATTGTCACGCTGTATATTATTATTATTATTATTATTTTCTAATTCAATATTCAAGTCCGACATAAAAATAACCCCAAAATTGATAGCAGCTTTGCAACATTTGTGAAATTACGGTTTTGATTTTTGTGTTTAAAATAAGATTTGAGGTGAATATAACATTAATTCACGATATTTAGAGATATATTTTAGTATATTTTTTTATTTATTTAAAGAAGATGATGAAGATTCAAAGGAAGAAGATGAAGATGATGAACATCTTCATCATATTTTTGGATTTTTTTTTTTCAGTTCTAATAAAAATATATTTTTTAAAATAAAATTATGTATTTTTTAATAAGAAAAATGCGAAAAAAGATCTATATGTGCTTTTAAGAGAGATAAAGGACCTAAACGGGAAAAAATAAAAGACAAATGACCAAAGTGTTACAAATAAATAAGATAAAAGACTCATAATGTAATATTGCCTTAATAATATTTAGGTGTTCAATCTTAATTAATTTACACTACATGACTGGCTTAGAACAATTAAAATTTCACATCAAATTTCTTTCATCAGTTTCTTTCATCAAACTTTGATTGTACTTTGAGGGCTGCTAGCAGGTGTTGCCGCTGTGATGTTGTGGGAGTTTGCTAGCATTTTTTTGGTTGCTGCTGAAATGGTTAAGTGATGAGGCTTTTGTTCTTTTATTTGGACTTAAAGGCTTTTGCTGATAGTGAGACAGTTTTATTAGGTTGCTGCTTAAATAAAAAAAATAAGTCACGATACCTGACGCGGTTCTAGAAACAACGACAATTCTTACGATAATTGGAAATTGCGGCAATTTGGAACGACAAAATCGAACAATCAAAATGGGAAAGAAGAATGAAAAAGAAACAAAAATTGATCAAAATGGAAGAATAAAGAAGAAGAAATTTGAAAGAAGAATATGTTTTTGTTCTCACGTTCGGGGTTCTGGAATGGAAGAAATTTTATAAATGTAAATGATGAATTTAAGCACATCCAGATGAAAGAAATTTGATGTAAAATTTTATTTGTCATAAGTCTTGTAGTGTAAATTAATTAAGATTGAACACCTTAATATAAAAAAAAAAAAATTAAATCATTTGTTGTTTAAATAAAATAAAAATAAAAAGTATTAAAAGTTACCTTATGATTAAGATTATCTCTCCTTAAAAAAAATAAATTAAGATTAACTCTTTTATTTTTAGAAATAATCTACTCATTTATTTGACATTTAATGTTACCTATGTATATTATATTTTGATTGGTTGATATCATGAGAGGGTAACGTAGGCTTCACCCAATATTTATCATTACTAATTTCTAGTTTCATACACTTTTTCTCTTTGGCTTCGATATACACACTTGACACTGTTTACCCTCAATACCATCTGCAATATCATGTTCTACAGATACTTTAATACCCTCTTAAACATGTGATACAAATATTAAAATATTTTAATCTTTTAATACCATCAGTTGTTCTCTTATTTCAACATGAATATTAAAATAAAATATTATATTTCATATGGGATCTTGTTCCATCTGAGATATTGTTCAACAATGGAACAATATTAAGACCTAAAATTTTAATATCAATTTGAATGAAAGGACTTGTTATTGAACCTTTCATGAAATGGATATTAAAATAATTCTTTTTATTTCAATTTGAGATATTGATCACCAATTGAATAATAGTCAGACCTTTAATTCAAAAAAAAAAAAGGATATTAAAATATTTGTAGAACATGATACTAAAAATGGTATGGGGTATCAACAATGTTAAACGTATTTCGAATCCACAGGAAATAGTGTACGAGACTAACAATGACAATGATATATACAGTTGTGCGCATTTCTCAAGAAAAAAGAAAAGCATGTTAAAGATCTTACTACAATTTGTGGAGGTACAATTGTTGTTGATTTTTAATGCATGTAAGCATTATTCCCTTCTAGTTTTTTTTTTTGTAAGAAACATTTGTGCAACGTTCATATGAACAGAGTTCAAATTAAATTTTGTACATTCAAAACGAAAGTTGAATAAAGTTGCAAAAGTTGAAAGAGCTATATTTGCAATGATTAGGTGTTGGTAAATCTAAAATTTATATAGGAGATCTATAGAGTGTCGATCGTCAATAATGATTATTCTTTCTTTGCAGAGAACATCATAAGTGTCATGTTTTTCGTTAATGATCACAATGAAATTAAGGCTTTCAATGGTTAATGATCATAATATAGACTCTTGTTTTGTTAATGAAATGTGAATGACATGACACTATGAATTTCAATTAATTGTAATTAATGCAAATATATTTAATTAAGTCCAAATTTTTGTACTTTTGGCTCAGGTAGTCTATTGATTAAAAGAAATTCACCCTTTAAGGTGAATAACCGAGAAATACTGGGTTCAAACCTCAAGCCCCGCAACCACAATATCCCTACCGATCTAAACTCTGAAAAAATAAAATTCAATTCTAAATCTTGACAATTCAAATTATATAAACATTAATCGCATATTGCAAAAGCAAAAAGATGCGGTTAAGACTTAAAAAGGGCATAAGGCATACCAATAACTCAGCTTCTTAAGGCCAAATCTATCACCCAAGAATTTCTTTTAGTGTTTCCTCTCATTTATGATTACATCATTGCATATTTTTCTACGAAGATGAATCTGGTGAGTTCAAAGTAGAAATTTATAGATGACTCATAAGATGCTCAGAGTTTTGATTTTTATAATAACTAAATTAAAATAACTTGTAAAATTTCACCAGTTACCTATTGGCAAATTGTAATTAATCATCTCAGCACCATGAACCTTGAGATAAATATTCCAAGACGAATTTATCAAGGAATATAGATGTGAAGATAAACAGGAGACAAACTTACAACTGAGGGCATGTCAAGAAAAAAATCATAAACTGAATAGATAAGTGTAAGCCATGAATCAAATTGAATAAAATTATCATACAGAATAGTATAGTATATAGTACATGCCTGTATCTTTTCATTGGATATGAAAGCATCAAAACGATCAGATCCTTGAAAATCTGCTATTTCATCACTGCATAACTTCTCACTACAAATAACAACGGAAAAACAATATACTATACTAATCAGAACACGATATAGGAAAATTCGATAAAATTTGTAGCATGAAACACGCATAATAATCAGATCGTAAAAAGGTTAATGACTGTTACCTCTAAAAAGGGATCTGATTATGAAAGTGAGAGACTTCTGCAGCCGACTTTTAATCAACACAGACAGCTGCCTGCTGACTGCTGATGCTTATCTACTTTATATATAGGCAGGCCAAACAAAAATGAAAATTTCTTGAAAAAAAAAAAAATTGGTTTTTGTTTGGCCTATTAGGGGATAAATCAAAACAAAAAAAATATATTACAGAGGGTTAAATCAAAAAAATAATTTTACAGGGGAAAACAAAAAATGACCTATATTACAAGGGTGTAAAGACCTATTAACCCAAGAATAATTAAACTCAACGTGAATTCGAATAAAATCTGCGTATTAAATAAATATTGCGTATGAAATAAATAAAATGAAGTCGAATAAAAGTTGTGTATTGAATAAATAAATTCGAATAAAGTGACACAATTACACAAAATCAATTAAAAAAATACACGATTTGCTTTTTCAAAAAAAAAAAAAAAAAAAACACAATTTTATTTAGTTCAGATGAGCGGTTGAACATGCGGCGCCCAACTGGGCAAGTCCGGTTCTCCCTATAATGCAATTATAGAGAGACGGGAAGTCGATCACCAGGAACGTGATCTTTATTCTTGCCCTCCTTTTCACCGAAGGTGACCAGCAGCTCTACGTAGCCCCAAGGTTGAGTGGAAGAGCCGTTGAAACTATAGAGTTCGTTTCCAATGTATGGAGAAAGGTTTTTCTCCATCATCTAGAGAGTTTTGAACAGACCGGTGTGCATGATGTCGCACGAGGCCCCTGTGTCAATTAGGACTCGACGAACGTCGGTGTTGGCCATTGATGCTCGCCCGAGCAAAGGAATGGCTGAATTTGAGGCCACACTGGGCATTTCAGAGTCGTAGAACACCAAGGGTGGTCTTCCTCCCATGTTGGAATGGGAGGGGACCAGCTGGTTAACGCTCGTGAGCTCCCCTCCCGTTACATATCAGAGCAACCTAAGACTCAATGAGGAATAAGTCACTCACGACAGCAACCTACTCTTGAATACCTGCAAGTTACTCATACGAAGAACAATATTTCCAAGCAGAAGGGGTGAGATTTCACAAAACAATAATGTTAAGCATATAATTCAACAATTATATTTAACAACATGAAAACATCTTATTATTCATTATAGATAATAATATATCATAAATCACTTCGTTAACAATTCACATAACTAATCACAACTTCACAACTTATCATCTTCGACTCAACAAATGCAACTATGCAACTTAGACATGTTATATGCATGTGGTACCAATCCAGGGCATCAAGCCCCCATCGCTATTGAGCTAAAGCTCCATCGTATTGAGCAAAGGCTCCAGGGCATCAAGCCTCCAACAATGAAATGCTAATGCATGGACTCGACCTCTTAAACATCTTAAATCGACAACCTCTTATATAATCCAATAGTTTGGAACATCATCATCTTCATCAACTTAGACCGACTCATGCAGCTTAGTTAAATAACAACAGCAACACAGGCAGTATACAAAAACAGCATGACATAATAATATCAAATGCAAGTCAACAACATCTCAAATATACATTCATAATTTAAGTAATGCGTATAACATTATATCACATCATAATCAACATCAACACATCTTAAAACAACTTCGCATATTATAATTAACATCATCCTTAAGTCTCAATATTACCCCAAGGTTCAACTCTTAACAACTTGTGTGACACAGATCGCAAAATCCTAACAGGGCACTCTGTTTCTGGGTCACTCGGGAGGCGAGAGCCTCTGCTCGCCGTGGCGAGTTCAGGTCAGAATTCCAAAAGTTTCATTCTAAATCTTTCCAGGTTCAATCTCATTCTACATTCTTTCCTAATCATTATTAGACATGTTCAAGCACTCAAAAGCATCTAAGGATCAACTCAAAAGTCAAAATCACGAAATCTTGCAAGCTCTCTGGTCAAGCTCGCTAGGCGAGTTCATCTGCTCGCTATGGCGAGCTACGACGTGCAACTCGCGAGGCGGGGAAAAGTTGCTCGCGTGGCGAGCGATGAAGTTCATCACTCGCGAGGCGAGGATCATAGCTTGGGAGGCGAGCGATGAATGTTGTTACGGACAGAAGTGCAGTTTTTCAGAAAAATCACAAATTCTCATGGTTTTAAGCCTAACATTGATTCCATAATTCATCATGCACATTATCTAAGGTCTAGGAACAATTCCTACATCAATCTAACAAGTTTCCACCGTTTAATCAATAATTCTTCAGTTTTAACCTACTTTTCAATTCCTCTATAACTCATCCTACATCATGTTAAACCTAACCATTGAATCATATACTTAATAGAATTGCAAAGTTAGTCTCACCCTTACCTTATAACTCAAAATGGCAGCCTCTAGGTCTTCTTGCTCTTCTCTTGGCTTTTTCTCCCTTTTTCCAAAAGCTGATCGTACGTTATGTTTTTCTAATTAGGTTTCACCTATTTATATCTCCACCATCTATCTTATCTTATTTCGCTTTCTCCCCCAAAACTCTCTAAAATCTTAAAACAAACCCTAAACTCAATAATTATTTTATTTTCAAATCTTATTTTATTAAACAATAAAATAAGTCACAACTCCTCATAAATCACATAAAAATCATCTCAATCATATAAACCTCTTAAATCACACATATACAATATAAATATAATATAAACTCATCATAATAAATTCTAGACTCAATTAAATAATTAAATAATTCAAAGAGGGCGTTACACCCTCCCCCCCACACCTCTAGTCTGTCAGAATCCTAACTTTGGCTTCACTTTAGCTCCCTAGCTCTTCGACCCCAAGCTTTCTCTCTCTATCTCTCTCAAAATATTTTGTGAAGTGAATGAAATGAGTAGAAAACCTAATTTTCTCCTTAGTGTTATGTTTCTATAGTCACCACATAATTGGGCTACGTTTTTACTTGTCTTAATGGACTCAATATTCTTACCAATTAATTCACGAAGTTACTACTCACTTAAACCACTAAAATACTGAATAATTACTGTCTCTAAATAATTATTACGACTTACTACTAACTTAGCAAAAATAACTTTTCTCACCAAAAATAACCTTCTAATTAAAATGACTATTTCACCCTTGCTGACCGAATGACCCAAATCCTCATTAATCTAAAAATGACTAAAATACCCTTCTAGGTAAAAAATCCACTAATCCCAAATAAAATACACACAAAGACAATTAATCACACGCAAGCGCATATAGACACACATAATAAATAATTAAAATAATTCTAGCGAAAAATGAGCTATTACATGGGGCTTATCAATTTCTCATGTCCGCGGATGCACCTTTGGATAGGGAATACATTGACAGTGTTTGGCACAATCATATTCCTCTCAAGGTTTGCTTCTTCGTGTTGCGCGTTCTCCGCAACTGCCTACCAACCAAAGACAACTTTGTGCGAAGGAGGGTGATTCACGAAGAGCATATGTTGTGTCCGACTGGCTGTAGTTTCAAGGAAACAACCGACGATCTGTTTTTGTGGCCTCTTGTTTGACAATGGCTGCATATTTCTTGAGTCAACTCTTGTGTGCTCCGTGACCATTTTTATCAATTTTTTCATATGGCGGGAATGCCGCGATCATAACATTCATTCTTAAAGGTTATTTTGATGGCTAGCGTTTGGCTTATTTGGAAGGAAAGGAACAACCGCGTCGTCAACAACAAGACATCCGATCCTTTTATCATTTTGGACAAAGTAAAATTGTTGTCTTTTTTAGGGTTAAAGACTCACTTGCCATCTTTTGTTTAAGCTTATTATGATTGGTGGTGGCACCCTCTCTTATGCAAGGGTGCCGTAGTTTAACGCTTTCATTTCTTTTTCTTTTATTTGGCGGTGCTTGCGTATTCGGCACCGGTGACTTTGTAACTATTTTGCGGTGTTTCTCTCGTTGCACATCTTGTGCACGGTGATTCACCTTTGAGTTAAATATATTCTCTTGTTAAATATACCTCTTTTTTTTTATTCTCTTGTTAATATTGTGTAAAGAAAAACTTGAAAAATAAATAATGATATGAAAAATAACATACTTGGAGGAAGAGGTATAGAAAGAAAGATGATGAAAGCATAAACAAACATGTGAACCAAATCCATATTTCTCCTCGTTTGCATTGTAATAATTTTTTTTTTATCATTTATAACTAAAATTGTTGTGTTTTGTTAGCGTCAAGTAAATAGTTTTTAACACTTCGTAATTTCTAGAAGCCATTTATTAAATTAAAATTTAATATAAAATGTCTCTAATTAATATGTCATGTTTATCCTCAATAACTCACTCAATTGACCATTTAACCTTGATAAAGATCTCACGTTAAATTCTAGACGATCATCAAAAATATGTCACATAATTACCACCTTTTATATATATATATATATATATATATATATATATGTGTGTGTGTGTGTGTATGTCACAGTTTAGCTTTTCGTAATAGATAGGGGATACAATTCAAAAGAGAAATAATAGCGATGAATTAAAAAAAAAATAGTTATATCAATAACCCTAGACAACAAATTTATTACATTTTAACCTTTCGTAATAGATAGGGGACACAATTCAAAAGAGAAATAATAGTGATAAAATTGTTTTTTTTTTTTACCCTGGACCTCGTTACCTCCTTTAAACCATAAGCTCAATCAAGTGAGCTAATTGTACCCTAGTGTTTCCAAAACCGGACCGGACCAGCCGGTTCAACCGGTTGGATAGCGAATCTGACCAAGTCCCGGTCCGGACACCCATACAGAACCATAGTTTTAAAAACCGGATCGGACCGGCTGGTCCAACCGGGAACCGGTGAGGTATCCGGTTCGAGCTTCTCATTGGATCGGCCATGCAGTTAGACCGGTGTAAACCCGTCGCGACTCGGTCAAAACCGGTGACTCGGCCGGTTCCGGTTCAATGTTTACCATTCTCAAAAAAAATAATAAAATAAACGATAACGGATTTCGGTCTTAAGCAGGGAATGGAAAGATTGATTGAACTAAAACCATATCAGAATTCATTTAAAACTCAAACAAGAAAAGGTGCATATTGTTCCTGTTATGCGGCGCTAATGTTTATAGTGAATAGTCATGTGTTATAGCTATATATAATTAGGGTTTTTACTTTGTGGCATATGATGGGCTTGTCTATAAAGCCCAATCTTAATGTTTCAAGAACATGCAATTAGAAAAGCTCGTGTCAACAAAAATAAAAAGCAATGTTATTTATTTATGTATGTTTGAATAATTTATATATTTATATTTTTTTGAATAATTATACTTTTTGAAAGGTCATTGTTATGTTTTTGACAATTACACGTGAACATTAATTTTTTATAAAGTATAAATATAGTTTGATATATATTTTAATCTAGTTAAATATCAATAAAAATTTAATCTTAATAAGACCGGGTCATCGAATCGATGACCGAGCCGAGTTTTAAAACTATGTACAAAACCATTGTTCTTAAGAACCGATAGAAAACTGGAAGAACCGATGATAACCGGGAAAATCGCCGAACCGGTCACGGTTTGATAAAATCGGACGATCTCAAGTTTTTTTTTTCAAACAAAAAATCTCAATATTTAGTTCAAGGTTGTTCGAATCTGTTCAAATCAACAGTTAAAACCAAAAAAAAAAAAAAAGTTCAAATCAACAAATAAATGATTAAGAAAATGAGAGGATGTGAAGCAAATGAGATGAAGAAGAGATAGATTGAAGCAGATTGAACTGATGAGTAGAGGAAGAAAAAAAAGATGTAGAACGTGAACTGAGATGATGGAGAGAGAAAGTCTGGAAAAGGAAAACATAGAAACGGCGCTGGTAAATTTTGGTTTAGGTTTCTATCAACAATAACGAATATTGATTGGGCTAATTTTTAACGTGAGCTTCATTTTGCTAGTCCACTGCTGGGCTTAGTGAAAAAATTAGTTTGTGATCTTGTTAAATTTTACAGTGTTAATTATAAATTTTATAATTTATGTTATGTATTTATTATACGGTTCAATAGCAGTTGAACCGGTTAAACCATGAATCGGGGCTATCACCAGTTTGATCTCCGGTTCGGTTTTAAAAACATTGGCCCTAACGCATTTCATTATCTTCAGTTTCATGTTTAACTATTAATATCTAGTTTCTAGTCAATACAAAGCATATTAAATCATATATTTGGGGCATCATATAAATCAATGAGTCAAGTAAATGATAAAAATCAGGAAGAAATAAATAAATAAATAAATAAATAAATAGATTGTGATATACACACATCAAACCTTAAATTTATTGAAATAACTTTAATTTTTCACTTTGGGAGCTTAGATCAATTGGTAGAGACAATATTTTGTAATAACACAAAATCAAATGACAACCGGTGCGATATTAATTTATTCAGCATTACAGATTACCATTATTCCTTCATAAATATAACCCACTTCAATATTTTTATGTGTATATCCAACAACAATTTAATAAAGAACTGGAAATTAATTAAAGTTTATTGTTTTATGCATGGGTGGCGTAGTTTAACGATTTCATCTCTTTTTCTTTTATTTGGCGGTGCTTGCTTATTCGGCACCGTTGACTTTGTAACTATTTTGCTGTGTTTCTCTCGTTGCACATCTTGTGCGCGGTGATTCACCTTTGCGTTAATATATCTTATTTTTTCTTGTTAAAAAAAACATCTTTTTTTATTTATTTAAATAAGACCGAATGAAGAAGTTAGATATGTTTCTACTATATAAGTATTATAATTCTTTTTTTTTTCTTTTGGTGGCCATGGTTCAAACCCCAAACCTTGCATGTATTATACATTGTCCTTAGCAACTGAGCTAAGCTCACGATGACTAATTATCTTTAATTTGTAAAAGACCGAAAGAGGACATATATTAGATATGTTTCTTCTATTTTTGTAAAAGAAGATATGTTTCTACAATATAAGTATTATAATTATCGCAAAAAAAATATTATTACAACAACAACAACATGTTTCATTCATAGAATATAAACAAATTTTAAGTAAATTATAAAAGTAGAAACATTATTATGAACATTATTACATACAAATAAAACTATATACTTATAGAGGTAACATAATTATTTTTGAACTGGATTAATATACTTATAGGTAACATTACTTTTTTAACATTATTTTATATAAAAGTGACAAATACCAAAAAGACATTCAACGATGTTATCAAATCGTTGTGGACAATCAGCTTCAGTGTTGCATTTAATTCCTAAGTTGTCAAATAAGGAAAAAAGAATGTTACTAAAAGTTGATATAGTATTGTGTAAAGAAAAACTTGAAAAATACATAATGATGTGGAAAATAACATACTTGGAGGAAAATGTATAGAAAGAAAGATGATGAAAGCATAAACAAACATGTAAACCAAATTCATATTTCTCATCGTTTGCATTGTAATAATTTTTTTTTATCGTTTATAAATAAAATTGTTGTGTTTTGTTAGCGTCAAGTAAATAGTTTTTAACACTTCGTAGTTTCTAGAATCCATTTATTAAATTAAAATTTAATATAAAATGTCTTTGTGTGTATATGTCACATTTTAGCTTTTCGTAATAGATATGGGATACGTACAATTTACAAGAGAAATAATAGTGATGAATTAAAAAAAAATAGTTATATCAATAACCCTAGACAAAAAATTTATTACATTTTAGCCTTTCGTCATAGATAGGGGACACAATTCAAAAGAGAAATAATAGTGATAAAAACAATATATTTACCCTGGACCTCATTACCTCCTTTAAACCATAAGCTCAATCAAGTGAGCTAACCGTACCCCTAATCAATGCTTTCAAAATCGGGACGGACCGGCCGGTTGGACAGTGAACCGGACCAAGTCCCGGTCCGGACACCCATACAGAACCGTTGTTCTTAAGAACCGGTAGAAAACCGGAAGAACCGGTGATAATCGCCGAACCGGTCACGGTTTGATAAAACCAGACGGTCTCAAGTTTTTTTTTTCAAACAAAAAATCTCAATATTTAGTTCAAGGTTGTTCGAATCTGTTCAAATCAACAGTTAAAACAAAAAAAAAAAAAGTTCAAATCAACAAATAAATGATTAAGAAAATGAGAGGATGTGAAGCAAATGAGATGAAGAGATAGATTGAAGCAGATTGGACTGATGAGGAAGGAAAAAAAGAAGATGTAGAACGTGAACTGAGATGATGGAGAGAGAAAGTCTGGAAAAGGAAAACAGTAAATTTTGTTTTAGGTTTCTATCAACAATAACGAATATTGATTGGGCTTATTTTTAACGTGGGCTTCATTTTGCTAGTCCACTACTGGGCTTAGTGAAAAAATTAGTTTGCGATCTTGTTAAATTTTACCGTGTTAATTATAAATTTTATAATTTATGTTATTTATTTATTATACGGTTCAATAGCAGTTGAACTGGTTAAACCATGAATCGGGGCTATCACCAGTTTGATCTCCGGTCCGGTTTTAAAAACATTGGCCCTAATGCATTTCATTATCTTCAGTTTTATGTTTAACTAGTAATATCTAGTTTCTAGTCAATACAAAGTAGATTAAATCATATTTTTGGGGCATCATATAAATCAATGAGTCAAGTAAATGATAAAAATCAGGAAGAAAAAAAAATAAAAAATAGAATGTGATATACACACAGCAAATCTTAAATTTATTGAAATAACTTTAATTTTTCGCTTCGGAAGCTTAGATCAATTGGTAGAGACAACATTTTGTAATAACACAAAATCAAATGACAACCGGTGCGATCTTAATTTATTCAGCATTACAGATTACCATTATTTCCTTCATAAAGATAACCCACTTCAATATTTTTATGTGTATATCCAACAACAATTTAATAAAGAACTGAAAATTAATTAAAAGTTAATAGTTTTATTGCTTTGTAAACAATCTAGCTTTCTATCCCTATTGAATATCAGACCAAACTTATATACCTAGCAAAGTATAAAATCACAATGTTATTCTTTTCTTTGAAAAATATAATATGCTTCATGCACTCATAGCCAGCCTTGCCAGCATTACTTCCTTCACTACTTCTCTTCCTTGTTGTCTACTTCCGAAAAAATTTACCAAAAGAATATGTAGATGAAAAATTTAAATATCTATCTCAATAAGATACTTCTCTTCCTTCCCAGCCTTGCCTAGCAATGATTTAATGTTGAAAAGTGGATGCATCGCGCATATTTCGTGGCTTATTCGTCTCCATTAACCGACCAATCAGCCATGCAATTAAGAGATTTCCACATAGACCGTGGATTTGTAGCGGATTCAACAACTGAGGCAGAAATGTTGGAACCAAAGTCCCTAAAATTAATACTCCAAGTTGTTGATGTTGTTTCTCAGGCTGAGCAAAGGCACAGACATTTGACGGCTCATTGTGGAGATTTGTTCAACACTTCATGGTGATATCCTACCGGAAGAAGGGACACTAATTCAAGCCTTAGACATGGGATGCTCAACAGTCTTAGGAGATAGCATGTTAGTATTTATAGGAAATATCATGTTTGGAAGTTGTTCAAGATGATTCATAGAGGCTGATTTATGTGTATGGGAAAAACCAGAAGCCATTTTTGGAGTCGCGGTTCCTTGGACCGATAAGAACCAAACCAAATGACGTTGACAGAGTCAGAAGCCATTGACCGATAACGGGTTGCTGGCCATAAAAATCACTATTCATATTGAATTATTTATCCAGACAAACTTAAGGCTTAGTAAACTTCAGCTTAATGGGAAGTCCTTTGCAAACAAGGATTCAATAATTGGTTGTAAACCGTCATAATATTCCTAAAGGCTTAGAATCCCTCTAGAAGGGCTTAGACGCCCTCTAGAAGGGCTCAGACGCCCTCGAGAAGGGATATTGAGGTCCTTAGCTTCCAGAAACCGCCTAAAATACAAAAATACCCCTGTTGCTTGAGAGCAAAGCAACCGAAACCCAACCTCATAGCAGGCTATAAATACTACTCTTGAGATCATTCTCAAGGCATCCAATTATCAATCTAAACCCTAGAATACGATACTTAACCCTAATATCCCTTATTGTGCTTTTTTCAAGTATAGTTGGCGCCGTCTGTGGGAAAAGGTAAAACTAACCTAGACCACTCTTTTGAATCGTAATCCGCAATTTAGAAACCCTAAAGCCATAGAAATCTTAATCGTAACCACTAAACTGCGATCCGAATAACCTTTCCACATCAAAACCCTAAATCACACCTCTCGGATTTAGGAACCTAACTTCATCATTCCCAACCACCACGATGACCGAATACTCCGATCACGACGCCGTTGGATGAAAATCAATCTAGCTTTCTATCCCTATTGAATATCAGACCAAACTTATATACCTAGCAAAGTATAAAATCACAATGTTATTCTTTTCTTTGAAAAATATAATATGCTTCATGCACTCATAGCCAGCCTTGCCAGCATTACTTCCTTCACTACTTCTCTTCCTTGTTGTCTACTTCCGAAAAAATTTACCAAAAGAATATGTAGATGAAAAATTTAAATATCTATCTCAATAAGATACTTCTCTTCCTTCCCAGCCTTGCCTAGCAATGATTTAATGTTGAAAAGTGGATGCATCGCGCATATTTCGTGGCTTATTCGTCTCCATTAACCGACCAATCAGCCATGCAATTAAGAGATTTCCACATAGACCGTGGATTTGTAGCGGATTCAACAACTGAGGCAGAAATGTTGGAACCAAAGTCCCTAAAATTAATACTCCAAGTTGTTGATGTTGTTTCTCAGGCTGAGCAAAGGCACAGACATTTGACGGCTCATTGTGGAGATTTGTTCAACACTTCATGGTGATATCCTACCGGAAGAAGGGACACTAATTCAAGCCTTAGACATGGGATGCTCAACAGTCTTAGGAGATAGCATGTTAGTATTTATAGGAAATATCATGTTTGGAAGTTGTTCAAGATGATTCATAGAGGCTGATTTATGTGTATGGGAAAAACCAGAAGCCATTTTTGGAGTCGCGGTTCCTTGGACCGATAAGAACCAAACCAAATGACGTTGACAGAGTCAGAAGCCATTGACCGATAACGGGTTGCTGGCCATAAAAATCACTATTCATATTGAATTATTTATCCAGACAAACTTAAGGCTTAGTAAACTTCAGCTTAATGGGAAGTCCTTTGCAAACAAGGATTCAATAATTGGTTGTAAACCGTCATAATATTCCTAAAGGCTTAGAATCCCTCTAGAAGGGCTTAGACGCCCTCTAGAAGGGCTCAGACGCCCTCGAGAAGGGATATTGAGGTCCTTAGCTTCCAGAAACCGCCTAAAATACAAAAATACCCCTGTTGCTTGAGAGCAAAGCAACCGAAACCCAACCTCATAGCAGGCTATAAATACTACTCTTGAGATCATTCTCAAGGCATCCAATTATCAATCTAAACCCTAGAATACGATACTTAACCCTAATATCCCTTATTGTGCTTTTTCAAGTATAGTTGGCGCCGTCTGTGGGAAAAGGTAAAACTAACCTAGACCACTCTTTTGAATCGTAATCCGCAATTTAGAAACCCTAAAGCCATAGAAATCTTAATCGTAACCACTAAACTGCGATCCGAATAACCTTTCCACATCAAAACCCTAAATCACACCTCTCGGATTTAGGAACCTAACTTCATCATTCCCAACCACCACGATGACCGAATACTCCGATCACGACGCCGTTGGATGAAAATCAATCTAGCTTTCTATCCCTATTGAATATCAGACCAAACTTATATACCTAGCAAAGTATAAAATCACAATGTTATTCTTTTCTTTGAAAAATATAATATGCTTCATGCACTCATAGCCAGCCTTGCCAGCATTACTTCCTTCACTACTTCTCTTCCTTGTTGTCTACTTCCGAAAAAATTTACCAAAAGAATATGTAGATGAAAAATTTAAATATCTATCTCAATAAGATACTTCTCTTCCTTCCCAGCCTTGCCTAGCAATGATTTAATGTTGAAAAGTGGATGCATCGCGCATATTTCGTGGCTTATTCGTCTCCATTAACCGACCAATCAGCCATGCAATTAAGAGATTTCCACATAGACCGTGGATTTGTAGCGGATTCAACAACTGAGGCAGAAATGTTGGAACCAAAGTCCCTAAAATTAATACTCCAAGTTGTTGATGTTGTTTCTCAGGCTGAGCAAAGGCACAGACATTTGACGGCTCATTGTGGAGATTTGTTCAACACTTCATGGTGATATCCTACCGGAAGAAGGGACACTAATTCAAGCCTTAGACATGGGATGCTCAACAGTCTTAGGAGATAGCATGTTAGTATTTATAGGAAATATCATGTTTGGAAGTTGTTCAAGATGATTCATAGAGGCTGATTTATGTGTATGGGAAAAACCAGAAGCCATTTTTGGAGTCGCGGTTCCTTGGACCGATAAGAACCAAACCAAATGACGTTGACAGAGTCAGAAGCCATTGACCGATAACGGGTTGCTGGCCATAAAAATCACTATTCATATTGAATTATTTATCCAGACAAACTTAAGGCTTAGTAAACTTCAGCTTAATGGGAAGTCCTTTGCAAACAAGGATTCAATAATTGGTTGTAAACCGTCATAATATTCCTAAAGGCTTAGAATCCCTCTAGAAGGGCTTAGACGCCCTCTAGAAGGGCTCAGACGCCCTCGAGAAGGGATATTGAGGTCCTTAGCTTCCAGAAACCGCCTAAAATACAAAAATACCCCTGTTGCTTGAGAGCAAAGCAACCGAAACCCAACCTCATAGCAGGCTATAAATACTACTCTTGAGATCATTCTCAAGGCATCCAATTATCAATCTAAACCCTAGAATACGATACTTAACCCTAATATCCCTTATTGTGCTTTTTTCAAGTATAGTTGGCGCCGTCTGTGGGAAAAGGTAAAACTAACCTAGACCACTCTTTTGAATCGTAATCCGCAATTTAGAAACCCTAAAGCCATAGAAATCTTAATCGTAACCACTAAACTGCGATCCGAATAACCTTTCCACATCAAAACCCTAAATCACACCTCTCGGATTTAGGAACCTAACTTCATCATTCCCAACCACCACGATGACCGAATACTCCGATCACGACGCCGTTGGATGAAAATCAATCTAGCTTTCTATCCCTATTGAATATCAGACCAAACTTATATACCTAGCAAAGTATAAAATCACAATGTTATTCTTTTCTTTGAAAAATATAATATGCTTCATGCACTCATAGCCAGCCTTGCCAGCATTACTTCCTTCACTACTTCTCTTCCTTGTTGTCTACTTCCGAAAAAATTTACCAAAAGAATATGTAGATGAAAAATTTAAATATCTATCTCAATAAGATACTTCTCTTCCTTCCCAGCCTTGCCTAGCAATGATTTAATGTTGAAAAGTGGATGCATCGCGCATATTTCGTGGCTTATTCGTCTCCATTAACCGACCAATCAGCCATGCAATTAAGAGATTTCCACATAGACCGTGGATTTGTAGCGGATTCAACAACTGAGGCAGAAATGTTGGAACCAAAGTCCCTAAAATTAATACTCCAAGTTGTTGATGTTGTTTCTCAGGCTGAGCAAAGGCACAGACATTTGACGGCTCATTGTGGAGATTTGTTCAACACTTCATGGTGATATCCTACCGGAAGAAGGGACACTAATTCAAGCCTTAGACATGGGATGCTCAACAGTCTTAGGAGATAGCATGTTAGTATTTATAGGAAATATCATGTTTGGAAGTTGTTCAAGATGATTCATAGAGGCTGATTTATGTGTATGGGAAAAACCAGAAGCCATTTTTGGAGTCGCGGTTCCTTGGACCGATAAGAACCAAACCAAATGACGTTGACAGAGTCAGAAGCCATTGACCGATAACGGGTTGCTGGCCATAAAAATCACTATTCATATTGAATTATTTATCCAGACAAACTTAAGGCTTAGTAAACTTCAGCTTAATGGGAAGTCCTTTGCAAACAAGGATTCAATAATTGGTTGTAAACCGTCATAATATTCCTAAAGGCTTAGAATCCCTCTAGAAGGGCTTAGACGCCCTCTAGAAGGGCTCAGACGCCCTCGAGAAGGGATATTGAGGTCCTTAGCTTCCAGAAACCGCCTAAAATACAAAAATACCCCTGTTGCTTGAGAGCAAAGCAACCGAAACCCAACCTCATAGCAGGCTATAAATACTACTCTTGAGATCATTCTCAAGGCATCCAATTATCAATCTAAACCCTAGAATACGATACTTAACCCTAATATCCCTTATTGTGCTTTTTTCAAGTATAGTTGGCGCCGTCTGTGGGAAAAGGTAAAACTAACCTAGACCACTCTTTTGAATCGTAATCCGCAATTTAGAAACCCTAAAGCCATAGAAATCTTAATCGTAACCACTAAACTGCGATCCGAATAACCTTTCCACATCAAAACCCTAAATCACACCTCTCGGATTTAGGAACCTAACTTCATCATTCCCAACCACCACGATGACCGAATACTCCGATCACGACGCCGTTGGATGAAAATCAATCTAGCTTTCTATCCCTATTGAATATCAGACCAAACTTATATACCTAGCAAAGTATAAAATCACAATGTTATTCTTTTCTTTGAAAAATATAATATGCTTCATGCACTCATAGCCAGCCTTGCCAGCATTACTTCCTTCACTACTTCTCTTCCTTGTTGTCTACTTCCGAAAAAATTTACCAAAAGAATATGTAGATGAAAAATTTAAATATCTATCTCAATAAGATACTTCTCTTCCTTCCCAGCCTTGCCTAGCAATGATTTAATGTTGAAAAGTGGATGCATCGCGCATATTTCGTGGCTTATTCGTCTCCATTAACCGACCAATCAGCCATGCAATTAAGAGATTTCCACATAGACCGTGGATTTGTAGCGGATTCAACAACTGAGGCAGAAATGTTGGAACCAAAGTCCCTAAAATTAATACTCCAAGTTGTTGATGTTGTTTCTCAGGCTGAGCAAAGGCACAGACATTTGACGGCTCATTGTGGAGATTTGTTCAACACTTCATGGTGATATCCTACCGGAAGAAGGGACACTAATTCAAGCCTTAGACATGGGATGCTCAACAGTCTTAGGAGATAGCATGTTAGTATTTATAGGAAATATCATGTTTGGAAGTTGTTCAAGATGATTCATAGAGGCTGATTTATGTGTATGGGAAAAACCAGAAGCCATTTTTGGAGTCGCGGTTCCTTGGACCGATAAGAACCAAACCAAATGACGTTGACAGAGTCAGAAGCCATTGACCGATAACGGGTTGCTGGCCATAAAAATCACTATTCATATTGAATTATTTATCCAGACAAACTTAAGGCTTAGTAAACTTCAGCTTAATGGGAAGTCCTTTGCAAACAAGGATTCAATAATTGGTTGTAAACCGTCATAATATTCCTAAAGGCTTAGAATCCCTCTAGAAGGGCTTAGACGCCCTCTAGAAGGGCTCAGACGCCCTCGAGAAGGGATATTGAGGTCCTTAGCTTCCAGAAACCGCCTAAAATACAAAAATACCCCTGTTGCTTGAGAGCAAAGCAACCGAAACCCAACCTCATAGCAGGCTATAAATACTACTCTTGAGATCATTCTCAAGGCATCCAATTATCAATCTAAACCCTAGAATACGATACTTAACCCTAATATCCCTTATTGTGCTTTTTTCAAGTATAGTTGGCGCCGTCTGTGGGAAAAGGTAAAACTAACCTAGACCACTCTTTTGAATCGTAATCCGCAATTTAGAAACCCTAAAGCCATAGAAATCTTAATCGTAACCACTAAACTGCGATCCGAATAACCTTTCCACATCAAAACCCTAAATCACACCTCTAGGATTTAGGAACCTAACTTCATCATTCCCAACCACCACGATGACCGAATACTCCGATCACGACGCCGTTGGATGAAAATCAATTCGGAAGCAAGGCAACAACCTCGCCGACGATAAGAAGTTGTTTCGTCGCCACCATACCTGCACCTCATCTCATTCTCACAAAAAGAGACCACTTCTGAAGCTATACAAGGCAAAGTCAAAATCGCTACAATAATGAAAGAAGGCTTGTGAAAATTCCTTCAATCGAAGGAGAATCGACACTTAATAGGTTTCACCGGTACCTACTGTCTCCGTGAACAGGCGTCAGCACAAGCCTCACAAGTCACAATGAAGCTCGCAAGTTATAGTGTTGCTCGTTAATTCCATTAATTAGATTGCCATCAATAAAGGTATGCTCACTTTCATTATTGTTGTTGATCCCATAACATTTATGGAAGACTTAAGCTTCAAAGGTACCTACTGCAAATTTTTGTGATGATTTTTTATTCAAATTAAAGTCTGTGGCTGTTTGCCCTATTTATGTGTTGATAAGGTCGAATATCGCACCTAAGTTCATAGTATTTAATCTCTACAAATAAATCATTATTATTTCTATACAATCTCGAATGAATGAAGTAGTGAAAACATTTATGGGAGGTATTAATATTGCACTTGGATAAACTTTGATATAGATTATTGCCTTGGTGAAACATAGTCAATTTATGAAGACAAGCATATGGATTTTAAACCAAATATATTTTCGTAAATAGGAGTATATCATTAGACAGTTGAGCGGGCGAGTTAGTTTGTAGTCAATAGGCGAAGGAAGACAAGTAGAAAACAACATAACTAAACGGAAGAATTAGTTTCAATCTAATAGAAGGGAGTACAATTTTATAAAAATATTTATATTGTAAAGTAAATTCTATCATTAGGAAAATTAATTAACTACTCTAGATACTCCTTGGCAGAAGTGAAGTGTAATATTGTTAAAGGTCACATACGAGGGATTCTGGCGAAGAAAGCTTTGGTATTTAAGAGGTCCAAGTGACCCACCTCTCTTTTCTGGGAACCTCTCCTATGTACCATTTACTTTGCGAACTGAACTAAATGTTTAGTAAAAATAGACATAATAGATTAATTAGCACCAGACCCATATATAAGATTAAAGTTGAGCAGAAAACATAGTTTCAACTTCATAGGATGAAGTAAAGAATAAAGAATAACTGAGAGAGTAAGTTAGTTCATATGTAATTGGAGCATGGTAAGTTAACGGGCGAGATAGTCATGAGTTAGTAGAAGAACAAAAAAAGAGTGAAAAGTGTTGCATAAGATATTTAATCTCATTTTAGAAGAATGAAGAGGAAAAGGAAGAGGATTACAAAGTATAGGCGAGCTAAATAAAAGAAGACAAAGAATAGTTAGTTCTCATTGAATATGATTGCATATGATTAAACACTCGATTATTTATGATACTAATTACTTAGGAAGTTTGGAAGAATTGTTATATGTTAGATAAATCAAGGTTGGGATACTAACAAGCCCGCCAAGGGCTAGATGAATGAAAAGAGAGAAGTCGCCAATCAACACGCCATAATTAAAAGAGCATGGAAGCAACAGTCCCGCCATTGAAAACAAAAAGATGAAACGCGGATTTATATTCTAAAACAACTTTTTCGACCTTTGAGATTTGTTTTGCAGGTTTTTAATGAGCCACCTTAATCTCTACAAATACTTTGTCATTTTAGTTTGTTATTTTGTCCAAGTGCTACTACTACAATATCCACGGAAATCTACAAATCGACTAGGCGCCCTAAACGTCAACCTTATAAAAGGCTCTGACAGGGTTCGACATCCCGGAAAGGACTAAGGTCGCAGGGAGGCTCAGGACGACTAAGGTCACCGAGTTATCGTCTCAACGAAATCTAAAAATCGACTAGGCCCCCTAAACGTCAACCTTATGAAAGGTTCAAACGGGGTTCGACATCCCGGAAACGACTAAGGCTGCAGGGAGGCTCAGGACGACTAAGGTCGCCGAGTTATCATCAAATCATCATCCCGGAAACGACTAAGGTCGCAGGGAGGCTCAAAACGACTAAGATTGTCGAGTTATCATCAATCTAGAAACCGACACTTTCGCTAAAGTAAAATAAAACAACTAACAAGCACACCGATGATAGAAACTTCAACAGAAGTAACGGAATCACCACCAGCAAATCACCAATAGAAGTATAAAAACTCTACTGAATAGCAAAAAGAAATTGTACGAACAAGATAGCAAAATACACACAAAATATTCAACACGCAAAGAGGAATCGCCAAAATCTAAATGCATCATTCACGCCTTTACAAACCATCTCGCCTTGTCCCAAGACTCATGCTTGGGGGACTATATGGACCAAGTAACATGTACACAGATGGTACATGTACCCTTGGCGAATATTAAAACATTTTAAGATCGCCCTATAGGAAAATGCTCTAAACACAGATCAAACATATATCCTTGGGGGCTTCCAGAACAATCTAGGATCGCCCTAGGAGGATCCTCCAAAATAATACCTAGCATAACCTAATTTTTTAAAGAAAGCCAATCACTTCGCCTTGTCCCAAGACTCGTGCTTAGGGGGCTGTGAACCGTCATAATATTCCTAAAGGCTTAGAAACTCTCTAGAAGGGTTCAGACGCCCTCCAGAAGGGCTATTGAGGTCCAGGCGCGTCCTCCTTAGGACGCCGCCTTCCTTAGCTTCCAGAAGCTTCCAGAAAGCGCCTAAAATACATAAATACCCATGTTGCTTGGAAGCCAAGCAACCGAAACCCAAGCCCATAGCAGGCTATAAATACTACTCTTGAGATCATTCTCAAGGCATCTAATTATCAGTCTAAACCCTAGAATACGATACTTAACCCTAGTACCCCTTATTGTGCTTTTTTCAAGTACAGGTTGGTCCTTATATCTTTCACTAGTAATGCTAAGATACTCTATAATCTAAATAAGGACTCCACAAATAGTGCTAAAGATACATTTTTGAAATTATTATATTTCCAGTAATAATGTTAGAACCTTCTAATTTCCAAAACAATACCTTAGTTAAATAATGTTAAAGGAGGAGTGTTATTATTCTGATCATTTTATTTCTTATTGCTAAAATTGTTCCCAAAATTTCAGCAACTCGTCCTTTCCATGAACACTAACATAACAATATTTGTCTATCCAAGAAATAAAAGTAAATGAGATGAAATTAACCATTAACATGACAACCCACATAATAACAAACATTATCTGTGGGTTGTCATGGTCATTGATTGCCTAGAGAGCTTCTTGTTTGTATATTGTCTCTCTTTATTTTACTACTAACTTTACCTATTTATATTAAATTTCTTTAAGTTGATCCTTCTAGTCAAGTTTTAAGCTCAAGAGAATTGGGCACATGTAGATACCATTCCGGGGAAACAAAAAATCTTTTTTCGCTCTATGAACTGAGTAAAAGCAAGATTACTACTGATATACAGAATCAAGCAAGAAAAGAATGTAATTATGTACAAGTCTATCCAAAGATTATCATGCAACAAGGAACATTCACTTGATGTGCAATTCAAGAAACAAAGTTATGGCTTGTCTACTTTAAAAGTTATTTGAAGCGAAATATCACCATTATAACAACTTTCTTGGCAGAACATTATGTATTTTCAAGATCAGCACTTGTAATGTCAGTTGAATATTCGCATCGCGGAATTATAAATCAACCTTTAACAGCCAACAGTTGATTTATAATATTGCCTCGTGAACTTCCAATTGGAATGGCACCTCGATGATCTTTAAAATACATATTCTTCTGCCAATTTGAGAATATCTAAAATTCGACAGACCAAAACCTTATTTCTTGGATTTCACATAAGGTGAATGTTGCTTGTTGGGTTTCTAGATAATCTTTATAAAGCCTTGCATATAGTTATGTGCTTTTCTTTCTCAGTTTTTCATATCAGCAGTGATCTGAAGAAATTTCATGTAAATAGGAAAAAGTACTATAGTAAAATCAAGAAAAACAATATACAAATAAGAGTTTTCTAGAATAATAATCTGATTGAAAAATTTACAAAGCTAAACCTCTCTACAAAACTTTTGGCAAAATGCATGTAATAGCTTTTTTTCTTCTAAAATTGAAGATAAAATAAGAAAACAAACAAATAAAATATTATTTCTAACGTTAATTATTGGAGAACCAATGAACATAACCATCGTCAAACAAAATTACTACTAAGTTAGAGGTTATTTAATTTCATCACATTTTTTTCAACCTATAGACAAATGTCAGTTAGTTAATTTTCATGGCTTCAACCTTAGGCAACATTCCTAAAAGTTAAAGATACCTAAGTCCTAAGCTAGTTGCAGTCACCTCCTTGATTTATTTGTAGTGCCAATTACAAGAAGCGTGTGATGTAGCTAATCTAAATTAATTTAATAGCCTTTTATTAATAAATAAATAAAATCAAAGAATAAAATTTATCTAATAGCATCTTTGCCATTAGATAAATACAAAACTTTGTGCTTATCATATATATTCTTTGATTTTATTTATTTATTAATAAAAGGCTATTAAATTAATGACGATTAGCTACATAAAAGTTAACTAACTAGTAAGAGCCTCAACTCATTCAAATATTGTTAAAGGTAAACATATATTATTTTCCACATATCAAACATTGTATAAAAAATCGTTATTCATACTCAACTTGTATAGTACCAGACATATATAATTATTCCCTTTCCAACCCCATCAAGCTTTGTCAAGAAATCATGGTTAAGGGCACGACAAGAAAAGAAACAAAGTTGAGTATAAAATTGTATTCCGAGAATGAAATTAAGATATAAATTATCAAACAAATTCTGAGTCTAATATTCATGCAGGTATAATAAAGCTACAACTTTCCATTTTAGTGTCAGTAATTCTACTTAGTTATAATTGTAAATCCAGTTCCAATAGCCCATATACCAGCCAACACACTAAAAACAGTTATGTGACTAAGAACCCTAAGAGTATATTACAAATTATGAAGATACATGACATGAGTCAAGCTAAAAAGTTAATTAAAACATATGAACATCAACAACACTGTTTAATGACTATAAATAATAATCATGCATAGAGAAAATAAAATCATGATAATAAAATTTATTGGCCAAGCTAAGAAACTATATTAAAAAGACAATATTATTTGATTAGGTGAAAAATTAGGGCAATTGAAAGTCATTACTTATAAATTTTGATTGTATATACGATATGCAAAATGTCAGCCATTTTACTCTCGAGTTTCTAATATTGATGTCAAAATTTGCAGTTAACATGAAATGACATTTGATTCCACAAAACCTAATGGCTCATAGAACAAAACTGTCGTTAGCTTAGTCCACGAAGTACAAATAAAACATATTAGATCAGAATTGGTGTTATCTTATTATACCAATGATGGTCTTTCGGAGAAATAATCAGCATCATCAATGACTGTGACTGTATCGATATCCAATCTACTTTCCGGATGTACCATAGCCAAATCATTGCAAATATGATTCTTTGAACCATTGAAACTTTCTTTAGCTTTCCTTTTCAACATACGGGGTTTGAATTTGAGCTCGTGTCTTTGTCATCGTCGCACGAATGTTTCTTCCAAAAAAAATGCAAATCTAGTAACGGAATTATGATGCCTACATCTAGAGCCAACACCAATTGTACCTCCAACTATTGGAATGACAACGTGTTTTTTTCTTCTTTTTCTTTAAGGAATACAAACAACAATATTTATCATTTCCAGTTTTTAGTCTCATACACTTTTGTCTCTTTCGCTTCAATATACGCTTGACATTGTCGACCCTGAATATCATCTATACTATCATGTTCTGCGGATATTTTAATATCTTAATGAAACGACTTGTTATTAATTTGTTCCATTCATGAAATTGATATTAAAATAAAATATTGTATTCAATATGAGATCTTGTTCCATCAGAGATATTTTTCAGCAATAGAATACAAACAACAATATTTATCATTTTCAATATTTAGTCTCATACACTTTCGTCCCTTTGCTTCAATATACGCTTGACATTGTCGACCCTCAATATCATCTATACTATCATGTTCTGCGAATATTTTAATATCCATTTTAATGAAACGACTTGTTATTGTTCCATTCATGAAATTGATATTAAAATAAAATATTGTATTCCATATGAGATCTTGTTCCATCTGAGATATTTTTCAGCAATGGAACAATAATCATACCTATAATTTCAAAATTTTAATTCCCATTTCATTTATTATTGTTATTGTTCCATCTGAGATATTGTTCAGCAATGGAACAATACCTAATATTTAGGAAAAATGGATATTAAAATATTTGTAGAACCAGATACTAAGGATGGTACGGAGGGTCAACAATGTCAAGCGTATATCATATACAAGGGAAGGCAGTGTATTAGACTAGCAATTCGTAATGCTGTATACATTTGTGCGCATTTCTCAAGAAAAAAGAAAATCACGTTAAAGATTTTAGTACAATTTGTGGAAGTACAACTGTTGTTAGTTCTAAACGCATGCAAGCATCATTCCCTTCTAGCTTTTTCTTTTGCAGGAAACATTTGTGCAACGCTGACATGAACAAGAGCTCAAATTAAAATTTCATACATTCAATAGGAAAGCTGAAGAAAATTACAATGGTTCGAAGAGCCAAATTTGTAATGATTAGGTATTAGTAAATCCAAAGAGTCCATTGGAGGTCTATACAATGTCGGTCGTCAATAATGATGATTCTTTCTTCGCAAAAAAGATCTTAGGCGAATTACAATCATGTTTTTTCGGTAATGATCACAAAGAAATTAAGGCTTCTCAGTGTAGATGCTCTCCTAACCATGGTTAATGATCATAATACTAATTCTTGTTTTGTTAATGAAATGTGCATAACATGACACTATGAGTTTCAAATTGTAATTAATGCAAATATATTTAATTAAATCCAAATTTATTTATTTTTGGGTCATATAGCCTAGTGCCACGACTTATTCAAAGGAAACATATATTTGACAATACCTGAAAGCAATAACCCCATCCTCCCTTTTTCTAGCTTTTTTATTTCAAAATGGGATCTACAAAAGTTAAGACAAATGGATAAGTTAAAATAGATAACTCTTGAATCAAAATATATGCATTGGAAACATAAACAAATGTAATTATGCAATTTGTACAATATTTAAAAAACAATACTTCAAAAGGAACCATATCTCTGGATAGAAAAGTGTAAGCTGTTAATCAAATTGAAATATGAATAAAATTATAAAAGAGAATCTCTCTAAGACAAAGGCATAGTATAATACTTGTCTGTTTCTTTTCATTGGAAATAAAAGCAACAGAAAGATTAGATCCTTCAAAATCTTCCATAGTATACAATACAAGTACGATGCTATACAACACAAAACCCTAAACCTGACCTTTTGGGCTCGAAAAAAAAACAGGAAAGTGGCCCAAACAAATACTTTCTATGATGATATAATGTTTTTCTTTTCGTTTAGAATTGCTAGGTTCACACCCTCCAGCACATGTTTTACATTTGGAAAACTAAAGTTTTTTCCAACCTAAAATACACTTAAAAAAGAACGGAGGGGGTATTCAAAGAGATTTTCTATTTCACTTGTAGATACCACAAGAAGGGGTTTAACTCATGGTGAGCTGAACCATGAAAATTGAAATGAAGATGAACATAAATGGAAACATAGAAAACTAAATTGATAGATTAAATAGAGTTAGCACAAGTTACAATCCATGAAAGAGAGTGGTTTTGCAAAGCATCACCAAGTAATCTAGCCACCATGCTCATTTATGAAGAAGATGAGATGGAATGAAATCTCTAAAGCTTCTAACCCTAGCCGCAACATGGTACCTCCATTTATCTCACAACTTTCGGACCCTTTCATAATTAATTAGAGATAACCGTTTTAACGGATTTTATAGGGTGCTAATACACACCGTACGCATAATCAAATCCATAACCTAATGTCTAGTTTTAAGGGCCATTTTTAAAGGTTTTTTCAACATTTTCTCCATTTAAAAAAACATTGGTGGCAACTTCTTTGTTTTCGAGGGAGCCTCAACCGTGACATGGTGAAAAAGATTAAAGATTGGTTGAGAGAGATCATAGCAATAACAAAAAAATTGGATAAACTTCATGTGACTAGATTGTTGAATCAGTTTCTGCATAAATGAACCACATTCGAATTGTCTTGTCTATGTCCCTGATCAATCTAATTAGCACTTATTTGTGAAAAAGAATTGGACCTGACTCTCGAACTCTTCTTTCACAACAGATTAAAGTGTTTGAACTCAATTACAGCATCCATATATATAAAATGTAAACAATACATTTTATATATAAGAGATATATAAAATTAAGTAAACAATACAAGAAATATAAGAGAAACAACCACTTGGATAATTAACAGACCAAATAACATTTACTACTAAACATTGCAACCGATAAATAACAAACCAAATAACATGTACCACTAAACATCGAAAGTTTTGACACATGACGTCCACAATTATATCCTTATATGCACTAAAACAATTCAAAGATAAGTAAAATTGTTAAATAGTCCACATCGGATAAGAGATGGTATCACAATGTGTTAAGAAATAGGGATAATCATCACCACACAAGCTGGTTTTATAGGGTTGTATAGGACCAACCACGATTTCTAATATGGTATTAGAGCCTCCTTCTATATCCATTAGGTCATCTATCATTTATATCCACACTCCAGATGTCCCGAACAAGGCATGAGAGGGTGCGTTAAATAGTTCCATATTGCAAAAAATGAGCTACTTCTCTGGAAGCTTTTGATCTCAGCTTGTGCAAATAAAAATACCTACCTCCGAATACGGTTAAAGAATGATAAAAATAATCTTCTTTACAAATTGAAATGGTTTAAGTAGTTTTTCTATAATGCTTTCATGGTCCTGGAAACTTTTCTAAACAAACTTAATTAAGTCTTAGTAAGCTTTTGTTTAAGTAGATTTGAAGAGTATTTTAGGTATTATTTATTGGTTGGGCTGTTATGTTTTCTGTTTAGATGGACATTAGCAGCCTGTTATGGCTTTGTAATGTGTTTAATAAATTTGCTGATAAAAATAAATAAAAATCGGTTGGTCCTTACATGTTTCTCTAATAATGCTAAGATACTCTTTCATCTTAACAAGGATTCTACAATAGTGGTAAAGATACATTTTTGAAATTACTAAATTTCCAATAATAATATTAGAACCTTTGAATTTCCAAAACAATACCTTATTAAATTTTTTAGTTAAAGAATGTTAAAGGTTGAAATAACAACACTTGATTTTATCCTCAAGGGGTGTCGTTATTCTGATCATTCTATTTCTTAAAGCATGAAGAAATGCAAACATGTTTAGGAAATGCTTATAACTAAAATTGTTTCCAAAATTTCATCAACTCATCCTTTCCATGAAATTAACCACTAACTTACAAGTAACTAACTAAAAGTTTTGTAGAATGCTTCAGGTTTATGAAATTTTCGAATCAAATTATGAATCTAGGAAACTCTTGTTGTATATTGTCTTTCTTGATTTTACAACTAACTTTTCCTATTTATATTAAATTTCATCAGGCTGATACTTCTACTCAAGTTTTAAGCTCAGGAGAATTGGACACATGTAGATACCATACAAGTGAAACATAAAATCTTTTTGACTCTATGAAGAATAAAAGCAAGATTACTACTGATATAAAGGATCGAGCAACAAAAGTACGTCATTGTATGCAAATCCCTCATGATATTATCATGCAACACAACAAGAAACCTTCACTTCATGTGCAATCCAGAAAACAAAGTTTTGGCCTGTCCAATTCTAGAGTTTCTCAAGAGGTAACATTTGAAGCCAAAGATCAACATTTACCGCAAGTACAAGAAACAAAGAAACACCGTGTAACATAAACTTTCATGGCAACTTTCATGATCATCGACTTGTAATGTCAATTGAAATTTCTCAATGTGGTATTATAATATATATATAGTTCTGCCAAGAATTTTTTTATTAAATGCTGTGTTTTTTGTTTCTAGTACTTCTGGCAAATGGTGCTAGTTTCGTTTTAAATATTACTGTTTCAAAATATCTAGAATTCGACGAGACAAAACCTTGTTGCTTGGATTGCCCATTAGGTGATTGTTGCTTGTTGGGTTTCTAGATAATCTTTATAATGCCTTACATATCGTTATGTGCTTTTATTCCTCGGTCATTCATATAAGCAGTAATATGGATTTTACTCACTTCAAAGAGTGAAAAAAGATTTTATTTCATTCCTATGGTATCTACATGTATCCAATTTGCCTGAGCTAAAGACTTGAGTAGAAGGATCAACCTGAAGTAAAGTCTTGTAAATAGGAAAAAGTACTAGTAAAATCAAATAAAACATTATACAAATTAAATAAGATTTTTCTCGAATCATAATTTGATTGAAAAATTCACATACTTTAGTGTCATGGTTCACCTACTTAAGAGCCACTTAAACCATGATAGAACCACAATCGTACTCCTAAAAAAACCTTACTGACATAACCCTATCACGTTTTGTTAAGACATCACAATTGATGGCAAGGCAAGAAAAGAGACAAAACTGAATACAAAATTGTAGCCGTGAATGAACTTGAAATATAGTTTATCGGATACAAATTGATTAACAACGATTTCCAACTTGTCTTATTGTTTTCACCTAATCAAATAATATTTGTCTTGTTTTACGTTCAGGATAAGTAATAGTTCTTGAGCTTGGAAAATCAGCACATAACCTTAATTTTGTATCCCTAAGATAAGATTAGAAGAAGTTTTATAGAAAACAACTTGTGATTTTATTGATTTAAAAGATAATGTCAAAGGTTTAAAGTGTACTAAGTCTAAATTGAAATAATATGATCATTGATGATTTTTCTTTATACAGGATTATATATACAATCAATGAATGTCGTTGTTAATGTTCATTTCATTTAACTTTGTAGGTTGGCTCATATCATGCACTTTCAATTATGTATCATCTGTACCTCCAAATCCTTGAGTTCTTAGTTGTAGAATTGGTCTAGAAGGTCTTTCTAGTGTATTGGCTGCTCTCTAGGGTCTTGGAACTTGGAACTGGATCTACAATTTTAATTAATGTTCATATACTTGCTACGACTAAATTCGGAAGCCACAAAGCTAGTTCAATTAGGTGCATGTCTTCTGACAGTATTATCTCTCTTTGCTAAGTATCTATTATCATTTTGTTGTTTCATTGTCGAATAGAAACTTCGCCAATGTTTTTCTTTGTGAAGAAAGAATCATTAGCATCGATGAATGAGACTGTATCGATCTCGAATGTACTTTGGATGTACCAAAGCCAAATCATTGCAAATATGATTCTTTGAACCGTTGAAACTTTCTTCAGTTTTCCTTTTCAGCATACGGAAGTTTAATTTGAGCTCATATTTGTGTCAACATCGCATGGTTGTTTCTTGAAAAAACTGAAAATCTGGTAAAAGAATTCTAATACCTACATCTAGAACCAACACCAGCTGTACCTCCAAAAATTGGAGTAAGAACTTTAAAGTGTTTTCTTTTTTACCTAAGAAATGCATGCAATTGGTAATGGTATTTACAATTGTGCACATTTCTCAAGAAAAAAGAAAAGCATGTAATCTTACTACAATTTGTGGAGGTACAACTGTTAGTTATAAATGCATGTAAGCATCATTCCCTTCTAGCTTTTTCATTGGCAAGAAACAATTGTGCAACGCTAACATGAACAATAGCTCAAATTAAAAATTCGTACATTCAATACAAAAGCTGAGGAAAGTTGCAGTGGTTCGAGAGGCAAATTTGCAATGATTAGGTATTAGTAAATCCAAAAAGTTCATATTTATAGATCTATACAGTATTGGTCGTCATTAATGATGATCTTTATTCGCAAAGAGAAACGGTCATGCTTTCCGGTAATGATCACAATGAAATTAAGGCTTCGCGATGAACATCTTAGGTTAATGACCATAATATTAATATTGACTCTTGTTTTGTTAATGAAATGTGCATGACATGACACTATGAGTTTCAATTAATTGTTATTAATGCAAATATATTTAATTAAATCAAATTTATTTATTTCTAGGTCATGTAGCCTAGTGATTAGAAGAAAATCACCCTTAAAAGTGAATAAGTGGGGAATAAAATCGAATTCTAAATCTTGTCAATTCAATTAATATAAACATTACACACATATTGCAAAATCAAGGAACGCGTATAAGACTTAAACAAGGGCTTAAGGCATACCAATAACTAATCTTCTTGATACCAAATCTTATCACCCAAGATTTTCTTATAGTGATTCCTCTCCATCATGATTACATCACATCACTGCATATGTTTCTATGAAGATAATCTGAAATGAAAACACAAATAAATCTAGTGAGTTCAAAGTAGAAATTATAGAAGGAAGACTCACAAGGGGCTCAGAGTTTTGATTCTTATAATAACTAAATTAAAATAGCATGTAAAATTTCAATAATTAATCTATTCAGAAATTGAAATTAATCGTCTCAGCAGCATGAACCATGAGGAAAAGATTCCAAGACGAATTTGCCGAGGAAAATAGATGTGAAGATAAATCGGAGACAAAATTTCAATATCAATCTGAGACGGAGAGCAATGAATTTTAAAACATTTCTCTGAACTGAACACAGAAACAGAAAGAATCGGTTATTTTACAAATTGCAAAAAATGTAAATCTTTTTGTTTTTCTTATTCAAATTGTATAGTACCTGACTTAGAGAGTTTTGTCAAGAAAAGAACCACAACTGGATTGAAAAGTGTAAGCCATGAATCAACTTGAAATACGAATAAAATTATCAAACAGATTCTCTATGAGACAAAGGCTTCAGGTTTGTGAATTTGATTCCAGGAAACTCTTATTTGTATATTCTCTTTCTTGATTTTACTACTAACTTTTCCTATTTATATTAAATTTCATCAGGCTGATCATTCTACTCAAGTTTAAGCTCAAGAGAATTGGACACATGTAGATATCATACAAGTGAAATAGAAAATCTCTTAGACTACGAACCGAGTAAAAGCATGATTACTACTTATATTGAGAATCGAGCAAGAAAAGTATGTCATTGTATGCAAATCCTTCATGATATTATCATGCAACACAACAAGAAACCTTCACTTCATGTACAATCCAAGAAACAAATTTTTGGCCTGTCGAATTCTAGAATTTCTCAAGAGGTAATATTTGAAGCGAAAGATCAACATTTACCACAAGTACAAGAAACAAAGTGTAACAAAAACTTTCTTGGCAGAACAATATGTATTTTCATGATCATCGACTTGTATTGTCAATTGAAATTTCTCAATGTGGTGTTATAATTAAAATATATATAGCTCTGCCAAATTTTTTTTTATTAAATGATGTGTTTTTTGTTTCTAGTACTTGTGCCATATGGTGCTAGTTTCGTTTCAAATATTATTGTTTCAAAATATCTAGAATTCGACGAGACAAAACCTTGTTGCTTGGATTGCCCATTAGGTAATTGTTGCTTATTGGGTTTCTAGGCAATCTTTATAATGCCTTACATATTGTTATGTGCTTTTATTCCTCGGTCATTCATATAATCAGTAATATGGATTTAACTCACTTCAAAGAGTGAAAAAAGATTTTTATTTCATTCCTATGGTATCTACATGTATCCAATTTGCTTGAGCTTAAAACTTGAGTAGAAGGATCAACCTGAAGAAAAGTCATGTAAATAGGAAAAAGTACTAGTAAAATCAAGTAAAACATTATACAAAAAAAAAAAAAAAATACCTTGAAACCGAAAGGGACAGAAAGGAGTAGAAAAAAGAAGAAAGACTCGTCAACACAAGTCGAAAGAGGGAGAAGAGAAGAAGAAAAATACAGGAAGCATCAACTGTGAATTTCGGTGTCCATAGTGCATTGTGTGAGCTCTCTATTTATAGAGAAACTTCACAACTAATAGGTGAGAAACTTTGGGGACAAGTAATTCATGTAGTACAAAAATATCCCAATTGAGTACTAAAATATATTATATTGAGTACAAAAATATATTATGCAGTACATAAATATGTTATTCAGTACATAAATATATTATTGTGTATCAAAATATTCAGATCAAACACTAAAATATATTAGATTGCCTACCAAAATATTTTGGATTGTGCTCCAAAATATTCTAGATTACGTTCTAAAATATTTTAGCAAAACATGGGGACAAAGAAAAGCACTTTTTAACAATGATTAAATTAAATATTTAATATATCATTTCCAAATAATATTTTTCTATTGCTTACTTTGTTCGCACAATTATGTACCCCCATTATATAATCTTAGGTCCAAAATTGGGTATGACAAATGCCCCTATTTAAGTTTCTTCGTCCGGAGATTTGAAGATGAAATCTTTGATTTTACGAGTCGAAGAGACATAAATACAAAGTACACCAATTTTGACCTAAGATGCCATGAATGCAGGACGACAGGGATGATTTGACTCGAATGGGGAAAGAAAAAAAATGGGATACCCAAATTCGTTGGAGAAAGGGATCCGACTCCGCTATGGGATATTGTAGTTTCATAGGGGAAAATGATCGTCCGCTATCGTTTTGGTTTGGAACGATAGTTTATCGGAGACAACTTTTTAGTGACACCTCTCGACCAAACACACTAGGAGTGACACTTTCGACGAAATGAAATGTGATTTCAAACTATTCATTGGTTGGAACTAACCGTTTGAAACATGATGAAAGATAAACTCTAGCGGTCCGTTGTTTGGGACTAGCAACAAGATAAAAAGGTAAACTCAAGCAGTCCGTTGGTTGACTAGTCACTTGAAACAAGATAAAAAGGTAAACTCAAGCGGTTCGTTGGTAGACTAGTCACTTGAAACAAGATTAAAAGGTAAATTCAAGCGGTCCGCTGGTGGACTGGCGGCTTGAAACTAGATTAAAAGGTAAATTCAAGTGGTCCGTTGGTGGACTCGCGGCTTGAAACAAGATAAAAAGGTGAATTCAAGTGGTTCGTTGGTGGACTGGCGGCTTGAAACTGACGGGTGACATCTCTGGACCAGACACACTAGGGATGACACTTTGATGATAAGAAGGTAAATGCAAGATGTTCATTTGTAGAAACTTGCGGCTTGACACAATGATAAGATAAGTTAAGACCGAACTGAAAAGACACGGCCGAAGCGAGATTCTGGATGACTGACACAATGAAGATAAAATAAGAAAAGAAACTAATAAAATATTATTTCTAACGTTATTATTGGAGAACCAATGAACATAACCATTGTCAAACAAAATTACTACTAAGTTAGGCAACATTCTTAAAAGTTAAAGATACCTAAGTCCTAAGCTAGTGGCGGTCACCTCCTTGATTTATTTGTAGTGCCAATTACAAGAAGAGTGTGATGAAATTAATCCATATAAGTAATATGGTTTCATAACCTTTACTGTAGCTAATCTAAATTAATTTAATAGCCTTTTATTAATAAATAAATAAAATCAAAGAATATATATGATAAGCGCAAAGTTTTATATTTATCTAAGGGCAGAGATGCTAAAAACGTATTTGTTAAAAAAAAAAAAAAAAACTAGCATAGATACATTGAATTGTAATTTTCAACATAAATTTCTAATTTCTTTTAAATTTTAACAAATACTAAGGTGCATATTAGAAAATCTCTTACTTTAAACTATATGAGTTGTCACTATTAGAGAATTCAAATAACCATGTTATTTTGACATCATTAATCTCTTACTTTAAAGTATTTTAATGTAAGAGATTAATGATGTCAAAAATACATCGTTAGTTGAATTCTCTAATAGTGACGAGTTTAAAGTAAGAGATTTTCTAACATGGACCCTTAACGTATTTGTTAAAATTTAAAAAAAAAAATTTGAAATTTATGTTGAAAATTTCAATTCAATGTTTCTATGCTAGTTTTTTTTTCTTTCACAAATACGTTCTTAGCATCTCTGCCATTAGATAAATACAAAACTTTGTGCTTATCATATATATTCTTTAATTTTATTTATTTATTAATAAAAGGCTATTAAATTAATTCAGATTAGCTACATAAAAGTTAACTAACTAGTTAGTAAAAGCCTCAACTCATTCAAATACTATAAAAGGTAAACATAGATTATTTTCCACATGTCAAACATTGTATAAAAAATTGTTATTCATACTCAACTTGTATAGTAGCAGACATATATAATTATTGTCAAGAAATCATGGTTAAGGGCACGACAAGAAAAGAAACAAAGTTGAGTATAAAATTGTATTCCGTGAATGAAATTAAGATATAAATTATCAAACAAATTCTGAGTCTAATATTCATGCAGGTATAATAAAGCTACAACTTTCCATTTTAGTCTCAGTAATTCTACTTAGTTAAAATTGTAAATCCAGTTCCAATAGCCCATATACCAGCCAACACACTAAAAACAGTTACGTGACCAAGAACCCTAAGAGTATACTACAAATTATGAAGATACATGACATGAGTCAAGCTAAAAAGTTAATTAAAACAGATGAACATCAACAACACTATTTAATGACTATAAATAATAATCATACATAGAGAAAATAAAATCATGATAATAAAATTTATTGGCCAAGCTAAAATAAATATTGTATTCAATATGAGATCTTGTTCCATCTGAGATATTTTTCATCAATGGAATACAAACAACAATATTTATCATTTCCAATTTTTAGTCTTTCGCTTCAATATACGCTTGACGTTGTCGACCCTCAAAATCATCTATACTATCATGTTCTGCGAATATTTTAATATCCATTTTAATGAAACGACTTGTTATTGTTCCATTCATGAAATTGATATTAAAATAAGGGAAATGCTATCCAGTGCCCCCGGGCATTGGTTAAGAAGCAATAAATAGATGAATCTCAATTGATTTACCTCAATTAATTTGAGAAATAAGTCAACAATTTAATGTAAGAAATAAGTGTATTGAATACTCTTTAAAAGACAACCATAAAAGACCCGCAATGATACACGCGCCAGATAACTCAGCAATTTATCTTCCTTCGCCTTCCGCTCTTAAAGTAATATCCATGCCACCAATTTTCTGCAGCTTAAGTTCTATGACACTTTTCCCACTTTTCTATAGTTACTACATTACAGCTCCTATTTTATTTTTGTACTACTCTTTCTTTTATATTTTTATGTCTGAACTGAGTTTGAATTGGGTCTTTCTTTTATACTCACGTAAAAAATTAAAATTCGCAAAAAGAAAATTATTAAGAAATAAAGGCCCAAAATTCAAATCATGAGGAAAGGAAAGAAATGCATGCGCGTGTGCTATATATAGCCTAGTAAAGGAAAAGAAATTTGGAGTATTGAAGACAATTAGTTCTTGTTTTAATTAATTGACTTGTTTATCACTTTAATTAATGTAAATTAAGTGAGAATAATTTATTTATTGTTTCTTAACCCGTGCCCCGGGAGCACCGGTTAGCAGCACCCTTAAAATAAAATATTGTATTCCATATGAGATCTTGTTCCATCTGAGATATTTTTCAGCAATGGAACAATAATCATACCTATAACTTCGAAATTTTAATGTCCATATCAATTGTTATTGTTCCATCTGAGATATTGTTCAGCAATGGAACAATGCCTAATATTTAGAAAAAATGGATATTAAAATATTTGTAGAACCAGATACTAAGGATGGTGCGGAGGGTCAACAATGTCAAGCGTATATCATATACAAGGGAAGGCAGTGTATTAGACTAGCAATTCGTAATGCTGTATACATTTGTGCGCATTTCTCAAGAAAAAAGAAAATCACGTTAAAGATTTTAGTACAATTTGTGGAAGTACAACTGTTGTTAGTTCTAAACGCATGCAAGCATCATTCCCTTCTAGCTTTTTCTTTTGCAAGAAACATTTGTGCAACGCTGACATGAACAAGAGTTCAAATTAAAATTTCATACATTCAATAGGAAAGCTGAAGAAAATTGCAATGGTTCGAAGAGCCAAATTTGCAATGATTAGGTATTAGTAAATCCAAAAAGTCCATTGGAGATCTATACAATGTCGGTCGTCAATAATGATGATTCTTTCTTCGCAAAGAAGATCTTAGGCGAATTACAGTCATGTTTTTTCGGTAATGATCACAAAGAAATTAAGGTTTCTCAATGGAGATGCTCTCCTAACCATGGTTAATGATCATAATACTAATTCTTGGTTTGTTAATGAAATGTGCATATGACACTATGAGTTTCAATTAATTGTAACCAATGCAAATATATTTAATTAAATCGAAATTTATTTATTTTTGGGTCATATAGCCTAGTGACAAGAAGAAATTCACCCCTTAAGATGAATAAGTGGAGAATAAAATCCAATTCTAAATCTTGACAATTCAGATTATATGAACATTAAACACATATTACGAAATCAAGGAACGTATTTAAGACTTAAGCAAAGGGCATAAGGCATACCAATAACCACTACTAAAAAAATAAAAATTAGTGAGGGAAATTTTTTGAGGAAAAACGTGAAATCACTCTCTAATTCCGTCACTACATTTTGCGACCATAGAATTTGTGAGGAATTTCATTTTTTCCGTCACTAATTTCCCTCGCTAATTTTACTTTTTCTAGTAGTGAACTATGCTTCTTGTGGCCAAATCTTATATCACCCAAGATGTTGCTTGTGGCAAATGGAGCTAGTTTCGTTTCAAATAGTATTGTTTCAAAATATCTAGAATTCGACGAGACAAAACCTTGTTGCTTGGATTACCCATTAGGTAATTGTTGCTTGTTGGGTTTCTAGACAATCTTTATAATGCCTTACATAACGTTATGTGCTTTTATTCCTCGGTCATTCATATAAGCAGTAATATGGATTTAACTCACTTCAAAGAGTGAAAAAAGATTTTTATTTCATTCCTATGGTATCTACATGTATCCAATTTGCTTGAGCTAAAAACTTGAGTAGAAGGATCAACCTGAAGAAAAGTCATGTAAATAGGAAAAATTACTAGTAAAATTAAGTAAAACTAATATGCAAATCAGAGTTTTCTGGAATCATAATTTGATTGAAAAATTCACATACTTTAATGTCATGGTTCATCTACTTAAAATCCACTCAAACCATGATAGAACGACAATCGTACTCCTAAAAAACCCTTACCGAGATAACCCTATAACATTATGTTAAGACATCACAATTGATGGCAAGGCAAGAAAACTTGAAATATAGAATAGATCATAACTGTCATTTAATACTAACCGCAAAATTTGATATCAATGGTAGAAGCATAAGACACAAAAGACTGGTGGTTGCATATAGTTTATCAGATACAAATTGATTAATAACGGTTTCCAACTTGTCTTATTGTTTATCATGATAAGTAATATACTTCAATTTATTGGCATTTTATAGACTATATGCCAACTGCAAGTGTTTTTAGTCTCATGTTTTAACCACTGATGTTAAATTTTGCAATTAACACGAAATGACACTTGATTCCAAAAAACACGAAATGACATGAAATGACACTTGATTCCACAAAACAGAAATCCAAAGCTGATGTTCGCTCATTCTGCAAAGTACAATTAAAACATATTAGATTAGACTTGTCATTTGCTCATTTTGCCTTAGATGCTCTTTGCTCAGAAAGAAACATCATCATTGATGACTAACACTGTATTGATCCCCAATTTACTTTCTGCATTTTCCAACACCAAATTGTCTCAAATCCAACTCTTTGAACCATTTCAAGTTTCTTCAGCTTTCCATTTCAATGTACGAAAGTTTGAATTTGAGCACTTGTTTGTGTTAGCGTTGCACAGATGTTTCTTGCAAAATGTGAATCTAGTAATGGAATTATGATGTTTACATCTAGAACCAACAACAATTGTACCTCTACAAATTTGGAGTAAGAACTTTAACATGTTTTCCTTTTTTCTTAGAAAATGCACACAACAGTAAATATCATTACCGATTGCTAGTCTTATATATATATGCTTCTTTCCCGTGACCTCGATATACATTTGATGTTGTCGATCCTCATATCAATCAGGCATATATTTTAATATCCATTTCATTCAAAGGTCTTGTCCATTGTTGAATGGGTGTGAAAATAATAAAATATTTTATTCCATTTGAGATATTGTTCCATATGAGTCATTCTTGAGCAATGGAACAATATCAAGACCTTTGAATTAAATGGGTATTAAAATATTTGAAGAAACTGCTACTAAAGATGGAACCAAGGATCGACAATGTCAAGCGTATATCTAATCCAAGGGAAGACAGTGTATGAGCCTAGCAATTCGTAATAATATATACAGTTGAGCACATTTCTAAAATAAATAGAAAACCTTGTTAAAGTTCTTACTACAATATGTGTGGGTACAACTATTGTTGGTTGTAGATGTAAGCATAATTTCGTTCTAGATTTACCTTTTGCAAGAAACATTTGTGTAATGTTCACACAAACATGAGCTCAAACTAGAAAGAATTTTGCTTACATATACAACCAGCAATAGTTGTACCTCCACAAATTCTCTACAATTTGTTGAGGTAAAACTATTGCTGGTTCTAAGTGTAAGCATAATTTCCTTCTAGTTTTGCGTTTTGCAAGAAACATTTGGGTAATGTTCACACAAACATGAGCTCAAACTAGAAGGATATTATGCTTACTTCTACAACCAACAATAGTTGTACCTCCACAAATTCTCTACAATTTGTTGAGGCACAACTATTGTTGGTTCTAAGTGTAAGCATAATTTCCTTTTAGTTTTGCCTTTTGCAAGAAACATTTGTGCAATGTTCACACAAACATGAGCTCAAACTAGAAGGAAATTATGCTTACATATACAACCAGCAATAAATATACCTCCACAAATTCTCTACAATTTATTGAGGTACAACTATTGCTGGTTCTAAGTGCAAGCATAATTTTCTTCTAGTTTTGCGTTTTGCAAGAAACATCTGTGTAATATTGACAGAAACATGAGCTCAAATTAAAGTTTTGGACATTGAAATGGGAAGCTAAAGAAAGTTGTAGTTGTTCAAAGAGATGGATTTGCAATGATTTGGTGTTGGTACATCTGAAAAGTCCATTGGGGATTCTTATAGTGTCCAACATCATTTATGATGATTCTTACCACACAAAGAAAATCTTAGGCTAAACGATCATGGTCTTTGGGTAAATGATGACACAATGAAATTAAGGCTCTTTAGTGGACATGCTCTCCTAACTATGGAGAACGATCATGATATAGACTCTTTCTTTAATAATGAGAATGCACGTGACATGACACTAACAATTTCAATTAATTGTAATTAATACACATATTAAATTAATGAAATTAAAGTCTATTCTATCTCGACAATTCAATTTCGACAATTCAATTATATGATCATCATGTCATGGTTATGGTTCAATCGAACCGTAGATAATGTCGGATAGTGTCGGTTCATGGTTCAACTAGTTTAATCATTCGGTGTGCTATAAGTTTTAAACATTTCAAATGGGGTGACAAAATTAATGGATTTAATATATATTTAGATTTGGATTCTAATGGATAGATCAAAACAATCAATTAGTCTATTAAAATCCACTAAATTTTTTTAAAAACATCCATTCTAGGAATAAAATTATCTGATCCATCCATTACAATAATTTAATAGATAGATGTCCATCCGATCTATTTATATTATGATGTATTATTTATTTTTCATAAATTTAGTCTAAATAGATTTTATGTAAGAAATCCCAATACTGAATTTAGTCTAAATAGATAGATATGAATTTGGTGGAACAAATTGCCACTCCTAATTTCAACACATGCTAACATCACATTTTTTTCAGTAAAATACATCTGAGGGTAGGTCAATAAAAGAATCATAAACTCAATATAAAAGTGTAAACCATGAATCAACTTGAAACATGAATAAAATTATAAAACAGATTCTCTATGAGACAAAGAAATAGTATAGTACTTGCCTGTTTCTTTTGAATGGAAATGAAAGCAACAGAAAGATCAGATCCTTCAAAATCTTCTATTCCATCATTGCACAAATTCTTCCAGAGCATGTATTACATTCTCCTCACTACAAATAAATAACAAGAAAACCATAAAAACTCCATATTATAGTATACAAGTACGATGCTATAAAAATTCAAAAAAAAAAAAAGGTACGATGCTATAGGAAAAACAGTGCGTGGAAAATTCCATAAGATTTATAGCATGAAACAAGCATAATAATCAGGTGAGGGGTGAGAGTTACCGATAAAAGGGGTCTGATGAAAGTCAGAAACTTCTGACCGCCGAATCTTAATCAACACAAACATGTTCTGACTGTTGATGCTGATCTAATCTATATATAGGTCTTGATGAAACACAAAACCCTAAACCTAACGGTTCGGGCTCAAAAAAAAAAAAAAACACGAAACTGGCCCAAAAAATAATGTCTATGATGACATAATATATATATTTTTTTCTTTAGAATTGCTAGGTTCACACCCTCCAACACATTCTTTTAATACAATACAATTATAATTTGCCACTAACGCGTGTTCGTTTGTCCGCACAATTTATTTCTACAGTTTGGCTAATAAAGCCTTCTCCTATCATTTCCATGGTTGGGAGAAAACTCTATTAATATTTTATCACCTATTTGTCGATTTTGGCAGAGAGGGCGATTATTTTCGGCTGTAAGCAACTTCTTTGTGAAATTCGAATATAATTCAATAAAAATTTAGATATTGCACAAATTATAGCAATAAAAATAACTGCTACCTTGGTCCTTAATATAAGAAAATTCTCAACAGAAAGAAAATTGTTCCTATTTATAAGAAAAATGTACAACTTTTAAGGTTTAATTATTGATTTAAAGATTTCTCTATCTCTCGTTTAAGCGTTTAATGCTTCTTTTTTTTTGGTCAGTATGATGCTTCTATCTGCTTGTCTCTTAGTTTCTCTTGTCCTATTAGGTTCAACTATTGCTTTTTATGGTGGCCGGATTTACGTGGACGGCTTTGTATTTTATTTTTTGCTATTACCTTTTTCATCTTATGTGCTTCTCATGCACTCTATTTTTCTACGAAAATATCATTTCTTCGGATTATACAATTCGAACGCTTTTTAGGGATTTTTGAATTAGATAATATCAAATATGCTTATATATAAAGCTGCAATCAAAATCTCTCACATTTCAACAGTATTGAATCTTGCTTTTAAAACAACCAAAAAATAAGCTAAAAAATGATAAAAAATAAATAAATAAAATAAAAACTATCAAATAAAATAAAAAATTACAAAAATACCACCACAAAATTCTAAAAATTAAATAAAGTTAGTGTAAATTTTTCTGAGGATATAAAAGATTAAAATAAAAAAAAAAAATGTGTCTAAACGATAAATTTTGGATTTTGAGGGGCATACAAATCATCCTTTAATATTTTTTCTTCTGATTTTCAGAGAATGTTTCAGAGCAATCTGATCAAATAGCCTAAAAACTGAAGGTCTGGCATCATACTTTTTTGGGTGTTTCACCTTTTTTTTCCCTCTCTATATACCATATTTATCATTAAAAAAAAAAAGGCATTATGTGGCCTTGCGGTGTGGTGGAGGGCTATGAAGGAGATTGGTTAAAACAAAATTATCTATTATAGAATGCTGAAAAGTTATCTCATAACTTATAATAAAATTTCTTAAATATCTTCGGCAAATTTTAGTAGCCAAAAAATAAAATGTTGCAATTTTCTTAATTTTTTTTGCTTTTTTTTTTTTTTTTAAACAATGATCTCGTATATCTTATATCTAAAAGATCTTATGTCTCTTAGACAACTTTTTGGAGAAAAAAATTGTTGTAAATTTCCTTTCTAATTTTTTTGTTTGGTTTTTAAAAAATTATCTCATATCTTAAATATAAAAGTTCTTAAGTCTCTTAAGCAACTTTTTAGTTCAAGAGAAAATGTAGTAGGTTTCTTACTTTTTTGCTTTTTAAACAATGATCTCATTTAAAAAAACATATTTAAAAGCTAGCAAAAAATATACAGAAACCTCTCGCTTCTCTCAAAAAAAAGAGTTATGATACATAAACATCCTTATGTGACAATACATCCCTTGACACCCACACAAAAATCTGACATGTGGCCATATGGACCCCGCACAAGTACACTTTCTCTTTCTTCTTCTCTTCTCTCTTCCTAATACATGGGGTGTACAAGGGTGTATGCAATTAAAAGGTGTCTATGTAACATTTCCCAAAAAAAATCCTTCACCGCCTTCCCTCTTATCAATCCCAATTGTTGTAGCCAAGGTGTAGATATTAGATCATGTGGTGTGTGCGTCTCTCTGCGACACCACCTTCAGCCCCCTTTCTAAGGCGGTTTCAAGTGAAAGCCAAAGAGACTTTTTTTGCTCAGTCACCGTAATCCACTTTGGGTGTTTAAGAGTTGAGATATGTGTTCCTTCTTTTGTTTTACGGTGAGTTTCATTTATGGAATTTCATGCCGGTGTTGTTTTCCTCCGACGGTGCTTTCTGGTGTTGTCAGATTGTGTTATTGTGGTATATCCTTAAACGAAGGTGTTATCCTCAAATGATGGTGTTATCCTCTCCGGAGATTCGTTCAGTTATGGTGTTATACCTATTGTGGCTGCAAATCTTAGTCAAGCACACCCTCATTCACAGGTGGTGGTGGTTACTTGTGATTCACGGTAAGCCCTTTTGTGTTCTTGACAGTGATGACGCCTCCGCAACACCCTGTTTGATTTTTGTTTCTTGTTCATTTTGTTTGAAAAGATGAAGATAGATGATGATGTTGTTCCGGCTCTCTGTTTTTTTCTATATGGGTATGGTTTAATTTAATTGATGGTTAAAGAAGGTTGAAGGTTGTCAGATGGATAGTTGATTGTTAACGGAGTTAAGGTTTTATTCGTTATGATGATGTTGAGGAGTGTTGGGTTGTTTTTTAATTTTGGGGATTTTATTGCTTTCTTGCGGTGATCTTAGATATAGGTCCATCTCCACTGCCACTAGCTTGTGATAGTTTTGAGTCTTCAATTGGCTTAAGGCTAGATTTTGGGTGTTCTTAGTTGTGTGGTGTTTTTGAGCTACGCCCTTTTTCGATTTTCTTTGATTTGCTACCGCTCCGCTTATCGGCTGCTTTAGGGATTTATTTCTTGGATTCTAGTGGGCCGGTCACTTATGATTCGAGATTGGAAATTAGTATATAGTTCCAAATTTTTGGGCTTGTTATGGTGTTATATCCAGTAGTCTGCAGTTGAAGGGTGCCTCGGTGATTTTTTTCTAGAGTCTGGTGGGCCGATAAATTTTGATTCGAGATAAGAAGTCAGTTTCTTAACTCAATTTTTTAGGCTTGTTACAGTATCTTCTCCGGTAGACTAGGGGACGAGTGATGGTGGAATTCAAAGCAATGTTGGAATAAGTCTTTATGTGGGTGTTTAATTTGGCTCACATGTGGTGATGAGATTTGAAGTTTTGGTTTCAGGGGGTTTGATCGGTTTTTTGGAGGGGTTATAGTGACATCAATTGATGGATGGTTATGTTTTGTGTTTGTGACCACTTGCGAGGAAGTGTGGGCGTTTGAATTAGTTTATGTTGACATGGAAATTGGTGATGTAGTTGTAGTCCTCAACATAGGTGGGTTTTGTATTGGTGTTGTTATTATTTGTTATGGTTTTCTTCTAGGAGATTTCTACATTTTCATTTGAGATTGTGCAAAAAGAACACGAGTATGGATCTTTGAAATGTGAACCAAGTGGTTATAAACTAGATCCATGCCCTAAAGTCTACACTCGACGCTTAAGAATTTAGTAACTAAAGAGAACATATTTTACACAATAGCACATATGGATCATAATTCAATATTTATATTCTTCCTTCTCCTCCTCCAAGAAATCATTTGATTTTTTTTCTATTAACCTTGATCGTTCTTTTGATCAAGTGCAGCCCCTTAGGTGCGATTTCTTGCGTTTTCTTCCCGTTTTCGATCGTTCTTTTGTCTGGAAACTCCTAGGAACTTGAAATGAATTTTCTTCACTTTGTATTTTCTTCAACAACCTTCTAAGAACCCTTGATCTTCAATTCATCAACCTTGATCCTTCACATGATGTCTTGAATTAATGATTTACATGATTCCTCACTACAAAACAATCAAAACATCTATGGAGTTTTATGATCTAGGATAAAAATGAATTACAACAACTCGAGTGAAAACAATACAAAATGTTCCTTAAATCATTGACAACTCCTCTAACTCTTATCTTATTTGTCTTCAAATGCAAAGAAAAAGTACTAAAGACATAGCCAAAATGTCATATGATGCTCTGTCATCACTCCCTCATGTGGAAACCAACATCTCATTGGCTAAACCTTTTAGGAAAATTCATTTTACTCCTAAACTTATGAAGGCCCCCTTTCAAGAGAGAGGAAACTGCCAATGGAAAACCTTATTCTTGTAAGATGTAGAGTAATCTTAGAAACATATTTCAAAAGCCTTGCTGACTGTGTAGACTTTCTGGAAGAATTGGGTAATATGTATGGATGGTTAGATTCTAAAGAAGATTGGTTAGATGAGGAAGAAGAAGACAAGGATACTGAAGGTTTAGGGTTCCCAAGCTCACCTTATATGAATGCGTCAAACTCGAGACGCTAAACAAGCGTTGAATGGAAGACAACCCATATGTTTATCTCCAGTCATTTAAATTGTATTAATTTATTTTACATAGCCATTCCATATCATAATTTCTTTCTTTTATTGTTGCTAACTTGCGACTAGGCGCAATGTTTTTACATTAATTGCATAACTCTCATTTTCAAAAATCTCAAAAGTTTTGTTTTAGTCTTGGAAAATTATTCTAACCATTGTCAGTAGAGAGCTAGCTTACTTTTGAAGTTCAAGAGCAAGATAACTTTTGGAGCTTGCTGTAGAAGATACTCAGAAAAGTCATAATTACAATTATAACATAACCGTTAAGGTTTTGAGCCAAATATATAATCCAATCTAGTTATACTCTTTTTTTTCATTATGAGTGTTCCATGTTGGATTGTTATTTTTGCTCGAAATTTCGGACGTTCTCTATAGACTATCAGTTATATTGTCATACACACGAGGCATTTATTTTTTGGTAACTAGGGCCTTTTCAAGCCACCCTGAATTATCATCACATATCCTTTGTGAAACCACTTTTAGCCTCCATGCAATAATTTTTTTTCTTGGTAACTTTTATGTGACTTTGTATCATGTCACAAGTTATGAACCTTGCTGATTATATCTTTTTTATTTCTTTTTGGAAATAGATAGGTTAGTGAAATACTTCTCAGGGTTTGAAACTAAGTTTGAGGTTGTTTTTTCAAATTATCAACATTTTATGTTTGGGGTGTGGTACTAGTAGATTTTGGTTATCAAAGGAAAAAAAAATGTAGATAAAACATCAAAATGGTGGTCTACAAAAAAAAAATCAAGAGACAAAAACAAAAGTTTAGTCTTTTCAAAAAAAAAAAAAAAGAATAACCAGTTCTACTAGTGCCCAATATTCTTTGAATTAGCTCACAAATGAAAGCATGTACCTCATAACATTGGTTGTAACACAAATTATGAATGAAGTTAAAGGTTTGGTTGATAAAAGTTGTCAAAGTATTTCAAATAGGGAATCCTTACGAACTAACTAGAAAGTATTTTTTAACCTACTTTCTAAACTATATCTCACCTTATCCTCAGTCACGTTATAACCTTGAAAAGGCCTCTATTTATGTGTGTGATGATATATTTCTTGAATGTCTGTTTCGAATTGCTTCAATCTCATAGCAAGGTACAATCACATGACGATTGAAGTGTGGCAAATGCCTTGACCAACCCCACTAGCTTTAGGAGGTACATACGCGTATCTTGGAATTGTATGTGGTTGAAAGTAAGAATATACTCTTTAAGTCTGTTCAGCTTGCATAGAAGTGGTAAGCTAGTTAAGTTTGATGATGGGAAGAGTGGCAATCTGAGCCAAATCTCCGAAAAAGTATGTTCTTATTCTTTAAATTCATGTAAATTCTAACTTCTTGCTATTGTGCTGCAAAAGGACAAACGAGAGTTTAAGTTTAGGGTTGTGATGACGGAGCATCATATGATATTTTTGGCTATGTTTTTAGTACTTTTATTTGCATTTGAGGACAAATAAAATGAGAGTTAGAGGAGTTGTCAATGGTTTGAATAACATATTTTAATGTTTTCACTCGAGTCGTTATAATTCACATTTACCTTAAATCATGCAACTCAATAGGTGTTTTGAGTGTTTTGTAGTGAGAAATCATCTAAATCAACAAATCAAGACATCACATGAAGGATAAAGGATATGAAGATTAAAGACCAATGATTCTTAGAAGGTTTTTGAAGACAATACAAAATGAAGAAAATTCATTTCAAGTTCCTTGGAGTTTCTAGACGGAAGAACAATCGAAAACGGGATGAAAGCTCATCAATTTGCACACATGGGCTGCCTCTTCTGCATATGTCATGCGCCTCTGCACATAAGACAATGTTGATGCTGCCTGATGTGCCTGTTGCTTGTTTTTCAAGCTGGATCGGTGGAAAAAACTTAGTTTTCTTCTCTTAAACCCTATTTAATCATATGTTATAAACAGACACCCTTGCACACATTCTTATTCATTAAGAAAGCTAACGGTTCAAGGAAAGGGTCAACCATTAGAGTTCTAAGGTAGAGGATCTCTATCCTCATTTTGTTCTCTCTAGGATATGTTTTTTCTATTGTTTTGTTATGATGTTTGTTGCCATGTGAAACTAAACCTCTTTAATTAGGGTTTTAAGATGAGCAATAGAAAAAAGTACTAAAAACAGACACCCTTGCATATGTCAATACACCCTTTCTTTCTTAATGGAGATCATTCTTATTGTTTGGATTCGATTAATAAAGTTTCTATTTAATTATACTTTGCTTGTGTCCTATTTAATTTGTTCTTGCATGTGCTTAATACCTTTTCAATTGAAAATTCATATTGGTAATCATCAAAATTGATCTGTATAGAAATAGTAGGATTGAAAACCTTACCAATAGTAGGGCAACTGAATAGGAACTAGTTATGGAAACTAGCCCCAATTGTGGCCAACTTTTTATTATAACATTTCGATTATTGTAGTAAGATGAATGTACAAAACAAGTAATTCATTGAATTTAAATAACTTCCTATATTTCTTGTTAATACTTCTAGAGTAAACTATAAGACTCTTGATAAGAGTTTATATAGAGGAGACACTCCTCACCTTATGAATTGGTTTTTAAGGATGAGTTAGGCCTCCAATTTCATTATAACAACTTCTATTAGACATTCAATGTATTTATTGTAACACTTGTAACACCATAAAAAGAAAAAAGTCGTGTGATCTGATTTTGATACACATAAATTACAGAAATTACATAATCAAAGGAAAGTAACAATAACAATAAATTGATACTCTGATAGTGATGATCTAGAAGGCGATGATATGAATATTGGCACACATATTTTAATACTATTATAACAATATCACATAATAATTCAGTTTTCACTTTCATATAAACAGAGAAAGAAAGAATGAGAATGCAGATTGAGATTGAAGATCTTGAAGGTTCTAGGCAATACTCTGATAGTGATGATCAAGAAGGCTACCAATAGGTTTTCTTGAAACAACTTAGGACATGGTGGCTTTGGACCTATTTTTAAGGTGAGCGTTATTTTAGTGTTGTTGAGATAAAATAACTGCATGATGAAACAATTGAGATTATGTAGTCATTGGTTTTATAATAATGTTTTTATATTTAATACAATGAATTATACATTGAGGGTAAGAAGTAGTTGTGAAGAAACTTTCAAAAACTTAATTTAGAAAGGAACTATCACTCATTTGTAAGCTTAAGCATACAAATTCGGTACATCTAATTGGTCATTGAGTTCATGAACAAGAGAGAATGTTGATCTGTCAATATATGCCTAACAAAAGCTTGGAGTTCTTTTTATTTGATGAGAAATATTAATTGCTATAGTCTCTTAAAGTTCTGTATTAAGATTTGTGTATCTCTGTATGTGTGTGTGAAGAATAATTTAACCATATGTTGTTTTTCAAATAGATTCTTCGTTTCAGCTGCAAATAGATAATTAAAATTTAGAAGAGTAATCTAAGTTTCTTTATATATAGAATCTTCATATATAGAAGTAGAAGTTGATAATTATTAGAAATCGTACCTGGGTCTAACACAACCCCACAAAACCGGCTTTGAGGTGAGGATTGTCCTCACTTATAAATAAATTGTCAGGCCAACTCCTAACCGATGTGAGACTCTTAACACACCCTCACGCTCAGGGTTGCATATCTGAAACGTGAACATAAATGACGGGTGGCCCGATAACGGAAATCTGATAACAGGTGGCCCAAAGAATCGTGAAGAGGCTCTGATACCATATTAGAAGTCGTGGTTGGGTCTAACACAACCCCACAAAACTGACTTGTGAGGTGAGGATTGCCTTCACTTATAAACAAATTATCAGGCCAACTCCTAACCGATGTGAGACTTTTAACAATAATATCAATTATGTTATTTGTTTTGTTTAATAGATCCTTTATTTATGTTATTTAATATTTATTAGAATACTTTTCTCATGACATTGTATTTTATTTTTTTAGGTTTAATTGCATGTTTGATCCCTTATGTTTATTTTAGTTTTCAAGTTGGTCCCTTATGTTTTAAAAGTTTTAAGTTGATCTTACGTTTTAAAAGTTTCAAGTTGGTCCAAAATGTTACTCACGTTGGAATAAATTAGTCTATTTAGTCACTTAATGTTTTAAGATTCGGGTTGACAATATGGATGATGGAACTTAACTTATTTAGAAAACCAGTTTTAAAATATTTTTTTAATTTTTTTGTTTTATTAAACTCAATATCATGTCGCATAAGGGACTAACTTATTCCAATGTGGGTAACGTTTTGGACCAACTTGAAATTTTTAAAACGAAAGGGACCAACTTAAAACTTTTAAAACATAAGGAACCAAATTAAAAACCAAAATAAACATACGGGATCGAACATGCAATTAAGTCAAATTTTTATTTAGCTTGGGAAGATTCCACTATAAGAAAGTTCGTAGATTGGAACAAACATTGTAGCATAATAGAAGGAATTTCTTAAGGTTTACTATATCTTCACAAATATCAAGGCTCGAATTTTTTTTTTGAAGAATATCAAGGCTCGAAATTATCCAGAGATTTGAAGGCTAGTAATATTCTCCTAGATCAAAATGTGAACCCCAAAATATCTGATTTTGGTGTGGGAAGAATGTTGACAAAACAAGAAACCGAAGTGGTTCTTTGTGTGGGCTACTCAGAAAGCTTGAAATGATTTCATTTTTTCTGGCAGACTTCTTAAGTATGAGCATCTGGTTGAGAGAGTCCAGTTCCAATCATGGATGTGGTTCTTTGTCAACCCAAAATAGTAGGATTGACATCCCGAAATTATTCTTTTGTTCATTGCGGTTCTAATTTCTTATTTCTTAATTATAGTTAATGAAATTAAGTATGAAACTTGATAATTTCTAAATCTTACTTCTGGTAAAGCCGCTTATCTTACCACACATGTTATCGCTGCGGTTAATAAGGATTTTTAAATTCAGTATCTTAAATTATAAGTAGACACCACATAACTGATGTTTTACTAAGTTAATTCCAACAAAGGTAAAGGGGGGATTCAAGGTTTCCCTAATCGCCGTTACACCTCTGAATCACAAACTTAATCTCGCATTGGACAGTGTAATTAAACCATGCAACCCTTTCTTAATCTCTTTCAATTTTTCTCTCTAAAATAAATTTTTCTAATTGCTAAGTTGAACGACAATCTCAAAGGAGACGATAAACTTACTACTTGATTGTTTGTTACATTTTGGTGCACTTTCCAATTTCGTCCATTAATCACCTCCACGACAGAACACGCAGTAGAAAACCCATCTCGCACCATTTTCGTGTCACAATCCTCAAACCAACCACCTCAATCTCCTTCCACCATGAAGACCTAATATGCCCTCCCTCCTTCAACCTCCCCACCCTCCACTCCATAACGGGCCACCACCACCCTAAAGCACAAACCCCCTCTATCCATCAACATCCTCCAACACCATTTACCTAAAAGAGCCATGTTAAACTCCCTCATCTGCCTAGTCCCCAACCCTCCATACTCCTTTCGTAAACAAACACTTTTCCAAACAATCCAAGAAGTTTTCCTATGTTCCTCACTTGAACCAAAAAACAAAAAACAAAATCAAAAGAGATTCAATAGAAGAGACTATACTTGAGAGAACAGTGAAGAAGGAAAGAGCATAAATAAACAAGCAGAGAAGTCAGGACAAACTCACGAAGGATCAAGCGACCACCAAAAGAAAAAACGTCTCTTCAAACCAGACTGTCTATTTTTAACGTAGGACAAAACCGGCTCCCAAAACAGCAAACACCTCGAAACACCACAAAGAGGAAGGCTTAAATGCTAAAAATGCACCTTTCCCACTTTACAACTTAAAGTTGTTGCCGCCTCATTGAACCAAGAGTCGGTAATATTTATCTCTTATTAAAATTCACCTTCAATCCCAACAATTTGGTGCACTTGTTGATTCGCACCATCACATGCATTGACGAAAATTCCACCGTAACGAAAAAGCAATGTCATATCCTCAAAGAAAGCATGAACGAAGTTGAACTCCCAAATATAATATAAAATTTTATCTTTTCCATTGACACCAACAATATGACGTTATCATAGGAAAATTTGTTTGAGGGTATAATTTGAGTAATAAATAATATAACCCAAAATCCCATATTTTCTTTATAAATTGTTATATAGATAATATTTTTTATATTTTAATGTGATTTAATTTTTTTATAGTAGTAATTCAAGTAATAATATTATAAAAAAGATAAAATTACAAATAAAATATGTGCAAAATGCCCCTTGAACTTGACATAAGTGCAAATTATAAAGGGTTAAATAATTTTTTGTACCTATAAATATGTCAACTTTTTGTTTTAGTCCCTCCAAAAAATTTCTTCAACATTTAGTCCTTTAAAAAAATTTCATCTTCACTTTTGGTCCCTCCTTTAGGGTGTGTTCGGTTGCGAGAAGAAAATAAGAAGAGAGAAAGAGGTGAGAGAGAGTAAGGGAAGAGAGAAAGAAGTGAGAAATAGAGTAGATTTGAGGTATTGTTTGGTACAAGTTAGAAAGAAAAGAAGTAGAGAAGAGAGAAATGTTGATTATTTTTTAAAGTACAAGAATGTCCTTGGAAAAAATCCTCTCATCAAATTATTTTAATTCAATTAATTAATTGAAATGCCTCAATTATTAAACTGAATTTATTTTACTTTTACTTAATTACTAGCGTCCAGACGGGCACTTCCGTGCCTGTCTGTCCGCTCTTTCTACTGCGCTAAGCAGTATGTTTTTCAACATCAACGTTTGTTTAGTTTTTTCTTTTATATACATCTTCGAAAAAATTATTAGAATTAAAAGAATGATCAAGCTTGATAAAATATTAAGATATGTAATTTATGCACTTCTTTGACATGAAGTTACTTAATATATACTTAGCTTTGTGATGCATACCCATCTATCTATGGAGGATGAATACACATGAAACATGAGTTACATTTATGAAGGTGGGTTTGATGAAGACTTTAAATCTTTCCCATCGTTAAAACAATTTACAGAAACTAGTACACATATATTATTTCTCATCAAATTATTTATAAATATCACAATTTAAGAGTGAAACAATGTTTACCTATTAGTCGCATCATTTATAAATACTTTGTGATATTTTTGATTGAAAAAGTCAATGTAATATAGCTAGTGGAATGTTAATTAAATTGGTGAAATGTCCTTTTGACCTATCTCTCAAATTGTTGTTCGGTTGCTTAGCTAAACGACCATACAATCAAGCATTTTCTCGATTCATCGATTATTTAGTGAAATATTTAGTGGCATTTTTTTTATATGAATACATTTGATTCTAATTAAGCTGGTCCAAAAATAATCCAGTTATTCGATTCTGTGTTCAGTTTGGATTTATTTTTATTATATTGTGCAAGACAATAAAAAGCATACATTTTGTAAGTATACGAAGATAAGATTTTTATGATCATCACTTCAGGCGTAACAGTAATAGTACAATCTTATATGTACGGTAACATGTCTAACTGTATAAACTTTGCAAGATACTAATTACTTCCATATAATTGAGTTAGAAGAAGCAGTTCTCTAAAATTATATTCGTTAAATCAGCTTTATCACCTGGCCTTTAATCCAAAATGATCAACAAAACTTGAAAGAAAAATATATTTAAATCAGCATTAGTCACTTAACTTGATAGAAACAATTATATGTAAATAGTCCGAAAATCAAATTATGTGAGTCAGTTAATAGATTATGCACCTCTATATGTTAGTTTCGGTCCCTTTTCCATGTTGTCTGGTGACATCCATTTGCTGCCTTAACCCAATATGAGAATATCATCATGATACCATTTATAAGCAAAAAATAAATAAAATAAAAAAAGATAAAATAACTAAATGTAGAAGGAAATAAAAAATTGGAATCTTGCAAATAGAAGAAAACAAAAAAAATGTGTGTTATACCCTGTTTTTGGACCTAAAATATTGGGCCCAATTTCATTTCAAACTTTGTCGATTATCAATTTTCAACTGCACAGTTCAAATTGTCTCTGCTACGCAGTGTTTTCAATCACAATTTTACCTATGTTTTTCTTGCGTAAAACCTTTCGAAATGTCTTTACTTGTCTTGTAAGTCATTCAAAAGTGTCTCTGAATCATTACATTGCTTTTTCTACAGTTTATTTCAAAATTTGCAAAAAGTCATACAGAAGGGTATTTTGGTCATTTCCTGCAGTGGGACCCATTTTCATCCTTGTGACTGTCTCTGAGTCTTTTCAGATTGTTTTTTACATTTCATCAGTAAACCTTATCAAATTCATTTCAAACTTGCATCCGAGTCAGTGTCAAGTCAATTTGATTCTGTTTAGGTCAATTTTAGCCCTAAGGGTATTTTGGTCATTTCACACAAAATTTTGGCATAGAGAGGTTACTTTGAAGTACCTCATTTAGGTCATTGGTTCGTTTTAGTCCGTTTTGTCAATTTTATTTTTGTTTCGCTTTACGTTTTATCAAATTTGTTTTTTAGTCCAATGTTATTTTTAAAAATTACATTTTTTAGTCCAAAAACATTTTAAAATTGCATTTTTTGTTTTTAAAAGAATTGCTGTTCAGTCCTTATCTTTTATTATTTTGCAGAAACGCCCCAAAGGGCATTTTGGTCCAAATTTTCGTATCAGTCCAGTCCCCAGTCCAGGTGTCTTTTTTTTCATTGGTTCAGGTACACATGGCAGCTTATAAAAGGGGAACAGTGTCAGATTTTTTCAACAGATTCCATTCACACAGTGCCACATAATCAACAGATCCATTCATTGCAATACACATCACCAAAAAATAGAATTTCACTTTCTCTCTCTTTTCTGTTAGATCAAAAACAGAAATCACCAAGAACACAGAAAAATTGATCAAACCCTAACACACAAATTCATAACAAAATCATCAAAATCCATTGAAATTTCCGCAAATCTCAGAAGATTTGTCAAAGAATCATCATCATCGACTTGTTCCTTTCGCAATACGAGTGCGAATCCGTCACCGGACTCAAGCACGATCACGAAAGGTGTGCGAATCCGAGAAGAAGAGGAACAGCGCAAATCTGAGAAGAAGAGAGAAAGCACGCAAGGCGCAAATCAGAAAGAAGAAACACGATCAAGAACAGCGCGAGCTTAGAACGAGGCCAAAGCCGTGAGTGTCGCGAATCCAAGTCGTGCAAACGACGGCTCCAACGACAACGGTTTCAACAACGCCGAAGAGGTATCCTCCTTCGTCTCCTGTTCCTTTTTTTCCAAAATTTCATCGAAGTTCAAACTCAGATCTACTCCGATTCAAACTTTCTTTGAAAAATCTAAGCTCGGATTCGAGAAGTACGTGAAAAAGGATGTTTAAAAACGTAAAAAAAATTTGAATCGGAGAAGTTTCGAACTCCGGCGCGGAGGCGCCACCGCCGTCCGCCGCGCCGGAAAAGCCATGCAAATCGGAGAAGATGATCGGAAAGTTAGAGAGAAGAAAGAGAAAGAGGAGTAACAAATAAAAAAAACCGGATTTCACAGATATATATAGAGATTTGAACCGGTCCGGTTTATTTTCGGTTTTACTCTCTCATTCTCAGCCTTCAGATCAATCTAACGCTCCCTGATGCTCCAGATTTTCTTGTCATGGTTTGGGCCTTTCATTTTCGTTTTTGCTTCTTTTTTTGCTACCTGCACCCTGTTTCTTTGCTATTGGAACCTCTGCATGCTTAAACTTTCTTAATAAAATTTCTAAAAAATTATCACATGTTTCTTGATGTATTTTCATGCTTTTGTGATACTTTTCAATAGTTTTAAAAATGATAAAAAAATGCATGTGATATTTTTCGTTTAAATTAGGTATTTTGATACAAATTTGTGCATTTTTTTTAGTAGTGCATTTTCTCAAAAGATGATGGCATATGTTGTGAATGATTAATAGGCAATTTTATGATAAATTTGTTGCTGATCCTATGTGTGGCTTGCTGCTTGTGAATATGAATCTTATTTTTCTTCTTGCCTTGCAATTAGTATGTGTTTTAATAATAAATAAGGTGCAAAATGTCTTAAAAATGTGCCATGAGTTTTAGCTTGAATATGTCCTATTAATTCTCACCTTATGGCACAAAGCAAGACTTCTAAAAATTTGCCATAATGAAGGGATCATAGGTCATACACATGCTAGAGTTTTATGGCCACTTTCATGCACATTTTGTCACTTTATTAGTCTCTTTTATGTCTTTCCTCTTAATATTTTTTGTGCACTTCTTTTATTCTATGCTTTATTTTACTAATCATCTCACTTCTTTTGTTCCATTCATTTCATGAGCATTTCTCCATTTCACCACTATCTCCTCCACTTTCTTTAGCTTAGCATTTATTTTTGCAAATTTTAATTCATTTGGTGATGTAATTTGTTATCATTGGTATGTAGCTTGGCAAAGGGGCCATAGAATGTATTTAGGCAATTTTTGTAATATGGACTACGGACACTATGACGCACCGGCACGCACACACTCACCCTAGATGTATGCCTAGGATTGCATGTGTAGATGTATGGCTAGGATTGCATGGTTAGATGAATGCTTAGGTTTAAACACTTAGAGGAAATCCAACTTTTTTCCAAAATATGCAAATAACCTCACTTGAAAACCTTTTTGCAAAAAATAAAATGGGAGTCAAAACTCCTCATTTCCCTTTATTTTTCTTAAGTAAAATTTCTAATGAATCTTAAATATACATAGACTTTATTTTGAAAAAACTAATACCACCTCACCTTTTCCAAAATCTCATGCCCTTGAGGCCTCTCATCTCTATTCTTCAAAATCCCTTTTATAAAACTTAAAATCAACCAACAAAAACAAAAGCCATTTTTTGAGAATGAACTACGATCGGTTTTGATCCCTTAAAAGGGTACGTAGGCAATGAGTCAAAACTCCTCCAAGCCGAAATAAAAATCAAATTCTACTTCTTCTCACCCCCATTCTCCACTAATCACGCCTTCATTTTTTTACAAATAGTCTCTAAAAATAAAGCGTAGAAACGAACTTAGGAGAGCGGTTCTTATGGAATACCATAATCGCTCCGGGTGCCTAACACCTTCCCGTAGCGAAAACGACCCCCGGATTCAGAAACTCAAAAGGGTTTTTTCTCCTTTTACCCTTCCCAAGAAAAAAGAGAGATATCAACGGTCAAAAGGTTCAAGTCCAATTAATGGCTTGGCACCCAAAAACCATGATAACAGAAATGGCGACTTCACTGGGGACTCTTTTTAGCGGGTCGCGCCTAGTTTTCCTTAGTTTATATTTACGCTTTGTTTTATTGCTTACATATGTGAATACTTGTTTATTTTCATTTGACGTGTGGGGTGAGAATATCAAAAGTCCTATACCCGGGCTGAGTGAACTTATGTTTAGGTAGAGATATAATCGACAATTCGATCCGGGGGTTGCCTCGTGTATTGGATTATGCGATCAATCTCACATAGCTGAGGCATTTTGAAGGTGATATTGTCGGCGTGTGTTGTCATGCTTAGGCACTTCACTTTCAATTGTTCGACGAAGCTATGAACCGTAGTTACCAAACCCATCCTAGCCTTTTTAGGACGTAGTGCGGTGGCTAAATTGAGTGTTGTCTCAAACTTTAGTCGTCACGCGATACTACACTCAAACTAGACCTTCTCACAAATAATCATGGAACGGGTGTCGTCCTGTACTACCATGATATATGTGAGAGAGGTTGCAGTTTGGGAACTGTGTTAGAACCTTGGTTACTACTATCCAAAGCCTTAGTTCACCGGACGCCGTGTCCATCCGTGGCCCTGTTACTTTGAATCTCAACTCACCTTGTTCTTTGTAACTAAACAACACAATCATGCATACATGCATTCATGCATAAACATTTTTTTCATGCATTCATCGAAAGGTTTAAACAAATGGAAATTTTTGTAAATAATCACAGGTATGAAGAAGACTAAGTGCTACAAGTTCAAGGAAGTGGATTTGGTTAGTTTGAGAGAGTTGGCACTCAAGGTCAAGAGTCAAACAGGGTTCCGACTCCGGTATGGGGGATTGCTTACTTTGCTCCGAACCGATGTGGACGAGAAGCTAGTGCACACTCTAGTGCAATTTTATGATCCGAGCTTCCGTTGCTTCACTTTCCCGGACTTCCAGTTGGTTCCTACTCTCGAGGCTTACTCCAATCTAGTGGGTTTACCTATAGCCGAGAAGACGCCTTTCACCGGTCCCGGGACTTCTCTTACTCCTCTGGTTATTGCAAAAGATCTCTACCTCAAGACTTCTGACGTCTCCAACCATCTTATTACCAAGTCTCACATCCGGGGGTTCACTTCGAAGTATCTTCTTGATCAGGCTAACCTCAGTACTACTCGTCAGGATACACTCGAGGCTGTTCTTGCTTTGCTTATCTACGGGCTCATTCTCTTTCCGAACCTCGACAATTTCGTGGACATGAATGCTATCGAGATCTTTCATTCCAAGAACCCGGTTCCTACTTTGCTAGCGGATACCTACCACGCCATTCATGACAGGACTCTCAAGGGCCGTGGGTATATTCTTTGCTGCATATCTCTTTTGTATAGGTGGTTTATTTCGCACCTTCCGAGTTCCTTCCATGACAACTCGGAAAACTGGTCCTACTCGCAGCGGATTATGGCCCTCACTCCTAACGAGGTCGTCTGGCTCACTCCGGCCGCTCAGGTGAAGGAAATCATTATGGGTTGTGGAGACTTTCTCAATGTACCTCTTCTTGGTACCCGTGGAGGAATCAACTACAATCCCGAGCTTGCTATGAGACAGTTTGGTTTCCCTATGAAGTCGAAGCCCATCAATCTTGCTACATCTCCAGAGTTCTTCTTCTACACGAATGCTCCTACCGGACAAAGGAAAGCTTTCATGGATGCTTGGTCCAAGGTTCGAAGGAAGAGTGTGAAGCATCTAGGTGTGAGATCTGGCGTTGCTCATGAGGCTTATACTCAGTGGGTGATAGATCGAGCTGAGGAGATTGGTATGCCTTATCCAGCTATGAGATACGTGTCTTCATCTGCCCCATCTATGCCTTTACCTCTACTTCCCACGACTCAGGATATGTATCAGGAGCACCTAGCTATGGAAAGTCGTGAGAAGCAAGTGTGGAAAGCTCGGTACAATCAAGCTGAGAATCTAATCATGACTTTGGATGGTAGAGATGAGCAGAAGACTCATGAGAACCTGATGTTGAAGAAGGAGCTAGCTAAGGTCCGGAGAGAATTGGAAGAGAAAGACGAGCTGCTTATGAGGGATTCCAAGAGAGCCAGAGGACGACGAGACTTCTTTGCCAGATACCGTGGTTCAGATTCCGAGTCCGATGATGCTCCGACTACTTCCTATGCTTGAGGGCTTCATTTGTTTATCTTGTTGAAATTTCAAAGTCTTCCTTTTTGAAAATACTATGTAGTTTTGATTATTTGCAAGATTTCTAATTTGTTTAAAAATCCTTCGATGAAAAAAATAAGTCTTTCGCATTTGCATTTGCATATCATGCATCATATGCATCATGCATCGGTCACAAAGGCTTCCAAGTGCTCACTATCTCCTGGTTCCTCTGCCGCAGTGTGAAAAGTGGCTCGTGCTCAGAGGGTCTACGAACCTGATAGAACCGATCGAACCAGAGAATACAGAAGAAAGAAAAGGGCTATGGAAGAAGAGAACACGCAGCTCCGTACCGAATTGGCATCTCTAAAGGAGGAATTGGCCAAAGCTCATGATGCTATGACTGCTCTTCTAGCCGCTCAAGAGCAATCAGCTACAGCTATCCCTACAGCCACAACTGCACCGGTGACTACAAGCGTGCTCCCGACCACTTCTGCAGACGCTCGCTTTGCTATGCCAGTTGGGTTTCCGTATGGGCTTCCACCGTTCTTCACTCCCAGTACTGCAGCAGGCGCTTCGGGCACTGCTAACAATGTTCTGATCCCTGCAACAAATGCTGCCTCCATCAATGCTACTTTGCCACAAACAACAGCAGCTGTCACTGAGCCTCTTGTGCATACCCTGCCCCAAGGTGTTAACATCAACACACAGCACGGAAGCATCCCCGTAACCAAGACCATGGAAGAGATGATGGAGGAACTTGCTAAAGAACTCCGTCATGAGATTAAAGCCAATCGGGGGAATGCGGACTCTTTCAAAACTCAAGACCTTTGCTTAGTGTCAAAAGTGGATGTTCCTAAAAAGTTCAAAATCCCGGACTTCGACCGGTACAACGGGCTAACTTGTCCTCAAAACCACATCATCAAATACGTCCGAAAGATGGGCAATTACAAAGACAATGATTCCCTTATGATCCACTGTTTTCAGGATAGTTTGATGGAAGACGCCGCAGAGTGGTATACTAGTTTGAGCAAGAATGACATCCATACCTTTGATGAATTAGCCGCTGCTTTCAAGAGCCACTACGGGTTTAACACCCGACTGAAGCCAAATAGGGAGTTTCTCAGGTCCCTATCTCAGAAGAAGGAGGAAAGTTTCCGTGAATATGCGCAAAGGTGGAGAGGGGCAGCTGCCCGTATCACTCCTGCTTTAGATGAAGAAGAAATGACCCAGACATTCTTAAAGACCTTGAAGAAGGATTATGTTGAGAGAATGATCATCGCTGCCCCGAACAACTTTTCGGAGATGGTCACCATGGGAACCCGTCTTGAGGAAGCCGTCCGGGATGGAATCATTGTGTTTGAGAAAGCTGAATCCTCTGTGAGTGCATCGAAGAGGTATGGTAATGGACACCACAAGAAGAAAGAAACGGAAGTGGGGATGGTGTCAGCTGGAGCCGGTCAATCCATGGCCACTGTTGCTCCTATCAACGCAGCTCAAATGCCTCCATCATACCCATATGTGCCGTATTCTCAGCATCCTTTCTTTCCGCCATTTTACCATCAATACCCTCTGCCACCGGGTCAACCTCAAGTGCCCATCAATGCAATTGCCCAACAGATGAAACAACAGTTGTCGGTTCAACAACAACAACAAAATCAGCAAGCTAGACCTACTTTCCCTCCGATACCGATGTTATATGCTGAGTTGCTTCCAACTTTACTCCAAAGAGGGCATTGTACAACTAGACAGGGGAAGCCCCCACCTGATCCGTTGCCTCCAAGGTTCAGGTCTGATCTCAAATGTGATTTTCATCAAGGTGCCTTAGGTCATGATGTCGAGGGGTGTTATGCTTTGAAGTATATCGTGAAGAAGCTCATTGATCAAGGAAAGCTGACTTTTGAGAATAATGTCCCACACGTCCTCGACAATCCTCTTCCAAATCATGCCACTGTGAATATGATCGAAGTATGTGAGGGAGCTCCTAGACTTGATGTCCGCAATGTTGCAACTCCTCTGGTACCTCTACACATCAAGCTGTGCAAAGCTTCTCTGTTCAGCCATGATCATGCCAAGTGTCTAGGATGCCTTCGTAATCCTTTGGGTTGCTATACTGTCCAAGACGACATCCAAAGCTTGATGAATGATAATTTTCTGACTGTCAGTGATGTTTGCGTGATTGTGCCAGTCTTTCACGATCCGCCTGTCAAGAGTGTACCTTTGAAGAAGAATGCTGAGCCTTTGGTGATAAGGTTGCCCGGACCGGTACCGTATACTTCAGAGAGGGCTATCCCGTACAAATACAATGCTACTATGATAGAAAATGGAGTAGAGGTGCCTCTAGCCTCCTTTGCCACAGTAAGCAATATCGCCGAAGGGACTTCTGCAGCGCTAAGAAGCGGGAAGGTTCGTCCGCCGTTATTTCAGAAGAAGGTAGCTACGCCGACCATTCCACCAGTTGAAGAAGTAACTCCAACCGTTGTTTCACCCATTGCTACAGATGTGAACCAGTCAGGCAAGTCTATAGAGGATTCGAATTTAGATGAGATTCTGAGGATAATAAAGAGAAGCGACTACAAGATCGTTGATCAATTGCTGCAGACTCCTTCGAAGATATCTGTCTTGTCATTACTCTTGAGCTCTGAGGCTCACAGGAATACCTTGTTGAAAGTGCTGGAGCAGGCTTATGTTGACCACGAAGTTACGGTAGATCGTTTCGGTGGCATAGTGGGAAATATTACTGCTTGTAATAACCTCTGGTTTAGTGAAGAAGAGCTGCCGGAAGTGGGAAAGAGTCACAATCTAGCTTTGCACATCTCGGTGAATTGTAAATCAGACATGATATCAAATGTGTTGGTGGATACCGGTTCCTCACTCAATGTAATGCCCAAGACAACTCTAGATCAGTTGAGCTACCGAGGGACCCCTTTAAGGAGAAGTACTTTCTTGGTCAAAGCTTTTGATGGATCTCGGAAGAATGTGCTGGGGGAGATAGACTTGCCGATAACCATTGGCCCTGAGAATTTCTTGGATACTTTCCAAGTGATGGACATTAATGCATCCTACAGTTGTCTGCTGGGAAGATCGTGGATACACGATGCGGGTGCGGTTACCTCCACCTTACATCAGAAGTTGAAGTTTGTGAAGAATGGAAAACTCGTTACAATCCATGGTGAAGAAGCATACTTAGTCAGCCAGCTGTCTTCCTTCTCTTGTATTGAAGCAGGGTCTGCTGAAGGGACCGCTTTTCAAGGATTAACTATTGAAGGTACGGAGCCCAAGAGGGATGGAACTGCAATGGCTTCTTTGAAGGATGCACAGAGAGCCGTCCAAGAGGGTCAAGCTGCCGGCTGGGGCAGGTTATTACAGCTTCGTGAGAACAAGCATAAGGAAGGTCTTGGCTTTTCCCCAACTTCAGGAGTTTCCACAGGGGCATTCTATAGTGCTGGGTTTGTCAATGCAATCACGGAAGAAGCAACTGGATCTGGTCTCAGGCCTGTATTTGTTACACCAGGAGGCATTGCGAGAGATTGGGATGCCATTGACATTCCTTCAATCATGCATGTTTCCGAGTAATGTGTCTTGTTGCTTTAGTGCTTTGTTTTCAAAATAACAATCCTCTCGCTCTGCCCAAAGCGAAAGTGATATTTTCTGTAAGGGCATGTTTGTTTCGGCATTGCCGTTGATGAATAAAAATTGTCGTTTCTTTCACGACTGCCTTTTTTTTTTTAGTGCCTTTTTCTTGAAAAAATGGTAATGCCAGAAAAAACCAAAACGTCTGTATTTTCTTATTAATTTCAAAAATCTGCATGAAAAAAAAACTCTTTCTAAAATCATCCAATCATTATATGCAGGTTGAACCATAATAAACCCGTTGAACACAGTAATCCTACGGTTCCTCCAAATTTTGAATTCTCTGTGTATGAAGCCGAAGATGAGGAAGGTGATGACATACCATATGAGATCACTCGGTTACTTGAACAAGAAAAGAAAGCCATTCAGCCTCATCAGGAAGAGATTGAGCTTATCAACATAGGTACCGAGGAAAACAAGCGAGAAATCAAGATCGGTGCTGCTCTAGAGGAAGGGGTTAAAAAGAGGATCATCCAACTCCTCCGGGAATATCCGGATATTTTTGCATGGTCGTATGAAGATATGCCCGGTCTAGACCCTATGATTGTGGAGCATCGGATCCCCACCAAGCCTGAATGTCCTCCCGTCAGGCAGAAATTGAGAAGGACTCATCCAGATATGGCTCTCAAGATTAAGAGCGAGGTTCAAAAACAGATTGATGCGGGTTTCCTCATGACAGTTGAGTACCCTGAATGGGTTGCCAATATTGTACCTGTGCCAAAGAAGGATGGTAAAGTCCGGATGTGTGTTGACTTCAGAGACCTGAACAAAGCCAGTCCAAAAGACAACTTTCCATTACCTCATATTGATGTGCTTGTTGATAACACTGCTCAGTCTAAGGTGTTCTCCTTCATGGACGGTTTCTCCGGTTACAATCAAATCAAAATGTCTCCTGAAGATAGAGAAAAGACGTCTTTTATCACTCCATGGGGTACTTTCTGCTACAAAGTGATGCCGTTCGGTCTAATTAATGCTGGTGCTACCTACCAAAGGGGAATGACTACTCTGTTTCATGACATGATTCACAAAGAAGTCGAAGTATATGTGGACGATATGATTGTGAAGTCAACAGATGAGGAGCAACATGTTGAATATTTGACAAAGATGTTTGAAAGGTTGAGAAAATACAAGCTTCGATTGAATCCCAACAAATGTACATTCGGCGTCAGATCCGGGAAGTTGTTAGGCTTCATTGTCAGCCAAAAGAGCATTGAAGTCGATCCTGATAAAGTCCGGGCCATCCGAGAAATGCCAGCTCCACAGACCGAGAAACAAGTCAGAGGTTTCCTCGGACGCTTGAATTACATCTCCCGATTCATATCTCACATGACCGCAACTTGTGGGCCGATCTTCAAGCTACTCAGAAAGAGTCAGCCTATTGTATGGAATGATGAATGCCAAGAAGCTTTTGATAGCATCAAGAATTACCTGCTGGAACCACCTATCCTTGTCCCACCCGTGGAAGGAAGGCCTTTGATTATGTATTTGGCAGTATTTGATGAATCCATGGGATGTGTACTTGGTCAACAAGATGAAACTGGAAAGAAAGAACATGCTATCTACTATCTGAGCAAGAAGTTCACCGACTGTGAAACTCGGTATACAATGCTTGAGAAGACTTGTTGTGCTCTAGCTTGGGCTGCCAAACGCCTGCGTCATTATTTGGTGAATCATACAACTTGGTTGATATCCAGAATGGATCCGATAAAGTACATCTTTGAGAAAGCTGCTGTTACTGGGAAGATTGCACGCTGGCAGATGCTTTTGTCTGAATATGATATTGTGTTCAAAACTCAAAAGGCAATCAAAGGTAGCATTCTTGCCGATCACCTTACTTATCAACCTCTTGATGATTACCAACCAATTGAATTCGATTTCCCTGATGAAGAGATCATGTATTTGAAATCCAAAGACTGCGAAGAACCGTTGATTAATGAAGGTCCAGATCCCAATAGCAAGTGGGGTTTAGTCTTTGATGGTGCTGTCAATGCTTATGGTAAAGGAATTGGGGCAGTCATTGTATCCCCGCAAGGGCATCACATTCCTTTTACCGCCCGAATTTTGTTCGAATGTACCAACAATATGGCTGAGTATGAAGCATGTATCTTTGGGATCGAGGAAGCAATTAACATGAGAATCAAACACCTCGATATCTACGGAGATTCTGCGCTCGTCATCAATCAGATAAAGGGTGAATGGGAGACCCACCATGCTAAGTTGATTCCTTATCGTGATTATGCGAGACGTTTGCTGACATATTTTACAAAGGTTGAGCTGCACCATATTCCTCGTGATGAGAACCAAATGGCTGATGCTCTTGCTACTCTATCCTCCATGTTTCGAGTAAACCATTGGAATGATGTGCCAATAATCAAAGTGCAACGCCTTGAAAGACCTTCGCATGTGTTTGCTATTGGGGATGTGATCGATCAGGCTGGTGAAAATGTGGTTGACTATAGACCCTGGTACTACGACATCAAACAGTTCTTGCTGAGCCGTGAGTATCCGTCGGGTGCTTCCAAGCAGGATAAAAAGACCTTGAGAAGATTGGCCAGTAGATTCCTGTTAGATGGAGATATTCTGTACAAGAGAAACTATGACCTGGTATTGCTAAGATGTGTTGATGAACACGAAGCAGAGCAGTTAATGCATGATGTACATGACGGTACCTTCGGGACCCATGCTACAGGGCATACTATGTCAAGGAAGTTGTTACGAGCAGGTTACTACTGGATGGCCATGGAGCATGATTGCTACCAGTACGCCAGAAAATGCCACAGATGTCAAATCTATGCTGATAAGATTCATGTGCCTCCGCATGCTCTCAATGTTATTTCATCCCCATGGCCGTTCTCAATGTGGGGCATCGACATGATTGGAAGAATTGAACCGAAGGCTTCAAATGGTCATCGTTTCATCTTAGTGGCAATTGACTACTTCACCAAGTGGGTTGAAGCAGCATCTTATACCAATGTGACCAAGCAAGTGGTAGCTAAGTTCATCAAGAACAACATCATCTGTCGATATGGTGTTCCCAGCAAGATTATTACCGACAATGGTACCAACCTGAACAACAATGTGGTGCAAGCTCTTTGTGAAGAATTCAAAATTGAGCATCATAACTCTTCTCCCTATAGACCTCAGATGAATGGTGCAGTTGAGGCCGCCAACAAGAATATCAAGAGAATTGTCCAGAAGATGGTAACCACTTACAAGGACTGGCATGAGATGTTACCCTATGCTCTGCATGGCTACCGCACTACCGTGCGCAGTTCAACCGGGGCAACCCCTTTCTCTCTTGTATACGGTATGGAAGCAGTTCTTCCTTTGGAAGTGGAGATCCCATCTCTCCGTGTGATCATGGAAGCAAAGTTATCTGAGGCTGAATGGTGCCAAAGCCGGTATGATCAGTTGAATTTGATTGAGGAAAAACGTATGGATGCCATGGCTCGCGGACAGTCATATCAAGCAAGAATGAAGACTGCTTTTGACAAGAAAGTTCATCCTCGAGAATTCAAGGTAGGGGAACTTGTATTGAAAAGGAGGGTAAGCCAGCAACCCGACCCAAGGGGCAAGTGGACGCCTAACTATGAAGGTCCTTATGTTGTCAAGAAGGCCTTCTCCGGTGGTGCTTTAATCCTTACACACATGGATGGTGTAGAACTTCCAAATCCAATGAATGCCGATATAGTCAAGAAATACTTTGCCTAAAAATATGAAAAGAACAGCGTGGTAGGTTGAAAACCCGAAAGGGCGGCCTAGGCAAAAATGCGCTTCCCGGTGGATCGAAAACCCGAAAGGGCGGTCCAGGCAAAAATAAGGGACAAAAAAAAACAAATATGAAAAAGCTCGCTGAGATTGTACGCAACTCAGGCAAGAATGAGCGTCTCGATGAGCCGAAAACCCGGAAGGGCGGTTCATGCAAAAATGAGATTGAAACAAAAGGCAAGTAACTATATCTGGCCAACCACCGTCCCCCTTGGGGCATCTGCAGCTGTTAATGACCATCTTCATCAAAAGCGAATGCTTGCGAATTCAAAGTTTCTAGGAAATGTCGTGATTACTGTGTTCAATGTACCACCAACCAATAAAATTACCATTTTCCAAGCTTTATGAATCCGTGGAGTCATGCCTTTGGCTGACCACCACTCTTATACATCAATTTGAGCCTTTGCTTTTGTTTGAAAACTCTATTTTCTTCTACTTTCAAAGTTATATACAAAAACATTTTCTTTCTATTTTGATAATGACAATGCTTGAAACAAACATTTTGAAAATTGAAAACATTTTGTCTATTTTGAAAAGCAAACCTGAGCAACAGGGTACATTCAAATGAAACATGCATGAGCGAGAGTATGTTGATGTCTATTTCAATATGTGTTACAAGCAGGTTCTCCTCCAGGATAGTTTGTGGTCAATGGCAAGAATGAAAAAACAGAATAAAAATGCATGAAAACGAATAGGCTCGCTAAGTTGAAAACCCGGAAGGGCGACTTCGGCAAAAATGAGCACCCCGCTGGATTGACAACCCGAAAGGGCAGTTCAGGCAAAAATGGGGCATTGAAAAGAATTTATTTCCCCGGTGGATCGAAAACCCGAAAGGGCGATCCAGGCAAAAATGGGATGCAATGAAAAATGAAAAAAATGAAAATGAGAATATAACATGCAAAAAGCATTGACCACAGATGCAATGTCTACAACATACCCAGCACTGAAATGCCCAGCACAACGGCGTTTTCCCCAGTAGAGTCTCTCAAGACTCTATCCCCAGCAAGTTACATACCTACCGGCCCTCGGCCATGGTTCCGATACGTCTCCCAACGACGTTATCTCCAAAAAGGATTTTCCAGGAATGTGTAATATAGCACGAGCCACTACGTGCCCAATACTCTGTTGTCCTGTCTTCCCCGTGAAGTCGTGCCTACAAAATGCCAACAGTCATGCATTACAAGCATTCATACATGCATAATCATGCATATTACGTGCCCATGCATTTAATGAAACTGTTATATTGTCCGTGCATATTGCATTTCCAATGTCAACATCAGTCTCAATTCAGTACTCATGTCAGGTTCTCTGTCAAAACCTTGTGAGCCAATAATATCGGTCAATTTCTACCTTTCAAATCAAATAGACGTCAAGTCAATTCTAACCCCATTTACAAATCCCCAGTGAATATGTTTCTGTTTGGTCAAGTGCCCAGTTCAAGTCCAAGAACAGCTTGTACCCGTCTATCTGTTTCTGTTCGCTCCAGTGACTAGCTCGATCCAAGAGCAGCTTGTGCCTGTCTATTTTGTATTTGTCTCCGGTGGAGTAACCAGTTCGCATCCAAGAACAAGCTCGCACCTGTCTATTTGCCTTGCTTTCAGTCGAGTAACCAGTTCGAATCCTTAAGAACAACTCGTACCTGCCAATTTTACATGTTTTCAGTCGAGTCACCAGTTCGAATCCGTAAGAACAACTCGTACTTGCCAATTTTTTCTTTTTCCCAGTCGGGTCACCAGTTCGAATCCATAAGAACAACTCGCACTTTCCAATATCCCCAAGTGAGTTACCAGTTCGAATCCATAAGAACAACTCATGTTTGTCCAGTAACCTCTATCCCCTGTGAAGTGACCAGTTCGAATCCATAAGAACAACTCGCAGTTGTCTGTTTGTTCCATCCCCGGTCAAGTGGCTAGTTTGAATCCAAGAACAGCTTGTACCTGTCCAACTTGTTTCTAGTTTCCCGTTACTCTGCTATTCACTATCTTTGTCAATGTCTACCAATCCCGTAATGGATACGACATATTTTGTTAATACCAATCCCCATGAGGTCTTGCATTCATAATCCAAATGATGCATGACATGCATATTATTTGAAAATGGGTAGGCGTATTTTTACGTCCAAACACAGTGCAAATGCTAATATTTAAGTATCTTCGTCTTGTCAAGCCAAAGACTCCGTCTCTTGACTCTCTAGACAAAGAAACTTAAATAGGGGCAGCTGTTATACCCTGTTTTTGGACCTAAAATATTGGGCCCAATTTCATTTCAAACTTTGTCGATTATCAATTTTCAACTGCACAGTTCAAATTATCAATTTTCAACTGCACAGTTCAAATTGTCTCTGCTACGCAGTGTTTTCAATCACAATTTTACCTATGTTTTTCTTGCGTAAAACCTTTCGAAATGTCTTTACTTGTCTTGTAAGTCATTCAAAAGTGTCTCTGAATCATTACATTGCTTTTTCTACAGTTTATTTCAAAATTTGCAAAAAGTCATACAGAAGGGTATTTTGGTCATTTCCTGCAGTGGGACCCATTTTCATCCTTGTGACTGTCTCTGAGTCTTTTCAGATTGTTTTTTACATTTCATCAGTAAACCTTATCAAATTCATTTCAAACTTGCATCCGAGTCAGTGTCAAGTCAATTTGATTCTGTTTAGGTCAATTTTAGCCCTAAGGGTATTTTGGTCATTTCACACAAAATTTTGGCATAGAGAGGTTACTTTGAAGTACCTCATTTAGGTCATTGGTTCGTTTTAGTCCGTTTTGTCAATTTTATTTTTGTTTCGCTTTACGTTTTATCAAATTTGTTTTTTAGTCCAATGTTATTTTTAAAAATTACATTTTTTAGTCCAAAAACATTTTAAAATTGCATTTTTTGTTTTTAAAAGAATTGCTGTTCAGTCCTTATCTTTTATTATTTTGCAGAAACGCCCCAAAGGGCATTTTGGTCCAAATTTTCGTATCAGTCCAGTCCCCAGTCCAGGTGTCTTTTTTTTCATTGGTTCAGGTACACATGGCAGCTTATAAAAGGGGAACAGTGTCAGATTTTTTCAACAGATTCCATTCACACAGTGCCACATAATCAACAGATCCATTCATTGCAATACACATCACCAAAAAATAGAATTTCACTTTCTCTCTCTTTTCTGTTAGATCAAAAACAGAAATCACCAAGAACACAGAAAAATTGATCAAACCCTAACACACAAATTCATAACAAAATCATCAAAATCCATTGAAATTTCCGCAAATCTCAGAAGATTTGTCAAAGAATCATCATCATCGACTTGTTCCTTTCGCAATACGAGTGCGAATCCGTCACCGGACTCAAGCACGATCACGAAAGGTGTGCGAATCCGAGAAGAAGAGGAACAGCGCAAATCTGAGAAGAAGAGAGAAAGCACGCAAGGCGCAAATCAGAAAGAAGAAACACGATCAAGAACAGCGCGAGCTTAGAACGAGGCCAAAGCCGTGAGTGTCGCGAATCCAAGTCGTGCAAACGACGGCTCCAACGACAACGGTTTCAACAACGCCGAAGAGGTATCCTCCTTCGTCTCCTGTTCCTTTTTTTCCAAAATTTCATCGAAGTTCAAACTCAGATCTACTCCGATTCAAACTTTCTTTGAAAAATCTAAGCTCGGATTCGAGAAGTACGTGAAAAAGGATGTTTAAAAACGTAAAAAAAATTTGAATCGGAGAAGTTTCGAACTCCGGCGCGGAGGCGCCACCGCCGTCCGCCGCGCCGGAAAAGCCATGCAAATCGGAGAAGATGATCGGAAAGTTAGAGAGAAGAAAGAGAAAGAGGAGTAACAAATAAAAAAAACCGGATTTCACAGATATATATAGAGATTTGAACCGGTCCGGTTTATTTTCGGTTTTACTCTCTCATTCTCAGCCTTCAGATCAATCTAACGCTCCCTGATGCTCCAGATTTTCTTGTCATGGTTTGGGCCTTTCATTTTCGTTTTTGCTTCTTTTTTTGCTACCTGCACCCTGTTTCTTTGCTATTGGAACCTCTGCATGCTTAAACTTTCTTAATAAAATTTCTAAAAAATTATCACATGTTTCTTGATGTATTTTCATGCTTTTGTGATACTTTTCAATAGTTTTAAAAATGATAAAAAAATGCATGTGATATTTTTCGTTTAAATTAGGTATTTTGATACAAATTTGTGCATTTTTTTTAGTAGTGCATTTTCTCAAAAGATGATGGCATATGTTGTGAATGATTAATAGGCAATTTTATGATAAATTTGTTGCTGATCCTATGTGTGGCTTGCTGCTTGTGAATATGAATCTTATTTTTCTTCTTGCCTTGCAATTAGTATGTGTTTTAATAATAAATAAGGTGCAAAATGTCTTAAAAATGTGCCATGAGTTTTAGCTTGAATATGTCCTATTAATTCTCACCTTATGGCACAAAGCAAGACTTCTAAAAATTTGCCATAATGAAGGGATCATAGGTCATACACATGCTAGAGTTTTATGGCCACTTTCATGCACATTTTGTCACTTTATTAGTCTCTTTTATGTCTTTCCTCTTAATATTTTTTGTGCACTTCTTTTATTCTATGCTTTATTTTACTAATCATCTCACTTCTTTTGTTCCATTCATTTCATGAGCATTTCTCCATTTCACCACTATCTCCTCCACTTTCTTTAGCTTAGCATTTATTTTTGCAAATTTTAATTCATTTGGTGATGTAATTTGTTATCATTGGTATGTAGCTTGGCAAAGGGGCCATAGAATGTATTTAGGCAATTTTTGTAATATGGACTACGGACACTATGACGCACCGGCACGCACACACTCACCCTAGATGTATGCCTAGGATTGCATGTGTAGATGTATGGCTAGGATTGCATGGTTAGATGAATGCTTAGGTTTAAACACTTAGAGGAAATCCAACTTTTTTCCAAAATATGCAAATAACCTCACTTGAAAACCTTTTTGCAAAAAATAAAATGGGAGTCAAAACTCCTCATTTCCCTTTATTTTTCTTAAGTAAAATTTCTAATGAATCTTAAATATACATAGACTTTATTTTGAAAAAACTAATACCACCTCACCTTTTCCAAAATCTCATGCCCTTGAGGCCTCTCATCTCTATTCTTCAAAATCCCTTTTATAAAACTTAAAATCAACCAACAAAAACAAAAGCCATTTTTTGAGAATGAACTACGATCGGTTTTGATCCCTTAAAAGGGTACGTAGGCAATGAGTCAAAACTCCTCCAAGCCGAAATAAAAATCAAATTCTACTTCTTCTCACCCCCATTCTCCACTAATCACGCCTTCATTTTTTTACAAATAGTCTCTAAAAATAAAGCGTAGAAACGAACTTAGGAGAGCGGTTCTTATGGAATACCATAATCGCTCCGGGTGCCTAACACCTTCCCGTAGCGAAAACGACCCCCGGATTCAGAAACTCAAAAGGGTTTTTTCTCCTTTTACCCTTCCCAAGAAAAAAGAGAGATATCAACGGTCAAAAGGTTCAAGTCCAATTAATGGCTTGGCACCCAAAAACCATGATAACAATGTGTAAGACCAGAAAAGAGTGAGAATAGGGGGTCGCACCCTCAACAAAGCCACTGTGAGTCTGGTTGTCCCGTCGTTGCCACTATATCAGTCACCTTACATTATGTATCATTTCTTAGTGAAATGTATTTAGTCTTTAGTTCTAATCTATAGGTTGGATCTTTAATTTTGAGCCAGCTCATAGATGAAACACAAAATCAAAGAAAAAATGATAAGAAAAAAAAAAGCATGAAATAGAAACAAAAAATAGAAGTATACAAATTGAAGAATATATAGCTAAATTAAAAATATTTTACAATATAATTGAAGAATATGAAACTCCATTTAGACGTGGTGTTGAGAATATTGGTATGAGATGATTTCTTTTTGATGAAAGAGTAAAAACCTGTAATAGAAAATCAAAAGGAGGAATAGCATATAAAAATAGAACTGAGGAAAGAAAACTGAAGAAACAAATGGCAGAAAAGCCCGACATTTGTAGTGGTTGCACCGTCGACGCTGTGATAACCCGTTGTACTAACAATTAATGATGCCTCCTTTGTCTTCGAATCAACAACATTGCTCCTTTTAGCTGGCAGCCTAGGATACTACCACCCTTCCCCTTCTATCTTGAAGGCGAAAGACTAACTTTCCACACTGACTCTATGCAGCTGTCACAGTACTGTTGCCTTCACCATATACCTCAATCTCCATGATCTTGTATGGGTCTTCAAGTAGATGATAAAAATAGCCATTATTAGAGAGATAAAAATAGCAGATGATAATGATATGAAAGAAATTCAAACTAAAATTCATCCACATATATGACATGGTTATAGGATATTCGCTATGAACACAAACACATGCATTGAACACAACATTGAGACATCTATATATGTAAATTTAAAAAAGAATAGATGAACCGGAAAAACTAAATTTAGATGCATCTCTGACTTCATCAATGGATCAATATTGCTCTTGCCCATTTTATTACCAAGAATATAAAAACAATTAAACCAAAGTACATAAAACCTTGAAATGTTTCCCATGTGTTATGTGTAAATATGATGTCATCATAGTTCATGTTGAAGAGTAGGATGTGTTGCGCTATTTCCCTTTTCCTGCATGTGTGTTGTGGATCGAGTAAAAATTAGTATGAACAAAAAAAATATAATTCAGTTTTAGTACCCTTAAAAACTACAAAAGCCAAAACACAAAAGTTTGTTGCAAACTTTGATTCTTCACACATTTTCCCTCTCAGCTATACTCACATAATTTATTTATTTTTTTGAAAGAAGCTATACTCACATAATTGATTGTTACATTAATGGAATATTTACTTTTTAAAAATAAAAAAATCAGAATACAAAGAATGAAAGCCACCTCCCAACTTTCCCTCCCTTATGAATTCATTTCTAAATGTCTTCCTTGCAAAAAAATGAAGTAATTTACACTTGGGACGATGGAATAAGGATCAGATATTCTTTTGTTACACTACCAAAAAAAAAGATGTTCTTTTGTTAGTAAACTGATATTATATGCATAGGAAAAAAAATCTATATAAAAAACTTGAAGGCAATATGAAAAACAGGTTGGATCTAATCTGAAGATCACATAGAAAATAATAATATAATGATTTAAAAAATACAACTAACTTATTAACAAAAGGTTTTGTTACATGAAAATGACGAGTAAATTTATATTTGACAATTATAGTAGTTTCCTATTAGTTTCTCATTGTCACCGAAAATCAATATAAAAAAAAATGGTATATCAACATATGTCTCAATATTTGGCCATTTGACAACCACTTGAGAAAATGGAGCGGTATTAATTCTTGCTAATGGTTGTGTTACATCTAGAAGTATATTAAATGCATATATCAGACATTAGTATATTTCTTTGATTTCTCATCCTTATGACAATGTTGTGCAAAGTACTCAAATTAGAGACACTTAAAATTATAAAAATTGAATTCATTACTGGAAAAAGAATAGTGTAGAAGACCCCTCCTGTGAATGTTATGCTCCCTCTCTGAATCAAGTTTCCACATTTGTCCTGTTAAATAAAAAATCAATGTAAAATTTCCTTAAAGTTTGTAGAATCAAGTTTCCACATTGGCCTCTTCATCTGGTATGTTCAATATGAAGGTTAGTATGAATTTGTAACTCATTGAGAGGCAAATTCTACAACTGCATTAGTAGTATAGAAAAATTATTAAAAGACATAACATTTCATCAAAGTTTCTTCTGTATGGGTGTTCAAGTAGATGCAAAACATTTCATCGGAGTTTTAAAAGAAATTTTTACTGGTAAACAATATTTCTCAACAAAGTGAAAATTGAAAAATCAGATCACGTATATGTACTTCAATGATAAATGTAGCAAGTATGAAAAATTGATAATTGAAATAAGTTTATGATGAAATAGTTAGAGAGAGAGAGAGAGTTATGGAATTACAACATTTTTGTTTCATTAAATAGACACTACACCATTTATTGCCTCTAACAACAACTGAAAAACGTTGCCAGAACTATGAAAATCGTTGCCAAAGACAATAGGGGACGTTTTTCAGGCGTCTTCTATACGAGCGTCGCCTATAGTCTAAGGGGACGCTTTTCTCGCGCTTTTGGCGACACTTTCAATAATCGTCCCTTAAAGTCTTGGAAAAGGGGACGTTTTTCATGTGTACTAGAGGCGACGTTTTTTAATTATGGCCTAAAACTGGAAGTGTGGGTACACGAATAAACGTACCCATAGCTTATAAACAACATTTATGAATTGTAGCAAAAGGTAATCTTAAAATAAAATATTATCACAGTAGGTCAGCATATTTCACAATTTGAAAAGTTTATAAAATTTATAATGACAAAACAGACTCAAAATAGTCAAAAAGAAAATAGAGCTAGCTATAATGAATATCACTTATAATTCAAATACAATAAAACATTAAAGTAATGTGTACCATATTATATATTTGTTACAAAATACAACTCAGATACAAGGAGAAGTATGAAAATTATACTCATGTGGCTCGATCCTTATTTTACCTATAAAACACAATTTTATTTATATAATTTTTTTCTCTTTACCAAGCCTAAGTGGACTTTACCCTCCTAATCTTTACTCATATACGTCTGAAGTATTTCGAATTCCCTCGACGACCTGCATAGTACGCAGAAACCTTATCCGTTAACTTTCCTACTCGTCAACATCTAAAAAGGACCATGCTTATAAATCTTACTACACGTATGCCGCATACAAACACTGCTTCTACGACCTCGGCTTCAAGATGCAGAGAACTATACTTGCACTTTCAGCGCATCTCAACTGCCCTCAAGCCTGCACCTAAATGGTCATGATGCCGTTATGCTATCACATACACAAGTGGACTAAACTCAGCTAAAGCATAAAAATGGCCGCTGCAACTAGACCCCTTCATTAATTCCTCCGACTATAACGTCATTAACGTAGTCCCTGCACATATACCAAATTGTAAGAAAAAAATATTAAACTTGGTTAAAAATTCAACTGTAGCTTCTTATTTGTAAAAAATAACAGTTTTTGAAAGCTAAAAATATATTCATCAAATAAAAAGGGTAAATAACAATGTATGAGTGCAAGGTGAAATAATTAATATATTCATCATACGTCTGTTTTAAAAACACTTAAAGCGACTTTATATCATAAAGACTTTATTCAAAGATATAGAGTAAAAATTAAAAAGGGTACAACAAGTTATTAAAGCGACTCATGCATTTTCCTCCCAATTCCCTTCAATTGCCTAAGTCAAAATAGGTTACAACATAACTACTCAATTTATGTTTGTCTCTAATAAGTTTGATAAAATGATCATTCAAGTCTCTTTGACTATCTCTGTGCACCCTTTTCGAATATAAGTTATACTAACACTAACATATAAGGTGGTGAAAAGAACACATAATTCTATAGCAAAAATATTTTACCACAATCACTTGACAAACAAATAATGTGAATGATTGAGGTCACTTACATGCTAACATAATTATAATACACACCAACTTTTGTTAGCGTATTTTTGATACTTGTTGGGAAGACTCCAACCCTTAAATTCTTTTAGAAAATTGTTGTTGGTTCAACCATTAAAATTAGAGTAAAACTTGAGTTGCTACCGTCCCTGATACTTTCTTTTTTGTTTGAAACAACTAATCTTATTTATAAGCAATACTTTGTAACAAGAAATACACGGAAATGCTACAAAGATTTCATGAGGAACAAGACTGTCTTCAACCTAAACCACATCAACAGTACACCAGAAAACATAAAACTCACCAATAACAACATGAAAACTCCCTAAAAACCCACACAAAATCATCACACCAGAATTCTTAATCCAAAACTCCCCTCCAAAAACTAAGGCAAACAGAACATTATAAGAGCAGAATAAACAACTCCTCCAAACAACAAACTAAACACCACTTACCAATTATCCTTTCACAACCAGATTTGTCTCCTCTGACAGGGCCACGAACAACTCCGGATACCTTATATCACATAAAATTTTGAAAATAACTACTCAGAAGTTTAAGAGAATGGATGTAAAATTTAAGTAATCAATTGATTTCATACCGTGAGAATAAATTGAGGCAATCGTCGTAGATGATTTGTGCCTTACTGGAAAAATCAAACTCAAGATTTAGTTTCTTCGTCAACTTGTCAAACTCGAAGCAAGCAAGCGACTGTCAAAGCTAGGTTTTCGTTTCTATCATGATTTTGGGCGTGAACGACGAAATCAAAGGGTTCGGAGGCAAATCGATTTGGGCGCGAATACAATAGAAAATGAAATTAATTTGGGCGTTAGGTCAACAGAATCTGAAATCGATTTGGGGCACCGAGGACAACAGAAACAAAATCAGAAACAAAAATCAATTTGAGGGGAAGAGCAGCGAACACGTAACGATAGGGTTTGATCGTAAAGATACCAAATTCAAAAGTTAGTTTCCAAAAAAATGGAAGAGATAATATAAGGAAGAAAAAAATAGGGACTCCTACCTCCATTGCATTGTAAAGAAAGGAAAGGATCTAGTGAGATGAAATATGGAGAGAGTGATTCAAATACAAACAATCAACTTGAATTAAAAGGAAATGATAAAATAAATAAAGATATGTACAAACAATTATAAGAATCAGGGAATGAATTAGTGTAAGTGGTACCCCTCAATTCATGTTGAAATTTCCAATTTAAGTGACCAAACGTGACTTTAAAATTAATGGGAAGGTTAAGAATATCAATGAAAAGAAATGGTAGTGCCTTGGAAAAAATGGTGGAAGGGAAAACTGTAATGAAAGGTTGTAATGGAACAAAGGTCAATGACAAAAAGGTTGTAATGGAAAGAAGTTACATTTTGATTTTCAAATATGATAACCAAACTTCCTTGAATTTTTTTTTTTACTTCCAAACGTTTATTTTATATGGAATATTTACAAATAATCAGGGATAAAATGGGTAAAAAAAAATAGGCTATACCAAAATTATATTTTGCCTTTATTAATAGGTATAGATAATTTAATCTATAAAATAATTAATGATTTATTAATAGGAAAATCAGTGAAGACCTATTATGGTCCCGAGGCCAAATTAGTTATCGAAAAAAACAGAAGGATTGATCGTTGTGCTAGGGTTTGTCCTCTAACATGAGAGTCTCCCAAATCATCATTCCATCGTATACTTGAAAAATTCAATTTCATCTCACATCCTTCAATTGTTACGGATTGTATTTGGTTGTTCTCTCACAATTATCTTTTTCAATTGTTGTGCTGGGAAAGTGTCCCAATTCACCAATTCTTGTTGTGCTCATTTTTCAATTGGTGAGAGCTGGAACTCATCACGTTTGTTTCTAAACGGTGGTGACTTTTAAATTGGTTTAAGAAGGGCTTTGTGATATCCTTGAAGGTCTGCTACTACTGTTTACGCGCTCCTGCCTTCCGATGTGATTTTGCCTGCCCCAACCATGTTTGACTGGCAGGCGGATCGTGCGCCTTCGCCCATCAAACTTGGAATCACTGAAACTTCCGTGCCCCCACCTGTGATTCTTACCGCCGCTTCTGCTGCTCAACCGATAACAGTTGCACCGAAACCTTCCTTTGCTCAGGCCCTACGGGGTAATTCAGCTCTCTCGGACCCACTCCCGGTGCCCTCCATTCGTGGTGATATGCTCTCTGTTAAAATCACTGACGATATTTACGTTCGTGGATTGGATTTTTGCAAAACCAACCTTAGAGGTCGATTAGTTTTGAACAAGGGAGATAAGCCTTTCTCCTCCAAGGATCTCGCTGCCACATTACAGAAATTGAGGAAAGTGAAAGGGCCATGGCATCTAACATCCCTTGGGAGAGGGTTTTATGAATTTTTCTTTAACTCACAAGACGATATGAAAACCGTTTGGGCAGCCGGTACGGTCAGTTTGAAGCCAAGGTTACTTAGATTATTTGAATGGAAAAAGACTTCAACATGCACACGCATCGACAAACTCACACTCAGGTTTGGGTTCGATTATGGGAATTACCACAAGAATATTGGATGGAGAGGACCTTGTATGAGATTGCCGGGGCGGTGGGAACTCCATTACTCATCGATAATTGATGGGATAAAACCGCAAGTGCACGGTCCTATCGAAGTAGTAAAATAAGAGTATCGTTCCGACAGGGAGTTATGAATTCAATTATCTTTTAACAATGATTAGAATTAAAGTATAGAAAGTAGAAAGTTGTATTTTTGTATTTTTGTATATTTAAAAGAAAATAATAATAAAAGATAAGAGCCTTGGGATTATTGGTTCATCCTAATGACAAGTCCTTCTCAAACCAAACTATTAAACTTATAACCTTATGTTAGTCCTAACTTCTAAAGACAGTTTCTCTTTTGTTCCTCTAGCAACCAAGCCTATTTCGCTGACTTGATTACTATTAGATTTTGGTCCTAAGTTGCAACCAAGCCTATTTCGCTGACTTGATGACAATTTAGAATCCTTGAAGTTTTAAACTATCTGTCTCAAAGATTGCAAAGACTATTTCGCTGCCTTTGCAATCCTTGTCTAAATTCACTTGTTCGAATATCAAAGCTCCACTTTCGTTTTCTGAATTGATATTTGAGATGGTGGATAAACAATTATCAAACCCTCCACTTTCGTTTCCACAGTTTGATAATGGTTGATCCATGTTAAAGCAGTGAATTTAGATAAGAAATTAGGGTTACATAAGATTAAGTTTTAAAGTTTGATTTGATTAGGATTATGTCATTAGACTTATCCAACAATCCCAAGACAAGAGAAGTCTACTCACTAATGTTCATCGTAGACAAGGAGAAGAAGAGAGAAAGCATAAAAGTAAATAACAAGAAAGTAAATGAACTTTTATTAGAAAGACAATTGTCACATATTGCATTCCAAGAAAAGATGAATGTTTGTGATGGCTAGCTACTCTATTTATAGTTTACATTCGACTTAAAATATAAGCAATTACTAGAATGTTCCACAAGTAAACTAAAACAGAGTAGCTTAAAATCTAAGCAAAAGCAGCAAAAGTAGTTCTGGTGGGTGGCACGGCCGTGCCAAGCCTAGCACGGGCTGTGCCAAGTTTCTGACTTGAGGGAGATATATTTTTGTCTCCCAATCTTCGTATTTTCGTACCAAATCAGTTCCAAGACCCCTTTCTTTTGCTCCAAGACTCAATCCATCAAATATTCGTTCCTGAAATATAACAATATGCAATTGTAGTAAAATAGTTCAAAAAAGGAAACAATATTAATATAAAATAAACTTAAATCTAATTAAAACTAAACTAAATAACATATTAAAATAGATAATAAATGACTCATCAAACTCCCCCACACTTGAATCTTTGCTTGTCCTCAAGCAAAAGGCATAGACATGGCAGCAACAAAAAGATTAATATATGACAATTCAAATAAAAGCTTATGTCTCCTTCAAGGTTTCATTTCAATGTACACTAATCACAACTTCAAGTATTCCTTGTGAACTTTATTCAACCCAACAACATGTCTTAAGTGAGTGTGTGTGTGTGTAGTCCAACCCTTTTCTTGCTCCTGTATAAGATAGATATTATGAGGAAGAGGTTCTAACCTTAACACTAAAGTGACCGAGAAAAATCCTTTCTTCATTTCATATAAGAGAGATGGGAGTTAGCTTAGATAGATTTGACAATTTAGATACTTGGGGGCTTGTAGATGCCTAGGGGCTATCATTTCACATTGGAAGTCCGTGAGGGGGTATCCTTTCCTCCAAGTTTCCATGATCACCCTAAGTAGTGCTACAACTTATTCATCTTCACTTAGGAAGTTCCTCTTTTTTTAGAGGGTTTTATTCAAGCACAATTTGTTTGAGAAGTCATCACCACATTTAGGAAGTCAGTGAGGGGGTGTCCTTTCCTCCACGTGTTGGTGATATTCTTCTGCCCCATTTTGGTTTACACATTATAGCACATTAGAATTATTCCCACACAAACTTATACTACTTTTACTCTGAAGATTTTTAAGGGTCCAAGTTACCATTAAAGTTAGAACGTGTTCCTTAAAATACTTATTCATACACTTACTCAAGGATTGCAACTAGGTGCTTTTCTCATTGGAGAATTTTCACAATAAAACTTGATGTGGGTATATCAAGAACACTTACAACACAAGAAATCACTTTCATGTACAAGAAACGACCATTGAAGAGACAACAAAAAAAAAATTATGTCATAATAAAACAATAAAAATAAGCTCCTTATTCATGCCTTTTACAATAAAACAAAACAAAAGAATAAAGTTCAAGGGAGTTTGGAAACACTACGACTCAAGACACTTTATTAGGCTCCCCCCACACTTAGGATAAGCATTGTCCTCAATGATTTAAAAGAAGAAGAAAAAAAAAAAAAAAAAGAAGAAGATGATGAAGAAAGAAGAGAAGTAGAGAAGATTAGAGGAAGAGGAGAGGTCACAATTTTATTGTAGTCCATAAGGTGGACTTTGGAGGTGAAGGTGTTGCATCATGTATCGGAACATTTGATTGTTTTATTCATTTATTTGATTGCCCCTTAGGACATCATTTCTTAGCCCGATCATTTCAACACCTTGTCTTTGTTGCTCGGTGCATGTTCTTTGAACATCGGTTTGCATCCATGCCCACCGTTCATCATTATAGTTTCCACCGGGTTGTTGTTAATGGTGCAAGTTTGCAACTACCTCCTCTTTATCACCACCATCATCACCATCATTGTGTACCTGTGGGTTAGTGCCAACATAAACCAAGTTTTCTACCACCTCCAGATTAGTAATATCTGAATTAGGTAGAATAATCAAGAAATTAGCATAATTGACTCTCCACTCATATTGGTAATTGTTAGAAGGGTCATGAATTCTAAAAAAAACATGGTAGTGAGGGTTTCTAAGTCTAGATAGTAGTTTCCCTCAATCCTATTTATCCCTTCTTTCACATTTACCTCAAATTTTTTTAACAATGAAAGTGATGATTCCACCTACCATTATATCACCCTTATCATCTAGTTTCTTTTTAGCAATTGAAACAAGATAATCAAGCAAATAATAGAAAATGTTAATAGGATGGTTATAAAGCATAGCCCATAACATAAACAGCTCATCGATCCTCATCATTCTTACCTCTTTTGTAGTATATCCATAGCATTATTATCAGGGTATCTACAAGCATAAATAGATTGAGAGATAAGATCTTTAGACCTACTCCTTTGCTTGTCATCTTTAAAATTGATGTCATGGTTCTTGACTGTTGCTTTCTTTTTCTTTGCACCACTTCTAGACCTTTCAATCTCCTTGTCTTTTTTATGCCATTCACCTAGTTGACTTGGTTTGGGTTTTAGGGAAGGTTAGGGTTTGGTAAGGTTTTGGTTTGGAAAGGTTGGTTTAGTGATGGGTTGGGGTTTAAGTGAGGTTGATGAGTTTAATGATGGAGGTTGGTGAAGCATTTTTTTGGTTTTTTTTTTTTGGGGTTAGGGTTTAATGGTGTAAAATTTGGTGTTTGGATGGATGAATGTTGGTTTTGATTGGTGGTAAATGTTTGGAATGATGAATGGAGATAGATATGGAGTTTTAAAGGTTGATGTTATGGAGGTTTAGAAAGAGAAGTTGAAGGATGAGGGAAGTTTGTGTTTGAGAATGAGAATGAAGGAAGAAGAAGAAAAGTGAAAAAAATGGTAAAAGAGGGTCTAGGACCATGGCACGGCCGTGCCACTACAGGCACGGGCACGGCCGTCCCATCACTGGCACTGGCCGTGCCAAGCTTCTGGACATGCAAGGCTCAATTTTCTTCATTTTTCGCATCATATTTGGACAAATACCTACAAAACTAATTAAAACAACACAAAACAAACAAAATAAAAACAATTAAACTCGTGGGTTGCCTCCCACGAAGCGCTCTTTTAGAGTCATTAGCTTGACGATTAGAAGGTTTCTCTACCCAATACCCAATCTTTCCTAAAGGGATAGTGGCATCAACCTAAGATTCTCTCCCAAATCACACATAGCTTTCTCAATGGTTTCACTCTCAATCATACAAGGGGTGTGTTATCGCGATTCTCGGGTGTCAAGTCATTAATTAGGCTTGAACCTTTCAATCTTTGATATTCTCTATTTTTTCTTGGGAAGGGCAAAATTGAGAAAAAACCTTTAGATTCTAAGTTCGGGGGTCGTTTTCACTACGGGAAGGTGTTAGGCACCCGCGGTGACTATAGTACTCTATAGGAGCCGTTTTCTTAGTTTATGTCTACACTTTATTTTTAATGCTATTTATGAAAAAGGAAATTTATTTATGTTAAGAATGGGGGGAGAAAGTGTTTGAGGTTTTATTTTAGTGGACTTGGAGAAGTTTTGACCTCATGCCTACATACCCATTTAAGGGATCAAACTCCATGTAGTTCTCTTTCAAAAATGTTTTTTGTGTGTTTGGTTGATTTTAATTTTTTGTTGGAAAATGGTTTTGAAGAAGAGAAAGAGGCCTTAAAGGCATAAGAGAGAAAAATGGTGAATGGTTGGTTCAATTGTTATTAAAAAAGTCTAAGTAGGAATTAGGATTCATTTGGATTTGTTTAAGAAAATAAAGGAAAAAATCAATGGAGTTTTGACTCCAAGGTTTGTTTGGAAAAATTTGAGTGATGGGATTGGTTTATTATTTTTTTTGAAAATTGGCATTTGTCTAAAAATCGTGTTTCCTAAGCATACATCTAAACGGTAAACATGCAACGTGTGTGCGTGTCGGTGCTTGTGTCGGTGTACATCACTTATAGTGTCCATAGTCCTTTACATTGAGTCCTAAATACATGCTATGGTCTTGCAAGGAATTAAAAAAAGGAACTAATCTATCTAAAATTATTACAAACCCATTTGATATAGAAATGAATAGAAAAATAATGCCTAAACTATGGGATGAATGAAATGTGAGATGAAATGGTTAGTATCATAAGGCATAGAAATAGTAGAAAGGTAAACAAAATTGAGTAGAATAGCAAGAGAAAAAAAAGGTAATGAAATGAAATAAGATGGCAAAATATACCTAAAATTGGTTATGACACTTAGACATGCACACGACCTTTATAATCCCCTCATTATAGCAATGTTAAAGGGGTTTGATTTTGAGCTATAATGTGGGAATAAATAGGACACATTCAAGCCAAGAATCATGACACATTTTTAAAGATATTTTGCACTTTATTTCTTGATAAAAACACATATTTCTTGCAAAACAAGAAAGAAATTAAAATCTACATCCACAATCAGCAAGACACACATATGATCAGCAACATATTCACCATGAAATTACACACCAATCATCCACATCACATGCCAACATTTTATGAGAAAATATACCACAAAAATACACAAACTTAGATTAAACACAAAATTAATCAAGAAAAATAACACATGCATTTTTATCATTTTTTAAACCATTGAAAAATATCACAAAAGTGTTAAAATGTATTAAGAAACATATAACATTTTTTTTTGGAATTTTTAGAGAAAAGATTGAGCACGCAGAGGTTCAATTAGCAAAAAAGCAGGGTGCAGATAGCAGGAAAATAGCAAAAACGAAAAAAAGCAAAGCCCAAACCAAAACCAAAGGATCCGGATCCACAAGGAGCGTTGGATTGATCCAGGGAAGGAAACCCTAGATCCAACGGCAAGGAACGAAGCGGATTGGACCGGTCTTGGACCGGTCCGGTTCACTGGCTTATATATACATGTGTGCACCGGTTTTTTCACTTTTCTCTTGTTCTTTCTCTCTCTAACTCTCTCCTAGTGAGAGAAGCTCTCACTTCTCTCTTCTCTCATCTCACCGGATTCTGGAAAAAGGAGGATGATCTTCATCTTCTCCGGTGGAGTTTGCTCCTCCGGCGTGGTGGCCGGCCGCCCAAGGGTGGCGGCGCCGCCGCCGGAGTTGAGCAAACTTCTCCGATTTCGAAAATTTTTACATTTTTAGATATCCTTTTTTGTCCTGAACACGAATATGGCACTAGATTTTTCATGCAAGATTTGAATCAACGTAGATCTGAAGTTTGTGTTTGCGGTTTTGAAAAATTTTTCTTGTTCTTTTTAGTTCTTTTTGAATGGAAACTTCCAGAGCTTCACGGATCTACGTTAGATTCGTCCTTGTTGATGTTTCTGAGAAAGAAAGTGGAGTTTATGTGTTTACCTGTGGTTTTCGGTTGGAGATTTCGAACGAAGATCTTCGGAAACACTTGAATCTGGTTCTGCTTGTTGATTTCTTGCTTTAAAACCGAAAATAAATCGGTGTTGTTCCTTCTTCTTCTTCACCGGTTCAGATTCTGCTTCTTTTTCTCTTCTTCTCAAGCTTCGGATCCTTCGTGATCGTGCTTGAATTCGTCGCCACTGGTGATGAATTCGCACTGGAATTGCGAAGGATTTGATTCGATGATGATGACTCGCAAAAGAATCTCTGAGAATCACAGAAAAAAAGATGAATTTGGTGAATCTGGAAATCTAAGGTTTATCTGATTGTTCTTGTGATTTTTCTGTTTTGATCTGTAACTGCCAAGAGAGAGAATTCTCAGGTGTTTTTTTTTTTGTGGTGGCGCGTGATTTTTTTTCTTTCTGACTTGTGCATTGAATGCGCCTTTTATAGGCTGCCACTTGTATCTGAGACCTAATGGGACACTGCCACCTGGAATTGGACTTAGTTTGGCTCTGCCTTGGACTTTTGACTTTAAGGACCTTTCTGCAAAATGTAAAAAATGAGGACTGGACTGTAAATAAGAAAAATGGACTAGAAATGTAATTTTGAAAAGTTTTGGACAAAAATGCAATTTTGGAAACCTTTTGAGGGACCAAAATGCAATTAAAAGAAAATTGAATTAAAATTGGTAATTTGAAAAAAAAGTAAAGTGAAACCTAAAATAAAATCAACAAAAGGACTAAAACGAACCAATTACTGACATGAGGTATTTTAAAATACCTCCCTGCCGAAATTTTGACAGGAAAAGACCAAAATGCCCCTAGGGACTAAACTGACTCAAACTGACTCAGATGCAATTTTTGAAATGATTTTTAAACAAAGACTCAACAATAATTCGTACAGACAAGTTGAAAAGACTCAGAGGCAAACACAGGGACTAAAATGGGTTCCACTGCAGGAAATGACCAAAATACCCTTTTGTATGATTTTTGAAATAAAATGCAAGAAAAGTAATGCGACGTTTCAGAGAGTTCTTAAATGACTTGTAATGCAAGAAAAGACAGACAGAGGCAGTAAAATATGCTTGAAAATAGAGTAAAGGTTCAGAGTAAAATAACAGAGAATTGACAAATATCAGTGTTAAAAGAGAAATTTGAACAAGTATTTTTAGGTCCAAAATCAGGGTACAGCAGGGTGGAAAAACTCTCAATCACTATGAGGTTAGGCTTAGCAAGCCTTTGTGGGACATGGATTTTGAGTTTATAAGGTGGTGAAACGATTGGCTTATCACTTTCTCCTATGACTTTCTCACCTTGTTGCTTTTCACTCTCTATCTCACCCTCAATTGTCTTAGTTTTCATAATGCGGTCCTCTAACTGCTTACCGTACCTAAGTTTAATAGCATTTATAATGCTTTTGGGGTTGGCTTCAGTTTGACTTGGAAAGACTTCGGGGGTTTGAGAGGAAGTAGCTACTTGTTGAGCTACTTTAGAGATTTGAGTTTCTAGCATTCTAGTGTGAGTAGCAATGGAGTCCACTTTAGATGTAAGCTTGACAAGAGAGTCATTCAAAAATCCAGTTTGATTTTTAAGTTCTTGAAATTGCTTGGATTGCTCCATAGCATGTTTTTCTAGTAAAATTTCCAAGCTGGATTTCTGAGGGACTCTTTGGTTGTTTGCATAAACGGGTGGTGTTGTTTGTTGTCCAAAGGTATAAAAATATTGCTCGGGAATTTTAGCAACACTACCTAGTTGGCATTCAACACCGGTATGGTCAAGTATTCCACAAAATTCACAAGGTGGTGAAACAAGAGTAGGTGTGACGACACTTGCAGTTAATTTATCAAATTTTTGAAGAAGTGTGTCCACCTTAGCAGATAGATGATCAAGGGTAGAAACCTGGTACATACCTGCCTCTTTTTTAGAAGGTGGAGGAGTACCTTCAGTGATAACTCTCTCACTTGTCCACTGATAGTGGTTTTGTGCCATGTTCTCGACTAAATCATATGCTCCTGTGTAAGTTTTATTCATCAAAGCTCCACCTGCAGCTGCATCAACATTCATTTTTGTGGAAAACAAGAGACCATTGTAAAAAGTGTGGATAATAAGCCAATTCTCAAAACCATGATGGGGGCAAAGCCTAAGCATTTCTTTGAAACGCTCTCACACATCGTAAAGAGATTCACCATCTTTTTGAGTGAATTGTGTGATTTGACTCCTTAATTGAGCTGTTTTACTATGGGGAAAGAATTGGGAAAGGAATGTCTTCCTCATTTGGTCCCATGAAATTATAGAACCAATTTTCAATGAATGAAACCAAGCACTAGCACTATCCCTCAAAGAGAAAGGAAAGAGGTGCAGCCTTACGGCCTCTTGGTTTGCCTTCAAAGTTCCACTGAGTCTTAAAAAAATTGAAACATGAAGATTCGGATCCTCAGTGGGTGATCCGAAAAATTGATTTTGCTGCACTAGGTAAATAAGTGCATGCTTTATTTCAAAATTATTACCCTCAACCGTTGGGTACACAATAGCATCGTACGGCTCATCTGAATATGTGATTGCATACTCTTTGAGAGCACGTTTCTCAGTCATATCGTTATTATTGTGTGTTTTTCATCTTAGAATAAGAACCCAAGAAGTTAACGGTAAAAACAAAGAAATAAAGAAAGAAATAAAAATAATTTTTTTTTTCAGTCTAATCGATAAAAAAAAATTAATCAAATTGCAATAACTCTCCGGCAGCGGCGCCAAAAACTTGATGGGATAAAACCGCAAGTGCACGGTCCTATCGAAGTAGTAAAATAAGAGTATCGTTCCGACAGTGAGTTATGAATTCAATTATCTTTTAACAATGATTAGAATTAAAGTATAGAAAGTAGAAAGTTGTATTTTTGTATTTTTGTATATTTAAAAGAAAATAATAATAAAAGATAAGAGTCTTGGGATTATTGGTTCATCCTAATGACAAGTCCTTCTCAAACCAAACTATTAAACTTATAACCTTATGTTAGTCCTAACTTCTAAAGACAGTTTCTCTTTTGTTCCTCTAGCAACCAAGCCTATTTCGCTGACTTGATTACTATTAGATTTTGGTCCTAAGTTGCAACCAAGCCTATTTTGCTGACTTGATCACAATTTAGAATCATTGAAGTTTGAAACTATATGTCTCAAAGATTGCAAAGACTATTTCGCTGCCTTTGCAATCCTTGTCTAAATTCACTTGTTCGAATATCAAAGCTCCACTTTCGTTTTATGAATTGATATTTGAGATGATGGATAAACAATTATCAAACCCTCCACTTTCGTTTCCATAGTTTGATAATGGTTGATCCATGTTAAAGCGGTGAATTTAGATAAGAAATTAGGGTTACATAAGATTAAGGTTTAAAGTTTGGTTTGATTAGGATTATGTCATTAGACTTATCCAACAATCCCAAGACAAGAGAAGTCTACTCACTAATGTTCATCGTAGACAAGGAGAAGAAGAGAGAAAGCATAAAAGTAAATAACAAGAAAGTAAATGAACTTTTATTAGAAAGACAATTGTCACATATTGCATTCCAAGAAAAGATGAATGTTTGTGATGGCTAGCTACTCTATTTATAGTTTACATTCGACTTAAAATCTATGCAATCACTAGAATGTCCCACAAGTAAACTAAAACATAGTAGCTTAAAATCTAAGCAAAAGCAGCAAAAGTAGTTCTGGAGTGTGGCACGGCCGTGCCAAGTTTCTGACTTGAGGGAGATATATTTTTGTCTCCCAATCTTCGTATTTTCGTACCAAATCAGTTCCAAGACCCCTTTCTTTTGCTCCAAGACTCAATCCATTAAATATTCGTTCCTGAAATATAACAATATGCAATTGTAGTAAAATAGTTCAAAAAAGGAAATAATATTAATATAAAATAAACTTAAATCTAATTAAAACTAAAGTAAATAACATATTAAAATAGATAATAAATGACTCATCAATAATGTGACTCGTCACAGACTTTATGGTCACTATGCCCGCATTCTTGTTGACCTGGATCTCTCGAAGGATCTTTTTTATGAGATCCTGGTGGAACGTGAAGGCTTTGCGTTTCCATTGGCAGATAGAATATGAGGGACTTCCCGATTTTTGCAACCATTGTAAAAGTATTGGTCATGATGTTTCTAAGTGTCGTTGGTTGTACCCTAGAAAGGATGTTTCTAATAATAAAGATACAGATGGTAAGGGGAAAGAGAAAGTTCCGATGGTCACTATGCCCGCATTCTTGTTGACCTGGATCTCTCGAAGGATCTTTTTTATGAGATCCTGGTGGAACGTGAAGGCTTTGCGTTTCCATTGGCGGATAGAATATGAGGGACTTCCCGATTTTTGCAACCATTGTAAAAGTATTGGTCATGATGTTTCTAAGTGCCGTTGGTTGTACTCTAGAAAGGATGTTTCTAATAATAAAGATACAGATGGTAAGGGGAAAGAGAAAGTTCGGATGGAAAAATCTGGGTGGATGCCGTTGAAGAACAACCCCTCAGGTACTGGTTTCTCCAAGGCCTTTGAAACTCCCTCTACAGAGCAGTCGTCGGTGACTAAGAATATTGCTGAAAATTCTTTTAGTTTTGCTTTGCAAAACGTTACAGACGAGGTACCACAGCATTTGCTTACAGTGGAGACTTTATTGACGTTGGTGACAGTTGAATCACAAGATATCGTGGTATCTCTTGAAGGGAACAACATTGTTCCGGTTATTGATGTTACTAAATCTCCGGTAACAACTGGTTCCCCTTTGCACTTGGAGCATGTTGAGGTGCAGGAGGTGCCTATTGATGATCTAGTTGACACTATCGCAGTGAATGATGCAGAAGTTACTCAAGATGCCACTGAAGGTACAGCCATTGATGTTGACAATGTTGACATGGATGTCTCACCAACTGTAAAATTTATTGGCGCAGAATTTGCAGAGTTAGAGGAAACAAACGGACCTGTAATTGTCCGAGAGGAAGGAATGACGCATACTAATCCTCGTATTCAACAAGATCTCGATCTTTGGCAGAAAGTTAAGGATTATGATCAACGTTCAGTAGAGAATCCTTTCGTGCCTGTGTTATCCAAAAAGCAGAAGCAAATGTTAATGAAACACCATTTTGATGGCAAAGCACCTTACAAGACCCGCTCCACGGGGCCGATCTCGCCTCCTTCTCAATGAATATTTTCTTCTGGAATGTACGAGTATTGGCATAGTATGGTGGAACAAACGCTTTAGGATTCTCCGAACGGACACGTTTTAGAGAGTACTACAGTTGTTGTTCCGTCTTCCGTAGTGCACGTTGACGTGCCTAAGATTTATGTTTTGCCTCAATCCACTTCTGCTAGGACCATACCCTTGCTGGTCCAGCACAATGAATCACAAGATGTGGTCCATTCAAAGGTGGCCGATTCTTTAACTTGCCAGTTGGTGTGGCTCCAATAGTTGATGATAAAGTATGTGCTGACTCATAGGCTTACCTTTTACTATTTGGAGCAGCTATTTCTAAGGCATGGTGATGCTGCTCGTGCTATCGGAATCAAACAGATGGATAACTACTATTATAAGTAAACATTTTCTGTCGAAATCAGCCCCATTCGTCTTGAGGATTTAATTTGTTTGCCTCCTAATGCTGCTGCAATTTTGGGAAATATTGGTCCTATTGTGTTTTGCTCGAAGGTTTCTAACAGCATTGCTTTGCTTGATTCACTTGCCTTGAAGTTTGGTTTCATGGATACTTTGTATGGAGCTAAAAGTAATGACATGGAATTGGACAGGTACATAGGAAGTATTCCTTAAGTAGGTTAGGCACTTCTACAGGCTTGTGTTACTTTTTAGAAATGCTTCTTTAGTCGGATTATGCTTCGAAACAGATGGCATAAGGGATCTGTTTGGTTGGATACTTTACCATCGAAACTACACTCTTATTTCTCTTGCGAGCGGTGTGGTCTGCCTTATTACAGATTTTCATAGTCTGTTGCCCTTTTCTTTTTTCTTTTTCTTTTATTTTCAGCTTTTGAGGGTTTTGGTCTAGTCCCCCCTCATGTATATATTTTTCCCCTTTTTTTAATAAAATCTTTTGAGTTTGGCGGCATAGGATGGAGGTTTCGCAGGGTGCCAACTGTAACACTCCTATTTCTATTAAAGCAATTAAACATGCGAATAATACATTTATTCAAGAAATAGAGGTTACGCCACATTCAAAATTCAAAAGTCAATAAACATGTATATAAACCTCAACAGTCGCAGCGGAATATAAACCAGAGTAAATTCAAATATACATGTTATGAATAAATAAATTACATCAACATAGATGCATCTCAAAAATCCCAACAAACGGGTAATCTCCAAACATAACAACATCCAAAGATAACCTAATCTAGACCGACACAACGAAGCCTAGATCAGAGCCGACTAACTCTAAACACCAATATCTAAGAAAGCTCCCGATATCCACCAAGCACAAGAACTCAAGAAGCAACTAAACCTGCACAACGTCTACCCATCCATACAGATAGGCAGGCGGTCCATCACAAATCCACTCGGGGTAAGTATTACATCATCATAATCCAAATAACAGTTAACATGAATATTTCAATTAACATCATGCATTTGATCAATAAAAATATTCACATAACAATACTTACATCAAAACCCCAATATCTCACATTAATAATCATCTATCACACGTGTCATGAACAAATATCAATTCACAGTTATTCATACACAATTACCCATCACATATATCGTGAACAAATATCAATCATATTCCATGAACATTCATTAATCACATTTCATGAACGATCACCAATCATAACTCATGAACAATCACCAATCACAAGTCATGAACAATCACCAATCACCAATCACATTTCATCAAGTCACATATTCAATTATGACATACTTCATCAACCAATCAAATGCATGCAATGTTCTAGACTCTTCTAGATGCATGCGGTACCGGTCATCACCAATATTTAGGCTGTCGCCCATCATCACCAAAATCATCGCCAATTGGATATATAAACATATCCGTCATCACCAAATATGTATGCATGAACATATGACTCAATAATAATGCATATGTCCACACAACAACTCACCATATCATCACCAATATTTATTTGCATTTATGCAATCACACCAATAATTCATCACCAATAATTATTTTCATTTATGCAATCACACCAATAATTCATCACCAATATTTCATCACCACTTGCATAATCAATACCATATCATAATAAACAATGTATATGGACTCACCAATATCATCTCATCATTACAATATTTCTCATATACCAAGTAAGAGAACATACAACACCTCATGTTAATATCATAACCAACATATCATAATTCATCCATACATCTCCAAATCATTTGCATTCTCAAGAAAACATGTCCATACACAATTAAATCATAGCATTCATCATCACCACATCAACATGATCATCAATAATCAACAATGTTATTCAACATCAACTATCACATATAGTTTCACCAATTCAAGCATTTCATATTCCAAGTAATATGGAAAACAACATCTCATGATAAATATCATATCCAAAATATAATCACTCATTCATACAACTTCACTTAGTCATACAAGAATGGTCACAACAATTCATAAGACAATTAGTTTAAGAAACATTTCCGACCAAGACCGTGTCAAGTGGCAAACAGCCAACATTGACAATTCCCAAGACAAAACAACATAGACAAGTTGAGAGTTCTCAAACAACCTTAACCAATCATGTATTCATGAATTTAAGTTGCCTCCGGACCATTAAACATTAATCCAAGAACAACTTAAGTTCGTATGAAAAACCCCATTTCACAACTTTTCACATTCCCACCAGAAATATCACCTTTTACATGATTAGAACAAATGAACTAAAACCAAATAAATAAACTCTAGGACCTCAACCATGTATATACACAAGTCACATATGAGTGCAGTAGTGTTTACATCAACGTTTCATAGGCCAACTCACTTAAATTCAAGTTTTGCAAAGATTCATATCATAAATGTTTCATTAAAGTCAAGAAAACAAAAGGACTCACTAAGCCCTTAATACAAATCTATTTCTTCCGTAAAAACATCCATAGATGATTAGGATAAAGTCCCTACACTTAGGAAGAAGTTTGGAACCAATTGGAGCGAAGAAAATTGCATTTTTGAGGTTTTTGGTCAAACAGCATCGTGGCACGTTGGTTTCCCATCGTGGCACGCTTTTTCCAGAATCAGACAGGTTGAAAACCTGGTCAAAATCGTGGCACGTTGGCCCCGAATCGTGGCACGATTGTGGTTTGACAGACAGCATGAGATTTTCAACTTCTACGTTTTCGCGCATAAAAATCAAACCATTAATCCGTTTTCGATGTCGTTTTCACCTACATGCTCCTAACACTTAGCACTATCATAATGCACAGAAAAATCCCAGTTTCAACAACCTCAAATTCATTTTACAAGCCTCACACAAACACTCATTTTCCAAAACGGTTAACAAATGAATTTTCAAACGAAACTCCCATTTTCTCCCAAAACGACTCGACTAACATAACCACAACATAAAAACAGAAATTCCATCAAGTTTAACTCATCCAACCACATAGACAACTCAGTCAACAACTTTGTATGTAAAATTCCACTTAGGGTTCTTCACATGAACATCTAGCACAACTTCACCAACACAAACAACTTATTTCATAAAATGGGATACCCATGATATTTTTCAACCACAACAACATATCTAATTCAACAATACTTCATTTAGACATGAATTCAACCATCATTCAACAACACAATATCCTAATCCAACAATTGAGCAAAACACATAAGTACCCATTTTCACCAAACCAACAACAACAACTTATTTCACAACAACAAATTATGAATCATGCATATCCAAGCCATAAATTAGCATCCATAACATCACTTAACAACAACAACATCTATTGATCATGAAACTTATCACAATTCATCAACAACCATGCATAATTCACTAATTGAGCATAATTTACAAACTACCCATTTTCATACATCATGAACTTGCAATTTCATCATCAACAATTCATTTATCATTCAATTAACATACTCAAACTTCTCACCAAAACAAGAGCACGAATTTAAACAACAATTATCAATTCATTCCAATCAACCCATTTCATACAACAAAGAAAATTGCAAACAAAACAATCATGATTATGATGAAGACAAACCCCCTTACCTTAGGTTATGATCAATTCAAACTTGAGCTTCACTTTAGCTCCTAATTCTCCAATCTTCAAGTTTCCCCCTTTGCTAACCCTTGTTCTTCCTTTCACTCACTTTCTCTCTCTACCTCTCTCTAACTTTGTGAAATGAAATGAATGAATGAATTCCTCTCCAAGTTTTAGGTTTAGGTGTGTTCCCACTCAATTGGGCTAAATTCTAGATCCTAATGGGCTTAACCCATTCTAACACAATTCTAAAAAGTTTCTATACACTCAACGGTAATTACTAACAACAGTAAATTATAACCAACGGTCACCAAACGGTAAAAACTAATCAGTACACTAGTAACTTAGTAAAATAAGGGTTCTCACTAAATATTAAAAATAATTCTCACCAAAATTACCATTTTACCCTTATCCGCCAAATGACCAAAATACCCTTCTAATACGGTAATCCATGAAAATGCACCCAATGATGATTAATCACACCCAAACACAAATAATCACATAATAATTAATTAAAAATAAATTTAGCGAAAAATCGGACGGTTACACCAAATTAGTTGGAATGTCGTTGTTTCCTCTTGATGTCTGTCCTTTATCCTGGCTTATCTAAAAAAAAAAATGATTTATTAATATTAATTAAATGAACCCAAGAAAAAAAAGTCACATGTGATATAATAACAACAACATAGGTGTGTTGCACTACATCACATATTAAAGAGTAAAAAGGTAAAAATACTAAAATGAGCAACTTCTCTATACTTTGTTTTGGAGAGAACAAAAAATATGTGGGCCCCATCTCAGATTTGTCTCTCTTCTCTCTTTCATGTGTGTGCCAAACAAGAGAAAATGCTAGTTTCTCTCCTATTTCTCTCTTTGATCTCTCTCTTCAGAATTTCTCTTCTACCAAATAAAGTGTTAAAGTAAACTCATATGTATAATTCATATTTTGAATAAAAGTTTGCAGAAAAATTCATAATATTATAAGAATTTCTCCTAAAAAAAATTAGAAGTTTTTAAAAAAAACATGAATTTCATATGAATTTTTATATTTTTGAAGGTGAAAAATTCATATTTAATTTGTGTTTCTTTTTAAAATTTAATTTTTTTTCTTGGATATTTTTTTGCAATATTCTACACATTTCTGCACAATTTATTTTAAAAAAAGAATACAAAAATTAACTTAAAAATAGGGACCAAAACTAATGATTGAAAATTTTATAGGGACTAAAAGTTGAATGGAAATTTTAGAGGGATTAAAACGAAAAATTGGTATATTCATAGGGACCAAAAACATATTTAACCAAAAAAAAAAAAAAGTAGAGAAATGTTTAAAAAAATGGATGTTAACTTGCGCCCTTAAGACACATGTTAAACATTATGGCATTCCATTAATGGTAGAAATTTATTTCAAAAAATTTAATATTAAACATTTTGACCAATAAATTAATACAATTTCCGATACATAATTTCTATCAGTGGAATTCTTAACATGAGCCATAATGGCACATATTAGCATTTCCTTTTAAAAAAAGGTTAAATATGTTTTTGATCCCTATAAATATGTCAACTTTTCGTTTGAGACCTTCTAAAAAATCTCTTCAAATTTTAGTCTCTAAAAAAAATTTCATCTTGACTTTTGGTCCCTCTTTTAAAGTAAAATCATATGTATTATACATACTTTAGAATAAAATTTTGCTGAAAAATTCATAACATTATAAGAATCTCTAAAAAAAAAATAGAATTTTTTCAGAAAACATGATTTATTAGTCCCTCTTTTAAAGTAAAATCATATATATAATTCATATTTTAGAATAAATTTTGCTGAAAAATTCATTACATTTTAAAAATCTCTCTAAAAAAAAATTGAATTTTTTCACAAAACATGAACTTAAAATAAATTTTTATATTTTTTACGGTAAAAAATTCATATTTAATTTATTTTTGGTTAAAAAATTCTATATCTTTTACTATTTTTTTACAATATTCTACACATTTATGAATAATTTCATTAAAAAATATAAAAATTAACTTAAAACATTAAATTAATAGAGTCGTGTTATTTGAACAACCAAATGAGACAATTTATGTGTACAAATATCATTTTTCTCATTAATTAATGAAAAATGTTATTTGATATTTCTAAAACCAATTTAATACAATTTTGTACAACTTTCTCCCTCGTACTCAGAGCTTATCCAATCCGCTCCCACCAATTTCCGATCCCGGCTACTCACAAAAACGGCAAGGGGGTGGCAAGATCTCTCTGGTACTTGCGAATTGGTTCGTGGTTCGCTGAACCTCCTCGCTTATCACAGACAGACAGAGTTTCTCTCTCTCTCTCTCGGTCGCGGCAATGTCAGTACTGATGGTAACGAGTTTAGGCGACATGGTTATAGATTTACACACCCAAAAATGTCCCTTAACCTGCAAAAACTTCTTGAAGCTTTGCAAGTCAGTTTTCTCTCTCTCTCTCTCTCTCTCTCTCTCTCTCTTTCTTCCTTTCTTCACATAATCATCATTATCATTATCTTAACATTGTTTTTGTTATTAGGATTAAATATTACAATGGGTGTTTATTTCATACTGTTCAAAAAGATTTCACTGCTCAGACTGGTGATCCTACTGGAACTGCCACTGCTGGTGATTCTATCTACAAGTAACATTCCCTAATTCATTCTTTCCTTTTACTCTTGTTTTTATTTCATAATTGTGTTTTCTAGGGTTGTTAATTAATTAATTAATTAATATTTCAATAAATTTATGAAGCTGAGTTAAGTTTTTGTTTTTTATTTTTTGTTTTTATTTCTAGATGAGACAAGATTAAAAATGACACTTGCAGTAGAAATTAGGTTTCGGTGGTTTCCAAATGTTGAGAGAAGACGGGTAGATTCTATAGTAAGGAAAGTAGATCAGATGGAGAGTGAGACCTAAAAAGACTATAAGAGAAACTGTTAAGAAATATCTAGAGATTACTTAGTTGGATCGAAATATGGTTTATGGTAGAACATTATGACGTAATTTGATTCATGTAGCTGACCCCACTTAGTGGGATAAAGTGTGATTGTTGTATTGTTAAAATGTGTGTTTTTTTTATTGTTCTTACTGATTCACTACTACCAGCTAGCACTTCCAAATGCCGAGTGTTAGTAGTGGTCACAAGACTTTTTTTGAGGTGAATTGGGTCATGGGGGCTCACCAGGGTAAGAAAAAGTCTTGGGATTTTGTGGGATTTGACTTGAATCCTTACTGGAGTAGTAGTAATAAGTCTTGTATCACTAGGGTTTTATTACTAGGATTTTGTAGGACCTATTCTAACATTGACGGTAAATAAAAAAGGGAAATATTATATGGGAAAGTTTTGGATTTGAGGAGAGTGAATGGGGGGAGGGAGAGACAAGACATTCTCAAATTTTTTCTTGAAAGAGGAGATTCTCTGTAATATTTATCCACTGTTTAGGTTTGTGGCTCATTGAATGGATCTCAGTTAGCAATAAAAACCTTGTTTGTTTTCTCTACGGATTTAACCAATCTATTTGGATGTAGGACTTGTGTAAATTGCCAGTTCTCTGCACTGGAGATATGGTATTTGTTATCTCCTCTATCTGTATATGATATATTGTGAATTACTAAATTCACATAACAGAATTTTGAGATTTTCCTTTTTCGTTCTATAAGTTTGTTAGATCGTTGTCTTACAATATATATTGAGATTTTCCTTTTTCATTCTATAAGTTTGTTAGATCGTTGTCTTACAATATATATAGGGAGCATCAGATAAGAGTGTGAGAGCATGAGAAGAAGTAATCTTGATTGCAAAATTTCTGACTTGATGTTGTCATTTTGTGCAACGACCTTCTGATTGTTCAGGTTTCTTTATGGGGATCAAGCTCGATTTTTCAATGATGAGATTCATATTGATCTAAAGCATTCTAAGACTGGAACTGTTGCCATGGCTAGTGCAGGAGAGAATCTGAATGCTTCACAGGTATGGCATTGATTTTGGTGGCAGCTTGATGATTAATTTACTGTTACTTGATCAACATGTGTTCTTCCCTAACAACCTTGCATCGGATAAACTATTCTTTTACTTACTATTCTTTTTCTTGTTTGTTTCTTTTTTCAGTTCTATATAACTCTGCGTGATGACCTTGATTACCTTGACGGAAAGCACACTGTAAGTATTCTAGGCATCCTTTCCTTGCTTTGATTGTTTCGCAGGGTACACGGCATCATTGCATTGAATACACTGAATTATTTACTTATTCAGGATTTGGATAGATATCTTTTGTAAATTTCACTTTCGCTGCAAAGTTAACAGACTTATAATTTTGTCAACGATAAATTCTAAATGTAAAATGAGCTCGAAAGATAGTTTGCTCCATGCTTTTGAAAATGTACTTGTCCGATAACATGTAACAAACCATCTTCATCATGGTTCATTTTTTCCTTTTGGCCACACTGATCTGTTGTGAAATAGAAATAGTAGTCAACTTCCTTTTGATCCCACTTTGTTTGCAGAAGTCATTTAAATCACATGGATTTGAATTATGATCAGTAACACCCAACAAACATCCCTATTTCTATCTTCACCAGACCTCATCTGGTTACTTTCAAATTATCTGTGAAGAGCTTGAAGATGAGACCTGTCTGTTATTTCTGTTGCAGTACCTTATTTGAGAATTGTGTCGAGAACTGGTCATATGATTTACCTAGTTCTTCACTTTTGGGTTCATTCAAGCAATGTATTACCCAATTCTATTTGACATTAAATACTAATTTCATTATTTTAATGTCATTCGACTTTTAAATTTATAGAATGAGAGAAAGTGAATGATGGAACTGAAACTGTATTTTCTGATTGGTAGCTTCAGAACATGAAACCCATCTTACGGTGCACTTAAGCTTGTTAGACAAGTCCTAACGACTCTACAGTTATGCAACTGAACTTCTACAATAGAGAGCACATGTGCATTTACATTTTATATAATAAAAGCATAAAATAGAAGCTTGACTGGCAGAGGCAGCTATTATAACAAAAGCAACTTAGCTATTACTTTACTCTATCAACTTTTATATTGTCAAAGTTATTTGTTTGGTTTCTAAGGTATGCCATCTCTGCAGGTTTTTGGCGAGGTCGCTGAAGGATTTGAGACTTTGACTAGAATTAATGAGGCTTATGCAGATGGAAAGGGAAGACCATTTAAAAATATCCGGTCGGTACCCATTTTTAACTACTAAGAAATGTGGATTGAAAGAGGTATTTTAGTTTGTCTTTTTGAGAAGACTATAATATATTCATCTTGCATTACTTGAACAGAATCAAGCACACTTACATCCTGGAAGATCCTTTTGATGATCCTCCTCAACTATCTGAGTTCATCCCTGATGCTTCACCAGAAGGAAAACCTAAAGACGAGGTAAGGAAGGGTTGATTGCAGAATTGAATTTTATAGCTTGTAACCAAGCAACATTTAGCATAGCATAGATTATATTTATCAGCGATCCTTTCTATTATGTGAGCATTAATTGTGAGAACTGAGAATGACTCCAACTGAAAAAAAATCATTGACCTCATTTGTCTTAATTTGATTACATGAGCAAATCCACCTGTTATTTCTTCAGACACATTTTAAAGAAATAAGCTTGAAGTTACATTAGTTAAGTTTGAAAAACTTGGGAACAGTTCCTTTTATGATTGCCAAACCATGGAGCAAATCCACCTGTTACTTTAGAGTCTGTTTGGGAGGGGTATATTGGAGAGGAATGAAGTGTGATTGAATTGTTATATGACCATATATCATGATATTCTTTCAATTTTTTTTAAAATCTCAAATATATATATATTTTAGGGAAAATCTCAAATATATATTAAAATATAGACCTAGCCCTCCAAAATCCCCCTCCCAAAGAGACCCTTAGCGTTTCATTTGTGGTTTCCTAAAGGTTTTTCCTGTTAGATATGCAGAAGGATAGGATCATATGAGATCTATTCAGCTTAATTTACACTGTTAATTTGTTTAATTTTGATACATTATTTTTTTCACCTAGTTCAGGAGGGTAACACACCCTCCCCTATTTTTTGTGATTCTTCTTCAATCTTAAATAAATTTTTGTTTCTCTATATAAATGGTTAATGTATTCAACCTGTTTTTTTTTCTGCCATGTTTGTAAGTTACAACAGCAAATCAAGAATTGACTATCAGATTATTGGATTATTGTGAATTGTGATATTACAATTTACAAATTGATTTATATATGTTGTGACTGTATGACTAATCTGTAATTGAATGACAGCATCATCTATATATGGATGAATATGTTGTGTTTACTTTTTATGTATTTATAATCATATATCAAACATTACAGTGAATATTTCAATTTTACAGTCTTTAGTAAGAACACCTGTTTGAACTTCAAAGTTATGACTAAATGCAATTTTACTAGGTTGATGATGAAGTCCGACTTGAAGATGATTGGGTGCCCATGGATGAACAATTAAACCCAGGAGAACTTGAAGAGGTTATTAGATCAAAGGAAGCACATTCTAGGGCAGTTGTGCTTGAGAGTGTAAGTATATGTTGCACAAATCTTAGTACTTCGTGATTTCTCATCTGACTACGATGCCTTTGTATAACTCCCTTTCTTCCTTATTTTAGATTGGGGATATTCCTGATGCTGAGGTTAAACCTCCAGATAATGTACTTTTTGTCTGTAAATTGAATCCGGTTACTGAGGTAGGTAATCTTTTATGCTCTTTTATGGATCTGTATAATTTGCTTTTTTTACCCATTCATATCACCGAGGTAGCATTCTGTGTTTTCTTAACAATTAATGATTTTTTTTCTCTTTAAACCATAGGATGAGGACTTGCACACAATATTTTCACGCTTTGGAACTGTCTCATCGTGAGTAATACTGAAGATTTGACTTGTTTACACATTTAGCAATATCATATTGTATATTGTACATATTGTTCTCACCTAAAATATTTGATGATAGGGCTGAAATCATCCGTGATCACAAGACCGGCGACAGTTTATGCTATGCTTTTATAGGTCAGTATGTATGTCCACAATCTGTGTTAAATTTATGCAGTTTAAAGTTCATCCAGGAATTTATAATTATCAATTGTTTAAATGAGTCCGATTTTTTTCCATCATTAAATGGCCTTTTAGACTTCGTAGTGAGAATCTGCATTGAAAGGCTACTGTTAGAAGACTTATAAATATCTTATATTATCTTGATATTATGTTAAGATTTGAGAGTTTCTTGATATTATCTTAAGACCCCAGTATCTCAAACCTACCCTGCAATTGTAAAAGTGGTAATTACTCTTGTTATTAATGCAATCAATGGTATCTAATGCTTATGCACCGTGACAGAGTTTGAAGACAAACTGGCATGTGAGCAAGCATATTTTAAGGTATGCTGGAGATCTTGACCTGTTGTTTTCCTAAATAATATTGTCTTTCTTTTTCTGGGCAGTAAATGACACTATTTAGCTTCATGCACACCAGAAGTTTTAGTAGGTTTATTAATTCCTTGATAAGCTTATGTATACCTTACATAATCTTCCTTGGTTTGCATTATCCGTCATATGTAATATTGCATTTATCTCCTAAACAACAACAATAACAACCAAGACTTATCCCGCAAAGTGGGTTTGGCGTATTTATCTCCTAAAGATAATGATAATTTCGCTAGTGTTTAATATGCTTGCTTAGCTGTTTTATTTGCTTTGTTATCCTGTTTCAATTTGCATTGGCCTTTTGGATGTATTGGATTGCAGAGTTGTTCTTTTCTTTTGTAATTTTTAGTTTAAACTTACAATTTCAACTACATATACATAATTATTTCTTAGATGAATAAAAAACTTATTTTTCCTTCATGGCCTCCTGATCTGCAGATGGATAATGCTTTGATTGATGATCGAAGGATACATGTGGATTTTAGTCAAAGTGTTTCAAAACTGTGGTCACAATACATGCGGAAAGATAATAAGGGTAATGATATCACTCTAAGCATTTGTTTTATACTTTCATTTTATGGCATCATACAGAATGCCAGCCTATGTTTGGTTGTCAACGATTGAAACTAACCCTCCATGTTAATACAATAATTTACGACTGCAGGTGGTGGTTGCTTCAAATGTGGTTCCACAGATCATATTGCTAAGGATTGCACTGGAGATGCTACAATGAAACAACCCACAAAATTTATCATGAAGGACAATAATGCCCAACGGGGTGGAGATAAAGCAAGGTCTGTACTTTTGATTGCATATGTTTGTCTTTTACTGCCTGTGATTATGTTTGTTCTAACGAACAACTGCAATTTCATGGTGTAGATACGAAATGGTTTTTGATGGAGATAACACGGAAAGTCCAAAGAGAGAAATGAAACACCAGCGACATGAAAGGGATGACCGAAATGATAAAAAAGGCAGGAAGGAGAATTTTAAAGATGATAGTCATAGAGGTCGTAGGGATCAGGAGATGGCAGGCTCGAATAACAGAGATAGGCATCGCGATAGAAGCAGAGGGCTTGAAGGAAATGGAGATGATAAAGCGCGACTAGAAAGAGGTGCAAGAGATCCGGATTTTCATGCCGACAAGAAAGACATAGAAAGGCATATGGGAAGAAGACATGGAGATGATGATTACCGACGGAAAGATGAGCTAGACTCGAGAAAAAGAGACTTAGATGATAGATACACAGAAAGACGGGCTAGTCGAGATGATAGGAGAAAAACAGACGACAGCCATTTAGATAGGAGGGATGACAGAGATTATAGGAAGAGAACTGAAGATAGTGGAAGGCAAGATGTGAAGGTTGATTCTGGAAGAAGAAAACGAAGCCCAGATGGTGATGATTACAAACGTAGAAGGAATGATGAGGATTACAGACAAGATGTGAAGATTGATTCCGGACGAAGAAAACGAAGCCCGGATGATGGGGATTACAAACGTGGAAGGGACCATGAGGATTACAGACAGAGGAGGGAAGGTCGTGAACATAGAAGGACATGATACCGGATCTGATGACAATCCTCATCCTCTAGAAGGCATCATGGTGATCATGGTGACAAGATGACTGTTGGTGTCATCATATTCTAATCATAAGCACAGAACTTTGTGAATGCAAGTTTAAGGTAGAGTTTACTAACACAGTGAAATCAAACAGTAGGTTTTGTTTTCTTCGGTTCCACTAAGCTTTTGTTAGTGGAATCGGAAAGTCTTGTTTATTTAGTTCTATGCCGTATTTAATACTTGGAACATAGATTAGAATTCATGTCTAATATTTTGTCTTGTTTTTTGGTGTTTACAAGAGAACAAAACTTACCTGTAGTAGCATAGGTGTTATAAGTGTAACACTCCAGTAAAAAAAGCATGAAAGTCGAGATTTCAAGAACAGTTATGCAAAGACAGTTGTAGATTGTTATCAACAGTTATAAAGGAAAACGGAAACTACCGCCCAAATGGCATGGTTTCACGATGTAATCGAGTTTTCTTTGAATGGTTATGCTGCGAATGTCTTTTTTGCTTCCTTTCCTCTGCTTCTGGTGAGCAAGTAAAGCATACTATTATTGATGAATGAGGAATAATACGGCTCACATGGATGCAAAACATATTTTAACTGATGGTTCTCAATTTTAAATATGTCTGTAGGATCATCATTGATGTGTCTGCAACTTTTAACATGATATTTTAAGTGTGTATTATAAATAACCGATTTAAAACGGTGAGCGCCATTATAATTTTCAACTTCATTTCATAAAGTCACCATGTTTTTTTATTTTTTATTGTCAAGTGGTTTAATAGCTAAACTCGCACACTGAGTATAGAAAAGTGGGAAATTCAAAGTTTAAACCCCAACTCCTACCTATTAATGTCAATGGAGCTACCAACCAAGCTCCAAGACATCATTGTGATTGTTTCTGTTTTAATAGGGTTATAACTACACCCAGTTTTAAAACTAGGGTATTTTAATCTCCATTTCATAATAGTGAGACTTTTCAATGTTTTTTTTCACATGTAATCATTATTATATACACTTTATCTTATTCCTTTAGATTCCTAACCAAGTTATTAAAAAGCCTTTATCATCTTTAATTTTCACAAAGTGAAATAATTTGATACATTAAATTTATCAAAACCACCTTATGTGTCTCATTGGTCACATCTGCTTGGCAAAAAATATCTTAATGCTGATGAATTAGAAATTGTAACGGTCATTGTGTAATATAATATAATTTAGATCTGATGAATTGATGATGTAATTTTCCTTATTTCAATTACATGGTTTATGTTGGCCCCCTAATGAAAAAAAAAGTTGCATATTCATCCTTTAATTTAATTAAATGGTAGCAATTTAGTTATTTCTATCCATTTTCATAGTCAAATTCAACATCTGTGACACACGACGTTGTGATTGAGTATCGACAACAGCGCCATGTGTTAAAAATGTTGACTTTAACTAACAAAATAGATGGAAAATAGTAGGGATGTCAATGGGTATCCATGGATACAGGTAAGTATGATATTTGTCCCCGTCCCGTTCGATAAATATGGTATCCGTGTGGGTATCTCTATACGGGTAATCCATAGATATTTAGATACCCATGGATATTCACGGGTACCCGTAGATTTTTGAATTAATTAATTTTTTTTACAAAAAAAATAAATAAATACTTTTTAAATTACCTACAAACTTCAACTTTTAAAGATCTATGCATAACATATTCCATTCATATTTCATAATCCAAAAAAATATCATAATTCTTACATAATCTCAAGCAAATTCATCATACCATAATGCATATAATTTTTAGATAATTCATACAAATTCTTAAAATAAAATAAAAGGATAATAACATCTAAAATCCAAATAAACATCCAAAAAGCATAAAAAATTTCAAATGAAAGCTAGAAATTTTTGAAAAAATCCTTGAGAGAAAGAATAGAGAATCACACGAGTAAACTAGGATTTTTTTTTAGATATCAAACTCATATATATACACATGGATATTTTAGTAATTTACTTGATTTATTAACGGGTACAGATACCCGCGAGCATGAATATCATCAAACCTGTATTCGTGTTCATAAAATAACGGGTAATTAAACACCCGTTATTTTAACCGCGGATACTCGTTTGGCTATCAGCCCTATGCCCGTGACAGATTTTATCTGCGGATACCCGCGGGTACGGATATTTTTTTCCACCCTAGTTGTTACCATTTAATCAAATTAAATGACCAATATAAACTTTAAAATAAAATGTAAAATGAACCAAAGGGGAGTAGTTAACTGTATATAATATTCCATATAAGTGCCAAAATAGTAGTAATATATATTATTGGAAAAATGTTCAAGAGTCAAAGGATAAAGGTTTTTTCTTTTATTATTTAAAAAGGAAGGATAGAGGAAATTTTCAAAGGCAACCACCTAATGTGTCTCATTGTTTGTTGGCCGACCAAAATGAGAATAGGTTTATGACAGACAAGCAGATGAGACCAATGAAAATGAGAAGAGAAGTTTGCTCATTATGTGAACCGGCCATAAGTTAATAATGTTCATGTGTGAGTGAGGCCGGCTAGGAGGTGCTCTTGATTTCCAATTTGCACTATATTTTCTTTAAAATTATTATTTTTCAAAAGCATGGCTATCATCATCAAGCAAAGTCTTACGAGAGTGGTCCTCGTGAATCTAACTCAATTGGTAGGGATAATGTATCATATATGTAAGGTCTGAGATTCAAACTCTGACCACCACAAAAAATAGTCTTACAAGAGCACACAAATAAAAAAATATTAAAAAATAAATAAAAGATTGAAAGGATACTTTTTTTTAGGGAATATTGAAGAGCTGCTATGTATGTATATATTGGAAAAGTTTTTCTATGATTTTACTAGGCAGAGAACACTCAAATCTTGTTAATTATATTTTTTTTTACTGGTTATTTAAAGTTTATTTTTACTCTTCCTTAATAGCAAAGAAAACTCAAATATAGCTGGTTGAATTATTTTTGTTTAAAAAAGACATCTGTTTTTTTTACCAACATTTTTTATTTTGTTTTAGTAGTAGTAAATAACATATTATTTTTTCTCCTAAAGTAATATCTTATCTTTTTGGTACAAAGTTTTTTATTTTTACTCTGCCTTAAGAGCAAAGAAAAATCAAATATAGTTGGTTGAGTTATTTTGTTTCAAAAAGACATCTGGTTTTTTTTACCAACATTTTTTTTTTTGGTTTTAATAATAGTAAATAACATATTATCTTCATAGATGAGGTGACAAAATGCTACATAAACCTTACGCAGACAATTGCGAGATTTCAAATTCGAGTTTGAGTGAAGGTGATCAACCTAATGATATCAAACATTGTTAGTTAACTAAACATATAATTTTTTTATGAGGGAATTCTGACATGTTTGACAAAAAGATATTCTCAAGTTGATTCCTTAAAAAAAATCATTTTCTTTAAAAGATATTCTATCAGTATTATTCTCTTGGTCCTGAATTTAATTGTCTTTCATAGAAAAATACTCCTTCGCACCTTATTTATAGCCAAAAATATTCATAATTTTATAGCTTCAAATACAAGTAAATGGTACAAATTCAACTCTATTATTGTTTCAATTTTATAATGAGTGTGCATCCCATTACAAATTTAATGAGATACTAATTATTATAATAAAAAATGTTTGTGTAAATATAACCAATTATTGAATATGTTTAAAACAGTAAAATTTTGTTTATAAAGAAGTCATGTGTAGTTAGTACATATAAATTACACATTGACAAAACCTTTTTACTACTATGTCTTCCTTTATTTATGGCTTGATCATGGCACATGTAGCTCTATTTTTTGGTCAACATGCAACCACATGTAGCTCATAAAAACTGCCAAAAGGTATTATCTTTTAAGGGTAGAAGGGCCTAACATCAACTACCTCATGTACATTACCCTTTATATTTGCCAGCTGAAACTCATCATGTTCTACCTCCTAAATGCAACAACCCATAGAAGTGTGACATTGACACCTACATACATTAATTATATGGTGTTTTAATGAAGATTGAAATCTCCTTGAAATCTCGGTTCGATTCTCTCTAGTGTCAATTTAGATGAACTAATTTAGCTTTTTAAAAAAAAATGAAGATTTAAATCTGGGATCTGATTACTATAAAATCATTGATTGATACTTACCTATTATGCAAAATCGATTTGGTAAGTGTAGTAAAAAATTTAGGATTATATTAGAGTATATTCAAGATATGTTGGATTATCCACTGAAATACTACTCTGATCATGCTCTAAAATGACTAAAATATAAAAGGTGTGTTACGAGTCTCGCATTAAACAATCTGAATAATTGTATTTATAAATATTTGACATCTCAAGTCGATTTTCTAAGAGTTACTATGAATAGTAAATTTGTTTACTCACTTAATTTGTTGACATGAAATCATAAAATGAATAGATGTCACAAAGGATGAATTGACTTCTTATGTATGTTACTATATATTTTTTCTTTTGTCTTTGCATTACATGGTTTGTTGTTTGGTGGCCGATAACCAATATAAAATTTTGTTGAATATTTTTAGTTTACAATCAACATGATTATGTTTACGTTAGGTTATTGGTTTTTAGAATATGAACCGTATCATATTTTTTTGGGTCATGTTTGGTAGCCTGCAATTATTTAAAAACAAAAATATTGGGTTTCAACCAATGAGTTGATACAAATGATTGGACCTTTGTACGTGTATTAGGTGTGATTTCAGCTCATTTTCAAAATTATCTTGTTAATAATAAATAGTGTATATACGTAAATTTTATTGTAAAATTGTGTCCATGTTGGTGGTTTTCCTTTGAATTGCTTAATATATGCTTCCATTATTCTTGATTTTGTTTATAAAAAATGAGTTTTCTTGCAAATAAGTGTCGGAACATTTTTACTTTTTAAAGTAAATCTTTAGTGCTGTTTTATTGATGGTTGATATTTAAGTCCCTTAATATCTACTATCATTTGTTCACGGGTTTGAAAGGGAAGGGAGAGAAGGACTAAGGAAAAAAAGGAAGGAGGAAGTGGCAGAGAAGAGATAAAGAACATTGGGAGATGAGGGTTTCGAGGGGTTCGTTTTTCTTCATAATACAAAATCCTACTAATTTGTGGGAACTCAAAAATTGTATTGAAAGAGAGTGTATATGAATTTTTTAAATTTAATATATGTTGTTATAATATTCTTAAATTAAAAAATATATTAATCATAAGTATTAATTTCATCACTTAAAAAAAAAAACACTCTTTTAAAAAATGTGAGTATATTTCCCACCCCCAAAACCCTCCCTTCATCTCCCCTCCCATCCTCTCGAAACTTCCAAACAAAGCCTAAGAGTGTGTTTGGATGGAGGATTTAGGAGGGGAAGGGAGGGGAGAGTTTACTTTTCTTTTTAAATTACGGACATTATAAAATGATTTTTAGAAAATTGAATTAACAACATGATAAATGATCATATAATACTTCAAAAACACTTAATTTATTTAAAAAAAATCATTTTATATTGTTCGTAATTTAAAAACAAAAACTGAGCTCTCCCCTCCCTTCCCTTCCTAAACCCTCAATCCAAACACACCATAAGTGTTTGGTGAAGTCCCATTTCGTGTGAAAAGCATCTGATAAATGAGATTAATCTTCCAAATAAATCTCAATTATCTCGTAGTGGAATGCAATGATATCTATTTAACAACAAAATAAAAAAAATAAAAGTAATTGATTTTAAGTTGGAAATTCTGTTGTGTTGTAATTAACTTGTGTGCATTAAATTATTAAATATTTACAATCAACCATTTCTCTAAGCCAATAGAATCTTGGTATTATTCTTTAATAATACCATTGCTGAGTATTGTATCTTATAATCATATTTAGAACCTCTATGTAGGAGAGTTAAATAGAAACTGCTTATGTGCAATATAGTGTTGTATAAGATCATAAAATCACTCAAATCCTCTCAATTCTTTTTCTTCTATATGGAAGACTTAAACATGTGGCTTTCCTTCTATATGAATGAAAGTGTTAACCTTGATTTCCCTATAAGAAGGTTTTGCCCTGCAAGAATGGAGCAAGATCAAGAAGGAGAGTGCCATGACCAAGAGACAATACTTGATGATGTTGAATTGTGTACTTTTGATACTACCACCACTTCTTGTTTATTACCTTCTTCGGAAGTCGATGACTTTGTTGATAGCTTCATCAACATGGATCAATATTCAGATCATGAGTCTCAAGAGAAGAATCATCAAAGTCAAAGTTTTGATCATAACTTTTTGGTGAATGATGATGTTTTTGGATATGATCCAACCACAATGGAGGATGAAGAATTAGAGATCTGCGAAAATACAACGATCACAATGGAAGACGAAGAAGTTGAAATGAATGGCAACTTTGGTGCTATTCCACAATCACAAGCCAGTCTCGGTATGAACCAAGGTCTTGACTTGGTCCATACGCTATTGGCTTGTGCCGAGGCCGTTGGTTGTAGAGACAACAATCAGGCGGATTTGTTACTTGGTAAAATTTTGGCTTTGTCGAGTTCTTCAGGAGATTCATTACAAAGAGTCTCCTTCTGTTTTGCGACGGCATTGAAGTGTAGGTTATCACTTTATCCACAAAATGTATTTTCAAATAGTACACTCACAACAAGTACTTCTAATGATGTTTCTTTGATTACTAGGGAGAATAAGTTGGAAGCTTTTCAGCTTCTTTACCAAACCACACCTTACATTACTTTCGGTTTCATGGCTGCAAATGAAGCTATATGTCAAGGATCAAAAGGAAAAAGCTCAATACATATAATTGATTTAGGAATGGAGCATGCTCTTCAATGGCCTTCGCTTATAAGGAGCCTCGCTTCGAGGCCTGAGGGACCTCCAAAGCTCAGGATAACAGGATTCAGTACGAATGAAGAAAACAACGCAAAACTTCGCGCTAGCATGAATTTGCATGTAGAGGAAGCACTCTCATTGGGAATAGTCCTTGAATTTCGCATAATATCAGAGCCGGCAACTCCTTCTCTTCTTACAATCGAAAACCTCGGCTTGAGAGAAGGTGAAGCTTTATTTGTTAATAGCATCTTGAAATTACACAAATATGTGAAAGAAAGTAGAGGCTATCTAAAATCAATTCTCCAATCAATCAAGAAGCTAAGTCCAATTGCACTCACTGTTGTAGAGCAAGACACAAACCACAATGGACCTTTCTTTCTTGGTAGGTTTCTAGAATCACTTCACTATTACTCAGCAATATTTGATTCTCTTGAGGCAAGTATGCCAAGAAATAGTCCAATTAGGATGAAAATAGAGAGAATACATTTTGCAGAAGAAATTTGTAACATTGTGGCTTGTGAGGGTCCTGATAGAATGGAGAGACATGAAAGAGTAGATCAATGGAGAAGACAATTAGGAAGAGCAGGATTTCAAGTAATGCCACTCAAGTGTACAAGTCAAGCTAGAATGATGCTTTCTGTTTATGATTGTGATGGATATACATTGTCATGTGAAAAGGGTTGCCTTTTACTTGGTTGGAAAGGAAGGCCTATTATGATGGCTTCTGCTTGGCAAGTGGCAAGTTTGTCATATACTGACAGAGCTTCTTAAGCTAAAAGGAAATGGTTTTGGTGCAGAAACTGCATCACCAACTTTTCAATCCCAACCATTTAAAGCTGATTTTGTTATTTCGTCATTTGAGCTGTCCGATCTCACTTTAACGATTGACATCGCTTTCTGAATGTGTTCTTTACAGCAGGGAATTCTAATTCAAGAAAAAGGGAGTAGAATGGTCATGCACTTATTCATTGCAGTAATTTGTTTCTTTTAACATTTAATTTAATTGAGTTAGTCATATTATTATACCTATAGGCTGTTTGGAACAGCGTTTAAATGCCATTTCTCGCGGCCTGAGGCAACTTTGAAGTGAAAATATAGAAGCTACAAAAGACAGCTTCACACAAAACGTGGTTTTCTTTGCTTTCTACCGCTTCAACAAACACACCTCTAGTCACATGCATATTCACTCAATTTAAGTGTATCATTTTTGGAAAAAAGTTGAGTTAGTCATAATTTCTGTTTGAACTTATTGACCATGTATTTCAGTCTCAAATTTCATAATGGTATTTGATAGGCTGTAAAAATAATCTAGAACCTCAAGAGAGAATGGTATTAGCAGTTTCCCAGAAATGTTTTTTAACTTTCAAGAATGACAAAATTACATATAGCATCATAGCACATCCAGTTTTCCATATTGGCATAATGGGGACTCTTGTCTCTCTGGATTGTTAAGTTTTTAGTCTAAATCTTTTGGCCTTATATGTACTGTCTCTATTATTGTCATTTCATGATTTTAATCTCATCAATTTAATTTTTCAGAATTTTAATCCCCTTATTTTTAAAACATACAATTTTGGTCCGCTTCAGTGACTAACAATTACCGTCTAATACGAGCATACCGTGATAATACGAGTAACATACAGAACCTACAAAATCGTTTGGTGCTGATGTGGCTGATACATGTCTGTTGGTCTCGTCATCAGTTCACTAGCATATCAAAATTATGGACCAAATTGACAACAATATTGAGACAAAGAAAGGGTTGTGGACTCGAAAAAAAAAAAAAAAATTACCAATTGTTGAATATTGATAGCAGTATTCCTGAAACAAATGAAGTAGCTTATCATTTTTTGCTGACTATCATATAAATAGAGATGTCAGAACAGAACTGATTAATCCATTACCCATAAGTATCAGACAATTTTGCACTTGTATTGAAGCATTGGTGTACAACAAGTACCTTGCCTAGCATAGTACTAGATTATTCCTGTGTATATCTGTTAGAAGAAAAAAAAATCAAAACCTATATACTAGCACCAGCCCTGGTATAACTAACTTCCTGGAGTACCACTAAAAAAAATTAAATGTTACATCATCAATAGCAATAATAATGCTATCTCTGATTCATTTAGATGGCTTGTTTCCCTGTGGCTTTGTTTCAGTAGCAGCTGCGGACATTATGCGCAAGCGACTTGCAATTTGTGTAAAGGAAGGCCTGGCTACAGGATTCGGAGCCCAACATTCCTCCATCAGTGTTTTCCATTCGAGATCGCAGTAGCTTGGGATGGCTGGCCGCAATGTGTTATTTACAATCCCACCTGCATGTAGAGTAAAATATTAATGACAACTAATACAAAATAAACCAATTGATTGACTTTTTTTTTTTTTTTCTGAAGGAAGATTGATTCCTTATGTTGACTTGATGGAATAGGAGAAATAATAAACAATGCTGCTTTTTATAGGATAATCTGATAAACCTAAAGAACTCCTACAGTGATATGTGCTCATTCCACACAAGTATCGGACCCTAATTTATGTTTATGTTCATTATTCTCCTCTTTTTCAAGCCAATTAAAGATGTAGAGACAAGGCTCTATTTTTGTTTCTTTATTTTCCCTCCATCTATTTTTTAAAGCAAAGTGATCGAAAAGAAAAATGAACACAGAAAGACTTTATTCTACAATCTAGTGTGCTGTTGCTATAAAGAGGTAAACCCATTTGAAGATGATACAAAAGACTAGATAGTTCATATAGCTCTTCAACAGAAAAAACAAAAGACAAACATGAGAACACAATCTTACCTATAATTCCACCATAGTGCATATTGGCATATGGCTCCTCACCAGTTAAAATTTCCCATAGAACTATGCCAAAGGAGAACACATCAACCTACAAGATCAAAATGCAAATTCAGCATTCAATGGTTGCAACCAGTCATTGGTTAGAGGTAAAGTCCAAATATAGCACATGTTTCATAAATTTTCTTCAGTAATAAAATGAAATATGAAAATTTTAATGTGTAAAATTAAAATTGGTCAAATGAACATATCTTTCCATAATTTGAGTAAATGAACATAATTAAAAATAAATCAAAAGTTATGAGTATTAGAGTTTTACTACTATATGAAATGAAGGAAATTCCAACATCAAGAAGAGACATCAATACAGCTCATTTCCTTAGTTAATTTTCAGTGTCATATGGCAAATTGGATAAAGTCATAAAAGATGGGTTTGAGAAAATTTCAAATTCCCTTGGTGGATATGGATTGGAGAAAACCATTTTACTAGAGATAACTTAAAATATTACCTTTTCTGAAACTTTGTTGCTGTTTCCATTCAGCAGCTCTGGTGCCATCCAAGGTAAAGTCCCCCGCACACCACCAGTAACCAAGGTATTTCGTTTAATTTTTGACAAACCAAAATCACCAACCTAGGAAAGAAATTTTATGTTTCTTATTAACATGCCAAAATTATGCCATATCAAATTGACAGAAGATTGCACCAGTATCAAATACCTTGCATATTGGCCGTAAAGGATCTTTCAAGTTCACAAGCAAATTGTCGCATTTTAAGTCGAAATGCACAATGTTTTTCGAGTGTAAATATTCCATTCCAAATGCTGCATCCATTGCAATTATCAGCTTTTTCCGATGATCAAGATACCTACAAAAATCATGTTCAGATTCATAAGCCGAACTAGCCAGTAAACAAGACATGATATTCATTACTTGAACATTCTTGCAGACAGAATACACTTTAGAAAAGTGATGCCTTTCATTCAAGAAATAATTCTATTATAAAAACTAGTTTTCATCAAATGTGATGCAATAGTAAACATTTTTCTTATAGTAATGCTACATGATAATAGAAATGAGAAGCTCATTTTAAATGCATTACTTATCCTTGCGAAGTAATACATGCTTAAGAGCACCATCCACCATGAATTCTGTAACAGTAGCCATCGTTCCTCCAGGCCCATCCTGTACCACACCGTAAAGTGCAACCACATTTGGATGGTGAAGCTTTGAAAGAATGTCAGCTTCTTGCCAGAACTCTAAAGTCTGAGAACAGATACAAATATAGTTTACTACCCTCGAAATATATGCTTATCATTATATAACTTTCTAACAACCACAACCATAAGAAGCATTCTCTATTTCTTTTTAAAGAAAAAGAAAACAGTATATGCTATCAAACAGACATGGAATGACAAGTTACCAGTCTCTCTTGCTCAGATATTGAACCCCTGAAGCAACTCTTCTTTATTCTTTTGATAGCAACATCTGTTCCTCTCCATTTTCCATGATACACAGTCCCAAATGTACCAGAACCTAGTTCCCTCAACTCTTCAAGATCATCATTCTTAATGACCTACCAATTGCACCAAAACAATAACATAAACAAGCTTAAGATATTTAGGTAAACATTCAAGCATGTTTTGTAAAATTTATCTTTAATCAGTTTTCAATGCAAACATAGGTTTTTTTGTTAATATAAACAACATATATTCCAGTAGTTGTATAATTGATACTTCTAAAGATAAATAGAAATATTCAGTATCTTCATAAAAATGTTTATACACACACACACACACACACACACAAAATATTTGAATATTGCCATAGCCCATACCCATGCCCTAGCCAATTGTTTATAAAAAAATTATATTTGTAAATCATATCTTATCTTACCCGTACCTGTGCAACATATGTTGTTAGCATATATATATCAATATATAAAACAATGTTCCATTTATGCAGAGAAGAAAACTAAATCAAATAAGAATGTTCAAGGGAAAGAATGAGACTTTACCTGCACAGTATTGATAGCAATTTCTCCTAAAGAAGAATCATGTGGAGATCGGTTACAGTTTTTGCTTTCATACTTGCCATCCTAAGTTAAAGCATAAGAACTATTGTCAGCGGAAAAACAAATCTAAAAGGATACTGAAAAAATTAAATTAAAATCATACCTCGTACTCAGACTCTGGTGCTCTTTGATTTTCCATCCTACCATCAAACTGCACACTTCCAGTATCACTAAGTTGGGATTGATCATAATTGGAATTCAGAACATGGGTTTCTGTTTCAATCCTTCTATGTAAGTCCTGATTTTCTTCACCAAAATTAAGGTGGGAATTCTCACAATCTACAGGAACTCTATCCGTTGTTTGAGGTGTAACATGATGTGAAAAACCAAGATGATCTTTATCAATAGGTGAGACATTGTCAAGGCCTTCTTGTGCCAGCTTTCCAAAATATGACCAACTTTTAGGTTCGTGATTTTCCATATTTACACTATAGCCTATTCCATCTGTGGATGGTGGATGCAGAATGGAGGGGTCTTCTTCAAGTATTGCTTTAGAATACATATCAGAAAGCATTTCACGGGGGAATCGATCATCGATGTCAATTAGAATGTCACCTTCTACTTGATTGGTAACATTTGCAGGAAAATCTTGAGAAACAACTTCGGTTATGTTCCCAGCTACAGAAACAGGTAGTTCTTGCACCACATGGCTATCATTAGATTCCTTCCTATAGGCCTCACCCCAATCAATCTCTGGAAGACTGGATGCTATAACATCAAGGCGCTCAACAGAGGAAACATGATGAACAGCAGGAAGATCTGATTTACCATTTTTAGTTTCGGTTTCATCACAAAAGGGTTTGATATGGTTATCTTTAGTTTCCACCTCTTTAACTCCTTCGTTACTCGCCAAGACATGCTTCAACTCGGGATCCATGTGCTCAGATAGGTTTAACTTCATCTCACTGTTTGTATCAAGCAACGGTTTATTCATTTGATCGTTGGCAAACCCGTTGTCAACAGTATGGTCATCTGCAGGAAAGGGTGTTGGTGAAATAGTTGGTTTCTTGACTGCATCTAACAGATTGCCATCATGCAAGTTGTCGCCAGATTCTGTTACTGGACCGACTGGCTTGATATCGGAAAGCAAACCTGACACATGAAAATGTGAGCTGTGTGTATCATCTGACTTTGAGGACTGATTCAGGACCTCTACTTGCTCCCTAGGAGTTCTTTCTGAACAGTAAACTCTTTTAGGAACTGGAGAAGGATGAAGACAAGTTAAATCGATTGCATTGGAGTAAGAATTAACATAATTAGGAACACATGAACTGCTAGATAAAGAGCCCTCTTCACAATCCTGGTGCTGAACTTTTTGTGTGGAAGGGAACGAAGGTAAATGCTCCTCAGGCATGGTAACTCCAACTGACAGACATGGGGACGGGGTTTCCAAGGATAGAACATTACCCTGGTCACTCCCTTGTTTGCCTGAATTATTATCACCTATTGTTTTCACCTGCGCTGAAGATACTTCAGATGTTTGTATATGTACTCCACTAGGTGGATAGTCTTTATTCAGAATCCCTGGTTGATTTTTCAAAAGATGAGGAGCCATAGAAATAGGAGTCTCTCCAACAACAGGGTTATGAGAGGGATGAAGGCCAAGGTGAACAGGATATTGACGACTGATTTCTGCAGCTTGCGTCATTTGGCCACCATTAGTCAACGAATTGGTTTCATAAGCATTTGAAGATGACCCTAGTACTTGCTGCGAAGACTGGGTAGCCAATGAAGTGTCAGATTTGTTAGTCGAGGGAGCATCCCTGACACCAACAGTCATTTGGTGAACAGGGGGATATTGACGACTAACTTCTGCAGCTTGCATCATTTGGTCACCATTAGTCAGCGGACCAGTTTCATGAGCAATTGAAGAAGTCATTTGGTCACCACTAGTCAGCGGACCGGTTTCATGAGCAATTGAAGACGTCCTTAATACTTGCTGTGAAGACTGATTAGCCAATGAAGTGTCAGATTTGTTAGTCAAAGGAGTATTCCTAACACCAACAGTCATTTGATGAACGGGACATTGACAATTAACTACTGCAGCTTGCGTCATTTGGTCATCATTAGTCTGCGGACCAGTTTCATGAGCAATTGAAGAAGTCATTTGGTCACTACTAGTCAGCGGACCGGTTTCATGAGCAATTGAAGACGTCCTTAATACTTTCTGTGAAGACTGGGTAGCCAATAAAGTGTCGGAATTGTTAGTCAAGGGAGTATTCCTGACATCAAGAGCCATTTGCTGAACAGGATATTGACGACTAACTTCTGCAGCTTGCGTTATTTGGCCGCCATTAGTCAGCTGATCAGTTTCACTAGCAATTGAAGACGTCCTTAATACTTGCTGTGAAGACTGGGTAACCAATGAAGTGTCAGATTTGTTGGTCAGGGGCGCATTCCTGACACCAACAGTCATTTGTTGAACAGGATATTGACGACTAGTTTCTGCAGTTTGAGTATTTTGGTCACCATTAGTCAGCGGACTGGTTTCATAAGCATTTGAAGACATTGTTAATATTTGCTGTGAAGACTGAGTACCCAATGAAGTGTCGGATTTGTTAGTCAAAGGAGTATTCCAGACATCAAGAGTCGTTTGCTGAACAGGATATTGACGGCTAACTTCTGCAGCTCGCGTCATTTGGCCACCATTAGTCAGCTGATCAGTTTCACGAGCAACTGAAGACGTCCTTAATACTTGCTGTGAAGACTGGGTAACCAATGAAGTGTCAGATTTGTTGGTCAAGGGAGCATTCCTGACACCAACAGTCATTTGTTGAACAGGATATTGACGACAGATTTCTGCATCATGCGTCATTTGGCCACCATTAGTATGCTGATCAGTTTCGTGAGAAATTGAAGACGTTATTAATACTTGCTGGGAAGACTGGGTAGCCAATGAAGTGTCGGATTTGTTAGTCACAGGAGTAATCCTGACATCAACAGTCATTTGGTGAACAGGATGTTTATAACTAAATTCTGCAGCTTGCGTCATTTGGTCACCATTAGGCAGCTGACCAGTTTCAAAAGCATTTGAAGACATTGTTGAGACTTGCTGTAAAGACTGGGTAGACAACAGAGTGTCAGATTTGTTAGTCAAGGGAGTATTCCTGACACCAATAGCTTGTACAGCTACACTGCTAGACTCTCTTATGATAGGTTTACTCTCAAATTCACTTACGTCATTTGCTGAAAAGCTGACACCAAGTGCAGTTGAGTTGTTTATTGATCCCAAGTCTATGCCATTAATAGCAACAACATACTGGACCTCAGAATTATTACTAATGCTGCGGAGAGCATTCTGAGCATCTTCCCAATCGTCCTCTGAGAACAAAAAAATCCTAAGTCTTTCCGGGGGTTCTCTATCTTCTATAAGGTTATACTCCTCCATCATATTCTGTAAATCCTCATCAGTTGTTACAGATACCAAAGCATCAAGTTCTTCCCCAGGAAGTTGATACTTTAGTACATGAACCAGATTGTAAATAAACACTGCTTTCTGACTAAGCTCCAGCCAAGATATGTCCTTTCTCAGACGAATAAGATGTGTTTTACCTCCGACATACCTTAATTTTCCATCCCTTGGCCTAGGTAATATTCTACCACCAAAGCTACATAGACATTTCATCATCATTGACGATCTTCTCTTTGAACCACCATAAGAAGCATACCCTCGCCCAAATTGACCATTCTCTTGATTCAACGGAGTTCTTGCTGTTGGTCGAGCTGACCCATATTTGCTTTGGTCTCCGTGTAACCATGTACGCTGTCTGTTGAACTCTGCTGAACCTTTCTCAACAGTTGAGAGCACAGAAACACCTGAACAATTCCCAAATCCTGAATGACTGATGCCTAAAACATCATTCAATTCCCTACCATTAAATGTAGAATTGGAATCACCGACATTTGAAAATACAGGGTTCTTTAGATTTACCCTGTCTCTAATAAATTCAAAAGCGAATTCCTCACCCGTTTGTATTGAATAATTCTGTACAGATTTAACATCTGATGTGCTGCTATGCTCAGATGGACTTGTATAAGTATTAGCATACATGCTGTCCAGATAGCTCTGCATTACTGACTGAGATCCAGGATGGACTTCCTCATTCCTTCGTTCCATGGCATTGCAATGAAGCTGTTCGTTAAATCTTGGTTGTTCCATCACACCATATTTTTTTCCTCACAACAGAATACAGAAATGTGAAGAATCAGAAAACTTTGAAAACCTCAAGAAATTCTACTGATTTTTCGTTTCACAAATCGCAACTTAACCGTATAATTTCCTGCAAACATAATGGAACAAAGGCAATAAGCTTGAGCAACATATCAATATGCAAATATAAAGAAATTAAGCATACACACTCTACAATGACATACCGGACCGTTACACATGATATTTTGTCAAATAACATAAAAAAAAATTGTGTTTTTGTTAAAATCATAAATAAAAAGGACAACCCGGTGCACTAAAGCTCCCGCATAGGCAGGGTCTGGGAAGGGGTCGCACCATTTTTAGTGTATTGTACGCAATAAACAAAAATTATGTTTCTGTAAAAATCATAAATCAGAAACAACTTCGAATTTCAGGAATTAATAACGAATTCTGTTACGATCATAAACAAATTCGAATTTCAAAAAGTAATAACTAATTTTGTTATGACATTTGTTCATAAACAACTTCGAATTTCAGGAATTAATAACAGATTTTGTTACAAAATTGATGCTTTACTCGATGACCTAATTCAGTGCTGCCAATGGCGGAGAGCCAAAATCCCGCCATACCGGCTGCTTTATGGCCCGTCAAATGGGACTATCCACCAAAATTGGGCACACGAAGAGCTCAAAATACCACAATGGATATCCCGCCATAACCGATATTTGACGACCCTAAACCCTAATTTAATTTGGGAATCATCATCACAACACAAAACTGAAAAATTTCTCACTAAATTCTGAATTAAATTACACACATTAAATATCAACATTCAATACAATATTCAATTTCATTCTCATAATAAAAAAAAATTCAAAATTATGATAAACCTAGGGTCATATCACTCTAAAAATTTGAACTTTTTGACATAAAAACAAAAACCCTAAACAACATTAATCAAAAAACGAAGAAAAAGAGTGCAGAATGTGTAAAATTAGAACAAAAAATGAATGTTTATACCTGAGAAGAGAATTTAGAAGTGAAAACGATGAATTGAGTGAAAGCGTTGAGAAGAGAATCTGTGTTATCTTTTGAAGAGAGGGATTGAAATGAAAATGACGGCACTTTGTGTTGAGTTTCTCTCTCTAGAAAATGGAATGAGGAAATTTGTTTGTTTGTTTGTTTGTTTCTCTCTCTAGAAATTGCTTGCTTCTTTGTGTTTGTTCTTTCTGCGCCGCTTTTCTTGTGCGATATAACTGCGTTGTATTTTAGTGATTTTTTTATTTTTTTATTTTTCAGATAGAAGAGAATGTATATGATATGTTACGGTCTTCTTTATTTTTTTTCTTTTTATATTAATCTCTTTAAAAAATATATATAAAATTCGGTCAAAAGAAAAATAAAATCTTACCAAAAATTATTTATGTTCTTTTGCACAATTTTTTATTTTGTAAATATTTTAAGAAGACCGATTTTGTTATTTTGTGAATATTTTAAGATAGACATAAAAATAAATTGTAGATTTTTTTTTAAAGAAATAATACATCTTATACCGAAAAATATTTGGGTGTTTTTAGGTTTAGTATATATTTTATTTTTTACTGTTTTTTAGGTTAAAATAAATTATTTAGATGAGAGAATAATAAATGAATGGTTAAAATTAACTATTTAGATGAGAGATAATGAATGGTTAGATATGAACAAAGACACGAATAACATCAAAGGGATCAACACCAATAACATATAAATAGATAAAGGGAAATGTTAACGAGTGTTGTGGGGCACTCTTTAAGGCTTTTAAAAGGTAATTTTTGTGGAATAATTTCTTCTTTTTGAATGCTTAAAAGTGTCTCGGAGGCAATCGTTAAAATGACTCATAAATGAATTCCACCACCACTAATAATTAGTTGAGAAATAATATTTGTACAACCACTTTGTGACAAATTTCTCTCTCATATTCACATTATATTTTTATTCTCTCTCTTCATTTTTCTCTCTCCATTGTTTTTAACCAATGAAAAGAGAGAAAAAAGAAATTGTCACAAAAATTATATTAAATAGTTGTTCAAATTTTATAATTTTTTGTTTCAAATTTTTGTGTTTCTCTTTCCAAAAGAAAAAAAATTGGAAATGATCATTTCCTTAAAAAAAAATGGAAATGATCAAAAAATTGAGATCTTACTATTAAAATGAGATCATGATTCTTGAGTTTGTCGTGGATGCTCCAAGCTTAATCTTATTTGACATGTGCGCTAAAACGTAACTTGATTACTTTTTTTTAAGGAACTTGATTACTTTTTTGTTTTTTATTCTCAACTAAAATATTTTTTATTTTTTGACGCAACTCAACTAATATAATCTTCAATTTTTCCACTTAATTGTTATTTTCTGTCGATATTCTTTTAAACTTCTAGGTTCTTTAAAAACGATTTATACTCTTCAATATCCGAATCATTTATAGGGGCGTATCTTTTTATTTTTGGGTGAAAACTTTTTTTTTTTTTTTTGAAGAGACAAAATTGAAACTTTATATTAACAACAAAAGCTTCGTTCCTTCCGCACAAGGAGTGCTAGAAGAAAACGACTATAATTACACAAAAGTTCAGTCAAAAGTAGCAGAGACCAAAAACCAAAAACAGCTAGTCTATACGCAAACAAAGCAGAGGACTAACAAACCAACTATGAACCCCGAAGACATGAACACGATTAGCTGCCTTCAACCACCAAAAGAAATGATTTTTAATCTTTTGGAACGGAGCATATTCCTAAGTTTCTTTTTTTTCTTTTTAAAGTGTGATTTTAGAGGGCAACTGCGGCACACATTTTTGGCTAAACTCGGGTGCTCTTCACTGCTAGGTATGACCATAGGGCAGGCTCTTTTGTTGAAGTTGGAAACTATGTTGAGGATTAACGTTCTAGACTGAGCCATCTTCCTAGTGTCCTTTTTTTCTTTTTCTACCCTTTACCATTCTACTGAAAAGAGTGTCTTAGACAATTCAATCTTAACTCATATAATTCATTAAATAGCTCTTTATACAAGGAACAACAAAATAAAAAATCTAAAATATGGTTTTAGTTCCTGTAATTTTTTTTTCAAAATATTTTGCAGGAACTATTTTTCTACAAAATGGATTCAATCATCATGAGTCACGTGTACAAATCATCACAAAAGTTGGGTCAGAGACCAAAATCAAAACGAGACATATTTGCAGGACTAAAAACTACAATTTTTTTTTACATAAACTACAAATAAAATCAGACATATTTGCAGGGACTAAAACAATATTTTAGTCAAATAAAAAACTTATCGACTATGGGCAACTATATTCATTCCACGACGAATAATCTTAACTCCAAAGTTATAATTAGACTCTACAAGCTCCTAATGATAGAAATAATATTACTACACTCAAATTCCCTGCAAAATGCGAGTGAACAAAATCGACTAGAATTTTTTTAATAACTTTCAAATACTACATTATGCAATCCCTACCATTGGACCCTATTTCATAGGCATCAACAATGCAAATGTCTCACCATCATGAATGAGCATCATCAGAGTCTTCAAATCAAAATAATCATAAACAAATTTTCCATTGGAATCTTGAATACAATACACAACTTGTTTTATTGGTTGACAGATTTAAACTAGTGTCAACATTACATTTCAACACACCGCTATCAGTCACTACAAGGAAACTTGAGAATTTGATCAAAATTTATGAGGAAACATGGTTTCTCGCTAAAATAAGGTTTTTCCGTGGAATAATTTCCTCGATATTCATATGTCAGGAATCTCTGCTAATACGTCTGCAAAATTAAACTATCATGCTTTTTTAGGTTAAATACCGAGGAAAAAGCTCCTCAAAAAACATGTTGTCTTTATTATATACTGTTTAGAAACGTGTTGTCAGTATTGACATCGATTACCGAGAACAAAGTTCCCCAGGAAGCATATATGATTGTTGTGAAGAATTAATTATTGGGTTAATAGTGTTTACCCCCTGTAATATAAGTCATTTTCGGTTTTTCCCTCAATAATTTTTTTTTATTTACCCCTTGTAATTTATTTTTTGAAGAAATTTTTGTTTTTGAATGACCTGTTAGACGGTATTCATTTTTTTACAGGGGGTAAATATAAAAAAAAAATTACAGCGGAAAAAACCGAAAATAACAGGGGGGTAAAACACCATTAATCCTTAATTATTTTACGGTAAAACTTTTACAAAGCCCAACTTTTGGTAGCTTGTATTAATTTCCATGAGCATTTTTCATAGGAAAGCTTTTAAGATATTACCTACCTCCCTCTTCAAGAACTTCTACCTGGATCTAATGAACAATATATTATCTCATCTAAACCTTGAGATAGCTTCTCCCTTAGGTCGGTTTCTCTTCTTTGTTTTCCTTCTGGGCTTGATTTTGTCATTATTTTAGGGTTTTAGTTTTCCTTCCCCCTCATATACATATTTTTTCCTTTTTTTTTTTTTTTTTTAATATATGAATATGATGGTGTGACTGGCAGAGGGCAAAAGTTCTTGGGGTTACAATTGAGTACGGATATCTAAGTGTATGTTTGGTTATGCGGTGAGTAGAATTGATTATGAGTGAACGTAAAGTGATTTACGTTTAGATGTATTTGTGTAAAAGTGAATTTGACCCAAACACGTCAAAATCAATTCTAAAACCTCTATAATCACTTTTGACCCCCAAAATTGAAACCAAAATATGTAAGTCTCTTTGATGTTTTAACACACTCTTAACTTACCAAAAAAACAATTATTAAAATTTAAAACTAAATTATTTGAAAACATGTTTTCGAGGAATAAAATTGAGTTCACCTTAAAAAAATAGTTCTGGGTCCACCTTAAATAACATGTTTCTTTAGGAGAATATAGTTTTGAATTTAAAAACCTAAACAATTATGAATTCCACTAAAAAAAAAATTATGAATTATAATAAATTCTCAAATTAATGCGAAAAAATAAAAGTAATAATAAAACGACCACGGTGGGACTCGAACCCACAATCTCCCGCTCCGGAGGCGAGCGCCTTATCCATTAGGCCACGCGGTCTTTTTGTTGTTGTCATGTAGTGACTACCAAATCTATATAAAACTTACTAAATAACCGTCTAATGCTTTTACTTCATTAAGATTTATACATAGAAAAATATTATGAGTTTTAACAACACACTGAATTTCAATTCAAATAGGAATACTCTATCCGGTCCTATCTATAAGAAAAATTTGACTTCTTAGATTTATTGAGTACTTGATGTATTTTGTCTAGAATATTGACCAAATACATTATTTATGCAATAGATTAAAAAAGTCAAATGTTTCTTATAAATAGAAATCCTGCCAAGGCCGGTCCCAAGCCTGGGTAAAAGGAGAGGGTTGTGTTAGGCCTCGACAGCCAACGTAAAACTTTGTTGAATCTCTATGACATAGATAGGCGACCCCACTTAGTGGGATAAGACTTGGTTGTTGTTGTTGTTTCTTATAAATAGAACGGAGCAATACTTTGACATCTTTATCTGCCAATTTCGCAGCTCTCGCTTAGCGAACAACCACATAATGCTCATTTTTCAGAAATGAATAGATTCACCAGGTGAACACGTCTTCACCTAAATTTAGTAGAAAGCATAATTTTTCAGTTTCAATTTCATTAGCATCATTATACATAAAATTATGAATTGCAGAAGTAAAATGTAAAATGATGGAAATTTGAGTTGCCACCCAATAAACATTTGTTTTACGTCATTAGCTCGACGCCATTTGATTTTCTTATCAAGATGGTTCTGATGATGATTTCCTGTTCATCCTCTAGTACAGACAATGCTTGTGGATCTCTGGAATAAGATGTATACCTCCAAATTTTGATCTTTAATTGTTAGTATGTTTTCATCGACGTTCATAATGATCCAAGTATTACAGGGGATGTATCATCCTCTTTCATTTCCACAACGATGCAGGCATCATCAATCCTCCAACAAAGGCTCTGACATGAGTCATATTCAAATTACATCACTGTTTTTTGTTTGTTGAATATTCAGTGCGTGATTATCCTTCATACATGCTAGGGATATAAAATTACTGCTTGATCCGAGATCAAGCAGAACCTTTTCGAACTATACACCACCTAGGGATTCTAGAAGTTGTTGAACTTGTTTTGATTAGGGTACAAAAACCAGTACAATGAGGGCCTGAACATAGCTCTCAGTGCATCACCTGCTTCACCTTTTCCTCATTTAAGGTGACAAAGTTTAGGTATATATTGGATCATCTCAACATGTAATTTCTCTCTCAAAATCATTACTATATAAATTATTCTGATTCACGTCTTGCATATCATTGTCGAAATTACTTGCATGTCTAAATAATACATGATAAATTGTGTAAATCAAAATTCAAATTTTCTAGAATATCCCTATTTCCTCTAAACATGATAAATCCACTCATATGTCTAATACATTCAATGTCTTCCCAAGGAATCAATGCTCGAGAAGGCAAAACAAATAAAGCATCGGTCCACCCATAGCACCATTGTTTAATCGATAAATTTTGTATTTTCTTCACTGGATCTATCTATACTTTGCTCATGTGAATGAGAGTTTTCATATGTGGAATCCACACCAACATCTTCGCCATATGTTTCTTCCTCAAAAACTCTTGTTCTACCATAGTATGCCGGTTTCTTAGGCAAAACATCGACTTTAATTTTGTTAGTTAACATTGCTATAACATTGGACATGGTGGGGCGATCATCTGCATTTTCTTCTACGCATAATAAACCAGCATGAACACATCTTAGCACCTCATCCTCAGAAAATGACTCATTTAGTAATGGATCCACCAACTCAAGAACCACACCTTCTTTCCATAGCTCCCATGCCTATGACATCAATGATTAGATTTCATGTCAAAACTCAGTCAACATCTATACATTGTTTAGAAGGAGTAGAGAGAATTGATCACATACATGTCCTACTAGGTTAAGTGGTCTGTCTTCACAGTAGAAACTATTGTTTTTTTCACCATTGATAATTTCAAGGAGCAGCACTCCAAAGCTGTACACATCAGACTTCGTAGAAAATACTCCTTCCATCGCATACTCTGGAGACATGTAACCACTGTATGAAACAAAAAATATTACCGACATTACACAATAGATTTAGTTTACACAATTCTCAGTAGAATTCAGATGCAAAAGAGAACACAAAAAACTCACTATGTCCCAACAATTCTATTGGTATTTGCTTTGGTTTCTTGTCTTGTGAACATTCTTGCCACACCAAAATCAGAAATTTTTGGGTTCATATTTTCATCAAGGAGAATATTACTAGCCTTCAAATCTCTGTGGATAATTCGGAGTCTTGAGTATTTGTGAAGGTAAAGTAATCCTTGAGCAATTCCTTCTATTATGCTAAAACGTTTGTTCCAATCTAGCAACTTTCTTCTGGTGGAATCTTCTCACACAAAAGAAAAAAATACAATGCCATGAGAAGAAGTATTAAAATAAATATAAAGAACCATCAAATATGTTAGATAGACAAAATAGGTAACATTACTTGTATATATTAATAACATTTAGTTCTCTACATCAAGAAACTTAAATTGCTCTTCTTAATATCAAGAAACTTAAATTACTCTTCTTAATATCAATTATCTGAAATGAAAGATTTATCATAATATAGAATATATAAGGAAACAGATGACATCCTCATTATTCTTTAGACACACTTAAATATTCCATAAACAAACCTTAAGAGACTGTAGCAATTAATATATCTCACCAAATAAAAAGAAGTCCAAGCTTTTGTTGGGCATATACTCATAGATCAATATACGCTCATGTTCATGAATGCAATGTCCGATTAGCCGAACAAGATTCGTATGCTGAAGCTTACTAATGAGTGTTAATTCATTTCTAAACTCAGTCATTCCTTGTCCAGAAGTTTTTGAAAGTTTCTTCACAGCTACTTCTTGCCCTGAAGGTAGAATTCCCTGAATTGAATATAAAAAAAAAATTAATAAAATGGATGAATGCATAATCTCAACTATTTAATCGTGCAGTTATGTGCAGTTATTTTATCACTGATAAACTAAAAAAGGGTCACCTTAAAAACAGGTTCAAAGCCACCTTGTCCTAACTTGTTTTCAGAAGAAAAGCCATTGGTGGCCACAATTATTGATGAATAGCTAAACACTTTTAAGTCATCTCCACTGCTGAAATTGCCTTCTAGATCATCGCTATCAGAGTCTCGCCTAGAACCTTCAAGATCTTGAATCTCAATCTGCATTCTTATTCGTTCATTCTCTGTTTATATATATAAAGGTGAAAAATGAAATATTAAGGGATTGTTACAATTAGGTACTAAATATAATATTTGATAAAACGTAAATACCTCGAAGCACATGTTTTCGTCTCATTAAAGCTCGGAGCAGAATGGAAAGGCCCATAAATAGCAGAAGAGTCCCCAATCCAGTGCAAATCAATAGCCACTTGTTCGATACTAAAACAAGGAACTGATTTGAGTTTCTATTTCAATGAATTACTTGTTTTGTTCTTATTACTACAAAAATGCAAAAATGTTCTTGTGATCAAATACAATAATTGTAGCTAATTTTAATAACCATTCCTTATTCACTTGCTCTTCTGGTAGGCCAGCTGCTAGTCAGTCATGGGAAAAATAATAATTGCAATATAGTACTAGTAGTTAAGAGATATACATACCTTTGTGACCAGTGTTCTTATCCAGAATGTAAAATGAGTCAAAACCAATGCCTGCAGCGTTAAAACCATTACTTGATACCAAGATTACACAACCAGTTCGATTATCATAAAAAGGTTTGAATCCAAAGCAGCTGCAGTTACTCCAGCACATATCTTGGCAATCACTTATGCCATAACTAGCATTTTCTATATTGTATAACATATCTTTATTACTGAATCCTAACTTGCTATCAAACATATCACCAGGATTCCTGCAAGCAGGTATCTCCACATCACGCCACTTTTGGCACCCTCCATTAGTGTTATACCCATAACATATATCAGCTCTTGCTATGTCAACTCCTCCTCTGTTTATCAGTTGCCCAGTTTCCAATAGAGTCCATATAGTAAGTTCTTCATTTGGAGTTTTATATGTGACCTCAAAATCTTTGACCTCAAATTCTTCTCCACGTATATTCTCAAATCTATTGTTTTTCATCAGTTTTCCACTTGTCCAATATACTTTTTCTCTATGCTTGATGACCAATTCTTTTATTGTGGGTTCCCACTCAAGCCTGAATGGACCAGAAGCTGGGATTGAACCACTAATGTATGAAACCAGTGACCAGTTTTCACCAGTTTTACGATTCACACCTAGTTTCATCTCAGGAAGCCAACTATCAGTTGGATGATCAAAACTTTGCCACAAAACAATGTTCTTCTCAATATCTTTCAACACAAAGTCACCTTTATCTAACAAGGTGGCAACAATAGTACTATTGTTTAAAGGTTGAGGTGAAGAATACAGGATTATTGGTTCACCGATTTTGGATTCTATTTTGAGCACACCAGAGTAGTCTAGTGATAGAACAGCTGAATTTTTGTCAACAAGTTGGTTTCTGTTAGCAATCCACACCACCCAAGTAGTACCTTTGGCAACTATGCTGAGATAAGTGAGATTTTCAGATTGCGTAGTTTGGTTAAAATTCATGCAATATCTACCTTGTTTAGAACACAAATCGGATGTGGCATTCAGTTTATCTCCTGGCTTCATACTATCAATATTTTCTGCTTTGACATAGATAGAAGTACTAGTAATCCACCAAAACAAGCTGAAGTGTGTGAAGAGAAGCAACAGTTGAGGTATCCCTTTTTCACTGCAAACCATGTTTAAATCACAGAATTAGTGCTTCAAAAGTGGAAAAATTTATTATGAAGTGAAGTTTTGGATTAGTAAAGATGGCAACTGTGTGTGGGAATGTGATGGCCAATCATCGGTCTTTAAAGGTGCTTTGGCATTCATTTTTCTAATCAAAAGAAGATCACACTGCTTTATCTCATAATAGTATAGTTTATTCAATTGACCCTCTTTAGACCCGTGCTTCTATTTTACAACAGTGATTAAACAGTATATTTGTTAAATTATTTAAAAAAATAAATAGGATAAATCAATTAGTCAAATAATCTATAAAAGATAATGGGAACCCAAACAATGAAAAATGAAAATTGCTTTCCTCCTCATGATGATGTTGTGTAGGGTCCACTATCTATGACGGACGCGTCTGGGACGACGACCCCTCCCCAATCCTACACTCGCCGCCGCGTCCCTTCCTAATAAAAGGGTGCGCAACCTGCCTCTCTGCCCGTGCACTCCTCGTCATCGTCTCCTTGCTGAGTCTCTGCCTGTTTGGGTTGCCAGACATATCTACGCAACATAAAACAATGCAAAAAATCAATTAATTTTTCATAGAGACATTTTATCAAACAGCTATAGCTCAACATAAAAATTATGAGGTTATTGTCTCATTCCAATCTCTAAATTACGACATTGCACTCAAACTTACTATAATCAACATTAACAATCCAATTTCTAAATAATTTCATCATTAACATGCAAAAAATCTAACAGTTTCATCAACCATAAAACCTAACATTTCACAACTTTCATAAAAAAAATTAAATATTTAAACAAAATAAAAAAAAGTGCAAAAGGATCATAAACACTTACTTGTAATTGAAGTGGAAGTTGAAGTTGATTTGGTTAAGTTTGATAAAATTTGAGTTTTTAAACACAATGTTAGAAGTTTCTGCATGTTCTGATGTAAAATAGGCGCGAGTTTCTGCCTGAGCAGAAGACCGGTTTTCATGAAAATTTAGTCAAAGATCTCTTATCATTACCCATCAATTCAGTCTGTTAATATGTACTTGGTCAAGACTGTTTTTTTTTTTTTTTTAGTTTTTAGTTCAGGTTAAAATTGCATAAGATTGATGTTGAATCAACACCATGTTTGGTCATTGAAAATACTCCATCCGTCCCTTAATGTAGACACCCATTTCCTTTTTCACATTTTTTAAGAAAAGTTGTCTGTGTAATTAATGTGTCAGTTTTGTGTGTTAATATTAAGAAATTATCCTTTGTTTGTATTTGTATTAAATTTGACTTTTTATATTTCAAAACAAGATAATAGTATTAACCATTATTTTACTAAGTTTCTAGCGTGGTAATTAGTTGCGAGTCGGTAAGCTATCGTTATTATTATTTTACCGTTAAGTGAGTAGAAACATTCCTGAATTAGTTATTGAGTGAGTTGAGCCCATTAAGGCATTGAGGGTTAAACCCATTTGAGAGGAGCCTATATAAGTTCTAGTCTTTAGAGAAAAATAGATTTTCATTTCATTTCATAAGAATTTGAGAGAGGTAGAGAGAGAAAGTTCAAGAGAATGAGCAAAAGGGTTAGAAGGGAGAAAGCTTGAAGAACCAAGAGGTGATAGAGATTCTAGGAGCTAAATTGAAGCTTTTGCTAGGATTATTGCTTATTGAGGTAAGGGGGTTAGATTTCAATCATAATCTCTTAGCTTAATTTCTTCCCAAATTCTATGCATAAGTGCTTATTTGAATAAGTGATTATTTTGCACTTAGTTGTTGAAATTCATGCTCTTGTTATGATGATATGTTTGAGTATATGAATTTGATGATAATTTAATTGTTGTTGATGAAATTGTATGTTCATGATATGTGAAAATGAGTATATTGTAAATTGTGCTCTAATTGTTGAATTGTGCTATGTTGTTGTTGATTTGTGGTGGATCCATGTTTAATTGATGTTGTTGTTGTTATGAGATGTTGTTGTTGATTATTCACATCTTGGGTGTTCATAAATTCGGTCAGGTTGTATGAATTGAGTTGTTGTTGAAGGTTTTTGTAGAAATGGGTTGATTTAATGAATTGTGTTTGAAATGGTTTTTGATTTCATGTTTGAATTGTTTTTGGAAGCCCTTTTGAGTACATGAACCTGTAAACAACCTTTGAAAACGAATTTGGGTATTGGGAGATCAAAATTTGGGTTTTAGGATGAAAAAGGGTTGAAACCCGAAAGTTTTTCTGCAGAACTGATGACTGTTCGCTTAAGCGAACGGTAAGCTAATAGCAACAGAAAGTTTCTGGAACTTGGTTGCTTAAGCGAACGGTAAGCGAACAGCTACTGTAAGCTTCTGGAGCTTGGTCGCTTAAGCGAACAGATGGATGCTTAAGCGAACGAGCCCAATTTCAACAACTTGTTTAATCACTGTTTATACTCCTTTATTTACTGAAACATGTTTTACTTATCCAAACTTGGGAATTTCTAAATGGTTTGAAACTTGAACTTTTGATATTTTCGGATTTGTCGAAAAATGAAATTTTGTGCATTAAGATAACTACAAGCTTGGTCTACAGTTCATATAGACTTAGACAAGGCATGTAAGGATGGTTTAATGTCTTAATCATATCAAACTTGATTTTCGGGTGGGATTGTGGAATATGTGAACTTGGGGTTTTCTGATACGAACTTAGGCAAATCTTTGAACTAATGCTTGATAGTTCGTAAGTGGCCTATGCTCATATTTATATGATTGATTAAGATTGAATTGTAGGTTTCCAAACTTGAACAAGTTACCTTGCTTTGAAAATTATCAATGTTGGCCGTTTGCCACTTGATACGAACTTTGTTGAAAATGATTCTCTTAAGCCGGTTACCTTATGAACCTTTTGTGATTAGCTTTATTTGATTAAGTGAAGATATGTGAATAGTTGTTAGGCATTGAATATGATGTTTATCATAGGGTGTTGTATTTTCTCCTTCACTTGGAATGTGGAAAATCATGTATGGATATGGAATTATGTGATGAAGTTGGTATTAGTGAATACATATATGTTGATTGATTGTGATATTGTTGGTGAATACATATATGTTGAGTGATTGAGATGTTGTTGGTGATTGCATATATGTCAAATAATGGTGAATTGTTGGTGAATACATATATGCTAAATATTTGATGAGGATGTGCTGAATTGTTTGTGTGAACATATGCATTTGTTGTTGAGTCATATGTTCATGCATTCATGACTGATGGTGACGGATTTTATATCCAATTGAGGTGATTGTGATGTTCAGTTGGCATCATGGGGTGACGGCCTAGACATTGTTGATGTCGGTACGGCATGCATTTAGGTGTCGTGTCTAGGAACATACCACGTTGTGGCATGAGTCCTAATTGTGAAAATATTTGATATGCTTATGGATGTGAGTAATTGGTTGTGATATTTGGAAGTATTATTATGAAGTATTATTGAAGTTGAATATTCATGTTAATTAATTGGAACTTGAATTGATTTATTTATGTTCAAATCTATTTTGTTGATTATGATTGATGTGAAGCTTATTTCCAGTGGTTTCAACCGCCTACCTGTTTGTATGAATGTGTAGACGGAGTGCAGGAGTAGTTTGTTTTTGATGAGTGCTTGGATAGCGGAAGCTAATCTCCGTTATCGTTCTTGGAGTCTTAGATTAGGCTCTGATTAGAACGTTGGTCTTTATGTCTTTGTTGGATTTATTTATTATTGAGATTTTACCCATATGTCAGGATTTAGAGAATTTATATGATGATGTATATTGATCTCATGACATGTATACATTAGAGATGTATGATTTATATCCGCTGCGACTGTTGAAAAATTTTATGTATGCATGTTGATGTTTTTGTTGAAGATGTAGCGTCTATTTCTTAAATATATGCTTTATTCGTGTATTTTATCACTTTAATAGAAACATGACGTTACCCATATACTATGAATAATCATCTATAAAGGTGATAAAGTATTTCGTACTACTTACGTCCATGTCTGGACAACAAATATCTGTATCTATGATTTCTAATAGGTTAGAACTCCTTTATGCACCCCTTTTGAGCTTGTTAGATTGCTTACCCTTAATGCAATTCACACAAGTCCCCGACCACCGTTTAAATGAATATTATTTATTGGAATATCAGGGGGATTCCTCTTGTGTGGTCCAGACAACAATGGTTCACAATGGCCCAGCAGCCTTGGGGCATGTTTTCAAGACACTTTGTGGTTTACTCTGTTGCCTCCCTCTTTTGGGAGCAGATTTTGATAGGAACAGATATGGGATGCCGAACGCCATATTTCCTTAGCTATTTTTGTTTCTAGTTTTCTGTAAATATTTATTTTCTTTCAAGGGTATTGGTTTAGTCCCCCCTCATTGTAATTTTTTTTTCCATTTTTTTAATAAAATTTACGTATTTGAAAGGCGATAGAGGATGGGGGTATATGAAGCATCCCAACCTAGTTGGGATGCTTCAGACTCTCCCGGATGCCCAACCTTTCTCTTGGCCTTGTAAAAAAAAACTATCAAATTATGTTCTTTTCTTAATTCCTACGGATAAATCAAGAATTAAATACACAACCAATGTATTTCCGGCATTTCTCTTTGCATTTTCATTTGCTCGATGTATTGTGTATTTCTCATCCCAAGTTGGAAGTGTTGTCAAAACATTCCAACTTGAGAAGGGTGGGGGGGGGGGGGGGGGGATTAGTGGGTAAATTTTCATCATTTGTAACACTCTTTCCATCTATACAAAGAGTTAGTTGCTTTTCTCTCAATCTTCCATGGATGCCATGTTTCATAACGGATGCATCACACTACCGCTTTCTATTTTCTTCTCGTGAAACCCTTTTTTAAAGGCACAACACACCTCATGTCTATTTTCACCAAACATGAATTCAACCATCTTTCCTAATTATGAATCTGAAGGTGTGAAAAACACAAGAAGGGGGGGGGGTTCAATTGTGTTTTCTTTTTCTCTCTAAAAAATACTTCTTCTGATAAAACTTCAGAAGCAGTTTGTGAATGCTTCTAATGAAATGATCAGAATCAGATATGAAGCGGAAAAGATCAAAGCAGAGAAAAGAAAAGCAAGACACAAGCAGTTATTCTGGTTCCTTCTACAAATCGGAAGTAGTCCAGTCCCCCTTGCACTTCCAAGGAGATTTCACTATAATCACAAAGATTACAAATGCTCAATACTCTCTAAGCATGAGACTTCTCAAAAATGCTCAAGCACACACGCAAGAGTCTTCCAATGCTCAAGCACTAAGCAAGAGTCTTCTAATGCTCAAGCACGCAGGCAAGAGGCTTCTGATCAAACAAAAATACAATGAATTAAGTTTGACTTGAACACTTGATATACAATTAGTGGTGTTCACAATACAATACAATAAAGACTCTAGACTTTTGAATTTCTAAGATGTATCAAATCAGTGCAGAAATTCAGTGTGCTTTGTAGAATTAAATTGACAGAGTTTTTGCGCTTTTTAACTTGTGTATCTCTCTCTTTTATCTTCAAGTCTTCACTCCTTTATATAGAGGCGTGAAAGAGACGTTGAGATAATTAGCACGTCTAAAGAGTCGTTTGAAATCCTTTGATCATTCACCAGTAATCCTTTGCCTGATTTGGGTGTAGTCCTTTGAAGAATTAGCTTCAAATTCATTCCCATCTTGAAGGCACAAATTTTGCAGGCATAGTTGTTGTCTTGTCTTGTAGCGTGGACAAAACAGAGTAGTGGAGGTAGTGGTTGTACACTTGTACTTTGTCAACTCTGTTAACGAAGGACAAATGCTCAGCTCTATCCAAATGACCGTTGATACCTCCCTTTCAATTCTTCGTTCTTCTTAGATAAGGTTGAAATGAGAAACAGCTACTTTGGATCTTCAGTTTGAATATATGGATTAAATGTAGCTTCTGGTGATGATTTCGCGTCTGATGAAAACCTTGCTTCTGATTACCTTCTGCTTCTGATGACGTCATCACTTCAGATGCACTTCAGCTTCAGACGCAGTTTTCTTCAGATGCTTAGAATTTCTTTTTCTTTCCATTGTTCTTCCAAGACCTATTGAAATAACTTGACTAGCCTTTGGTCCTGTACACTTGAACAATTATTAGCAATAACCAATTGACAATTTTTAATACCTTGTTATCATCAAAACTTATTAAGGTTCATTGTGAAACACATTTTGTTCCAACAATCTCCCCCTTTTTGATGATGACAAACAATAGTATTTAAAATGTTCAATTGTTGTTAATCTAATTAATAAGTTGACTTCTGGGATAGAGGTTTGTAAGCTCCCCCTGAGTCCAATAGATCTTTAAGGTGAGGTTTGTAAGCTCCCCCTGAGTTCTATTCTTATTAATTAAATTTCAGTAAAAAAAATACTCATAACATATCAGAAGTATTAAAAGGTTTAGAAGTGGTTCTGTTTAGCACTTGGCTCTTCTTCTGGCTGTTCAGCTTGATCTTCTGTGCTACCTTCAACAGCTTTCAGATCCCTTGCTCTCTTGTTTCTGATGGTTTGAAGAGCAGCTTCCCTAGCATCAGATTTCTTGACATTCTGTTTCTGAACATCTTATTCAGAAGCAGGAGCTTGTTCAGAAGCAACAGCTTGTTCAGAAGCAGAAGCACTAGCTTTGGATTTCTTTGGCTTTGGTGCTGCAACCTCAACCTTTGTCTCTTTTCTTGTCCTCTTGGAAGGTTTCCTTTTCGCTTCTTCTTCTTCCAAGTACTCTTCCTTAGTAAGAGGTTTGCTTTTTGATTTTCTGCTCTTGGCAGCAGGAAGAACACCTCCAAACATTTGTTCAGGAACATCTTTCAGACTGATCTTTTCTCTTGTCCTTTCAAAGTGATCTCTGATAAAGTTCATCTGAACGTCCAGAGGATCTTGCTTACAGATGGGGGGAAAGTTGGGAATCAAAGCTGATTTGGCATCAGATGCCTTCATATCTGTGGGTAGCTTCTTAAGGTCTTTTACATCAACCAGATGCATGGACCTCAAAGTTTCTCCATTGATAATTTTTCCTCTAACAGTTCCCAACTGTTCATCTGTGAAGAAGTTTGCCTCCTTCAACATCTTGATGATTCCTCCTTGATGAAGAATCTCAAAGAGTAGCCTTCCATAGGGTACCCAACACCTATTCTTCAGCTGGCTCTCTCTGAGCTGATGTACCATATGCCTGAAGATGTATCTGGGCACATTAGCCTTTACACCAGTTAAGAAAAAGTGTAAAAGGATTTTGTGTTCCAGAGAAGGTTGATCACTACCACCACCTTTTGGTAGTAGGTTGTCATTCTGAATTTTCAGCATCACCTTGGTCTTGGCATTCATATCAGCATAGGCAAAGTCCTTGACCTTGTTGTAGAGTGTTTTGTTCACAATATCATTCCAGGGGTTGTCTTTGGGTTTAGTGATTCCAGCCTTATAATCTCCTTCTGCTGGTCTTCTGAGGACGAAAGCAATCACATCCTCATTGATCCATACAGGAATCCCCATGATGCTTGAACGTATCTGGGTTTTAGTGAATGGTTCCAAGCCCATTTCTTGTCTTGATTTACCCTTGAGTTCTGGATAGAGAAGGACTTTTTCATCTTCTTCCATCTTAGCAGCATCTCTATCAAAGATACTGGCTCTAACCCAGAAATGATGTATCAAAGTTTGATAGGTTGGTCCGTTCAGAAAGTTGAAGTAGCTTCCCAAGCCTTGCACTTCATAGAAACTTCCAATATCGCAGTTATGAGCGGCCAAGGAAGCAAAATCTACTGGATTCTCTGATTGAATCTTTAAATCCCATTCCTCCAAGGACATGGTTCTTCCCTTAATCACGTAGGCAGGAGCCTCTTCTTGTTGCATGTTAGATGATGAACCAGGTGCAGAACTTGAAGATGCCATTTGATTGATTGAAGATTGAAGAGGGTTTCTAGGGTTTTTGAAGTTTCTTAGCAGCGAAGGTTTGAAATGAAATGAGAGTGTGAGTTGTGAAGTGAGTAGTGTGTGTTTTTGCTTAAGTGTATTTATCAAAACGTTTGCAATTCAAAAGAGACAAACAAACATAGCATTAATGACAAATTGGGGGCGCGTGTTAGTACGTTTAAAAGCAAATAAAACATCATTTCCCTTTTTGTTATACTCCAATACAAATAGACCATGTCAGAAACTTTTCAGAAAACTAACCTTTGGGTAATGGGACAGCTGTTACAAAAAGTAACTGCCAACGTTCCCACTAGCCAGCCATTCAGAAGCAAAGAATACCGCTTCTGAAGTTTTAGTGCTGACATCATCTTCAGAAGCACATTTTCCTCAGAACCTCAGTTAAGAGCTTCTGATGGACTAAATGCTTCTGAATGGACTTCAGAACCAAACTTCTTATTCAGAGGCAAGCAAATTTTCAATCAGACACAAAGTGCATGTTCAAATTTTTCTTAATAAAATCAAATCTTTCAACAGATAAAGGTTTTGTAAATATATCAGCCCATTGATGTTCAGTATCAATGAATTGTATATCTAAAATTCCTTTTTGAACATAGTCTCTGATAAAATGGTGTTTGATCTCAATATGCTTGGCTCTAGAATGTAGAATTGGATTCTTAGACAAACAAATAGCAGTAGTATTATCACAAAAGATGGGAATACTGTTAGCATTAATCTGATAATCTTCCAACTGATGTTTCATCCAAAGTAGTTGTGTGCAACAACTTGCAGCTGAAATGTATTCTGCTTCTGCTGTAGACATAGCAATAGTTGCTTGTCTTTTGCTTGCCCAGGATATCAGATTCTCTCCCAGGAATTGACAATTTCCACTGGTTGATTTTCTTTCAATCCTATCACCAGCATAATCAGCATCACAGAATCCAACCAACTTATAATCTAGAGATTTCCTATACATGAGTCCAAGATTAGTTGTTCCTTTCAGATACCTGAAGATTCTCTTAACTGCAGTTAAATGAGATTCTCTAGGATCTGATTGAAATCTTGCACACAAGCATACACTGAATAAAATATCAGGTCTAGATGCAGTGAGGTATAACAGAGAACCAATCATACCTCTGTATAGCTTCTGGTCTACTATTGTTCCAGTATCTTCTTTGCTTAAGGTGCAGGTTGGATGCATTGGAGTGTTCATCACTTTACAATCTTCTAGCTTGAACTTCTTCAGAAGCTCCTTTGTATATTTTGTTTGATGAACATATACTCCTTCTTTTCTTTGATTGATTTGAATTCCAAGAAAGAATTTCAATTCTCCCATCATGCTCATTTCAAATTCAACCTTCATTAGCTTAGAAAATTCTTTGCAAAGAGATGCATTAGTAGAACCAAATATTATATCATCAACATATATTTGCACAATCAAAATGTCTTTCTTAAGAGTCCTTCTGAAGAGTGTAGTGTCAACTTGTCCTCTTTCAAAATCATTTTTAATTAAGAAATTACTTAGTCTATCATACCAAGCTCTGGGAGCTTGTTTCAAGCCATATAGTGATTTCTTAAGTTTATAAACATGGTCAGGATGCTTAAGATCCTCAAACCCAGGAGGTTGTTTAACATACACTTCTTCTTCAATGACACCATTAAGAAAAGCACTTTTGACATCCATTTGATATAATATTATGCCATGATTAATTGCATAGGATAGAAGTAACCTGATTGCTTCCAATCTTGCAACTGGAGCAAATGTTTCAGTGTAATCAATGCCTTCTTGTTGACTGTAACCTTGAGCAACAAGTCTGGCTTTCTTTCTGGTTACCTCTCCTTGCTCATTCAGCTTGTTTCTGAATACCCATTTTGTTCCAATAATGTTCTTCTGATAAGGTCTGGGTACCAGATCCCACACATCATTTCTCTGAAATTGATTTAGCTCTTCTTTCATAGCTAATATCCATCCATCATCTGAGAGAGTTTCTTCAACAGTTTTAGGCTCAATTATTGAAAGCAAACCTATCAAAGATTCTTCTTGTCTGAAATGAGATCTTGTTCTTCTAGGACTATCTTTGCTTCCAATGATTAGCTCCTCAGGATGTGAGGATTTGTGCTTAAATTTAGGTTGAATAACCTGCCGAGTGTTATCTTGAATATCCTCAGAAGCATTTTCATTCTGTATTACTGGACTAGGTTCTGCTTCTGAAATAGACTCAGCTTCTGGAGTAGTTTCAGCTTCTGGACTAGATTCTGCTTCTGAATGCTTTTCAGAATCAGAAGGTTGATCAGATTCTGATGCATCTTCAGAATCAGTTGTACCTGCATTACTTTCACTTTGCTCTGGGGTTTTACTTCCAGGCTCTCTATCATCAAATTTAACATGCATAGATTCTTCAACACAATGTGTTTCTGAATTATACACTCTGTACGCCTTTGACCTTTCAGAGTAACCTAAAAAGATTCCTCTTTGAGCCTTGGCATCAAATTTCTTCAGATAGTCTTTAGTGTTTAGAATGTAACAAGTACATCCAAACTGATGAAAGTAAGAGATATTGGGTCTTCTTCCTTTAAAGAGTTCATATGCAGTTTTCTCCAACATAGGTCTGATATAGATCCTATTTTGAATATAACATGAAGTATTAACTGCTTCTGCCCAGAAATGTTTAGCTAAATTGTTTTCATGGATCATGGTTCTGGCCATTTCTTGTAAGGTTCTGTTCTTTCTCTCTACAACCCCATTTTGTTGTGGAGTTCTAGGAGAAGAAAATTCATGGAGAATCCCATGTTTTTCACAAAAAGATTCAAATGGCTCATTTTCAAATTCACCACCATGATCACTTCTGACTTTCAAAATTTTCAATTCTTTTTCAGATTGTATTTGAGTGCAGAAGCTGCTAAACACTTCACATGCATAGTCTTTACTTTTAATGAATTTTACCCAAGTCCATCTGCTGTAATCATCAACAATGACTAATCCATATTTACTTCCATATAATGATGCAGTGTTAACTGGTCCAAAAAGATCAATATGGAGTAATTCTAAGGGTCTTGAGGTTGATACAATGTCTTTGGATTTGAAAGAACTTTTCACAATTTTCCCTTTCTGACATGCACCACAAAGTGCATCTGAATGATAATCAATGTTAGGCAATCCTTTGACAAGTTGTAACTTGCTAATTTTAGAAATTAATCTCCAATTAGCATGTCCCAATCTTCTATGCCATACCCACTTTTTATCATTCAATGACAGTAGGCAAACTACCTTCTGATCAGCCAGATCAGAGAAATTAATTTTATAGACATTCTCAACTCTCTTTCCCTTGAATGTAATGGATTTGTCATCCTTGTTGACTAGCGTGCAGTTGGTCTTACTGAACATTACATCATACCCATTGTCACAAAATTGACTAATGCTCAATAGGTTATGCTTCAGACCATCTACTAGCCACACATTATTAATTGAAATGGAGGAGTTACCAATAGTACCTGTACCAATGATTTTTCCAGTTTGGTTGCCACCAAACTTCACTTCTCCTCCATCTTTCATGGTGAGGGTAAGGAACAAAGCTTTCTCTCCAGTCATGTGCCTTGAACATCCGCTGTCTAGGTACCATGACCTTTGTTTCTCTTTTTCCCTTAGGCACACCTGCAGTTTTAACCAATTCAGATTTAGGTACCCATATCTTCATGGGTCCTTTTGGGTTAGTTCTGGAGGTTTTACTTTTCCTCCCTTGTACCTAAAGGTGAGTGCTGGATAGCTTCTGATCATTCAATACTTTAGGTTTAACAACTTTGGGTATTGTTTTCTCAGAAGCAGTAGCTGCTTTGTTCTTCTGATCCTTTGGCTTTGGGATTTTAGATTCTGGTTTAATCAGATTCTGAGGAACAGGTTCTGATCTTTTCAGAATTTTAATCTTTTGAGTCTTAGGATCAGATTTTGTCATAACCTTAGACTTGAGTTTTTCTGGCTTTGATGTGATCTTAGCCTTCGAACCAGAAGCTTCAGGTTCTGACTGAACAGCAGTTACAGCATCTGTACCTTCAGGCACAAAGGTGGATTTCAATCCATCCTTGATACAATCACAGTAGCTTTTGAGACTGTATTCTTTGGATTTCTCCTCAGAATATCCAATCCCTTTGCCATTGTTCTTGTATGTGCTGTAGATCATAGAAGCAACTTTGCTTCTGTCTATTCCAGCCATAATAAAATCATCCAAGGCAATCTCATGTTTATTGCCTGAACCTTTATCACATTTTTCTTGTAGCTTCTGACAAAGAATCTTGAGTCTATCTTCATATGTTGTTGATATGAGGTTAAACCCTTTGAGTTCTTCTTCAGAAGCTTTCAGTTCCAATAGAGTTGTCTTTTGTTGTTTCATCAAATCAACATATTTTTCTTTTAAATCTGTCAACTCATTTGTTCTGTGTTCAAACAGTGATAAAAGTTCTTTTAGAGAATCAACAAGTTCTTGTCTAGGAATTTTGGAATATACCTCATTTTCATCTTCTGAATCTGATTCAGCTTCTGATACTGCTTCTGATGATACTGTTGCCACTAACCCCATGGCTGCCTTAGCATCATCATCTGCTTCTTCTTTATCAGAACCAGATTCACTATCCAAATCTTCCTAGGTCGCCATCAAGCTCTTTTTGATTTGCTTTCTGAATTTACTAGAGCTGAAGCTTGATTTCTTGGATTTGCCTTTATACTTCTCCTTCTGAAGATCAGGGCAATCAGCAATGAAATGACCAGACTTCTTACAATTGAAGCATCCCTTCTGATCTTCTTTCTTGGAGTTCTTGTAGCTACCTCTCTTGCTCAAAAATTTCTTCTGCTTCCTTGCCAGATGCTCAAGCTTGTTGGACAACATAGCCATCTTTACAGATTGATCTTCATCATAATCTCCATCAGGTGATTCTTCTTCAGATTCACTGGCTTTGTAGGCTTTGGAAGATTTTGAAGTCTTTCCTTTAGATGGTAAAGCAATGGATTTACTCTTCTTAGAGGTTTCATGCTCATTTAAACTCATTTCATGCACTTTGAGTGAGCTAACAAGATCTTCAACACTTAAAGTATTTAGATCCTTAGCTTCCTCAATAGCAGTTACTTTGGGTCTCCATCTTGAAGGCAAGCTTCTCAAAATCTTACTAACATGATCAGAAGCAACATAGCTTTTCTTCAGTATTTGCAATCCAGAAACTAAAGTTTGAAATCTTGAGTACATTTCTTCTATACTCTCATCATCCTTCATTCTGAAAAGTTCATACTGATGAACTAGCATCAAAGCTTTAGCCTCTTTCACCTTCTTGTTGCCTTCAAAGTTGGCACATAGTGAAGCAAACATAGCCTTCGCAGTAGATTTGTCACTCATCTTCATGTATTCGGTGCGACGTATAGAAGCCACAATGATTCCTCTGATCTTGTGGTGTTTCTTATAAAGCTTCTTCTGAGCAGGAGTATGTATTCTTCTGTCTATAGCAGCTCCTTCTTCATCTAAATCCAGATCATCAACTCCATCTTCCAGTATGTCTCATAGCTCTTCATCCAATCCCATGATAAAGCTGTACATATTTGTTTTCCACCATGAAAACTCTTCTGGATCTCCATTAAACTTTGGAGCTTTTCCAGATTCTGTTTTCTTGTCAGCAGTATCATAGTCATGCTTGACACTTGTGTATTTTGTAGTAACTGATTCCTCTCCTCCAGACATGTTTTTCTTTTGGATCTTGAACTGTCACACGGTTAAGTGCTTATGATAACAACGCAAGCTCTGATACCAATTGAAGGTGTGAAAAACACAAGGAAGGGGGGGGGGGGTTGAATTGTGTTTTCTTTTTCTCTCTAAAAAATACTTCTTCTGATAAAACTTCAGAAGCAGTTTGTGAATGCTTCTGATGAAACGATCAGAATCAGATATGCAGCGGAAAAGATCAAAGCAGAGAAAAGAAAAGCAAGACACAAGCAGTTATTCTGGTTCCTTCCACAAATCGGAAGTAGTCCAGTCCCCCTTGCACTTCCAAGGAGATTTCACTATAATCACAAAGATTACAAATGCTCAATACTCTCTAAGTATGAGACTTCTCAAAAATGCTCAAGCACACACGCAAGAGTCTTCCAATGCTCAAGCACTAAGCAAGAGTCTTCTAATGCTCAAGCACGCAGGCAAGAGGCTTCTGATCAAACAAAAATACAATGAATTAAGTTTGACTTGAACACTTGATATACAATTAGTGGTGTTCACAATACAATACAATAAAGACTCTAGACTTTTGAATTTCTAAGATGTATCAAATCAGTGCAGAAATTCAGTGTGCTTTGTAGAATTAAATTGACAGAGTTTTTGCGCTTTTTAACTTGTGTATCTCTCTCTTTTATCTTCAAGTCTTCACTCCTTTATATAGAGGCGTGAAAGAGACGTTGAGATAATTAGCACGTCTAAAGAGTCGTTTGAAATCCTTTGATCATTCACCAGTAATCCTTTGCCTGATTTGGGTGTAGTCCTTTGAAGAATTAGCTTCAAATTCATTCCCATCTTGAAGGCACAAATTTTGCAGGCATAGTTGTTGTCTTGTCTTGTAGCGTGGACAAAACAGAGTAGTGGAGGTAGTGGTTGTACACTTGTACTTTGTCAACTCTGTTAACGAAGGACAAATGCTCAGCTCTATCCAAATGACCGTTGATACCTCCCTTTCAATTCTTCGTTCTTCTTAGATAAGGTTGAAATGAGAAACAGCTACTTTGGATCTTCAGTTTGAATATATGGATTAAATGTAGCTTCTGGTGATGATTTCGCTTTTGATGAAAACCTTGCTTCTGATTACCTTCTGCTTCTGATGACGTCATCACTTCAGATGCACTTCAGCTTCAGACGCAGTTTTCTTCAGATGCTTAGAATTTCTTTTTCTTTCCATTGTTCTTCCAAGACCTATTGAAATAACTTGACTAGCCTTTGGTCCTGTACACTTGAACAATTATTAGCAATAACCAATTGACAATTTTTAATACCTTGTTATCATCAAAACTTATTAAGGTTCATTGTGAAACACATTTTGTTCCAACAAACTCTCCTCCTCATCAAAATCTTGCTCATCATATATGCACTTGTAAGAGACTTCTTTCTTGTCAACTTCTATTTTCACCAAACATGAATTCAATTGATTATAAAATTCATCTTCTTGTTGAATCTTCAATCAACACCCATTTGATTCAAACAATATTCTTTTTCTATCTATTTTGAGCTTGTGATACTACTGTTTTGATATTCTACCAATGAGTATATATATGCACTTGTAAGATACCTCTTTAATGTCAACTTTTGTGAAAAGACTTAAGTGCAAACATCAGTAGATCACTATTCATAAAACTTAATGTTTATTCCATAAGGTTTGTTATCATTAAAACATTCACCAAAGAGATTTTTGTTTCAACACTTTGTCCTTCATCTTGAAATTCTCTTATTGTTGAACGAGCAAATTTGTTTTTGTTGCCTTCACTTGATGATTACCTTAATATGTATGGCACATGGAGTAAAATATGCTTAGTATTGGGAAAAATCCATGTCCCACATCGTATAGATTAGACTCTTGATAAGAGTTTATTTAGAGGAGACAACCCTCACCTTATAAACCGATTTTTAAGGTTGAGTTAGGCCCCCAATTTCATCATGGTATCAGAGCCTGTCGATTTCAAGGGCCACCTACCAATACACGCACCAAGCCCAAAGAGTGTTGCTAGACATGACGGCCCACACCAAAGCCCAAAGAGTGCAGGGCGTGACGGGGGTGTATTTGGAAAACCCATGTCCCACATCAGATAGATTAGACTTTTGATAAGAGTTTATATAGAGGAGGCAACCCTCACCTTATGAACCGGTTTTTAAGGTTGAGTTAGGCCCCAATTTCATTATTGGGAAAAACCCATGTCCCCCACATCAGATTGATAAGACTCTTGATAAGAGTTTATATAAAGGAGACAATCCTCACCTTATGAACCGGTTTTTAAGGATGAGTTAGGCCGCCAATTTCATTATGGTATCAGAGCCTGTCGATTTCAAGGGCCACCTACCGATTCACACACCAAGCCCAACGAGTGCTGCTGACGTGACAACCGATTCATGCACCAAAGCCCAAAGAGTGCTGGGCGCGACCGAGGTGGATTGGGAAAAACCCATGTCCCACATCGGATAGATAAGAATTTATATAGAGGAGACAATCCTCACCTGAACCGGTTTTTAAGGATGAGTTAGGCATTTAATTTCATTACTTAGCTGTAGATTTATCTCCAATATTTTTGAACACTGGAAACGAAATTTTATTGACCAATATCGTTCTAGCTTTGTGTCTTTTGTAGATCTTATTTTATCATCTTTCAAAGCCTTTCTATTTATCATAGTTCTTTCCTTGTCCATTGAAATGGTAATACCGTATTCTATGATGTGTCATGGATCCTCATCTTCGATGATTCAAAGCCTTTCTATTTATCATAGTTCTTTCCTTGTCCATTAAAATGGTAATACCATATTCTATAATGTGTCATGGATCCTCAACTTGGATGATATAAAAATTGTACAATTTGCTTTTCAACATGACAAATTGTTCGGCATCTCGATTAATTAAATGTAGGAGGTGTATATAAAAAGGAATCATTTTTGGTAAAGGACACATGTTTTTCTCTAACACGGTTAAGTATTAACTATATAGACTTTGCTCTGATACCGACCACTGAAGACGAGAAAAATACAAAAATAGATGGTTTGAATTAATTGTGCTTTTTTTATTTGTGATTCTTTTTAGTTAACTGGGGCGAATGCTTGTATAAGAAAGGGATAACTATAGCTATTTAAAAAAAAATAAAATTATTGAATTAGTAGATATATTTTTATATTTAGCTACCCCAAATTCGATTTTAGGTATAATAACATTTTTTTGACTTAATGATATAGTGCGGTCTTCTTTTGAGTCGAACTTCGGTTTATCTGACCCCATCTCCCCGAAACTGAAGAATCAACACTAAAAAAATTAGTATTATATTTTATTTAACAAAAAAAAAATACGACAACAACAACAGCAACAATATTTTAATATGTTACTATTAGGCCAAACATATATCATATAGGCCCACCGTCCACCCATTGTTATATTAAAATTATAATATAATTAATTTAGTAGTAAATAAATTGGGCAAATGAAAGGAAACACTATTTTATTTACACTCAAAAAGACATTACAAATCAATTTAGCTCATAGACAATTATGAAGGGATTTGAGCTTTTAAAGGGTCGCCAAGTGAGACTTTCATAAATAACTACTGTCATATTTTATTTGTTAGATACAATCTTATATTTACTTTTATGAAGGTCTTTTTTGTTTTTATTTTTTTGTTTATTGGTTAAATTTACTTTTAATTTAAAAAAAAAATATATATGCGGCCATCTCATAAATATATTGCTAGCTTCGTCGTTTTTGATTAAGATAGAAGAGATTCATATCATCTCATCTAACCACCTTTGAGTTAAACGTATCCATTTTTTTAAAAACTTTTTTAAATATAGACTATTCTTACAAAATGCAATAGTATGAAAGACTAAAAGTACCATTAAAATTTAATAGCAAATAAACTTGAAAACTCATGATTTTATAGGATTACAAGACATAATGAACCCTTGTGAAATATTAAGGGACAGAATATTAAATTTTGTTCACATTGATCAATTGACTAAATACATATTAAGGAACTAAATGGGTGGATAATATGATATTAAGAAATCTTTAACTTATTTTGCATTATTTTGGATCAATACGATAACTGCATCTTTTACACTTTAATTGACTGACTTTGTATTAAAAAAAGGGTTCAAGAGCTTGTTTTGCACATGGTTGATAAGTTGAATAAACTATGTATAGTGCGGTCTTCTTTTGATTAGAAAAATGAACGCCAAAGCTCCTTTAATGACAGATTGGTCATTGCATTTCCATCTTTACTAATCCAAAACTTAATTGCAGAATAATCTTTAAACATTTGAAGCACTAATTCTGTGACTTAAACATGGTTTGCACTGAAAAAGGGAAACCTCAAGTGTTGCTTTTCTTCACATACTTGTCCTTATGGTGTAATACTATTTCTACCTATGTCAATGCAGAAAATACTGATAGTATGAAGCCAGGAGATATACTGAATGCCAGTGCCACATCTACGTTGTGTTCTAAACAAGGTAGATATTGCATGAATTTTAACCAAAATACGGATTTTGACAACCTCACTTATCTCAGCATATTTGCCAAAGGGAAAGATAATTGGTTAGTCTGGATCGCTAATAGAGACCAACCTGTTGACATGGATTCTGCAGTGTTATCACTGAACCAATCTGGTGCACTCAAAATAGAATCCAAAATCGGTGAACCAATAATCCTGTATGCTTCACGTCAACATTCTAACAATAGTAGTAATATTGTTGCCACCTTGTTGGATACAGGTAACTTTGTGTTGAAAGATATTCAGAAGAACATTGTTTTGTGGCAAAGTTTTGATCATCCAACCGATAGTTTGCTCCCTGGGATGAAATTAGGTGTGAATCGTAAAACTGGTGAAAAATGGTCACTGGTTTCAAGCATTAGCGATTCAAGCCCAGCTTCTGGTACATTCAGGCTTGAGTGGGAACCCACAAGAAAAGAATTGGTCATCAAGCATAGAGAAAAAGTATATTGGACAAGTGGAAAACTGCTGATAAACAATACATTTGAGTATATATCTGGAGAAGACTTTGAGGTCAATGTTGTGTCTAATAAGGAAGAAGAGTACTTCACATACTGGCCAAATGAAGACGGTTTTACCAAATGGACTCTATTACAAACTGGCCTACTGATAAACAGTGAAGGACGTGACATAGCAAGGGCAGATTTGTGCAATGGGTTCAATACTAATGGAGGGTGCCAAAAGTGGAATGAACTGTGCAGGAATCCTGGTGATATGTTTGATAGCAAGTTAGTTTACGTTAATGAAAATATGGTATACGATATAGCAAATACTAATTATGGCATAAATGACTGCGAAGAAATATGCTGGAGTAACTGCAGCTGTTTTGGATTCAGAAACTTTTATGGTAATGGAACTGGTTGTCTCTTCTTGGTATCAACTGAAGGTCTTAACATTGCAAGCAGTGGTTATGAGTTATTTAACATTCTGGTTAAGAACACCGATCCCAAAGGTATTTATATCTCTAACTACAATTATTGTATTTGAACAAGTAATTCACTAAAATATATAACTCAAATCAGTTCCTTGTTTTAGTATCGAACAAGAGGATATGGATTTATATTGGAATTGGGACTCTTACGCCATTTGTGGGGCTTTTCATTGTGCTCTTAGCAGTAAGGAAACGAAGACATGTGCTTCGAGGTATTTACATTTGATCAAATATTATATTTAGTACCTAATTATAACAATCCCTTAATATTTCATTTTTCACCTTCATGTAAACAGAGAGGGAAAGAATGAGAATGCAGATTGAAGATCTAGAAGGTTCAAGGCAATACTCTGATGGTGATGATCTAGAAGGAGATTTGAGCAACGGAGATGACTTAAAAGTGTTTACCTATTCATCAATAATTGTGGCAACCAATGGCTTTTCATCAGAAAACAAGTTAGGACAAGGTGGCTTTGGACCTGTTTTCAAGGTGACCCTTTTTTTATAGTTTTTCTGAGATGAAACAGTTGCGATTATTGAGTCATCGGTTTTTTAATATGCTTTTAAATTCAACACAGGGAATTCTACCTTCGGAGCAAGAGGTAGCTGTGAAGAAACTTTCAAAAACATCTGGACAAGGAATGACTGAGTTTAGAAATGAATTAACACTCATTTGTAAGCTTCAGCATACAAATCTTGTTCGGCTAATCGGTCATTGCATTCATGAACGAGAGAGAATGTTGATCTATGAGTATATGCCCAACAAAAGTTTGGACTTCTTTTTATTTGGTGAGATATATTGATTGCTACAATTTCTTAAGGTTGTGTATTGAATATTTGGGTGACCTTTATTTCAGCAATAAAAACAGATAATTGATATTAATTAAGAAGAGAAATTTAAGTTTCTTGATGTAGAGAACTAAAATTTATTGATATATCTAACATATTTTATGGTTGTTTAATATTTATTATAATACATCTTCTCATGACATTATATTTCTTTCTTTTTGTGTGTGAGAAGATTCCAATAGAAGAAAAATGTTAGATTGGAACAAACGCTTTAGCATAATCGAAGGAATTGCTCAAGGACTACTATACCTTCACAAATACTCAAGACTTCGAATTATCCACAGAGATTTGAAGGCTAGTAATATTCTCCTTGATGAAAATATGAACCCAAAAATTTCTGATTTTGGTGTGGCAAGAATGTTCACAAAACAAGAAACTGAAGCAAATACCAACAGAATTGTTGGGACATAGTGAGTTTTTCGTGTTCTCTTTTGCATCTAAGTTCCAGTAATAATTGTGTAAACCGAATCTTTTGTAATGTCGATAATATTTTTTGTTTCATAGTGGTTACATGTCTCCTGAGTATGCGATGGAAGGAGTATTTTCTACGAAGTCTGATGTGTATAGCTTTGGAGTGCTGCTCCTTGAAATTATCAGTGGTAAAAAAAACAACAGTTTCTACTCTGAAGACAGACCAATTAATCTAGTAGGACATGTATGGGAGCTATGGAAAGAAGGTGCGGTTCTTCAGTTGGTGGATCCATTACTAAATGAGTCGTTTTCTGAGGATGAAGTGCTGAGAAGTGTTCATGCTGGTTTATTATGCGTAGAAGAAAATGCGGATGATCGTCCCACCATGTCCAATGTTATAGCAATGTTAACTAACAAAATAAAAGTGGATATTTTGCCTAAGAAACCAGCATACTACGGTGGAACAAGAGTTTTTGAGGAAGAAACTTACGGCGAAGATGTGGATGTAGATTCCACGTATGAAAACTCTTATTCACATGTACAAAATATAGATAGTTCCAGCGAAGAAATCACTAAATTAATCTAATAAACATTTGCGCTATTCGTAGAATTAAAATGTTTTATTTGTTTTGCCTTCCCGAGTGTTGATCCCTTGGGAAGACATTGAATGTATTTGAAACAATTGCGATACGATATTTAACCAAAATTCCCTTTCATACAATAACATTGACGGTACTTTCAATCCTTGGCCAAAGATCATCCCACTCCTTTGTCTCTCAGTTACATTCGATTCAAGTTCAAATGTTTTATGCTCAAGAAATTTTATATTCATTGTGTCTAATTGATTACGTTACAATTCAACATTAGTTTTGTGTGACATTATCTACCATAAGTGAAGGTTCAATTCAGTCCTTCAGATTTTTTGATTGAGCCAATTCAGTCCCTGACAAAAATTAAACCTAAATTAGTCTCTTATATTTTCGAATGGAGGATAAATTAGTCCTTAACTCATTGTATTAGAGAGACTAATTTGTTTCTAAAATAAAAAGAGGGATATGTTAGAATTTCTTCTAATATTTTGTGTGCTGCAATCAATTGTAGGTTTTGGTTTTCACAAAAACGAACTGATGTTGTGATACATTTGATGATGCTTAGGCCCTAATAAAAGTTATCGATAGATAATGAGTATTTGGACACTTAATATGATTTGTGTAAATACAAAGTGTAGGCCCGAAAGTTAGGGCTCATGATTGGTAGTACCTAAGGTTGCATGATTATAAATAGAGAGGTTAGGTCCCCATTGCCACCACTCTGACTATTCTCCTCATTAGTAGTTCACCCCATTGAAAACCTTAAGTTTGGAGCATGTGAAAGGAAAAGGGAGACTCTTGTCCCGACGAGTACGGTAATCATAGTTTTTAAGTAAATGTGATCTTGGTGATTTAATTTTAACATGATAGACTAATTTGGAACTATATTGTTTTTGTAAGGGACTGAACTGACTCACAAAAATATTAGGAGTGATTGATTTGCGTCTTCTCTCCTAAAATTAATTAACACGAAAATTCTAAACACATAAGTATTTAGGAAACACAAATGGCTTCTCTAAATTCAAATGCGAAATGAGGGGTGACATAATTTTAAATCCATTTAATTAAATTTTGTGGAATGATTTGAAATTTTAACAAATAAAAAAGTGTGTCTTGAAAATATTAGGGTAAGAGAGTGACTTGTAATCATTATCTTTATTGATTATGGATGGCAATGGATATCTAATGGATAGGGTACAATACCACCCTTCCCATATCCGCGTTTGTAAAAAATATTTGTACCCGAGCTCGTACACTCGTGGGTAACAACTTTAGTACCCTTCCTCATATTCTATGGGCACCTACGTGCCCATACATGTACCCATTACCCGCATTTTAATTATAAAAAGACAATAAAAAACATCACAATTAAAATAAAACTACTATCCTATTTTTTCAAAGCAACTAATAAAATAGTAGAAATAGTAGAAATCGTGGTATTTAGCCAAATAAAAAAACATCTAAAATATTCCTCGAAAATTAAAATAAAAACATTCAAAATACATACAAAAAAGTGCATGCTAAAATAAACATCAAATTGATTTAAATCATAAATTTGTGGTTCGTGAACTTATGAAGGTAAGGGTGAAACAATTATTGTATTAGTTTTTAGTTTTAGGTTTATGTTTAAAGAACTAAAGAAATTAAATAATTGTACAACAAAAAAATGTTTATTATATTATATAAATACTAGACTTTCCACCCGTGCTGCCGCACGGGTCATATACATTGTAGATATAGTAGACAAAAACAAATCTCAATGCATATCAAAGAGAATGAAATATGTGGTCCCAAATATATGCAGATGTTGGAATTCGAACCTCAGACACCACGCTTATTCACCAAAAAAATATTAATTTTTATCAATCGTGTGTTACTTCATTCTTTTGTTAAAATTATATGTCAATATTATATTATTGGTATGTTACTTCATATTTTTCTTTTTTTTTTTGAAAAAATGTTACTTCATTCTTTTGTAAAAATTATATGTTAATGTTATATTATGTACCTAAAAATAGTTCATTCTTAACCTGAACATGTAAAATGTTTTATTTAAATAATTTTCCTTTTATCGAATATTTGGCCTTTACCGTAAATGATACCCTTTAACTGTTTGTTGAAATGTTTCTTCCACCTGTTTATATAGATTGCAAAATTCAGGTGCATTTTGTGGTAAATATTTAACAAAGAGAGTTCAGTTCTAATTTGGATGAAAAGTGTAATATTAACAAAAAAAAATGTTGCTATAATCTTTCAAAACCCTTTTATTCCAATAGGGCGATTTGTTTTGTTGAAGAAATAGGGCGATTTGTTTTGAAGAAATAGGGGAAATAAAGCGATGCCGATTTGCTTTGTTCATGAAAATAGGAGATTAGGTGTGAGCATTAGCGTTGTTCATGAAAATAGAAGATTAGGTGTGAGCATTAGGGTTAAAATGGTAAAATTATGCACCAGGGTTTAGGTTAAAATTAGGGCTCATGAAAATATGAGATTAGGTGTGAGCATTAGGGTTGTTCATGAAAATATAAGATTAGGTGTGAGCATTAGGGTTAAAACGGTAAAATTATGCAACAGGGTTTAGGTTAAAATTAGGGCTCATGAAAATATGAGATTAGGTGTGAGCATTAGGGTTGTTCATGAAAATATAAGATTAGGTGTGAGCATTAGGGTTAAAACGGTAAAATTATGCAATAGGATTTAGGTTAAAATTAGGGCTTACGGGTTACCTTTAATATATAAGAAGATTAGGTGATAGCAATAGGATTGTTTATGAAAATAGGAGATTAGGTGTGAACATTAGGGTTAAAACAGTAAAATTATGCAATAGGGTTTAGGTTAAAATTAGGGCTTACTTGTTAACTTTAATATATAATAAGATTAGGAGAGAGCATTAGGATTGTTCATGAAAATAGGAGATTAGGTGTGAACATTAGGGTTAAAATAGTAAAATTATGCAATAGGGTTTAGGTTAAAATTAGGGCTTACATGTTAACTTTAATATATAAGAAGATTGTTCATGAAAATAGGAGATTAGGTGTGAACATTAGGGTTAAAACAGTAAAATTATGCAATAGGATTTAGGTTAAAATTAGGGCTTACTTGTTAACTTTAATATATAAGAAGATGTATATGCAGGTTGCGAGGTTGAGTAGTATAGTGCCCTTACCCGGATCCAAGCCCATACCCATCAAAGTGGAATTTTACCTATCCATTGCAGGTATTTTTTGCGGGTGTCCATCAAGCCTGGGTCCAATTGCCATCCTTGCTAATATTGATTGTTAATAATATCTTGAAATCTATAAATCCATAAAGTAATTTCAAATACTATAAAATACTGTGGTATAAATTCTTTGAAGTATAAGTTACATATCTTGATAGTATCTTAAAATTACAAGGGTTAAATATAGTGTTTTTTTTCCTCATAATTTGAGCGTGTTTTGGTTTATCCTTTAATATATATTAGATTTCAGTCTTGTAATTTATAGATTATTTGTTTTTAGACCTTCGTAAAATTTGACCGTACGAAATTGAAATTTGACTATACAAAATAGATTATATGGTAGGGGATAACCTAAAATTTGTTCAAATTAGAGGGCAAAAATTCCTTAAATTTTGAAATTTTATGTCATGAAGGTTTAAAAGATGAAGAGCATTTAGATTACAACGCTTGAAATTTAGAAAAACAAAATTAGCGAAGGTAAACCAAAATTCACTAAAATTACAATTGGATAAACACTATTTATATACAAAATTATCAGCAAGGTGGCAAGTGAGTTGCGAAGTGTTGTTCATAAGAAAAGTGCATACATTTTTCATTGCATAGAGCAAGTTTTGAGTACTTATTAGAAACTAAGAAACAACTCCATCAAACAAATATTACAATTGGTTATTACTTTTGGAAAGAAATATTACAAAAAGGCAAGTACGTTGTTTATTTTTTTCTGGCTTGGATCAAGAAAATAAATAGACTCTACAAAAAGATAACAAAGAAATCCACTTTCAAATTTAATATTTAGAATCATAATCAGGTTTGTTTAGAAGAACCACACACTCAGATGATCAATGTTTATATGCACAAATTAATAGTTAAAAAGCTTAATCACATGCCTACAAAGTTAAATATTTCGGTTAAAGCTACTGAGATCACATCATATAGGAAAATCAGATGAAATCTTGAAAACAACTTATAAAAAGAAATCAGGTTTCACCTCAACTCTTTCCTGAAATGAATAGCATAGAGGATCAATTTTATATCTACAATAGATGCATTTAATTGAAATTTTCACTGACAATTAATGGTACAACATTTTAAAATCTTTATTATCAGCAATGTATTCGATAAAATTTTGCGTCGAAAGGATAGATGTTAAAACGACGGAAGATAATTTACTTTAGAAAGTAAAAATACCATGAAACCTGATTAACACATTACACTAAAGGGCATTATAGAGGACCCTGATTTATTCTCATTCTAATCACACCAATTATATTTTATGATGCTTTTCTTGACCCTGATTTATTCCCATTCTAATCACACCAATTATATTTTATGATGCTATATGATTCTACCACAACACAATGAAAATTAAAGCATTGATCAGAAAAAATAAATACCATATTACCATGTTTATATTTCATTCCAATATAGGTACATGCTACTACATTTTTTTTTTGTGAGGACCTACATGCTACTACATTTGTAGTTATAAAATACAGAAACTTCAATACCTCGTCGTAGACGAATCACTCTCCGATTCACTAACCTCTTTCTTAGCAGCCACATGTTTCTTCTCTTCTTCAGAGCTGTTATCATCATCTTCATCGTCAGAATCTGAGCTATCTTTCTTACTCTTTTTTGCAATAGCAGCTTTTGCTGCAGGTTTCTGAGCCAAGGAAAAAAAAAATATTCAATGGGCATTTTAAAAAACAAAATAAAGAAGTTATCAATACAGTAATACTCCCTCCGTCCCATAATATAAGAAAAAAAAACATATTTTCTTTGTCCCAAAATATAAGCAAAAAATACAAATTTTTGTCTTTTTTCAGATTTTTTTTTTGTTTATTCTCATAAAATTAAATGCAAATTACATTCAATTTTCTCTCTCTCTTTCATTTTTTCCATAACCAATAGCAAATGAAAATTGTTTTTACTTATTCCTATAAAACTTTTTTCAAAGAAAACACAATAAACTATACTCCAATTTCTTATATTTTAGTTTTTTTTTAATAAGTGTGATTTTTTTTTTACTTATAATTTAGGACTTTTTTTTTTTTACTTATAATTTAGGACAGAGGAAGTATAAATTAAGATTGATCGTGCAATTAACTTTAAAATGTCCAATACCTTATCTTCTTCGTCAGAAGATTCATCACAGTCTTCATCGGATAAATAAACAATTTTAAATTACTTTATTTTCCTGATTTTAAATGAACATACTTCTCTTCTAAATTTTCCTGAACAAAACTATCACACAACATGATATGAAAAGCATAAGCAAAATTAACAAAAACATGGACCGTGAAATTGGATAAAAGCAATTTAATTCATATGGCAGTTGGAAATTTGTCTTTACCAGTTTCAGTATGTCTATAACCGAAGATTTTATAAAAATTAAGCAAATATAGTAAACTTTAGGCGATTTTATCCCTAAAATTGTATACATTGATCAAATTTGTCCTTGACTTCTACAAATTAGCTTCGTTCCTGAAAATGTAACACATCAATCAAATTGGTCCCTTTGTTAAGTTCAGATGTTAGACAACATTTAGTGACGCGTTAATAAAAAGACGTGACAATCTACGTTTTTTTCACCACACTGCCATGTTTGCAGGAATAAAATTGACTTGCATAATTCTGACTTAACAACAAAAAAGAATATAACTCATGGAGGTTGAAAAGGCTTGAATTTCTAACCTGCAAGCAATACCTCTGCACATTGCAACCGCAACAGCAACAGCCACATGACTTAAATCGGACGCAATAACCTTTCCACGATCTCCTAAAACCCTACCAATGCCAATAGCAAGAGCACCACTTCCAGACCCTAAATCAGCCCAAACCCCTCTTTTCAAATCCTCATTCTTTGAAGCAACATCACAAACCAAATCAACAGTAAGTTCAGTCTCAGGTCTAGGAATCAAAAGCCCTTCTTAAATACAATAATGAGGTGGCACTCAACCACCCTCAACAATTAGGAGATTATTAAAATGCCCTTCGTAAGGGCAAAATGGAAAAATTTGCAGGATTATTATTTAATAGATAGTAAATAGATTAGACTTATTTATGCATAAATTTGTTCAAATGTGGCATCCTTTAAAAGAGTGTTTTACAACTTAAGAGTATTTTATTTTTTTAATGTCAAGGGAAAACAATAAAAAAAACTAAGCAATTCACTGTCTAAAGACCCCAGAAGTATCTCCAAGCAGAGTGATATTTAGCTAAGGAGGAAGAGACATCCACATCTTCAAGGAATTAACATTTTTAGCACCAAACTTAGCCAACCAGTCAATACATTCACGACCTTTTGTCAAAGTAACTTAGAGTTTTTTGTTAACACCGATTTCTAAAAACGATTCTAGTGTTTGCAAAAAGTTCAAATGATCAGCAGTTCAAGAAAAGCATAGGAGAACTTATATGTCAAATCATCACCAAAGACATTAATGTCACAACAAGAGGAGGACGAAGCAAATCATTGTTGTGAATTCGATGAAAAATCACATCAATAACAAACTTGATGTGTGGAGCAAGGGATAGTCAAACAACCAAAACAAAGTGTATGAAAGTTATAATCACAAACGAAAGTAGAAAACAACGAGAGAAAAGAAGAGAGAATACAAAAGAATTTGTTGACCCAGTTCAGTCCAAATTGACCTAATCTGAGGGAGAGAGAAACCCTCCGTTTCACTATAATGATGAGTAACTTTACAAAAGAGATATCAATGGGTTACAAGAATAAGTCTCCCGCCTAATTCTACCCAAAGTCCCAATCTCTTCCCGTGACCAAAAGATTCAATCCTAACAGTGTTTCCCAAGGTGAATCAACCCAACCCTAGTGTTTGTTGCCAAGAGCAAACTCTATACAAACCATCGTTTGATTTCTAAACCCAATTTTGAGTCACTTTAACAACAAGACACTATAAATTTCATCATCTCAACAAGTTATTTCTCTATCAAAATCTTCATATTTCTGATTCATCTCTTGCATATCATTGTAGAAATTACATCGACATCTAAATAGTAAATGATAAATTGTGCAGACAAAATTCAAAACCAGTAATATCTCAAATACATTCAATAGCACACCATGTATTGGTACACCAATAGCGCAATGTTTATTTGATAAATTTAGTAATCACTTCACTGGATATTTCTATGTTTTCTACAAGTGAGAGTTTTCACACGTGGAATCCACACCCACTTCTTCGCCATACGTTTCTTCATCAAAAACTCTTGTTCCACCATAGTATGCTGGTTTCTTAGGAAAAACATCGACTTTAATTTTGTTTGTTAATATTGATATAACATTGGACATGGTGGGGCGATCATCTGCATTTTCTTCTGCGCATAATAAACCAGCATGAACACATCTCAGCACCTCATCCTCAGAAAACGTCTCATTTAGTAATGGATCCACCAACTGAAGAACTACACCTTCTTTCCATAGCTCCCATGCCTATGACATCAATGGTTACTTTTCAGGTCAAAACTAAATCAACATGCATAAAATTCATAAAGGAAGTAGAGAGCGAAATTATCAAGTACATGTCCAACTAGATTAAGTGGTCTGTCTTCACGGTACATGCTATTGCATTTTTCACCACTAACAATTTCAAGGAGCAAGACTCCAAAGCTATACACATCAGACTTTGTAGAAAATACTCCTTCCATCGCATACTCTGGAGACATGTAACCACTGTATGAAACAAAAAATATTATTGATATTACAAAATAGATTATGTTTACACAATTCTCAGTAGAATTTAGATGCAAAAGAGAACATGAAAAACTCACTATGTCCCAACAATTATGTTGGTATTTGCTTCGGTTTCTTGTTTTGTGAACATTCTTGCCACACCAAAATCAGAAATTTTGGGGTTCATATTTTCATCAAGGAGAATATTACTAGCCTTCAAATCTCGGTGGATAATTCAGAGTCTTGAGTATTTGTGAAGGTATAGTAGTCCTTGGGCAATTCCTTCTATTATGGTAAAGCGTTTGTTCCAATCTAACAACTTTCTTCTAGTGGAATCTTCTCACACACAAAAAGAAAGAAATATAATGTCATGTGAAGGTGTATTATATTAAATAGTAAACAACCATAAATATGTTAGAAAGACAAAATAGATGTCATGAGAAGGTATATATATCAATAACTTTTAATTCTCTACATCAAGAAACTTGAATTTCTCTTCTTAATATATCAATTATCTGTTTTTACTGCTGAAATGAAGGATTTATCATAATATAGAATATATTAAGGAAACAGTTGACATCCCTGATTATTCTTTAGACAGACACAAATATTCCATAAACAACCTTAAGAGATTGTCGCAATTAACATATCTCACCAAATAAAAAGAAGTCCAAGCTTTTGTTGGGCATATACTCATAGATCAATATCCGCTCTTGTTCATGAATGCAATGTCCGATTAGCCGAACAAGATTTGTATGCTGAAGCTTACAAATGAGTGTTAATTCATTTTTAAATTCAATAATTCCTTGTCCAGAAGTTTGTGAAAGTTTCTTCACAGCTACTTCTTGCCCTGAAGGTAGAATTCCCTGAATTGAATATAAAAACATTATTAATAAAATGTATGAATCCATAATCTGAACTATTTCATGGTGCAGTTATGATATCTCAATAAACCTAAAAAAGGGTCACCTTGAAAACAGGTCCAAAGCCACCTTGTCCTAACTTGTTTTCAGAAGAAAAGCCATTGGTAGCCACAATTATTGATGAATAGCTAAACACTTTTAAGTCATCGCCGTTGCTCAAATCTCCTTTTAGATCGTCGCCATCACAATATCGTCTAGAAGTTTCAAGATCTTGAATCTGAATCTGCATTCTTATTCTTTCCTCCTCTGTTTATATAAAGGTGAGAAATGAAATATTAAGGGATTGTTATAACTGGGTACTAAATATAATATTTGATAAAACTTAAATACCTCGAAGCACTTGTTTTCGTTTCATTAAAGCTCGGAGCAGAATGGAAAGACCGATAATTAGCATAAGAGTCCCCATTCCAGCGCAAATCCATATCCCCTTGTTAAATACTATAACAAGAAACTGATTTGAGTTATATATTTCAACGAATTACTTGCTTTTCTCTTCTTATACAAATATGAAAAAATGTTCTTGTGGTCAAATACAATAACTGAAGCTAATTTTAAAAAAAATTTACTTTCTCTTGTGCTAGGCCTGCTTCCAGTCAGTCATTTTGGAAAAATAATATTTGCAATATAGTAGTTAGAGTTATACATACCTTTGTGATCAGCGTTCTTAATCAAAATGTAAAAGACGTCGTCACCACTGCTTGCAATGTTAAGACCTTCAGTTGATACCAAGAAGACACAACCAGTTCCATTTCCATAGTAGTTATTGAATCCAAAACAGCTGCAGTTAGTCCAGCACATTTCTTGGCAATCACTTATGCCATAACTAGCATTTTCTATATTGTTTACGATATTGTCATTACTGTAAACGTGCTTGTTATCAAACTTATCACCAGGATTCCTGCAAGCAGGTATCTTGGCTTCACCCCATTTTTGGCACCCTCCGTTAGTGTTATACCCATAACACATATCAGCCCTTGCTATGTCACCAAACTCACCTCCTTCTCTGTTTATCAGTTGCCCAGTTTGTAATAGAGTCCATTTGGTAAGACCGTTTTCATTTTGAGCTGTGTATGCGAAGTACTCATCAGACACAACTTTGACCTTCAAATCTTCTCCAGGTATATTCTCAAATCTATTGTTTTTCATCAGTTTTCCACTTGTCCAATAAACTTTTTCTCTACGCTTGATAACCAATTCTTTTCTTGTGGCTTCCCACTCAAGCCTGAATGGACCAGGAGACAGAATTGTATCACTAATACTTGAAACCAGCGACCAGTTTTCACCAGTTTTACGATTCACACCTAATTTCATACCAGGGAGTAAACTGTCGGTTGGATGATCAAAACTTTGCCACAACACAATGTTCTTCTGAATATCTTTCAACACAAAGTTACCTGTATCCAACAACGTGGCAACGATATAATTACTATTGTTAAAAGGTGGTGGTGAAGCATACAGGATTATTGGTTTGCCAATTTTGGATTCTATTTTTAGCACACCAGAGTAGTTTAGTGATAGAGTTGCTGAATTAATGTCAACAGGTTGGTTTCTGTTAGAAATCCACACTAACCAATCATCTTTCCCTTTGCCAAATATGCTGAGATAAGTGAGGTTTTCAGGATCCGGATTTCGGTTAAAATTCATGCAATATCTACCTTGTTTAGAACACAACGTAGATGTGGCACTGGCATTCAGTATATCTCCTGGCTTCATACTATCAGTATTTTCTGCTTTGACATAGGTAGAAATAGTAGTGCACCACCACAGGCAGAAGTATGTGAAGAGAAGCAAAGCTTGAAGTTTCTCTTGTGCACTACAAAGTACCATGATTGATCTTCAAATGTGGGAACTATATTTTGAAATTCAGATGAAGATGGGAATGGAATGACACTCTAAAGTAGAGCATACTAGTTCACATTCCATCTAAGACAATTTAAATATAAATTTTTTAACAAAAATATCATGTAATTATTTAATTTTCTTCCGTACTAAATTATTTGATTGGTGGGTGTACATTTTCATGTCAGAACTTTCATTTTAAGAGACAAAAAGTTCTATTTACGTACTACCTGAAAGCAACAGATGAGCAGTAAATAATTATTGAACCACTACAAAATGAATGTGTCCCCTATAATTCTTGTGGTACTTGGTATCATTGCTACATACCCCGCCCTAACGCACCCTTAAAGGCCACACATTAAAGCAAGTATACAATTCCATATATCAATACCCTCCATCTTCACTTTCTTGGAGCTCTCTAGAGCCTAGCATTACCACCATATATAAGGCTGTAAAAACAAAAAATCGAATCGAATCAAACTTTTGAAACTGAATTGGTTAATAAAAATTTAGAAACTCTTTACAGCTTATAATAATATATATGATATTAAATCAAATAGAAGGTGAACTCAGTTGGATTGGTAAAGCTTTAAGGTTGCTCTATGCTCTTAGATGGCTCAAAGAGATATTAACCTATGTGAATCCAATTTCTGATGTTATTTTTCTTCGGCTTCGTTCTTTTATCATGTTTAAAGGTTGGTCTTTGTGAGCAAAACCTATTCCAAATACACACTTAGAGATTGAATGTTTGAAGAGATGAATCAGATCTTTGATAAAAGTGGTTGATAGCTACCATAACAATTGTTGTTTTTGTATTTCCAAACTGTTGTATTTGGATTATGATTGAGTCACGACCAGGTCGCTCTCTTTAAGACGTTATCAACCACGCCGCCTCCAGATAAAACAAGCCCAGCTACAACTGTGCAGTTAACTACTGCACTCTGTAGAAAACCGTTCGAGATTTACACGTTCGATATGGTACTAAGACCACTCTTTAATACTGAAATCACTTTAATATGGTATTGTTACCACTCTGTTATGGTGCTGAGACCACTCAAATATGGTGTTAACACCATTCTAACTTTAAGTTCTCCAAACTATCAATTTGGTACTACGACCACTCAAATATAGTGATACCACTGTTTCTCCTTAAATAGAAAAATATTGAAATACTTTTTATATATACCGTTAAGATCATTCTTAATTCCGACGGAACATTGTTATTCCAAATAGGGACTATGATCTTAAAAGTACTCTTTATTCTGAAGGGACATATATTATCAAAGGGACTATGTTTTAAAGACCATTCTTAATTCCGAAGGGACATTAAACCGAAAAGGGACTATGGTCTTAAGAACACTCTTAATTCCGAAGGGACAGAAAAGGAGAAGAAGAAAAGAAAGGCTCGTCAACACAAGTCAAGAAAGGGAGAAGAGAGAAAGAGTTCCCGACAACTCAATGAAATTCTTTGGTGTGTTTTTGAACTAAGTGGAGTCCTCTTTTTATATAGAGATTCTGTAACTGTTTTAGCAAAAATTGCGACAGCAATTACTCTAATGAATAAGATTAAAATGGAGTTTATCCATTAATCAGTTCAACAACACTTGTGGATAAGATCAAAAGAAACTATTGGATTGGAATCAAGGAAATATAAGAAATTCAATTAAATTCTTATTCTTATCACAACTACTATAAGCTAAATATATGGGAAGTGATATTCTCGAATAAAAATAATAATTACTATTATTTTTATCATCATTATCAAGTATTTAAAATTAAATACCGCAATTTAAACACTATTAATGTGTGTGTTCTATTTTATGTGGCACCTCCACACTCTATTTTTTCAATTCACACAACATTAGATCAAAGTATAATTAATTACTTGGTGTTTAGTCTTCCAATTTTTCATCCAACATCACATCAATGTTCCAGCAACAATAGAAGAGATGAATCAGATCTTTGAGCTATTATCAGATTATTTAGAAACACGCTCTCGTCATTTTTTACAAACTCGAAGGTGGAGTTTATTAAGAGACAACCCAATGAAGTTGATCATAGTCTTCCTAGGGCGACTACAGTTTATGCTAGTTTCCCCTTATTTATAGACAATTCGATTATTAAACAAACTTATGTTTTCTGATTATGAGAAAATAGGAAAGGCAACTTCCTATGAATGTTTCACCGTTCAAGGTCAAAAAGTGTAACCATGATATATGGATTATAGTTAATAAAACAGAACAAGTAATAACAAAATTATTGCAGTTACGGGTTTTCGTTCCTTCCACTATATCTTCCAAATAAAAATTGAAATTGAACACAAGCTAGGAAGGCACTATATTTTTCAAACTCAAGCGAGTAATTGCATTGTCTGATAACGTGTTAGATTGTTCGTTGATCTCGTCTATTTACTTTTGGTAGTGTCTAAGGTGATAACAGAGTTTCAGTTGCATTGATGCTTCTTTAATTGATATACATTGACCAAAAGTACACCAAGAAAATTTGATGTGTGGTTTATTTGCTTCTTTAACTTTGGTCACTGTATATCAATTTTCTTGGTTTATTTGCTTCTTTAATTGCATTGTGTGATTTGATTTCTTGGTGTGAATTCGTTGCAAAATCACACCAAGAAAATTTGATGTGTGGAGCAAATAAACCAAGAAATCAAATCAAGTGAGTGACAATATAATTCTAGTAATATAAATAGCAAAAGATAAAGGAAGAAGGAGAACACAAAGAATTTGTTTATCCACTTCGGGCCAATATTAACCTACTCTAGGGGGAGATAGTAGCTCTCTGTTCCAATATAACGATGGGTTTCTTTTACAAAGAGATATCAGAGAATTACAAGAATTAGTCTTCAAACCTAATTTTACCCAAGTCCCGAATCTCTTCCCGTGACCAAGAGACTATATCCTAATAGTGTTTTGTTCAAGGTGAATCCAAACAATCACAAACCTAGTGTTTGTTGTAAAGAGAATTCTCTGTAAACCCTAGTTTGTGTGTTGGCTTTTAAACCCTGTTTTTCCTCACACTTTTCATCTGATACAAGATTTATATTTATAGTGAAAGCATCCTTAAAAAAAGTGGAACAAATCTAGGCCCGAAAATACATTTATGTTTTTCTGTTGTTGCGCAAGATCGGGTGCCGTTTTTAGCAAACCGAGCACCAAAAAATGTTGAGACAGAAGTCTCCAAAACACAACCAAAATCGGGCACCATTTTTCCCAAATTGGGCGCCGATTTTGGAGTTCCAGCAACCATCAATTTTTTAGTCGCTTTCAACATTTCTCCACCTTGACTCTAAATTGGCGATGATACCAATTTAACCATCAATCACTTTGCTGCTCTCTCCAATCCTTCATTTACTCTTCAATGAAGTTGATCAAGTACAAGCAATGCTTGAACCTTGATCTTGGCAATGATTTGATGAACATGTCTGTTGTATTTTCTTTTGATGCCACTTTCTCAACCATGATCTCCTTTGTTTCTATCATGTCTCTAACAAAGTGCAATCATATGTCAATGTGTTTTATTTTTTCATGATATACCTGATGATTTGCCAAATGGATGGAACTCTGGCTATCACAATGTATCTTCACACACCCTTGACTAATCTCCATTTCTCCAATCATACCTTTAAGCCATATGGCTTCCTTGCTCTCTTCAACAAGGGCAATGTACTCAACTTGAGTTGTTGAAAGAGCTACAACATATTGTTGATTTTCCTTCCAAGTTACTATTGTACCGAACAATGTAAATACAAATCCTGACAAAGATTTTCTAGTGTCTACTTTACCTGCATAGTCCACATCCACATATCCCTCCAAAACATCGCTTCTTGGTTGTGACCTTGTATACTTCACACCACCTTTCAAAGTTCCATTTAAATATCTCAGAACACACTTTAAAGCTTGCTAGAGCAATTGACCCATATTTGCCATAACTCGAATTATCACACTTATTGCAAAGTATAAGCTCAGTCTACTACAAACCATAACATACATGATGCTTCCAAAATTACTTGGATAGGGAGTACCTTCCATCTTTCTTTTCTCTTCATCGAATTGAGGACACTACTTTATTGACAACTTTGTGTGATGACCAAGAGGAGTGCCAACGACCTTAGAATCTTTCATTCTGAACCACTCATCCACTTCCTCAAGTACCCCTGCTTAGATAAGAACAACTCACCTTTGTTTTGGTCCCTCATGATATCCATACCAAGTATCCTCTTTGCACCACCAAGATCCTTCATCTCAAATTCATGATTTAATTTCTTCTTGAGATTTTGAATATTTTATCTGTCATAACTTGCCATAAGAATATCATGTACATAAAGGAGAAGGTATCATGGTGGTATTGGCTTGGGACTTGGGAGTATGCTCCTCCTCGATGTCATAGGTTCGATTCTCTCCAGTGTCATTTTAAGTGGGCTAATTTACCTTCTTAAAAAAAAACATAAAGGAGAATGTGGATAATGACTTTCTGATTCCTTCTCATCATGTACACATAACTATCATAGTTGCTTCTCACAAAACCAACCTTTATTAAGAACTCATCAAACCGAAGAAACCACTGCCTTGGACTTTGCTTCAACCTATAGAAAGATTTCTTCAACATACATACCTTTGAATTATCTTCTATGAAACCTTCTGGTTGTTCCATACATATATTTTCTTCCAACTCTCCATGTAGAAATGCGGTATTCACATCCATCTATTTTAACTTAAGATCATACATGTTAACAAACGCCATAAGTATCCTTATACAAGAATGTTTTACCATCGGTGAAAAGATTTTGTTGTAATCGATCCCTTCCACCTGAGTAAAACCCTTAGCCACAAGTCTTGCCTTATACCTTGGTGATTCGACCCCTGATATTCCTTCTTTCTTCTTAAGCACCCCTTCCTTCCCACTAACATTTGTTTCTTAGGTAATGTGACAATTTTCCAAGTCTGGTTCTTTTCCAATGAAAGTATTTCCTCATTAATTGCCTTCAACCAATTCTTGCTTTCGTTTCTTTCTAATGCTTCTCTGAAGTTCTTTGGTTCCAAGTCTTGCACTTCTTCAGCTGCATTCAAACCATAACATATGAGGTCAGCATAACCGTATCTTCTAGGTGGACTAATTTATCTCATTTGCCTATCTCTTGCTAGCTGATAGTCAGGATTAATTATTTCTTGGCCGTCACTCTCATCAGGTACTGGAGTCTGATCCTCCTATTTCCTTTCATCAGTGGTAGGCTCCACCTTAAACTGAATTTTATGTACTCATGTTTCTGAGCTTGTTTCCAGGTTTTTGCACTTCATACTCATACGGGTCTCATCAAAAGTAACATCCCTGCTTATAATAAATTTTGATCCTCCATGTTTTATCTTCAACAACTTGTAACCTTTCACACCTTCAAGATAACCAATAAAAACACACTTCACAACTCTAGCATCAAGTTTGTCATGTTTGACACGTGCAAATGCTAAAGCTCCGAAAACTTTCAAGTTAGAGTAGTCTGGCAGTCTCCCACTCCAAACATCCATAGGTGTCTTGAGATTTATCCATGTTGATGGACATCTTTTAATCAAATATGTTGCAGTACTAACAGCTTCTCCCCAAAAACTCTTGGACAATCCAGTTCTCAACAACATACACCTCACATGGTCCAACAAGGTCTTATTCATTCTTTCAGCTAGACCATTCTTTTGAGGTGTGTATGTCACGGTTCTATGCCTCTTTATACCTCGTTTTCTGCAAAACGCGTTAAACTGCTCTGAAAAAAACTCCAAGACATTGTCAAATCTTAACACTTTCAGTTTAGTTCCAATATGATTTTCTACAAGTTTATGCCATTCTTTAAATTTTTCAAAAGCATCACTTTTATTTTTCTAAATGTAAACCCATACCCTTCTAGAATAATCATCAATAATAGACATGAAATATGAACCTCCTCGATGAGTTTTAACTGATGTTGGACCCCAAAGATCTGAATGAACATACTAAAAAAGCCTACCAGAATTATGCACACCCACCCCAAACTTCACATGGTGTTACTTTCCTAACGTGTAATTATCAAAGAATTATAGTTTGTTCAATTTTTCATTCCCTAGCAAACCTTGTTTAGCTAGCTCAACCAAACCCTTCTCACTGACATGACCTAACCTCAAATACCACAATTTAGTTATGTCCAAAGTATCTACACTAGCAACCGTTGTATGAGTTATAAAAATGGAACCTTCTAAAATATATAAACCTTGTATTTTAGACCCTTTAGCTATTACTAATCCATCATGATAAATTCTCATCATACCACGTTCAATTCTAGTACAATAACCTAGACCATCAAACATGCTTATAGATATTAAATTTCTCTTAAGTTTAGGAATATACCTCACATTCTTCAAAAGGAAATCACGGTCATCAAACATTTTGAGATGGATGGTGCCCAAACCTTGAATTTTGCAAGCTTTATTATTACCAAGGCGAACAACTCCACCTTCTTTCAGCTCTAAAGTTTGAAAGTACTCCTTTCCCGGAAAGATGTGATAAGAGCACCCAGAGTCCACGACCCAGCCTTTTTTCAGGTTCCCAACTTGTCACAGTTAGTGCTCCAGCACTCTAATAACCTTCCTCTTCACTTCCATTGCCATATCTGAACGGATGAACTACCACTTCCATTGCCATATCTCTCAGGACAATCCTTCTTGAAGTGACCTGGAGTGTGACAAATAAAACATGTGTACTTTGTTTTATCACCACCACCCGTCAACCTAGGCTTTGACTTGGATTTTTTGCCTTTCCCATTTCCTCTGTTTTCACTCCGTCTTGAGAGATTCAAGCCTTCTCCACTATCATTAACCTTCAACTCCTTGAATTTGGTTAGCTTTTTGGTTCTCAAAGCCGCTTGGACTTCCTCCAAAGTGATAGTGCCCTCTTTGCCATAAAGCATTGTATTCTTGAAATTCTCAAAGGACCTAGGTAATTCACACAGTAGGTGTAAGGCTTTATCCTCGTCTTCCAGATTCACATCTATGTTCTCCAAATCATCAATAATCTTATTGAACTCCGTCAGTTTCTCCATTATAGGTTTTGAGTACGCCACCATTCAGTAAAAGTAGAGTTGTTGTTTCAGACATTGTCTATGTGCCAAGGACTTGGTCATGTACGATGAATCATGTTTATTCCACATAGACACAGTAGTAGTAGTCTCCCTTGATACCTCTCCCAACTCCTTATCTCCAAGACACAAAATGATGGCACTGACCACTTTATCATTCATTTTCGTCTTCTCAGCAGCTGTCAGATGCGTAGGCATCTTTCGCCCTTCAATTCTTCAAAACACTTATGTTGAATTAAAATTGCCCTCATCTTTACATTCCATAACCCGAAGTCGTTACTACCGATAAACTTCTCAATATCCCACTTCGAACCCATGATACCTGGTTATTGATTTGACCCTTGCCCCACTGTGGGCGCCAATTGTTGTGAATTCGTTGCTAAATCACACCAATAAATTTGATGTGTGGAGCAAATAAACCAAGCAATCAAATCAAGTGGGTGAAAATATAATTCAAGCAAAAATAAACAGCATCCCTCAATCAAGGTGAATCAAAGCAATCAGAACCCTAGTGTTTGTTGCCAAGAGATTTCTCTATAAACCCTAATTTGTTTGTTAGCTTCTAAACCCTGTTTTTCCACACACTTTTCATATGATACAAGGTTTATATCTATAGTGAAAGCATCCCTCAAAATAGTGGAACAAATCCAGGCCCAAAAATACGTTTTTGTTTTTCTGTTGCTGCGCAAAATCGGGCGTTGTTTTTAGCAAGTTGGGCGCCGAAAAATATCGAGACAAAAGTCTCCAAAAGACAGGCAAAATTGGGTGCTGTTTTTCACAAATCTGACGCCGATTTTGGCCTTCCAGCAACCATCAATTGCGTTTTCTTCTTTAATTTCTTCGCTGAAATACATGTTCTTTTTTCCCATGACCTTTGTTTACCTCTGTTTTTGTAAAATTATCATGCCTTCATTCTTACTTCCCTTGGTTCTAATTAGTTTTGTGCAACTTGATTTGAAGTACCTAGTCTCTAGTCTAGTATAATAAAATCCCTCAAATTTAACCTACAGTGCTCTCCTGCCGCTTTTTCTCTATATGATGGCTTCCACGATGGCCGCCACTCCCATCTGCCACACTTCAACGTGTTTGGGGCGGCAGCCATCTACTCCACTATGGAGCTATAGGGTGCTATTGACAACTATAATTAGAATTCCTAACTTGAACAATAGCTCAACTTCCACTAACTTGATTGTGGCTCAATCATGCTTGAGCTTATTTAATTAATACAGTATGTTTAGAGGAGTTTTATTATATATTATTGAAATAATGAATGCCTTTAATTCAAAAATTGACTACACAAGTTCCAAAATACTTTTACTATATATGATTGCTAAACAAGTGCCCACATTAAGCAATATGACCTATCCTTTCATACGTCTATCTGTATTAATTGTGAATGGGAACAAGAATTACTATATGTAAAATCCCCAGTAAATTCTTCAAAACACGTTTCTTCCTCGAAGGTTGTTCTACCATAGTATGCCGGCTTCTTAGGAAAAACAGTCACTCTACTTTTATTTGTTAACATTGATATAACATTCGACATGTTGGGGCGATCATCGGCATGTTCTTGTACGCACAATAAACCAACATGAACACATCTTAGCACCTCTTCCTGAGAAAAAAAATCATTTAGAGCTGAATCGACCAACCGAAGAACTTCACCTTCTTTCCATAGCTCCCAAACCTATACGATCAATTATTAATTTTCATATTAAAAGAACTCAAACAACACAAGAAAATTTATATGCTGAGAAAGAGTCAAGAGAAGAGTTTCACATACATGACCTACTAGATTTAGTGGGTTGTCTTCACAATAAAAGCTATTATTTTTTCTACCGCTAATAATTTCAAGGAGTAACACCCCAAAGCTATACACATCAGACTTCGTAGAAAAAATTCCTTCCATCGCATACTCAGGAGACATGTAACCACTACAGGAAATAAAATATGTTCATCATATAAAAAGATTAATTTAATTTTCAGAATTTAAAGGTTAAACAAACATAGGAAACTCACTATGTCCCAACAATTCTGTCGGTATTTGCCTCAGATTCCTGTTTCATAAACATTCTTGCTACACCGAAATCAGATATTTTGGGGTTCATGCTTTCATCAAGGAGTATGTTACTAGGCTTCAAATCTCTATGTATAATTCTGAGTCTTGAGTACTTGTGAAGATATAGTAATCCTTGAGCGATTCCTTCGATTATGCTAAAGCGCTTATTCCAATCTAGCAGCTTTTTCCTAGTAGAATCTATATACCCAAAAAAAATAAATTAATATTATATATTAAACAACCTAATGTTTGATAGATATATAGTCCAGAAGGTAGGAATTCTCACCAAATAAAAAGAAGTCCAAACTTTTATTTGGAAGATACTCATAGATTAATATTCTCTCTTGTTCATGAATGCAGTGACCTATTAGCTGAACCAGATTTGTATGCTGGAGCTTACATATGAGATTTAATTCATTTTTAAATTCAACAATTCCTTGTCCAGAAGATTTTGAAAGTCTTTTCACAGCTACTTCTTGCCCAGAAGGTAGAATTCCCTAAAGTTACAATTAAATGAAATCATTAATCTTTTAAAAGGAAACCACTGAATAATACATATATAATATACAAGTCAGGATCCGTTGACACCAACCGTCTATTCTTTTTAATCGATGGCTATTAATAGTTTAAAATTGAATCACGGTAGTTCCTCTTACTTTTGATAGCACTATGTTATTGAGTTAAAAAAAACAAAATCAATTTGTTTCATAACAAAAAAATGCAATTTGACCGGCCCTCATGATATTCATTCTTACCTTCTTGAAAATGTGTTGTTCTCCATCGTTTCACAATATATCTAAAATCATGATATCAATCGCAATCAGAGGAAGCTAGAGATCCTAGGGTATTTTAGATGGGTTTTCTATTAAATAATTTTTTGAAATCCCTTTAAATTAAATTGAGTTGATTATCTTTGTTTGGTATGAATATGATGTAGGATATAGCTTTGTAATTGGGAATTTGAGATTGGTGACAGCGAGATGAAACGTGATTCATAGATGGTCATTCGAACTTTGTTGTTTTTGTTGATGGCCGATGAGAAAAACAAGTATGCAATCCTGTGAATCAAGGGAGAAAAGTTCACGCCGGATGATTTAGCAAATAGCAATAGACCATCGATTAAAAAGAATGGACGGTTGAGATTCGGTATCAAATTAAAGTTTGAAACCTGGTGTCAACGGATCCACTAATAATATACATGCGAAAATTTAAGAAAATGCTGACCTTAAAAACCGATCCAAAGCCACCCTGTCCTAACTTGTTTTCAGATGAAAAGTCATTAGTAGCTACTTTTATTGATGAATAGCTAAATACTTTCAAGTCATCTCCTTTGCTTAAATCAACTTCTAGATCATTGCCACTAGATGATGCCTTGGAATCCTCAAGATGTTGTATCTCAGTCCCCATTGTGTTTCTATCACTCTCTAAATACACGAATAAATTGGCAGATGAAAAACTGATAGCGATGCACTGTGATAATAAATATGAAATATAAACTTATTAAGGTTGTAGATACCTCCAAGCATATACTTTCGTTTCATTCTGGCTCTATACAGAATGGAAATACTAATTATGAGAAGAGCAGTAGCTATTGCAACGCTTATCCATATCCACAACCGATTATGTTTACCTGCTAAAAAAATCAACACAACGAACCAACTTGAGTTATTTATATTAATTACTGGTATAATCTGTTTCATCTTACCACAGTTTTTTAAATTGGTGTAGTAAAAGTTGAATATCATGAATTTCGATAAGTGTTGTCAAACATCGGTCATGGCTTTATAGCATGGCGGATTTTGTGCCATCCACCATATAGTGCGCATCACTTATTATATCCGCCAGGTTTCTATCATAGGCTGCAATGCCATGTTTCATTGGCGGATTTTTGGATATTCGCCATTATTATGGCATTAGAATCAAAAGATAAAGTGGGATACAATCTTTTGCACATGACCTAACCTAAATGCCATAATGCAGAAGATGGAATAGTAATGAGTTTTTTGGTAGAAACAAGATTGAAAGAAGAAGTATTATTCAAAGGAAATGCAGAAAAATCTAAGACTAATCTATAGAGACCTTCAAATTGATCACCGAAACCAATCATCTTCTGGAAGTGAAGATCCTGTAAGAAACATTTATCATTAGGAAATGTGACAAAACACTTCAAAGAAGCACAAAGTTTGGAAATAGAGATCATATTAAGAGTAAATGAAGGTGAATACAAATCATCTACAAGGTAAAATGAGGAGTGAAGTGAATGGTACCAGAATATTAGAAGTAAACCAATGTATATAGGAAACAATGTGCTCATTAACAGGCTTAGGGGTGATTTTTTATTAGAAGTAAACCAATGTATATAGGAAACAATGTGCTCATTAGCACCAGAATCTAAAATCCATATATCAGACTTAGATTGAAGAGAACATGAGAATATAGATGATATAGCTGAATGATTGGAGGAATTTGAACTAGAAAGATTTGAAGTATGAATATGATTAGCACTGGAAGATGAAGAAGCTGCAGGAATCAAATTGTTGTAACAAACTCACAAGCTTATCATACTTCTCCTGAGAAATATTGGAACTAGGAAATGAAGAAGCATCAGTGCTACTTCCTGATTGTGCCTCAACTTCATTAGTACTACTTGAGACATTGACGTAAGAACCTTGCCTCTGAAAATTAGGATGAACATGTTTTTTATAACAAAAATCAATGGTGTGATTATTCTTTCCACAGAAAGTGCAATGCCTAGGTGGCATGAAACAATGGACAGAGGTTCATCAATGGGGGAAGATAGAGAATGATTATTACTCGCTTCCTGAATAACCAATGAATAAACCTTGACAGAAGGAAGGGGATCAAGCATAAGCACCTGAGTTTTCACAACATTGAACTGGTCATTCAAACCAATAAGAAACTGAATAACCTGATCTTCAAGACTATAATTGCGAGCTTCTCTAATGGCTTCACAACGTCATGGATGAGGACAAGTGCAATGAGGCATGGGATGATGGGAATCAACTCTTCCCAAAGAGTTTTCATTTCAGTGAAATAATCGAACACAGTTTTTTGAACCTTGTTTCAAGTTGTTGATTTTGGATCGCAACATAGCAATACAAATTCTATCAGCTTTAGAAAAACGTTCACTAAGATCTGACCAAGCATCAATGGCGTTTTCATGAAAAACAAGAGTTTGTGCAATTTGAGGTGAAACAAAATTGATTATCCAAGATTGAATTAGATGATTGCAACGTTCCCATGCATTGCGATTCAAGTCATCTTCATCAGAAATCTCCAAGGATCCATCAATGAATTTCAACTTATTTCTCGCGCCAAAAGCTTGAATCATGGAGCGACTCCATGCGAGGTTGTTCGATCCATCCAGAGGAGGAGTAAGGAGAACGGGATTCGGTCCTTCACTCGGATCCAGTGTCATGTTGAGTTTGGCGAGGCGTGATGAAAACTAAGAAGAAGAAGAAGAAAATTGCAGAGATTATGCAAGAAAATCAAGGAAGAAACAAGAACAAGTAAGAAAATCTGCAAAGAATCAATGAACAACGAAAGAATTTTCTGCAAATTAAATGATGAAGAATCAATGAAAAAGATGAAGAATGTGACTGTAACAAACCTTGTAACTAACTTTCTCCATGGAAATGAGAGAAAAGGCTCTAGATACCATGTTATGGAAAGTAAGAAATGAATAATAGTCTCATTCTCATAGATGGAAATGTGAGTTAGATCAAGTATTTATAGACAACTAGTATATTACAATTAGCCTAATTACACACTAATATGGGAGAGTATAGTAAGTGTAACTAGCTAGCTTGTATCTCAAGTAAACTAGGTAATGAAGAGCTTGTTGAAGTGGATTCCTTAGCATCTTTCTCTTCTATCTCTAACAGTATGCTCAAATTTATTATTTTTCAACTGTCCACTTGTGAAGTAAACTTGTTCTCTGTGCTTAATGACTAATTCTCTACTTATCGGTTCCCAATCATGTCTGAATAGACCAGAAGCAGGGATTGAACGAGTAAACCATGACACAAGGGACCAATTATGACCGGTTTTGTGATTCACGCCTAATTTCATCCCAGGGAGCAAACTATCTGTAGGATAATCAACACTTTGCGACAAAAAAGTATTACTATTCATCCTATTCTGTTGAACTTGTTGTACCACAAAGTCCCTGCATCCAACAAGGTGGCTACAATAGAACTTCTGTTCAAAGGTTGAGGTGGATGATATAGGATTATTGGTTTCACCAATATTGGATCCTATTTGGAGTGCACCAGAATGGTCTAGTAGTAATGCTGCAGAGTCCATGTGAACAGGGTGTGGCTTCTGAAGAAGTCTTTCGTATCATTGAGATATTTTTTTAGTGAAAATTAATTAAAAACAGTGACTTATCAAATGGATACCTCTATATAAGCATATGTAACAGACGTACCAACAATGTGACAACGATGAAACTAGTGAGCTTTTATAACAAAATTAAACAAAAGTCCATCTTAGAAATCATGGTTGGGTATACCAAAATCCTACAAAACCGGCTTGTGAAGCAATGACAGAGCCAGAAAAAAGCGTGCTTGGGCCAATAACATAAACTATAATACATAAACACAAAATTAAAGTTGTAATAAGCATTAAGCACAAAGTACAAGTGACGGGATTTGACTAAAAAGTTTAGGTGGGTACCTACAAAAAATGACGTACATATTTTATTACTGCTATAAAGTGTCAAACTGTTATTTTTTTACAGTACGACTGTTAATTAGGGGAGTTTTCAGTTGACAGGACAATACAAGGGAGGTTTTATATGGTCCAAATGTAAGGTGAGGATTGTGATAGCAAGCTGGAGCGACCCGGATCCAAGAGGAAGACACAAAAGCCCTTTCGGATGAAAGACTACCATTTAAACTAGTTTTAAGTTTCATGTTATGATTTTAAAGTCTTATTTTATATTGGACTCTTGTAGTAAATCAAGTGGCTTAGGCCCAACTAGTAGACCCGACCAATAAGAGGAAGGGAAGATCTAGGTATTTAAGTTGTATCTTCTGACAGAGGAGGCTATGAATGAACTTGTTGTTTGTTTAATTTTTCTCTTTTCTTTCCCAGCCGTTTTTCGTTTTTCTTTATGTTTTCTAGCATAACTTGAAATGTTGATAGCCGTAGAACCAACTATCATTGGTGCTTTCACTGACGGTTGGACCAAGGAAAGGGCTACCTATAGACTGGATTAAGGTGCTCCACTGAATACTGATAGGTGAGTGAAGCCACCAATAGAAAAAGGGCTACCATCGGGTTAGTGCCGATAGAATGAAAGCCTCCGTGTACATCGGCTCTTAAAGGGCGTGGCAATGTTAGAAGTCCCACATCGGGTATATAAAATTGCTTGATGTGGTACTTAAGCCATGAGTCTCTCCCACCTAATGGACTAGTCTTTTGGGTTGGGATCTCCCACCTAATTGTTAGGTATATATATTTTTTCACTTTCAAGTTGGTAAAATGATTTAGAGACATAAATACCTTGCATGTTCTCCTGCAAAAGGTAAAATTCTTGACCACCAGCTGCAATATTATGACCCTCTGATGATAGAAAGAACATACAACCAGTTCCATTGGTATGATAATTTTTGAATCCAAAGCACCTGCAGTTTCTCCAACACATAGCTTGACAATCACTTATGCTGTAGCTAGCATTTCCTATAACATTTAACATTGCCTTATTGGGATAACCTATTTTGCTTGTAAATACATCGCCAAAATTCCTGCAAGCAGGCTTGTCCTCATACTTTTGGCACCCTTTATAGGTGTTGTAGCCATAACACACATCAGCCCTTGCTAAAGTATCTCCTTTCCTATTCCTGTTTATCAACTGCCCATTTCCCAATAGAGCCCATATTGTAAAGTCTTCATCAGTTGACAGTGTAAATGAGATGGAATCTTCACTCTCATTCGACACAGATGTGTACTGAACTTCTTTATCTTCAGCTATATGCTCAAATTTATTATGTCTGATCAACTTACCACTTTTCCAGTAAACTTTTTCTCTATGCTTAATGACCAATTCCTTTCCTATGGGTTCCCAATCAAGCCTGAATGGACCAGAAGCTGGTAATAGTTTTGAATTAGCAATCCATGAAACCAGTGACCAATTTTCACCAGTTTTGTGATTCAAACCTAATTTCATCCCAGGGAGCAAACTATCGGTTGGATGATCAAAACTTTGCCACAACACAGTGTTCTTCTGAGTATCTTTCAACACAAAGTTACCTGAATCCAACAAGGTGGCCACATTAGTACTTCTATTCAAAGGTTGATGTGAAGCGTAAAGGGTTATTGGTTTTCCAAATTTGGATTCAATTTTGAGTGCACCAGATTGGTTCAGTGATAACACTGCAGAATCCATGTCAACAGGTTGGTCTCGGTTAGCGATCCACACATGCCAGTCATTTCCTCCGGGAGATATGCTGAGATAAGCGAGGTTATCAAAATCATTTAATTGTTCAAAATTCATGCAATATTTACCTTGTTTAGAACATAGCTTGGATGTGGCATTCAGCTTATCTCCTGGCTTCAAACTATCATTATTTTCTGCTTTGGCATTGAGAGAAGTATTATCAGTACACCACAAGCACAAGTATGTGAAAAGTAGCAAAAATTGAGTTTTCCTTTGTGCACTACAAAGTACCATGATTAGTTGATGCTTCAAATGTGGGAAATCATGTTTGGGATGACAATCTGAAATAGTGCACACCTCTTTATTAAATACATCAGTTCTATATCTTTTTTCTGTTTTTGTGTATGAATGATTAGATTTCAATCTGTTGACTGTTAAAGATGGGGATCACAAAGTCTTCATTTACTATTGGCAGATTCCCACGAAAGTGGCATTAGACATAAGCTACTATTTTTATTTTACTCGAAACATATAGCTACTTACACCCTCCGGTTACAAATATAAGCAAAAATTCATGTTTTAAGTTGATTCAGTAAATGATGTATGTGGTCTTTATTGTAGACAACATACATCATTTATTGAATTAATATAAAATATAAATTTTTGCTTATATTTATGACCAGATGGTGTAATTTGTATGATTAATTGTACGAAAAATTACAGATCTGAGTTGTTAAAGAAAGTATTGGAAGTCTAGTCAAATGTGTTGGAAGACATTTGAGTGAATACAATGTATGCAGGCATAATTATCTAAAGTCAATATTCCACTGCCATTTTAGTGTTATTTTTCAGATTTAACCATTTCCATGTTAAGTAAAGTTGAATTCTTCCGTCTTAAATTATAAGACATTTCCATGTTTTACATTAGTAATGTAGCATTCATTTGGGCTCTGCCCTCTTTTTTGTACAAAAAAAAATGTAGCATTCATTTTATTTTACTGATTATATCTTTAAATATTTATTGGTATTTTATTACAATTCTTTTTTAATTTATCTTTCTTACACTATACATAAAGAATAATTTTATAAAATAACTCATAATTTCTCTTTCGCATATAAAATTAAGAGTTAATAGTGTTTTACCCCCTGTAATGTATGTCATTTTCGGTTTTACTCTCTGTAAAATATATTTTTTTTGGAATTCGTCCTTGTAATTTGAGAATTTTTGGTTTTAGACCTTCATGAATTTTGACTGTACAAAATTGAAGATATGGTAGGGGGTAAACCGAAATTTGCTCAAATTAACAAGGGGATAAACCGAAATTTGCTAAAATTACAAGTGGGGTAAACCGAAGTTTGCTCAAATTACAGGGGATGAAATTTTCTATGAAGGTCCAAAACCAAAAAATCTTCAAATGACAAGGATGAAATTCAAAAAAAATATTTTACAGAGGTAAAACCGAAAATGGTCTATATTACAGAGGGTAAAGTACTATTAACCCTAAAATTAATTACATTTCTTAATTTGTAAAAAAAATAAAAACGATTTATTAATAAAATGTTTGACTTTATGTAATTATGTTACTAATTATGTTGGTTATTATTTTGTAATCACTCTCCATTATTTTGTAATTCTACTAGGTTTAACTTTACCTATGTAACTATATATACTCTTGATCATTATCAATGAAAGATACGAAATTGATTTCCTATATGGTATCCCGAATCTAATTTCCAGTAACATACCCCTTTCTTCCTTACAGCCGCCGCCACTTTCTTCACCAAAGGCCGCCGCTTCCTACTCCCTGAAGCCACCCATTGTCGCTCAAGTGTCTTCCTTAGCCGCACCAACTAGAAACTTTCTCTCGTGTCGTGCCTCTCTCTTGCGCCGCACACTGCTGCCACACCATGTCTTCCTCCCCTGCCATGTCGTCGTCCGCTGTCGTGTCCTCAACTACTGCCGCGACCTCCAATACGGAGAAACCAGATTTTTATCCGACCCTTGCTGTGACCAATATAAAAAATTGCATCCCCTTTATGCTAGAAATGGAGAAGGATCACTACGCCGTGTGGGCTGAATTGTTTGAGATTCATGCTCGTGCCCACAAGGTTGTCGACCACCTAATTCCCCAACCTAGAAAAGAGGAGTTTTCTTCCACTGACGCTAGTTTTGAAATGTGGGCCATTCTTGATTCAACGGTTCTTCAATGGATTTATTTCACCATCTCTTTTGATCTCCTTACCACCATTATGGAAAAAGGATCCACTTTCATGGCTGCTTGGAAACGCTTGGCTAACATCTTTAAGGATAATCAAATCTCAATTGCAGTTTCTCTTGAAATCACTGATCAAAAGCAGATAGAGTTCAACTTCTAAAGTGATGTTCAGATAGTAAATGCAACGGATAAAAACAGAGAGAGAGAAGAAAGACACAAAGCAATTATACAGGTTCCTTCCACAAACCGGAAGTAGTCCTGTCCCCCTTGCACTTCCAAGGAGAGTTCACTAAAAATGTAATATCTGATTACAACTGCTCACTGCTAAAACTAGCAAGAGACTTCAAACTACTCAAGCACAACTGCAAGATATTTCCTATGCTCCTGAACACAATCAAGAGACTTCCTATGCTCAAGCACAACTGCAAGAGACTTCTTATGCTCAAGCACAACTGCAAGAGACTTCTATTCAAACAAAATTACAAAGAAAATTGTTTGAGGTTGAACACTTGATATACAATCAATGGTGTTCACAATACAAATCAGATACAGACTCTTAATGTAATAGCCCGATTTTCGCTAGATTTATTTTTAATTATTTTATTATGTGTTTTTATGTACTTTTGTGTGATTAATTATCATCGGGTGCATTTCATGGGTTTTCGTGCTAGAGGGGTAAATTAGTATTTCACTGTTAAATGATCGTTGTTAGTATTTTACCGTTACGTGACCGTTGTTAGTATTTTACCGTTAAGAGTGTAGAAACATTTTAGAATTGTGTTTGAGTGGGTTAAGTCCACTAAGGCATTAGGTTTAAGCCCGTTAGAAGAATAGCATATATAAGCCTTGTCTTAAGAGAAAATATCATTCATTTTCATTACATAAGATATTTTGAGAGAGGTAGAGAGAGAAAGTGCAAGAGAAGAGGAAAAAGGGTTAGAGGAGAAGAAGCTTGAAGATTCAAGAAGTGGTAGAGATCCTAGGAGCTAAAGTGAAGCCTGGGCTAGGAAATTGTGCTAATTAAGGTAAGGGGGTTAGAATTAAATCATAATCATTTAGTGTAATTTTTCAATTATTGTATGATTAAGTGCTTAATTGAGTAAGTGATTAATTGTTCATAGTTGTTAAAATTTGTGCTCTAACTATGATGACATGTTTGAATGCATGAAATTGGTGATAATTGAATTGTTGTTGGTGAAATTGCATGTTCAAAGTATGTGAAAGTGTTAAATGTTGAATTATGCTCTAAATGTTGAATTGTGTTATGTTGTTGTTGAATTATGATGAGATTCATGTTCAATTGATGTTGTTGTTGCTAAGTGATATTGTTGTTGATGATTCATGGCTTGGGTGTTTGTAAATCATGATTTGAAGATGAGAATTGAGTTGTTGTTGTTGGTTTTGTAAAATGGGTTGAATTGGTGAATTATGTTCAAAGGTCATTTGTTTTCATGTTTGTTATGTTCTTGTGAAGCTTGTTAGTTGTATTGACCTGTAAACAAACTCTGGAAAAACACTTGGGCATTGGGAGATCAAAATTGGGGATTTTGGGTGAAAAGGGGTTGAAACCCGTAATATTTTTCTACAGAACTATGACTGTTCGCTTAAGCGAACGCATAAGCGAACCAGCATAGCAAGTTCTGGAACCTGGTCGCTTAACCGAGCCGGTAAGTGACCAGTAAGCGTACATTACTGGTAGCTATTGGAACTTGTTCTCTTAAGCGAACCATGTGGTCCCTTAAGCGTACGTTAAGTGAACAGGTAAGCGACCTGTAAGTGTACTGGAACTTGTTCACTTAAGCGAACCAGGTGGTCGCTTAAGCGAACCTGCCTAGTTTCAGCCACTTTGATTTTTCGTTTCGGGCTTTAGGGGGCCAATCCGAGCTTTGTAAAATGATTCTTTCAACTTGTTTAACCACTGTTTGAACCCCTAAACCAACTGGAACATGTTTAGCTTACTTGAACTTGGGATTTTCCGTTTTGAGTTGAAACCTGTATATTTTGTGGAAATTCGGATTTTTGTCGAAACGAACTTTTGCGAACTAACTGAGATTACATGTTCAACCTACAATTCATATAGACTTAGGTGAGACTTTTAAAGTTGGTCAAATATTATTTGAACTAATGTTTAATAGTTTGTAGGTGGCTTAAGCTCATGACTACATGATTGATTAAGATTGTTTTGAGAGTTTTCAAACTTTATATTGTTACCTTGTCTTGGGAATTATCAATGTTGGCCGTTTGCCACTTGATATGGATTTTATCGGAAATGATTCTTTTAAGCCAATTATCTTATGATATTTCGTGACTAGCCTTATATGACTAAACGAAGATGTGTGAATGAATTGTTATATATTGATATGATATTTATCATAAGATGTTGTATGTTCTCTTACTTGGCATATGAGAAATATTTGGAGTGGTGAAACTATGTGATGTAGATGAAGTATTAATGAATGCATATTGATGAATTGTGATCTTTGGTGATGACTCTTAATTGAATAATGACATGTTGATTGTGTGGATGTAAATGCTTGATAATGCAAATGTTGTTGAAGTTGAACAATGTAATTGGAGGTGTACTTTTACATTGTATTGTTGTATGTTGAGTAGTTGCATTATTTGGTCTTTGCTTATGTTCATGCATCATCGTCATATCGAGTCATATGAGAAATGTAAAAGGAGGTGTACTTTTACATAGGTGTGCATAAGGGGAGGTGTACTATTACATATGATGTGCAGTTGGCATCATGGGGTAACGGCCTAGACGTTGTTGTGCTTGGTACCACATGCATGTAGGTGTCGGAGTTAGGCGCATTGCATAATTAACATGAGTTGATTTGTTGCATGTGAATGATAATTGTTGAATTTTGTGAATGATGTTTGTTGATGATTAATGTACTTGGTGAATAATTGCCCGTATTATCTTGGAATGTTATGTAAATGTACTTATTGAATTAACTGTTTATGTTAAGTACTTGGAATTGATTTATTCATGTTTAACTGTTTATGTGGATTATGATTGATGTAATGCTTACCCCCAGTGGTTTTGACCGCCTACCTATCTATATGGATCAGTAGACGTTGTGCAGGATTAGTTGCTTTGGTGAGTTGCTTGATGCTTGGTCGGATATCGGGAGCTATCTCCGGTATCGGTTTCGTAAAGTCTAGGATTGGCTCTGATCTTGGTGTCTGTTTATGATTATCTAGATTATCTGTTTTGGATTTATTCATGTTGGAGTTTTACCCATTTGTCGGGACTGGGAGTACTTTTATGTTGATATACTTTTGATATCATGGCATGTATGCTTTGAAGTATATGGTTTATATCCGCTGCGACTGTTGAGAATTTTTATACATGCATGTTGTTTTGGGATTTTGTATGATGACGTAGCGTCTATTTCTTGAATATATGTATTATTCGCGTGTTTTATTGCTTTAATAAAAATAGGGCGTTACACTTAAGACTCTAGAATTGTTGTAGAGTCTTTCCATTCTCTAAGTCTTCACTCCTTAATGACCCCACTTTTGTGATGATTTGCACACGTGTCACATGATGACTGAACCCATTTATTAGAAAAATAGTCCCTGCAAAATCTTTTGATTTTTAAAAAGGTGCCTGCAAAATATTTTAGGACCAAAAACAAAATATTTTGCAAGGACCAAAAACAACAAAAAAAATTTACAGGGACTAAAACCAAAACGAGACATATTTGTAGGAACCAAAATCATATTTTAGCATAAAAACAAAATAGGTTACCGTGGTTTGAGATAATTTCCTTACTTGTTAATATTGTTTCCATCTCTTCTCTATCTATCAATAAAATTTCATTTCAAATCAAAATAATTTTGTTAGGTTTTCTGTTAGTTTGTTTTTTAATTTTTACATGTTTTGTTTCTCATTGATACTGGTTGCATTTTGGTGGTTAACACAACATTTGATGAAGTCATGATAGCTGTAACTGAAGGAAACATGCTTGGATTTTAACCATAAAAATGAATATAACTAACCTTTTCAATAAGCGTAAAAGGGGTAGTAACCGTGTGTTGGAAGACACGATTGTTCCTTTCCTTCCAGATAACCCAAACAACAACACAACAAATAATTTTTAGAAACATATTAGAGGTCCGTGGCATGCCTGCCATTTTTGTGAATTGATGAAAATGATTTCGAAGGTCACCTGGGGAGACGTCGTAAATACCGAGCCACAACCGCACATCAGTCCACAGCCTGCTAGAAAAATCACAATTTATATAAATAAATGTACAACTGTTTCAGAAACATCACACCCTGTTACACATGTCGCTGCATCATAATGAATTACACCCCATCGTAATAAATTATCTCTAGTCGGTAGTCTGTTGCAAAGGAGTCTCCACATCATTAAAAAAAACCTTTAAAGGAATATGCTTTAGCCATACAACATTTGATTTTGATACAGTTTCTATGTACCAACTTCATCTTTCAATGATAGCAAGAATGTCTTTACACTTTAAAAAATTTGTGGTACTAAATTATTTTAATTTATTGGTGGGCGTACACTTTCATTTCAGAAATTTTAATTTAAGAGACAAAAAGTTCTATTAACGTCCTCTTAAAAAAAGGACTCTGACTGTTACGTACGTACCACCTGAAAGAAAAAGATGGGTAGTAGACAATTATTGAACAACTACACAATGATTGCGTCCCCTATAATTCTTGGGGTAATTAGTATCATTGCTACATACCCCACCCTAACCAACCAGGCCAAATTTAGCAAAACATTTTAAAGGCCACATATTAAAGCAAGTATACGATTCCATATATCTATACCCTCCATCTTCATTTACTTGGAGCACTAGAGCCTAGCATTACCACCCTATGTAAGGCCGTAAAAAAAACCAAAAAATCCAACTGAATCAAATTTTGAAACTGATAGAACAAATTGAGAAGAAAGAAGCTATGTGTAACAACCCGTTTTTCGCTAAAATTATTTTATTTATTTATTATATTTGTTTATGTGTGCTTATTTGTCTTTGTGTATATTCAATTGGGATTAGTGAATTTTTGGCCAAGAAGTGTATTTTAGTCATTTTATTAAGAAGGTTATTTTTGATATTTTAGTGAGAATAATTATTTTTACTAAGTTACTTGATACACTAGGTCATATATCACTTTCGCTTTAATTTTTATGTAATTTTGATCGAGTTCAGGTGGTTTTGCATGAGTTATGAGCAAAGTATATTTCAAGTGCACAAGTAAGGGAAGTATCGTAGTACGATTTTTAGCATCGTACTACGATTTGAGGACGTTTTGAGGAGAGTTGGATACTGGAAAAATCATAGCACGATCTTTAAGCATCGTATTGCGATATAAAGGAGGCATCGTACTCCGATCTCGAGGCATCGTAGTACGATTGGTGCGAATCAGAATTCTTATTATAAAAGCCAAGTTGCACCTAGAGCCAAGGGTTTGAAATTTTAGAGAGAAAAACTAACTTTAAGAGCTAGAGATCTGAGAAGAAGGTGAGAGACTATCAAAACTCATAGCCGGTTATCAATTACATGTAGTGAATCCTTCTTTTACATTAGTTATTTGTGCCTTATCCATGAGTAGCTAAATCCTTTGTGATTAGGTCAAGATATGATTTTGTTCTAGCTCAATAGAATGTAACCTGTAACTCTTAAACTTTATGAATGCCATTCTAGTTTATTCATTATAAATTATCTTTAAAGCTTTTATGATTCTGAGCTAATATAAATGATTCTAGAGTTTATATGACTATTGACACTAGCGTGTAAGTCGGATATCTTTATACTGTTCAATCTAACAGACAATCTAGGAATGGAGCGTTGTTAGGTTGTGATATTCGAATTAACGGACTTAAAACCTTTTATGAATAGAAAAGAGGACTTCGGATCAAGGGATTGACATAAGTTATTTTTTTAATTTGTCGTGAACTTACTAGCGTTCGTAAACTTAAGAAATAAGTTGCTAATCAATGATGAACAAATGAATCGATTGACCTAGTCATCTCTACATAATATTTTTCAGACCACGTTTACTTTAAGCATTTTGCTTCAATTGCACTCAAAACCAATTTGCCTAAGGCAACCCCCAATTTAATTACATCTTAACATTAACGATCTTGCCAAGTAGAGATTAAAACAGTCCCTGTGGAAACAAATATTTTATTACTTCGATTTAAATTAGTTCACTTGCTAGTTTTCTATCATGTTTTTGGCGCCGTTGCCGAGGACCGTTGAAATATTTCAAGAAGGCAATATGTTTATTAGTTAAGATTTATGCAATTTATTTTATATCATTTAAATTTTGTCAAAAGAAAAATTTATTGAATCAAGTTCATATTTATTTTGTATTGTGCAATGCTACTATGGTATTGTTTGTTGTTTATGCAAGGTAGAGTGCAACCTGGTGATTTGTTGCACGATCCAGAAATCAAGAAGACTACAAGAGCTAATCGGAGAGTTGTCCGGTTAGCTAAGTCTACTGATCCTAGTACGAGAACACAATACACCAACCTAACACCTTTTGAATCTGAAATATTCCACACTCCTGTTGTTGTCACTATGGGAGAACCAAATCCACCACCTAGACCTAAGATGGGGGATTATGGGTTAGCTGCTACCCGCGGTCATCTAACTCATGTCTTTAAATCAGCAAACCCCGTAGCTTTTGATATCAAAACCTCTATTTAGAATGGGTTGAAAAAGAGACAGTATGATGGGCTAGACAACATGAGTCCTCATGAACACTTGAGTTACTTTGAAACATGTGAGTTTTGTCTACCCCTAACCAATGTAAGCGATGACCAAAAGAAACTTAGGTTGTTCGCCTTAGGTTGTTTTCGATAAACGAGGGTTAGTTCTGTTTATTACAAGCGAGACCGAACTAGAGATCTCAGGACACGTTGTGCAAAGGTTTTTCTATCGAAAAGAGTTTGAAAAAAGGGCCACGAGATGCACTCAGGTTGCTTAGAGAGCAGAACAGGTTTTAGAAGTAAAAGGCACTGTCTCTCGACAGGTTAAAAGTTAAAAACAACATATAGTCAAAAACAAAAAGTTAAAAGTTTACGCACGTAAAATCAAAGGTAAAATAAATTGAATTAATAATAAAGGTGGTCTAAAAATCAGTTTACATACATTCTGTATAACTCGTTTCCCTAGACGCGGGTAGTTTGAGTGTTGTAGAATTCAATAAATGATTTGCGACCCATTTTCCATCTTGGAAACACTTATTTATACTAAAAACCTAACTGGCGAAGCACTAACCCCACGATCAGAACTTCCTCCATCTTAGGCAACCGTTTTCCCCCATGTTCTCACTAATGAAACTGTCTTTAAGCTTGAAATCGTGTGTACTTGCTAAAAAGTACAATAATCGTATTAGGGCTTGTATTGTATTAGTCATGCCTTGAGAAGGCTCTCAACGTTTGTATTTATAGCCCTCTATGGGTCTGATTTATGATTACTTAGGCAAGTAATAGGGTTAATTAAGTAATTAGGCGTCTTCTAGAGGTTTCTAGAAGTAGCATTAAGGCGGCCTCACATGGAGGACGCATATCGGGCCTAAAAGCCCATCTAAAGTGCGTTTGAGGCTTTATAGAGGTCATTGAGGCCTTCTGGAGGGTCTCTTGAGTCCTTAGGAATATATCAACGGTCCATCTTGCTTTCCCGCCTTGAAATGCCAGACTATGCGCGCTAGGTTTGATTTCTTGTCGAAATCTTCCATTTGAACCGAGAAACCTCTTCATTCCTGCAAAGTTAAAGGTCAAACAAATGTTGACCATATTAAATGAGCCTGTCCAAATTACAGGCCAACAAAATGCCCCCAAAAATGTCATTTTCGACGAAACAACTCAAAAGAGGAGAACATCGGCGTTTTTGAAAGTATTTCACAACTCCCATCAGTGCTTTCCTCTTAATGGTCGACACCATTTCATTGCCTCAGTGGGCCACGGGTAGCTTCTTTGGCCCATTTAACAAAAAATGCTAAAATAAATTTGTAGCACTAAAATTTTCCCTTTCTGTAGACACGCAAATATATTATTTGATTGATTCAATTACAAGAAAATTCAATGCACATATACCGAAACGAAGAAAATAGGTCAATTTTCTATGTATTTTAAATTTAGGAAAGATCATAACTTTAAACTAAAAGGTGGTAAACTTGAGTGAGGTTGCATAACTCCAAAAAGCGTAGTTGAAAAGTTGATGTACCCTGACTGAATTTTTAACCACACGTTGACTTTTAAACTACCACTTTTGTCTATATTTCACTATATTTTATTCTAGAGGAGGTATATATTTTGGATATATAAAAAATATGGGTTATAAGAAATTTTGTGATACTTTTATATAATTTTATAAAAATAAATAACCATGTGTTCAGCTGTTTAGCCTACAAGTTATATATGACCAGACTCTTATAGTATTTTTAAAATTCATACTTATGAAAGTTTTACCATGTACCGTTACACTTATACCTTTACCCCGACAAATGATATACCATTCCAATTTTATCCCATTCTCATTTGACTTCACCAGCACAAATTATATCAAAAAAACTTTAGTTGAGTTTTCTAGAATAGAATTAGTGGTCACACTTCGGTCTCTCTCTTCCAACTCCATAACATAACACCTAATTTCATCTCTCTTCCATCTCTTTCCTCAATTCAATTTTCTTATTCTCCTATTTTTCTTCTCTCATTTCACCACCAATTCTTTTAATATTTCTTGTTAGTCCAGAAACTTTAATTTGTACATATGCATGTTTTTGCATTTCAACTACATGATTAACATACTAAATGTCTCAAAACGAAATCGATCAATAATTTCTCTATACGCATCAACACACTTTTTCTAAATTTTTTATATTTCAATACAATTTGTGTTTGGTTTCAATAACTTATTATCACCGGTCACCATTTCACTAATAGGGAAGAACATGTTATAATTAATTAACAAAGTTGTTAATTTATGTCAACGAAGTGTTTTAGAGACATGAAGTGACTTGGAAATAGAGGGAGGTTGGAGGTGTCACGACCCAAAATTTAATATCGTGACCGGCGCACAAATTAGAGCATCCTAGTCCGTCAAGCCTATTGATGGCACTTGATAACCTATAATTTAAACAATTTTCAAATTGTTTCTCACTTAAAATGATATCCACTGGAATTTCGACAGAGTATCCTCTATATTTTGAATACTTTCCAAGATATGAATCCTGTCTATACACCTTTATTATCAACAGAATCTCAAAGTGACATAACTGGATGTTTGTACAACTCAAAACAAAGCATTTCTAGACTACCAATAGCTGCAGATACATCGACCATTCAGTTTATACATAGAGGAGACCTACCAATAGAATGACATTGACAGATCTTTAACTTTGCTACAGGCTTTCTACGCATTTGACTTTGAATCTGAAAAAAAATGTAAGAAGAAGGGGTAAGTCACAAAGACTTAGTGAGGAGACAACAATCACCACCAACTAGAAGGGAAGCACACAACGGCACGATTATTTACTTTTCTCAAATCAAATTTTAATTTACAAAGTTATTAACCGTATAAAAATATAATAAACTCTCAAACAAGTGTACTGTGAAAATTCAGAAATCTTTATAAATTTATCAAATAAATAAGGCCATATCGAAATTCCAATTTCGTAAAAAAAAAAGAACCCAAATCCACAATTTTAAAGAAAATATAGAAATCGCATATAGTGAAAAAGGAATCGAAATAATCAAATCCAAATAGAATGTAAAAATCGGACTTAATGAAATGGAATCAAAATAATCACTTCAAAGAAAATATAAAACCATATTCAATTTCATAATACCAAAATAATCAACTTTAAATAAAGTATAGAAATCCAACTTTAGTGAAAATAATCAAATGGGTGAATCGAGAACTAGCTCCATCTCGTTGATAGCCCTCTCCTCCTAATGGTGGCCTTTCCATGGGGTGGCTCCATCTAACGGATAGCTCTTTTCTCTCGACTCAAAACAATGTGTAAAATATTTTCAATTAGGGAGTTTACCTCTCATTGATAGCCCTCTCCTCCTAATGGTGGCCTTTCCATAGAGGCGGCTCCATCTAATGGGGTAATTCTACCTAACCGAAATCACATACTAGGTGCACCTAGGTCGTCGTCATTATAACCATAATTTTCAAAACACCATTCTTAAAACACAATGCTAAAACCATATTTCACAACATAACATAACTTATTTCAAAATACGTATCATCAAAACTCAATCGAAAATCCACTACTTATAATCATAAGTAAATCCAAATCCAAATCGCGTCCAAATTAATATCGAATCCTTTCAAACACGCATATTTCAAAACCACGTTTCACAACATATCTGTTATCATGGTTTTTGGGTGCCAAGCCATTAATTGGACTTGAACCTTTTGACCGTTGATATTCTCTATTTTTTCTTGGGAAGGGCAAAATTGAGAAAAAACCCTTAGATTCTAAGTTCGGGGGTCGTTTTCGCTACGGGAAGGTGTTAGGCACCCGGAGCGATTATGGTACTCCATAAGAGCCGCTCTCCTAAGTTGATTTCTACGCTTTATTTTTATTGCCTACTTATTGAAAGAAAAGAAGTTTTATTTGAGTGAAGAATGGGGGTGAGAAGAAGTAGAATTTAATTTTATTTCGGCTTGGATGAGTTTTGACTCATTGCCTACGTACCGTTTTACGGGATCAAAACCGGCGTAGTTCTTGCTAAAAGACTTGTTGTTTTTTTTGTTTTAATTGTTTGATTTTAAGTTTTGAAAATGGTTTTGAAGAAGGAGATTGGGAGGCTTCATGAGCATTAGATTTAGCAAAAAGTGAGGTTTGATTAGTGATTAAAAGGAAAGTCTAAATGATTAAGATGAATTGAATTTTTCTTAAGAAAAAAAAAGAAAGGAAAAATGAAGTGTTGACTTCATATTTATTATGAAAATTTTTGAAGTGAAGTTCAATTGTTTTGTTTTAAAAAAAAGGATGGATTTTCTCTAAGTGTTTAAACCTAAGCGCTTATCTAACCATACAATCCTATGCATACATCTAAGGTGAGTGTGTGCGTGCCGGTGCGTCATAGTGTCCATAGTCCATATTACAACATTGCCTAAATACATTCTATGGCCTCTTTGCCAAGCTACAAACCAATGGTAAAATATTACATCACCGAATGAATTACAATTTGTAAAAAAAGAAAACTAAACTGACGGAGACAATAGTGAAGATAATGAGGTGCTATGAAGTGATCAACATGAAAGGAAATGTTAGTAGAAAATGGTAAAACAAAGAATATGGCATGAAGCGATAGAAGAAAGTATGGCATAAGACGGTAAAGTGACGATGAAAATAAGCCGGAAACATGTGATGAATAATGCGCATGATGCAAGAATAAAACTCAACACATCAAAACAGTGACATATGCATAGCAAACAGTAGCAAAATTCACATGGAATAGTATGCAAATCAAACATGACGAACACGAATGTTATGCACATGAAGTAACGGGTAGAAATGCGAGAAAAATGACTTAAAATGGTAAAAACCCTTGACAAAACAACACTAAAATTTTTACCAACTTTTCCAAGTAAAATACCACTGAAAATTATCAAGAAGAATAGTAAAATGACATAGTAAATTTCTTGGAATTTATTGATAAAAATTTGGAGCAAGCAGGGGTGCAGGAAGCAAAGGGGGGCGCGCGTATAGCAAGAGAAGCCAAGGGAAAGCTGAAACCCTAGGCCCAACAGCGTAAGCCCATTGGGCTTAGAGGATAAAACCTCTATAAAAGAGGTGAGACAGACCTAGGGTTTCACTTTCCCCTTGTCTTTCTCTCTCTATACCACAATTGCTCTGTCTTCTCTCCAGCACGAGCTCACCAGATTCTGGGTTGAGCCGCCGTGAGAGATGAAGGTCTGGCTGGAGCCACCGTAGGCTCGCCGGAACCTTCATCTTCTCCGGTGAGCTCCCTAGGGTTCCGGCGAGCTTTCAACCCAGAATTTGATGAAAATCATATCATTCTCTTCGTCTTTTCATTGCGATTACGATTCTGGCCTTGGCTTTTACAAACACTACGTGAATCAACGCGAATCTGGTCTTCTCACTTACGTTTTTCGTAAAATTAGGGTTTGCTTTTTTTGATAAAATTCTTTGAATCTTTTTAAGATTCTGTTGATTCACGTACTGATGATCCTTTTTTACGAAAAGATGAAGAGATTAACGGCCTGGATGATGTAGATCTGTGCTTTTGGTGTTACGTTTTTTTGGAAATTTTTTAGGTTTTTTGGCTTAAATGTTTTCAACTTCACAGATCTACATCTTCTCTGAGTTTGTTATTGGCTTTGATGATGAGAATGATGAAGATTCACGTGTTTACCTGAGTTTGTATGGAGATTGTTGATTTCTTCGGAAAATCTTCAAATCTTGCTTCTGTTTTGATCTGATTTCGCTTCTGGAGACTGAAAATAAATCAGTGTGGTTCTTGTTAGCCTTGAATCTTCATCTTCTTCGGTGTAAACCCTAACTTCTTTCCTTCTTCTTCCTTCAAATCTCTGTGATCAGCACTCGTAGCTTTTCGCCATAGGTGAAGAGCTCGTGCTTCGAATTGCAGAGTCTGCAATTCAGTGATGATGATTCAATTGAATCACTGAGAATTGCAGTAACAAATTAGTTTAATCTTGTCTGGATTTGGCGTTCTGGAAGTGGTTTAGGGTTTTTTTGCGCCATTGATGAAGGCTTCAAGCTTTTTCAGTTTTGATTTGGTTTTGATCTGTAACTGCCAAGAAAGAGAAAGATTGATTCTGTTTTTGGTGAAGTGGCGTGTGATTAATGGCTCTGAATCTGACTCACTGTTTATATAGTTGACATGTGTACTTGAGATCCAATAAAAAGGTGACACCTGGAATTGTATGAGAGTGGCACGGCTTGGACAAAAAAATGAAATTTGGACCTTTCTGCAAAAAATAAAACTTCAAGGACTAAACTGCAAATAATCCAAAAAGGACTGAAATGTAAAAAAAAGAAAATTCTGGACTAAAATGCAATTTTGGGACCTCAATTGAGGGACCAAAATGCAATTAAAAATGAAATTGAATAAAAAACGTAATTTGACCAAACGTAAAGCGAAACAAAAATAAAATTGACAAAACGGACTAAAACGAACCAATGACCTAAATGAGGTACTTCAAAGTAACCTCTCTATGCCAAAATTTCGTGTGAAATGACCAAAATGCCCCTAGGGCTAAAATTGACCTAAACAGATTCAAATTGACTCGACACTGACTCAGACGCAAGTTTGAAACGAAATTAACAAAGTTTACTGATGAAATGTAAAAAAAACAATTTGAAAAGACTCAGAGACAGTCACAAGGATGAAAATGGGTCCCACTGCAGGAAATGACCAAAATACCCTTCTGCATGACTTTTTGCAAATTTTGAAATAAACTGTGGAAAAAGCAATGTAATGATTCAGAGACACTTTTGAATGACTTACAAGACAAGTAAAGACATTCCGAAAGGTTTTATGCAAGAAAAACATAGGTAAAATTGTGATTGAAAATACTGCGAGGCAGAGACAATTTGAACTGTGCAGTTGAAATTTGATAATTGACAAAGTTTGAAATGAAATTGGGCCCAGTATTTTTAGGTCCAAAAACAGGGTATAACAGCTGCCCCTATTTAAGTTTCTTTGTCTGGAGAGTCAAGAGACGGAGTCTTTGGCTTGACAGGACGAAGATACTTAAATATTAGCATTTGCACTGTGTTTGGACGTAAAAATACGCCTACCCATTTTCAAATAATATGCATGCCATGCATCATTTGGATTATGAATGCAAGACCTCATGGGGATTGGAATTAACAAAATATGTCGTATCCATTGCGGGATTGGTAGACATTGACAAAGATAGTGAATAGCAGAGTAACGGGAAACTAGAAACAAGTTGGACAGGTACAAGCTGTTCTTGGATTCAAACTAGCCACTTGACCGGGAATGAAACAAACAGACAACTGCGAGTTGTTCTTATGGATTCGAACTGGTAACTTCACAGGGGATAGAGGTTACTGGACAAACATGAGTTGTTCTTATGGATTCGAACTGGTAACTCACTTGGGGATATTGGAAAGTGCGAGTTGTTCTTATGGATTCGAACTGGTGACTCGACTGGAAAAAAGGGAAAATTGGCAAGTACGAGCTGTTCTTACGGATTCGAACTGGTGACTCGACTGAAAACATGTAAAATTGGCAGGTACGAGTTGTTCTTAAGGATTCGAACTGGTTACTCGACTGAAAGCAAGGCAAATAGACAGGTGCGAGCTTGTTCTTGGATGCGAACTGGTTACTCGACCGAAAGCAAAGGCAAATAAACAGGTGTGAGCTTGTTCTTGGATGCGAACTGGTTACTCCACCGGACAGAAACAGATAGACAGGTACAAGCTGCTCTTGGATTGAGCTAGCCACTTGACCGATAACATAAGCAAATTGATAGGTACAAGCTGTTCTTGGACTTGAACTAGCCACCTGACCAAACAGAAACATGTTCACTGGGGATTGGTTTGTTCTGACAAAATATAGATTGAGATTGACTTGACGTCGATTTGAATTGAAAGGTAGAAATTGACTGATATTATTGGCTCACAAGGTTTTGACAGAGAACCTGACATGAGTATTGAATTGAGACTGATGTTGACATTGGAAATGCAATATGCATGGATGATATAACAGTTTCATTAAATGCATGGGCACGTAATATGCATGATTATGCATGTATGAATGCTCGTAATGCATGACTGTTGGCAGTTTGTAGGCACGACTTCACGGGGAAGACAAGACATTAGAGTATTGGGCACGTAGTGGCTCGTGCTATATTACACATTCTTGGAAATCCTCTTTGGAGATGACGTCGTTGGGAGACGTTTCGGGACCTAGGCTGAGGGTCGGTAGCTATGCAAATTGCTGGGGATAGAATCTCGGAAGACTCCACCGGGGAAAACGCCGTTGTGCTGGGCATTTCAGTGCTGAGTACGTTGTAGACATTGCATCTGTGGTCAATGCTTTTTGCATGTTATTTTCTCATTTTCATTTTATGCATCCCATTTTTGCCTGGATCGCCCTTTCGGGTTTTCAACTTAGCGAGCTCATTCATTTTCATGCATTTTATTCTGTTTTTTCATTCTTGCCATTGACCACAGACTATCCTGGAGGAGAACCTGCTTGTAACATATATTGAAATAGACATCAACATACTCTCGCTCATGCATGTTTCATTTGAATGTGCCCTGTTGCTCAGGTTTGCTTTTCAAAATAGACAAAAAGTTTTCAATTTTCAAAAATGTTTGTTTCAAGCATTGTCATTATCAAAATAGAAAGAAAATGTTTTTGTACATAGCTTTGAAAGTAGAAGAAAATAGAGTTTTAATCAAAAGCACAGGCTCAAATTGATGTATAAGAGTGGTGGTCAGCCGAAGGCGTGACTCCACGGATTCACAAAGCTTGGAAAATGGTAATTTTTATTGGTTGGTGGTACATTGAACACAGTAATCACTACATTTCTTAGAAACTTTGAATCCACAAGTACAGAAGCTTTTGATGAAGACGGTCATTAACAGCTGCAGATGCCCCAAGGGGGACGGTGGTTGGCCAGATATAGTTACTTGCCTTTTGTTTCAATCTCATTTTTGCATGAACCGCCCTTCCGGGTTTTCGGCTCATCGAGACGCTCATTCTTGCCTGAGTTGTGTACAATCTCAGCGAGCTTTTCATATATTTTTTGTCCCTTATTTTTGCCTGGACCGCCCTTTCGGGTTTTCGATCCACCGGGAAGCGCATTTTTGCCTAGGCCGCCCTTTCGGGTTTTCGACCTACCACGCTGTTCTTTTCAAATTTCTAGGCAAAGTATTTCTTGACTATATCGGCATTCACTGGATTTGGAAGCTCTACACCATCCATGTGTGTAAGGATTAAAGCACCACCGGAGAAGGCCTTCTTGACAACATAAGGACCTTCATAGTTAGGCGTCCACTTGCCCCTTGGGTCGGGTTGCTGGCTTATCCTCCTTTTCAATACAAGTTCCCCTACCTTGAATTCTCGAGGATGGACTTTCTTGTCAAAGGCAGTCTTCATTCTTGCTTGATATGACTGTCCACGAGCCATGGCATCCATACGTTTTTCCTCAATCAAATTCAACTGATCATACCGGCTTTGGCACCATTCAGCCTCAGATAACTTTGCTTCCATAATCACACGGAGAGATGGGATCTCCACTTCCAAAGGAAGAACTGCTTCCATACCATATACAAGAGAGAAAGGGGTTGCCCCGGTTGAACTGCGCACAGTAGTACGGTAGCCATGCAGAGCATAGGGTAACATCTCATGCCAGTCCTTGTAAGTGGTTACCATCTTCTGGACAATTCTCTTGATATTCTTATTGGCGGCCTCAACTGCACCATTCATCTGAGGTCTATAAGGAGAAGAGTTATGATGCTCAATTTTGAATTCTTCACAAAGAGCTTGCACCACATTGTTGTTCAGGTTGGTACCATTGTCGGTAATAATCTTGCTGGGAACACCATATCGACAGATGATGTTGTTCTTGATGAACTTAGCTACCACTTGCTTGGTCACATTGGTATAAGATGCTGCTTCAACCCATTTGGTAAAGTAGTCAATTGCCACTAAGATGAAACGATGACCATTTGAAGCTTTCGGTTCAATTCTTCCAATCATGTCGATGCCCCACATTGAGAACGGCCATGGGGATGACATAACATTGAGGGCGTGCGGAGGCACATGAATCTTATCAGCATAGATTTGACATTTGTGACATTTTCTGGCGTACTGGTAGCAATCATGCTCCATAGTCATCCAGTAGTAACCTGCCCGTAGCAACTTTCTTGACATAGTATGCCCTGTAGCATGGGTCCCGAAGGTACCGTCATGTACATCATGCATTAACTGCTCTGCTTCATGTTCATCGACACACCTTAACAATACCATGTCATAGTTCCTCTTGTACAAAATATCTCCATCTAACAGGAATCTACCGGCCAATCTTCTCAAGGTCTTCTTGTCTTGTTTGGAAGCACCCGGCGGATACTCACGGCTCAGCAAGAACTGTTTGATGTCGTAGTACCAAGGTCTATAGTCAACCACATTTTCACCAGCCTGATCGATCACATCCCCAATAGCAAACACATGCGAAGGTCTTTCAAGGCGTTGCACTTTAATTATTGGCACATCATTCCAATGGTTTACTCGAAACATGGAGGATAGAGTAGCAAGAGCATCAGCCATTTGGTTCTCATCACGAGGAATATGATGCAGCTCAACCTTTGTAAAATATGTCAGAAGACGTCTCGCATAATCACGATAAGGAATCAACTTAGCATGGTGTGTCTCCCATTCACCCTTTATCTGATTGATGACGAGCGCAGAATCTCCATAGATGTCGAGGTGTTTGATTCTCATGTCAATTGCTTCCTCGATCCCGAAGATACATGCTTCATACTCAGCCATGTTGTTGGTACATTCGAACAGAATTCGGGCGGTAAAGGGAATGTGATGCCCTTGCGGGGATACAATGACTGCCCCAATTCCCTTGCCATAAGCATTGACAGCACCATCAAAGACTAAACCCCACTTGCTATTGGGATCTGGACCTTCATTAATCAACGGTTCGTCGCAGTCTTTGGATTTCAAATACATGATCTCTTCATCAGGGAAATCGAATTCAATTGGTTGGTAATCATCAAGAGGTTGATAAGCAAGGTGATCGGCAAGAATGCTGCCTTTGATTGCCTTTTGAGTTTTGAACACAATATCATATTCAGACAAAAGCATCTGCCAGCGTGCAATCTTCCCAGTAACAGCAGCTTTCTCAAAGATATACTTTATCGGATCCATTCTGGATATCAGCCAAGTCGTATGATTCACCAAATAATGACGCAGGCGTTTGGCAGCCCAAGCTAGAGCACAATAAGTCTTCTCAAGCATTGTATACCGAGTTTCACAGTCGGTGAACTTCTTGCTCAGATAGTAGATGGCATGCTCTTTCTTTCCAGTCTCATCTCGTTGACCAAGCACGCATCCCACAGATTCATCAAACACTGACAAATACAAAATCAAAGGCCTTCCTTCCACGGGAGGGACAAGGATAGGTGGTTCCAGCAGGTAATTCTTGATGCTATCAAAAGCTTCCTGACATTCATCGTTCCATACAATAGGCTGATTCTTGCTCAAGCAATCGAGTGATCTCATATGGTATATCATCATCCTCTTCATCTTCGGCTTCATACACAGGGAATTCAAAATTTGGAAGAACCGTAGGATTACTGTGTTCAACGGGTTTATTATGGTTCAAACTGCATAGAATGGTTGAATGATTTTAGAAAATGGTTTTTTTTTTCTTTTATGCAGTTCTTTGAAATTGATAAGAAAAATAAAGATGTTTTGGTTTTTTCTGGTATTACCATTATTTCCAAGAAAAAAAAATCACTAAAAAATAAAAGTCGTGAAAGAAACGACGATTTTTGTTGATAACGGCGATGCCGAAACAAACACGCCCTTCCAGAAATATCACTTTCGCTTCGGGCAGAGCGAGAGGATGGTTATTTTGAAAAACAAAACACTTAAGCAACAAGACACATTATTCGGAAACATGCATGATTGAATGAATGTTGATGGCATCACAATTTCTCGCAATGCCTCCTGGTATAACAAACATAGGCCTAGGACTACATCCAGTCGCCTCTTCAGTAATTGCATTGATAACTCAGCACTGTAGTAGATTCATGTGGCATTGTACTTGTAAGGAATAGCCTTTGTAGAAGTATAAGGTACTGGTTCGGGCAGCCTTATCACTAGAGGCTCAACATTCTTCTTCAAAGGTACACTCTTGACAGGCGGATCGTGAAAAACTGGCACAATCACGCAAACATCACTGACAGTCAGAAGATTATCATTCATCAAGCTTTGGATGTCGTCTTGAACAGCATGGCAACCCAAAGGATCACGGAGGCATCCTAGACACTTGGCATGATCATGGCTGAACAGAGAAGCTTTGCACAGCTTGATGTGCAGAGGCACCAGAGGAGTGGCAATATTGTGGACATCAAGTCTAGGAGCTTCCTCACACACTTCGATCATATTCACAGCGGCATGATTTGGAAGAGGATTATCGAGGACGTGTGGGACATTATTCTCAAAAGTCAGCTTTCCCTGATCAATGAGCTTCTTCACGATATACTTCAAAGCATAACACCCCTCGACATCATGACCTAAGGCACCTTGATGAAAATCAAATTTGAGATCAGACCTGAACCTTGGAGGCAACGGATCAGGTGGGGGCTTACCCTGTCTAGTCGTGCAGTGTCCTCTCTGGAGTCCCCGTTTCCCCTGTTGGCCTTAATTTCCCGTCGGAGCTCTTTGGCAAGTTCTGCCATTCTCTCTTCCATAGTTCCGGTTGTGGCAATACTCCCGTGGTGCGCATTAGCATGAACAAATAGAGGCACCGCATTCACAATGGGCTCGGTAACAGTTGTTGCGGCTTGAGTCAAGGCGGTACTAACAGGAGTTAAGTTTGCCCCTGGGATCGGGCCATTGTTGGTAGTACCAGAGGTCCCTGCCCCTGTATTAGCAGTATAGTACAGCGGAAGCCCGTAAGGATACCCGGATGGCATGATAGAGCGGGGATCAGTTGTTACGGTAGGAGTCACATTTGCAGCTGTAGAAACTACAGGAACCGGTTGTTCCTGAGCAGCCAACAGAGCAGTCATAGCATCATGAGCTTTGGCCAATTCCTCCCTTAAAGATGCCAATTCGGTACGAAGCTGTGTGTTCTCTTCTTCCATAGCCCTTTTCTTTCTTCTGTATTCTCTGGTTCGATCAGTTCTATCAGGTTCGTAAACTCTCTGAGCACGAGCCACTTTTCACACTGTGGCAGAGGAACCAGGAGATAGTGAGCACTTGGAAGCCTTTGGGACCGATGCATGATGCATATGATGCATGATATGCAAATGCAAATGCGAAAGACTTATTTTTTCATCGAAGGATTTTTAAACAATTAGAAATCTTGCAAATAATCAAAACTGCATAGCATTTTCAAAAGGAAGACTTTGAAATTTCAACAAGATAAACAGATGAAGCCCTTAAGCATAGGAAGTAGTCGGAAGATCATCGGACTCGGAATCTGAATCACAGTATCTGTCAAAGAAGTCTCGTCGTCCTCGAGCTCTCTTGGAATCCCTCATAAGCAGCTCGTCTTTCTCTTCCAATTCCTTCCGGGCTTTAGCTAGTTCTTTCTTCAACATTAGATTCTCATGAGTCTTCTGCTCATCTCTACCGTCCAAAGTCATGATTAGATTCTCGGCTTGATTGTACCGAGCTTTCCACACTTGCTTCTCACGACTCTCCATAGCTAGATGCTCCTGATACATATCCTGAGTCGTGGGGAGTAGAGGTAGAGGCATAGATGGAGCAGATGAAGACACGTATCTCATAGCTGGATAAGGCATACCAATCTCCTCAGCTCGATCTATCACCCACTGAGTATAGGCTTCATGAGCGACACCGGATCTCACACCTAGATGCTTCACACTTTTCCTTCGAACCTTGGACCAAGCATCCGTGAAAGCCTTCCTTTGTCCGGTAGGAGCATTCGTGTAGAAGAAGAACTCTGGAGATGTAGCAAGATTGATGGGCTTCGACTTCATAGGGAAACCAAACTGTCTCATAGCAAGCTCGGGATTGTAGTTGATTCCTCCACGAGTACCAAGAAGAGGTACATTGAGAAAGTCTCCACAACCCATAATGATTTCCTTCACCCGAGCGGCCGGAGTGAGCCAGACGACCTCATTAGGAGTGAGAGCCATAATCCGCTGAGAGTAGGACCAGTTCTCCGAGTTGTCATGGAAGGAACTCGGAAGGTGCGAAATAAACCACCTATACAAAAGAGATGTGCAGCAAAGAATATACCCACGGCCCTTGAGAGTTCTGTCATGAATGGCGTGGTAGGTATCCGCTAGCAAAGTAGGAACCGGGTTCTTGGAATGAAAGATCTCGATAGCATTCATGTCCACGAAGTTGTCGAGGTTCGGAAAGAGAATGAGCCCGTAGATAAGCAAAGCAAGAATAGCCTCGAGTGTATCCTGACGAGTAGTACTGAGATTAGCCTGCTCAAGAAGGTACTTCGAAGTGAACCCCGGATGTGAGACTTGGTAATAAGATGGTTGGAGACGTCGGAAGTCTTGAGGTAGAGATCCTTAGCAATAACCAGAGGAGTAAGAGAAGTTCCGGGACCGGTGAAAGGTGCCTTCTCGGCTATGGGTAAACCCACTAGATTGGAGTAAGCCTCGAGAGTAGGAACCAACTGGAAGTCCGGGAAAGTGAAGCAACGGAAGCTCGGATCATAAAACTGCACTAGAGTGTGCACTAGCTTCTCTTCCACATCGGTTCGGAGCAAAGTAAGCAATCCCCCATATCGGAGTCGGAACCCTGTTTGATTCTTGACCTTGAGTGCCAACTCTCTCAAACTAACCAAATCCACTTCCTTGAACTTGTAGCACTTAGTCTTCTTCATACCTGTGATTATTTACAAAAAATTTCCATTTGTTTAAGCCCTTCGATGAATGCATGAAAAATGTTTATGCATGAATGCATGTATGCATGATTGTGTTGTTAAAAGTGGATTGGGTTTCAAAGTAACGGGGCCACGGATGGACACGGCGTCCGGTGAACTAAGGCTTTGGATAGTAGTAACCAAGGTTCTAACACAGTTCCCAAACTGCAACCTCTCTCACATATATCATGGTAGTACAGGACGACACCCGTTCCATGATTATTTGTGAGAAGGTCTAGTTTGAGTGTAGTATCGCGTGACGACTAAAGTTTGAGACAACACTCAATTTAGCCACCGCACTACGTCCTAAAAAGGCTAGGATGGGTTTGGTAACTACGGTTCATAGCTTCGTCGAACAATTGAAAGTGAAGTGCCTAAGCATGACAACACACGCCGACAATATCACCTTCAAAATGCCTCAGCTATGTGAGATTGATCGCATAATCCAATACACGAGGCAACCCCCGGATCGAATTGTCGATTATATCTCTACCTAAACATAAGTTCACTCAGCCCGGGTATAGGACTTTTGATATTCTCACCCCACACGTTGAATGAAAGTAAACAAGTATTCACATATGTAAGCAATAAAACAAAGCGTAAATATAAACTAAGGAAACTAGGCGCGATCCGCTAAAAGAGTCCCCAGTGAAGTCGCCATTCCTGTTATCATGGTTTTTGGGTGCCAAGCCATTAATTGGACTTGAACCTTTTGACCGTTGATATTCTCTATTTTTTCTTGGGAAGGGCAAAATTGAGAAAAAACCCTTAGATTCTAAGTTCGGGGGTCGTTTTCGCTACGGGAAGGTGTTAGGCACCCGGAGCGATTATGGTACTCCATAAGAGCCGCTCTCCTAAGTTGATTTCTACGCTTTATTTTTATTGCCTACTTATTGAAAGAAAAGAAGTTTTATTTGAGTGAAGAATGGGGGTGAGAAGAAGTAGAATTTAATTTTATTTCGGCTTGGATGAGTTTTGACTCATTGCCTACGTACCGTTTTACGGGATCAAAACCGGCGTAGTTCTTGCTAAAAGACTTGTTGTTTTTTTTGTTTTAATTGTTTGATTTTAAGTTTTGAAAATGGTTTTGAAGAAGGAGATTGGGAGGCTTCATGAGCATTAGATTTAGCAAAAAGTGAGGTTTGATTAGTGATTAAAAGGAAAGTCTAAATGATTAAGATGAATTGAATTTTTCTTAAGAAAAAAAAGAAAGGAAAAATGAAGTGTTGACTTCATATTTATTATGAAAATTTTTGAAGTGAAGTTCAATTGTTTTTTTTAAAAAAAGGATGGATTTTCTCTAAGTGTTTAAACCTAAGCGCTTATCTAACCATACAATCCTATGCATACATCTAAGGTGAGTGTGTGCGTGCGGTGCGTCATAGTGTCCATAGTCCATATTACAACATTGCCTAAATACATTCTATGGCCTCTTTGCCAAGCTACAAACCAATGGTAAAATATTACATCACCGAATGAATTACAATTTGTAAAAAAGAAACTAAACTGACGGAGACAATAGTGAAGATAATGAGGTGCTATGAAGTGATCAACATGAAAGGAAATGTTAGTAGAAAATGGTAAAACAAAGAATATGGCATGAAGCGATAGAAGAAAGTATGGCATAAGACGGTAAAGTGACGATGAAAATAAGCCGGAAACATGTGATGAATAATGCGCATGATGCAAGAATAAAACTCAACACATCAAAACAGTGACATATGCATAGCAAACAGTAGCAAAATTCACATGGAATAGTATGCAAATCAAACATGACGAACACGAATGTTATGCACATGAAGTAACGGGTAGAAATGCGAGAAAAATGACTTAAAATGGTAAAAACCCTTGACAAAACAACACTAAAATTTTTACCAACTTTTCCAAGTAAAATACCACTGAAAATTATCAAGAAGAATAGTAAAATGACATAGTAAATTTCTTGGAATTTATTGATAAAAATTTGGAGCAAGCAGGGGTGCAGGAAGCAAAGGGGGGCGCGCGTATAGCAAGAGAAGCCAAGGGAAAGCTGAAACCCTAGGCCCAACAGCGTAAGCCCATTGGGCTTAGAGGATAAAACCTCTATAAAAGAGGTGAGACAGACCTAGGGTTTCACTTTCCCCTTGTCTTTCTCTCTCTATACCACAATTGCTCTGTCTTCTCTCCAGCACGAGCTCACCAGATTCTGGGTTGAGCCGCCGTGAGAGATGAAGGTCTGGCTGGAGCCACCGTAGGCTCGCCGGAACCTTCATCTTCTCCGGTGAGCTCCCTAGGGTTCCGGCGAGCTTTCAACCCAGAATTTGATGAAAATCATATCATTCTCTTCGTCTTTTCATTGCGATTACGATTCTGGCCTTGGCTTTTACAAACACTACGTGAATCAACGCGAATCTGGTCTTCTCACTTACGTTTTTCGTAAAATTAGGGTTTGCTTTTTTTGATAAAATTCTTTGAATCTTTTAAGATTCTGTTGATTCACGTACTGATGATCCTTTTTTACGAAAAGATGAAGAGATTAACGGCCTGGATGATGTAGATCTGTGCTTTTGGTGTTACGTTTTTTTGGAAATTTTTTAGGTTTTTTGGCTTAAATGTTTTCAACTTCACAGATCTACATCTTCTCTGAGTTTGTTATTGGCTTTGATGATGAGAATGATGAAGATTCACGTGTTTACCTGAGTTTGTATGGAGATTGTTGATTTCTTCGGAAAATCTTCAAATCTTGCTTCTGTTTTGATCTGATTTCGCTTCTGGAGACTGAAAATAAATCAGTGTGGTTCTTGTTAGCCTTGAATCTTCATCTTCTTCGGTGTAAACCCTAACTTCTTTCCTTCTTCTTCCTTCAAATCTCTGTGATCAGCACTCGTAGCTTTTCGCCATAGGTGAAGAGCTCGTGCTTCGAATTGCAGAGTCTGCAATTCAGTGATGATGATTCAATTGAATCACTGAGAATTGCAGTAACAAATTAGTTTAATCTTGTCTGGATTTGGCGTTCTGGAAGTGGTTTAGGGTTTTTTGCGCCATTGATGAAGGCTTCAAGCTTTTTCAGTTTTGATTTGGTTTTGATCTGTAACTGCCAAGAAAGAGAAAGATTGATTCTGTTTTTGGTGAAGTGGCGTGTGATTAATGGCTCTGAATCTGACTCACTGTTTATATAGTTGACATGTGTACTTGAGATCCAATAAAAAGGTGACACTGGAATTGTATGAGAGTGGCACGGCTTGGACAAAAAATGAAATTTGGACCTTTCTGCAAAAAATAAAACTTCAAGGACTAAACTGCAAATAATCCAAAAAGGACTGAAATGTAAAAAAAAGAAAATTCTGGACTAAAATGCAATTTTGGGACCTCAATTGAGGGACCAAATGCAATTAAAAATGAAATTGAATAAAAAACGTAATTTGACCAAACGTAAAGCGAAACAAAAATAAAATTGACAAACGGACTAAAACGAACCAATGACCTAAATGAGGTACTTCAAAGTAACCTCTCTATGCCAAAATTTCGTGTGAAATGACCAAAATGCCCTAGGGCTAAAATTGACCTAAACAGATTCAAATTGACTCGACACTGACTCAGACGCAAGTTTGAAACGAAATTAACAAAGTTTACTGATGAAATGTAAAAAAAACAATTTGAAAAGACTCAGAGACAGTCACAAGGATGAAAATGGGTCCCACTGCAGGAAATGACCAAAATACCCTTCTGCATGACTTTTTGCAAATTTTGAAATAAACTGTAGAAAAAGCAATGTAATGATTCAGAGACACTTTTGAATGACTTACAAGACAAGTAAAGACATTCCGAAAGGTTTTATGCAAGAAAAACATAGGTAAAATTGTGATTGAAAATACTGCGAGGCAGAGACAATTTGAACTGTGCAGTTGAAATTTGATAATTGACAAAGTTTGAAATGAAATTGGGCCAGTATTTTTAGGTCCAAAAACAGGGTATAACAGCTGCCCCTATTTAAGTTTCTTTGTCTGGAGAGTCAAGAGACGGAGTCTTTGGCTTGACAGGACGAAGATACTTAAATATTAGCATTTGCACTGTGTTTGGACGTAAAAATACGCCTACCCATTTTCAAATAATATGCATGCCATGCATCATTTGGATTATGAATGCAAGACCTCATGGGGATTGGAATTAACAAAATATGTCGTATCCATTGCGGGATTGGTAGACATTGACAAAGATAGTGAATAGCAGAGTAACGGGAAACTAGAAACAAGTTGGACAGGTACAAGCTGTTCTTGGATTCAAACTAGCCACTTGACCGGGAATGAAACAAACAGACAACTGCGAGTTGTTCTTATGGATTCGAACTGGTAACTTCACAGGGATAGAGGTTACTGGACAAACATGAGTTGTTCTTATGGATTCGAACTGGTAACTCACTTGGGGATATTGGAAAGTGCGAGTTGTTCTTATGGATTCGAACTGGTGACTCGACTGGAAAAAGGGAAAATTGGCAAGTACGAGCTGTTCTTACGGATTCGAACTGGTGACTCGACTGAAAACATGTAAAATTGGCAGGTACGAGTTGTTCTTAAGGATTCGAACTGGTTACTCGACTGAAAGCAAGGCAAATAGACAGGTGCGAGCTTGTTCTTGGATGCGAACTGGTTACTCGACCGAAAGCAAAGGCAAATAAACAGGTGTGAGCTTGTTCTTGGATGCGAACTGGTTACTCCACCGGACAGAAACAGATAGACAGGTACAAGCTGCTCTTGGATTGAGCTAGCCACTTGACCGATAACATAAGCAAATTGATAGGTACAAGCTGTTCTTGGACTTGAACTAGCCACCTGACCAAACAGAAACATGTTCACTGGGGATTGGTTTGTTCTGACAAAATATAGATTGAGATTGACTTGACGTCGATTTGAATTGAAAGGTAGAAATTGACTGATATTATTGGCTCACAAGGTTTTGACAGAGAACCTGACATGAGTATTGAATTGAGACTGATGTTGACATTGGAAATGCAATATGCATGGATGATATAACAGTTTCATTAAATGCATGGGCACGTAATATGCATGATTATGCATGTATGAATGCTCGTAATGCATGACTGTTGGCAGTTTGTAGGCACGACTTCACGGGGAAGACAGACATTAGAGTATTGGGCACGTAGTGGCTCGTGCTATATTACACATTCTTGGAAATCCTCTTTGGAGATGACGTCGTTGGGAGACGTTTCGGGACCTAGGCTGAGGGTCGGTAGCTATGCAAATTGCTGGGGATAGAATCTCGGAAGACTCCACCGGGGAAAACGCCGTTGTGCTGGGCATTTCAGTGCTGAGTACGTTGTAGACATTGCATCTGTGGTCAATGCTTTTTGCATGTTATTTTCTCATTTTCATTTTATGCATCCCATTTTTGCCTGGATCGCCCTTTCGGGTTTTCAACTTAGCGAGCTCATTCATTTTCATGCATTTTATTCTGTTTTTTCATTCTTGCCATTGACCACAGACTATCCTGGAGGAGAACCTGCTTGTAACATATATTGAAATAGACATCAACATACTCTCGCTCATGCATGTTTCATTTGAATGTGCCCTGTTGCTCAGGTTTGCTTTTCAAAATAGACAAAAAGTTTTCAATTTCAAAAATGTTTGTTTCAAGCATTGTCATTATCAAAATAGAAAGAAAATGTTTTTGTACATAGCTTTGAAAGTAGAAGAAAATAGAGTTTTAATCAAAAGCACAGGCTCAAATTGATGTATAAGAGTGGTGGTCAGCCGAAGGCGTGACTCCACGGATTCACAAAGCTTGGAAAATGGTAATTTTTATTGGTTGGTGGTACATTGAACACAGTAATCACTACATTTCTTAGAAACTTTGAATCCACAAGTACAGAAGCTTTTGATGAAGACGGTCATTAACAGCTGCAGATGCCCCAAGGGGGACGGTGGTTGGCCAGATATAGTTACTTGCCTTTTGTTTCAATCTCATTTTTGCATGAACCGCCCTTCCGGGTTTTCGGCTCATCGAGACGCTCATTCTTGCCTGAGTTGTGTACAATCTCAGCGAGCTTTTCATATATTTTTTGTCCCTTATTTTTGCCTGGACCGCCCTTTCGGGTTTTCGATCCACCGGGAAGCGCATTTTTGCCTAGGCCGCCCTTTCGGGTTTTCGACCTACCACGCTGTTCTTTTCATATTTCTAGGCAAAGTATTTCTTGACTATATCGGCATTCACTGGATTTGGAAGCTCTACACCATCCATGTGTGTAAGGATTAAAGCACCACCGGAGAAGGCCTTCTTGACAACATAAGGACCTTCATAGTTAGGCGTCCACTTGCCCCTTGGGTCGGGTTGCTGGCTTATCCTCCTTTTCAATACAAGTTCCCCTACCTTGAATTCTCGAGGATAGACTTTCTTGTCAAAGGCAGTCTTCATTCTTGCTTGATATGACTGTCCACGAGCCATGGCATCCATACGTTTTTCCTCAATTAAATTCAACTGATCATACCGACTTTGGCACCATTCAGCCTCAGATAACTTTGCTTCCATAATCACACGGAGAGATGGGATCTCCACTTCCAAAGGAAGAACTGCTTCCATACCATATACAAGAGAGAAAGGGGTTGCCCCGGTTGAACTGCGCACAGTAGTACGGTAGCCATGCAGAGCATAGGGTAACATCTCATGCCAGTCCTTGTAAGTGGTTACCATCTTCTGGACAATTCTCTTGATATTCTTGTTGGCGGCCTCAACTGCACCATTCATCTGAGGTCTATAAGGAGAAGAGTTATGATGCTCAATTTTGAATTCTTCACAAAGAGCTTGCACCACATTGTTGTTCAGGTTGGTACCATTGTCGGTAATAATCTTGCTGGGAACACCATATCGACAGATGATGTTGTTCTTGATGAACTTAGCTACCACTTGCTTGGTCACATTGGTATAAGATGCTGCTTCAACCCATTTGGTAAAGTAGTCAATTGCCACTAAGATGAAACGATGACCATTTGAAGCTTTCGGTTCAATTCTTCCAATCATGTCGATGCCCACATTGAGAACGGCCATGGGGATGACATAACATTGAGGGCGTGCGGAGGCACATGAATCTTATCAGCATAGATTTGACATTTGTGACATTTTCTGGCGTACTGGTAGCAATCATGCTCCATAGTCATCCAGTAGTAACCTGCCCGTAGCAACTTTCTTGACATAGTATGCCCTGTAGCATGGGTCCCGAAGGTACCGTCATGTACATCATGCATTAACTGCTCTGCTTCATGTTCATCGACACACCTTAACAATACCATGTCATAGTTCCTCTTGTACAAAATATCTCCATCTAACAGGAATCTACCGGCCAATCTTCTCAAGGTCTTCTTGTCTTGTTTGGAAGCACCCGGCGGATACTCACGGCTCAGCAAGAACTGTTTGATGTCGTAGTACCAAGGTCTATAGTCAACCACATTTTCACCAGCCTGATCGATCACATCCCCAATAGCAAACACATGCGAAGGTCTTTCAAGGCGTTGCACTTTAATTATTGGCACATCATTCCAATGGTTTACTCGAAACATGGAGGATAGAGTAGCAAGAGCATCAGCCATTTGGTTCTCATCACGAGGAATATGATGCAGCTCAACCTTTGTAAAATATGTCAGAAGACGTCTCGCATAATCACGATAAGGAATCAACTTAGCATGGTGTGTCTCCCATTCACCCTTTATCTGATTGATGACGAGCGCAGAATCTCCATAGATGTCGAGGTGTTTGATTCTCATGTCAATTGCTTCCTCGATCCCGAAGATACATGCTTCATACTCAGCCATGTTGTTGGTACATTCGAACAGAATTCGGGCGGTAAAGGGAATGTGATGCCCTTGCGGGGATACAATGACTGCCCCAATTCCCTTGCCATAAGCATTGACAGCACCATCAAAGACTAAACCCCACTTGCTATTGGGATCTGGACCTTCATTAATCAACGGTTCGTCGCAGTCTTTGGATTTCAAATACATGATCTCTTCATCAGGGAAATCGAATTCAATTGGTTGGTAATCATCAAGAGGTTGATAAGCAAGGTGATCGGCAAGAATGCTGCCTTTGATTGCCTTTTGAGTTTTGAACACAATATCATATTCAGACAAAAGCATCTGCCAGCGTGCAATCTTCCCAGTAACAGCAGCTTTCTCAAAGATATACTTTATCGGATCCATTCTGGATATCAGCCAAGTCGTATGATTCACCAAATAATGACGCAGGCGTTTGGCAGCCCAAGCTAGAGCACAACAAGTCTTCTCAAGCATTGTATACCGAGTTTCACAGTCGGTGAACTTCTTGCTCAGATAGTAGATGGCATGCTCTTTCTTTCCAGTCTCATCTCGTTGACCAAGCACGCATCCCACAGATTCATCAAACACTGACAAATACAAAATCAAAGGCCTTCCTTCCACGGGAGGGACAAGGATAGGTGGTTCCAGCAGGTAATTCTTGATGCTATCAAAAGCTTCCTGGCATTCATCGTTCCATACAATAGGCTGATTCTTGCTCAAGCAATCGAGTGATCTCATATGGTATATCATCATCCTCTTCATCTTCGGCTTCATACACAGGGAATTCAAAATTTGGAAGAACCGTAGGATTACTGTGTTCAACGGGTTTATTATGGTTCAAACTGCATAGAATGGTTGAATGATTTTAGAAAATGGTTTTTTTTTTCTTTTATGCAGTTCTTTGAAATTGATAAGAAAAATAAAGATGTTTTGGTTTTTTCTGGTATTACCATTATTTCCAAGAAAAAAAAATCACTAAAAAATAAAAGTCGTGAAAGAAACGACGATTTTTGTTGATAACGGCGATGCCGAAACAAACACGCCCTTCCAGAAATATCACTTTCGCTTCGGGCAGAGCGAGAGGATGGTTATTTTGAAAAACAAAACACTTAAGCAACAAGACACATTATTCGGAAACATGCATGATTGAATGAATGTTGATGGCATCACAATTTCTCGCAATGCCTCCTGGTATAACAAACATAGGCCTAGGACTACATCCAGTCGCCTCTTCAGTAATTGCATTGATAACTCAGCACTGTAGTAGATTCATGTGGCATTGTACTTGTAAGGAATAGCCTTTGTAGAAGTATAAGGTACTGGTTCGGGCAGCCTTATCACTAGAGGCTCAACATTCTTCTTCAAAGGTACACTCTTGACAGGCGGATCGTGAAAAACTGGCACAATCACGCAAACATCACTGACAGTCAGAAGATTATCATTCATCAAGCTTTGGATGTCGTCTTGAACAGCATGGCAACCCAAAGGATCACGGAGGCATCCTAGACACTTGGCATGATCATGGCTGAACAGAGAAGCTTTGCACAGCTTGATGTGAAGAGGCACCAGAGGAGTGGCAATATTGTGGACATCAAGTCTAGGAGCTTCCTCACACACTTCGATCATATTCACAGCGGCATGATTTGGAAGAGGATTATCGAGGACGTGTGGGACATTATTCTCAAAAGTCAGCTTTCCCTGATCAATGAGCTTCTTCACGATATACTTCAAAGCATAACACCCCTCGACATCATGACCTAAGGCACCTTGATGAAAATCAAATTTGAGATCAGACCTGAACCTTGGAGGCAACGGATCAGGTGGGGGCTTACCCTGTCTAGTCGTGCAGTGTCCTCTCTGGAGTCCCCGTTTCCCCTGTTGGCCTTAATTTCCCGTCGGAGCTCTTTGGCAAGTTCTGCCATTCTCTCTTCCATAGTTCCGGTTGTGGCAATACTCCCGTGGTGCGCATTAGCATGAACAAATAGAGGCACCGCATTCACAATGGGCTCGGTAACAGTTGTTGCGGCTTGAGTCAAGGCGGTACTAACAGGAGTTAAGTTTGCCCCTGGGATCGGGCCATTGTTGGTAGTACCAGAGGTCCCTGCCCCTGTATTAGCAGTATAGTACAGCGGAAGCCCGTAAGGATACCCGGATGGCATGATAGAGCGGGGATCAGTTGTTACGGTAGGAGTCACATTTGCAGCTGTAGAAACTACAGGAACCGGTTGTTCCTGAGCAGCCAACAGAGCAGTCATAGCATCATGAGCTTTGGCCAATTCCTCCCTTAAAGATGCCAATTCGGTACGAAGCTGTGTGTTCTCTTCTTCCATAGCCCTTTTCTTTCTTCTGTATTCTCTGGTTCGATCAGTTCTATCAGGTTCGTAAACTCTCTGAGCACGAGCCACTTTTCACACTGTGGCAGAGGAACCAGGAGATAGTGAGCACTTGGAAGCCTTTGGGACCGATGCATGATGCATATGATGCATGATATGCAAATGCAAATGCGAAAGACTTATTTTTTCATCGAAGGATTTTTAAACAAATTAGAAATCTTGCAAATAATCAAAACTGCATAGCATTTTCAAAAGGAAGACTTTGAAATTTCAACAAGATAAACAGATGAAGCCCTTAAGCATAGGAAGTAGTCGGAAGATCATCGGACTCGGAATCTGAATCACAGTATCTGTCAAAGAAGTCTCGTCGTCCTCGAGCTCTCTTGGAATCCCTCATAAGCAGCTCGTCTTTCTCTTCCAATTCCTTCCGGGCTTTAGCTAGTTCTTTCTTCAACATTAGATTCTCATGAGTCTTCTGCTCATCTCTACCGTCCAAAGTCATGATTAGATTCTCGGCTTGATTGTACCGAGCTTTCCACACTTGCTTCTCACGACTCTCCATAGCTAGATGCTCCTGATACATATCCTGAGTCGTGGGGAGTAGAGGTAGAGGCATAGATGGAGCAGATGAAGACACGTATCTCATAGCTGGATAAGGCATACCAATCTCCTCAGCTCGATCTATCACCCACTGAGTATAGGCTTCATGAGCGACACCGGATCTCACACCTAGATGCTTCACACTTTTCCTTCGAACCTTGGACCAAGCATCCGTGAAAGCCTTCCTTTGTCCGGTAGGAGCATTCGTGTAGAAGAAGAACTCTGGAGATGTAGCAAGATTGATGGGCTTCGACTTCATAGGGAAACCAAACTGTCTCATAGCAAGCTCGGGATTGTAGTTGATTCCTCCACGAGTACCAAGAAGAGGTACATTGAGAAAGTCTCCACAACCCATAATGATTTCCTTCACCCGAGCGGCCGGAGTGAGCCAGACGACCTCATTAGGAGTGAGAGCCATAATCCGCTGAGAGTAGGACCAGTTCTCCGAGTTGTCATGGAAGGAACTCGGAAGGTGCGAAATAAACCACCTATACAAAAGAGATGTGCAGCAAAGAATATACCCACGGCCCTTGAGAGTTCTGTCATGAATGGCGTGGTAGGTATCCGCTAGCAAAGTAGGAACCGGGTTCTTGGAATGAAAGATCTCGATAGCATTCATGTCCACGAAGTTGTCGAGGTTCGGAAAGAGAATGAGCCCGTAGATAAGCAAAGCAAGAATAGCCTCGAGTGTATCCTGACGAGTAGTACTGAGATTAGCCTGCTCAAGAAGGTACTTCGAAGTGAACCCCCGGATGTGAGACTTGGTAATAAGATGGTTGGAGACGTCGGAAGTCTTGAGGTAGAGATCCTTAGCAATAACCAGAGGAGTAAGAGAAGTTCCGGGACCGGTGAAAGGTGCCTTCTCGGCTATGGGTAAACCCACTAGATTGGAGTAAGCCTCGAGAGTAGGAACCAACTGGAAGTCCGGGAAAGTGAAGCAACGGAAGCTCGGATCATAAAACTGCACTAGAGTGTGCACTAGCTTCTCTTCCACATCGGTTCGGAGCAAAGTAAGCAATCCCCCATATCGGAGTCGGAACCCTGTTTGATTCTTGACCTTGAGTGCCAACTCTCTCAAACTAACCAAATCCACTTCCTTGAACTTGTAGCACTTAGTCTTCTTCATACCTGTGATTATTTACAAAAAATTTCCATTTGTTTAAGCCCTTCGATGAATGCATGAAAAATGTTTATGCATGAATGCATGTATGCATGATTGTGTTGTTAAAAGTGGATTGGGTTTCAAAGTAACGGGGCCACGGATGGACACGGCGTCCGGTGAACTAAGGCTTTGGATAGTAGTAACCAAGGTTCTAACACAGTTCCCAAACTGCAACCTCTCTCACATATATCATGGTAGTACAGGACGACACCCGTTCCATGATTATTTGTGAGAAGGTCTAGTTTGAGTGTAGTATCGCGTGACGACTAAAGTTTGAGACAACACTCAATTTAGCCACCGCACTACGTCCTAAAAAGGCTAGGATGGGTTTGGTAACTACGGTTCATAGCTTCGTCGAACAATTGAAAGTGAAGTGCCTAAGCATGACAACACACGCCGACAATATCACCTTCAAAATGCCTCAGCTATGTGAGATTGATCGCATAATCCAATACACGAGGCAACCCCCGGATCGAATTGTCGATTATATCTCTACCTAAACATAAGTTCACTCAGCCCGGGTATAGGACTTTTGATATTCTCACCCCACACGTTGAATGAAAGTAAACAAGTATTCACATATGTAAGCAATAAAACAAAGCGTAAATATAAACTAAGGAAAACTAGGCGCGATCCGCTAAAAGAGTCCCCAGTGAAGTCGCCATTCCTGTTATCATGGTTTTTGGGTGCCAAGCCATTAATTGGACTTGAACCTTTTGACCGTTGATATTCTCTATTTTTTCTTGGGAAGGGCAAAATTGAGAAAAAACCCTTAGATTCTAAGTTCGGGGGTCGTTTTCGCTACGGGAAGGTGTTAGGCACCCGGAGCGATTATGGTACTCCATAAGAGCCGCTCTCCTAAGTTGATTTCTACGCTTTATTTTTATTGCCTACTTATTGAAAGAAAAGAAGTTTTATTTGAGTGAAGAATGGGGGTGAGAAGAAGTAGAATTTAATTTTATTTCGGCTTGGATGAGTTTTGACTCATTGCCTACGTACCGTTTTACGGGATCAAAACCGGCGTAGTTCTTGCTAAAAGACTTGTTGTTTTTTTTGTTTTAATTGTTTGATTTTAAGTTTTGAAAATGGTTTTGAAGAAGGAGATTGGGAGGCTTCATGAGCATTAGATTTAGCAAAAAGTGAGGTTTGATTAGTGATTAAAAGGAAAGTCTAAATGATTAAGATGAATTGAATTTTTCTTAAGAAAAAAAAAGAAAGGAAAAATGAAGTGTTGACTTCATATTTATTATGAAAATTTTTGAAGTGAAGTTCAATTGTTTTTTTTTAAAAAAAGGATGGATTTTCTCTAAGTGTTTAAACCTAAGCGCTTATCTAACCATACAATCCTATGCATACATCTAAGGTGAGTGTGTGCGTGCCGGTGCGTCATAGTGTCCATAGTCCATATTACAACATTGCCTAAATACATTCTATGGCCTCTTTGCCAAGCTACAAACCAATGGTAAAATATTACATCACCGAATGAATTACAATTTGTAAAAAAAGAAAACTAAACTGACGGAGACAATAGTGAAGATAATGAGGTGCTATGAAGTGATCAACATGAAAGGAAATGTTAGTAGAAAATGGTAAAACAAAGAATATGGCATGAAGCGATAGAAGAAAGTATGGCATAAGACGGTAAAGTGACGATGAAAATAAGCCGGAAACATGTGATGAATAATGCGCATGATGCAAGAATAAAACTCAACACATCAAAACAGTGACATATGCATAGCAAACAGTAGCAAAATTCACATGGAATAGTATGCAAATCAAACATGACGAACACGAATGTTATGCACATGAAGTAACGGGTAGAAATGCGAGAAAAATGACTTAAAATGGTAAAAACCCTTGACAAAACAACACTAAAATTTTTACCAACTTTTCCAAGTAAAATACCACTGAAAATTATCAAGAAGAATAGTAAAATGACATAGTAAATTTCTTGGAATTTATTGATAAAAATTTGGAGCAAGCAGGGGTGCAGGAAGCAAAGGGGGGCGCGCGTATAGCAAGAGAAGCCAAGGGAAAGCTGAAACCCTAGGCCCAACAGCGTAAGCCCATTGGGCTTAGAGGATAAAACCTCTATAAAAGAGGTGAGACAGACCTAGGGTTTCACTTTCCCCTTGTCTTTCTCTCTCTATACCACAATTGCTCTGTCTTCTCTCCAGCACGAGCTCACCAGATTCTGGGTTGAGCCGCCGTGAGAGATGAAGGTCTGGCTGGAGCCACCGTAGGCTCGCCGGAACCTTCATCTTCTCCGGTGAGCTCCCTAGGGTTCCGGCGAGCTTTCAACCCAGAATTTGATGAAAATCATATCATTCTCTTCGTCTTTTCATTGCGATTACGATTCTGGCCTTGGCTTTTACAAACACTACGTGAATCAACGCGAATCTGGTCTTCTCACTTACGTTTTTCGTAAAATTAGGGTTTGCTTTTTTTGATAAAATTCTTTGAATCTTTTTAAGATTCTGTTGATTCACGTACTGATGATCCTTTTTTACGAAAAGATGAAGAGATTAACGGCCTGGATGATGTAGATCTGTGCTTTTGGTGTTACGTTTTTTTGGAAATTTTTTAGGTTTTTTGGCTTAAATGTTTTCAACTTCACAGATCTACATCTTCTCTGAGTTTGTTATTGGCTTTGATGATGAGAATGATGAAGATTCACGTGTTTACCTGAGTTTGTATGGAGATTGTTGATTTCTTCGGAAAATCTTCAAATCTTGCTTCTGTTTTGATCTGATTTCGCTTCTGGAGACTGAAAATAAATCAGTGTGGTTCTTGTTAGCCTTGAATCTTCATCTTCTTCGGTGTAAACCCTAACTTCTTTCCTTCTTCTTCCTTCAAATCTCTGTGATCAGCACTCGTAGCTTTTCGCCATAGGTGAAGAGCTCGTGCTTCGAATTGCAGAGTCTGCAATTCAGTGATGATGATTCAATTGAATCACTGAGAATTGCAGTAACAAATTAGTTTAATCTTGTCTGGATTTGGCGTTCTGGAAGTGGTTTAGGGTTTTTTTGCGCCATTGATGAAGGCTTCAAGCTTTTTCAGTTTTGATTTGGTTTTGATCTGTAACTGCCAAGAAAGAGAAAGATTGATTCTGTTTTTGGTGAAGTGGCGTGTGATTAATGGCTCTGAATCTGACTCACTGTTTATATAGTTGACATGTGTACTTGAGATCCAATAAAAAGGTGACACCTGGAATTGTATGAGAGTGGCACGGCTTGGACAAAAAAATGAAATTTGGACCTTTCTGCAAAAAATAAAACTTCAAGGACTAAACTGCAAATAATCCAAAAAGGACTGAAATGTAAAAAAAAGAAAATTCTGGACTAAAATGCAATTTTGGGACCTCAATTGAGGGACCAAAATGCAATTAAAAATGAAATTGAATAAAAAACGTAATTTGACCAAACGTAAAGCGAAACAAAAATAAAATTGACAAAACGGACTAAAACGAACCAATGACCTAAATGAGGTACTTCAAAGTAACCTCTCTATGCCAAAATTTCGTGTGAAATGACCAAAATGCCCCTAGGGCTAAAATTGACCTAAACAGATTCAAATTGACTCGACACTGACTCAGACGCAAGTTTGAAACGAAATTAACAAAGTTTACTGATGAAATGTAAAAAAAACAATTTGAAAAGACTCAGAGACAGTCACAAGGATGAAAATGGGTCCCACTGCAGGAAATGACCAAAATACCCTTTTGCATGACTTTTTGCAAATTTTGAAATAAACTGTAGAAAAAGCAATGTAATGATTCAGAGACACTTTTGAATGACTTACAAGACAAGTAAAGACATTCCGAAAGGTTTTATGCAAGAAAAACATAGGTAAAATTGTGATTGAAAATACTGCGAGGCAGAGACAATTTGAACTGTGCAGTTGAAATTTGATAATTGACAAAGTTTGAAATGAAATTGGGCCCAGTATTTTTAGGTCCAAAAACAGGGTATAACAGCTGCCCCTATTTAAGTTTCTTTGTCTGGAGAGTCAAGAGACGGAGTCTTTGGCTTGACAGGACGAAGATACTTAAATATTAGCATTTGCACTGTGTTTGGACGTAAAAATACGCCTACCCATTTTCAAATAATATGCATGCCATGCATCATTTGGATTATGAATGCAAGACCTCATGGGGATTGGAATTAACAAAATATGTCGTATCCATTGCGGGATTGGTAGACATTGACAAAGATAGTGAATAGCAGAGTAACGGGAAACTAGAAACAAGTTGGACAGGTACAAGCTGTTCTTGGATTCAAACTAGCCACTTGACCGGGAATGAAACAAACAGACAACTGCGAGTTGTTCTTATGGATTCGAACTGGTAACTTCACAGGGGATAGAGGTTACTGGACAAACATGAGTTGTTCTTATGGATTCGAACTGGTAACTCACTTGGGGATATTGGAAAGTGCGAGTTGTTCTTATGGATTCGAACTGGTGACTCGACTGGAAAAAAGGGAAAATTGGCAAGTACGAGCTGTTCTTACGGATTCGAACTGGTGACTCGACTGAAAACATGTAAAATTGGCAGGTACGAGTTGTTCTTAAGGATTCGAACTGGTTACTCGACTGAAAGCAAGGCAAATAGACAGGTGCGAGCTTGTTCTTGGATGCGAACTGGTTACTCGACCGAAAGCAAAGGCAAATAAACAGGTGTGAGCTTGTTCTTGGATGCGAACTGGTTACTCCACCGGACAGAAACAGATAGATAGGTACAAGCTGCTCTTGGATTGAGCTAGCCACTTGACCGATAACATAAGCAAATTGATAGGTACAAGCTGTTCTTGGACTTGAACTAGCCACCTGACCAAACAGAAACATGTTCACTGGGGATTGGTTTGTTCTGACAAAATATAGATTGAGATTGACTTGACGTCGATTTGAATTGAAAGGTAGAAATTGACTGATATTATTGGCTCACAAGGTTTTGACAGAGAACCTGACATGAGTATTGAATTGAGACTGATGTTGACATTGGAAATGCAATATGCATGGATGATATAACAGTTTCATTAAATGCATGGGCACGTAATATGCATGATTATGCATGTATGAATGCTCGTAATGCATGACTGTTGGCAGTTTGTAGGCACGACTTCACGGGGAAGACAAGACATTAGAGTATTGGGCACGTAGTGGCTCGTGCTATATTACACATTCTTGGAAATCCTCTTTGGAGATGACGTCGTTGGGAGACGTTTCGGGACCTAGGCTGAGGGTCGGTAGCTATGCAAATTGCTGGGGATAGAATCTCGGAAGACTCCACCGGGGAAAACGCCGTTGTGCTGGGCATTTCAGTGCTGAGTACGTTGTAGACATTGCATCTGTGGTCAATGCTTTTTGCATGTTATTTTCTCATTTTCATTTTATGCATCCCATTTTTGCCTGGATCGCCCTTTCGGGTTTTCAACTTAGCGAGCTCATTCATTTTCATGCATTTTATTCTGTTTTTTCATTCTTGCCATTGACCACAGACTATCCTGGAGGAGAACCTGCTTGTAACATATATTGAAATAGACATCAACATACTCTCGCTCATGCATGTTTCATTTGAATGTGCCCTGTTGCTCAGGTTTGCTTTTCAAAATAGACAAAAAGTTTTCAATTTTCAAAAATGTTTGTTTCAAGCATTGTCATTATCAAAATAGAAAGAAAATGTTTTTGTACATAGCTTTGAAAGTAGAAGAAAATAGAGTTTTAATCAAAAGCACAGGCTCAAATTGATGTATAAGAGTGGTGGTCAGCCGAAGGCGTGACTCCACGGATTCACAAAGCTTGGAAAATGGTAATTTTTATTGGTTGGTGGTACATTGAACACAGTAATCACTACATTTCTTAGAAACTTTGAATCCACAAGTACAGAAGCTTTTGATGAAGACGGTCATTAACAGCTGCAGATGCCCCAAGGGGGACGGTGGTTGGCCAGATATAGTTACTTGCCTTTTGTTTCAATCTCATTTTTGCATGAACCGCCCTTCCGGGTTTTCGGCTCATCGAGACGCTCATTCTTGCCTGAGTTGTGTACAATCTCAGCGAGCTTTTCATATATTTTTTGTCCCTTATTTTTGCCTGGACCGCCCTTTCGGGTTTTCGATCCACCGGGAAGCGCATTTTTGCCTAGGCCGCCCTTTCGGGTTTTCGACCTACCACGCTGTTCTTTTCATATTTCTAGGCAAAGTATTTCTTGACTATATCGGCATTCACTGGATTTGGAAGCTCTACACCATCCATGTGTGTAAGGATTAAAGCACCACCGGAGAAGGCCTTCTTGACAACATAAGGACCTTCATAGTTAGGCGTCCACTTGCCCCTTGGGTCGGGTTGCTGGCTTATCCTCCTTTTCAATACAAGTTCCCCTACCTTGAATTCTCGAGGATGGACTTTCTTGTCAAAGGCAGTCTTCATTCTTGCTTGATATGACTGTCCACGAGCCATGGCATCCATACGTTTTTCCTCAATTAAATTCAACTGATCATACCGACTTTGGCACCATTCAGCCTCAGATAACTTTGCTTCCATAATCACACGGAGAGATGGGATCTCCACTTCCAAAGGAAGAACTGCTTCCATACCATATACAAGAGAGAAAGGGGTTGCCCCGGTTGAACTGCGCACAGTAGTACGGTAGCCATGCAGAGCATAGGGTAACATCTCATGCCAGTCCTTGTAAGTGGTTACCATCTTCTGGACAATTCTCTTGATATTCTTGTTGGCGGCCTCAACTGCACCATTCATCTGAGGTCTATAAGGAGAAGAGTTATGATGCTCAATTTTGAATTCTTCACAAAGAGCTTGCACCACATTGTTGTTCAGGTTGGTACCATTGTCGGTAATAATCTTGCTGGGAACACCATATCGACAGATGATGTTGTTCTTGATGAACTTAGCTACCACTTGCTTGGTCACATTGGTATAAGATGCTGCTTCAACCCATTTGGTAAAGTAGTCAATTGCCACTAAGATGAAACGATGACCATTTGAAGCTTTCGGTTCAATTCTTCCAATCATGTCGATGCCCCACATTGAGAACGGCCATGGGGATGACATAACATTGAGGGCGTGCGGAGGCACATGAATCTTATCAGCATAGATTTGACATTTGTGACATTTTCTGGCGTACTGGTAGCAATCATGCTCCATAGTCATCCAGTAGTAACCTGCCCGTAGCAACTTTCTTGACATAGTATGCCCTGTAGCATGGGTCCCGAAGGTACCGTCATGTACATCATGCATTAACTGCTCTGCTTCATGTTCATCGACACACCTTAACAATACCATGTCATAGTTCCTCTTGTACAAAATATCTCCATCTAACAGGAATCTACCGGCCAATCTTCTCAAGGTCTTCTTGTCTTGTTTGGAAGCACCCGGCGGATACTCACGGCTCAGCAAGAACTGTTTGATGTCGTAGTACCAAGGTCTATAGTCAACCACATTTTCACCAGCCTGATCGATCACATCCCCAATAGCAAACACATGCGAAGGTCTTTCAAGGCGTTGCACTTTAATTATTGGCACATCATTCCAATGGTTTACTCGAAACATGGAGGATAGAGTAGCAAGAGCATCAGCCATTTGGTTCTCATCACGAGGAATATGATGCAGCTCAACCTTTGTAAAATATGTCAGAAGACGTCTCGCATAATCACGATAAGGAATCAACTTAGCATGGTGTGTCTCCCATTCACCCTTTATCTGATTGATGACGAGCGCAGAATCTCCATAGATGTCGAGGTGTTTGATTCTCATGTCAATTGCTTCCTCGATCCCGAAGATACATGCTTCATACTCAGCCATGTTGTTGGTACATTCGAACAGAATTCGGGCGGTAAAGGGAATGTGATGCCCTTGCGGGGATACAATGACTGCCCCAATTCCCTTGCCATAAGCATTGACAGCACCATCAAAGACTAAACCCCACTTGCTATTGGGATCTGGACCTTCATTAATCAACGGTTCGTCGCAGTCTTTGGATTTCAAATACATGATCTCTTCATCAGGGAAATCGAATTCAATTGGTTGGTAATCATCAAGAGGTTGATAAGCAAGGTGATCGGCAAGAATGCTGCCTTTGATTGCCTTTTGAGTTTTGAACACAATATCATATTCAGACAAAAGCATCTGCCAGCGTGCAATCTTCCCAGTAACAGCAGCTTTCTCAAAGATATACTTTATCGGATCCATTCTGGATATCAGCCAAGTCGTATGATTCACCAAATAATGACGCAGGCGTTTGGCAGCCCAAGCTAGAGCACAACAAGTCTTCTCAAGCATTGTATACCGAGTTTCACAGTCGGTGAACTTCTTGCTCAGATAGTAGATGGCATGCTCTTTCTTTCCAGTCTCATCTCGTTGACCAAGCACGCATCCCACAGATTCATCAAACACTGACAAATACAAAATCAAAGGCCTTCCTTCCACGGGAGGGACAAGGATAGGTGGTTCCAGCAGGTAATTCTTGATGCTATCAAAAGCTTCCTGGCATTCATCGTTCCATACAATAGGCTGATTCTTGCTCAAGCAATCGAGTGATCTCATATGGTATATCATCATCCTCTTCATCTTCGGCTTCATACACAGGGAATTCAAAATTTGGAAGAACCGTAGGATTACTGTGTTCAACGGGTTTATTATGGTTCAAACTGCATAGAATGGTTGAATGATTTTAGAAAATGGTTTTTTTTTTCTTTTATGCAGTTCTTTGAAATTGATAAGAAAAATAAAGATGTTTTGGTTTTTTCTGGTATTACCATTATTTCCAAGAAAAAAAAATCACTAAAAAATAAAAGTCGTGAAAGAAACGACGATTTTTGTTGATAACGGCGATGCCGAAACAAACACGCCCTTCCAGAAATATCACTTTCGCTTCGGGCAGAGCGAGAGGATGGTTATTTTGAAAAACAAAACACTTAAGCAACAAGACACATTATTCGGAAACATGCATGATTGAATGAATGTTGATGGCATCACAATTTCTCGCAATGCCTCCTGGTATAACAAACATAGGCCTAGGACTACATCCAGTCGCCTCTTCAGTAATTGCATTGATAACTCAGCACTGTAGTAGATTCATGTGGCATTGTACTTGTAAGGAATAGCCTTTGTAGAAGTATAAGGTACTGGTTCGGGCAGCCTTATCACTAGAGGCTCAACATTCTTCTTCAAAGGTACACTCTTGACAGGCGGATCGTGAAAAACTGGCACAATCACGCAAACATCACTGACAGTCAGAAGATTATCATTCATCAAGCTTTGGATGTCGTCTTGAACAGCATGGCAACCCAAAGGATCACGGAGGCATCCTAGACACTTGGCATGATCATGGCTGAACAGAGAAGCTTTGCACAGCTTGATGTGAAGAGGCACCAGAGGAGTGGCAATATTGTGGACATCAAGTCTAGGAGCTTCCTCACACACTTCGATCATATTCACAGCGGCATGATTTGGAAGAGGATTATCGAGGACGTGTGGGACATTATTCTCAAAAGTCAGCTTTCCCTGATCAATGAGCTTCTTCACGATATACTTCAAAGCATAACACCCCTCGACATCATGACCTAAGGCACCTTGATGAAAATCAAATTTGAGATCAGACCTGAACCTTGGAGGCAACGGATCAGGTGGGGGCTTACCCTGTCTAGTCGTGCAGTGTCCTCTCTGGAGTCCCCGTTTCCCCTGTTGGCCTTAATTTCCCGTCGGAGCTCTTTGGCAAGTTCTGCCATTCTCTCTTCCATAGTTCCGGTTGTGGCAATACTCCCGTGGTGCGCATTAGCATGAACAAATAGAGGCACCGCATTCACAATGGGCTCGGTAACAGTTGTTGCGGCTTGAGTCAAGGCGGTACTAACAGGAGTTAAGTTTGCCCCTGGGATCGGGCCATTGTTGGTAGTACCAGAGGTCCCTGCCCCTGTATTAGCAGTATAGTACAGCGGAAGCCCGTAAGGATACCCGGATGGCATGATAGAGCGGGGATCAGTTGTTACGGTAGGAGTCACATTTGCAGCTGTAGAAACTACAGGAACCGGTTGTTCCTGAGCAGCCAACAGAGCAGTCATAGCATCATGAGCTTTGGCCAATTCCTCCCTTAAAGATGCCAATTCGGTACGAAGCTGTGTGTTCTCTTCTTCCATAGCCCTTTTCTTTCTTCTGTATTCTCTGGTTCGATCAGTTCTATCAGGTTCGTAAACTCTCTGAGCACGAGCCACTTTTCACACTGTGGCAGAGGAACCAGGAGATAGTGAGCACTTGGAAGCCTTTGGGACCGATGCATGATGCATATGATGCATGATATGCAAATGCAAATGCGAAAGACTTATTTTTTCATCGAAGGATTTTTAAACAAATTAGAAATCTTGCAAATAATCAAAACTGCATAGCATTTTCAAAAGGAAGACTTTGAAATTTCAACAAGATAAACAGATGAAGCCCTTAAGCATAGGAAGTAGTCGGAAGATCATCGGACTCGGAATCTGAATCACAGTATCTGTCAAAGAAGTCTCGTCGTCCTCGAGCTCTCTTGGAATCCCTCATAAGCAGCTCGTCTTTCTCTTCCAATTCCTTCCGGGCTTTAGCTAGTTCTTTCTTCAACATTAGATTCTCATGAGTCTTCTGCTCATCTCTACCGTCCAAAGTCATGATTAGATTCTCGGCTTGATTGTACCGAGCTTTCCACACTTGCTTCTCACGACTCTCCATAGCTAGATGCTCCTGATACATATCCTGAGTCGTGGGGAGTAGAGGTAGAGGCATAGATGGAGCAGATGAAGACACGTATCTCATAGCTGGATAAGGCATACCAATCTCCTCAGCTCGATCTATCACCCACTGAGTATAGGCTTCATGAGCGACACCGGATCTCACACCTAGATGCTTCACACTTTTCCTTCGAACCTTGGACCAAGCATCCGTGAAAGCCTTCCTTTGTCCGGTAGGAGCATTCGTGTAGAAGAAGAACTCTGGAGATGTAGCAAGATTGATGGGCTTCGACTTCATAGGGAAACCAAACTGTCTCATAGCAAGCTCGGGATTGTAGTTGATTCCTCCACGAGTACCAAGAAGAGGTACATTGAGAAAGTCTCCACAACCCATAATGATTTCCTTCACCCGAGCGGCCGGAGTGAGCCAGACGACCTCATTAGGAGTGAGAGCCATAATCCGCTGAGAGTAGGACCAGTTCTCCGAGTTGTCATGGAAGGAACTCGGAAGGTGCGAAATAAACCACCTATACAAAAGAGATGTGCAGCAAAGAATATACCCACGGCCCTTGAGAGTTCTGTCATGAATGGCGTGGTAGGTATCCGCTAGCAAAGTAGGAACCGGGTTCTTGGAATGAAAGATCTCGATAGCATTCATGTCCACGAAGTTGTCGAGGTTCGGAAAGAGAATGAGCCCGTAGATAAGCAAAGCAAGAATAGCCTCGAGTGTATCCTGACGAGTAGTACTGAGATTAGCCTGCTCAAGAAGGTACTTCGAAGTGAACCCCCGGATGTGAGACTTGGTAATAAGATGGTTGGAGACGTCGGAAGTCTTGAGGTAGAGATCCTTAGCAATAACCAGAGGAGTAAGAGAAGTTCCGGGACCGGTGAAAGGTGCCTTCTCGGCTATGGGTAAACCCACTAGATTGGAGTAAGCCTCGAGAGTAGGAACCAACTGGAAGTCCGGGAAAGTGAAGCAACGGAAGCTCGGATCATAAAACTGCACTAGAGTGTGCACTAGCTTCTCTTCCACATCGGTTCGGAGCAAAGTAAGCAATCCCCCATATCGGAGTCGGAACCCTGTTTGATTCTTGACCTTGAGTGCCAACTCTCTCAAACTAACCAAATCCACTTCCTTGAACTTGTAGCACTTAGTCTTCTTCATACCTGTGATTATTTACAAAAAATTTCCATTTGTTTAAGCCCTTCGATGAATGCATGAAAAATGTTTATGCATGAATGCATGTATGCATGATTGTGTTGTTAAAAGTGGATTGGGTTTCAAAGTAACGGGGCCACGGATGGACACGGCGTCCGGTGAACTAAGGTTTTGGATAGTAGTAACCAAGGTTCTAACACAGTTCCCAAACTGCAACCTCTCTCACATATATCATGGTAGTACAGGACGACACCCGTTCCATGATTATTTGTGAGAAGGTCTAGTTTGAGTGTAGTATCGCGTGACGACTAAAGTTTGAGACAACACTCAATTTAGCCACCGCACTACGTCCTAAAAAGGCTAGGATGGGTTTGGTAACTACGGTTCATAGCTTCGTCGAACAATTGAAAGTGAAGTGCCTAAGCATGACAACACACGCCGACAATATCACCTTCAAAATGCCTCAGCTATGTGAGATTGATCGCATAATCCAATACACGAGGCAACCCCCGGATCGAATTGTCGATTATATCTCTACCTAAACATAAGTTCACTCAGCCCGGGTATAGGACTTTTGATATTCTCACCCCACACGTTGAATGAAAGTAAACAAGTATTCACATATGTAAGCAATAAAACAAAGCGTAAATATAAACTAAGGAAAACTAGGCGCGATCCGCTAAAAGAGTCCCCAGTGAAGTCGCCATTCCTGTTATCATGGTTTTTGGGTGCCAAGCCATTAATTGGACTTGAACCTTTTGACCGTTGATATTCTCTATTTTTTCTTGGGAAGGGCAAAATTGAGAAAAAACCCTTAGATTCTAAGTTCGGGGGTCGTTTTCGCTACGGGAAGGTGTTAGGCACCCGGAGCGATTATGGTACTCCATAAGAGCCGCTCTCCTAAGTTGATTTCTACGCTTTATTTTTATTGCCTACTTATTGAAAGAAAAGAAGTTTTATTTGAGTGAAGAATGGGGGTGAGAAGAAGTAGAATTTAATTTTATTTCGGCTTGGATGAGTTTTGACTCATTGCCTACGTACCGTTTTACGGGATCAAAACCGGCGTAGTTCTTGCTAAAAGACTTGTTGTTTTTTTTGTTTTAATTGTTTGATTTTAAGTTTTGAAAATGGTTTTGAAGAAGGAGATTGGGAGGCTTCATGAGCATTAGATTTAGCAAAAAGTGAGGTTTGATTAGTGATTAAAAGGAAAGTCTAAATGATTAAGATGAATTGAATTTTTCTTAAGAAAAAAAAGAAAGGAAAAATGAAGTGTTGACTTCATATTTATTATGAAAATTTTTGAAGTGAAGTTCAATTGTTTTTTTTTAAAAAAAAGGATGGATTTTCTCTAAGTGTTTAAACCTAAGCGCTTATCTAACCATACAATCCTATGCATACATCTAAGGTGAGTGTGTGCGTGCCGGTGCGTCATAGTGTCCATAGTCCATATTACAACATTGCCTAAATACATTCTATGGCCTCTTTGCCAAGCTACAAACCAATGGTAAAATATTACATCACCGAATGAATTACAATTTGTAAAAAAAGAAAACTAAACTGACGGAGACAATAGTGAAGATAATGAGGTGCTATGAAGTGATCAACATGAAAGGAAATGTTAGTAGAAAATGGTAAAACAAAGAATATGGCATGAAGCGATAGAAGAAAGTATGGCATAAGACGGTAAAGTGACGATGAAAATAAGCCGGAAACATGTGATGAATAATGCGCATGATGCAAGAATAAAACTCAACACATCAAAACAGTGACATATGCATAGCAAACAGTAGCAAAATTCACATGGAATAGTATGCAAATCAAACATGACGAACACGAATGTTATGCACATGAAGTAACGGGTAGAAATGCGAGAAAAATGACTTAAAATGGTAAAAACCCTTGACAAAACAACACTAAAATTTTTACCAACTTTTCCAAGTAAAATACCACTGAAAATTATCAAGAAGAATAGTAAAATGACATAGTAAATTTCTTGGAATTTATTGATAAAAATTTGGAGCAAGCAGGGGTGCAGGAAGCAAAGGGGGGCGCGCGTATAGCAAGAGAAGCCAAGGGAAAGCTGAAACCCTAGGCCCAACAGCGTAAGCCCATTGGGCTTAGAGGATAAAACCTCTATAAAAGAGGTGAGACAGACCTAGGGTTTCACTTTCCCCTTGTCTTTCTCTCTCTATACCACAATTGCTCTGTCTTCTCTCCAGCACGAGCTCACCAGATTCTGGGTTGAGCCGCCGTGAGAGATGAAGGTCTGGCTGGAGCCACCGTAGGCTCGCCGGAACCTTCATCTTCTCCGGTGAGCTCCCTAGGGTTCCGGCGAGCTTTCAACCCAGAATTTGATGAAAATCATATCATTCTCTTCGTCTTTTCATTGCGATTACGATTCTGGCCTTGGCTTTTACAAACACTACGTGAATCAACGCGAATCTGGTCTTCTCACTTACGTTTTTCGTAAAATTAGGGTTTGCTTTTTTTGATAAAATTCTTTGAATCTTTTTAAGATTCTGTTGATTCACGTACTGATGATCCTTTTTTACGAAAAGATGAAGAGATTAACGGCCTGGATGATGTAGATCTGTGCTTTTGGTGTTACGTTTTTTTGGAAATTTTTTAGGTTTTTTGGCTTAAATGTTTTCAACTTCACAGATCTACATCTTCTCTGAGTTTGTTATTGGCTTTGATGATGAGAATGATGAAGATTCACGTGTTTACCTGAGTTTGTATGGAGATTGTTGATTTCTTCGGAAAATCTTCAAATCTTGCTTCTGTTTTGATCTGATTTCGCTTCTGGAGACTGAAAATAAATCAGTGTGGTTCTTGTTAGCCTTGAATCTTCATCTTCTTCGGTGTAAACCCTAACTTCTTTCCTTCTTCTTCCTTCAAATCTCTGTGATCAGCACTCGTAGCTTTTCGCCATAGGTGAAGAGCTCGTGCTTCGAATTGCAGAGTCTGCAATTCAGTGATGATGATTCAATTGAATCACTGAGAATTGCAGTAACAAATTAGTTTAATCTTGTCTGGATTTGGCGTTCTGGAAGTGGTTTAGGGTTTTTTTGCGCCATTGATGAAGGCTTCAAGCTTTTTCAGTTTTGATTTGGTTTTGATCTGTAACTGCCAAGAAAGAGAAAGATTGATTCTGTTTTTGGTGAAGTGGCGTGTGATTAATGGCTCTGAATCTGACTCACTGTTTATATAGTTGACATGTGTACTTGAGATCCAATAAAAAGGTGACACCTGGAATTGTATGAGAGTGGCACGGCTTGGACAAAAAAATGAAATTTGGACCTTTCTGCAAAAAATAAAACTTCAAGGACTAAACTGCAAATAATCCAAAAAGGACTGAAATGTAAAAAAAAGAAAATTCTGGACTAAAATGCAATTTTGGGACCTCAATTGAGGGACCAAAATGCAATTAAAAATGAAATTGAATAAAAAACGTAATTTGACCAAACGTAAAGCGAAACAAAAATAAAATTGACAAAACGGACTAAAACGAACCAATGACCTAAATGAGGTACTTCAAAGTAACCTCTCTATGCCAAAATTTCGTGTGAAATGACCAAAATGCCCCTAGGGCTAAAATTGACCTAAACAGATTCAAATTGACTCGACACTGACTCAGACGCAAGTTTGAAACGAAATTAACAAAGTTTACTGATGAAATGTAAAAAAAACAATTTGAAAAGACTCAGAGACAGTCACAAGGATGAAAATGGGTCCCACTGCAGGAAATGACCAAAATACCCTTTTGCATGACTTTTTGCAAATTTTGAAATAAACTGTAGAAAAAGCAATGTAATGATTCAGAGACACTTTTGAATGACTTACAAGACAAGTAAAGACATTCCGAAAGGTTTTATGCAAGAAAAACATAGGTAAAATTGTGATTGAAAATACTGCGAGGCAGAGACAATTTGAACTGTGCAGTTGAAATTTGATAATTGACAAAGTTTGAAATGAAATTGGGCCCAGTATTTTTAGGTCCAAAAACAGGGTATAACAGCTGCCCCTATTTAAGTTTCTTTGTCTGGAGAGTCAAGAGACGGAGTCTTTGGCTTGACAGGACGAAGATACTTAAATATTAGCATTTGCACTGTGTTTGGACGTAAAAATACGCCTACCCATTTTCAAATAATATGCATGCCATGCATCATTTGGATTATGAATGCAAGACCTCATGGGGATTGGAATTAACAAAATATGTCGTATCCATTGCGGGATTGGTAGACATTGACAAAGATAGTGAATAGCAGAGTAACGGGAAACTAGAAACAAGTTGGACAGGTACAAGCTGTTCTTGGATTCAAACTAGCCACTTGACCGGGAATGAAACAAACAGACAACTGCGAGTTGTTCTTATGGATTCGAACTGGTAACTTCACAGGGGATAGAGGTTACTGGACAAACATGAGTTGTTCTTATGGATTCGAACTGGTAACTCACTTGGGGATATTGGAAAGTGCGAGTTGTTCTTATGGATTCGAACTGGTGACTCGACTGGAAAAAAGGGAAAATTGGCAAGTACGAGCTGTTCTTACGGATTCGAACTGGTGACTCGACTGAAAACATGTAAAATTGGCAGGTACGAGTTGTTCTTAAGGATTCGAACTGGTTACTCGACTGAAAGCAAGGCAAATAGACAGGTGCGAGCTTGTTCTTGGATGCGAACTGGTTACTCGACCGAAAGCAAAGGCAAATAAACAGGTGTGAGCTTGTTCTTGGATGCGAACTGGTTACTCCACCGGACAGAAACAGATAGACAGGTACAAGCTGCTCTTGGATTGAGCTAGCCACTTGACCGATAACATAAGCAAATTGATAGGTACAAGCTGTTCTTGGACTTGAACTAGCCACCTGACCAAACAGAAACATGTTCACTGGGGATTGGTTTGTTCTGACAAAATATAGATTGAGATTGACTTGACGTCGATTTGAATTGAAAGGTAGAAATTGACTGATATTATTGGCTCACAAGGTTTTGACAGAGAACCTGACATGAGTATTGAATTGAGACTGATGTTGACATTGGAAATGCAATATGCATGGATGATATAACAGTTTCATTAAATGCATGGGCACGTAATATGCATGATTATGCATGTATGAATGCTCGTAATGCATGACTGTTGGCAGTTTGTAGGCACGACTTCACGGGGAAGACAAGACATTAGAGTATTGGGCACGTAGTGGCTCGTGCTATATTCCACATTCTTGGAAATCCTCTTTGGAGATGACGTCGTTGGGAGACGTTTCGGGACCTAGGCTGAGGGTCGGTAGCTATGCAAATTGCTGGGGATAGAATCTCGGAAGACTCCACCGGGGAAAACGCCGTTGTGCTGGGCATTTCAGTGCTGAGTACGTTGTAGACATTGCATCTGTGGTCAATGCTTTTTGCATGTTATTTTCTCATTTTCATTTTATGCATCCCATTTTTGCCTGGATCGCCCTTTCGGGTTTTCAACTTAGCGAGCTCATTCATTTTCATGCATTTTATTCTGTTTTTTCATTCTTGCCATTGACCACAGACTATCCTGGAGGAGAACCTGCTTGTAACATATATTGAAATAGACATCAACATACTCTCGCTCATGCATGTTTCATTTGAATGTGCCCTGTTGCTCAGGTTTGCTTTTCAAAATAGACAAAAAGTTTTCAATTTTCAAAAATGTTTGTTTCAAGCATTGTCATTATCAAAATAGAAAGAAAATGTTTTTGTACATAGCTTTGAAAGTAGAAGAAAATAGAGTTTTAATCAAAAGCACAGGCTCAAATTGATGTATAAGAGTGGTGGTCAGCCGAAGGCGTGACTCCACGGATTCACAAAGCTTGGAAAATGGTAATTTTTATTGGTTGGTGGTACATTGAACACAGTAATCACTACATTTCTTAGAAACTTTGAATCCACAAGTACAGAAGCTTTTGATGAAGACGGTCATTAACAGCTGCAGATGCCCCAAGGGGGACGGTGGTTGGCCAGATATAGTTACTTGCCTTTTGTTTCAATCTCATTTTTGCATGAACCGCCCTTCCGGGTTTTCGGCTCATCGAGACGCTCATTCTTGCCTGAGTTGTGTACAATCTCAGCGAGCTTTTCATATATTTTTTGTCCCTTATTTTTGCCTGGACCGCCCTTTCGGGTTTTCGATCCACCGGGAAGCGCATTTTTGCCTAGGCCGCCCTTTCGGGTTTTCGACCTACCACGCTGTTCTTTTCATATTTCTAGGCAAAGTATTTCTTGACTATATCGGCATTCACTGGATTTGGAAGCTCTACACCATCCATGTGTGTAAGGATTAAAGCACCACCGGAGAAGGCCTTCTTGACAACATAAGGACCTTCATAGTTAGGCGTCCACTTGCCCCTTGGGTCGGGTTGCTGGCTTATCCTCCTTTTCAATACAAGTTCCCCTACCTTGAATTCTCGAGGATGGACTTTCTTGTCAAAGGCAGTCTTCATTCTTGCTTGATATGACTGTCCACGAGCCATGGCATCCATACGTTTTTCCTCAATTAAATTCAACTGATCATACCGACTTTGGCACCATTCAGCCTCAGATAACTTTGCTTCCATAATCACACGGAGAGATGGGATCTCCACTTCCAAAGGAAGAACTGCTTCCATACCATATACAAGAGAGAAAGGGGTTGCCCCGGTTGAACTGCGCACAGTAGTACGGTAGCCATGCAGAGCATAGGGTAACATCTCATGCCAGTCCTTGTAAGTGGTTACCATCTTCTGGACAATTCTCTTGATATTCTTGTTGGCGGCCTCAACTGCACCATTCATCTGAGGTCTATAAGGAGAAGAGTTATGATGCTCAATTTTGAATTCTTCACAAAGAGCTTGCACCACATTGTTGTTCAGGTTGGTACCATTGTCGGTAATAATCTTGCTGGGAACACCATATCGACAGATGATGTTGTTCTTGATGAACTTAGCTACCACTTGCTTGGTCACATTGGTATAAGATGCTGCTTCAACCCATTTGGTAAAGTAGTCAATTGCCACTAAGATGAAACGATGACCATTTGAAGCTTTCGGTTCAATTCTTCCAATCATGTCGATGCCCCACATTGAGAACGGCCATGGGGATGACATAACATTGAGGGCGTGCGGAGGCACATGAATCTTATCAGCATAGATTTGACATTTGTGACATTTTCTGGCGTACTGGTAGCAATCATGCTCCATAGTCATCCAGTAGTAACCTGCCCGTAGCAACTTTCTTGACATAGTATGCCCTGTAGCATGGGTCCCGAAGGTACCGTCATGTACATCATGCATTAACTGCTCTGCTTCATGTTCATCGACACACCTTAACAATACCATGTCATAGTTCCTCTTGTACAAAATATCTCCATCTAACAGGAATCTACCGGCCAATCTTCTCAAGGTCTTCTTGTCTTGTTTGGAAGCACCCGGCGGATACTCACGGCTCAGCAAGAACTGTTTGATGTCGTAGTACCAAGGTCTATAGTCAACCACATTTTCACCAGCCTGATCGATCACATCCCCAATAGCAAACACATGCGAAGGTCTTTCAAGGCGTTGCACTTTAATTATTGGCACATCATTCCAATGGTTTACTCGAAACATGGAGGATAGAGTAGCAAGAGCATCAGCCATTTGGTTCTCATCACGAGGAATATGATGCAGCTCAACCTTTGTAAAATATGTCAGAAGACGTCTCGCATAATCACGATAAGGAATCAACTTAGCATGGTGTGTCTCCCATTCACCCTTTATCTGATTGATGACGAGCGCAGAATCTCCATAGATGTCGAGGTGTTTGATTCTCATGTCAATTGCTTCCTCGATCCCGAAGATACATGCTTCATACTCAGCCATGTTGTTGGTACATTCGAACAGAATTCGGGCGGTAAAGGGAATGTGATGCCCTTGCGGGGATACAATGACTGCCCCAATTCCCTTGCCATAAGCATTGACAGCACCATCAAAGACTAAACCCCACTTGCTATTGGGATCTGGACCTTCATTAATCAACGGTTCGTCGCAGTCTTTGGATTTCAAATACATGATCTCTTCATCAGGGAAATCGAATTCAATTGGTTGGTAATCATCAAGAGGTTGATAAGCAAGGTGATCGGCAAGAATGCTGCCTTTGATTGCCTTTTGAGTTTTGAACACAATATCATATTCAGACAAAAGCATCTGCCAGCGTGCAATCTTCCCAGTAACAGCAGCTTTCTCAAAGATATACTTTATCGGATCCATTCTGGATATCAGCCAAGTCGTATGATTCACCAAATAATGACGCAGGCGTTTGGCAGCCCAAGCTAGAGCACAACAAGTCTTCTCAAGCATTGTATACCGAGTTTCACAGTCGGTGAACTTCTTGCTCAGATAGTAGATGGCATGCTCTTTCTTTCCAGTCTCATCTCGTTGACCAAGCACGCATCCCACAGATTCATCAAACACTGACAAATACAAAATCAAAGGCCTTCCTTCCACGGGAGGGACAAGGATAGGTGGTTCCAGCAGGTAATTCTTGATGCTATCAAAAGCTTCCTGGCATTCATCGTTCCATACAATAGGCTGATTCTTGCTCAAGCAATCGAGTGATCTCATATGGTATATCATCATCCTCTTCATCTTCGGCTTCATACACAGGGAATTCAAAATTTGGAAGAACCGTAGGATTACTGTGTTCAACGGGTTTATTATGGTTCAAACTGCATAGAATGGTTGAATGATTTTAGAAAATGGTTTTTTTTTCTTTTATGCAGTTCTTTGAAATTGATAAGAAAAATAAAGATGTTTTGGTTTTTTCTGGTATTACCATTATTTCCAAGAAAAAAAAATCACTAAAAAATAAAAGTCGTGAAAGAAACGACGATTTTTGTTGATAACGGCGATGCCGAAACAAACACGCCCTTCCAGAAATATCACTTTCGCTTCGGGCAGAGCGAGAGGATGGTTATTTTGAAAAACAAAACACTTAAGCAACAAGACACATTATTCGGAAACATGCATGATTGAATGAATGTTGATGGCATCACAATTTCTCGCAATGCCTCCTGGTATAACAAACATAGGCCTAGGACTACATCCAGTCGCCTCTTCAGTAATTGCATTGATAACTCAGCACTGTAGTAGATTCATGTGGCATTGTACTTGTAAGGAATAGCCTTTGTAGAAGTATAAGGTACTGGTTCGGGCAGCCTTATCACTAGAGGCTCAACATTCTTCTTCAAAGGTACACTCTTGACAGGCGGATCGTGAAAAACTGGCACAATCACGCAAACATCACTGACAGTCAGAAGATTATCATTCATCAAGCTTTGGATGTCGTCTTGAACAGCATGGCAACCCAAAGGATCACGGAGGCATCCTAGACACTTGGCATGATCATGGCTGAACAGAGAAGCTTTGCACAGCTTGATGTGAAGAGGCACCAGAGGAGTGGCAATATTGTGGACATCAAGTCTAGGAGCTTCCTCACACACTTCGATCATATTCACAGCGGCATGATTTGGAAGAGGATTATCGAGGACGTGTGGGACATTATTCTCAAAAGTCAGCTTTCCCTGATCAATGAGCTTCTTCACGATATACTTCAAAGCATAACACCCCTCGACATCATGACCTAAGGCACCTTGATGAAAATCAAATTTGAGATCAGACCTGAACCTTGGAGGCAACGGATCAGGTGGGGGCTTACCCTGTCTAGTCGTGCAGTGTCCTCTCTGGAGTCCCCGTTTCCCCTGTTGGCCTTAATTTCCCGTCGGAGCTCTTTGGCAAGTTCTGCCATTCTCTCTTCCATAGTTCCGGTTGTGGCAATACTCCCGTGGTGCGCATTAGCATGAACAAATAGAGGCACCGCATTCACAATGGGCTCGGTAACAGTTGTTGCGGCTTGAGTCAAGGCGGTACTAACAGGAGTTAAGTTTGCCCCTGGGATCGGGCCATTGTTGGTAGTACCAGAGGTCCCTGCCCCTGTATTAGCAGTATAGTACAGCGGAAGCCCGTAAGGATACCCGGATGGCATGATAGAGCGGGGATCAGTTGTTACGGTAGGAGTCACATTTGCAGCTGTAGAAACTACAGGAACCGGTTGTTCCTGAGCAGCCAACAGAGCAGTCATAGCATCATGAGCTTTGGCCAATTCCTCCCTTAAAGATGCCAATTCGGTACGAAGCTGTGTGTTCTCTTCTTCCATAGCCCTTTTCTTTCTTCTGTATTCTCTGGTTCGATCAGTTCTATCAGGTTCGTAAACTCTCTGAGCACGAGCCACTTTTCACACTGTGGCAGAGGAACCAGGAGATAGTGAGCACTTGGAAGCCTTTGGGACCGATGCATGATGCATATGATGCATGATATGCAAATGCAAATGCGAAAGACTTATTTTTTCATCGAAGGATTTTTAAACAAATTAGAAATCTTGCAAATAATCAAAACTGCATAGCATTTTCAAAAGGAAGACTTTGAAATTTCAACAAGATAAACAGATGAAGCCCTTAAGCATAGGAAGTAGTCGGAAGATCATCGGACTCGGAATCTGAATCACAGTATCTGTCAAAGAAGTCTCGTCGTCCTCGAGCTCTCTTGGAATCCCTCATAAGCAGCTCGTCTTTCTCTTCCAATTCCTTCCGGGCTTTAGCTAGTTCTTTCTTCAACATTAGATTCTCATGAGTCTTCTGCTCATCTCTACCGTCCAAAGTCATGATTAGATTCTCGGCTTGATTGTACCGAGCTTTCCACACTTGCTTCTCACGACTCTCCATAGCTAGATGCTCCTGATACATATCCTGAGTCGTGGGGAGTAGAGGTAGAGGCATAGATGGAGCAGATGAAGACACGTATCTCATAGCTGGATAAGGCATACCAATCTCCTCAGCTCGATCTATCACCCACTGAGTATAGGCTTCATGAGCGACACCGGATCTCACACCTAGATGCTTCACACTTTTCCTTCGAACCTTGGACCAAGCATCCGTGAAAGCCTTCCTTTGTCCGGTAGGAGCATTCGTGTAGAAGAAGAACTCTGGAGATGTAGCAAGATTGATGGGCTTCGACTTCATAGGGAAACCAAACTGTCTCATAGCAAGCTCGGGATTGTAGTTGATTCCTCCACGAGTACCAAGAAGAGGTACATTGAGAAAGTCTCCACAACCCATAATGATTTCCTTCACCCGAGCGGCCGGAGTGAGCCAGACGACCTCATTAGGAGTGAGAGCCATAATCCGCTGAGAGTAGGACCAGTTCTCCGAGTTGTCATGGAAGGAACTCGGAAGGTGCGAAATAAACCACCTATACAAAAGAGATGTGCAGCAAAGAATATACCCACGGCCCTTGAGAGTTCTGTCATGAATGGCGTGGTAGGTATCCGCTAGCAAAGTAGGAACCGGGTTCTTGGAATGAAAGATCTCGATAGCATTCATGTCCACGAAGTTGTCGAGGTTCGGAAAGAGAATGAGCCCGTAGATAAGCAAAGCAAGAATAGCCTCGAGTGTATCCTGACGAGTAGTACTGAGATTAGCCTGCTCAAGAAGGTACTTCGAAGTGAACCCCCGGATGTGAGACTTGGTAATAAGATGGTTGGAGACGTCGGAAGTCTTGAGGTAGAGATCCTTAGCAATAACCAGAGGAGTAAGAGAAGTTCCGGGACCGGTGAAAGGTGCCTTCTCGGCTATGGGTAAACCCACTAGATTGGAGTAAGCCTCGAGAGTAGGAACCAACTGGAAGTCCGGGAAAGTGAAGCAACGGAAGCTCGGATCATAAAACTGCACTAGAGTGTGCACTAGCTTCTCTTCCACATCGGTTCGGAGCAAAGTAAGCAATCCCCCATATCGGAGTCGGAACCCTGTTTGATTCTTGACCTTGAGTGCCAACTCTCTCAAACTAACCAAATCCACTTCCTTGAACTTGTAGCACTTAGTCTTCTTCATACCTGTGATTATTTACAAAAAATTTCCATTTGTTTAAGCCCTTCGATGAATGCATGAAAAATGTTTATGCATGAATGCATGTATGCATGATTGTGTTGTTAAAAGTGGATTGGGTTTCAAAGTAACGGGGCCACGGATGGACACGGCGTCCGGTGAACTAAGGTTTTGGATAGTAGTAACCAAGGTTCTAACACAGTTCCCAAACTGCAACCTCTCTCACATATATCATGGTAGTACAGGACGACACCCGTTCCATGATTATTTGTGAGAAGGTCTAGTTTGAGTGTAGTATCGCGTGACGACTAAAGTTTGAGACAACACTCAATTTAGCCACCGCACTACGTCCTAAAAAGGCTAGGATGGGTTTGGTAACTATGGTTCATAGCTTCGTCGAACAATTGAAAGTGAAGTGCCTAAGCATGACAACACACGCCGACAATATCACCTTCAAAATGCCTCAGCTATGTGAGATTGATCGCATAATCCAATACACGAGGCAACCCCCGGATTGAATTGTCGATTATATCTCTACCTAAACATAAGTTCACTCAGCCCGGGTATAGGACTTTTGATATTCTCACCCCACACGTTGAATGAAAGTAAACAAGTATTCACATATGTAAGCAATAAAACAAAGCGTAAATATAAACTAAGGAAAACTAGGCGCGATCCGCTAAAAGAGTCCCCAGTGAAGTCGCCATTCCTGTTATCATGGTTTTTGGGTGCCAAGCCATTAATTGGACTTGAACCTTTTGACCGTTGATATTCTCTATTTTTTCTTGGGAAGGGCAAAATTGAGAAAAAACCCTTAGATTCTAAGTTCGGGGGTCGTTTTCGCTACGGGAAGGTGTTAGGCACCCGGAGCGATTATGGTACTCCATAAGAGCCGCTCTCCTAAGTTGATTTCTACGCTTTATTTTTATTGCCTACTTATTGAAAGAAAAGAAGTTTTATTTGAGTGAAGAATGGGGTGAGAAGAAGTAGAATTTAATTTTATTTCGGCTTGGATGAGTTTTGACTCATTGCCTACGTACCGTTTTACGGGATCAAAACCGGCGTAGTTCTTGCTAAAAGACTTGTTGTTTTTTTTGTTTTAATTGTTTGATTTTAAGTTTTGAAAATGGTTTTGAAGAAGGAGATTGGGAGGCTTCATGAGCATTAGATTTAGCAAAAAGTGAGGTTTGATTAGTGATTAAAAGGAAAGTCTAAATGATTAAGATGAATTGAATTTTTCTTAAGAAAAAAAAGAAAGGAAAAATGAAGTGTTGACTTCATATTTATTATGAAAATTTTTGAAGTGAAGTTCAATTGTTTTTTTTTAAAAAAAAGGATGGATTTTCTCTAAGTGTTTAAACCTAAGCGCTTATCTAACCATACAATCCTATGCATACATCTAAGGTGAGTGTGTGCGTGCCGGTGCGTCATAGTGTCCATAGTCCATATTACAACATTGCCTAAATACATTCTATGGCCTCTTTGCCAAGCTACAAACCAATGGTAAAATATTACATCACCGAATGAATTACAATTTGTAAAAAAAGAAAACTAAACTGACGGAGACAATAGTGAAGATAATGAGGTGCTATGAAGTGATCAACATGAAAGGAAATGTTAGTAGAAAATGGTAAAACAAAGAATATGGCATGAAGCGATAGAAGAAAGTATGGCATAAGACGGTAAAGTGACGATGAAAATAAGCCGGAAACATGTGATGAATAATGCGCATGATGCAAGAATAAAACTCAACACATCAAAACAGTGACATATGCATAGCAAACAGTAGCAAAATTCACATGGAATAGTATGCAAATCAAACATGACGAACACGAATGTTATGCACATGAAGTAACGGGTAGAAATGCGAGAAAAATGACTTAAAATGGTAAAAACCCTTGACAAAACAACACTAAAATTTTTACCAACTTTTCCAAGTAAAATACCACTGAAAATTATCAAGAAGAATAGTAAAATGACATAGTAAATTTCTTGGAATTTATTGATAAAAATTTGGAGCAAGCAGGGGTGCAGGAAGCAAAGGGGGGCGCGCGTATAGCAAGAGAAGCCAAGGGAAAGCTGAAACCCTAGGCCCAACAGCGTAAGCCCATTGGGCTTAGAGGATAAAACCTCTATAAAAGAGGTGAGACAGACCTAGGGTTTCACTTTCCCCTTGTCTTTCTCTCTCTATACCACAATTGCTCTGTCTTCTCTCCAGCACGAGCTCACCAGATTCTGGGTTGAGCCGCCGTGAGAGATGAAGGTCTGGCTGGAGCCACCGTAGGCTCGCCGGAACCTTCATCTTCTCCGGTGAGCTCCCTAGGGTTCCGGCGAGCTTTCAACCCAGAATTTGATGAAAATCATATCATTCTCTTCGTCTTTTCATTGCGATTACGATTCTGGCCTTGGCTTTTACAAACACTACGTGAATCAACGCGAATCTGGTCTTCTCACTTACGTTTTTCGTAAAATTAGGGTTTGCTTTTTTTGATAAAATTCTTTGAATCTTTTTAAGATTCTGTTGATTCACGTACTGATGATCCTTTTTTACGAAAAGATGAAGAGATTAACGGCCTGGATGATGTAGATCTGTGCTTTTGGTGTTACGTTTTTTTGGAAATTTTTTAGGTTTTTTGGCTTAAATGTTTTCAACTTCACAGATCTACATCTTCTCTGAGTTTGTTATTGGCTTTGATGATGAGAATGATGAAGATTCACGTGTTTACCTGAGTTTGTATGGAGATTGTTGATTTCTTCGGAAAATCTTCAAATCTTGCTTCTGTTTTGATCTGATTTCGCTTCTGGAGACTGAAAATAAATCAGTGTGGTTCTTGTTAGCCTTGAATCTTCATCTTCTTCGGTGTAAACCCTAACTTCTTTCCTTCTTCTTCCTTCAAATCTCTGTGATCAGCACTCGTAGCTTTTCGCCATAGGTGAAGAGCTCGTGCTTCGAATTGCAGAGTCTGCAATTCAGTGATGATGATTCAATTGAATCACTGAGAATTGCAGTAACAAATTAGTTTAATCTTGTCTGGATTTGGCGTTCTGGAAGTGGTTTAGGGTTTTTTTGCGCCATTGATGAAGGCTTCAAGCTTTTTCAGTTTTGATTTGGTTTTGATCTGTAACTGCCAAGAAAGAGAAAGATTGATTCTGTTTTTGGTGAAGTGGCGTGTGATTAATGGCTCTGAATCTGACTCACTGTTTATATAGTTGACATGTGTACTTGAGATCCAATAAAAAGGTGACACCTGGAATTGTATGAGAGTGGCACGGCTTGGACAAAAAAATGAAATTTGGACCTTTCTGCAAAAAATAAAACTTCAAGGACTAAACTGCAAATAATCCAAAAAGGACTGAAATGTAAAAAAAAGAAAATTCTGGACTAAAATGCAATTTTGGGACCTCAATTGAGGGACCAAAATGCAATTAAAAATGAAATTGAATAAAAAACGTAATTTGACCAAACGTAAAGCGAAACAAAAATAAAATTGACAAAACGGACTAAAACGAACCAATGACCTAAATGAGGTACTTCAAAGTAACCTCTCTATGCCAAAATTTCGTGTGAAATGACCAAAATGCCCCTAGGGCTAAAATTGACCTAAACAGATTCAAATTGACTCGACACTGACTCAGACGCAAGTTTGAAACGAAATTAACAAAGTTTACTGATGAAATGTAAAAAAAACAATTTGAAAAGACTCAGAGACAGTCACAAGGATGAAAATGGGTCCCACTGCAGGAAATGACCAAAATACCCTTCTGCATGACTTTTTGCAAATTTTGAAATAAACTGTGGAAAAAGCAATGTAATGATTCAGAGACACTTTTGAATGACTTACAAGACAAGTAAAGACATTCCGAAAGGTTTTATGCAAGAAAAACATAGGTAAAATTGTGATTGAAAATACTGCGAGGCAGAGACAATTTGAACTGTGCAGTTGAAATTTGATAATTGACAAAGTTTGAAATGAAATTGGGCCCAGTATTTTTAGGTCCAAAAACAGGGTATAACAATATCAAAATTACTATGAAAATACATTCAATCAAATTCTCCATTTCAATCCCTTTACTTTATAAATCGCAAGTAAAAATCCAAATCCAAATCGAGTGCATATTAATATCGAAAGTTTCCAAAAACATATTTTTCAAACCGTATTTCCCATATCTCCAAAACACATGTCATAATATATGCAACCAAATCTCAATTTCAACCATTGGCCCCAACAAATCATAGATAAATTCAAACAGAGACCATAATAATATCGATGACTTTAAACATGAGCATCATTGAGAAGAAAAAGTTCAAAGGGTGTGTTCCCCATTTTTATAAACACTTTTACATAGAAAATTATCAAAATATCAATAATATTAATAGGGAAAATATGCGATAATGATCGTTATCAACTCAGTGTTATGACGAATCAGCTAAGTTTGCTCTCTAACCACTCCAAAAGAAGCATCTGAAACGTCTTGCGTCATATCTGATCATCAATAATATTTTCTCATGAATTAGAAACTCATTCTACTACTTCTCTAACAATGTTAACGATAAAATCCCCATTTCATCTACTCTAATCTCAATAATTAATTTCTAACAGTAATCATGCGTAAATATACACTAATTGAGTTGTAAATTGATAAATATACCTTCAAGAAGTCTCAATGAGAACCTTTTACAATATGAATATTCTTCTTCCTCAAAGCACACACCCTAACCCCCAAAATTCTACCATGAGAGCTTGCAATATGAAATAGCTTTGATTAGATGTATAGTTTTCATGTGGGTGTTTGATTTGGTTAAATTGTGATGATTTGAAGAATATAAATTTGGAAAATGTGAGGAACAGAGAGAAGGAATGAGAGCAAAGTAGAAAGGGGAAGGGAAAATGAATGAAGGAAATATGTGGTAGCTTCTAGACCGTGCTTGTATTTTATCATTATTTTAATTTTGTTATTTTTATTTTTTATTTTATTTTTTATTGGTAAGTAAAACGGTGCATTTGATGAGGCTTTTTGGAACACTTGTTCTCTATTTTCCAATTTATAAATTTGATTGTCATTTATTCAATTCATGAAGAAAAAAAAAACGGCATAGAAAATGTTTTGTGGGGTGAAGTCTAATGACAAGAGGAATAAAGTGGATATTTTATGCTTTGTTCTTTATAGAGGTGGAAGTATAAGTGTAGCGGTGCATGTTATAATGTTCCATATTTAAATAAGGCTTTCTGGCCCAACCCAACAAAATCAGAATCCATAACAAACAAGTAGCCCAATTGGATACTGTGCAATCATGACTCTTATATATAATAGATAATTAGGGTTTTCAAAGTAACCCTTTTCACTTGCAGCTGCTACTCACTCTCTCATTATTATCTTCGGCTGCTATCCCTAACCCTCTCAAAAATTATTATTACTTTCACTTTTTGTTATTCCTTCCATTCCATCAAATGTAGACAAATAGCTGCCATGAGCGACCCCTTGGTATGTTTAACTACCCACAGGTATGCCTTAAATCAGATCTAATTCCACTTTCCTCAATTATTTTTCTTGCACGTATTTATTTTTATTTGTAATCGATTTTCTTCCAATTTCTGCTAAAATTGTTGCAGCTTCATTATAGAGATCGGATGCTATTACTTGATAATGATTTCGATTTCCTGTTGTCATCTACAAACCACTTTCAAGATCAAGTATGATTTCTTTGATTAAACAAGGTGAACTCTCAAAATAATGGCTTTTAAAAAATAGTATTTTAAAATCTTCTTTAGATATTATATTTATGTTTAGGGTTAATTGACATTTAAACTCTTCAAATTTATTAGGCAATAGCTAAATTAAAAAAATCTCAGGGAAAAGATTTGGAGAGAGACTGCAAAGAAAAATTAAAGATGTTGAGTTAAAATGAAAATAATCCTTTTATAGTGTAGACTTGGACAAAATTTGTATTTTCTGACCTGAATCAAAAATATCTTATGTTCTTTATAATATTTTAGGAATCAACATTTTTTCTTCATTTAGTGTTATACATTTAATGGTTTCAATTTGAGATCATACTCATGGGTTGAGTTATATATTTCAGGTGAAACAGGATTGCACCTACCTCAGCATGAGGAAGACCATCACCCATGTTGGAAGGGAGACATGTAGCACTACACAGTCCGAGAATCTCCTTGTGTGCACAAGAGGCATGAGATAACAATTACCCTTCTGTCATTCTTTGCATGGGATTGCCGAAGAAAGAATCTATGACAAAAGATTATTGCTGTTGCAATAGATACTTGAGATCTGCATCAGATTTAAATCAGTATCAACGTCAGAATAAACGAAGGAAAGTAACTAGAGACACGAGTGAGAGAGCAGAGAAATGGATGAATATGATTTGGCAACGTTGGCAACAACTTAGTAACATTACATTCGACATTCCCAACTCAATAGTGTCCCACAACTTGATTCAACTCATATCAACAACACAAAGGGTTCAATACTATAATTAATATTTCCAATGTAGCGTAGAATCAACCATCTATCTAATAAATAATGATCAACGCCTAAAGTTAGGCATACATTCGACAACAATACCACATCAAGTCAAGAGAAGAGGCAATAGAGGAGGCTGAGGCTGCAGAAGCAGATGCAGATGCAAACATAGGCTTTTGTAGAAGCTGCAGGGAAAAGATGGCAAATCTTGGCTTTTCGTTCCATTGCAATACTATAGCTAAATACATTTATAGGACACGTAGAATCTCAAAAGGTCATCCATACACATACTTCGCAGTTAAAATACGATTATGTAATGATTTATGTATATCATAGACTGATATAACGCGACATGCAATAATGTAAGTGGTTGGAAGTGAATAGGAAAATCACGCCACTATTACTTTGTTGAGGGAATGTAATTATTAATGTGAAACTGAGCTATGCTATGACAAAAGTTTGTGTGAATTTTCCCCTATTTTAAAGCTTTTCCATGAGTCTGCATATATTGTGATGTTTAGAAACTAAGTAATATTGTTGAATTTTCGTCCACTACTGTTTTCTAGTGTTTTCTTTTCGTATCATTTTTATCCTTCTTTCAAATAGTATTTTTAATTCTAATAAAAATAAAATAAAAAATTATCCTCTTGCAGCAGTACCGTAGTGAAAATATTTGCAGCAACAATTCTACTTATATATCTGACATAGAGAGCAAATTAATTAGTTTCATTCAAGGAAATAATTTTTTGAATACTCTCCACCAATGTATCATTTTCTTTGAATGTCTATCACTTGACTGTGTTTTATTTTTGTTACAGTCTTATTATTGTCCATATACTGAGCAACATTACTGTACATATACCATCATCATACACTATGTGATGCATGCTAAGAATAAACGGAATGGTCAAAGGTCTGATCAGATGAGAGGATAATGGGATCGGACATGATTTCAAGTGAAATCAGACATTTGAAGTGTTTAAGAAGCTGTTCATCCGCCATTGCTGTCTTTTTGGCTAAAAAAAATCTAAACCTAATCTAGGAGTTTGAATGTCGCCGTCAATGTAGTTTGTTGGTTCCGTAAAAACGGTACCAAAAAATCTTCTTTAGATTTTTTGTTTATGTTTAAGGTAAATCATCGAAATCTAGTACTAAAATTCAAGGTGTTGATCTTTATTGATATTGATCAACTATAAAATTATCATTTATATGGTTGTTGTTTTGGTTCAAATTTTGCTGCTGACTTTGTTTTGCTTTTCTGAGTAGCAAGTAAAAGTCTCTCTTTTTTTTTTTTACGCTGGCTAGTAAATGTCAAGTAGACTAATTAAATGCTGAAAAATAAGATCACCTTGTTTTAATTGAAAATAGCTAATTGAAAATGCCTAATCTCTATAACACAAGATATTGATACAGTCACAATAAATTTTCAAGATCTTGTATCTTCCTTATGTTTCATTCAGTTTACGGGATGAAAGTCTAAACCTGCCTTCCTTTTCTTTGCTACTATATCTGTTCAACAAAAGCTTACGGGATCGATGAAAGTCTAAAGCTGCCGCCGTGCTCCCACCGTATCCCTTGTTCTGTTCGGCAATTTGGACTCCAAGATCAATTTGTATTTATCATTCAACCTACTCATTATTCATGTGGCGTTGCTTCATATGTTAATATGGGTTAGATCTCTCCATCGATTGTTTTCCCCTTCACATATAGTATTCTTTGTGCATCTTCTCCATCTTGCCATAGTAATTCCAATTGAATTAGGAATTTAGTACTTTTATATCAAAAAGTAGGATACATCCTTTGAATTCAAGAATTTAATCTTTTTGGTAGAACGTGTATTTTTATGATTGCCTTCTCTCCCAGGGTTAGTAGCGTCGCCGCTGTTCATCCCTCGTGAGTGTGTTGTTGTGGTTCGGTAGGTCATGCCTTACCTGAACATTTGCTCTGCTTTATGCCATTCCTGTGATACTGTTCCTTATATGAGTTCTTCATCATCAATTTGTTTTCTTCTATAAGGCCTGCCAAAGAATATGAGTCTAGTGGCGTGGAATTATCGGGGTGTAGGTAGCCCGAGTGCAATTCCAGACCTTAAATACCTAGTTCGGCATTTCAATCCGGACCTTTTATTTTTAAGTGAGACTTTAGCTCACCGAAATAAAATTGAAGAACTTCGTTTTCTGCTTGGTTAGGATTGTTGTTTTCCTGTAGACCGCACCGGTAGAGGCGGGGGTCTTGCACTATTTTGGCGTAATTCCTTACATTGTCAACTTGTTGATTTTTCGAGTAATCATATTATTGTTGAGATAAATGATGTTGTTCTTGGTACTTGGAGACTTACCGGTTATTATGGCTATCCTAACGGAGGTCGTAGAACTGCCGCTTGGAATTTTCTTCGACAACTTTCTCATCAATTTACAGGTCCTTGGTGTATCTTTGGCGATTTTAATGATATCCTTGATGCAAGTGAGAAAAGGGGGCGCACCACTAGACCTCTGTGGCTTATAAACGGGTTTCGTCAAGCTGTTATTGATTCAGGTTTGTCTGATGTTCCAATTGAAGGTTATCCATTTACTTGGTTCAAAAGTCTAGGCACTCCGCGTGCCGTGGAAGAAAGATTAGATCGTGCGCTTGCTAACAATTTGTGGTTTAATATCTTTCTTAATGCTACTGTTGAAACTTTGGTAGCACCTGCTTCTGATCATTATCCCATATATGTAAATGTTGCTCCTACTCCTCGGCCTCATGTCTTTAAACGCCATTTTCGTTACGAAAATGCATGGCATCTTGAACCGGGTTTTAAGGATCTTGTTACTAACTCTTGGCAGGAATATTCTACCCATACTATTATTTCGAAGCTTTCCTCTTGCGCGGAAGTCATGTCTGTTTGGAAAAAATCACATTGTCATAAATTAAAAACTGATATTGAAGATTGTCGCAAACAATTGCAGAAAACTCGGTTAGGATCTGCTGGTGAGGACCAAGTTCGCATGTTCGAGCTAAGGAAAAGAATGCAACGGCTGCTGTCCCAAGATGATGCTTATTGGCGTCAACGCGCAAAAACCCATTGGTATAAGGATGGCGACCGTAATACCAAGTTTTCTCACGCTTCGGCTACGGCTCGAAAGAAGGTAAATCGTATAACTTCTCTTGATGATGATGCGGGTAATAAAATTACTAATGAGCAGGATATGCAAGAAGTGGCAAGGCAATATTTTGTAAATATTTTTCAACAACAGAATAGTGATTCTTCTTCCGTTATTGATGTTATTAATCCATCTGTTTCTGATAATGACAATGAAATGCTCACGGCCCCTATCTCTAAGGTAGAGTTTAAGGATGCTATCTTCTCTATGCATCCAGGTAAGTGTTCAGGCCCAGATGGCTTCAATCTTGGTTTTTACCAGCACTTTTGGAATTTATGTAGTGATGATATTTTTAAAGAATGCTGTGGTTGGTTAGATACGGGACAATTTTCCCCAGATTTGAATATTACTAACATTGCCCTTATCCCAAAAGGTTCTACGCAGGTTAGCATGAAGGACTGGCGCCCTATAGCACTTTGTAATGTGTTATACAAAATCATTTCGAAAGTGTTAGCAAATCGGTTGAAGAAAGTGCTGCCTAAATGCATTTCCGACAATCAATCCGCCTTCGTCCCAGAACGCTCGATTTTAGATAATGCTATGGTAGCAATTGAGGTTTTACATTTTATGAAAGCCAAGACGCGAGGGGAAGATAGGTATGTTACGTTTCTCTAAAACTTGATATTAGCAAAGCCTATGATCGTATGGACTGGAATTATTTGAGGGCTGTTTTGAATAAGATGGGTTTTCATAACCGTTGGATTCATTGGATGTGTATGTGCGTCGAATAAGTGGATTATTCTGTGCTTGTAAATGGTACACAGGTCGGTCCTATTATTCCAGGGCGGGGTCTCCGTCAAGGGGATCCTCTCTCTCCGTACTTGATTATTATTTGTGCAGAAGGTTTATCTTCGCTTATCAGAGATGCCGAGACAAGAGGTGTCCTCACCGGTACAAAGGTATGTCGTCAAGCACCGTCAGTTTCTCATCTTTTATTCGCTGATGATTGTTATCTCTTTTTCAAAGCTAACGAGGATCAAGCACATGTTATGAAGCATATTCTATCCACTTATGAATTAGCTTCTGGTCAAGCGATCAGTTTACCAAAGTCTGAAATATATTGCAGTCGTAATGTTCCTGATGACCTCAAAGCTAACATTACAGATATTCTCGGCGTCCAACTTGTGCTGGGCATAGGTAAATATTTGGGCTTACCTTCTATGATAGGTCGAGATCGAAATGCTACTTTTGCTTACATCAAGGATCGTGTTTGGCAGAAAATCAATTCCTGGAGTTGTAAGTGTCTCTCTAAAGTAGGTCGAGAGGTCATGATAAAATCTGTTTTGCAGGCTATTCCTTCTTATGCGATGAGTATCTTTCAACTTCCCACTACCTTACTAGACTCCATTGAAAAGATGATGAACTCCTTCTGGTGGGGCAACGGTAAAACAACACAAAGAGGAATTCATTGGATGAATTGGGAGAAGCTTTCAGCACCAAAGATTCACGGAGGTATGGGTTTCAAGGACCTATCTGCTTTTAATTTGGCTATGTTAGGTAAACAGGGATGGAAATTTATTACATAACCAGATTCTCTGGTGTCTTGAATTTTTAAAGCTCGTTACTTCCCCTCTAGCTCCTATCTCACGGCCACTGTTGGGCACAACCCCAGCTATGTTTGGCACAGCATCATGCGTGCTAGATTTATTGTGCGTGGGGGCGCTAGATGGAGTGTAGGCTCAGGCGCGACTATTCCTATTCTTAATGAACCATGGCTGCCAAATGGGGAGTTTATTAGTAGTGATATTCCAGGTGCTCACTTTGTTCGTAATTTTACCGTTAACAGCTTGATGAATTTATATGAAAAAACCTGGAATGAACAGGTGGTTAGAAAAGTTTTTAGTGATGATATAGCAAACAAAATACTACATACGCCATTGATTTCTCAAGTTGACGAGGATAGAATTATATGGAAAGCGGAAAGGCACGGACGTTACTCTGTTCGTAGTGCTTACAGGTTATGTGTATCAGAACTGATTGATTCATCTTATAACTAGCGACCGGGGTATTGGTTTGGTATTTGGAATCTAAAAGTCCCACCGAAAGTCAAGAATTTAATTTGGCGCATGTGTCGAGGTTGTTTACTGACTCCTGTCCGTTTGTTGGATAAAGGTGTTACTTGCCCAACTAATTGCGCTAGCTGCGCCTCCAATCATGAAGATCTTATGCATGTTTTCTTTGCTTGTCCTTTTTCTATACAGGTTTGGAATAGAACAGGTCTTTGGGGTTCGGTGCAACACGCCCTTCTACCACTGCCTCAGCTTCGGAAGCTATATTTTATCTGTTAGAGACTTTGTCGGTTGAATTAAAACAACGTATGCCATCTGTATTATGGAGTATATGGAAGCACCGCAATCTCAGAGTGTGGGATGATGTAACAGAAACAAGTGCAACGGTTGTTGAGCGTGCTAGAAACATGCTTACAGACTGGCAACTGGCCAATGCTCCAGATGTTCTTGTATCTAGATCGAATCATCAACCAACAACGGCCTCCACCTCTCAACAACACCGAATCACGTGGCAGCCTCCCGTGTCCGGAAGATACAAATGTAACATCGATGCGGCCTTCTCTTCTCACGTCAACCGTACATGTATTGGTATTTGTGTTCGCGATGCAGAAGGTACGTTTGTTCTGGCTAAGACTATGACATACCCTTGTACTGTTCCGGTGGAAGTGGGTGAAGCTTTAGGGCTGCACTTTGCTTTGCAATGGTTGAGTGATATGCAGTTTGACAATCTGGATTTCGAAACAGACTCTAAGTTGACAGCTGAAGCCTTCCGTTCTACTAGAAACGACTTGTCCGAATTTGGATGCATTATTTCCTCCTGTCGTTCTTTGTTCAGTACTTTCTTTTCTAACTCTAGGGTGGAGTTTGTTAGGCGACAAGCCTACGTGGTTGCTCATGCTCTTGCAAGGGAGGCCACGTCTTTAGCTAGTCCCGCCGTTTATTTTAATATACCCAATTGTATTGAAACTCTTATTATAAATGAAATGCTATAAGCATGTTTTCCTTCAAAAAAAAAACAAAAAAGATCTTGTATCTTCCTTATTCAAAAGTGAGTAACAATATTTTTGAAACTGTATCCAATGATCCAAAAATTAATGCAAACTTACTTCATTTTGTTTTGGGATAAACATGATATTTTTGGATTCAATGTGTTTCCTTTGTCTATAAAATTACATTGGACGGAAACACTTATTTTTTTTTAAGGAATTGGACGTAAACACTTGTTATTATGTTTTTTTGCTTTGACATTGTTTGTGAGATATGGTTATGTTAATTGTTTATCTTTGATGTTCTACTCGTAGTTAAACCTTTCTGTATTTAGATTTTAAGAAACTAAATAACTTTGTTGAATTTTTATCCACCATGGCTTGCTGCTGGTTTCTTATCATTTTTCCTTGTGTGATTTCTTATCATTCTTTCGAATAGTATTTGTAATTATTTATCAAAACAAAAAATTATCCTCTTGTAGAATCAACAAGTGCAAAATATTGGCAGCAACAATTCTATTTTGTATCTCTGACAAGCATATGAATATTAGATTCATGTATCTTTTTTCATTGAATGCTTGTCACATGACTTTGTTTTATTTATCCGTCGTAATAGATACTCATTATTTTGTTTTTCAACTCTGGTAGTTGTTTGTGGTATAGATTTTTAATTTCCCTTTGTAAAGATATTTTTCCAACAAGTTACCTACCTGAAAATTAGTTTCTACTGTTCATATATGGCTATCTTATGTTTCTTTCGATTTTCAGATGTTTAAAGTGATCAAAAGGATGAAGAAAGTCGTCCACTTGAGGGAGACGAAAGTCCACTCGGTGGGACGTTAAGTCAGAAGTTCAAAAGGATGGCTCCATAAAAATGGAACTCAAAAGTTTAATTTAGATTTTTTGTTTAGGATGAAATAATCGAATTATAGTGAGGATGTTCATGATTTCGTAATTTACTGATATTGATCATGTTTCAAATTATCTTTTCATGGCATCTCACTCAATTAATTTCATTTTAGGCTTAATACATGTTTTGGTCCCTTAACTTATTTTTGAATTTCGTTTTGGTCCCTTAACTTTAAACCGTCTCAATTTGGTCCCATAACTTTACCTCCGTTTACCTAAGTGGTCCCTTCTGTTAGTTTTTTTAACAGAAGGAACCATTTAGGTAAACGGAGGTAAAGTTATGGGACCAAATTGAGACGGTTTAAAGTTAAGGGACCAAAATGAAATTCAAAAATAAGTTAAGGGACCAAATCATATATTAAGTCTTTTTTTTTATATAATAATTAAGAAGGGATCACTTAGGTAAACGGAGGCAAAGTTATGGGACCAAATTGAGACGGTTTAAAGTTAAGGGACCAAAATGAAATTTAAAAATAAGTTAAGGGACCAAAGCATGTATTAAGCCTTCATTTTATGAAGTCAAATTATACCTTTGATCTTGTTTAGCTTTTCTAATTGGCTTGTAATTGTCATGTCTACTAATTAAATAGTGTAAAATCTGATCATCCCTTCTTCCATAAGGATTAGGATGGCAGATGCGAAAAAATTCTCGTTTCGATTATTTATTTAAATGTGAAGCGTTGTTAAATAATGGCTACAGTTTCTAGAAAACAAAAAATCAGAGAAAAAGAGAGTGATGTTATAGTTTACTGACGTGGTAGGAAGTGAGAGATAGAAATAAAATAGCATGTTGAATGAGTATATGAAAGCTAAAACGCTCCTTCTCCTTCTTCTATGTAACAACTAAACCGCCTCCACCATCCACAATCCAAAAGTGTCGTTTGGATGTAGCTTCGATGGTGTTGGTGTACTAGCCCTTTACGGCCGCACAGCCGTTTAACACCGTTTTGGGGCTGTTAACTCGTTTCGGTCCTCCAACCACCGTCGGTTCCGCCACGATGGTCTGTTTCCGTTGTTTTTATGACCACCAATACCCCTCTGTGGGCTGTTGAAGATGCTGTTGGCCTTTCTCCATCATGGCAAGCTTTTTGTACTTTTTAGATATCGAAAAGGGTTGGCGTTGTTCTGGTTCGTAAGAGGTTGATGTCGGCGACACTGTGTTGGTGGTTGTTTCTTGCCTTTGATATTTTATTCTTCCAGATCTGCTGAAATCTATAGATTTCAAGGCATTTGGGTTGCCTCCATCACACCGGTGGTTCTGTTTGTACGTATTCAAAAAAACGGTGTTGTTGCCTTTCCGGTGGGTAGCCATGCCGTGTCAGTTGGGCCAGAAATGGATGTTAATTTGCTCTAAATGATTGTAGTAAGCTGGTTGTGTGTGTGGATTCTCTAATTACCGTGTTGGCGGTCGAATTCACTCCCCACTCTCAAAATTAACTGTTGTGGTAACAGTGAACTGTAGGTGTACGAACTTGTTATTGTGTTGGCAGTTGGATTGAGTTGTATCACCATTGGAAATCGGCATTCGCTATTTGACTTGGACTATGGGGCTCGAAAGAGCGTTTTAGCTTGCTATGATATGCAGGGAGTTTATGGTACATGGACCTGCTTTCGTGTTGACGGACGGTCCACTCACCGCAATGATGACCTTTGATTAGTTTTAGGATTAATTAGAGGCAGACTTATCCACTTGTGTTGTTTAATTTTTTGTATTTCCCGCTTGGGCTGTGTGTGGATTAATGGGTTAGGTTTATGTCGCCCCAATATTTTTTGTATTTCTTTTTCCTTTTTTTAATAATATATATGAGCACCTGACAAGGATTGGAATCTATAAAACTTCTTAACTTCATTGGAGTGTCTTCGATCCCTTTTCTATGTCAATATGCCCTTGCCTTATAAAAAAAAAAAATGAAAAGTTGAGGTGTTTAAATATCTTTTTCGTTTAAACGAGCCTTATTTTTTCGCAATATGCAATTTATCAACGATGAAAATTGTGTGCAACCTAGTCAAAAGGGTATTAAATTTCTTAAGTATCTTTTAATGTTGTTGTTTTGTGATTGTGATCACAGATCTTAGAATGAAGTTGGGTGATTGCCAACTATTCTATGGGTCTTTATTCTTCAATAGCATTGTTTATTTTTTTATTTTTTTAAGGAATAACAATTTTTTCTTAAAGAAGGTTATTTAGCCCAATCAAATTAGCACCGGAAAGTATTATATCGTACAATAACAATGTTCAAAATTGATTCACCGCATGTCTCTGAAGGTTGGTGTTATATCGATTATGATACAGAACTATGGTCCACAAAAACTTAGTTGGTATAACACCAATGTTAATGTAAAAATAAATTCTCGAAGTAAAAATAATTTACATGAAGTTAATGATTTTAAACTGTAAAGCGAATTAGGGTTAGATTTCATTGTAAGAAAACTATTCACAATTTATACATAGTTTTCCTCTGAAACAAAGATCCTCCTTCTCCAACTAAAATCCCAACCACCTATCACCTTACCATAAGCCTAGAGATCCCACTGATCTGGATTGTTTAGTTGAAATATGGAAAACCCTCGGGAATCTCGCCCTCAACGAAATAGACCCATCCTACACATCATCCCAAAAAAACCTTAATGAGTAATGTCATAAAAGTAAAAAAGAAAATGGGGGTCGAGTTCAAAATCAAATTCATCAACACCACTCTCTATCCAAACCATATATATGAATTGATCAACACCATATCTACAATTTTGCTGCGCTACGACCCAAGTCTATTGACAATCTACTATAAGAGACTCCCATACATTCTCTCTCCTCGGGTTAGCTCCAACAGGAAGCCCCGATAAGTAAAAGGGATAGAACTTGTCCTATAATGTACGGAACCTTCAATCACGTTCAAGAAGACTTAGAGAACATTCACACCCTTTATATTTGAAATTTTGGCACTCACTGGACAGATGTCCTACCTGATGTCCTGGACAACATGTTCGACAATACTGATCTCCTGGAGAACATGTACGACAATATAACACAATAAACAACAACTAAAGTAAATTCCAAGAAGGAAATAACATAGAAGATTTAGTAACCTAGTTCGATGCAAAATCACTTACATATGGAGGCATCCATGCCAAGAAAGGAAATTCACTCTTATTCGTAGTCTTATGCAAACAGCCCCTGTTCACTGCCTTGATACCTAATCACTACCAGTGAATTGTCTTAATCACAACCCCTGTTCTACCTAAGACTCCCCCTAGATATGAGATCTCATCTCACTTTATTCACTCAATCACTGCCCCTGTGATTGTCTTAATCACGATAACAATCAAAATAGGAACCACTCCAATTAACAAAACTAACTCTTGCAAGATACAATAGAGAGGTTAACAAATAACAAAATACAACTCAACTAAACAAACTAGCTCAATGCATAAAGGTGATACAAAGAGAGTTATACAAATAACAAAGACAAGACACAAAACCCTAAGTCTTTTTCTCAATATATGACGGCTTCGATCAATCTTCACAAGGTATGAGTCTTCCTTTATATAACCAGAGTAAGCATGGGATTTTCTTTAATCTAACCAAACAAATCAGTACACCAAAAAGGTATATTTAGTCTCCACAATCTTCTAGGAGAAAATATATTCTTTCCTAAAATGTTTAGCACATTATCTTGAAAAATTTGACATAGCGAAACTGACATGGGAGGCTTCCTCACGCCTCTTGAACCACAAGTTACGTGAATAAAATCTTCAAACAGAGTCTTCCTCACTTTATGATGACAATACAAGTGCTATCCAAATTGTTGCAAATCCCATTTTTTATGAACACACCAAGCATAACAAAGTTGATTGTCATTCAATATGTGACGCCTATGATGAACGACTAATATCTCTTCCTCGTGTCAAATTCAGTTGCAAATTGGAGATATTCTTACCAAGGTTGTTCCAAGTCCATGTCATCAATTTCTTGTTGGCGAATTGATGATTATTGACCAGCCACAACAATTTGAGGGGGGGGGGGGAAGTGAATAACAAGTTGATTGTAATTATTTACTGTAATTACTTGTATAGCTTTGTAACTTTTATAATAACAATGAGAAAAACATCAAATCATTATTTGTGACAAAAATGTTACGCTATGGGTGTAACCAAGACCAAATTTCAACTCCTAACCCAACAAACACTAATCTTCCTATTGTCCCTTAAACATCCAATCATATCGGTCATAGGAACATTCCATGACCCTTACGACAATTGGTCCATTAAAATATATATTAATTTTTTGCCGCATTAGATTGACTAAGTACATATTAAGGGATTGAATTGATTGATATTACGGGATCTTTGACTTATTTTTCGTTGTTTGAGTTCCCATAATCTTTTATAGATTAATTGACTAATGGATTTATACTATTTCTTTGTTTAGAAAAGAGAAAAAATATTTCTTTGTTCATATAATCACTTTGTTGTAGAATAAAATAACGAGTCATTAGAGGGTCAATGAGTTGTTTTGCACATGGATAATAACTTGAATAAACTATATAAAGTATGAGACATAAATATTATTATGGCATAAAGTAGTGCGGTCTTCTTTTGATTAGAAAAATAAATGCCAAAGCTCCTTTAATGACAGATTGGTCATTGCATTCCCACATACATGTGATATATCTTTACTAATTCAAAACATAATTACAGATTAATCTTCACAGATTGAAGCATTAATTCTGTGAATTAAACATGGTTTACACTGAAAAAGGGAAACCTCAAGTTTTGCTTTTCTTCACATACTTGTCCTTATGGTGTATTACTATTTCTACCTATGTCAAAGCAGAAAATACTGATAGTATGAAGCTAGGAGATATACTGAATGCCAGTGCCACATCTAAGTTGTGTTCTAAACAAGGTAGATATTGCATGCATTTTAACCAAAAACCGGATCCTGAAAACCTCACTTATCTCAGCATATTTGGCAAAGGGAAAGATGATTGGTTAGTGTGGATTTCTAACAGAAACCAACCTGTTGACATTAATTCAGCAACTCTATCACTAAACTACTCTGGTGTGCTAAAAATAGAATCCAAAATTGGCAAACCAATAATCCTGTATGCTTCACCACCACCTTTTAACAATAGTAGTTATATCGTTGCCACGTTGTTGGATACAGGTAACTTTGTGTTGAAAGATATTCAGAAGAACCTTGTTTTGTGGCAAAGTTTTGATCATCCAACCGATAGTTTACTCCCTGGGATGAAATTAGGTGTGAATCATAAAACTGGTGAAAACTGGTCACTGGTTTCAAGTATTAGTGATACAATTCTGTCTCCTGGTCCATTCAGGCTTGAGTGGGAAGCCACAAGAAAAGAATTGGTTATCAAGCGTAGAGAAAAAGTTTATTGGACAAGTGGAAAACTGATGAAAAACAATAGATTTATGCATATAACTGGAAAAGATTTCGTGATCAAAGTTGTGTCTGATGAGTACTTCACATACACAACTCTAAATAAAAACGGTCTTACCAAATGGACTCTATTACAGACTGGGCAACTGATAAACAGAGAAGGAGGTGAGTCTGGTGACATAGCAAGGGCAGATATGTGTTATGGGTATAACACTAACGGAGGGTGCCAAAAATGGGGTGAAGCAGGGATACCTACTTGTAGGAATCCTGGTGATAAGTTTGACAACAAGCCAGTTTACGGTAATGACAATATCGTAAACAATATAGAAAATGCTAGTTATGGCATAAGTGATTGCCAAGAAATGTGTTGGAGTAACTGCAGCTGTTTTGGATTCAAATACTTGTATGAGAATGGAACTGGCTGTGTCTTCTTGGAATCAACTGAAGGTCTTAACGTTGCAAGCAGTGGTGATGACTACTTTTACATTTTGATTAAGAACGCCGATCACAAAGGTATGTATAACTCTAACAACTATGTTGGAATTATTATTATTCCCATGACTGACTGGAAGCTAGCCTAGCACAAGAGCAAGTGAAATTTTTTTAAATTAGCTTCAATTATTGTATTTGACCACAAGAACATTTTTCATATTTGTATAAGAAGAGAAAAACAAGTAATTCGTTGAAATATATAACTCAAATCAGTTCCTTGTTATAGTATTTGACAAGTGGATATGGATTTGCGCTGGAATGGGGACTCTTCTGCTAATTATTGGTCTTTCCATTCTGCTCAGAGCTTTAATGAAACGAAAACAAGTGCTTCGAGGTATTTAAGTTTTATCCAATATTATATTTAGTACTTAATTATAACCATTCCTTAATATTTAATTTTTCACCTTTATATAATCAGAGGAGGAAAGAATAAGAATGCAGATTGAGATTCAAGATCTTGAAGCTTCTAGACGATATTGTAATGGCGACGATCTAGAAGGAGATTTGAGCAACGGCGATGACTTAAAAGTGTTTAGCTATTCATCAATAATTGTTGCTACCAGTGGCTTTTCTTCTGAAAACAAGTTAGGACAAGGTGGCTTTGGACCTGTTTTCAAGGTGACCCTTTTTTAGTTTTGCTGAGATGGTGGCTTCTGAAATAGTTTAGATTATGCATTTATCCATTTTATTAATGAAGTTTTTATATTCAATTCAGGGAATTCTACCTTCAGGGCAAGAAGTAGCTGTGAAGAAACTTTCAAAAACTTCTGGACAAGGAATGACCGAGTTTAGAAATGAATTAACTCTCATTTGTAAGCTTCAGCATACCAATCTTGTTCAACTAATCGGTCATTGCATTCATGAACAAGAGCGTATATTGATCTATGAGTATATGCCTAACAAAAGCTTGGACTTCTTTTTATTTGGTGAGATATATTAATAGTTACATTCTCTTTTAGTTACAATCTCCACTCATATGTTTCAGCTAGCTGAGGATACAAATGGTTTCATAAACGGAGAATAAAAATTAAGAAGAGTAATATAAGTTTCATTATGTAGAGGGTGAAATGATAATTATAATGATTTTAACTACGTTGAATATCTATCATAAATAATGGTTGTTTAATATTCATTATAATACTTTTTCTAACGACATTTTCTTTCTTTTTTTCTTGAGAAGACTCCACTAGAAGAAAGTTGCTAAACTGGAATAAACGCTTTAACATAATGGATGGAATTGCTCAAGGGTTATTATATCTTCACAAATACTCAAGACACAAAATTATTCACAGAGATTTGAAGGCTAGTAATATTCTCCTAGATGATAATATGAACCCAAAAATTTCTGATTTTGGTGTGGCAAGAATGTTCACAAAACAAGAAACCGAAGCAAATACCAACAGGATAGTTGGGACATAGTGAGTTTCTCCTGTTATTTTTTTGCTCGGAATTTTATTGAGAATTGTGTAAACTGAATCTGTTTTCTAATATCATGATTGTTTAATTTTTCATACAGTGGTTACATGTCTCCAGAGTATGCAATGGAAGGAGTTTTTTCGACAAAGTCCGATGTGTACAGCTTTGGAGTCCTGCTCCTCGAGATTATTAGTGGTGAAAAATGCAATAGCATGTACTGTGAAGACAGACCACTTAATCTAGTTGGACATGTACATGATCCTTTCGCTCTCTACTCCCTTTATGAATTTTATGCATGTTGTTTAAGTTTTGACATGAAAAATAATCATTGATGTCGTAGGCATGGGAGCTATGGAAAGAAGGTGTAGTTCTTCAGTTGGTGGATCCATTACTAAATGATACATTTTCTGAAGATGAGGTGCTAAGATGTGTTCATGCTGGTTTATTATGCGTAGAAGAAAATGCAGATGATCGCCCCACCATATCCAATGTTATAGCAATGTTAACTAACAAAATTAAAGTCGATGTTTTGCCTAAGAAACCAGCATACTATGGTAGAACAAGGGTTTTTGATGAAGAAACGTATGGCGAAGAAGTTGGTGTGGATTCCACACATGAAAACTCTGATTCACATGTACAATCATTATTAAAATGCAGGGATGAAATTATTAAATTTACTGAATAAACTTTTATGTTGTTTGTGTGCCAATGCATGATGTGATAGCACTGATATGTTTTCTTCGGTTTTTCTTCTCCAGCATTGAGCCGTTGGGAAGACATTCATTGTATTTGACATATGGCTGGTTTTGTTATGTTTAAAGGATATAGTAATATTATAGGATTTTGATTAAGATTATCATATACATGCAAGTAATTTCCAAAATGATATAGGAGAGAGAATATCGACCTTGTAGTTCTTCGAGAATTTTCTTGTGTTTCATTTCCATCACCATCCTCTTCCGTCGTGACGACATTCTGGTGAGAAAATCGACCGTGCAGTTCTTCAGAATTTTCTTGAATTGCTGATCATTTGAATTGATTCTGGCGTGTGTTTTCCCTTGGATCATTTAACACCTACATTTTCAACCACTTATAGTTGAGATTCGATAACAGTTGAAGTAAAAGCGTCGACAACACCAGATGGAATTTGAATTATGTTGCCTTTGATTTTCGTAACTTTTCGCAAATACTAGAAAAATATAGAAAAAGGTGTGCCCTTTGGAGGATGCCACATTTCGACAAATTATTGCAACATTTGGTATCAATAGATTTTAATCTTTTAAAAGGTTCCATAATGCACAGGGCATCCTTAACACTACATACTTTCATGCTATCATTAAAAGATGAAGTTGGTCGTTATGAAATTTGATCTCCTTATATTTCCCAATACCACAAGTACATAGAAACGGTATCAGAGAAGACAACTATAGCATTGTGTGAACTGACAAAGGCTTTGACGCACACTTAATTAAATGTTGTGTTAACCACCAAACTGCGACAAGTATAAACAAGAAACAAAATGTGTAAAAATTAACTAGTCAAAACGAACATAACAAACTAACATACAACCAAACAAAATTATATTAATTTGAAATGGATTTTTATTGACAGATAGAGAAAAGATGGAAACTATATTGACCTCTATTCAAAAGGAAATGAGATCTGACCACGGTAATCTATATTTTTTTTTAACTTCTACAAGTTAGGTTTCAAGTTCACAACATAAGAGGAATAATTCCTTCAGTCTCAGTTATAAGCAAAAAATTCACTTTTTAGATTCAATGAATACGTGATGTGAGACCAAATACAACAGTTAAACAATGAACCTAAAAAGTGCAATGTTGCTTATAATTGAGATCTGAGGAAGTAAGATACAAATGGTATAATATCCATATGCTTTTTAATTCTAAGGTTGATACAATTGCTTCAAAAAAGCATAAACAAAACTCATAATTCAAAATAATTTGTTGTTGATGCTTGAATATCAAAGACAGTAGATAGAATTACTAGTCCACCAACACAAGGTTTCCACTTTGAACTACAACGCATATTTTAAGTCACAGAATCAATGCTTCAAATGTGGGAAGATTAATTTGCAATGCAGTATTGTTTTAATGACAGATTGTCATCCTATTCCCACTTTCAATTACAGTCGTTAATAATCAAAAACTTAATTGCAGATTAATCTTCCCATATTCTGTAGTTTTATTACTAGACCACTCTTGTTTACTCAAAATTGAATCTGAATTTGGAAAACCAATAATCTTGTATGCTTCACCTACACCTTTTAACAATAGTACCATTGCTGCCACCTTGTTGGATACAGGTAGTTTTTTGTTGCAAGATATTCAGATAAAGACTTCGTTTTGGCAATGTTTTGATCAAGCATTAGTGGTTCAATCAAGCTAATGAAAAACAATAGATATCAACTGATAAACAATACATATCTAATGAAAATTTTCAGTAGAAAATTGTGTCTGATAAGCATGAAGTGTATTTAACATACACAACTCCAGATGACAATTGATAAACAGGAAAGGAAGTGACATAGCAAGGGCTGATTTGTGTTATGGGTATAACACTAATGGAGGGTGTCAAAAAAGTACGAGGAAAAGCCTACTCAGCTGCTTCGGATTCAAAAACTTGTATGATAACGGAACTGGTTGTGTCTTAAAATTACCGGATGTTCATTTTAAAAATTTCCATTTTGTACCTCAGGTAGGTAAAAACATTTTATTGAGAAAGAACTGTGATAAAGCTTGTCTGACTGTCTTCTTTTAGCTTTAATATTTCTTAGCTACGGAAATTTTGAGCTGAAGTTATATATTCTTACTAGCCATTTTAGTATGTGGAGAAATTTGAGTTGATCAATGTTTTCAAGTTTCAATTAATATTTCTGGCAACAAGAAATAAAAGAGCCAAAGGCAAACATAGACATATAATAAAATGAAATTCAAATTTAAAAAATGCAAGAGCAAGAAAAAATTATGCTATGAAGAAACTATCCTTCTTCCAACAAAACATTTCAGAATTAAGCATGCTTGTTTTTTGTGGAATAGAATTAAGCATAGTTTTTTCATAACATAAATAATGATTTTAAACGTAGAAAAAATGGTTAAATTACAAATTGTTACAACAACTCATAAACATACATCTCATCATCATCATATACTTTTTTCCATGGGTATGCTTATTGTTATACATCCAAACCTTATAAACACGACGCTTCACCGCTATCTCGTTTCAAAATTCCTCAACAACATTCTCATCATTCTTTTTAGTCTTCCAACCTAATGTCATTGCAAAATCCAACATCTTCTTCCTTTGCTCATGGGTGAACTTTGTCCTAAACCACTTATTCGAGTTAGACGTCCCTTGTCTAGCACCATCACGACCATCATCATTGATGGGCTCAACATTTCTAACATGAACATTTTCTTCAAGCTCCTCCCATGAAATGTGGATCCCATTCTTTGAAGGAACGACAAGATTAGTTGCAGGTACAATACAATGGAAGTTTTTGTGACATTTACAAGCAGTACATTTAAAAAAATTGGTGGCACCTTCGGCTCCAGCAGGTAAAAACTCACGACAACCATCAAGAGAGTAGCCTCCAATACTGGAATATTTCCCATTAAATACTGTAACATTTTCAGGAAGCATTCAACAAAATCATTCGATACTTCCATGCAATATATTTAAAATATTACACATCCTGAATGCAAGAAACTTAATAAAGCATTCAACAAAACCATTTAATACTTCAATGAAACATATTTATAATTCTCAAATTTGTTTCTCTTGTTTCAAATTTGTTCTCTTGTTTATATGATTTCCATATTTGTAAATGATTTTTTTATTAGACAGATTTATAGACAGACTTAATAAAGCTTTTATCTTGTTGCATGATTGACAAATGCATCAATTTCTAGACATCTCATTCTTTAAACGTCCATTTAACACAAAGAAAGAGATTGCAATCTCTCAAGAATAAATCAAGCCATTTATGTTACAATACATTGAATCATCCCATTGGAAAACAAAATTAAATTGTACTAAGATTGTGTACGTGATTCGCCTGCTTGAGTTGATTGGGCTTGAACCCAATGTGTTTCTTGGTTTTCTCTTATAGAGCAGATGTGTTGAATGTCTACACACATGATGCCAGGAGATAAAATATTTCTATATATGTCTACACACATATATACTATTTCTATATATGTCAAAGCATACGATACTATGATGCCAGGAGCTAAACTGAATGCCAGTGCCGCATTTAATTTGTGTTCTAAACAAGGTAGATATTGCATGAGTTTTGACAAAACTACGCAATCTGAAAACCTTGCTTATCTCAAATTATTTGGCCAAGGGAAAGATTATTGGTTAGTGTGGATCGCTAACAGAGACCAACCTGTTCACATCAATTCAGCAGTTCTATCACTAAACAACTCTGGTATGCTAAAAATAGAATCCAAAATTGGTGAACCAATAATCTTGTATGCTTTACCTCCACCTTGTTGGATACTGGTAACTTTGTTGTGAAAGATATTCTGAAGAACATTGTGTTGTGGCAAAGTTTTAATCATTCAACCGATAGTTTGCTCCCTGGGATGAAATTACGCGTGAATCGTAAAACTGGTCACTAGTTTCAAGCATTAGCGATTCAATTCTAGCCGCAGGTCCATTCAGACTTGAGTGGGAAGCCACAAGAAAAGAATTGGACATCAAGCATAGAGAAAAAGTTTACTGGACAAGTGGAAAACAATAGATTTGAGCATATACCTGGAGAAGATTTCAAGGTCAAAGTTGTGTCTGACAAGAAAGAAGAGTACTTCACATACACAACTCCAAATGGAGAAGATTCTGGAAATTCTACCTTCTGAGCAAGAAGTAGCTGTGAAGAAACTTTCAAGAACTTCTGGACAAGGAACAACTTAATGTCATACCTATACCAAAAGCAGAGTATATGAAGATGAGTGACAAATCTACTACTAAGTCAATGATTGCTTCTCCCTGTGCAAACTGTGAAGGTAGTAAGAAAGTAAGAGAAGCAAAAGCTCTTATGGTTGTTCATCAGTATGAGTTGTTCAAAATGAAAGATGATGAAAGTATTGAGCAAATGTACTCAAGATTTCATACTCTAGTTTATGGACTTCAAATACTGAAGAAAAGCTATGTAGCCTCTGATCATGTGAGCAAGATACTAAGAAGCTTACCTGCAAGATGGAGACCAAAGGTGACTGCTATTGAGGAAGCTAAAGATTTAAACACTTTAAGTGTTGAAGATCTTGTCAGCTCTCTCAAAGTTCATGAGATAAGTCTTAATGAACATAAACCTTCTAGGAAGAGTAAATACATTACTCTACCATCTAAAGGGAAGTCATCAAAAGCTCTTAAAGTTGTTGAATTTGAAGAAGAATCACCTGATGGAGATTCTGATGAAGATCCTACTAAGACGATGGCTATGCTCTCCAACAAGCTTGAGTATCTTGCAAAGAAAAACAGGAAGTTTCTGAGTAAGAAATGTGGCTACAAGAACTTGAAGAAAGAAGATCAGAAGGGATGCTTCAACTGTAAGAAGCCTGGACATTTCATTGTTGATTGCCCTGATCTTCAGAAGGAGAAATCAAAGGACAAGTCAAAGAAGTCAAACTTCAACACAAGGAAATTCAGAAAGCAGAGCAAGAAGAGTTTAATGGAAACCTGGGAAGATTTAGACAGTGATTCAAACTCTGAAAAGGAAGAGGCTGAAGAAGATGATAAAGTGGTTGTTGGGTTAGTGGCTACTGTGACTTCAGAAGCAGATTCAGATTCAGATTCTAAAGATGAAAATGAGGTATATTCTAAGATTCCCAAAGAAGAACTTATTGAGTCTCTTAAAAAACTCCTTACACACTTTGAATACAGAACCAATGAGTTGAAAGATTTAAAAGAAAGATATGTTGTTTTGATGAAATAACAAGAATCAACTCTATTGAATCTAAAAGCTTATGAAAAAGGACTTAGAGGGTTTGACTTCATTTGTATAACTTATGAAGATGAACTCAAGCATCTTTGTTAGAGGCTACAAGAAAAATGTAACGGAAAGTCTTTAAGTAAAGAAGAAATTTCTCTTGAGGAGTATATTATGTCTAGTATTGACAGAAGCAAAGTTGCTTCTATGATTTATAGCATTAATAGAAACAATGATAAAGGGATTGGATTTTTAGAAGGGAAACCAAATGAAATCAGTCTCAAAGCCTGTTGTGAATGCACCAAGGAAGTGTTGAAAACCTTCTCTATACTTGAAGGTGCTAAGAGTGAAACTGTTGTTCAGTCAGAGCCTGAAGCTACTAGCTCTGAGGCTAAGATTACTTCAAAGCCAAAGAACTCTAAGCCAAAGGCAATGATAAAATCTGATTCTAAGACCTCAAAGATTAAGATTATGAAGAGATCAGAACCTGTTCCTCAGAGTCTGTTGAGGCCAGAAGCTGGTATCTTAAAGTCTAAGTTTTAGAGGAAGAAAACAATTGTTGCTACTTGGGAATCATAACCAAGAGGTATTAAACCTAAGGCAATGAGTAACCATAAGCAATGAAACTCTCAGCACAAGGTACAAGAAGTGAAGAGTAAAACTTCTAGTACTAACCTCAAAGGACCCATAAGACAATGGGTACCTAAATTTGAAAATGTCAATATTGCAGATATGTCTTAGAGTAAAAGTAAAGCAAAAATCATGGTACCTAGACAGCGGTTGCTCAAGGCATATGACAGGAGAGAATAAAAAGATGTAATTTTTTTATGATTCAGTTGTGTGGTTGCCTTAGTGGCTGGGTTCTAATTTGTTTTTTCCTAAGTGGCTAGAATATATTTCTGGAAATAATTATCATGACATGACATTTGCATACCCTGTGTGGCTTGTTTAATCATCACGACATTTGCATAGCCTGTGTGGCTTTTTTTAGCCTATGTGGCTCGTTTTTAGCCTGTGTGGCTTGTTTATATCCGGATCATCTAGTGATTAAGAGCATGCATCTCATGAATATTTTTATTTGAGTTCTTTTCTTAAAATGTGGCTTGAGTGTAGTTTTATTCGGCGTATCGGTGCAGTATCGAACTTGCCCACCGAAATTTGCACTAGGGGAATCGAACTTGAGACCTTGAGAGGAGCATACTCCAAGATCCCAAGTAACCACTAGGCCAACCTTAAATGGGCCGATGTATCCTATATTATAACTTGTAAGCAAGCACATTAGTCTATTTGTTGTCTTAAGTTTGGAACTATGAAAATTGTGTGAAACCTACGGCCTTTATTTGTGTTCGAGTAAAGGAAAATATCTTGGGGTATCTTAGTTTAAATTTCATAGGATCAATTTTTAATCTTAGAATATCTTATTATCCCCTAATTTTAGTTTCCTGTTATTTAGTTTTCTTAGTGATTTGATTAGAAATCTTGTATCTTATAAATATGGATTAGTGTTTAGTCTTTTTATCAAGCTACTATATAGTTAATTATCAACTTTTTTTTTTTCTTTCAAAGAAGTTAATTGTCAAGATACTATAAAGATTATTGTGCCATATTACACCATAATCCCATTTCTTCTTCTTTTATCTAAAACATATAACCTCTACCTAGAATCAGAGTGGTATAATCCTCCTTGGCCGTGGCAACACTTTATTGCTGACGTGTTTTCGAAAGTTTGGGACTGTACTTGATAGTTATATTTTCAATGTTTAGCATGTCTCTGTTATTGTTGTCGGCCACTGCATAAGTTAACATTTGCCACAGTCGGCTACCACTATAGTCACTACGGTCCTTGTTAGTTTACGTCATTAATCAAATCATCGTTGTGAGTTTTAGAGTTACATCTGGTGAATGTCTTAGTATGTGCACATATTTGGTATGTGTGCACCTTTCTCGTCCTATGTCCGTCTATTGCTCATTTCTTTCTAATCACTAAAAGTATTTGGTTTACTGCATCTTTCTCTTCCAGGTTGTGCATGTTGGCATCTTTCCTTTGTGTTCGTCTAGTTTATCTATCCAAGTCACTCTTATTCTAACTAACTGTCAACGTTGCAATTTTCACATGCTGTCCAATTCAAGTTTGTTGTTTTGGTAGAGGGAGCAATAGAGGGTCTATGTCCGTCATAACTTTTTTTGTTGTAGTTCTTTGCTCTAAATTCAATGAAGCAGGTTGGGAAAATTTCTTCCATATGGTTGGGATTGACTCTAATTATCTTGTGAATTTTATTTCCCCAGCAAAATGAGTATACTTTCTGAAAAAACAAAGTTTTTATGCCGTCTGAAAACATGTAGACCCATTTTAACATATTGGAACTCATTTAATATAAATTTTATTTCATATAAACCTTGACTCATTAACACCCTTATTTTGGAATACATATTCTCTATTTCCAATTTATAAATTTGATTGTCATTTATTCAATTCATGAAAAAAAAATTGCCATAGAAAATGTTTTGTGGGGTATAGGGGATGTTTAATGGTTTGTCCTTTGTAGAGGTCAAAGTATAAGTGTAGTGGTACATGGTATAATGTTCCCTGTTTAAATAATACTTTTTGGCCCAACCCAACAAAATCTGGATCCATAACAAACAGGTAGCCCATTTGGACACTATAGATTGTGCAACAATGACTCTTATATATAATAGATAATTAGGGTTTTCAATGTAACCCTTTTCACTTGCTGCTGCTACTCATTCTCACACTATTATCTGCGGCTGCTATCACCCCTCTCACAAATTATTACTTTCACATTTTGTTGTTCATTGCATTCCACCAAATGTAGACAAAAAGCTGCCATGAGTGATCCCTGGTATGTTGCCTTAGATCTGATCTGATTCCACTTTCCTCAGTTTTTTTTTGTTGCTTGTATTCATTTTTATTGGTAATCTATTTTCTTCTAATTTCTGCTAATATTGTTGCAGCTTCATTGTAGAAATTGGATGCTATTCCTTGATAATGATTTCGATTTCTTGTGGTCATCTACAAATAGATTTCATTGGTGTAGTACTCATGAAATTGTTCTTTTGTTCTTTCTCAACATCAAGTGTGATTACTTTGATTAAAAAAGTGAATTCTCAAAACTATGGCCTCATAAAAACGGTACTCAAAAATTTTCTTTAGATATTATATTTATGTTTAGCGTTAAATGACATTCAAATTTTCCATATGAGCAATGCTATATATCAAGAAAGATTGAAGAATGACATGACAGAATAATCACCCTTAGATTTTATCAAGAAATTGTTCTGAATTTAATGTTAGCCAATAAAATCTAAGCCTGGGTGTTATGTATTTAAAAAAATCTCTGGGCAAGGATTTGGAGAGAGACTGAAAAGAAATCATGAAAGATGTCAAGTTAAAATGAAAGTAATCCTTGTAATATTAATCTATTTGAAATTAGCATGTTACTTGTTTTACTCTAATATCTATATTCTGTTGCTTTGATACAGGTGCTGGTTGTGAGTTTGGGCTGAGATTCTAGTATATAGTATACAACTCTACATTTTTTAGTGTAGACATTGAAAAAATTAATATTTTCTGACGTGAATCAAAAATACTTTTTGCTTTTATAATATTTTAGGAATCAATATTTTTTCTTCATTTAGTGTTATACATTTAATGGTTTCAATTAGAGATCGTACTCATGATTGCTCTTGTGTCAGCCAGTGTTCCAGAACCAAAATCTTCTCCAGAATGGTTTTTCTTCGAAGCCTGTGAATGTGACTGCTCTGCATCAAACTCTAACTTGGGTTCTGTAATCAGTTCAACATTTGAAAGAGAAAACGGAAAAGGGTTGTTCTCTTGTTTAGAAACAGCCTCTGAGGGAAACCGGACTAGCAGGCTCACATGCTCTAATGTCAGCCAATGTTTCAGAACTAGAATCCCGTGAGCCTGACTGCTCTATAACTTGCTCCTTGCGCACCAAATCAGAGTAAGGACACACGGGTTACTTTATCTTCCAGCACCTACAACATTTGAAGCCCAGCACAGAGGAGAGGATAACAAGATCGGACATGATTTCAAGTGAAATTGGACATTTGAAGTGTTCAAGAAGCTATTCAGCCGTCATTTCTGTCTTTTTGGCTACAAAAGTCTAAACCTAATCTTGGAGTTTGTTAGTCCCATAAAAACAGTGCGAAAAAATTTTCTTTAGATTTTTTGTTTATGTTAAAGGTTAAATCATTGAAATTTAGTACTAACATTCAAGGTGTTGATCTTTATTGATATTGATCATGCATAAAATGATCATTTACAAGGTTTCTGTTTCAGTTTAATTCATTTACGAGTTCGCATTTTGTTGCTGATTTCGTTTGCATTTTCTGATTGGCAAATACGTGTTTATTTTTTCGGCTGGCTAGTAAATGTCAAGCAGACTAATTAAATGCTGAAAATTATGATCACCTTTTTTTGAATAGTGTGGATTTTTTTTAATTTTAAATGCCTAATCTATATCACTGATATTGATACAGTCACATTAAATTTTCCAGATCTCGCGTCTTCCTTATTCACAAATGAGTAACAATATTTTTGAAACTATATCCAGTGATCCAAAAATTAATGCAAACTTACTTAATTTTGTGCTGGCATAAACATGATATTTTTGTTTTCAATGTGTTTTCTTTGTCTATAATTAACTAATTATATTAAATAGAAACACTTTTTGGTATGATGTTTTTTTGTTTTGACATTGTTTGTGGGATATGGTTGTGTTAATTGTTTATCTTTGATGTTCTACTATCGGTTAAACTTCATGTATTCAGATTTTGAGAAACAAAATAACTTTGTTGAATTTTGATCCACATGGCTTGCTAATGTTTTCTTTTTAATTTTCCTTTTTGTGTGATTTCTTATCGTTCTTTCAAATAGTATTTGTAATTATTTATCAAAATAAAAAAAATTATGCTCTTGTAGAATCAACAATTCTATTTTATATCTCTGGCAAGCCTATGAATATTAGTATTCAAAAAAAAAATTGCCAGCAACAGTTCTGTTTATATCTCTGACAAGCATATGAATATTAGTATTCATGTATAATTTTTTTCTTTGAATTCTTGACTGTGTTGTATTTATCTGTCGTATTAGATACTCATTTTTTTGTTTTCAACTCTTGTAGTTGATTGTCGTATAGATTTTTAAATTCCCTTTGTAAAGATATGTTTCCAACGTGTTGCCTTCCTGAAAGTTACTTTCTACTGTTTATATTATGGTTTTGTGCTAAGCTATCAGCAACATCTTGGTATGTCAATCTTATGTTTCTTTCTATTTCCAGATGTTTAGAATGATCAAAAGGATGAAGATGTCGTCCACCTGAGGGAGAAGAAAGTCTACTAGGTGGGATGTTAGGTCAGAAGTTCAAAAGGATGGCTCCATAAAAACGGAACAAAAAAATTTAATTTCTTCTTATAGTGAGGACGTTCATGATTTTGAAATTTATTGATATTGTTCATGTTTCAAATTATCTTTTACATGGCTTCTGATTCGGTTTTTTCATTTTACGAATTCAAATTATACCGCTGCTTTTGTTTTGCTTTTCTAATTGGCTAGTAATTGTAAGTCTACTAATTAAATAGTGTAAAATATTATCATCTCTTTTGTTAATTGAAAATACGTTCCATAAGGATTAGGATGGCAGGAGCAAAAAAAATTCTCATTTTAATATATTTTTTTAAATATGAAGTGTTGTTAAATATTGGCTACATTTTCTACTAAAAAAAAAAGTCTACAGTAGTAGTTGGATTTGAACATAGAAAATGTTTTGTTTTCACCTCCTGTTGGAGTATATACACCATTAAATTAAAAAAATAAAGATAAAACGAGAGTGATGCTATAGTTTGCAAATGTGATAGGGAGTGAGAGATAGAAATAAAATGATCGGTTGAGGTGTTTAGTAAGATTGATTTGAGATAGGGAATTGATATAACTAAGGTAAGGGGGTTGGAATTCATCATAATCATTTAGTGCAATTTTTCAATTATTGTATGAATAAATGCTTAATTGAGTAAATGATTAATTGTTCATAATTGTTAAAATTCGTGCTCCAATTATGATGTTATGTTTGTACGAAAGAAATTGGTGATAATTGATTTGTTGTTGGTGAAATTGAATGATCAAAGTATATGAAAATGATATATGTCATATTATTATGCTCTAAATGTCAATTTGTGATATGATGAGGTTGAATTATGCTGAGATTCATGTTCAATTGGTGTAGTTGTTGTTAAGTGATGTTGCTATTGATAATTCATGGCTTGGGTGTGCATAATTCATGATTGTAGAGGAGAAATGAGTTGTTGTTGGTGATGAAGGTGAGAAAAACACAAGAAGGGGGGGTTGAATTGTGTTTTCTTTTTCTCAAAAAAAACTTCTTCTGATATCACTTCAGAAGCTGTGAGAGTGCTTCTGATGTAATAATACTTCAGATGCAATTAAATTGCCTCTGATGTATTGTTCAGAATCTGATACGCAACGGAGTAAAAAACAGAGTAGAGAAAAGAAAGAGAGACACAAGCAATTATACTGGTTCCTTCCACAAACCGGAAGTAGTCCGGTCCCCCTTGCACTTCCAAGGAGATTTCCACTAAGAAATAATCACACAGATTACAACTGTAACGCCCACTTTCGTTTAATCGTTTATTAAATCGAGTTTAGGCAATTATATTATAATTATATAATATATGCATGATTTTGATATGTTTTGATGAATTTTGATGATTTGATTGATGACGTGTTAAGTTATGAGTATTGAAGGATTTGATTATGATATGAGATTTATTTTATTGTTAAATAAAATAAAGATTTGAAAATAATATAAAATATTTAGTTGAGGGCTGTTTTGATATTTTAGATAGTTTTGGGGGAGAAAGTGAGATAAGATAAGTTATTAGAAAGAGGTATAAATAGGAGAAGACCTAATATTTTAGAAACTCATTGTACGTGAAAACTTTTGGAAAAGGGAGAAAAAGCCAAGTCTAGAGGAACCAAGGTAGAGTGCTGCGATTTTCTTCATAACCAGGTAAGGGTGAGACTAGTAATTCAATAGCATTGATTGTTGTAATTCTGATGATTAATTGACAAAGTTAGGATTGATTTAGAAAAGTTTTGGAATTAGGTTAAAACCCTAAAAATTGATGATCAAACGGTAAAACTTGTTTAGATTGATGTAGAAACCGTCCTTTAACCTTAGAATATGTTTAGGATGAATTCTGGAATCAAAATTAGGCTTTGAACCATGTTGTGTGATGGATTTTTGAGAAAAACCCTAGTCTGCCCGTGCTTCTGTTCATCGCTCGCCACGGCGAGGGATGATCCTCGCCTCGCGAGTGATGAACTTCATCGCTCGCCACGCGAGCCCCTTTCCTTCGCCTCGCGAGTTGTTTGGTGCAACTCGCCATGGCGAGCAACCTTCCTCGCCTCGCGAGCTCAGGCAGAGAGCATGTCATGTTTCGTGTTTCGACCTTTTTAGTTGAACCTTGTATACCCTTGAGTACCTGAACATACCTAGTATTGATTAGGATTGAATGTAGGATCAGAGGGAACCCAGAACAAGCTTAGTTTGGGAGTTGAGTGGTGCTCGCCATGGCGAGTAAGGACTCTCGCCTCGCGAGTACAACCAGATTGTAGTTCCTGAGTGTCTGTGCGATCTGTGTCGCACTTGTTGATCAAGAGTGAACCCCTAACTGGTAATGAGACCTAGTGATGACGTTTAATGCAGCCTGTAGAGTTGTTTAGGTTATATTGATATTAATTGAATATGAATTAATGTATTGTATATTCATGCAAGATATGAAGGTTTGATAATAATGCAATTTATGTGCTATTGATATAATAATATCATCTTGATATGTGACTTGTTTATGCTGCTTCCGTTGTTTAACTAAGTGCATAAGTATATGATAAAGTTTAGCTCCAAATTATTGGATGCATGTTGATTACGTTGATTACGTGTTTTGTTGTTAAGAGTCCATGCATAGCATATCATTGAGCTTAGTCCTCACCACGAAAATTAGGAGCTTTGTCCTCCGCACGATTTATAGGAGCTTTGTCCTCCGCACGATTAAAGTATATTAATACTTATGATGACGATTGGTACCACATGCATATAAGGAGTCTAGGAGCATTGTCACATTGTCATGATTAAGATGCCTTGTTGATAATGAATGAATATGTGATTATGTGATAAGTGTTATTTGATTATGTTTCGTTGTTCATAATGAATTGGATATATGATTACGTGATAACTGTTTAGCATTTATGCAAAGTTAATAATGGAATGTTTATGATGTTAATTATGATTCGCAATTACATTGATTAATGTTATTTTATTATGAAATCTCACCCCTTCTGCTTGAAAATGTTGCCCTTCGTATGGGTAACTTGCAGGTGATCGTGCTTAGTGTGCAGTTGCTTCGTGAGTTGGCCTTGCCTTCACTGTGTCGTCTAGGTCGCTCTGATACGTAACGGGATGGGGTTATATGCTATAACATGCTTCATTCTTTTACGTGAACTGCTTATGTTTTGATAAACTCTTTTGAGATACTTATTGGGCCTGCGTGCCAAAATCGTTTTACGAATTATGATTATGATTTTCCGCTGCTATGTTAAAGATAATTTGTGAAGGTTAAATCATTATTTAACTGTTTTGGATTACGTTTCTATGTGATATCCCGTTTATGGTTTTTACTCTGATAATTGTTTAAGAAATTTGTATATTGGGAAAACGGGGTGTTACAATTGGTATCAGAGCAGGTTGATCCGTCCGGTCAATTAGAGAGTCGTGTCGAGTCTTAGTAATATTTATATTACTATCTTATGTTGTTGTTGCTACTTTTGTAGAATATCAGAAATGGCTGGAAGGAATGATGCTGCGTTAGCTGCTGCTCTACAAGCTGTTGCCCAAGCTGTGGGACAACAACCTAACGTGAATGCTGGTGCAAATGCTGAAGCTAGGATGTTGGAGACGTTCATGAAGAAGAACCCTCCGACTTTCAAAGGACGTTATGACCCTGATGGAGCCCAGACGTGGCTTAAGGAGATTGAGAGGATTTTCCGAGTTATGCAGTGCACTGAAGATCAGAAGGTGCGGTTTGGTACTCATCAGCTGGCCGATGAAGCTGATGACTGGTGGGTTGCTATTCTGCCTACCCTCGAGCAGGAAGGAGCTGTTGTGACTTGGGCTGTTTTCAGGAGAGAGTTCCTGAGAAGATACTTTCCGGAAGATGTTCGCGGGAAGAAAGAGATCGAATTCCTTGAGCTGAAGCAAGGAAATATGTCCGTGACAGAGTATGCTGCCAAGTTCGTGGAGCTGTCTAAGTTCTATCCGCACTATACTGCAGAGAATGCTGAGTTCTCGAGATGCATCAAGTTCGAGAACGGTTTGAGGCCCGACATCAAGAGGGCGATTGGATACCAACAGCTGAGAGTTTTTCAGGACTTGGTTAATAGCTGCAGGATCTATGAGGAGGATACCAAGGCTCACTACAAGGTAGTGAATGAGAGGAAGGGCAAGGGACAGCAGAGTCGTCCTAAGCCGTACAGTGCCCCCGCTGACAAAGGGAAACAGAAGATGGTCGATGTCAGGCGGCCTAAGAAGAAGGATGCTGCAGAGATTGTGTGTTTCAATTGTGGAGAGAGAGGCCACAAAAGCAACGTCTGCCCGGAGGAAATCAAGAAGTGCGTCCGGTGTGGTAAGAAGGGTCATGTGGTGGCTGATTGCAATCGTACAGACATTGTGTGCTTTAATTGCAATGGAGAGGGTCACATTAGTTCACAGTGTATCAGCCAAAGAGGGCGCCGACTACTGGTAGGGTCTTTGCTTTGACTGGGACTCAGACAGAGAATGAGGATCGTTTGATCAGAGGTACTTGCTATATTAATAATACTCCTTTAGTTGCTATTATTGATACTGGTGCTACGCATTGTTTTATTGCTTTCGATTGTGTTTCTTCTTTGGGTCTTGTTTTGTCTGATATGAATGGAGAGATGGTTGTCGAAACTCCGTCTAAGGGTTTGGTGACTACTTCTCTCGTATGTTTGAAATGTCCTTTGTCTATGTTTGGTCGTGATTTTGAAATGGATTTAGTTTGTCTACCTTTGAGTGGTATGGATGTGATTTTGGGTATGAACTGGTTAGAGTACAACCACGTTCTTATTAATTGTTTTAGCAAGTCAGTACATTTCTCTTCCGTCGAAGAGGAAAGTGGTGCAGAGTTTTTATCTACTAAGCAGCTGAAGCAACTGGAACGCGACGGTATCTTGATGTTTTCGTTGATGGCTACTTTATCTATTGAGAATCAAGCAGTGATTGACAGGTTACCGGTGGTGTGTGAATTTCCTGAAGTTTTTCCAGATGAGATTCCTGATGTGCCTCCAGAGAGAGAAGTTGAGTTTTCTATTGATCTTGTTCCTGGAACGAAGCCGGTCTCGATGGCACCTTATCGTATGTCTGCTTCTGAGTTATCTGAGTTGAAGAAACAGTTAGAAGACTTGCTTGAGAAGAAGTTTGTTAGACCAAGTGTTTCACCTTGGGGAGCGCCGGTTTTGCTAGTAAAGAAGAAAGATGGTAGTATGCGGTTGTGTATTGATTATCGACAGTTGAACAAGGTAACTATCAAGAATAGGTATCCACTTCCAAGAATTGATGATTTGATGGATCAGCTAGTGGGTGCACGAGTTTTCAGCAAGATTGATTTGAGATCAGGCTATCACCAGATTAAAGTAAAAGACGAAGATATGCAGAAGACGGCTTTCAGAACGCGTTATGGTCACTATGAATATAAAGTTATGCCTTTCGGTGTGACCAATGCACCTGGAGTGTTTATGGAGTATATGAATCGCATCTTCCATGCATTTTTGGATCGGTTTGTGGTTGTGTTTATCGACGATATTTTGATCTACTCCAAGACTGAAGAAGAACATGCTGAGCATCTGAAGATTGTCTTACAAGTGTTGAAAGAGAAGAAGCTTTATGCTAAATTGTCTAAGTGTGAATTCTGGTTGAAAGAGGTGAGTTTCCTTGGCCATGTTATTTCCGGAGATGGTATTGCAGTGGATCCGTCTAAAGTTGAAGCGGTATCACAGTGGGAGACTCCAAAGTCCGTTACTGAGATTAGAAGTTTCTTGGGTTTAGCTGGTTACTATAGAAGGTTTATTGAAGGGTTTTCTAAGTTAGCTCTTCCGCTAACGCAGTTGACTTGTAAAGGTAAAACTTTTGTGTGGGACGTCCATTGTGAGAAAAGTTTCGGTGAATTGAAGAAGCTTTTGACGACTGCTCCAGTGTTAATTTTGCCGAAGTCAGATGAACCTTTTGTGGTTTATTGTGATGCGTCCAAGTTGGATTTAGGAGGTGTACTTATGCAAGAAGGTAAAGTGGTAGCTTATGCTTCAAGACAGTTGAGAGTTCATGAGAAGAATTATCCTACGCATGATCTCGAGTTGGCGGCTGTAGTCTTTGTATTGAAGATATGGAGACATTACTTGTATGGTTCGAGATTTGAAGTGTTTAGTGATCACAAGAGTTTGAAGTATTTGTTCGATCAGAAGGAATTGAATATGAGACAGCGAAGATGGCTCGAATTGTTGAAGGATTATGACTTTGGTTTGAATTATCATCCAGGTAAAGCTAATGTTGTTGCAGATGCCTTGAGTAGGAAGACATTGCATATGTCCGCCATGATGGTCAGAGAGTTCGAATTGCTTGAACAGTTCCGAGATATGAGTTTGGTTTGTGAATGGTCACCTCAGAGCGTGAAACTGGGTATGTTGAAGATTGATAGTGAATTTCTGAAAAGTATAAAGGAAGCACAGAAAGTTGATGTAAAGTTTGTGGACTTGTTGGTTGCTAGAGATCAGACGGAAGACAGTGATTTTAAAATCGATGATCAAGGTGTGTTGAGATTCCGAGGAAGAATTTGTATCCCAGACAATGAAGAGATTAAGAAGATGATTCTTGAAGAGAGTCATAGAAGTAGCTTGAGTATTCATCCGGGAGCTACGAAGATGTATCATGATCTAAAGAAGATTTTCTGGTGGTCTGGTTTGAAACGAGATGTGGCACAGTTTGTGTATTCCTGTTTAGTTTGTCAGAAGTCGAAAGTTGAGCATCAGAAACCTGCTGGGATGATGGTACCTTTAGACGTGCCAGAATGGAAATGGGATAGTATATCGATGGATTTTGTGACGAGTTTGCCGAATACTCCGAGAGGGAGCGACGCAATTTGGGTTATTGTTGATAGGTTGACGAAGTCAGCTCATTTCCTACCTATTAATATTAGTTTCCCTGTTGCCCAGTTGGCAGAGATTTATATCAAGGAGATTGTGAAGTTGCATGGTGTTCCTTCGAGCATTGTATCAGATAGAGATCCAAGATTTACTTCTAGATTTTGGAAAAGTTTGCAAGAGGCCTTGGGTTCGAAGTTGAGATTGAGTTCGGCGTATCATCCACAGACAGATGGTCAGTCGGAGAGAACAATTCAGTCGCTAGAGGATTTGTTGAGAATTTGTGTTCTTGAGCAAGGAGGAACTTGGGATAGTCATCTTCCGTTGATCGAGTTCACTTATAATAATAGTTATCATTCTAGTATTGGAATGGCACCGTTCGAGGCTTTGTATGGTCGGAGATGCAGAACTCCGTTGTGTTGGTTTGAATCAGGAGAAAGAGTGGTCTTAGGACCAGAGATTGTTCAGCAAACTACTGAGAAAGTTCAGATGATCCAAGAGAAAATGAAGGCGTCGCAGAGTCGACAAAAGAGTTATCATGATAAGCGTAGAAAAGATCTTGAGTTCCAAGAAGGAGACCACGTGTTTTTGAGAGTCACTCCTATGACTGGTGTAGGACGTGCTTTGAAGTCAAAGAAGTTGACCCCGAAGTTCATTGGTCCGTATCAGATATTGGAAAGAGTTGGAACGGTGGCTTACCGAGTGGGTTTACCGCCGCATCTTTCGAATTTGCACAACGTTTTCCATGTGTCGCAACTTCGAAAGTATGTTCCGGATCCATCTCATGTAATCCAAAGCGACGATGTACAAATTAGAGACAACCTTACGGTAGAGACTTTGCCGTTGAGGATTGATGATCGTAAGGTGAAGACGTTGAGAGGCAAGGAGATACCTCTCGTGAGAGTCGTTTGGTCGGGAGCGACTGGTGAAAGCTTGACGTGGGAGCTTGAGAGTAAGATGCTGGAGTCTTATCCAGAATTGTTTGCTTGAGGTAAATTTTCGAGGACGAAAATATTTTAAGTGGGGGAGAGTTGTAACGCCCACTTTCGTTTAATCGTTTATTAAATCGAGTTTAGGCAATTATATTATAATTATATAATATATGCATGATTTTGATATGTTTTGATGAATTTTGATGATTTGATTGATGACGTGTTAAGTTATGAGTATTGAAGGATTTGATTATGATATGAGATTTATTTTATTGTTAAATAAAATAAAGATTTGAAAATAATATAAAATATTTAGTTGAGGGCTGTTTTGATATTTTAGATAGTTTTGGGGGAGAAAGTGAGATAAGATAAGTTATTAGAAAGAGGTATAAATAGGAGAAGACCTAATATTTTAGAAACTCATTGTACGTGAAAACTTTTGGAAAAGGGAGAAAAAGCCAAGTCTAGAGGAACCAAGGTAGAGTGCTGCGATTTTCTTCATAACCAGGTAAGGGTGAGACTAGTAATTCAATAGCATTGATTGTTGTAATTCTGATGATTAATTGACAAAGTTAGGATTGATTTAGAAAAGTTTTGGAATTAGGTTAAAACCCTAAAAATTGATGATCAAACGGTAAAACTTGTTTAGATTGATGTAGAAACCGTCCTTTAACCTTAGAATATGTTTAGGATGAATTCTGGAATCAAAATTAGGCTTTGAACCATGTTGTGTGATGGATTTTTGAGAAAAACCCTAGTCTGCCCGTGCTTCTGTTCATCGCTCGCCACGGCGAGTGATGATCCTCGCCTCGCGAGTGATGAACTTCATCGCTCGCCACGCGAGCCCCTTTCCTTCGCCTCGCGAGTTGTTTGGTGCAACTCGCCATGGCGAGCAACCTTCCTCGCCTCGCGAGCTCAGGCAGAGAGCATGTCATGTTTCGTGTTTCGACCTTTTTAGTTGAACCTTGTATACCCTTGAGTACCTGAACATACCTAGTATTGATTAGGATTGAATGTAGGATCAGAGGGAACCCAGAACAAGCTTAGTTTGGGAGTTGAGTGGTGCTCGCCATGGCGAGTAAGGACTCTCGCCTCGCGAGTACAACCAGATTGTAGTTCCTGAGTGTCTGTGCGATCTGTGTCGCACTTGTTGATCAAGAGTGAACCCCTAACTGGTAATGAGACCTAGTGATGACGTTTAATGCAGCCTGTAGAGTTGTTTAGGTTATATTGATATTAATTGAATATGAATTAATGTATTGTATATTCATGCAAGATATGAAGGTTTGATAATAATGCAATTTATGTGCTATTGATATAATAATATCATCTTGATATGTGACTTGTTTATGCTGCTTCCGTTGTTTAACTAAGTGCATAAGTATATGATAAAGTTTAGCTCCAAATTATTGGATGCATGTTGATTACGTTGATTACGTGTTTTGTTGTTAAGAGTCCATGCATAGCATATCATTGAGCTTAGTCCTCACCACGAAAATTAGGAGCTTTGTCCTCCGCACGATTTATAGGAGCTTTGTCCTCCGCACGATTAAAGTATATTAATACTTATGATGACGATTGGTACCACATGCATATAAGGAGTCTAGGAGCATTGTCACATTGTCATGATTAAGATGCCTTGTTGATAATGAATGAATATGTGATTATGTGATAAGTGTTATTTGATTATGTTTCGTTGTTCATAATGAATTGGATATATGATTACGTGATAACTGTTTAGCATTTATGCAAAGTTAATAATGGAATGTTTATGATGTTAATTATGATTCGCAATTACATTGATTAATGTTATTTTATTATGAAATCTCACCCCTTCTGCTTGAAAATGTTGCCCTTCGTATGGGTAACTTGCAGGTGATCGTGCTTAGTGTGCAGTTGCTTCGTGAGTTGGCCTTGCCTTCACTGTGTCGTCTAGGTCGCTCTGATACGTAACGGGATGGGGTTATATGCTATAACATGCTTCATTCTTTTACGTGAACTGCTTATGTTTTGATAAACTCTTTTGAGATACTTATTGGGCCTGCGTGCCAAAATCGTTTTACGAATTATGATTATGATTTTCCGCTGCTATGTTAAAGATAATTTGTGAAGGTTAAATCATTATTTAACTGTTTTGGATTACGTTTCTATGTGATATCCCGTTTATGGTTTTTACTCTGATAATTGTTTAAGAAATTTGTATATTGGGAAAACGGGGTGTTACAATTGGTATCAGAGCAGGTTGATCCGTCCGGTCAATTAGAGAGTCGTGTCGAGTCTTAGTAATATTTATATTACTATCTTATGTTGTTGTTGCTACTTTTGTAGAATATCAGAAATGGCTGGAAGGAATGATGCTGCGTTAGCTGCTGCTCTACAAGCTGTTGCCCAAGCTGTGGGACAACAACCTAACGTGAATGCTGGTGCAAATGCTGAAGCTAGGATGTTGGAGACGTTCATGAAGAAGAACCCTCCGACTTTCAAAGGACGTTATGACCCTGATGGAGCCCAGACGTGGCTTAAGGAGATTGAGAGGATTTTCCGAGTTATGCAGTGCACTGAAGATCAGAAGGTGCGGTTTGGTACTCATCAGCTGGCCGATGAAGCTGATGACTGGTGGGTTGCTATTCTGCCTACCCTCGAGCAGGAAGGAGCTGTTGTGACTTGGGCTGTTTTCAGGAGAGAGTTCCTGAGAAGATACTTTCCGGAAGATGTTCGCGGGAAGAAAGAGATCGAATTCCTTGAGCTGAAGCAAGGAAATATGTCCGTGACAGAGTATGCTGCCAAGTTCGTGGAGCTGTCTAAGTTCTATCCGCACTATACTGCAGAGAATGCTGAGTTCTCGAGATGCATCAAGTTCGAGAACGGTTTGAGGCCCGACATCAAGAGGGCGATTGGATACCAACAGCTGAGAGTTTTTCAGGACTTGGTTAATAGCTGCAGGATCTATGAGGAGGATACCAAGGCTCACTACAAGGTAGTGAATGAGAGGAAGGGCAAGGGACAGCAGAGTCGTCCTAAGCCGTACAGTGCCCCCGCTGACAAAGGGAAACAGAAGATGGTCGATGTCAGGCGGCCTAAGAAGAAGGATGCTGCAGAGATTGTGTGTTTCAATTGTGGAGAGAGAGGCCACAAAAGCAACGTCTGCCCGGAGGAAATCAAGAAGTGCGTCCGGTGTGGTAAGAAGGGTCATGTGGTGGCTGATTGCAATCGTACAGACATTGTGTGCTTTAATTGCAATGGAGAGGGTCACATTAGTTCACAGTGTATCAGCCAAAGAGGGCGCCGACTACTGGTAGGGTCTTTGCTTTGACTGGGACTCAGACAGAGAATGAGGATCGTTTGATCAGAGGTACTTGCTATATTAATAATACTCCTTTAGTTGCTATTATTGATACTGGTGCTACGCATTGTTTTATTGCTTTCGATTGTGTTTCTTCTTTGGGTCTTGTTTTGTCTGATATGAATGGAGAGATGGTTGTCGAAACTCCGTCTAAGGGTTTGGTGACTACTTCTCTCGTATGTTTGAAATGTCCTTTGTCTATGTTTGGTCGTGATTTTGAAATGGATTTAGTTTGTCTACCTTTGAGTGGTATGGATGTGATTTTGGGTATGAACTGGTTAGAGTACAACCACGTTCTTATTAATTGTTTTAGCAAGTCAGTACATTTCTCTTCCGTCGAAGAGGAAAGTGGTGCAGAGTTTTTATCTACTAAGCAGCTGAAGCAACTGGAACGCGACGGTATCTTGATGTTTTCGTTGATGGCTACTTTATCTATTGAGAATCAAGCAGTGATTGACAGGTTACCGGTGGTGTGTGAATTTCCTGAAGTTTTTCCAGATGAGATTCCTGATGTGCCTCCAGAGAGAGAAGTTGAGTTTTCTATTGATCTTGTTCCTGGAACGAAGCCGGTCTCGATGGCACCTTATCGTATGTCTGCTTCTGAGTTATCTGAGTTGAAGAAACAGTTAGAAGACTTGCTTGAGAAGAAGTTTGTTAGACCAAGTGTTTCACCTTGGGGAGCGCCGGTTTTGCTAGTAAAGAAGAAAGATGGTAGTATGCGGTTGTGTATTGATTATCGACAGTTGAACAAGGTAACTATCAAGAATAGGTATCCACTTCCGAGAATTGATGATTTGATGGATCAGCTAGTGGGTGCACGAGTTTTCAGCAAGATTGATTTGAGATCAGGCTATCACCAGATTAAAGTAAAAGACGAAGATATGCAGAAGACGGCTTTCAGAACGCGTTATGGTCACTATGAATATAAAGTTATGCCTTTCGGTGTGACCAATGCACCTGGAGTGTTTATGGAGTATATGAATCGCATCTTCCATGCATTTTTGGATCGGTTTGTGGTTGTGTTTATCGACGATATTTTGATCTACTCCAAGACTGAAGAAGAACATGCTGAGCATCTGAAGATTGTCTTACAAGTGTTGAAAGAGAAGAAGCTTTATGCTAAATTGTCTAAGTGTGAATTCTGGTTGAAAGAGGTGAGTTTCCTTGGCCATGTTATTTCCGGAGATGGTATTGCAGTGGATCCGTCTAAAGTTGAAGCGGTATCACAGTGGGAGACTCCAAAGTCCGTTACTGAGATTAGAAGTTTCTTGGGTTTAGCTGGTTACTATAGAAGGTTTATTGAAGGGTTTTCTAAGTTAGCTCTTCCGCTAACGCAGTTGACTTGTAAAGGTAAAACTTTTGTGTGGGACGTCCATTGTGAGAAAAGTTTCGGTGAATTGAAGAAGCTTTTGACGACTGCTCCAGTGTTAATTTTGCCGAAGTCAGATGAACCTTTTGTGGTTTATTGTGATGCGTCCAAGTTGGGTTTAGGAGGTGTACTTATGCAAGAAGGTAAAGTGGTAGCTTATGCTTCAAGACAGTTGAGAGTTCATGAGAAGAATTATCCTACGCATGATCTCGAGTTGGCGGCTGTAGTCTTTGTATTGAAGATATGGAGACATTACTTGTATGGTTCGAGATTTGAAGTGTTTAGTGATCACAAGAGTTTGAAGTATTTGTTCGATCAGAAGGAATTGAATATGAGACAGCGAAGATGGCTCGAATTGTTGAAGGATTATGACTTTGGTTTGAATTATCATCCAGGTAAAGCTAATGTTGTTGCAGATGCCTTGAGTAGGAAGACATTGCATATGTCCGCCATGATGGTCAGAGAGTTCGAATTGCTTGAACAGTTCCGAGATATGAGTTTGGTTTGTGAATGGTCACCTCAGAGCGTGAAACTGGGTATGTTGAAGATTGATAGTGAATTTCTGAAAAGTATAAAGGAAGCACAGAAAGTTGATGTAAAGTTTGTGGACTTGTTGGTTGCTAGAGATCAGACTGAAGACAGTGATTTTAAAATCGATGATCAAGGTGTGTTGAGATTCCGAGGAAGAATTTGTATCCCAGACAATGAAGAGATTAAGAAGATGATTCTTGAAGAGAGTCATAGAAGTAGCTTGAGTATTCATCCGGGAGCTACGAAGATGTATCATGATCTAAAGAAGATTTTCTGGTGGTCTGGTTTGAAACGAGATGTGGCACAGTTTGTGTATTCCTGTTTAGTTTGTCAGAAGTCGAAAGTTGAGCATCAGAAACCTGCTGGGATGATGGTACCTTTAGACGTGCCAGAATGGAAATGGGATAGTATATCGATGGATTTTGTGACGAGTTTGCCGAATACTCCGAGAGGGAGCGATGCAATTTGGGTTATTGTTGATAGGTTGACGAAGTCAGCTCATTTCCTACCTATTAATATTAGTTTCCCTGTTGCCCAGTTGGCAGAGATTTATATCAAGGAGATTGTGAAGTTGCATGGTGTTCCTTCGAGCATTGTATCAGATAGAGATCCAAGATTTACTTCTAGATTTTGGAAAAGTTTGCAAGAGGCCTTGGGTTCGAAGTTGAGATTGAGTTCGGCGTATCATCCACAGACAGATGGTCAGTCGGAGAGGACAATTCAGTCGCTAGAGGATTTGTTGAGAATTTGTGTTCTTGAGCAAGGAGGAACTTGGGATAGTCATCTTCCGTTGATCGAGTTCACTTATAATAATAGTTATCATTCTAGTATTGGAATGGCACCGTTCGAGGCTTTGTATGGTCGGAGATGCAGAACTCCGTTGTGTTGGTTTGAATCAGGAGAAAGAGTGGTCTTAGGACCAGAGATTGTTCAGCAAACTACTGAGAAAGTTCAGATGATCCAAGAGAAAATGAAGGCGTCGCAGAGTCGACAAAAGAGTTATCATGATAAGCGTAGAAAAGATCTTGAGTTCCAAGAAGGAGACCACGTGTTTTTGAGAGTCACTCCTATGACTGGTGTAGGACGTGCTTTGAAGTCAAAGAAGTTGACCCCGAAGTTCATTGGTCCGTATCAGATATTGGAAAGAGTTGGAACGGTGGCTTACCGAGTGGGTTTACCGCCGCATCTTTCGAATTTGCACAACGTTTTCCATGTGTCGCAACTTCGAAAGTATGTTCCGGATCCATCTCATGTAATCCAAAGCGACGATGTACAAATTAGAGACAACCTTACGGTAGAGACTTTGCCGTTGAGGATTGATGATCGTAAGGTGAAGACGTTGAGAGGCAAGGAGATACCTCTCGTGAGAGTCGTTTGGTCGGGAGCGACTGGTGAAAGCTTGACGTGGGAGCTTGAGAGTAAGATGCTGGAGTCTTATCCAGAATTGTTTGCTTGAGGTAAATTTTCGAGGACGAAAATATTTTAAGTGGGGGAGAGTTGTAACGCCCACTTTCGTTTAATCGTTTATTAAATCGAGTTTAGGCAATTATATTATAATTATATAATATATGCATGATTTTGATATGTTTTGATGAATTTTGATGATTTGATTGATGACGTGTTAAGTTATGAGTATTGAAGGATTTGATTATGATATGAGATTTATTTTATTGTTAAATAAAATAAAGATTTGAAAATAATATAAAATATTTAGTTGAGGGCTGTTTTGATATTTTAGATAGTTTTGGGGGAGAAAGTGAGATAAGATAAGTTATTAGAAAGAGGTATAAATAGGAGAAGACCTAATATTTTAGAAACTCATTGTACGTGAAAACTTTTGGAAAAGGGAGAAAAAGCCAAGTCTAGAGGAACCAAGGTAGAGTGCTGCGATTTTCTTCATAACCAGGTAAGGGTGAGACTAGTAATTCAATAGCATTGATTGTTGTAATTCTGATGATTAATTGACAAAGTTAGGATTGATTTAGAAAAGTTTTGGAATTAGGTTAAAACCCTAAAAATTGATGATCAAACGGTAAAACTTGTTTAGATTGATGTAGAAACCGTCCTTTAACCTTAGAATATGTTTAGGATGAATTCTGGAATCAAAATTAGGCTTTGAACCATGTTGTGTGATGGATTTTTGAGAAAAACCCTAGTCTGCCCGTGCTTCTGTTCATCGCTCGCCACGGCGAGTGATGATCCTCGCCTCGCGAGTGATGAACTTCATCGCTCGCCACGCGAGCCCCTTTCCTTCGCCTCGCGAGTTGTTTGGTGCAACTCGCCATGGCGAGCAACCTTCCTCGCCTCGCGAGCTCAGGCAGAGAGCATGTCATGTTTCGTGTTTCGACCTTTTTAGTTGAACCTTGTATACCCTTGAGTACCTGAACATACCTAGTATTGATTAGGATTGAATGTAGGATCAGAGGGAACCCAGAACAAGCTTAGTTTGGGAGTTGAGTGGTGCTCGCCATGGCGAGTAAGGACTCTCGCCTCGCGAGTACAACCAGATTGTAGTTCCTGAGTGTCTGTGCGATCTGTGTCGCACTTGTTGATCAAGAGTGAACCCCTAACTGGTAATGAGACCTAGTGATGACGTTTAATGCAGCCTGTAGAGTTGTTTAGGTTATATTGATATTAATTGAATATGAATTAATGTATTGTATATTCATGCAAGATATGAAGGTTTGATAATAATGCAATTTATATGCTATTGATATAATAATATCATCTTGATATGTGACTTGTTTATGCTGCTTCCGTTGTTTAACTAAGTGCATAAGTATATGATAAAGTTTAGCTCCAAATTATTGGATGCATGTTGATTACGTTGATTACGTGTTTTGTTGTTAAGAGTCCATGCATAGCATATCATTGAGCTTAGTCCTCACCACGAAAATTAGGAGCTTTGTCCTCCGCACGATTTATAGGAGCTTTGTCCTCCGCACGATTAAAGTATATTAATACTTATGATGACGATTGGTACCACATGCATATAAGGAGTCTAGGAGCATTGTCACATTGTCATGATTAAGATGCCTTGTTGATAATGAATGAATATGTGATTATGTGATAAGTGTTATTTGATTATGTTTCGTTGTTCATAATGAATTGGATATATGATTACGTGATAACTGTTTAGCATTTATGCAAAGTTAATAATGGAATGTTTATGATGTTAATTATGATTCGCAATTACATTGATTAATGTTATTTTATTATGAAATCTCACCCCTTCTGCTTGAAAATGTTGCCCTTCGTATGGGTAACTTGCAGGTGATCGTGCTTAGTGTGCAGTTGCTTCGTGAGTTGGCCTTGCCTTCACTGTGTCGTCTAGGTCGCTCTGATACGTAACGGGATGGGGTTATATGCTATAACATGCTTCATTCTTTTACGTGAACTGCTTATGTTTTGATAAACTCTTTTGAGATACTTATTGGGCCTGCGTGCCAAAATCGTTTTACGAATTATGATTATGATTTTCCGCTGCTATGTTAAAGATAATTTGTGAAGGTTAAATCATTATTTAACTGTTTTGGATTACGTTTCTATGTGATATCCCGTTTATGGTTTTTACTCTGATAATTGTTTAAGAAATTTGTATATTGGGAAAACGGGGTGTTACAACAACTGCTCAATACTACCTAGTATGAGACTTCAACAATGCTCAAGCACGCAGGCAAGAGACTTCCGTTGCTCAAGCACTAAAGCAAGAGACTTCCTATGCTCAAGCACTTTGCTCCAAATCATAACCCTTGTCTTTGGAATAGACTTCAGCTTAAATAGGCACAGAATTCCGCCTAAAATCGTGGCACGATTTAAGTAAATCGTGGCACGATTCTCCTTGAATCGCAAATCTCTGAATTAGGGTTTCCTCAAATCGTGCCACGATTATGCAATCGTGACACGATTTCTTCAATGTCAAAGCTTGATTTTGGTCTTCTAAAATCGTGTCACGTTTTTTACCAAATCGTGACACGATTCTCTTCTTTGTATTTTCTTCAGTTTTCTACTCTTTTGCTGCATAAGTTGCCTTGTGAACTCCACTTTGTGATCAAAATACATATAAAAAAACTCTAGAAATAGCGAATGACGGACTGTCATCAGTAACCTTGTGCAACAATTCTGGCTTTGTTTCTGGTTACTTCACCTTGTTCATTCAACTTGTTTTTGAATACCCATTTTGTTCCAATAATGTTCTTCTGATTAGGTTTGGGTATCAGATCCCACACATCATTTCTTTGAAACTGATTTAGCTCTTCTTGTATAGCTCTTCTTGTACAGCTAAAGTGAGGGTCATTCTTGTAGGTTTTGGCTCTCCACCTCCAATCTTCTTCATCATTGAAAGGGGCATCAAATTGATGCTTGCCCCTAAATCACATAAAGCACGTCCAATGTCAACCGGCCCAATGGAACAAGGGATAGTAAAAGCACCAGGATCCTTAAGCTTAGGAGGAAGTTTCGTTTGGAGAATAGCACTACAATTCTCGGAAAGAGAGATGTTCTCATCATCTTTTGGCTTTCTTCTCCCCGTTAACATTTCTTTCATGAATTTTGCATAAACCGGCATTTGATCGAGAGCTTCACCAAAAGGAATATTCACCTGAAGTTGTGAAAAGAGTTGCATGAATTTCTTAAACTGTCCTTCCTCCTTCTTCTTCTTTTTGGCTAGATGAGGGTATGGAAGCTTCACATAAGATGGGATAATTTGTGGTTTATCCCCATCCTTCAAAATTTGGCTTTTAGACTTTCTCAAGATCGAGTCTTCATCAATTAACTTCTCACTTTTTTCTCCCTCTGTTTTTTTCTTCTTTTCATTTTCAACTACACCTTGATCACTCTCTTTTTCAACTACTTCCTCATCTTCAACATCTTAATCTACCTCCACAACATTTTCATCAACTTTCTTGGGAACTTTTGGAACTAAAGGTGTCAAAACCTTCTTGCTCCTTAACTCAATAACATTGCAATTAGTTTCATTCTTAGGATTCTCTTGAGTATTACCTGAGAATCCCCCTTTGTTCTGTTCAGCCAACTGCTTAGCTAATTGCCCAAGTTGTGTTTCAAGCATTTTTCTTGAGGCTTCATTGTTCTTTCTTTCAAGGTCTTGACTTTTTTCCATTTCTTCAAAGTTACTTTGAGTCATTTTCATGAAATTCATCATTGTTTCCTCAAGACCTGGAGACTTCCTTGGTTGTTGTTGTTGTTGAGGATTGGGCAGCAAAGGGTTTAAGGTGTTGTTGTTGGAGTAACTCAAGTAAGGGTGTTTGTTCATGGAGTAAGGGTTTTGCCTTTGGTAGTTCACATAGTTGGCTTCTTCACTAGCTCCCTCTGGTACACATTCACCATTAGGATGGCCCTCTCCACACAAATCACATCAGTTTTTACCCTTAGGCTACCTCCAGCTGAGGCATCTAGAAACATTCTGTTGCTATGAGTTAACCCTTCAGTGAAGAATTGGGGATACTGTTTTTCAGAAAACTCATGGCCTGGACATCTCTTCAGTAGCAAATTGAACCTTTCCCAAGCATCATAAAGTGATTCACCTTCACCTTGCCGAAAGCTTGCTATTTCTTGCTTCTTATCCAAGTACTTGGACATAGGGAAATACTTCTCTAGAAACTTAAGCTCTAATTCTTCCCATGTTTGAATAGTCCCATTAGGCAAAGTCAATAACCAGTCTTTAGCTTTACCGGTTAAAGTGAACGGAAATAGCCTAAGTTTCTTTTGGTCCTCAGTGACATTTGCTGGAGGAACACAAAACTCACAAGTTTCAGCAAAGTGGCTTAGATGTTCATGAGGGCTGATGGTCTCAATACCATTAAACTGTCTTTCCTTCAATCCATTCTGAACTGATGCCTTGATGTCGAAAGCAACAGGATTAGCAGGTCGGAACACGTGAGTTAGGCGGCCACGGTGATTTGCCAGCCCATACTCTCTCAACTTGGGCCTTGCTGCTAGTGGGTTAACCTCTTCCATTGTGATTAACTTAGGAGAGGTGGTTGTTTCAGTTTCAATAAGTGTCGGATCTGGTATATGTGTGCGTGTACCCGGTGGAACTGACTTTGACAACCGGACAGCTTTCCGGTTAGCTCTTGCAGTCCTTTCGATATCAGGATCGTACTCGAGGTCTTCGGAATTACGTCTACCTCGCATAAACAGCAAAATACCTTAGTAGCACTGCACAATACAAAATAATTAATGAATACTGAAACAAGAAATAATTTTTAAAACAGAAAATAAATTGCAGAAATCCTAAATTAAAACGCAATTGCCTTGTTGAAATAAATCAACAGTCCCCGGCAGCGGCGCCAAAAACTTGATAGAATTTTGGCAAGTGTACCAAATACTATCGAAGTAGTAAAAATATCGTTCCACAAGGACTGGTTTTAATCTCAATAATTCAATTACGTTGTAACTTAAGATGTATAAAAGTTCTTTTAATTTGCCGCTAGGCAGTTGATTGATTTGTTTGCATAAGTAATAACAGAAAATAAAGATTGGTTTAAAGAACAAGAGAGAGATGAGTTTAGGTCTTTCGGATCATCTATGTTCCCCTAATTGGTATACTGCACCTATTATTGTGAAAGAGTCACTATGAAGGTGAAAAACACAAGAAGGAGGGGGTTGAATTGTGTTTTCTTTTTCTCTTAAAAAATACTTCTTCTGATAAAACTTCAGAAGCAGTTTGATTGCTTCTGATGAAATGATCAGAGTCAGATTGCAGCGGAAAAGAACAGAGCAGAGAAAGAAAGACAAAGACACAAGCAGTTATCCTGGTTCCTTCCACAACACGGAAGTAGTCCAGTCCCCCTTGCACTTCCAAGGAGATTTCACTATAATCACAAAGATTACAACTGCTCAATACTTTCTAAGTATGAGACTTCACAAAAATGCTCAAGCACACACGCAAGAGTCTTCCAATGCTCAAGCACTAAGCAAGAGACTTCTAATGCTCAAGCACGCAGGCAAGAGACTTCTAATCAAACAAAAATACAGAGAATTGAGTTTGAATTGAACACTTGATATACAATCAGTGGTGTTCACAATACAATACAGAAAAGACTCTAGACTTTGAATTTCTAAGATGTATCAAATCAGTGCAGAAATTCAGTGTGCTTTGTAGAATCAAATTGACAGAGTTTTGGCGCTTTTGAACTTATGTATCTCTCTATTTAATCTTCAAGTCTTCACTCCTTTATATAGAGGCGTGAAAGAGACGTTGAGATAATCAGCACGTCTAAAGAGTCGTTTGAAATCCTTTGATTATCCACCAGTGATCCTTTGCCTGATTTGGGTGTAGTCCTTTGAAGAATAAGCTTCAAATTCATTCCCATCTTGAGTGTACAAATTCTGCAGGCATGGCTGTTGTTTTGTCTTGTAGCATAGACAGAAAACAGAGTAGTGGAAGTAGTGGTTGTACACTTGTACTTTGTCAACTCTATTAACGAGAGACAAGTGCTCAGTGCTATCCATATATCCGTTGATACCTCCCTTTCAATTCTTCGTTCTTCTTGGATAAGACTGAATTGAGAATCAGCTACTTTGAATCTTCAGTTTGATTAAAGGATCAAACGTAGCTTCTGGTGAAGATATTGCTTCTGATGAAAACTTTTGCTTCTGAAGACCTTCTGCTTCTGATGACGTCATTACTTCAGAAGCACTTCAGTTTCAGGAGCAGTTTTCTTCAGATGCTCAGAATTTCTTTTACATTCCATTGTTCTTCCAAGAGCTATTGAAATAACTTGAGTAGCCTTTGGTCCTGTACACTTGAACAATTATTAGTAATAACCAATTGACAATTTTTAATACCTTGTTATCATAAAAACTTAATAAGGTTCATTGTGAAACACATTTTGTTCCAACAATCTCCCCCTTTTTGATGATGACAAACAATAGTATTTAAAATGTTCAATTGTTGTTGATCTAATTAATAAGTTGACCACTGGGATAGAGGTTTGTAAGCTCCCCCTGAGTCTAATAGATCTTTAAGGTGAGTTTTGTAAGCTCCCCCTGAGTTCTATTCTTATTAATTAAATTTCAATAAAATACTCATAAAAATCAGATCTGAAGTATTTAAAAAAAAAAAAGAAGTGGTTATAGAGGGGCTCAGTGCCTTAAAAATACTATACATTTACTCCCCCTTTTGTCATCAACAAAAAGAATAAAAACAAAAGAAAGAGTAGCAGAGCATATAAACATATAAACCTTTAAAAAAAAAGTATTTCAGAGCAAAACATATTGAAGGTGAAAAAGCACAAGATCCAGAAACAATGATAATATATATAAAGAAAGGTTAAGATACAAAGACAAAGCTACTAAGAACAAAAGTAAAAAACAAGCTAGTGTTGGGTGTGCAACTAAGGTTGGGCTTGCTTATACAACTGTTCTAAGAGATACTTGATCTGATCATCTTTCTTCTGAAGTAGCTCATCCTTTTCCCTTAATTTCCTTTTATGCCCAGCATGAATTCTTGCAGCCCTTGTGATGTACTCTTCTTCTGGATAGTAAGGAGAGATGTCCAGCAGAGGCACAAAATTCAGCTCTTTCTCCTTAGCTGCTTCATGCATATCATCCAATAGCTTCTTCAGCATAGCAGAGTGAGATGACACACATTTTGTTCTGAGCTGACTCATCAGATCAACAAAGCTCTTCTCCAGATCCATCCACTGATCATAATAGTGAATAGGAGGTACAGGAACTGTTCTGCGAAGAATCAGTGCCTGAATCTCATCACTAAGTCTGATCAGCTGTTCCTCTATATACTCAGTCTCATGGATACTGTCAGGGATGGTTGAAGGTTCAGATTGAGTTGTATTTGATGTGGAAGGTTGGTCAGAGGTTAAGTCTATTATTGGTGGCTCTGGTTGTTGTTCTGGTTCTGTTGTTTGGTCAGAGGCTATATGTTGGTCAGAAGTTGTTTGCTGGTCAGGAGCAACTTGTTCAGAAGCAACTTGTTCAGAAGCATCTTGTTCAGGAACAGTTTGCTCAGGAACAGTTTGCTCAGGGATGGTTTGCTCAGGAACAGTTTGCTCAGGGATGGTTTCTGTTTGTTGGTTTTCTAACACAGTCTTTCCAGGGACTGTCTTAGAGGCCTTTGTGGGTGTTGGTTGCATTTCACCACCTAGATGTTTTTCTAAGTTGTGAAGGGTTGAGTTTTCTTGTTGTTGGGGGGTTTCTGAAGTAGTTGCTTCTGAAACTACTTCAGAGGCTTTTTGTGGAGTTTGGTTATTTGGTGAGTTTGTTTGGGTAGGTTTTTGGTTAGGTTCAGGTTGTTGTATACTAACAGGTTCTGGAATATCTGGATATAGTGGATGAGTAGTAGGCAAATTGAATTTCTCACACAGTTTAATCCTATTTTTGGAAAATTCTATTTGAGTTCTCTCATAGTCAAGTGTTCCAAATTCTGTTAGTTTGGTAGGTTTGGTTTTTAGAAGTTTGTCTATGTGTTGGTTAAGGGGTTGGTCATCTGATTCTGTGGATGATGAAGAGGGTGAAGAGGGTAGAGTAGGAAACTGAGTATAAGTTGGAGCTTTGGATGGATTACCTGAAGAAAGAGGTTCTGACTGAGGTGCTTCTGGAGCTTTTGTAGAAGGATCTGATGATGTGGCTCCTGAAGCTTGCTTATTCTTCAGGGCTTGAGAAAGCAGAGTTACTCCATGCTGAATAGTTTCTTGCTCTAACTCAGAAGCTAAAGCAGCAACGACAGGAGTAGGCACATACCCTGCAGCTTTGAGACGCTCATCCCTTTCTTTCTCATACAATTCCTTCATCCTTTTCCTTTCTGCTATCTTGGATGCAGAATACTCCCTAGCATACTGCTTTAATTCTTCAGACATTTCAAAACTGGGCATGACTATAGTCTCAGAAGTTATAGTCCTTTTTGCCTTCTTGGGGCTTGAGTCTTCATCCCAGTTTTCTTCCAATTCTTCCAACATTTCTGCCCTTCGTCCTTCAGCTGTCTTCAGATTTCTTGTTAAATTAGACCTCTTCCTTTTGATGGTCTGAAGAGCAGCTTCTCTTTTCTTCTTGGGACTTAGAGGCTCTTTAGAAGCAGCTTGCTCAGAACCCGTTTGTTCAGAAGCAGGCTGTTCTGCTGTTTCTTGAGCATTCCTTGTCCTTTTTGTGATAAGAGGGACATCATCCAAATCCTCCACTTCTTCAAGAATGGTGGACATAGCAGATTTTTCCTTCTTGGCTTTCTGATGCTTCTGAGCACCCTTCTCAGTAGCATCTTCAGCAAGGTATTCTTCCTTGGTGATCTGCTTCTTCTTAGATTTTCTGCCTTTGGCCACAGGCAGATCACCACCATACATCTCTTCTGGGATATCTTTCAAGCTGATCTTCTTGTTGTAGCTTTTGTAGAAGTCCAAGATGTAGGCCCTTTGCACATCCAGGGGATCTCTCTTGCAGATGGGGATGTGATGAGTGACTAGATCAGATATGACATCAGATTCATGCATATCTGTATCTAGTTTCTTGCAAGTTGAAATCAGCCTCATCTTGACCAGAGTTGCCCCATTGATTATTTTTCCTGTGACTGCTCCCAGCTTCTGATTATCATAAATGCCCACATCTTTCAGGGCACTTAGGAGTCCTCCTTCTTGAAAGATTATGGAGAGCAGCCTTCCATAGGGAACGTACTTCCTGTTCTCCATCTGACTCTTCTTAAGTTCCTTGATCATATATTTAAACATATATTTGGGAACGTTCATTGTTGTTTCCTGAGAGATGGTGTGATGCAGAAAGACTTTGTGACCAAGTGAAGGTTGATCATTTCCTCCACCTTTGGGAAAGATGTTCTCATTCTGGATCTTCAGCAGCATTTTCTTTTCCATGCTTAAGGTGCTGTAAGGCTTAGCATCCTTTGATCCGTAAACAGTGTTGTTTACAATTTCCTTCCAAGGGCTTGTTCTGGGGTTAGGAATCTCTTCTCCATCGTATGTCCCAGCAGCATCCCTTCTCATGGCTTGAGCAATCACTTGCTCATTGATTGTTACAGGAATCCCCATGATGTTTAATCTAATCTCAGTCCCAGTGAAGGCGAGTAGACCCATTTCTTCTCAGGTTTTTCCTTCCAAAGTAGGATCAACCAGAATCAACTGAGCTTCTTCTTGTTTAGCAACAACTTTGTCAAAAATTGAAGCTCTTACCCAGAATTGTCTGACCAGCACTTCGTAAGTAGGACCATTGAGAAGACTGAAGTAACTCATCAGCTTCTGCTTCTTGTAGAACTTTACCAAGTCGCACCCATGGTGAGTTAGAGAAGCGAAATCCACTGGATTTTCCGCTTGAATGATTAACTCCCATTCCTCAATAGACATAGTTCTTCCTTTGATCTCATATGCTGGAGTATCTATATCCATATTTGATGACGAACCACCAGCAGAACTTGAAGATGCCATTGATTTGAAGTAGTTTTAAGGTTCTAAGGTGTTTTGAGAGGTTGAGTGAATGCGCTTACTTTCGCAGAGGGTTGAGAAGAAAATAGAAAGTGTTTGTTGTGAAGTGAGAAGTGTGTGAATTGACTTAGTGTTTTTATTAAAACGTTTGCAATTCAGAAGGGACAAACAAACACATCATTAATGACAAATTGGAGGCGCGTGTAAGTATGTTAAAAAGCAAATAAAACATCATTGCCCTTTTTGTTATACTCCAATACAAATAGACCACGTCAGAGACTCTTCAGAAAACTACCTTTTGGGTAATGTGACAGCTGTTACATAAAGTAACTACCAACGTTCCCACTAACCATGCTATTCAGAAGCAAAGAATACCACTTCTGAAGTTTTAGTGCTGACGTCATCTTCAGAAGCACATTTTCCTCAGAACCTCAGTTAAGAGCTTCTGATGAACCAAATGCTTCTGAATAAACTTCATAACCAAACTTCTTATTCAGAGGCAAGCAATTTTTCAATCAGACACAAAATGCATGTTCAAATTTTTCTTAATAAAATCAAATCTTTCAACAGATAAAGGTTTTGTAAATATATCAGCCCATTGATGTTCAGTATCAATGAATTGTATATCTAAAATCCCTTTTTGAACATAGTCTCTGATAAAATGGTGTTTGATTTCAATATGCTTGGCTCTTGAATGTAGAATTGGATTCTTTGACAAACAAATAGCAGCAGTATTATCACAATAAATGGGAATACTGTTAGCATTAATCTGATAGTCTTCCAACTGATGTTTCATCCAAAGTAGTTGTGTGCAACAACTTGCAGCTGAAATGTATTCTGCTTCTGCTGTAGACATAGCAATAGTTGCTTGTCTTTTGCTTGCCCAGGATATCAGATTCTCTCCCAGGAATTGACAATTTCCACTGGTTGATTTTCTTTCAATCCTATCACCAGCATAATCAGCATCACAGAATCCAATCAACTTATAATCTAGGGATTTCCTATACAGGAGTCCAAGATTAGTTGTTCCTTTCAGATACCTGAAGATTCTCTTAACTGCAGTTAAATGAGATTCTCTAGGATCTGATTGAAATCTTGCACACAAGCATACACTGAATAAAATATCAGGTCTAGATGCAGTGAGGTATAACAGAGAACCAATCATACCTCTGTATAGCTTCTGGTCTACTACTGTTCCAGTATCTTCTTTGCTTAAGGTGCAGGTTGGATGCATTGGAGTGTTCATCACTTTACAATCTTCTAGCTTGAACTTCTTCAGAAGCTCCTTTGTATATTTTGTTTGATGAACATATACTCCTTCTTTACTTTGGTTGATTTGAATTCCAAGAAAGAATTTCAATTCTCCCATCATACTCATTTCAAATTCATCCTGCATTAACTTAGAAAATTCTTTGCAAAGAGATGCATTAGTAGAACCAAATATTATATCATCAACATATATTTGCACAATCAAAATATCTTTCTTAAGAGTCCTTCTGAAGAGTGTTGTGTCAACTTGTCCTCTTTCAAAATCATTTTTAATTAAGAAATTACTTAGTCTATCATACCAAGCTCTGGGAGCTTGTTTCAAGCCATATAGTGATTTCTTAAGTTTATAAACATGGTCAGGATGCTTAAGATCCTCAAACCCAGGAGGTTGTTTAACGTACACTTCTTCTTCAATGACACCATTAAGAAAGGCACTTTTGACATCCATTTGATATAATATTATGCCATAATTAATTGCGTAGGATAGAAGTAACCTGATTGCTTCCAATCTTGCAACTGGAGCAAATGTTTCAGTGTAATCAATGCCTTCTTGTTGACTGTAGCCTTGAGCAACAAGTCTGGCTTTGTTTCTGGTTACTTCTCCTTGTTCATTCAGCTTGTTTCTGAATACCCATTTTGTTCCAATAATGTTCTTCTGAAAGGGTTTGGGTACCAGATCCCACACATCATTCCTTTGGAATTGATTTAGCTCTTCTTGCATAGCTAATATCCATCCATCATCTGAGAGAGCTTCTTCAACAGTTTTAGGCTCAATTATTGAAAGCAGTCCTATTAATGACTCTTCTTGTCTAAAATGTGATCTTGTTCTTCTAGGACTATCTTTGCTTCCAATGATTAGCTCCTCAGGATGTGAAGATTTGTGCTTGAATTTAGGTTGAATAACCTGCTGAGTGTTATCTTGAAAGTCCTCAGAAGCACTTTCATTCTGTACTATTGGGCTAGATTCTGCTTCTGAATTAGACTCAGCTTCTGGAGTGATTTCAGCTTCTGGACTAGATTCAACTTTTGTATACTTTTCAAAATCAGAAGGTTGATCAGATTCTGATGCATCTTCAGAATCAGTTGTACCTGCATTACTTTCACTTTGCTCTGAAGTTTTACTTCCAGGCTCTCTATCATCAAATTTTACATGCATAGATTCTTCAACACATTGTGTTTCTGAATTATACACTCTGTATGCCTTTGACCTTTCAGAGTAACCTAAAAAGATTCCTCTTTGAGCCTTGGCATCAAATTTCTTCAGATAGTCTTTAGTGTTTAAGATGTAACAAGTACATCCAAACTGATGAAAGTAAGAGATATTGGGTCTTCTTCCTTTAAAGAGTTCATATGCTGTTTTTTCCAACATAGGTCTGATATAGATCCTATTTTGAATATAACATGAAGTATTGACTGCTTCTGCCCAAAAATGTTTAGCTAAGTTGTTTTCATGGATCATGGTTCTGGCCATTTCTTGTAAGGTTCTGTTCTTTCTCTCTACAACCCCATTTTGTTGTGGAGTTCTAGGAGAAGAAAACTCATGGAGAATCCCATGTTTTTCACAAAAAAGTTCAAATGGCTCATTTTCAAATTCTCCACCATGATCACTTCTGACTTTCAAAATTTTCAATTCTTTTTCAGATTGTATTTGAGTGCAGAAGCTGCTAAACACTTCACATGCATAGTCTTTACTTTTAATGAATTTTACCCAAGTCCATCTGCTGTAATCATCAACAATGACTAATCCATATTTACTTCCATATAAAGATGCAGTGTTAACTGGACCAAAAAGATCAATATGGAGTAATTCTAAGGGTCTGGAGGTTGATACAATGTCTTTAGATTTGAAAGAACTTTTCACAATTTTCCCTTTCTGACATGCACCACAAAGTGCATCTGAATGATAATCAATGTTAGGCAATCCTTTGACCAGTTGTAACTTGCTAATTTTAGAAATTAATCTCCAATTAATTAGCATGTCCCAACCTTTTATGCCATACCCATTTTTTATCATTCATTGACAGAAGGCAAACTACCTTCTGATCAGCCAGATCAGAGAAATTTATTTTATAGACATTCTCAACTCTCTTTCCCTTGAATGTAATGGATTTGTCATCCTTGTTGACTAGTGTGCAGTTGGTCTTACTGAACGTTACATCATACCCATTGTCACAAAATTGACTAATGCTCAATAGGTTATGCTTCAGACCATCTACTAGCCACACATTATTAATTGAGATGGAGGAATTACCAATAGTACCTGTACCAATGATCTTTCCAGTTTGGTTGCCACCAAACTTCACTTCTCCTCCATCTTTCATTGTAAGGGTAAGGAACAAAGCTTTCTCTCCAGTCATGTGCCTTGAACATCCGCTGTCTAGGTACCATGACCTTTGTTTCTCTCTTGCCCTTAAGCACACCTGCATTTTTGGCCAATTCAGATTTAGGTACCCATATCTTCATGGGTCCTTTTGGGTTAGTTTTGGAGGTTTTACTTTTCCTCCCTTGTACCTTAGGGTGAATGCTGAGTGGCTTCTGATCATTCAATACTTTAGGTTTGACACCTTTTGGTATTGTTTTCTCAGAAGCAGTAGCTGCTTTGTTCTTCTGATCCTTTTGTTTTGGGATTTTAGATTCTGGTTTAATCAGATTCTGATGAACAGGTTCTGATCTTTTCAGAATTTTAATCTTTTGACTTTTAGGATCAGATTTTGTCATCACCTTGATCTTAAGGTTTTCTGGCTTTGATGTGATCTTAGCCTGTGAACCAGAAGCTTCAGGTTTTGACTGAACAGCAGTTACAGCATTTGTACCTTCAGGCACAAAGGTGGATTTCAATCCATCCTTGATACAATCACAGTAGCTCTTGAGACTGTATTCTTTGGATTTCTCCTCAGAATATCCAATCCCTTTGCCTTTGTTCTTGTATGTGCTGTAGATCATAGAAGCAACTTTGCTTCTGTCTATTCCAGCCATAATAAAATCATCCAAGGCAATCTCATGTTTATTGCCTGAACCTTTATCACATTTTTCTTGTAGCTTCTGACAAAGACTCTTGAGTCTATCTTCATATGTTGTTGATATGAGGTTAAACCCTTTGAGTTCTTCTTCAGAAGCTTTCAGTTCCAATAGAGTTGACTTTTGTTGTTTCATCAAATCAACATATTTTTCTTTTAAATCTGTCAACTCATTGGTTCTGTGTTCAAACAGTGATAAAAGTTCTTTTAGAGAATCAACAAGTTCTTGTCTAGGGATTTTGGAATATACCTCATTTTCATCTTCTGAATCTGATTCAGCTTCTGATACTGCTTCTGATGATACTGTTGCCACTAACCCCATGGCTGCCTTAGCATCATCATCAGCTTCTTCTTAACAGAACCAGATTCACTATCCAAATCTTCCCAGGTCGCCATCAAGCTCTTTTTGATTTGCTTTCTGAATTTACTGGAGTTGAAGCTTGATTTCTTGGATTTGCCTTTAAACTTCTCCTTCTGAAGATCAGGGCAATCAGCAATGAAATGACCAGGCTTCTTACAATTGAAGCATCCCTTCTGATCTTCTTTCTTGGAGTTCTTGTAACTACCTCTCTTGCTCAAAAATTTCTTCTGCTTCCTTGCCAGATACTCAAGCTTGTTGGACAGCATAGCCATCTTTACAGATTGATCTTCATCAGAATCTCCATCAGGTGATTCTTCTTCAGATTCACTGGCTTTGTAGGCTTTGGAAGATTTTGAGGTCTTTCCTTTAGATGGTAAAGCAATGGATTTACTCTTCTTAGAGGTTTCATGCTCATTTAAACTCATTTCATGCACTTTGAGTGAGCTAACAAGATCTTCAACACTTAAAGTATTTAGATCCTTAGCTTCCTCAATAGCAGTTACTTTGGGTCTCCATCTTGAAGGTAAGCTTCTCAAAATCTTACTAACATGATCAGAAGCAACATAGCTTTTCTTCAGTATTTGCAATCCAGAAACTAAAGTTTGAAATCTTGAGTACATTTCTTCTATACTCTCATCATCCTTCATTCTGAAAAGTTCATACTGATGAACTAGCATCAAAGCTTTAGCCTCTTTTACTTTCTTGCTGCCTTCAAAGTTTGCACATAGAGAAGCAAACATAGCTTTCGCAGTAGATTTGTCACTCATCTTCATGTATTCGGTGCGAGGTATAGAAGCCACAATGATTCCTCTTATCTTGTGGTGTTTCTTATAAAGCTTCTTCTAAGCAGGAGTATGTATTCTTCTGTCTATAGCAGCTCCTTCTTCATCCAAATCCAGATCATCAACTCCATCTTCCAGTATGTCCCATAACTCTTCATCCAATCCCATGATAAAGCTGTACATATTAGTTTTCCACCATGAAAACTCTTCTGGATCTCCATTAAACTTTGGAGCTTTTCCAAAGTCTGTTTTCTTGTCAGCAGTATCATAGTCATGCTTGACACTTGTGTATTTTGTAGTAACTGATTCCTCATCTCCAGACATGTTTTTCTAATTGATCTTGAACTGTAACACGGTTAAGTGCTGTGATAACAGAGCAAGCTCTGATACCAATTGAAGGTGAAAAACACAAGAAGGGGGGGGGGTTGAATTGTGTTTTCTTTTTCTCTTAAAAAATACTTCTTCTGATAAAACTTCAGAAGCAGTTTGATTGCTTCTGATGAAATGATCAGAGTCAAATTGCAGCGGAAAAGAACAGAGCAGAGAAAAGAAAGACAAAGACACAAGCAGTTATCCTGGTTCCTTCCACAACACGGAAGTAGTCCAGTCCCCCTTGCACTTCCAAGGAGATTTCACTATAATCACAAAGATTACAACTGCTCAATACTTTCTAAGTATGAGACTTCACAAAAATGCTCAAGCACACACGCAAGAGTCTTCCAATGCTCAAGCACTAAGCAAGAGACTTCTAATGCTCAAGCACGCAGGCAAGAGACTTCTAATCAAACAAAAATACAGAGAATTGAGTTTGAATTGAACACTTGATATACAATCAGTGGTGTTCACAATACAATACAGAAAAGACTCTAGACTTTGAATTTCTAAGATGTATCAAATCAGTGCAGAAATTCAGTGTGCTTTGTAGAATCAAATTGACAGAGTTTTGGCGCTTTTGAACTTATGTATCTCTCTATTTAATCTTCAAGTCTTCACTCCTTTATATAGAGGCGTGAAAGAGACGTTGAGATAATCAGCACGTCTAAGAGTCGTTTGAAATCCTTTGATTATCCACCAGTGATCCTTTGCCTGATTTGGGTGTAGTCCTTTGAAGAATAAGCTTCAAATTCATTCCCATCTTGAGTGTACAAATTCTGCAGGCATGGCTGTTGTTTTGTCTTGTAGCGTAGACAGAAAACAGAGTAGTGGAGGTAGTGGTTGTACACTTGTACTTTGTCAACTCTATTAACGAGAGACAAGTGCTCAGTGCTATCCATATATCCGTTGATACCTCCCTTTCAATTCTTCGTTCTTCTTGGATAAGACTGAATTGAGAATCAGCTACTTTGAATCTTCAGTTTGATTAAAGGATCAAACGTAGCTTCTGGTGAAGATATTGCTTCTGATGAAAAGTTTTGCTTCTGAAGACCTTCTGCTTCTGATGACGTCATTACTTCAGAAGCACTTCAGCTTCAGGAGCAGTTTTCTTCAGATGCTCAGAATTTCTTTTACATTCCATTGTTCTTCCAAGACCTATTGAAATAACTTGAGTAGCCTTTGGTCCTGTACACTTGAACAATTATTAGTAATAACCAATTGATAATTTTTAATACCTTGTTATCATCAAAACTTAATAAGGTTCATTGTGAAACACATTTTGTTCCAACACACTAGTCTTACGATAGTTAACAAAATAGTCATAATCAATCCCTTGAGTTAGGACCCTCTTCTAGGGTTACAGCCCCTAATTCCTTAGGTGGACTAATAACCTTTGAAGGTTTAAGCACGTTAACCTAATATAACTAACAAACGATTATCCATTCCTAGACTAACCATGTTTATTAGAACAATTCAATTAGGTCTAAGTCGAAAGCTATGGTCAGTAGTCATTCGTTCTCACTAAATCATATTTATATTTGATCAGGATATAAAAAGCATTAAGAACAATTGAATTAAATAAAAACTAGATTATCATTCACAAATAATAGAGTTTCACAGCAACATGGTTCAATTAGGGATACAAAGAATCATCTCAGACCTAACCTCTAATGGATTTAGCTACTCATAATGGTGTTTACAAATAACTTAATCATTAGAGGAATCAATACATACATGAACTTGTAAAAGAGTGAAGAAATCGCCCTTCTCGCCGTCTTGTAGTCTCAAAATCACACTTTGCTCTCTCCAAATCGTAATCCTTGTCTTTGGAATAGACTTCAGCTTAAATAGGCACAGAATTCCGCCTAAAATCGTGGCACGATTTAAGTAAGTCGTGGCACGATTCTCCTTGAATCGCAAATCTCTGAATTAGGGTTTCCTCAGATCGTGCCACGTTTATGCCATCGTGACACGATTTCTTCAATGTCGAAGCTTGATTTTGGTCTTCTAAAATCGTGTCACGTTTTTACCAAATCGTGACACGATTCTCTTCTTTGTATTTTTTTCAGTTTTCTACTCTTTTGCTGCATAAGTTGCCTTGTGAACTCCACTTTGTGATCAAAATACATATAAAAAAACTCTAGAAATAGCGAATGACGGACTGTCATCAGTAACCTTGTGCAACAATTCTGGCTTTGTTTCTGATTACTTCACCTTGTTCATTCAACTTGTTTTTGAATACCCATTTTGTTCCAATAATGTTCTTCTGATTAGGTTTGGGTATCAGATCCCACACATCATTTCTTTGAAACTGATTTAGCTCTTCTTGTATAGCTAATATCAATCCATCATCTGAGAGAGCTTCATCAACTGTTTTAGGTTCAATTATTGATAGCAATCCTATCAGAGATTCTTCTTGTCTAAAATGAGATCTTGTTCTTCTAGGGTTGTCCTTGCTTCCAATGATTAGCTCCTCAGGATGTGAAGATTTGTGCTTGAATTTTGATTGAACTACATGCTGAGTGTTATCTTGAATATCTTCAGAAGCATTTTCATCTTGTACTTCTGGATTTGGTTCAGCTTCTGAACTTGACTCAGCTTCTGGATTTGATTCAGCATCTGGACTTGACTCAGCTTCTGGATTCTTTTCAGTATCAGAAGGTTGATCAGATTCTGATGCATCTTCAGAATCATTTGTACCTGTAATACTTTCAACTTGCTCTAGAGTTTTACTTCCAGGCTCTCTATCATCAAATTTAACGTGCATAGATTCTTCAACACAATATGTATCTGAATTATACACTTTGTATGCCTTTGACCTTTCGGAGTAACCTAAAAAGATTCCTCTTTGAGCCTTGGCATAAAATTTCTTCAGATAGTCTTTGGTATTTAGAATGTAACATGTACATCCAAATTGATGAAAGTAAGAGATATTGGGTCTTCTTCCTTTGAAGAGTTCATATGCAGTTTTCTCCAACATAGGCCTGATATAGATCCTATTTTGGACATAACATGAAGTATTAACTGTTTCTGCCCAGAAATGTTTAGCTAGATTATTTTCATGAATCATGGTTCTGGCCATTTCTTGTAAAGTTCTGTTCTTTCTCTCTACAACCCCATTTTGTTGTGGAGTTCTAGGAGAGGAGAATTCATGCACAATTCCATGTTTTTCACAAAAAAATTCAAATGGCACGTTTTCAAATTCTCCACCATGATAACTTTTGACTTTCAAAATTTTCAGTTCTTTTTCAGACTGTATTTGAGTGCAGAAGCTGCTAAACACTTCACAAGCATAGGCTTTACTTCTTACGAATTTTACCCAAGTCCATCTGCTGTAGTCATTAACAATGACCAATCCATATTTACTTCCATATAAGGATGCAGTGTTAACTGGTCCAAACAGATCAATATGGAGTAATTCTAAGGGTCTGGAGGTTGATACAATGTCTTTGGATTTGAAAGAAGTTTTAACTATTTTTCCTTTCTGACATGCACCACAGAGTGCATCTGAATGATAATCAATGTTAGGCAATCCTTTGACAAGTTGTAACTTGCTAAGTTTAGAGATTAATCTCCAGTTAGCATGTCCCAACCTTCTATGCCATACCCATTTTTTATCATTCATTGACAGAAGGAAAACTACCTTTTGATCAGCCAGATCAGAGAAATTAATCTTATAGACTTTCTTAACTCTCTTTCCCCTAAAGTTAATGGATTTGTCATCCTTGTTGACTAGAGTGCAGTTGGTCTTACTGAACATAACATCATACCCATTGTCAAAAAATTGACTGATGCTCAATAGGTTATGCTTCAGACCATCTACAAGCCAAACATTATTTATTGAAATGGAGGAATTACCAATAGTACCTGTACCAATGATCTTTCCAGTTTGGTTGCCACCAAACTTCACTTCTCCTCCATCTTTCATGGTACGGGTGAGGTACAAAGTTTTCTCTCCTGTCATATGCCTTGAACACCCGCTGTTCAGGTACCAGGACCTTTGTTTCTCTTTTGCCCTTAGGCACACCTGCAGTTTTGATCAATTCAGACTTAGGTACCCATATCTTCATGGGTCCTTTTGGGTTAGTTCTGGAGGTTTTACTTTTCCTCCCTTGTACCTTGGGCTGAGTGCTGAGTAGCTTCTGATCCTTCAATACTTTAGGCTTAAAACCTTTAGGTATTGTTTTCTCAGAAGCAACAATTGTTTTGTTCTTCTGACCCTTTAACTTTAGGATACTAGGTTCTGGTTTGATCAGACTTTGAGGAACAGGTTTTGACCTTTTCAGAATTTTGATCTTTGTAGTCTTAGGATCAGATTTTGCCATAACCTTAGTCTTGAGGTTTTCTGGCTTTGATGTAATCTTAGCCTTAGAACCAGAAGCTTCAGGTTCTGACTGAACAACCGTTTTAGCTTCAGCACCTTCAGGCACAAAGGTGGATTTCAATCCATCCTTGATACACTCACAATAGTTTTTGAGACTATACTCTTTAGATTTCTCCTCAGAGTATCCAATCCCTTTACCATTGTTCTTGTAGATGCTGTAAATCATAGAGGCTACCTTGCTTCTATCAATACCAGTCATTATGAAATCATCTAAAGCAATTTCATGTTTGTTATCAGAACCTTTATCACCCTTTTCCTGCAGCTTCTGACAAAGAATCTTGAGTCTATCTTCATATGTGGTAGATATGAAGTTAAACCCTCTGAGTTCTTCTTCAGAAGTTTTCAGTTCCAATAGAGTTGTTTCTTGTTGTTTCATTAAATCAACATATTTTTCTTTTAAATCAGACAACTCATTGGTTCTGTGTTCAAATAGTGAAAAAATTCTTTAAGAGACTCAACAAGTTCTTGTTTGGGAATTTTGGAATATACCTCATTTTAATCTTCTGAATCTGATTTAAATTCTGATACAGCTTCTGGTGACACTGTTACCACTAACCCCATGGCTGCTTTTGCATCATCATCTGCTTCTTCTTTATCAGAACCAGATTCACTATCCAGATCTTCCCAGGTCGCCATCAAACTCTTCTTGATCTGCTTTCTGAATTTGCTTGAGCTGAAGCTTGGTTTCTTTGATCTGCTCTTTGACTTTTCCTTCTGAAGATCAGGGCATTCAGCAATGAAATGACCAGGCTTCTTGCAATTGAAGCATCCCTTTTGATCTTCCTTCTTGAAGTTCATATAGCTACCTCTCTTGCTCAAAAACTTCTTCTGCTTCTTTGCCAGATATTCCAGCTTGTTAGACAGCATAACCATCTTCACAGATTGATCTTCATCAGAATCTCCATCTGGTGATTCTTCTTCAGATTCACTGGCCTTGTAAGCTTTGGATGACTTTCCTTTAGATGGTAGAGCAATAGATCTATTCTTCTTAGAGGATTCATGCTCATTCAGACTCATTTCATGTACCTTGAGGGAACTGACAAGATCTTCAACACTTAAAGTGTTCAAATCCTTAGCTTCCTCAATGGCAGTCACTTTGGGTCTCCATCTAGAAGGCAAGCTTCTCAGAATCTTGCTCACATGATCAGAAGCAACATAGCTCTTCTTCAGTATTTGCAGTCCAGATACTAAAGTTTGAAATCTTGAGTACATCTCCTCTATACTCTCATCATCCTTCATCTTCAACAGCTCATACTGATGAACTAGCATGAGTGCCTTTGCTTCTTTAACCTTCTTGCTACCTTCGTAGTTTGCACAAAGTGAAGCAAACATTGCCTTAGCAGTGGATTTATCACTCATTTTCATATATTCAGTGCGAGGTATAGAAGCAACAATGATCCCTCTGATCTTGTGATGCTTTTTGTATAGCTTCTTCTGAGCAGGAGTGTGTATCTTTCTGTCAATATCAGCTCCTTCTTCATCCAAGTTCAGATCATCAACTCCATCTTCAAGATATCCCATGATGTAGCTGTACATGTTGGTTTTCCACCAAGAAAACTCTTCTGGATCTCCATTGAACTTTGGAGCTTTTCCATAATTTGATTTCTTGTCAGCAGTACCATAGTCATGTCCATAATTAGTGTATCTTGTAGATGTACTGGATTCAGGTTCAGCTGACATGTTTTTCTCGGATCTTGAACTGTCACACGGTTAAGTGCTTTGATAAGAGAGCAAGCTCTGATACCAATTGAAGGTGAGAAAAACACAAGAAGGGGGGGTTGAATTGTGTTTTCTTTTTCTCAAAAAGCTGTGAGAGTGCTTCTGATGTAATAATACTTCAGATGCAATTAAATTGCCTCTGATGTATTGTTCATAATCTGATACGCAGCGGAGTAAAAACAGAGTAGAGAAAAGGAAGAGAGACACAAGCAATTATACTGGTTCCTTCCACAAACCAGAAGTAGTCCAGTTCCCCTTGCACTTCCAAGGAGATTTCCACTAAGAAATAATCACACAGATTACAACTGCTCAATACTACCTAGTTTGAGACTTCAACAATGCTCAAGCACGCAGGCAAGAGACTTCCGTTGCTCAAGCACTAAAGCAAGAGACTTCCTATGCTCAAGCACTAAAGCAAGAGACTTCTAATCAAACAGAATTACACAGAAAATTGTTTGATTTTGAACACTTGATATACAATCAGTGGTGTTCACAATACAATGCAATTGAAAGACTCTAGACTTAAGAATTTCTAGGATATATCAAATTAATACAGAAATTCAAAGTCCTTTTGAGAAACAATTTTGGCAGAGTTTGGGCGCTTTTAACTTGTTATAATGTCTCTACTCATCTTCAAGTCTTCACTCCTTTTATAGAGGTGTGTAGAGAGACGTTGAGACCTTTAAGCACGTCTAAAGAGTCGTTGAGAACCTTTGATCATTCACCAGTAATCTTTTGCCTGATTTGGATATTGTCCTATGAAGGATCAAGTTCAAAACCATTCCTAACTTGAAGGAACATTTCTGTAAGCAAAGCTGTTATCTTGTCTTGTAGCGCAGACACAAGCAGAGTTGTGGAGGTAGTGGTTGTACACTTGTACTTTGTCAACTCTTCAATAAAGGAAAAGCACCCAATGCTTTTCAGATGAACATTTTCACCTCCCTTTTAGTCTTTCGCTCTCTTAGACGAGGTTATATCCAATAAACAGCCATTTGAACTTTCAGATAGAATCTTCTTATCAACTGTAGCTTCTGGTGATGATATAGCTTCTGATGAAGTTGCTTCTGATAAATTTTGCTTCTGATGAGTTCTGCTTCTGATGACGTCATTACTTCAGAGGCACTTGAAACTTCAGAAGCACTTGAAAACTTCAGACGCAGTTTTCTTCAGATGCTTTAGGTTCCTCTTCTTGATGATTTTTTTGCTCTCTTTTGTTCTTCCAAGACCTATTAAATTGATCAACTTTGCCTATGGTCCTGTACACTTGAACAAATATTAGCAATAACCAATTGACAATTTTTAGTACCTTGTTATCATCAAAACTCATTAAGGTTTATTGTAAAACACATTTTGTTCCAACAAGTGACTATGTAAAATGGGTTGAATTGGTTCAAATGTTAATTGTCTTCATGTTGGTTGTGTCCTTGCGGATCATTTAGTCTTATTGACCTGAAAACAATCTATGGAAACACATTTGGGCTTTCGGAGATAAAAATTGGGGATTTTGGGTAAAAAGGGGTTGAAACCTGTAACATTTTCTGCAGAACTATGAATGTTCGCTTAAGGGGTCGCTTAAGGGAACCATCATAGCTAGTGAGTTCTGGGTACAGGTCGCTTAAGCGAACCTGCAAGCGTCCGGTAAGCATACTGTACTGGTAGCTACTGGAACTCGTTCGCTTAAGCGAACCATGTGGTCGCTTAAGCGAACATGCCCAGTTTCAGCCACTTTAATTCTTCGTTCTGAGACTTAGAGGGGCCAATCCGAGCTTTGTAAAATGATTCTTTCAACTTGTTTAACTATTGTTTGAACTCCCAAACCTACTGGAAAATGCTTGGCTTACCTAAACTTGAATTTTTCCGTTTTGGGTTGTAACTTGTACATTTTGGGAAATTCGGATTTTGTCGAAAACAAACTTTTGCAAACTAATTGAGACTACAAGTTGAGCCTAGAGCTCATATAGACTTAGGTAAGACTTGTAGGATTGGTCAAATATCTTAATCATGTCAAAGGTGATATTTCGGGTGGGAAAGGGGAAAATGTGAATTTGGGGTTTCTCGTACGACCTTAAGCTATTCTTTGGACTAATTCCAAATAGTTTGTAAGATGCTTAGGCTCATGACTACATAATCGATTAAGATTGTTTGAGAGCTTTCAACTTGTCTATGTTGCTTTGTCTTGGAAATTATCAATGTTGGCCGGTTGCCACTTGATACGGTAATTGTCAGAAATGTCCCTTTGAGTCAATTGTCTTATGATCTATCGTGACTATTCTTATATGACTAAGTGAAGTTGTATGAATGAATGATTATATGTTGGATATGATATTTGGCATAAGATGTTGTATGTTCTCTTACTTAGAATGTGAGGAATACTTGAAATGGTAAAACTATATGAGGTAGTTGATGTTGATTGATATTGTTGATCTTGATGATTATGTTGATGATGTGAGGATGAATCTTATTTGAATTATGACTTTAGAGTTGTGTGGACGTAATTTCTTGGTAATGCAATTGTTGTGGAAATGATCAATATATTTGGAAGTTGTCCTCTATATTGTTGTGAAAATTGTGAGGTGATGTCGCATTATCGAGTCTTTGCTACATGTCCATGCATCATAGTCATGTTGAGATTTTGTATGATGTTTTGTTGCATCATTGGGCTTCGGCCTTGTAGAGATCAGTTAGTGATCTAGTTTGTGGGCTTCGGCCTTGCAGAGATCATTAATGATCTAGATTGTGGGCTTCGGCCTTGTAGAGGCCTTTGGTGGTCTAGATATAGGTGACGACCTTGAAGTGATTTGGTACCACATGCATATATGTGTTGAACTAGGTGCATATCATGACATGAGTCAATTTGGTGAATGTGATTGATGATTGTTCATGATAACTGTGATTGATGATTGTTCATGACACATGTGATTGGTGATTGCTTAATGTAAGATATTGGTATTATGAGATGAGAATATATATATATATATATATATGGATATTATTATTATTGATTAAGTAGATGATATTTGAATTGAATTATTCATGTTTAACTGTTATGTAAATGATGATGATGTAATATTTACCCCAGTGGTTTGACCGCCTACCTATCTGTATGGATGGGTAGACGCCGTGCATGATTAGTTGCCCTGGTGAGTTGATTGATATTTGGTGGATATCGGGAGCTATCTCCGGTATCGGTTTAGTAGAGTCTAGGATGGCTCTGATCTAGGTGTCTGTTAGATTTCCTAGATTATCTGTTTGGACTTGGAGAACTATCATGATTATGTATTTTTGATATCATGGTTTATATATATCAGCTGCGACTGTTGAGATTTTTATAGATGCATGTTGAATTTTAATTTTGTATGATGACGTAGAGTCTATTTCTTGAATATATGCTTTATTCGCGAGTTTTATCGCTTTAATTGTGATAGGGTGTTTATATATCAATTGTTGTTGAAACAAATTAGCCTTATTTTTCGCAATATATATGTGTCCAACATAGTCAAAAGGGTATTAAATTTCTTCTTATGTATCTTCTATTTTATTTTTTTTGACAAAAACTAAATGATATTCATTCATTCAAATTAATAGAGTACATCATTCAACGCCGCTAAGAACGTAAAGGATAAATATGTGAACAATCTCACAACATCCAAGTTAATAGCATATAACGATATAATGACCACAAAAAGATATGATAAAATTAAAGTGACTGGAATACCATAGCCTTCATATTTTCCACTTTGACGCCAAATCTTTTATAGAATAATCGATCTTATAATATGAATCAAATGAACACCGCAAGTAGACGGGAAATCAAACAACGTTGTACAAGACGACGAACAACACACCACCACACTTAGATATGAAACCACGAATAAAAAATCTAGATCAATCTGAAAATAATTTATTTAGATTGTAATAGAGACAAAAAGATGTACAGGGGTGACTACAGATAAAAAAACAACCCAAAACTGCCCCCTTATGAAGAAACTGGAAGAGAAAACTTAGAGAGAGAAAACTGGGACCTTCTTATGTATCTCCTAAAGAATATTTTTGCAAGAATATTGTTTTGTATAGTTATATCCAAACAAACTAAATTATTTTTAAGAAAGAAGTGATTATATTACGACGAAGAAACACAAAATAGATTCTGATGTTATAAAAAAAACTTTATTAAAATAATTTCTAAATTATTGTGTCAAAATTATTTTTTTAATCTCTAAAAAAGGGTCATATTAGGCCATTTGTTATAATTTAAAAAAAAAAAATCACTTTAAAGAGATTGTGTCTATTTGTAATTTTTTTTTTCAATTAGGACTACAACAAATCTAAAAACAACTTCAATTATAAAGATATTAAAAGTTGTTTTTCAAAAAATATTTTTTCCGAGGGGAGAGAAAATAAGTATTAAAAGATGAAGGTAGTTTAGTAACAAAAAAAAACGTTTATAGTTTTATCCAAACAAATTAATCTTCTTTAAAGAAGTGATTGTTATTACGATAAACAAACATAAACTTGGTTATTCTTTTTCATAAAATCTCTAAAAAAATAATCTCTAAATTATCATTATATTTTTTTTTAGACAACAAAATATTTTTAAAACGGAGTAGTAATAGCACAAGTAGAGCCACTGCGGAAGCAGAAAATAATAAAACACCAAGAATTAACGGTAAAACACAACCCGTGGTTCCCGTGTACACAACATAGCAGAAACAATATAGCGAAAATTGAAAACAGAACACTAAAACACCACAGAAAAAACAACAGACGTAACACAGCCACAATGTTGTCAAAACACGCATCAACTGCACCAAAACGACACTCTTTTGGATTCAGACACCACTTGTCCACTCGTGGTAAAAAAACGAGGCAATTTTAAGCCTGATATTAGTCAGTTAAATTGTCAACCTCCTTTATCGAATTACTAAAAAACAATATTTCACCTACTTCTAAATAACCTAAATTGAAGTGTGCCAAATTAACCAAATACCCCAACTAATCTTCCTAGACATCACCATGTTAGACCAACATTGAAAGTGCACGAACAAATTCGAAGGGGTAATCAAATTGATTTAAACCCAATTCAACACCTTCAACCACACCTTTGAAATTAAATCACACTATAACAATAGGTGTGTTGATGTAACATCCCAAGTGTAATTAATGATGGAATAAACTACTTAACATTTTCCCACTTAAGTGAAGAGAGTTTTGGTAAAGATGGCTTGAAACTATAGAAGCATATATGGAATAAACCGATACCGGACCCTCTCCCAATCTTAAATCAGCCGAACCCTTTCCTCCTATCACCTTAAGCCAAAATTCTTTCAAAAGTCTCGATGAAAACTCACATGCAAGCAAGTTTTTTATTAATGCAGCTAAATAGGATCAAAAGGAATTGTCAAATATCGTAATCTCCCCTTATTGTTCTCTCTTGGCCGAACATCCCTCTCCCATTACTCAATCCTCACTTTCTTCCATTTTTAACCATTTGAGTTATTGCATGTGTTGATTTGGGTTTGCTTTCATCTTGTTGAAGAAGGAGGATGGACTAATTTTGGTGGAAAGGAAACTTTGGATCAATAATCAAGTGGTTGATTAATTGGGGGAGTTCTCTAGTAATCTTGAATTTGATTAGATAGAGATGGATTTGTGAATTTGGTTTTGGTTGAATTTTAATAAATGTTGGTTAAAATTCGTATAGAGTTACTGTCAGAAAAACTGTCGTAAATACTTGTACTGGAATAGTTTTTGAGTAGGAATTGAACCATTCGAAATAGACAAAATTTAACATGAAATAGGCTCTGGAATTAATTAATTTCGTTATTCTATATATGACTGAGAAAATTGGGTTAGAAGTTTGAGTTGTTGACTTGAAAACCTGCACTATTGTTGTTGGAATGTTTCTACCATATCTCTCTATACATATGTCACTTTGAAATGGTACTTATACCATAAGAAAGAAGACAAAATTTAACTTGAAGTAGGCTTTAAAACGGATTAATTAGATTATGTTGTGGTTGAGAAAACTGAATTACAAGTTCTATTTATTGAATTAAAAATATTCATTGATGTGGATGAATGTTGCTCATGCTATAATATTCGGTTCAATTGTCATATTGAAATGGAAAGTACTGAAGCTTCATTGGGAGAACAAACAAGTAAACTCGGAAGGAGAGAAGAAAATTTGAAGGAAGTTGGAGGCATCAAATGCAAATGGAAATGATATCAACCAATCAAAATGTAATATACAAATGTAACATTAAATGTCAAATAAATGAGTCAATTTTTCTTTAAAAAAAAAGAAGCAATTTTAATAAGTTTATTGTACATTACCCTATCTTGTTTAGAGGGTATTTACCCCTTCAAGATATCAATCAATCAAAATGTAATATACAAATGTAACATTAAATGTCTAATAAATGAGTCAATTTTTCTATAAAAAAAAAAAAAAGCAACTTTAATAAGGTAACTTTTAATTTTTATTTAATTATATTTAGGTATACAGTCTTAATTAATTTATACTATAGGGCTTCTAACAATTAAAATTCCACATCAAATTCAACTCATCATGGCTGTGTTTGGTAACACAAATAAGCTAGCTTATAGCTTGCTGGACTAGCTTATAAGCTTGTTTTGATATAATAAGATGTGTTTGGTAAAAAGTTTTTTCACTAGCTTATAGCGTTTTTTGAGAAGCTATTTCAAGTAGCTTTTGAGCTTATAGCTGGTAGTTTTTTATATTTTCTTCCAATTTTAACCCTATTAATTTAATTTAATTATTTTTTAATAAAACAACATGTTCATGGCTTAAAAATAACGGCCAAGTTCATAGCTTATTTTTTAATAAAACAACTGCCACATTTTCTCCTTTAAAAAAAATTGCCATGTCTTATTTTATTTTTTAATGAACGCTTTATATATATTTCTTAAAAGAAATGCTTTATATTTAACTATAACTAGCCTACTGTATGTTGTAAAATTTTATATATTCTTGCTTGCATTTTTCTCCACCTTCCTTTTACTTTTGGGATTCATAAAAGTAGAGATCAATGAGCTTTTGCGCTCTTTTGTACAAAAAAAAAAAGCAGAGATTAAAATTGTTGGTGAAATTTTATTGGAGACTAAAACCAAAAGTTTGAATATTTATAGGGATCCAAAACATAGTTAACCGTAAATTAAAATATTAAAAAATAAATACATTAGAAAAAATGTCTCTCTCTCATAATAACACTCATCTCATTTGATATGTCCTATATATATATATATATACATGTCCTTTTATGTCATTTTATACTTATTAGCCACTTCAACAGCTAATTTTATCAAACATTTCAATTTTAATAAACCATCTTTTCAACTATAAGCTATCAGTTATAAGACATCAGCTATAAGCTAGTTTTTCAGCTAGCTTATAGCTTATTTTTACCAAACACACTCCACATACGTTCATAAATTTTGTTGCATTCCAAAACCTAGAACACACATAACGTGCAATTTCTTCTTCATTCTTCTTCCCATCTTCATTGTTCAATTCTCTCGTTCCAGAATTGTCGTCGTTTCCAACTATCGTGAGAATCGTTGTCGTCCGTTTGATTCCAGACATTGTGAGAATCGGTGTTGTTTCCAAAAGCTATATCCACGAATTACTACTAGAAAAATTGAAAATAGCGACGGGTAAAATCCGTCTCTAAATCAAAGAATTTCCGTCACTAAACAGATCAGAGACGGAATTAGAGACGGATCCAGGTCTGTCGTTGATTCCTTGGTCTCTAAGCTATTTAGAGACAGATTTGTGTATTTCGTCTTTGTCAGAGATGGAACATTTCCGTCGCTATCCAATAAAATCCGTCTCTAAACACAAATAATTTCGTGTCTAGAGAGACAGACTCCAAATTCCGTCTCTAATAATAATATATTTTAAAAATAATAAATATTGCTTAAAACTAATTTTTATGTTGGTAATTTGGCAACTATATAATATATACCCTGCATATAAAATTTATAAACTTTATTTGCTTAAGTCTAGATAATAATCTAACAAAATTTAAATTAACATCATACAATAACAAAATTTAAATTAACATCATATAATAAGTTGTTTATTTACACCATTTTAAGTAAGCTTCATAGTTCACATTCTAAATAGTGTATAAACCATAGTAGTTGTACAAACAATATTTCTAGCAAAGTTGTTAAAGTAATTTCGGTGAGTCAAGACCTTTGCAAAATCTCAGCAATAGTTGCAACAACGCCAAAAAGAATGCCATTTTCAATACCCTGCCAAAAGCAAAATCAAGAAAACAAACAACAATGAACTTAATTGTCTATAGATATTCTTTGGCATATACAGTTGGACTATTCCCGAGATATACACTAGCAAGTAATAAACTACTTGGCAACTATAAATGCTAAAGTTGTAGAATCAAAATGTGATAGAATAGGATGCTTTATAGGATATCTATTTTTATTTTGAGGGATTGTAGGATATCTTAGTTATCTTATATTCTTAATTTATTCAAACAAGGTTTCTACTCCTGAACCCTTAAGTCATACCATAACAATTGATGAAACTAATGTTAAAGTTGAACTAAAACAAAATAGTTTTAACTTGCTTACCTCCTCAATAATCATAGACTTGGTCTTCTCAATTCTATTATCACTCCAACCTACATGGAATCAAATTTACCATGTAACAAATTAGCCTCAATGATGAGAGAAGAGGGTTTGTGTAATTTAATAATAAACAATGACCTTAAACACAAGTCCTACAATAATAAACACAGTGAGCCGAAAGCCACGAAAATTACCCTCTCTGAATGATACACCGAAAAACAAACAGAGTTGTGCCAGGCACCAGAACATAATCGCCCCACTAGGAAAAAAAAATAGCAGCAGACCTAATATGGAGCCAAACAAACAGGGGACGCGCGCGCACACCACTTTTGAAACCTGCAACCATACAATAGATGCAGAACAATGAAATAGCAAGAGAAAACAGCCACCCACCAAAATATAGCTCAACTAAAAGTTTAAATTTAAAATCTAAATTTAGTATCCTGAATTGTAGGTCAGCCAACTACCATGAGGGATTCAATCCTAAGTCTCAACTCTAGAAAACAGATCAATTCTTAAGTTGGGATTCTAACTGAACACACATTGACACAAAACACCACCAAAACCAAGACATTTTGGTTTACCTGTCACCTACATATGGATGTAACTTATCTTCGTAAAGTATTCAATACTTGTAGGTCCCAAAAATCTAACTATAAAGTTGTTAAGAAGGCCAACAAAACAAAAATTCTTATGAATGAGCAACAAAAAATCAAACTTATCACTTACCCTTTTGTTGTCTAAACACTTGTAAGCAAAATTTAATGAACTATAACCACTTACCCTGCTGCTGCAACTAAACACACACAAAGTGAGACAAGTTAGTCAGTAATTTAAAGTAACTTGGTGAGTTTCAGATTAGTTGTAAGTTGTAATGGATGTAAAATAACTAGGTAAGTTTCAGCTAATGTAATGGATCAAGTGTCAATAATGCTTTGAAAAACAATACCAATGTAATGGATCCAGTGTCCATAATGCTTTGATACGTAAAAAGTATTTTTTGTGGTCCAAAGAATTACATTTAAAATCATAGGAACTAAATATAGAATCATCAAACTAAGTCCAAAAGATAATCAATATGTGTGGTATTAGAGCCCTAATTTGTACATGAGAATTTTGTATCATAAAGTTGTCAAAACATTTCTGTCGAACACATGGTGAGCAATAAATAAAGAATACCCACAGATAGATATATACTCACTTGATAATAACTTATATAATGATGAGATGATGATTACATGATTCCCTCTAATGTATTCAGATTTATGAAATATAAATTAATTTTTCTCACTCTCTTAAACAATGGTGCAACATGCTAATTGTTGTTGAACAATCACCATGAAGTATAACAGGTTTAGTTTAGCTCTAAACCAGTTTGAAACAAGTGTCAACTTAAGCCAGTTCAAGAGTGTTTCTATACCTCAATAAAATATGTTCTTAAAATATTAGCAAGAAGAAAAAATGAAGTAAAAATGATATTATGAGAGTATAATACCGCAAAGATTCCCTTAGCAAGAAGAAAATCCTCAAGAGACATACGAATAAACTCGCCATCAATCAAAAAATCAAAGGGGTTCCAATTTATGATCCTTATCTACAAAACAAAATCAATTTAATATCATAAATTGTTTAATTTTAGGGGAAGAAACAAACACACATTATATCACAGAAAGTTCAAACAATTTTTTTCGTTGAAAAAAAAAGTTCTAACAATTACTCAAGCACAATTAGAAGCCATCTTATGATTGGTCTTTTTCAGGGTTGAGCAATCTGAGGCATCATGTGTTCATTAAATGTTATTTTCCATTAAATTATGCTTCATACTAAAAAACGATGATATATTAAAAAATAAGGAGAAGATTGATAATGGATAATTGCACCATTTGAATATCTATAGTTGTTTAATCAACTTTTCTATGTAAAAATACTATTTGAACACAACACATCGTTCCACTAATCATGCTTGCTAAGTCACCACAACATAAACATCAAAACCATATCCATGACTTGTAATTCGAGACAAAATCAAAATGAACCTATAGATTTGGCTGTAGAAACAAAACGAGGCAAAAAAGTATGAAATCGCAAAATTGAAAAGCTTTATGCACTTTCTCACATTTCAAACCTTGTATAATGCATATAAATACATGAAATCAATCTAAACCTTGAATGGAGAAGAATCTAGACTTCGATTCAATCATTGCAGGCCTCAACATTACATAAACCACAATGTTTTAAAGCTTCGGCAATCATTTCTTCTCTGTTATAAAGCCCACAACAACATTGCTTACCTGTGCCAGTTCAATTGTTAAAATTAAATCTTGTTTTGCTCAAATATCACAAAAAAAATAAAAATAATAAATCAGTGAACCAGTAGAAAATGCAAGATATGGTGAAATCGTGTGTCTGGTGAGTGAGACGAAGTAGGATATGAGATCTAGCTGATTTAGAGAGATAGAATTTGGCAATCAATCGGTCAACGAACAAGATCCATTTGTTCTTTGTCTAATTAAGCATAGGGTTTCTTTTCGTCAAAACCCACAAAAGGGTCTCCCTCAAGATTGATAAAAAGAAATGCAGTGATACTTTTGAAGAAACTAACCTCATCCATTAGAACTACGAAACGATGTAAAGGGATTGAAACGAGCGCAACCGAGATGAACACGAACCCAGATTGGAACTGAGATGAGCGGATCTACTGCAGGGCGTGTGATTGAAGATGAAGGGATTCGAAATTGCCATTTTAGGGGTTTTGTGAAATCGGTGGTAGAGTGATTCTAATTTTGTGTTTGGTTATTTTAAGGCTTTGATGAAATTTGAGATGGAGGGATGAAAAAAATTGGGGTTTCGTGAAAATGATATTTGAGATGGAAGTGAAATTGGATTTTGGAGCCCTGTTAAAATGAGATATGGCCCCCACGAATAGATATATAATTAATTTAATTTAAAAAAAAATAAAAAATTTGACCTATTAGACACGGAATTAGGGACGAAATCATGTTGTGACGGTACAATCCGTTTCTGAAGTTCATCTCTAAAGTGAAGAATTAAATTCCGTCTCTGTTCATCAAATTCAGTCTCAATTTCGGTCTCTATCTGAGACAGAATAAAATCCGTCTCTAAATTCCGTCGGTATATGAAACTTTTCTAATTCGAATTACTCACGAATTAACGCTCACCTTATGAAATTCATGTTTGTATTAGCATTATTTATTTCACTTTGTCTTCTCTTCCATAGCTTTAACCAACCTCACACCCTGTTCACAATCTCAACAAATGTTCATTTCGGCAACACAAAATTCACCAGGAACAGAAACAACATTACAACACAATATAATGATCTGAATAAAACAAATTACAAAAGTAAATTTAATAATCAATATTGTACCAAAAATAAAATTAATAATCACCGCATTGAAGATCCATTTATCTTAATCAAAGGCAAAATATGTGTGATAAAATACAATTTTATATAATCTCAATTAAACTCAAAACCCAAATAAAAATGGAAGCATCATTGGAATTCATGTTAAAGTTGAAAGTCACCAATGTCACATTACAAGTGTGAAACGGTTGCAATCAAGTTACGATAGCACACTACACCATTTGTTGTTTCTAACAACACTTTTTTAGGGGACGTGTAAAAATTGTCTCCTAAAAGTCTCTAAGGCAACGATTTATGAGTGTTGCCAAAAGTATTTTTGCAACCCATGATAAACGTCCCCTTAGATACTTTCGGGGACGATTTCGGAGCGTTACACTATTTTTTCTTTGGTGACAACCATTAATTGTCCCCTTAGATACTTTTGGGGACAATTTTAGATTGTTGCATACAAATTTCACCAACATCAAATTTTTTTTTGGCAATCTTCCTTCGAAGCTTGTTTACCAAAAAACAAATTTTCCCTTCAATCTGGCCTGATCAACACACCTTTGACCGCGTTTCTAATTTATTTTTCAAAAAAACTAATAATTTGCATAGCTGGGGGCCGAACACGCAACCTATAGGACAAACAAGACATCCATCAACCACTTTAGATCTAGAAAACGTAAAATCACTTCCAAACGCACAAGAACTTGGTACCATGTCGTTCTCTGAAGGCAAGGTTCAATCCCCTTCACGTTCACGCCCAAATCCTTTCAATTTATGTCTTTGCCCCTCAAATCCCTTTGATTACGTGTACGTCTCAAATCCTTTCCGATTTCCTGAATCCTTCAAATCGCACGGTATGCTTAACATCTCACAATCTTTTTTCTATTCTTACCCTCTTAGATTTATAAATTGTTGTTATGTTTTGAATGGGTTGAAGAATAGTGTTATGTATAATGGGTTGTATGTTTGAATTGTTTTCACTCTTAGTCTCTTAGATTTGTAAACTGATGTAATGTTTTTGATAATTGGGGAAATAATCTTCACTCTTAGCCTTTTAGATCTGTAAGAAAGTGTATTTAGAGTTTCAGACCTTAATTAACATTTTATTCATAAGGGTTAGGACAATTTCTTGAAGCCTCTTTTAACTTTTATGTGGATTTTCTGCTTTAGTGTAATATAGTGTAGTTTAGATCTCACTGTTCTTGAATGATCATGATACGAATCTCTCTTCTTTGGATGTTGTTGTTGTATGGGTATTAGATGAACAATTAAACATGAGGTTATATACTATTCTATATTATTGATTTCCTCTAAAAATCTAAGGATGATTGGTTAGAAGTTGTTCGGTGCATTTGATGTTTACTTTAGTAGACATTCTTGCTGGAGTTTCCTTTTAAAAATCAGTTTGTGTTCTATTAGGAACTTTTCATTTACTAATTTGTTGATGCCCTTATTTTATCCAATTCACGTTAGTTAGAGACAGTCATCTTAAACACCCTCGAACTTTTTTTTCTAAATGGTTGATGTAATTTATTTGTCCATTGGCGGTTGTAATTTATTTGTCGACACATGCTCTTGAACAAAGTACTCTCAAGTAGCAGCACCACTTTCCACATAGCATTTAGCCTCAAGTTTATTAGCTTATTTGAACAAACGGTATCATCTCTGTTTTCGACATGTTCTATGTTTGCGGCCTTTTTGTCAATTTTGCATTCTTGTTTCTTTGAGTTGGTGTGTTCTTTTGGCGTTTTGAGCGTTGATGCTTTCTTGGTTCTCTGAGTTATTGCGTGCAGGTATTTCTTCTTCACTAATTCTTTTAATAGAGATATTGGTTCCTATTAAATTCTTATTCATTTCAATAAGATTATATGGGCATTAAATTGTTAAAAGTACGAGATTTCGTATTAATTCTCTACTTCTATTTATGTATGTACTTTTTAAAGATAAAAAAATCTAAGGAGAAGACTATGAGAGTGCTTATTCTATACCGAGATGTTGGATCACATGATTTTACACATAATGATAACTCAATTTCTCAACAAGGTATTAAAATAAAGTTTCTTAAGAATTGGTATTGTATCATGAAATGACTTGACTTTAATTCTATAAATTAATAGTTTTGGTATATTGAATAACTAGGCTCCATGACATGTCCATACCGAGAGGGGGACATAAGTATATGCCATTTATTGCCTCTAACAACAGTCCATACGTGATTTTTTCTTATCTGATTCCTTTTGTTTTACATGTCTAGTTATGTTTTTTTTTTTTGGAAAAAAGAATTAGTGTGATATTTGAAAACATTTATTGTAATATGTAGATGTGTATACTTCATGATCATGCAATTGTTACCATTGTTGTGCAGGAAGTAAATAAGGCAAGACTTGTCGACGTGTTTGTGTTGTAGTCTGTAGTGCAGGTGGTGAGTTGCTTGTCGATGGTCAGCTATGGTTTTCCTTGTACAAAGTTGTTGGTTTCGGTTGCTAGCTTAATTATAATGATGTTGATGCATCCATTTGTTTTAGCTCCTGCTGCTGGTGTTGCTCCGGTTTTTCTCTAGTGCCTCCAAGTCCAGCTATTGTGTTCTTGTTCGTTGATCTATTTTTTGCAAGCCTGAAGAGTTTTAGTCTATAAGTGTTTGGTTTTGCTTTTGGAATTTTAGTATTTCTTTATAGAGAAGTTTAGTTTGTATTTTGTTTCATGGTTTTTTAGTTGTCCTTAGCATGTGTTGTAGGTGTGTAACTTTTGTCCCAATTTTGGTCCGTCTTGAATTTGGATTAGTATTAATCAAATTTATTTTCCGATAAAAAGTCTCTAAATTTCTATGTTTAAGGAATAAATGAAAGAAATGAAAATGACCCAATTTTTTGATCAAATTTCCTCACGGTTTAAATATATGACAAACTGTATATTCTATTTTCGTTATATTAGTTAAGGCAACGCTTGTGAACTGTTGCCAGTAATGGAAACAATCGAAAATCGACCCCTAACTTTGTAAAACGTCCTCTATTCCAAGACTTTAGGGGACGATTATTGAAATTGTTGCCAAAAGCGCGAGAAAAACGTGCCCTTAGACTATAGGCGACGCTCGTATAGAAGACGCCTCAAAAACGTCCCCTATTCTTTTTGGCAACGATTTTCATAGTTCTGGCAACGTTTTCGACTGTTGTTAGAGGCAATAAATGGTGTAGTGGCAGTGAGAAAGAAACGAAAATGAACAATCAAATCAAGAAGAAAAATCAACTCACGATATCTGATCTGATTATGGAAACAACACCGATTCTCACAATGTCTGGAATCAAAAGGACCACAACGACTCTCACGATAATTGGAAATGATGACAATTCTCGAACGAGAGAATTGAACAATCAAGATGGGAAGAAGAATGAAGAAGAAATTGCACGTTATGTGTGTTCTAGGTTTTGGAATAGAACAAAATTTATGAACGTATGTAGGGTTTGTTTGGTAAAAATAAGCTTTAAGCTAGCTGAAATCTTAAAAACAAGCTTATAGCTGATGTCTTATAACATATAACTTATAGCTGAAAAGATGGTTTATTAAAATTGAAGCGTTTGATAAAATTATTTGTTGAAGTGGGCTGATAAGTATAAAATGACATAAAAGGACATGTTTATATATATATAGACATTTTTTCTAATGTATTTATTTTTTAATATTTTAATTTATGGTTAACTATGTTTTGGATCCTTATAAATATTCAAACTTTTGGTTTTAGTCTCCAATAAAATTTCACCGACAATTTTGATCTTTGCTTTTTTTTTTTTTTTGTACAAAAGAGGGCAAAAGCTCAGTGATCTCTACTTTTATGAATCCCAAAAATAAGAGGAAGGCGAAAAAAAATGCAAGCAAGAATATATAAAATTTTACAACGTACCGTAGGCTAGTTATAATAAAATATAAAACATTTCTTTCAAGAAATATATATAAAGTGTTCATTAAAAAATAAAATAAAGCATGACAGTTTTTTCAAAGGAGAAAACGTGGCGGCTGTTTTATTAAAAAATAAGCTATGAACTTGGCCCTTATTTTTTAAGCCATGAACATGTTGTTTTATTAAAAGAATAATTAAATTAAATTAATAGGGTTTAAATTGGAAGAAAATATAAAAAACTACCAGCTATAAACTCAAAAGCTACTTGACCTAGTTTCTCAAAAAACGCTATAAGCTAGTGAAAAAAGCTTTTCACCAAACACATCTTATTATAACAAAACAAGCTTATAAGTTAGTCCAACAAGCTATAAGCTAGTTTATTCGTGTTACCAAACACAGCCATGATGGGTTGAATTTGATGTGAAATTTTAATTGTTACAAGTCATATAGTGTAAATTAATTAAGATTGTATACCTAAATATAATTAATTAAAAATTATAAGTTACCTTATTAAAATTGATTTCTTTTTATAGAAAAGTTGACTCATTTATTTGACATTTAATGTACGTTACATTTGTATATTACATTTTGATTGGTTAATATCTTGAAAGGGTAAATACCCCCTAAACAAGAGAGAGTAATATAGGCCTCACTCACTATGATGGTTTAGATATATGCTTAGCGGTTGAATACTACAACATTAGAAAATAATTTATCTGAATGCATTGCATTAATACATTGAATAAAATCAAATAATATCCATAAAGGATAATAATCCAGTGTTCCATGCTCGAACCAAACACCTTGAAATCGATTATCATTTCATCCGTGAAAAAGTTTCCGCTGGTCATCTCCAACTTTAATACCTGCCTACAACTCAACAAATTGCAGATGTATTCACCAAAGCGTTGGCCAAAGATTCTTTTGCCACTTTTTGATACAAGCTTGACGTTCATCCATACTCTCTTCCAACATTGAAGGGGGTGTATAGAATCAAGAAGATTCATCAAGTAATGGATCAAATCAAGACAAGTCAAACAAACCATTAAAAAATAATTTATCTTTTTTTTTTGGGTTACAAAAAAAATATATAAAATAAATAATATAATAATTTATCTAAATGCATTGCCTTAATACATGGAATAAAATCAAATAATACTCATAAAGGAAAATAAAGATTCGTTTCCTTAACTATTTATTACCGTTGGTTTGGTCAAAACCAAGGAATACTCATTAAGAGTCTTAATGTCATTCCCATGTTTGGAAATAGGACCGTTAGGCTTTGTATTATAAAGGATCGGTTGTTAATGTATAAGAAGATAACACAGAACAATACACAATGGGGTGAAGCACGTTCAACTGCTGCCATTAATTTTGATATTAGTCTAATTTTTTAATTTCATTACTCACTCAGAATATTATCTTTCACTGCTATCCCTAATCCTTTAAGAACTTATTACATTCACGTTTTATTGTTTCTTCCATTCCACCAAATATAGACAAAATCTTCCTTGGTTTGTTTAACTACACACAGGTATGCCTTAGATCTAATTCCAGTTTCCTCAAAAAAAAATTCATGTATTCATTTTAATTTGTAACCTGTGTTCTTCTAATTTTTGCTAAAATTGTTGCAGCTTCTTTTGAGAGATCCGATGCTATTCTTTGATAATGATTTCGATTTCTTGTGGTCCTCTACGCACCACTTTCTTTTGTACTTTAATCATGACATTTTTATATTTTTTTATCTCAACATCAAGTGTAATTTCTTTGATTAAAAAAGTAAGAAATTCCGACAAAATGGGCTGGTTCAAAAGGACAGATGCAAAGACACGGTACTAAAAAATCTACTTTAAATTTTCTTTTTTGTTTAGGGTTAAATCAACTTATTCTACACTGAATATTTCCATATTTATTGATGTTTATCATGTGTGTAGAGATTCAAGGCATCTGCTGTATAAGAGAAAACCTAGATACACATTGCGTTCAAGCGCAATCAATTCAAGCAGGCGAATCAGGTACACAGTCTTTGTACAATTTAATTTTGTTTTCCAATGGTCTGATTCAATATATCGTAACATAAACGGCTTGAATTATTCTTGAGATATTGAAATCTCTTTCTTTGTGTTAAATGGACGTTTAAAGAATGAGATGTCTATAAATTAATGCATTTGTCAATCATGCAAGAGAAAAAAATTCATTTACAAATTTGAAACAAGACAAACAAATTTGAGAATTATAAATATGTTTCATTGAAGTATTAAGTGGTTTTGTTGAATGCTTTATTAAGTTTCTTGCATTCAGGATGTGTAATATTTTAAATGTATTTCATGAAAGTATCAATTGATTTTGTTGAATTCTTCTTGAAATTTAAATGGGGTTTTTTTTTTTTTTTTTTTTTTAACTGCTAACACTTTATTCAAAACACAGCACCATCCACTCAAGATGAGCAGGAAAGAGACATTCTCACCTTTGTTGATTCCACTAATGAAACGTGCTAAGTTGCTACGTTTATCTGGGCAGATGATCAGCGATTGTGAAGGATCAGAAGCATAAATAAGTGTCATCATGTTATCATTCCCCTCATCATCTTCCCGATTCTTATTATTGTAGTCCACATCTATAACATATTCTGTTATTATTGTCAAAGCTTCTATGGGTTCATCAGCTTCTACAGTAAACCTGCAAAAGAAGAAATTTAATGTCAGGATTAGAGTGCAAAACGGGAAAAAGTGGATGCTAGTTTTTGTTGCATAAGCACTTACTGTAACACCCCGTTTTCCCAATATACAAATTTCTTAAACAATTATCAGAGTAAAAACCATAAACGGGATATCACATAGAAACGTAATCCAAAACAGTTAAATAATGATTTAACCTTCACAAATTATCTTTAACATAGCAGCGGAAAATCATAATCATAATTCGTAAAACGATTTTGGCACGCAGGCCCAATAAGTATCTCAAAAGAGTTTATCAAAACATAAGCAGTTCACGTAAAAGAATGAAGCATGTTATAGCATATAACCCCATCCCGTTACGTATCAGAGCGACCTAGACGACACAGTGAAGGCAAGGCCAACTCACGAAGCAACTGCACACTAAGCACGATCACCTGCAAGTTACCCATACGAAGGGCAACATTTTCAAGCAGAAGGGGTGAGATTTCATAATAAAATAACATTAATCAATGTAATTGCGAATCATAATTAACATCATAAACATTCCATTATTAACTTTGCATAAATGCTAAACAGTCATCACGTAATCATATATCCAATTCATTATGAACAACGAAACATAATCAAATAACACTTATCACATAATCACATATTCATTCATTATCAACAAGGCATCTTAATCATGACAATGTGACAATGCTCCTAGACTCTTATATGCATGTGGTACCAATCGTCATCATAAGTATTAATATACTTTAATCGTGCGGAGGACAAAGCTCCTATAAATCGTGCGGAGGACAAAGCTCCTAATTTTCGTGGTGAGGACTAAGCTCAATGATATGCTATGCATGGACTCTTAACAACAAAACACGTAATCAACGTAATCAACATGCATCCAATAATTTGGAGCTAAACTTTATCATATACTTATGCACTTAGTTAAACAACGGAAGCAGCATAAACAAGTCACATATCAAGATGATATTATTATATCAATAGCACGTAAATTGCATTATTATCAAACCTTCATATCTTGCATGAATATACGATACATTAATTCATATTCAATTAATATCAATATAACCTAGACAACTCTACAGGCTGCATTAAACGTCATCACTAGGTCTCATTACCAGCTAGGGGTTCACTCTTGATCAACAAGTGCGACACAGATCGCACAGACACTCAGGAAACTACAATCTGGTTGTACTCGCGAGGCGAGAGTTCTTACTCGCCATGGCGAGCACCACTCAACTCCCAAACTAAGCTTGTTCTGGGTTCCCTCTGATCCTACATTCATTCCTAATCAATACTAGGCATGTTCAGGTACTCAAAGGCATACAAGATTCAACTAAAAAGGTCGAAACACGAAATATGACATGCACTCTGCCTAAGCTCGCGAGGCGAGGAAGGTTGCTCGCCATGGCGAGTTGCACCAAACAACTCGCGAGGCGAAGGAAAGGGGCTCGCGTGGCGAGCGATGAACAGAAGCACGGGCAGACTAGGGTTTTTCTCAAAAATCCATCACACAACATGGTTCAAAGCCTAATTTTGATTCCAGAATTCATCCTAAACATATTCTAAGGTTAAAGGACGGTTTCTACATCAATCTAAACAAGTTTTACCGTTTGATCATCAATTTTTAGGGTTTTAACCTAATTCCAAAACTTTTCTAAATCAATCCTAACTTTGTCAATTAATCATCAGAATTACAACAATCAATGCTATTGAATTACTAGTCTCACCCTTACCTGGTTATGAAGAAAATCGCAGCACTCTACCTTGATTCCTCTAGACTTGGCTTTTCTCCCTTCTTCAAAAGTTTTCACGTACAATGAGTTTCTAAAATATTAGGTCTTCTCCTATTTATATCTTTTCCTAATTACTTATCTTATCTCACTTTCTCCCCCAAAACTATCTAAAATATCAAAACAGCCCTCAACTAAATATTTTATATTATTTTCAAATCTTTATTTTATTTAACAATAAAATAAATTCTCTAATCTTATCAAATCCTCCAAAACTCATAACCTAACACGTCATCAATCAAATCATCAAAACATACCAAAATCATGCATATACTATATAATTATCATATAATTGCCTAAACTCGATTAAATAAACGATTAAACGAAAGTGGGCGTTACAACTCTCCCCCACTTAAAGGATTTTCGTCCTCGAAAATTTACCTCAAGCAAACAACTCTGGATAAGACTCCAGCATCTTACTCTCAAGCTCCCACGTCAAGCTTTTACCAGTCGCTCCCGACCAAACGACTCTCACGAGAGGTATCTCCTTGCCTCTCAACGTCTTCACTTTACGATCATCAATCCTCAACGGCAAAGTCTCTACCGTAAGGTTGTCTCTAATTTGCACATCGTCGCTTTGGATTACATGAGATGGATCCGGAACATACTTTCGAAGTTGCGACACATGGAAAACGTTGTGCAAATTCGAAAGATGCGGCGGTAAACCCACTCGGTAAGCCACTGTTCCAACTCTTTCCAATATCTGATACGGACCAATGAACTTCGGGGTCAACTTCTTTGACTTCAAAGCACGTCCTACACCAGTCATAGGAGTGACTCTCAAAAACACGTGGTCTCCTTCTTGGAACTCAAGATCTTTTCTACGCTTATCATGATAACTCTTTTGTCGACTCTGCGACGCCTTCATTTTCTCTTGGATCATCTGAACTTTCTCAGTAGTTTGCTGAATAATCTCTGGTCCTAAGACCACTCTTTCTCCTGATTCAAACCAACACAACGGAGTTCTGCATCTCCGACCATACAAAGCCTCGAACGGTGCCATTCCAATACTAGAATGATAACTATTATTATAAGTGAACTCGATCAATGGAAGATGACTATCCCAAGTTCCTCCCTGCTCAAGAACACAAATTCTCAACAAATCCTCTAGCGACTGAATTGTCCTCTCCGACTGACCATCTGTCTGTGGATGATACGCCGAACTCAATCTCAACTTCGAACCCAAGGCCTCTTGCAAACTTTTCCAAAATCTAGAAGTAAATCTTGGATCTCTATCTGACACAATGCTCGAAGGAACACCATGCAACTTCACAATCTCCTTGATATAAATCTCTGCCAACTGGGCAACAGGGAAGCTAATATTAATCGGTAGAAAATGAGCCGACTTCGTCAATCTATCAACAATAACCCAAATTGCGTCGTTCCCTCTAGGAGTATTAGGCAAACTCGTCACAAAATCCATCGATATACTATCCCATTTCCATTCTGGCACGTCTAAAGGTACCATCATCCCAGCAGGTTTCTGATGCTCAACTTTCGACTTCTGACAAACTAAACAGGAATACACAAACTGTGCCACATCTCGTTTCAAACCAGACCACCAGAAAATCTTCTTTAGATCATGATACATCTTCGTAGCTCCCGGATGAATACTCAAGCTACTTCTATGACTCTCTTCAAGAATCATCTTCTTAATCTCTTCATTGTCTGGGATACAAATTCTTCCTCGGAATCTCAACACACCTTGATTATCGATTTTAAAATCACTGTCTTTAGTCTGATCTCTAGCAATCAACAAGTCCACAAACTTTACATCAACTTTCTGTGCTTCCTTGATACTTTTCAGAAATTCACTATCAATCTTCAGCATACCCAGTTTCACACTCTGAGGTGACCATTCGCAAACCAAACTCATATCTCGGAACTGTTCAAGTAATTCGAACTCTCTGACCATCATGGCGGACATATGCAATGTCTTCCTACTCAAGGCATCTGCAACAACATTAGCTTTACCTGGATGATAATTCAAACCAAAGTCATAATCTTTCAACAATTCGAGCCATCTTCGCTGCCTCATATTCAATTCCTTCTGATCGAACAAATACTTCAAACTCTTGTGATCACTAAACACTTCAAATCTCGAACCATACAAGTAATGTCTCCATATCTTCAATACAAAGACTACGGCCGCCAACTCGAGATCATGCGTAGGATAATTCTTCTCATGAACTCTCAACTGTCTTGAAGCATAAGCTACCACTTTACCTTCTTGCATAAGTACACCTCCTAAACCCAACTTGGACGCATCACAATAAACCACAAAAAGTTCATCCGACTTCGGCAAAATTAACACTGGAGCAGTCGTCAACCGCTTCTTCAATTCACCGAAACTTTTCTCACAATGAACGTCCCACACAAAAGTTTTACCTTTACAAGTCAACTGCGTTAGCGGAAGAGCTAACTTAGAAAACCCTTCAATAAACCTTCTATAGTAACCAGCTAAACCCAAGAAACTTCTAATCTCAGTAACGGACTTTGGAGTCTCCCACTGTGATACCGCTTCAACTTTAGACGGATCCACTGCAATACCATCACCAGAAATAACATGGCCTAGAAAACTCACTTCTTTCAACCAGAATTCACACTTAGACAATTTAGCATAAAGCTTCTTCTCTTTCAACACTTGCAAAACAATCTTCAGATGCTCAGCATGTTCTTCTTCGGTCTTGGAGTAAATCAAAATATCGTCGATAATCAATACACAACCGCATACTACCATCTTTCTTCTTTACTAGCAAAACCGGCGCTCCCCAAGGTGAAACACTTGGTCTAACAAACTTCTTCTCAAGCAAGTCTTCTAACTGTTTCTTCAACTCAGATAACTCAGAAGCAGACATACGATAAGGTGCCATCGAGACCGGCTTCGTTCTAGGAACAAGATCAATAGAAAATTCAACTTCTCTCTCTGGAGGCACATCAGGAATCTCATCTGGAAAAACTTCAGGAAATTCACACACCACCGGTAACCTGTCAATCACTGCTTGATTCTCAATAGATACAGTAGCCATTAACGAAAACATCAAGATACCGTCGCGTTCCAGTTGCTTCAGCTGCTTAGTAGATAAAAACTCTGCACCACTTTCCTCTTCGACGGAAGAGAAATGTACTGACTTGCTAAAACAATTAATAAGAACGTGGTTGTACTCTAACCAGTTCATACCCAAAATCACATCCATACCACTCAAAGGTAGACAAACTAAATCCATTTCAAAATCACGACCAAACATAGACAAAGGACATTTCAAACATACGAGAGAAGTAGTCACTGAACCCTTAGCTGGAGTTTTGACAACCATCTCTCCATTCATATCAGACAAATCAAGACCCAAAGCAGAAACACAATCGAAAGCAATAAAACAATGCGTAGCACCAGTATCAATAATAGCAACTAAAGGAGTATTATTAATATAGCAAGTACCTCTGATCAAACGATCCTCATTCTCTGTCTGAGTCCCAGTCAAAGCAAAGACCCTACCAGTAGTCGGCGCCCTCTTTGGCTGAGTACACTGTGAACTAATGTGACCCTCTCCATTGCAATTAAAGCACACAATGTCTGTACGATTGCAATCAGCCACCACATGACCCTTCTTACCACACCGGACGCACTTCTTGATTTCCTCAGGACAGGCGTTGCTCTTGTGGCCTTTCTCGCCACAATTGAAGCACACAACCTCTGCAGCATCCTTCTTCTTAGGCCGCCTAACATCGACCATCTTCTGTTTCCCTTTATCAGCAGGGGCACTGTACGGCTTAGGACGACTCTGCTGTCCCTTGCCCTTCCTTTCATTCACTACCTTGTAGTGAGCCTTGGTATCCTCCTCATAGATCCTGCAGCTATTAACCAAGTCCTGAAAAACTCTCAGCTGTTGGTATCCAATCGCCCTCTTAATGTCGGGCCTCAAACCGTTCTCGAACTTGATGCATCTCGAGAACTCAGCATTCTCTGCAGTATAGTGCGGATAGAACTTAGACAGCTCCACGAACTTGGCAGCATACTCTGTCACGGACATATTTCCTTGCTTCAGCTCAAGGAATTCGATCTCTTTCTTCCCGCGAACATCTTCCGGAAAGTATCTTCTCAGGAACTCTCTCCTGAAAACAGCCCAAGTCACCACAGCTCCTTCCTGCTCGAGGGTAGGCAGAATAGCAACCCACCAGTCATCAGCTTCCTCGGCCAGCTGATGAGTACCAAACCGCACCTTCTGATCTTCAGTGCACTGCATAACTCGGAAAATCCTCTCAATCTCCTTAAGCCACGTCTGGGCTCCATCAGGGTCATAACGTCCTTTGAAAGTCGGAGGGTTCTTCTTCATGAACGTCTCCAACATCCTAGCTTCAGCATTTGCACCAGCATTCACGTTAGGTTGTTGTCCCACAGCTTGGGCAACAGCTTGTAGAGCAGCAGCTAACGCAGCATCATTCCTCCCAGCCATTTCTGATATTCTACAAAAGTAGCAACAACAACATAAGATAGTAATATAAATATTACTAAGACTCGACACGACTCTCTAATTGACCGGACGGATCGACCTGCTCTGATACCAATTGTAACACCCCGTTTTCCCAATATACAAATTTCTTAAACAATTATCAGAGTAAAAACCATAAACGGGATATCACATAGAAACGTAATCCAAAACAGTTAAATAATGATTTAACCTTCACAAATTATCTTTAACATAGCAGCGGAAAATCATAATCATAATTCGTAAAACGATTTTGGCACGCAGGCCCAATAAGTATCTCAAAAGAGTTTATCAAAACATAAGCAGTTCACGTAAAAGAATGAAGCATGTTATAGCATATAACCCCATCCCGTTACGTATCAGAGCGACCTAGACGACACAGTGAAGGCAAGGCCAACTCACGAAGCAACTGCACACTAAGCACGATCACCTGCAAGTTACCCATACGAAGGGCAACATTTTCAAGCAGAAGGGGTGAGATTTCATAATAAAATAACATTAATCAATGTAATTGCGAATCATAATTAACATCATAAACATTCCATTATTAACTTTGCATAAATGCTAAACAGTCATCACGTAATCATATATCCAATTCATTATGAACAACGAAACATAATCAAATAACACTTATCACATAATCACATATTCATTCATTATCAACAAGGCATCTTAATCATGACAATGTGACAATGCTCCTAGACTCTTATATGCATGTGGTACCAATCGTCATCATAAGTATTAATATACTTTAATCGTGCGGAGGACAAAGCTCCTATAAATCGTGCGGAGGACAAAGCTCCTAATTTTCGTGGTGAGGACTAAGCTCAATGATATGCTATGCATGGACTCTTAACAACAAAACACGTAATCAACGTAATCAACATGCATCCAATAATTTGGAGCTAAACTTTATCATATACTTATGCACTTAGTTAAACAACGGAAGCAGCATAAACAAGTCACATATCAAGATGATATTATTATATCAATAGCACGTAAATTGCATTATTATCAAACCTTCATATCTTGCATGAATATACGATACATTAATTCATATTCAATTAATATCAATATAACCTAGACAACTCTACAGGCTGCATTAAACGTCATCACTAGGTCTCATTACCAGCTAGGGGTTCACTCTTGATCAACAAGTGCGACACAGATCGCACAGACACTCAGGAAACTACAATCTGGTTGTACTCGCGAGGCGAGAGTTCTTACTCGCCATGGCGAGCACCACTCAACTCCCAAACTAAGCTTGTTCTGGGTTCCCTCTGATCCTACATTCATTCCTAATCAATACTAGGCATGTTCAGGTACTCAAAGGCATACAAGATTCAACTAAAAAGGTCGAAACACGAAATATGACATGCACTCTGCCTAAGCTCGCGAGGCGAGGAAGGTTGCTCGCCATGGCGAGTTGCACCAAACAACTCGCGAGGCGAAGGAAAGGGGCTCGCGTGGCGAGCGATGAAGTTCATCACTCGCGAGGCGAGGATCATCACTCGCCGTGGCGAGCGATGAACAGAAGCACGGGCAGACTAGGGTTTTTCTCAAAAATCCATCACACAACATGGTTCAAAGCCTAATTTTGATTCCAGAATTCATCCTAAACATATTCTAAGGTTAAAGGACGGTTTCTACATCAATCTAAACAAGTTTTACCGTTTGATCATCAATTTTTAGGGTTTTAACCTAATTCCAAAACTTTTCTAAATCAATCCTAACTTTGTCAATTAATCATCAGAATTACAACAATCAATGCTATTGAATTACTAGTCTCACCCTTACCTGGTTATGAAGAAAATCGCAGCACTCTACCTTGATTCCTCTAGACTTGGCTTTTCTCCCTTCTTCAAAAGTTTTCACGTACAATGAGTTTCTAAAATATTAGGTCTTCTCCTATTTATATCTTTTCCTAATTACTTATCTTATCTCACTTTCTCCCCCAAAACTATCTAAAATATCAAAACAGCCCTCAACTAAATATTTTATATTATTTTCAAATCTTTATTTTATTTAACAATAAAATAAATTCTCTAATCTTATCAAATCCTCCAAAACTCATAACCTAACACGTCATCAATCAAATCATCAAAACATACCAAAATCATGCATATACTATATAATTATCATATAATTGCCTAAACTCGATTAAATAAACGATTAAACGAAAGTGGGCGTTACACTTACCCTTCCAGCTGCTCATAAACAACCATGAGAGGACAATTTTTGTTTCCATCATACGTTTGCTCAAATCTAAATGTATATAACAACAATGGTTATAAACATCTGTGCTCTGATAATCTGATTAAGTATTGTGCATAAAACAACCAAGTTAATCTAGATCATGACAAATAGTGCAGTTGCAAAAATTCCAAACTAGTTTGTAGACAAACCATTTGATACAAATAATGATGATGATGATGATATGTATGTTTATGAGTTCTTGTATCAATTTGTAATCTAATAATTTTTTCTATGTTATCTCAAAAGTAGTGTTAATTCTATTCCACCGAAAACAAGCATGCCTAATTCTGAAATGTTTGTTGGAAGAAGGACGGTTTCTTCATAGCATGAATTTTTCTTGATGTTACATTTTCAGAATTTTAATGTCTTTTTATTATATGTCTAAGTTTTTCTTTGGCTCTTTTATTTCTTGATAATAACTATGAAGTGCAAATTTATTTAGCTATTCCAACTGCCTGAAAGAAAGTCAGGGAATTTCCTTTTGCATCTCTGGTGTTGTTCCTCCTTCCAATGTTTTATGCAAAAATTTAGGCTTCGTGAATGACTTTAATCTCAAAAATTTACTATAATGTTCTCATTTTTTATGGTGAAGACCCCTCGTAAAAAAAACAACATATTGGTATGTTTGTTTGATTAGTTTCATAAGTCATAATTAACCAGAGTAAACAACTTTGATATAGTGTGACAACAACAATTATGCTTTTACAAATGAACCGCCAATTCCAAAACCTACTTGTAAGTAGTAGACATATTTGAGTGTGGCATGAAATTGAAGTCCACAACTGCATCTATACAAGGTATTTCTTCAATCCAAGCAACATCGGAATAAATAGAGATTGCATGTTTTTCTAAATAGTGGCCAGCTTGATTAGCTTCTCTTCAAACATGAGAAAAATATTAAAATTGTGCCAATATTTTGGCACTCAGCGGCAACTGCACCTATGTAACTATGATGCATGTTTGCCGAATCAGATTCTGCTTCTAAATTTCGGAACAACAAATCTTTCGCAAAATTCAACCCCATAAGTATTGCCATATTTACAGCTATGTCAGAGTCAGAGAGTGTCGGACGATACCAGCTAGCTGCGGATAAAACAACGCCATCAGAATTTCTCACTGCCGTGGATAAACTCCGGCTGCTAACATCGTTAGGACTAGTTGTGTCAACATTTAATTTGTATTGATTGGAGTTTGGCTGCCTCCACTTCACATGTGACCGAGGGATAGGAATTGGGATAGTATTTCATTGCAAATTCAACTCAACGTGTAACTACTTGAATTGCTCTCTTGCAAATATCTAAAGCCATAGATATTAATCTCTTCAAAATAACTTTTATTGCTTACACTCCAAATTTTATAGAAGAAAGAACAATCAAATTAGCGTCGGAAAGTATTGTTCAATAACGATTGTTCAAAATTGATTTACCACCTGTATTTGAAATTTGGTGTTATATTGATTAAGACAGAGAACTATGGTCCACAAAAACTTAGTTAGTATAACACAAATGTTAATGTAAAAATACATTGTCGACGTAAAAATAATTTACATTGAGATAATGATTTTAAAATGTTAAGCGAATTAGGGTTAGACTTGGTGGTAGGATAACTATTCACAATTTATACATATAAATAATTCTTTAAAAAAAATCTATAAATTCTTGAATGTAAAAGTCATTTTTTAATCCCTAAAAAAGGGTCAAATGAGGCCATTTGTTATGAATTTTAAAAAATTGCTTTAAAGAGGTTTTATCTTTTTATTACTGTTTTTTTTTTATTTAGGACTACAAAAATCTAAAAACACCTTCAAATAAAATGGCATATTGTATGGATGTATGAAAAGTTGGGTTTTTTAAATATCATTGTTGTTTGAAAGAATTATCGCTATTTTTCGCAATATGCAATTAACAACACCGAAAAATGTGTGCAACATAGTCAAAAGGGTATTAAATTTCTTCTTACGTATCTATTGTTGTTGTTTTGTGAATGTCATAATAGATTCTAGAATGAAGATAGGTGATTGCCAACTATTATTTATGGGTCTTTACTCTTCAAGAACAATTTTTTGTTTGTTTGAAGAAGCTAAATTAGCCCAACCACTCAACTAAATTGTCGGTGTTTATTAATGGAAAAGCCCCTGGTTACTTTTCTTGTTATCGGGGAGTGAGGCAGGGAGATCCTATCTCTCCTCTCCTATTTTGTCTTGCCGAGGAAGTATTGAGTAGAGGGTTACAGAGTCTTATTTTAGAAGGAAAACTCACCTCGATGAATGCTTGCAGACGATTTTAGGTCCATAGCCACTACTTGTATGCTGATGATATTATGGTCTTTGTAAAGGACCTATATCCAATGTTAAAAATATTATGGAACTTCTTTTTGATTATGGGGAGTACTCCGGGAAACTTATTAATGCAGGTAAGAGAAAATCTTACTCTGGCTCAATCCCTCTTTCCAGGCAACATGCTATTGCGGCTTAGATAGGATTCAGCCATGGTTCCTTGCCTTTTACTTAGTTAGGCGTGCCACTTTTTAAAGGAAGGCCTAAAGCATAATATTTCAGGCCTATAGTGGATAAAATCAAAGCAAAGCTTGCATGTTGGAAAGGGTTTTTGCTTTCCATTATGGGAAGGGTGCAACTTGTTAATTCGGTTTTGAGCAACATGTTTGTGCATTCCTTCCATGTCTACAAGTGGCCCTCTAGCTTGCTAAACCAACTCACTGTCATGCTTAGAAATTTTATATGGAGTGGGGATATCTCCAATAAGAAAATATGTACGGTTTCTTGGAACACGGCCTGTAAACCTCGTGAGGACGGTGGCCTAGCTATTAAGGATCCTTCATGTGTCAATGAAGCTTCTTTGCTTCATTTATGTTGGAAAATGCTCATTAGTGATGAAAAATGGGCTGTCATGTGCAGGGCTCGATTCCTAGGGAAAAATTTGCATGTTTCCTACAATCTGTCTTCCTCTATTTGGCATGGGCTAAAGCATCATATCAGCACTGTGTTTCACCCACAAGGGCTTTCATTCTATGGCGGTTAATCTATGATAAGATCCCCACTAATGACAACCTTAGAAAGCGTGGTTGTGTGATAGTTTCTAGGTGTTGTTTCTGCAAATCTCAGGTGGAATCTGCTGATCACATCTTTTTTACTTGTTCTGAAACGATAAAAATTTGGCAATGGCTACAGAAGGACGTGCAGCACCTGGACATTTCCACTTGTCTAAATCTGTTACACATCATCATCTGCAAGGGAGCAAGTTCACGCATTAGATTCTGATTTCTGTCATCATTCATAGCATATGGCAAATCTTGATCGAACGTAACAATCGATATTTTCAAGATAAGGAACTCAATATATCCCACATCGTCAGAAAAATCATTTCCGAAGTTAAGTTTAGCTCCTCTTTGATGTCTAGTGCTAATGATTCCTCCTCTCTAGACTTCAAAGTTCGTTCTTAGTTCCTGATTCCTTCGCATTCTAGCAGGAAGGTGCACGTTAGTGAGGTTTTTTGGAAACCTCCGCAGAGGGGAAGCATAAAAATAAACAGTGACGAATCTTCATTTGGCTATTGGAATTGTAATTCGTGACTGGGAAGCAAAGTTCCTGGGAGGCTTTGTTCATAACATTGGAAATGCTTCTGCTTATGTGACGGAGGTTTGCGCAGCAATGTATGCAATAGAGAAAGTAGTTGAGATGCAGTGGCGAGATATTTGGAATGAAAATGACTCTTTAATGGTTGTTAAGGGGTTTTCTAACCATTTGGATGTTCCTTGGACGTTGAGAGTGCGATTGCCCTGGCTCAATCTTCTTCCGATGGAATAAAATCAAATAATATCCTATTACCAAAAAAAAAATCAAATAATATCCATAAAGGAAAATAAGGTTTGTTTCCTTAACTACGTATTTCCGTTGGTTTGCTCAAAACCAAGGAATACTCATTAAGAGTCTTAATGTCATTCACATATTTGGACATAGGACTATTAGGCTTTGTATTATAAAGGATCAGTTGTAATTGTATAAGAAGATAACACAGAACAATAAACAAAGGGGTGAAGCAAGTTCAAGTGCTGCCAATAATCCTTGAGCTACATTAATTTTGATATTAGTCTAATTTTTTAATTTCATTACTCACTCACAATATTATCTTTCACTGCTATCCCTAATCCTTTTAGAGCTTATTACTTTCACGTTTTGTTGTGTCTTCCATTCCACAAAATATAGACAAAAACTGCCATATGAGCGAGCCCTTGGTATGATTAACTACACACAGGTATGCCTTAGATATAATTCCATTTTCCTCAATTTTTTATTTTTTTTGCATGTATTCATTTTAATTTGTAATCTGTGTTCTTCTAATTTCTGCTAAAATTGTTGCAGCTTCCTTGAAGAGATCGGATGCTATTCTTTGATAATGATTTAAATTTCTTATGGTCCTCTACAATCCCCTCTCCTTTGTACTTTAATCTTGACATTGTTATATTTTTTCATCTCAACTTCGAGTGTAATTTCTTTGATTAAAAAAGTAAGAAATTCTGATAGAATGGGTTGTTCAAAAGGACAGATCAAAAAAAATGGTACAAAAAAATCTACTTAAGATTTTCTTTTTTGTTTTTGGTTAAATCATCTTATTCTACATTGAAAATATTTTCATATTTAATTTGATCATGTGTGTAGATATTCAAGGCATCTGCTACATAAGAGAAAACCTAGATACACATTGGGTTCAAGCCCAATCAATTCAAGCATACGAATCAGGTACACAATCTTAGTAAAATTTAATTTTGTTTTCCAATGGGATGATTCAATATATCGTAACATAAACGTCTTGATTTATTCTAGAGATATTGCTATCACTTTCTTTGTGTTAAATGGACGTTTAAAGAATGTGATGTCTAGAAATTGATGCATTTCTCAATCATGCAACAAGATAAAAGATTGTGTAATTTTCTCCTACTTTAAATATTGTCTAATAACAAATTCATTTACAAATTTGAAACAAGAGAAACAAATTTGAGAATTATAAATATGATTCATTGAAGTATTAAATGGTTTTGTTGAATGCTTTATTATGTTTCTTGCATTCAGGATGTGTAATATTTTAAATATATTTCATGGAAGTATCAAATGATTTTGTCGAATTCTTCTTGAAATTTAAATTTGGTTATTTTTTTTAATTTTTTTTTAATTGCTAACACTTTTTTCAAAACACATCCCAATCTACTCAAGATGAGCAGGAAAGGGACATTCTCACCTTTGTTTATTCCACTAATGAAATGTGCTAAGTTGCTACGTTTATCTGGGCAGATGATCAGCGATTGTGAAGGATCAGAAGCATAAAGAAGTGCCATCATGTTATTATTCCCCTCATCATTTTCCCGATTCTTTACGTAGTCCACATCTCCAACATATTCTGCTATTATTGTCAAAGCTTTTATGGGTTCATCAACTTCTACAGTAAACCTTCGAAAGAAGAAATATATGTTAGGATTAGAGTGCAAAACGAGAAAAAGTTGATGCCAGTTTTTGTTGCATAATCACTTACCCTTCCAGCGGATCATAAACAACCATGAGGGGTGGACATTATTCTCCTCTTTCCACCATACGTGTGCACAAGTTTTGAGACTCGGTGCCTTCTTTTGATGATATCTGAGAAAAAGATATACAGACAGGCATTAAATCTAAATGCATATAACAACAATGGTTATAAACATCTGTGCTCTGATAATCTGATTAAGTATTGTGCATAAAACAACCAAGTTGATCTAAATCATTTTATACAACGTGCTGCCAAAAGTTTTTTCTCACCTTTGTGGGTTATCTGGGCAAACAGAAATTGAGGAAGGCAGTGAAGAGATGGTGATAGGCACTGATGTTGATACACTGGAAATGAAAGCATCATCAGTTAAAATGTCAACTCAATGCAAATAATCTCCTACAAATTTTCGACACAATAGCTTTAAAAGAAGTTTCAATGAATGTCAAAAAAATCACATGTCTAATATGGCGGCTATTCTCACGATGGTTGTCGTGAGTTTTTACCTGCTGCAGCCGAAGGTACCACCATTTTTTTTTAATGTGCTGCTTGTGAATGTCACAGAAACTTCCATTGTAATGTACCTGCAACTACTCTTGTCAGAACTTCATCTATGGGGATCCACATTTCAATGGAGGATCTTGAAGAAAATGTTCGTGTTAGACATATTGAGCCTATCAATGGTGATGGTGCTGGAGAATCGACGTCGAAATCGAATAAGAGGTTTTGGACAAAGTTTACCCATGAGCAAAGGAAGAAGATGTTGGATTTTGCAATGACATTAGGTTGGAAGATTAAAAAGAATGATGAGAATGTTGAGGAGTTTTGTAATGAGATAGCAGTGAAGCGTTGTGTTTTTAAGGTTTGGATGTATAACAATAAGCATACCCATGGAAAAAAGTAGATGATGATGATGATGATATGTATGTTTATGAGTTCTTGTAATATTTGTAATCTAATAATTTTTTCTACGTTTAAAATCAATATTTATGTTATCAAAAAACTATGCTTAATTCTATTTCACCAAAAACATGCATGCTTTATTCTGAAATGTTTTGTTGGAAGAAGGATAGTTTCTTCATAGCATCAATTTTTTCTTGCTCTTGCATATTTTGAATTTTAATTTCTATTTATTATATGTCTAAGTTTGTCTTTGGCTCTTTTATTTCTTGATAATAACTATAAAATGCAAATATTTTTAGCTTTTCCAACTTGTTGCCAGAAATATTCATTGAAACTTGAAAACATTGATCAACTCAAATTTGTCCACATACTAAAATGGCGAGTAAGAAATATTAAAGCCGTGCATTGGTTGTAGCGGATCTAAATCTTTGTGTCCTTGAGACTGTGCAGAAAGGAGACGCCATAGATAGTTCATAGCATTGGTCAAAATATATTTCCCATCAAATGAAGTTGACAAATGATTTCAATAACATCACAACATTCAATTAGAAATAATAAGTAGTAATGGATGTATTAAACTCTAAAGATTTCTTAGAAAATTGTTTTACAGGACTTGTTATTACCAAACACTCAATTTAAATGTTGTTACCACAGTATAAGAGGGTGTTTTATGTAATTAGTAGGTGATTAATCAGGTATAAACATTCTCTGTATTTGTATCTAATGGGAAATTCACAGGAGATTTAAAGTAGGGCAGAGTAAGTTCCATTTAGGGTCAGAATTTCTCTCAGAGTTGCGTCGGAGCTTTATCTGGTATCCCTAGTTATCTATAATTTTCATCATTATTCCTTATTTCATATTTGGGTTCCTATCAAAAGTATTTACTAGTTAGAGATATACATACCTTTGTGATCGGTGGTGTTCTTAATTAGAATGTAAAATAAGTAATCACCACTTCTTGCAAAAGTTAAGAAACAACCAGTTCCATTATCAAGCTTTTGAATCCAAAGCAGCTGAGTAGGGTTGTCCTCGTACTTTTTGGACACCCTCCATTAGTGTTATACCCATAACACAAATCAGCCCTTGCTATGTTACTTCCTTTCCTGTTTATCAGTTGTCATCTGGAGTTGTGTATGTTAAGTACTCCTCATGCTTATTAGTCACAATTTTCTACTGAATTTTCATTAGATATGTATTGTTTATCAGTTGATATCTATTGTTTTTCGTTAGCTTGACTGAACCACTAATGCTTGAAACCAGTGACCAGTTTTCACAAGTTTTATGATTCACACCTAATTTCATCCCAGGGAGGAAACAATCGCTTGGATGATCATAACTTTGCCTCTAAACAGTCTTCATCTGAATATCTTGTAACACAACATTACCATTATCCAACAAGGTGGAAGCAATAGTACTATTGTTAAAATATGTAGGTGAAGCATACAAGATATTGGTTTTCCAAATTCAGATTCAATTTTGAGTAAACAAGAGTGGTCTATTAATAAAAACTACAGAATGTGGGAAGATTAATCTGCAATTAAGTTTTGGATTATTAACAATTCTAATTGCAAGTGGGAATATCATGACAATCTGTCATTAAAAGATATTTGTTATTCATTTTTCTAATCAAAACAATACCGCATTGCTTTTCTCCGTATTTCATTGTATATATTTTATTCAGATTATCTTATCATCCATTTCCAGAACAACTCTTTGACCCTTCGAAGACTCGTGCTTCTATACTAGAACAAGTTATTAAGGAATAAAGAATAAAGCAGTTTGGTATTCTTTTGATTAGAAAAATGAATGACAAAGCTTCTTTAATGACAGATTGCCATCCCATTCCCACATGCAATCACCATATTAAATAATCCAAAAATTCAATGCAGATTAATCTTCCCACATTTCAAGCATTGATTCTATGACTTAAATATGGGTTGTAGTTCAAAGGGGAAACCTTGTGTTGGTGGACAAGTATTTCTAGGGGTGGGCATGATTCGGTTAACCTAAGAAACCGAACCGAACCAAACCGAAATTTTGAAATGATTCGGGAAAACCGAACCGAACCGTTTTAGGTATGGAGCTAACCGAACTGAACCAAAGTTGTTGTTCGGTTAACCATTTTCAATAATAATAAGCATATAATTCATCAAATGCATTTAACAACTTAAGCTTCATCAATTAATAACATTAACTCTTCATATAATACTTCATTAAATCATCGATCAACTTCTAGTCATCATTAATATCATATTCATCACCTTATATACATTCATCATATAACAACATAATCATCACATCATAACATCATCATGTAACAGCATAATCATCACATCATAAACATCATCATAATATAACATAAACATCACATCATAAACATCATCTTATAACATCATATACTTCACATCATAAACATCATCATATAACAACATAAACAACAACGATTAATAAATATTAATATTTCACATAGTTCTTCATTAACAACTCATTGATAAATTACAACTTAACGACAACGACAATGCGACTTCAACAACTTAAACTCGACAAATGCAACTTCAACGTCTTAATCATGCATGTGGTACCAACCAGGGCATCAAGCCCCCGACGTATTGAGCGTAAATAGGCTCACATGGTATCAAGCCCTCAACGTATTGAGCGTAAATAGGATCACAGGGCATCAAGCCCTCAACATAATATGTATAAATATACATTACAGGGCATCAAGCCCTCAACTTAAATGAGTATGCATGGACTCAACGTCTTACAACTTAAACAACTTAGACCAACATTAGCATCCTAATCAGGACAGCAAGGCAGCACCATTAAATAATATGCAGCAAGTCAACATCAACAATAATCTGAAGGTGAAAAACACAAGAAGGGGGGGGGGTTGAATTGTGTTTTCTTTTTCTCTTAAAAAAAATACTTCTTCTGATAAAACTTCAGAAGCAGTTTGAGTGCTTCTGATGAAATGATCAGAGTCAGATTGCAGCGGAAAAGAACAGAGCAGAGAAAAGAAAGACAAAGACACAAGCAGTTATCCTGGTTCCTTCCACAACACGGAAGTAGTCCAGTCCCCCTTGCACTTCCAAGGAGATTTCACTATAATCACAAAGATTACAACTGCTCAATACTTTCTAAGTATGAGACTTCACAAAAATGCTCAAGCACACACGCAAGAGTCTTCCAATGCTCAAGCACTAAGCAAGAGACTTCTAATGCTCAAGCACGCAGGCAAGAGACTTCTGATCAAACAAAAATACAGAGAATTGAGTTTGAGTTGAACACTTGATATACAATCAGTGGTGTTCACAATACAATACAATAAAGACTCTAGACTTTGAATTTCTAAGATGTATCAAATCAGTGCAGAAATTCAGTGTGCTTTGTAGAATCAAATTGACAGAGTTTTGGCGCTTTTTAACTTATGTATGTCTATTATTTATCTTCAAGTCTTCACTCCTTTATATAGAGGTGTGAAAGAGACGTTGAGATAATCAACACGTCTAAAGAGTCGTTTGAAATCCTTTGATTATCCACCAGTAATCCTTTTCCTGATTTGGGTGTAGTCCTTTGAAGAATAAGCTTCAAATTCATTCCCATCTTGAACGTACAACTTCTGCAGGCATGGCTGTTGTCTTGTCTTGTAGCGTAGACAGAAAACAGAGTAGTGGAGGTAGTGGTTGTACACTTGTACTTTGTCAACTCTATTAACGAGAGACAAGTGCTCAGTGCTATCCATATATCCGTTGATACCTCCCTTTCAATTCTTCGTTCTTCTTGGATAAGACAGAATTGAGAATCAGCTACTTTGAATCTTCAGTTTGATTAAAGGATCAAACGTAGCTTCTGATGAAAACTTTTGCTTCTGATGACCTTCTGCTTCTGATGACGTCATCACTTCAGAAGCACTTCAGCTTCAGGAGCAGTTTTCTTCAGATGCTCAGAATTTCTTTTTCTTTCCATTGTTCTTCCAAGACCTATTGAAATAACTTGAGTAGCCTTTGGTCCTGTACACTTGAACAATTATTAGTAATAACCAATTGACAATTTTTAATACCTTGTTATCATCAAAACTTAATAAGGTTCATTGTGAAACACATTTTGTTCCAACAATCTCCCCCTTTTTGATGATGACAAACAATAGTATTTAAAATGTTCAATTGTTGTTGATCTAATTAATAAGTTGACCACTGGGATAGAGGTTTGTAAGCTCCCCCTGAGTCTAATAGATCTTTAAGGTGAGGTTTGTAAGCTCCCCCTGAGTTCTATTCTTATTAATTAAATTTCAATAAAATACTCATAAAAATAAATAATATCAGATGTATTTAAAAAAAGTTTAGAAGTGGTTATAGTGGGGCTCAGTGCCTTAAAATACTATACATTTACTCCCCCTTTTGTCATCAACAAAAAGAATAAAAACAAAAGAAAGAGTATCAGAGCAATAAACATATAACCCTTAAAATACAGTATATCAGAGCAAACAGCATTAAAAACAGTAAATATCATCAGAGTTAAAGCTTGTAAAACATATGATCCAGAAACAATGATAGTATTTATATATAGAAAAGTTAAGATACAAATGCAAGACAACTAAAATACTTAGAACAAAGATTATAACAAGCAAAGAAAAAAATGGGTGTGCAACTAAGGTTGGGCTTGCTTGTACATCTGTTCCAAAAGATACTTAATTTGCTGATCCTTCTTCTTAAGTAGCTCATCCTTTTCTCTCATTCTTCTTTTAAACCCAACATGAATTCTTGCAGCCCTTGTAATGTACTCTTCTTCTGGATAGAAAGGAGTGATGTCCAGCAGAGGCACATAATTCAGCTCTTTCACTTTAGCTGCTTCATGCATATCATCCAACATCTTTTGCAGCATGGTAGAGTGAGATGAGACACACTTAGAGCTTAGCTGATCCAGCAGCTCATCAAAACTCTTCTTCAGATCCATCCACTGATCAAGATAGTGAATAGGAGGTACACGAACTGTTCTGCGAAGAATCAGTGTCTGAATCTCATCACTAAGCTGTTCATCTATATACTCAGATTCTAGGATGGTGTCTGGGATAGGTGTTTGAGATGTAGAAGGTTTATTTGAGGCTGTTTGTTGGTCAGAAGAGGTTAGGTCAATTATTGGTGGTTCTGGTTGTTGTTGTTGTTCTGTTGTTTGATGGTCAGAAGCAACTTGTTCAGAAGCAGCTTGTTCAGGAACATTTTGTTCAGGAACAATTTGCTCAGGAACAGTTTGCGTTTCTGTTTGTTGGTTTTCTAAAACAGTCTTTCCAGGGACTGTCTTAGAGGCCTTTGTAGGTGTAGGTTGCATTTCACCACCTAAATGTTTTTCTAGATTGTGAAGGGTTGAGGATTCTTGTTGTTGGGGGATTTCTGAAGTAGTTGCTTCTGAAACTACTTCAGAGGCTCTTTGTGGAGTTTGGTCATTTTGTGGGTTTGTTTGATTAGGTTCTTGGTTGGGTTCAGGGTGTTGTACACTAACAGGTTCTGGAATTTCTGGATAAAGTGGATGAGTAGCAGGCAAATTGAATTTCTCACAGAGTTTAATCCTATTCTTAGAAAATTCTATTTGAGTTTGCTCATAGTCAAATGTTCCAAAGTTTGTTAGTTTGGTAGGTTTGGTTTTTAGAAGTTTGTCTATGTGTTGGCTGAGGGGTTGGTCATCTGATTCAGTTGATGATGATGAGGGTGAAGAGGGTAGAGTAGGAATCTGAGTATAGATATCAGTTTTGGATGAAATACCTGAAGATTGAGCTTCTGGATGAACTGCTTCTGGAGCTTTTGAAACAGGTTCTGAAGAAGTGGCTCCTGAAGCTTGCTTATTCTTCAAGGCTTGTGATAGCAGAGTTGCTCCATACTGAACAGTTTCTTGCTCTAACTCAGATGCTAAAGCAGCAATGTCAGGAGTAGGCACATACCCTGCAGCCTTAAGACGCTCATCCCTTTGCTTCTCATACAGTTCCTCCATCCGTTTTCTCTCTGCTATCTTGGATGCAGAATACTCCCTAGCATATTGCTTTTGTTCCTCAGAAGCTTCAAAACTGGGCATGACTATAGTCTCAGTTGGACTTGACTCTTCTTCCCAATTATCTTGAAGCTCTTCCATCATTTCCTCCCTGCGTCCTTCAGCTGTCTTCAGATTTCTTGAAGATCTCTTCCTTTTAATGGTTTGAAGAGCAGCTTCCCTTTTCTTCTTAGGACTCTGAGGTTCTTCAGACGCAGCTTGTTCAGAAGCAGGCTGTTCTGCTGTTTCTTGAGCACTCCTTGTCCTTCTCTTGACCAGTGGGACTTCATCCAAGTCCTCCACTTCCTCTTGAATAGTGGACAATGCTGATTTTTCCTTCTTAGCTTTCTGATGCTTCTGAGCACCCTTCTCAGTAGCATCATCAGCAAGATACTCTTCCTTGGTGATCTGCTTCTTCTTTGACTTTCTGCCACAGGCAAATCACCACCATACATCTCCTCAGGAACATCTTTCAAACTTATCTTCTTCTTGTAAGTTTTGTAGAAGTCCAAGATGTAAGCCCTTTGCACATCCAGGGGATCCTTTTTGCAGATAGGGATGTGATGAGTGACTAGATCAGATATGGCATCAGATTCATGCATATCAGAATCTAGTTTCTTGTAAGCATTTGTTGGAATCAATTTCATCTTCACAAGAGTTGATGCATTGATTATCTTCCCAGTGACTGCTCCCAGCTTCTGGTTATCATAAATGCCAACATCCTTCAAGGCACTTAGTATTCCTCCTTCTTGAAAAATTACAGAGAGCAGCCTTCCATAAGGAACAAACTTCCTGTTCTCCATCTGACTCTTCTTTAGTTCCTTGATCATGTATTTGAACATGTACTTAGGAACATTCATCGTGGTTTCTTGAGTGATGGTGTGATGCAGGAAAACCTTGTGTCCAAGTGACGGTTGATCACTTCCTCCACCTTTGGGAAAGATGTTCTCATTTTGGATCTTCAGAAGCATTTTCTTCTCCATGCTTAAGGTGCTGTATGATTGAGCAACCTTAGACCCATAAATGGTTTCATTGACAATTTCCTTCCAAGAGCTGGTTCTTGGATTAGGAATCTCTTCTCCAAAGTACTTGCCAGAGGTATCCCTTCCCATGGCTTGAGCAATAACCTGCTCATTTATGGTTACAGGAATACCCATGACATTTGATCTTATCTCTGTACCAGTGAAGGAGAGTAGACCCATTTCTTCTCTGGTTTTTCCCTTCAGAGTAGGATCAACCAGAATCAGTTGAGCTTCTTCCTGTCTAGCAGCATCAATGTCAAAAATTGAAGCCCTTACCCAGAATTGTCTGACCAGAACTTCATACGTTGGACCATTGAGAACACTGACGTAACCCATTAGCTTTTGTTTCTTGTAGAACCTTACTAGGTCGCATCCATGGTGGGTTAAGGAGGCGAAATCCACAGGATTTTCTGCTTGAATGATTAACTCTCATTCTTCAATAGACATGGTTCTTCCTTTTATCTCATACGCAGGAGTATCTATTTCCATATTTGAAGATGAACCACCAGCAGAACTTGAGCTTTCCATTGATTTGAAGGAGTTTTAGGGTTCTAAGGTGTTTTGAGAGGGAGAGAGAATGCGCTTACTTCGCAGAGGGTTGAGAAGAAAATAGAAAGTGTTTGTTGTGAAGTGAGTAGTGTGTGAATTGACTTAGTGTTTTTAAGTAAAACGTTTGCAATTCAGAAGAGACAAACAAACATAACATTAATGACAAATTGGGGGCGTGTGTTAGTATGTTTAAAAGCAAATAAAACATCATTGCCCTTTTTGTTATACTCCAATACAAATAGACCAAGTCAGAGACTCTTCAGAAAACTACCTTTTGGGTAATGGGACAGCTGTTACAAAAAGTAACTGCCAACGTTCCCACTAACCACGCTATTCAGAAGCAAAGAATACCGCTTCTGAAGTTTTAGTGCTGACGTCATCTTCAGAAGCACATTTTCCTCAGAACCTCAGTTAAGAGCTTCTGATGGACCAGATGCTTCTGAATAGACTTCAGAACCAAACTTCTTATTCAGAGGCAAGCAATTTTTCAATCAGACACAAAATGCATGTTCAAATTTTTCTTAATAAAATCAAATCTTTCAACAGATAAAGGTTTTGTAAATATATCAGCCCATTGATGTTCAGTATCAATGAATTGTATATCTAAAATCCCTTTTTGAACATAGTCTCTGATAAAATGGTGTTTGATTTCAATATGCTTGGCTCTTGAATGTAGAATTGGATTCTTTGACAAACAAATAGCAGCAGTATTATCACAAAAGATGGGAATACTGTTAGCATTAATCTGATAGTCTTCCAACTGATGTTTCATCCAAAGTAGTTGTGTGCAACAACTTGCAGCTGAAATGTATTCTGCTTCTGCTGTAGACATAGCAATAGTTGCTTGTCTTTTGCTTGCCCAGGATATCAGATTCTCTCCCAGGAATTGACAATTTCCACTGGTTGATTTTCTTTCAATCCTGTCACCAGCATAATCAGCATCACAGAATCCAATCAACTTATAATCTAGGGATTTCCTATACAGGAGTCCAAGATTAGTTGTTCCTTTCAGATACCTGAAGATTCTCTTAACTGCAGTTAAATGAGATTCTCTAGGATCTGATTGAAATCTTGCACACAAGCATACACTGAATAAAATATCAGGTTTAGATGCAGTGAGGTATAACAGAGAACCAATCATACCTCTGTATAGCTTCTGGTCTACTACTGTTCCAGTATCTTCTTTGCTTAAGGTGCAGGTTGGATGCATTGGAGTGTTCATCACTTTACAATCTTCTAGCTTGAACTTCTTCAGAAGCTCCTTTGTATATTTTGTTTGATGAACATATACTCCTTCTTTACTTTGGTTGATTTGAATTCCAAGAAGGAACTTCAATTCTCCCATCATACTCATTTCAAATTCATCCTGCATTAACTTAGAAAATTCTTTGCAAAGAGATGCATTAGTAGAACCAAATATTATATCATCAACATATATTTGTACAATCAAAATGTCTTTCTTAAGAGTCCTTCTGAAGAGTGTTGTGTCAACTTGTCCTCTTTCAAAATCATTTTTAATTAAGAAATTACTTAGTCTATCATACCAAGCTCTGGGAGGTTGTTTCAAGCCATATAGTGATTTCTTAAGTTTATAGACATGGTCAGGATGCTTAAGATCCTCAAACCCAGGAGGTTGTTTGACATATACTTCTTCTTCAATGACACCATTAAGAAAAGCACTTTTTACATCCATTTGATACAATATTATGCCATGATTAATTGCATAGGATAGAAGTAACCTGATTGCTTCCAATCTTGCAACTGGAGCAAATGTTTCAGTGTAATCAATGCCTTCTTGTTGACTGTAGCCTTGAGCAACAAGTCTGGCTTTGTTTCTGGTTACTTCTCCTTGTTCATTCAGCTTGTTTCTGAATACCCATTTTGTTCCAATAATGTTCTTCTGAAAAGGTTTGGGTACCAGATCCCACACATCATTCCTTTGAAACTGATTTAGCTCTTCTTGCATAGCTAATATCCATCCATCATCTGAGAGAGCTTCTTCAACAGTTTTAGGCTCAATTATTGAAAGCAATCCTATTAATGACTCTTCTTGTCTGAAATGTGATCTTGTTCTTCTAGGACTATCTTTGCTTCCAATGATTAGCTCCTCAGGATGTGAAGATTTGTGCTTGAATTTAGGTTGAATAACTTGCTGAGTGTTATCTTGAATATCCTCAGAAGCATTTTCATTCTGTACTAATGGACTAGGTTCTGCTTCTGAATTAGAGTCAGCTTCTGGAGTGATTTCAGCTTCTGGACTAGATTCAACTTCTGAATACTTTTCAGAATCAGAAGGTTGATCAGATTCTGATGCATCTTCAGAATCAGTTGTACCTGCATTACTTTCACTTTGCTCTGGAGTTTTACTTCCAGGCTCTCTATCATCAAATTTTACGTGCATAGATTCTTCAACACAATGTGTTTATGAATTATACACTCTGTACGCCTTTGACCTTTCAGAGTAACCTAAAAAGATTCCTCTTTGAGCCTTGGCATCAAATTTCTTCAGATAGTCTTTAGTGTTTAAGATGTAACAAGTACATCCAAACTGATGAAAGTAAGAGATATTGGGTCTTCTTCCTTTAAAGAGTTCATATGCTGTTTTCTCCAACATAGGTCTGATATAGATCCTATTTTGAATATAACATGAAGTATTAACTGCTTCTGCCCAGAAATGTTTAGCTAAGTTGTTTTCATGGATCATGGTTCTGGCCATTTCTTGTAAGGTTCTGTTCTTTCTCTCTACAACCCCATTTTGTTGTGGAGTTCTAGGAGAAGAAAATTCATGGAGTATCCCATGTTTTTCACAAAAAAGTTCAAATGGCTCATTTTCAAATTCTCCACCATGATCACTTCTGACTTTCAAAATTTTCAATTATTTTTCAGATTGTATTTGAGTGCAGAAGCTGCTAAACACTTCACATGCATAGTCTTTACTTTTAATGAATTTTACCCAAGTCCATCTGCTGTAATCATCAACAATGACTAATCCATATTTACTTCCATATAAAGATGCAGTATTAACTGGACCAAAAAGATCAATATGGAGTAATTCTAAGGGTCTGGAGGTTGATACAAAGTCTTTAGATTTGAAAGTACTTTTCACAATTTTCCCTTTCTGACATGCACCACAAAGTGCATCTGAATGATAATCAATGTTAGGCAATCCTTTGACCAGTTGTAACTTGCTAATTTTAGAAATTAATCTCCAATTAGCATGTCCCAACCTTTTATGCCATACCCATTTTTTATCATTCATTGACAGAAGGCAAACTACCTTCTGATCAGCCAGATCAGAGAAATTTATTTTATAGACATTCTCAACTCTCTTTCCCTTGAATGTAATGGATTTGTCATCCTTGTTGACTAGTGTGTAGTTGGTCTTACTGAACATTACATCATACACATTGTCACAAAATTGACTAATGCTCAATAGGTTATGCTTCAGACCATCTACGAGCCACACATTATTAATTGAGATGTAGGAATTACCAATAGTACCTGTACCAATGATTTTTCCAGTTTGGTTGCCACCAAACTTCACTTCTCCTCCATCTTTCATTGTAAGGGTAAGGAACAAAGCTTTCTCTCCAGTCATGTGCCTTGAACATCCGCTGTCTAGGTACCATGACCTTTGTTTCTCTCTTTCCCTTAGGCACACCTGCAGTTTTAGCCAATTCAGATTTAGGTACCCATATCTTCATGGGTCCTTTTGGGTTAGTTTTGGAGGTTTTACTTTTCCTCCCTTGTACCTTAGGGTGAATGCTGAAGGGCTTCTGATCATTCAATACTTTAGGTTTGACACCTTTTGGTATTGTTTTCTCAGAAGCAGTAACTGCTTTATTCTTCTGATCCTTTTGTTTTGGGATTTTAGATTCTGGTTTAATCAGATTCTGTTGAACAGGTTCTGATCTTTTCAGAATTTTAATCTTTTGACTCTTAGGATCAGATTTTGTCATAACTTTGAACTTAAGGTTTTCTGGCTTTGATGTGATCTTAGCCTGTGAACCAGAAGCTTCAGGTTTTGACTGATCAGCAGTTACAGCATTTGTACCTTCAGGCACAAAGGTGGATTTCAATCCATCCTTGATACAATCACAGTAGCTCTTGAGACTGTATTCTTTGGATTTCTCCTCAGAATATCCAATCCCTTTGCCTTTGTTCTTGTATGTGCTGTAGATCATAGAAGCAACTTTGCTTCTGTCTATTCCAGCCATAATAAAATCATCCAAGGCAATCTCATGTTTATTGCCTGAACCTTTATCACATTTTTCTTGTAGCTTCTGACAAAGAATCTTGAGTCTATCTTCATATGTTGTTGATATGAGGTTAAACCCTTTGAGTTCTTCTTCAGAAGCTTTCAGTTCCACTAGAGTTGTCTTTTGTTGTTTCATCAAATCAACATATTTTTCTTTTAAATCTGTCAACTCATTGGTTCTGTGTTCAAACAGTGATAAAAGTTCTTTTAGAGAATCAACAAGTTCTTGTCTAGGAATTTTGGAATATACCTCATTTTCATCTTCTGAATCTGATTCAGCTTCTGATACTGCTTCTGATGATACTGTTGCCACTAACCCCATGGCTGCCTTAGCATCATCATCAGCTTCTTCTTTATCAGAACCAGATTCACTATCCAAATCTTCCCAGGTCGCCATCAAGCTCTTTTTGATTTGCTTTCTGAATTTACTGGAGCTGAAGCTTCATTTCTTGGATTTGCCTTTATACTTCTCCTTCTGAAGATCAGGGCAATCAGCAATGAAATGACCAGGCTTCTTACAATTGAAGCATCCCTTCTGATCTTCTTTCTTGGAGTTCTTGTAGCTACCTCTCTTGCTCAAAAATTTCTTCTGCTTCCTTGCCAGATACTCAAGCTTGTTGGACAGCATAGCCATCTTTACAGATTGATCTTCATCAGAATCTCCATCAGGTGATTCTTCTTCAGATTCACTGGCTTTGTAGGCTTTGGAAGATTTTGAAGTCTTTCCTTTAGATGGTAAAGCAATGGATTTACTCTTCTTAGAGGTTTCATGCTCATTTAAACTCATTTCATGCACTTTGAGTGAGCTAACAAGATCTTCAACACTTAACGTATTTAGATCCTTAGCTTCCTCAATAGCAGTTACTTTGGGTCTCCATCTTGAAGGCAAGCTTCTCAAAATCTTACTAACATGATCAGAAGCAACATAGCTTTTCTTCAGTATTTGCAATCCAGAAACTAAAGTTTGAAATCTTGAGTACATTTCTTCTATACTCTCATCATCCTTCATTCTGAAAAGTTCATACTGATGAACTAGCATCAAAGCTTTAGCCTCTTTCACCATCTTGCTGCCTTCAAAGTTTGCACATAGAGAAGCAAACATAGCCTTCGCAGTAGATTTGTCACTCATCTTCATGTATTCGGTGCGAGGTATAGAAGCCACAATGATTCCTCTTATCTTGTGGTGTTTCCTATAAAGCTTCTTCTGAGCAGGAGTATGTATTCTTCTGTCTATAGCAGCTCCTTCTTCATCTAAATCCAGATCATCAACTCCATCTTCCAGTATGTCCCATAGCTCTTCATCCAATCCCATGATAAGTTGTACATATTTGTTTTCCACCATGAAAACTCTTCTGGATCTCCATTAAACTTTGGAGCTTTTCCAGAGTCTGTTTTCTTGTCAGCAGTATCATAGTCATGCTTGACACTTGTGTATTTTGTAGTAACTGATTCCTCATCTCCAGACATGTTTTTCTAATAGATCTTGAACTGTAACACGGTTAAGTGCTGTGATAACAGAGCAAGCTCTGATACCAATTGAAGGTGAAAAACACAAGAAGGGGGGGGGGGGGGGTTGAATTGTGTTTTCTTTTTCTCTTAAAAAAAAATACTTCTTCTGATAAAACTTCAGAAGCAGTTTGAGTGCTTCTGATGAAATGATCAGAGTCAGATTGCAGCGGAAAAGAACAGAGCAGAGAAAAGAAAGACAAAGACACAAGCAGTTATCCTGGTTCCTTCCACAACACGGAAGTAGTCCAGTCCCCCTTGCACTTCCAAGGAGATTTCACTATAATCACAAAGATTACAACTGCTCAATACTTTCTAAGTATGAGACTTCACAAAAATTCTCAAGCACACACGCAAGAGTCTTCCAATGCTCAAGCGCTAAGCAAGAGACTTCTAATGCTCAAGCACGCAGGCAAGAGACTTCTGATCAAACAAAAATACAGAGAATTGAGTTTGAGTTGAACACTTGATATACAATCAGTGGTGTTCACAATACAATACAATAAAGACTCTAGACTTTGAATTTCTAAGATGTATCAAATCAGTGCAGAAATTCAGTGTGCTTTGTAGAATCAAATTGACAGAGTTTTGGCGATTTTTAACTTATGTATGTCTATTATTTATCTTCAAGTCTTCACTCCTTTATATAGAGGTGTGAAAGAGACGTTGAGATAATCAACACGTCTAAAGAGTCGTTTGAAATCCTTTGATTATCCACCAGTAATCCTTTGCCTGATTTGGGTGTAGTCCTTTGAAGAATAAGCTTCAAATTCATTCCCATCTTGAACGTACAACTTCTGCAGGCATGGCTGTTGTCTTGTCTTGTAGCGTAGACAGAAAACAGAGTAGTGGAGGTAGTGGTTGTACACTTGTACTTTGTCAACTCTATTAACGAGAGACAAGTGCTCAGTGCTATCCATATATCCGTTGATACCTCCCTTTCAATTCTTCGTTCTTCTTGGATAAGACTGAATTGAGAATCAGCTACTTTGAATCTTCAGTTTGATTAAAGGATCAAACGTAGCTTCTGGTGAAGATATTGCTTCTGATGAAAACTTTTGCTTCTGATGACCTTCTGCTTCTGATGACGTCATCACTTCAGAAGCACTTCAGCTTCAGGAGCAGTTTTCTTCAGATGCTCAGAATTTCTTTTTCTTTCCATTGTTCTTCCAAGACCTATTGAAATAACTTGAGTAGCCTTTGGTCCTGTACACTTGAACAATTATTAGTAATAACCAATTGACAATTTTTAATACCTTGTTATCATCAAAACTTAATAAGGTTCATTGTGAAACACATTTTGTTCCAACATAATCATCCAATATAACCATTACAACTTCATATCAACATCTTTCACAACATAGCATCATTAATAATAACAACTTGAATGGTATAACAACATTATTTTCTATATCATACATTTTCCACATAAATATATGTAACTCAAATTATTCAACAAGAACATTCACATAATATATGTATTTCAAATTATCCAACAAAGATATTCACGTCAAACCAAATTAGATCCATCACAACATAGGTTAAATACTGTTAAACACCCTAGTTGAACTCATAGTACTTCTAGTTTTGAGGTTTGGAATTATTCCTTAAGTTTTGGATTAACTTAGAAACGGTTTTGCTGAATTTTCATAAGATTTCACTAAGACCTCCTTGGAGTATTTGCATCATATCACAAGAACCAAAAATCATTGTCACGTCAAACCAAAGCCACTGGAAAGCTAACTCAATTATCTACAACTTTCATGTTTACACCAAAGGCCAATTCAAAACAGAAACGTGTGAAAAAGACGTAAGAACATGAAACAGGACGTGCTGTCAGAGAGCAACTTTGGAAAAACCCACTTTTCACCCCAAAATCCCAATTTTAACTTCCCTATGCCCAAATTTGATCCAAAAACTTGTCTAACCATTTCTATACATGTAAAGGCACTCAAAACCAAATAAAACATTGCACTAATAATATCCCATGATCTGAACACCACTTCTACACAAATTCAACGGATTTTCTACTCTATTAACAACCAATTACAACTTCAAAACCTAATTCCCAAATTCCCATAACTACAACCTACAACTTGCTAAACTCAATTTCAGAATTATACAACTTAGAATTAGAGAAAGTAGTCCCACCCTTACCTTAAATTAGATGATCGGACTCTACAAGATTGCTCCTCTTCTCACAAGATTCTTCTCTCTTCTCTGACTTCTCTCTTCTCTTGGTTTTCTCCCTTTTTCTCCAAAAACAGGTTTCACGTAATCCTTGTTTTCTAATTCTAACTCTCCCCTTTTATATAAATCCTTAACCTACTTATTTTCTATTATTTCCAAATCTGCCCTCCATGTCTCAATATTCTATTCTAATATATATTTAAAATATTTCTATAAGAAATAACAAATATATCTCTACAACAAATATATTTTTATAAAATATATATTTCTACACCATATAACATATATATTTCTACACCAAATAACAAATATATTTCTACACCAGATAACATATATATTTCGACACCAAATAACATATATATTTCTACACCAAATAACATAATATTTCCACACCAAATAACATATATATTTCTACACCAAATAACATATATATTTCTACACCAAATAACATAATATTTCCACTTATTCCACTAAACTCTTCTAATTTCCAAAACAGCCCCCACAACTTAATCTTATTTTATTTTCAAATCTTATTATATTAAATAATAAAATAAGCCACTTAATAAATCAACAACACATTACAAAAATCATATAAATCACATAAGTCATGAAGAAATGGGGTGACTACAGATAAAAAAATTGACCCAAAACTGCCCCCTTCATGAAGAAGCTAGAAGAGAAAACCTAGAGAGAAAAAATTGGGGCCTTCTTATGTATCTTCTACTGTTAATTGTCATTTCGGCAACACAAAATAACACAATATAATGATTTGAATAAAACAAATTATAAAAGTAAATTTAATAATCAATATTGTACCAAAAATAAAATTAATAATCAACGCATTGAAGATCCATTTATCTTAATCAAAGGCAAAACATGTGTGATAAAATACAATTTTATATAATCTCAAACAACTCAATTAAACTCAAAACCCAAATAAAAATGGAAGTATCATTGGAATTCATATCAAAGTTGAAAGTCACCAATGTGACATTATAAGTTTGAAACGGTTGCAATCAAGTCACGATAGCAGTGAGAAAGAAACGAAAATGAACAATCAAATCAAGAAGAAAAATCAAGACACGATACCTGACGTGATTATGGAAACAACATCGATTCTCACAATGTCTGGAATCAAAAGGACCACAACGACTCTCACGATAATTGGAAACGATGGCAATTCTCGAACGAGAGAATTGAACAATCAAGATGGGAAGAAGAATGAAGAATAAATTGCATGTTATGTGTGTTCTAGGTTTTGGAATAGAACAAAATTTATGAACGTATGTAGGGTGTGTTTGGTAAAAATAAGCTTTAAGCTAGCTGAAAGCTGAAAAACAAGCTTATAGCTGATGTCTTATAACTGATTGCTTATAGCTGAAAAGAAGGTTTATTAAAATTTAAGTGTTTGGTAAAATTAGTTGTTGAAGTTGCTGATAAGTATAAAATGACATAAAAGGACATGTTTATATATATATATATATATATATATATATATATATATATATATATATATATATATATATATACATTTTTTCTAATGTATTTATTTTTTAATATTTTAATTTATGGTTAACTATGTTTTGGATCTCTATAAATATTCAAACTTTTGGTTTTAGCCTCTAATAAAATTTCACTGACAATTTTGATCTATGTTTTTTTTTTTTTTTTTGTACAAAAGAGGGCAAAAGCTCACTGATCTCTACTTTTAAGAATCCCAAAAATAAGAGGAAGGTGAAAAAAATGCAATCAAGAATATATAAAATTTTACAACGTACCGTAGGCTAGTTATAGTTAAATATAAAGCATTTCTTTCAAGAAATATATATAAAACGTTCATTAAAAAATAAAATAAAGCATGACAGTTTTTTCTAAGGTGAAAACGTGGCAGTTGTTTTATTAAAAAATAAGCTATGAACTTGGCCGTTATTTTTTAAGCCATGAGCAAGTTGTTTTATTAAAAAATAATTAAATTAAATTAATAGGGTTAAAATTGGAAGAAAATATAAAAAACTACCAGCTATAAACTCAAAAGATACTTGAATTAGTTTCTCAAAAAACACTATAAGCTAGTGAAAAAAACTTTTCACCAAACACATCTTATTATAACAAAACAAGCTTATAAGTCAGTCCAACAAGCTATAAGCTAGTTTATTCGTGTTACCAAACACAACCATGATGTGTTGAATTTGATGTGAAATTTTAATTGTTACAAGCCATATAGTGTAAATTAATTAAGATTGTATACCTAAATATAATTAATTAAAAATTAAAAGTTACCCTATTAAAATTGATTTTTTTTTTATAGAAAAATTGACTCATTTATTTGACATTTAATGTTACATTTGTATATTATATTTTGATTGGTTAATATCTTAAAAGGGTAAATACCCCCTAAACAAGAGAGCGTAATCTAGGCCTCACTATGATGGTTTAGATATATGCTTAGCGGTTGAAGACTACAACATTAGAAAATAATTTATCTGAATGTATTGCATTAATACATGGAATAAAATCAAATAATATCCATAAAGGATAATAATCCAGTGTTCCATGCTCGAACCCAACACCTTTAAATCGATTATCATTTCATCTGTGAAAAAGTTTCCGCTTGTCATGTCCAACTTTAATACCTGCCTACAACTCAACAAATTGCAGATGTATTCACCAAAGCGTTGGCCAAAGATTCTTTTGCCACTTTTCGATACAAGCTTGGCGTTCATCCATACTCTCTTCCAACGTTGAAGGGGGTGTAAAGAATCAAGAAGATTCATCAAGTAATGATTCAAATCAAGACAAGTCAAACAAACCATTAAAAAATAATTTAACTTTTTTTTTTTTTGTAATAATAATAATAATAATAATAAATAATTTATCTGAATGCATTGCCTTAATACATGGAATAAAATCAAATAATATTCATAAAGGAAAATAAAGATTCGTTTCCTTAACTATGTATTACCGTTGGTTTGGTCAAAACCAAGGAATCCTCATTAAGAGTCTTAATGTGATTCCCATGATTGGACATAGGACCGTTAGGCTTTTTATTATAAAGGATCAGTTGTAATTGTATAAGAAGATAACACAGAACAGTACACAAAGGGGTGAAGCACGTTCATAGCTACATTAATTTTGATATTGGTCTAATTTTTTAATTTCATTACTCACTCACAATATTATCTTTCACTGCTATCCCTAATCCTTTTAGAACTTATTACTTTCACGTTTTGTTGTTCTTTCTATTCCACCAAATGTAGACAAAAAGCTGCCATGAGAGAGCCCTTGGTATGTGTAACTACACACAAGTATGCCTTAGATCTAATTCCACTTTCCTCAAATTTTTTTTTTTTTGCATATATTCATTTTAATATGTAATCTGTGTTCTTCTAATTTCTGCTAAAATTGTGGCAGCTTCCTTGAAGAGATCGGATGCTATTCTTTGATAATGATTTCAATTTCTTGTGGTCCTCTACAAACCCCTCCTTTGTACTTTAATCATGACATTGTTATATTTTTTCATCTTAACATCGAGTGTAATTTCTTTGATTAAAAAAGTGAGAAATTCCGACAAAATGGGTTGTTCAAAAGGACAGATCCAAAAAAATGGTACAAAAAAATCTACTTATGATTTTCTTTTTTGTTTTTGGTTAAATCATCTTATTCTACATTGAAAATATTTTCATATTTATTGATGTTGATCATGTGTGTAGATATTCAAGGCATCTGCTATATAAGAGAAAACCTAGATACACATTGGGTTCAAGCCCAATCAATTCAAGCAGGCGAATCAGGTACAAAATCTTAGTACAAATTAATTTTGTTTTCCAATGGGATGATTCAATATATCGTAACATAAACGTCTTGATTTATTCTTGAGATATTGCTATCTCTTTCTTTGTGTTAAATGGACGTTTAAAGAATGTGATATCTAGAAATTGATGCATTTGTCCATCATGCAACAAGATAAAAGATTGTGTGAATGCTTTATTATGCAACAATATATCGTAACATAAACTAACTTGAGAATTATAAATACGATTCATTGAAGTATTAAATGGTTTTGTTGAATGCTTTATTATGTTTCTTGCATTCAGGATGTGTAATATTTTAAATATATTTCATGGAAGTATCAAATGATTTTGTCGAATTCTTCTTGAAATTTAAATTTGGTTATTTTTTTTAAGTTTTTTTTAACTGCTAACACTTTATTCAAAACACATCCCAATCTACTCAAGATGAGCAGGAAAGGGACATTCTCACCTTTGTTGATTCTACTAATGAAATGTGCTATGTTGCTACGTTTATTTGGGCAGATGATCAGCGATTGTGAAGGATCAAAAGCATAAAGAAGTGTCATCATGTTATTATTCCCCTCATCATTTTCCCGATTCTTTACGTAGTCCACATCTCCAACATATTCTGCTATTATTGTCAAAGCTTCTATGGGTTCATCAGCTTCTACGGTAAACCTGCAAAAGAAGAAATTTAATGTCAGGATTAGAGTGCAAAACGGGAAAAAGGTGATACCAGTTTTTGTTGCATAATCACTTACCCTTCCAGCGGATCATAAACAACCATGAGGGGTGGACATTCTCCTCTTTCCATCATACGTGTGCACAAGTTTTGAGACTCGGTGCCTTCTTTTGATAATACCTGAGAAAAAGATATAGAGACAGACATCAAATCTAAATGCATATAACAACAATGGTTATAAACATCTGTTCTCTGATAATCTGATTAAGTATTGTGCATAAAACAACCAAGTTGATCTAAATCATTTTATACAACGTGCTGCCAAAAGTACATTCTCACTTTTGTGGGTTATCTGGGCAAACAGAAATTGAGGAAGGCAGTGAAGAGATGGTGATAGGCACTGATGTTAATACACTGGAAATGAAATCATCATCGGTTAAAATGTCAACTCAATGCGAATAATCTCCTACAAATTTTCGACACAATAGCTTTAAAAGAAGTTTCAATGAATGTCAAAAAAGTCACATGTCCAATATTGGCGGCTACTCTCTTGATCGTTGTCGTGAGTTTTTACCCGCTGGAGCCGAAGGTACCACCATTTTTTTTTAATGTGCTGCTTGTGAATGTCAAAGAACTTCCATTGTATTGTACCTGCAACTACACTTGTCAGAACTTCATCTATGGGATCCACATTTCAATGGAGGATCTTGAAGAAAATGTTCGTGTTAGACATATTGAGCCTATCAATGGTGATGGTGCTAGAGAATGGTCGTCGAAATCGAAGAAGAGGTTTTGGACAAAGTTTACCATGAGCAAAGGAAGAAGATGTTGGATTTTGCAATGACATTAGGTTGAAAGATTAAAAAGATTGATGAGAATGTTGAGGAGTTTTGTAACGAGATAGCGGTGAAGCGTTGTGTTTTAAGGTTTGGATGTATAACAATAAGCATACCCATGGAAAAAAGTAGATGATGATGATGATGATGATATGTATGTTTATGAGTTCTTGTAATATTTGTAATCTAATAAATTTTTCTACGTTTAAAATCAATATTTATGTTATCAAAAAACTATGCTTAATTCTATTTCACCAAAAACATGCATGCTTAATTCTGAAATGTTTTGTTGGAAGAAGGATAGTTTCTTCATAGCATCAATTTTTTCTTGCTCTTGCATTTTTTGAATTTTAATTTCTTTTTATTATATGTCTAAGTTTGTTTTTGGCTCTTTTATTTCTTGATAATAACTATAAAGTGCAAATATTTCTTGATAATAGCTTTTCCAACTAAAATGGCTAGTAAGAATATATAACTTCAGCTCAAAATTTCCACAGATAAGAAATATTAAAGCCGTGCATGCTTATCAGTCACAATTTTCTACTGAATTTTCATTAGATATGTATTGTTTATCAGTTGATATCTATTGTTTTCACTAGCTTGACTGAACCACTAATTCTTGAAACCAGTGACCAGTTTTCACAAGTTTTATGATTCACACCTAATTTCATCCCGGGGAGGAAACAATCGGTTGGATGATCAAAACTTTGCCGCTAAACAGTCTTCATCTGAATATCTTGTAACACAACATTACCATTATCCAACATGGTGGAAGCAATAGTACTATTGTTAAAATATGTAGGTGAAGCATACAAGATTATTGGTTTTCCAAATTCAGATTCAATTTTGAGTAAACAAGAGTGGTCTAGTAATAAAAACTACAGAATATGGGAAGATTAATCTGCAATTAAGTTTTGGATTATTAACAATTCTAATTGCAAGTGGGAATATCATGACAACCTGTCATTAAAAGAGCTTTGTTATTGATTTTTCTAATCAAAACAATACCGCATTGCTTTTCTCCGTATTTCATTATATATAGTTTATTCAGGTTATCTTATCATCCATTTCCAGAACAACTCTTTGACCCTTTGAAGACTCGTGCTTCTATTCTAGAACAAGTTATTAAGGAATAAAGAACAACGCAGTTTGGTATTGTTTTGATTAGAAAAATGAATGACAAAGCTTCTTTAATGATAGATTGTCATCCCATTCCCACATGCAATCACCATATTAAATAATCCAAAAATTCAATGCAGCTTAATCTTCCCACATTTCAAGCATTGATTCTGTGACTTAAATATGGGTTGTAGTTCAAAGGGGAAACCTTGTGTTGGTGGACAAGTATTTCTAGGGGTGGGCATGGTTCGGTTAACCTAAAAAACCGAACCGAACCGAAATTTTGAAATGATTCGGGAAAACTGAACCGAACCGTTTCAGGTATGGAGCTAACCGAACTGAACCAAAGTTATGGTTCGGTTAACCATTTTCTTACCTATGAACCAAACCGAACCGAACCAAAACCAATATTTTGAACCGAAATGTATTTTTTTAGAAAATAAGCTGTATTTCTATCCATGTTTACTAGTACTTAGAAAATGAATGTATAATTGTCTATCTACTGTCTTTGATGTTCCCTATATATTATTGAACCTTTTTGAAAGATTAAAATCTAATGATTCTTGGTTATGCATTAATTCGTTCAAATGTGGCATCCCCCAAAGGGCAAACTTTTTCTATAAATGTTCCTAGTATTTGCAAAAAGTTACAAAAATCACAGGCAACATAATTCAAATTCCATCTGGTGTTGTTGACTCTTTTACTTCTACTGTTATCGACGCTCAACTTTAAGTGGTCGAACATGTAGGTGTTAAATATTCCAAGCGAAAAAACACGCCAGAATCATTTCAAATGATCAACAATTCAAGAAAATCCTCGAAGAACTGCAAGGTCGATTTTCTCACCAGAATGTCGTCACAACACAAGAGGAGGGAAAAGCAAATCAAACACAATATTGGATCATCTCAAGTTCTCAACAAGTTATTTCCCTCTCACAATTTTTATATTTATTTTGATTCACCTGTTGCATATCATTGAGGAAATTACTTGCATGTTTAAATCCTACAATATCATTATTTCCTTTAAACATAACAAAACCAGTCATATGTCAAATACAATCAATGTCTTCCCAACAGCTCAATGTTGTAGAAGACAAAACGGATAAAGCATATCAGTGCTATCACATCATGCATTGGCACACACACAACGTAAAAGTTTTTTCAGTAAATTTAATAATTTCTTCCCTGCACCTAACTATATTGATTGTACATGTGAATGAGAGTTTTCATGTGTGTAATCCACACCAACTTCTTCGCAGTACGTTTCTTCATCAAAAACTCTTGTTCCACCATAGTATGCTGGTTTCTTAGGCAAAACATCCACTTTAATTTTGTTAGTTAACATTGATATAACATTGGACATTGTCGGACGATCATCTGCATTTTCTTCTACGCATAATAAACCAATATGAACACATCTTAGCACCTCATCCTCAGAAAACGACTCATTTAGTAATGGATCCACCAACTGAAGAACTACACCTTCTTTCCATAGCTCCCATGCCTACGACATCAATGATTATTTTTCATGTCAAAACTCAAACAACATGCATAAAATTCATAAAGAGAGTAGAGAGCGAAAGGATCACGTACATGTCCAACTAGATTAAGTGCTCTGTCTTCACAGTACATGCTATTGCATTTTTCACCACTAATAATTTCGAGGAGCAGGACTCCAAAGCTGTACACATCAGACTTTGTCGAAAAAACTCCTTCCATTGCATACTCTGGAGACATGTAACCACTGTATGAAAAAATAAACAATCATGATATTAGAAAACAGATTCAGTTTACACAATTCTCAATAAAATTCCAAGCAAAAAAATAACAGGAGAAACTCACTATGTCCCAACTATCCTGTTGGTATTTGCTTCGGTTTCTTGTTTTGTGAACATTCTTGCCACACCAAAATCAGAAATTTTTGGGTTCATATTATCATCTAGGAGAATATTACTAGCCTTCAAATCTCTGTGAATAATTCTGAGTCTTGAGTATTTGTGAAGATATAGTAATCCTTGAGCAATTCCTTCTATTATGTTAAAGCGTTTGTTCCAGTTTAGCAACTTTCTTCTAGTGGAGTCTTCTCAAGGAAAAAAGAAATAAAATGCAGTTAGAAAAAGTACTATAATAAATATTACTCTTCTAAATTTTGATTCACTTCTAATGAAACCATTTATATCCTCAGCTTGCTGAACCATACAAATGGAGAGTTGTTATATTTTTCTTCTGACACACACCAACTTTAATGAGACTGTTACAATTAATATATCTCACCAAATAAAAAGAAGTCCAAGCTTTTGTTGGGCATATACTCATAGATCAATATCCGCTCTTGTTCATGAATGCAATGACCGATTAGTTGAACAAGATTTGTATGCTGAAGCTTACAAATGAGTGTTAATTCATTTCTAAACTCCGTCATTCCTTGTCCAGAAGTTTTTGAAAGTTTCTTCACAGCTACTTCTTGCCCTGAAGGTAGAATTCCCTGAATTAAATATAAAATATCATTAATAAAATGGATGAATGCATAATCTAAACTATTTCAGGAGCCACCATCTCAGCAAAACTAAAAAAGGGTCACCTTGAAAACAGGTCCAAAGCCACCTTGTCCTAACTTGTTTTCAGAAGAAAAGCCATTGGTAGCCACAATTATTGATGAATAGCTAAACACTTTTAAGTCATCACCGTTGCTTAAATCTCCTTCTAGATCGTCCCCATTACAGTATGCTCTATAAGCTTCCAGATCTTGAATCTCATTCTGTATTGTTATTCTCTCCCCCTCTGTTTATATAAAGGTGAAAAAATGAAATATTAAGGGATTGTTATAATTAGGTACTAAATATAATATTTGATAAAACTTAAATACCTCGAAGCACTTGTTTTCCTTTCATTAAAGCTCTGAGCAGAATGGAAAGACCAATAATTAGCAGAAGAGTCCCCATTCCAGCGCAAATCCATATCCAGTTGTTGGTTACTAAAACAAGGAAATGATTTGAGTTATATATTTCAATGGATTACTTGTTTTGTTCTTATTACTACAAAAATGCAAAATGTTCTTGTGATCAGTCATGGGAAATATAATAATTACAATACAGTAGTAAAGAGTTATACATACCTTTGTGATCGGTGTTCTTAACCAGAATGTAAAATAACTCATAACCACTGCTTGCAATGTTAAGACCTTCAGTTGATACCAAGAAGACACAACCAGTTCCATTTCCATAGTAGTTATTGAATCCAAAACAGCTGCAGTTACCCCAGCACATTTCTTGGCAATCACTTATGCCTAAACTAGCATTTTTTATATTGTATACTATATTGTCATTACTGTAAACGGGCTTGTTCTCAAACTTATCACCAGGATTCCTGCAAGCAGGTATCTTGGCTTCACCCCATTTTTGGCACCCTCCGTTAGTGTTATACCCATTACACATATCAGCCCTTGCTATGTCACCAGACGCACCTCCTTCTCTGTTTATAAGTTGCCCAGTCTGTAATAGAGTCCATTTGGTAAGACCGTTTTCATTTTGAGTTGTGTATGTGAAGTACTCATCAGACACAACTTTGACCTTGAAATCTTCTCCAGGTATATTCTCAAATCTATTGTTTTTCATCAGTTTTCCACTTGTCCAATAAACTTTTTCTCTACGCTTGATAACCAATTCTTTTCTCGTGGCCTCCCATTCAAGACTGAATGGACCAGGAGCCAGAATTGAATCACTAATGCTTGAAACCAGCGACCAGTTTTCACCAGTTTTACGATTCACACCTAATTTCATACCAGGGAGTAAACTGTCGGTTGGATGATCAAAACTTTGCCACAACACAATGTTCTTCTGAATATCTTTCAACACAAAGTTACCTGTATCCAACAACGTGGCAACGATATAATTTCTATTGTTAAAAGGTGGAGGTGAAGCATACAAGATTATTGGTTTACCAATTTTGGATTCTATTTTTAGCACACCAGAGTAGTTTAGTGATAGACTTGCTGAATTAATGTCAACAGGTTGGTTTCTGTTAGAAATCCACACTAACCAATCATCTTTCCCTTTGCCAAATATGCTGAGATAAGTGAGGTTTTCAGGATCCGTATTTTGGTTAAAACTCATGCAATATTTACCTTGTTTAGAACACAACGTAGATGTGGCACTGACATTCAGTATATCTCCTGGCTTCATACTATCAGTATTTTCTGCTTTGACATAGATAGAAGTAGTAGTAAACCACCACCACCACAAGCACAAGTATGTAAAGAAAAGCAAAACTCGAGGTTTTCCTTTTTCAGTGCAAACCATGTTTAAGTCACAGAATTAGTGCTTCAAATGTTTGAAGATTATTCTGAAATTAAGTTTTGGATTAGGGAAGATGGAGATGGCATGTGGGAATGAAATGACCAATCTGTCATTAAAGGAGCTTTAGCATTCATTTTTCTAATCAAAAGAAGACACTGCTTTATGCCATAATAATATTTATGTCTCATACTTTATATAGTTTATTCAAGTTATTATCCATGTGCAAAACAACTCATTGACCCTCTAATGACTCGTTATTTTATTCTACAACAAAGTGATTATATGAACAAAGAAATATTTGTTCTATTTTCTAAACAAAGAAATAGTATAAATCCATTAGTCAATTAATCTATAAAAGATTATGGGAACTCAAACAACGAAAAATAAGTCAAAGATCCCTTTATATCATATTATCAATCAATTCAATCCCTTGATATGTACTTAGTCAATCTAATGCGGCAAAAAATTAATATATATTGTAATGGACCAATTGTCGTAAGGGTCATGGAATGTTCCTATAGACCAATATGATTGGATGTTTAAGGGACAATAGGAAGAGTAGTGTTTGTTGGGTTAGGAGTTGAACCTTGGCCTTGGTTACACCCATAGCGTAACATTTTTGTCACAAATAACGATTTGATGTTTTTCTCGTTGTTATTCCTTGTGTATATATAAAGGTTACAAGGCTATACAAGTAATTACAGTAAAATTAAATATGATGTCTTAAGTTAATTTCATTTGTGGCCCACAAAAAAATGAAAAAAAAAATTATTTCAGTTTCACGTAAGGGAATTTGGTGAGTCAGATGGCCTAAGGGAGTATTTTGGGAAAAAATATATATTTTACAAGGACAAATTCAAACAAAAATTTTTACAAGGGGCAAAACCGGAAATAACATATATTACAGGGGTTAAAACACTATTAACCCTAAATATAATAAGGAGAACAAGTCAACTTCTTGTTCACATCCCCCCTCAAATTGATGCGGCTGGTCAATGAGCGTCAATTTGCCAACAAGAAACTGATGACATGGACGTGGAACAACCTTGGTAAGAATATGTCCAATTTGCAGCTAAATCCGACACGAGGAAGAGATATTAGTCGTTCATCATGGGCGTCACAGATTGAATAAGAATCAACTTCGTTATGCTTGGTGCGTTCATGAAAAATTGGATTTGCATCGATATTGATGGCACCTGTATTGTCAGCATAAAGTGAGGATGACTTTGTTTGAAGAAATCCAAGTTCAGCCAAAAGGCCATGAAGCCAAATTCTTTTTGAACTAGCAACAAACATGGCATGAAACATTCTTACTTTTCCATGAGATCAACGAAGCGCCAAGAAACATGCACCAACAAGTGACAAAGCGTCGAGCATCAGGGCATCCGGCCCAATCGACATCATTATAAGCACTCAACTTAGGAGAACTTCCAATGAAAATGAATTGGCCACGATGAGAGCTTCCCTTCAGGAAACGAACTATACAGAGAATTGTTGCGAGGTGAAGATGACCAAGAGAATGCATGAATGGACTTACTTGTTAAACAACAAAAGTAATGTTAGGGCGAGTAATATTCAAATAATTAAGACTACCCATAATTTGTCGATACAATAAAGGATCGGGCAAGAGATTGAAGGTGAGAAAAACACAAGAGAGGGGGGGGGGGGGGTTGAATTGTGTTAGCTTATTCTTCGTTTTCTCCTAAGCTGAAAACACTGATCAGAAGCAAATAGAGTTATGCTTCTGAAGTGATTTCCAGAACTAAATAGCAGCGGATAAAACAGAGAGAGAGAGAGAGAGAGAAATAAGAAAGACACAAAGCAATTATACAACTTCCTTCCACAAACTGAAGTAGTCCTGTCCCCCTTGCACTTCCAAGGAGAGTTCACTAAAATGTAATATCTGATTACAACTGCTCACTGCTAAAACTAGCAAGAGACCTCAAATGCTCAAGCACAACTGCAAGAGACTTCCCTTCCTATGCTACTGAACACAATCAAGAGACTTCTAATGCTCAAGCACAACTGCAGGAAACTTCTAAATTCAAACAGAATTACAAAGAAAAATGTTTGAGGTTGAATGTAACGCCCACTTTGATTTATTTAATTATTTTGTGAGTTTAGAGTCTATTAAGATGATTTATATGATGTATGTGATTTATATGTGACTATGTGATGTGTGATATTTTATTTGAGAGGTCTTATTTTATTATTTAATAGAATAAGATTTGAAAATTAAATAAAATAAATATTGAGATGAGGGGCTGTTTTGTGAATTTAAAGAGTTTTGTGGAAAAAAGAGGAATAAGATAGAATAGATAGAGGAGATATAAATAGGTGAGAACTAGGTTTAGAAAAGTTTTCACGTACAATCACTTTTGGGAGAAAAGGGAGAACAAGAAGAGAGAAGAACCAAGAAGAGGTTGTCCATCGATTTCTTAAGGTAACGGTGGGACTAGCATTCAATTCTATTAAGTTTATGATTCTGATAGTTGTATTTAACAGGTTGTAGGATTAGTTTTTGAGAATTTGAAAATTAGGTTAAAGTGAGAAATTGATGATTAATTGATGAAAAATTGTTAGATTGATGTAGAAACTGTGTATAGACCTTAGACAATCCATAGGTTGATATCTGGAATCAATGTTAAGCTTAAAACCATCCCTTTAGGTGGATTTTCGTAAAAATCTGCATTCTGCCCGAGCCTGTATTCATCGCTCGCCTCGCGAGGGATGATCCTCGCCCTTGCGAGGGATGAAGTTCATCGCTCGCCTCGCGAGAAACTTTCCTTCGCCTCATGAGTTGCATGTTGTAGCTCGCCATAGCGAGCAGATCACTCGCCATAGCGAGTTTGACCAGAGAGGAAACCTGATTTTGTGATTTAACTTCTTAAGTCGAACATTAGATGATTTTGAGTTCCTGAATATGTATTATAATGATTAGGGAAGTTTTTAGACTGAGATTGAACACAGGGAAGTTAAGAATGGGATTTTTGGGTGAAATATGTCAAGTTCCCGAGAGCACCCAATTTTAGTTGGCCAAGGCGAACAGCTTACTCGCCAAGGCGAGTAGCCTTTTTTCTGAACTCGCCATAGCGAGTAGAATGGCTCGCCTCGCGAGCTGCACAATTTCAGTCAGGCTTGTTTAGGGTTTTGCGATCTTTGTCGCACGAGATGTTACGAGTTGATCCTTGGTGTAGGAATGGAGGTTATATGTAATATTAATGATGATTTGTGAAGCTGTTATAATATGATTTAATGTTGATACTAATGTAATATATTTGTATATGCATTATCTGAATTATTTAAGATGTTTAAGTTGTTGTTGATTAGCACTTGATATTATTATATCTGGATATGTTTTATATACTGCCTATGTTGCTGTTTGTTTATTAACTAAGCTGCATGAGTCGGTTTAAGATGAAAGATGTTGTTTCCAAATTATTGGATTTATATAAGAGGTCGATGTTTGTAAGATGTAAGTTGTTGAGTCCATGCATACTCATTCATGTTGGGGGCTTGATGTCCTAGAGCCTTTGCTCAACACATTGGGGGCTTGATGCCCTGGAGCTTTAGCTCAATTAAGTTGAGGGCTTGATGCCCAGGATGTATATTAATACTTAAACACTTTGAGGGCTTGATGCCCTGGATTGGTACCACATGCATGATTAAGAAGTTAAATTGCATAGTCGAGTCAAGGTTGCATTTGTCGAGTCAAGTTGTTAAGTTGTGTTCTATACATGAGTTGTTAATGAAATCTTATATGATTATATTATTATCTATGATGAAATTATGATGTTGTTATGTTGTTAAATATAATTGATGAATTATATGCTTAATATTATTGTTTTGTGAAATCTCATCCCTTCTGCTTGGAAATGTTGCTCTTCGTATAAGTAACTTGCAGATGATCGAGAATAGGTTGCTGTAGTTGCTGTCGTGAGTGGTTTCCTTCTCACGCGTGTCATTAGGTCCTCTGATACGTAACGGGATGGGATTTTGTTGCATGCTTTTCTATTCCTTACGTATTGATTATGAATTTACATGACTATGTTTTAGATTGGATATTTTATGAGATGTTTTGATGAGGCCTTCGCGCCAAAGACTATTTTAGTTGTTGAAATGAATTCCGCTGCGAAGTTTTGAATATTATGTTGATTGAACTTTGAAGGAAAATTAGTTAATTATTCCATTTATGATTTTTAAGAAGTGTAGCATTCCGTTTATATGGATTACTCTGATTATTTAAATGAAATTTTTAAGTTGGGAAAACGGGGTGATACATTGAACACTTGATATACAATCAGTGGTGCTCACAATACAAATCAGATACAAACTTTTAAGATTCTAGAATTTCTACGATATGAAAGCTGTTAAGAAATTCTAAGTGAACTTTTGATGTAGAACAATTTTGACAGAGTTTAGGCGCATTCAAATTGTTGTTGAGTCTTGCCATTCCCTAAGTCTTCACTCCTTTATATAGAGGTGTGAAAGAGATGTTGTGAATTGCAAGCACATCAAAATAGAGTCGTTTGAAGCTTTGATCAATCACCAATGATCTTTTGCAAATATGTAGGAAAATTGTTGCAGGCAGAGTTGTTATCCTTGTCTTGTAGCAGAGACACAAACTGAGTAGTGGAGATAGTGGTTGTACATTTCGTACAATTGTACTTTGTCAACGCTCTTCAAAGAACAAGCATCCAATGCCTTCAAATCCTTTCAAATTAGTCGTTGCTTCACTCTTCTAGTCTTCTGCAATGCATAGACGAGATTAAATCCATTGAACAGCCTTTGAAGCTTTAATTCTTGCATCTCTTGATGAACTACAACTTCTGGTGATCTTCAGCTTCTGATGAACTTGCTTCTGATGATGTCATCACTTCAGGAGCACTTTGACTTCAGGAGCACTTCTCTTCAGACGCTTTAAGCTTCCTTTTTGTTGATCCCTTTGCTCTCTTTTGTTCTTCTAGAACCTAATAATGATTCCAAATTTTTGTCTATGGTCCTGTACACTTGAACAAATATTAGCATATCCAATTGACAATTTTAATACCTTGTTATCATCAAAACTCTCAAAGGGTAGTGTTAAACACATTTTGTTCCAACAGAGATCACCATTAACGCATTGGTATTTAACCTTATCCTCAAGAGGAGTGTCCACTGGATTAGCCGATAGAAATCAAATATGTGGCATACTTGTGTTCATGCAGGAAGATGCCCTTGGATGTAGAATGAAGCTTAAGACCAAGAATATAATGCAGGTTACCAAGATCTTTCATATGAAAAGAGAACTATAAATGTTCTTTAACTATCTGAATGGAAGTATTATCGGAACCAGTAATAAACATATAATCAACATACAAAAGAATCAGGACAATTCCTGAAAATGTGCTATGAATAAATAGAGATGAATTATACTGACTCTCTGATAAAAAGAGAACCCAAGTAGAATGGAGCGGAATTTTTCAAACTGTATAATGAGAGTTTGAGCTTTCATACACCCTTAGATGACGAGAATAGAACTTGAGGAGAGTAATATAAATATCTTTAGTCGGGTCGCCATGAAGAAAAAATAATCCTTGACATCCATTTGATGAAGAGACCACCCATTAAAAGCAACTATAGAGAGTATCGTGCGAACAATTGTCATTTTGACAACCAGTGCATATGTCTCATCATAATCAATTTCATATTTCTACTTGATTCCTAAGGCAACCAAACTAGCCTTGTAACAGGTGAGAGATCCATCATACTCCAATTTCACAGAATATACACCCATTTGCAGACAATGGGTTTGATATCAGGGCGACAAGAAACAATATTCCATGTAAAATTCTCTTGAAGAGCCTGAAGTTCCTCATTCATTGCTTTAGGCCAGCGAACATCTTTAACAACTTGCGAGTAATAAGTAGGAATGGATAAGCTAGAGAGTGTGGAAGTGAGAGAAGAATGTGAGGAATCATACATGTCTGGTGAAAATCTATCTGCTGCTCAAGATGTTCGACCAGAACATCTTGGTTTGACTGGTTCAGGATCAGGTGGCAGATATGTGTCTAGAGGGGCAGTGGGAACTTGTTTTATGCGTTGTCTGACATATACAAATTCTGCCTTGTAACATTCTATAGATTAAAGCATAATAGAAAAATTTGGAAGAATAGCAATATCATTTATGTCAAGAAAAATAAAATGAAACATGAATTGACTACCAAAAAATGTAACATTCTTCGAAACTGGGAAGCAATGATCAGAAACATCATAACACACAAAACCTTTATGAGAGTTACTATACTCAATAAATTTACACAGAACAGACCGTGCCCCAAACCTATGCCTTTCCACCTTAACTTGTCAATGATAAAAGGGTTAATGGTGCTTTACCCCCTGTTATATAGGTCATTTTTGGTTTTCCCCCCTGTAAAATAGTTTTTTTGATTTACCCCCTGTAAAATATTATTTTTTTGGAATACCCCCCTAATAGGTCATAAAAAAACGAAAAAATTCTGCAAAAAAAAAAAATAAAGTCGTTTTTTTATGACCTATTAGGGGGCTATTCCAAAAAAATAAAATTTTACACGGGGGTAAATCAAATTTGTTTTTTTACAGAGGATAAAATCAAAAATGACCTATATTACAGGGGGTAAAGCACCATTAACCCATGATAAAATGCTAATCCTTTTGTGTTTTCCAAAATTACGTCTATGATAACAGCAAAGTTATTTTTCAACTAGTTAAATTTTGGCAAAGTGGATAAAATGTTATTATGAGTAATGCATAACTATGAATCCAAAACAGAAATAGAAAGGAAAATTTAAAAAAAACTCCGTCTATAGAAGTTTTATATATCTTTGTGATGAATTTTCTTTACAAGAATGTATAATTTATTGCCACCAATTGCAATATAAAGATCTTCCATTGATTGAATTCAAAGAAGATGCAATTTCTCAAACAAATAGTTTGACGATCACTTATGCTATTGTTAGCATTTCCTATATTATTTACCATTACAGTATTGACATAACCCGATTTAAAAAAATAGTTTGGACAAAACAATTCACTTGCCCCATTCAAACCAATTTAAGAAGAGGTTATGATGCCATATGAGGAAATCAAATTGAGAGAAAAAGAGCAAAGAAAATTCCATACATTTAATGAATGATCTAATAGAAAGTTAATTACAAGATTCCTATATATACAAATGATGGAAATCTATATAACTTGGAGAACAAGTACCCGTAATAACTAACTTCTAACGAGCTTATTTAGGTATAACTAACACAAATCTATGAGACCTATGATGATTGGTACTAACCGAAAAAAAAAAAAAAAATCAAACCTAAATCTTGAGAGAAACACACTCCAAGATCACAAGCCAACGCTACCAAATATACCCAAGTTGATTTTATCTTAATAAAAAAAGTTGAAATTAATCAAGCATTATCTTACATTTATTCGGGTGTGAGTTCGCTCCTATGATAATTATTCGCATGCCTATGTACAACCAAGCACTAACATGTTCACCTATCAACTTTTTACGATAAAAACCATGAATTTGGAATTTTTTTATGCCTTTTTGAAAAATAAAATTCTATTTCATTAGGTAAAGACGAATAAAATAATGAATAAATGATTTAGAATAAGGGTAAAACTTGAAGAAATAAAGAGCTATACCAAAAAAAATTATCAAAGATGCACCAAGGCTTTGTTTCTTCTTTATACAAGTACATTTAAAACGGCGCATTTTTTTATTCGATAAATAATGATAAATTTATAAACAAAATAGTCGAAATAAAAAAGATTAAGTTTCTTGTTTACAAAAAAAAAATAATTAATGAGAAAATATATATTTTATAAAGCAAACAAATCAATAAAACTCAGAAAAGGCCTTAACCAAATTCAAGAAGCTACATATTGATTTAGGTTTTAGCCAAGGCATCAGCTACATGTTTCCTTCCTATGGATGTGAGTGAAAGTGAAAGACGTGCTTCTCTCATTAAAGCCTTAAAGTCGTTCCATCGTTCACTAAGACTCCAGGGAACTGCAGAATTCTCATTCATTGCCCTAACCATCATCAAAGAGTCACTCTCCAACCAAAAATCCTTCGAATTGAGAGATGCAGCCTTTTCCATAGCATACATTGTGCACAAAGTTTAGTCGCATAAGAAGAAGCATCGACAATATTATGATCAAAGCCTGCAAGAAATTAGTAAGAGTCATTGTCGCTGGAAACTACTTTAATGGAACCACAAGAGGGAGATGCAAAAGTTGAACCATCGATGTTAGCTTTCACCCATCCAGCCTGAGGAGAAAGCCTTCAGACTTCCGAAGTGGTAACTAATTTGCTGCCTCTAAGAGGAATGTGAAAAAGTAGAGCAATTTTAAAGTATGTAATAGAGGGCTTGCTAGCATCAGAAGCCAAAGAATAGCTGAACTTCACTTCAGCAATATTAATCATGATGGGGATATAATCAATCTTATACTGAAAGTTTCACTTATGTCTTTGAATTCGTATTCGCCAAATGATGTGCTTGATTGCATAAATCATTACTTGATGCGCAAGCTTACTCCACCTACCAGTGCATCCCTTTAATAAACTTCGCCAGCTTAATGATTTGTACATTGTACTGAGCCATTGAAAAATTTTAGAGACCTCATAACAAGTAAAGAACAAATGCTACGAAGTTCGTACTTGATATTTGCTTAGCAGCAGATAGTCACAATGCAACAACCCCTATTTATTAAGTTTTCACCAGTTGGGAGCCTGTTGTGTTCCAGTCTCCAAGTGACGAAAGTTTTCGTGGGAGGAGCAAATTTGTTCCAGATTAAATTTGCACCGAGTAAGCTTGGATCTTGACACAGCAAGAAAAACAAGCATTAAAACCAATTGCAAAAACAAGCATTAAAACCAAATCACTTGAGCCTATTCAAGAAAGCGATAGAAGTGAGACGATCCCTAAAACCAATGGTTTATGATTTTAATGAAATTGTGGTGTTCAACTAACTTGCAGGGTTATTCTGAACTCCTGATCCAAATGAACTTGAAATTTTGAAAATTTCACAATTATATATTTCCGTCGGTTTTAAATACAATCTAAATGTAAAAACTAATTGATCCAACTTTAAACCAAAATATTCAATATCGGAGGAAGTATCTACATATTATCAAACATACGATCTATCATGCCGTATGAAGCTGTATCATTGATTCGTAGGAATAAAATAATATAAATATATATGCAGATGTTTGTTACAAGTTTACTAAATTTCATTCCCGTGTATAAAATATTCTTGGGAATATAAAAAAAATTCCAAAGAAAAGGGTGGGAATAAAGTTGTCATGGAGATGAGAATGAATTCATATGTAATTACCTATTATAATCCCTATTTTTATGGTTCCTAAGAATATTATAATGCTAACCAAACATATTTTTTTCTAAATACCCTGAAATAAATTTCTCATCTTTATATTCCAAAGAATGTTATTCTTGAGAATAAATTTGATAAACTTGAAACAAACACACCATAAAATTCCCATGAATGTGGGAATAAAAACATTAATTATTATCCATTAATCTTGTTTTATCATTCATTTTTAGGAATACTTTAAATACGTCCAAACACATTTTTTCATTTAACCATGGAATAAAATTATCTTCCTTATATTCCTAACAAAATTATTGTGAGGATTATATTTTGTAAACTTGAAACAAATGTCTCGTTAACGAAATAATTTTTGGTCAGACTTTACTTACCTTTCGAACGAACTCTGGATTAGCAGATTCCCTTCTAATGAAAATTGGGAATTAGAGGGTTAACACATGCAATTACTTTTTTCCATCAAGCCTATGATTAAAAATCTGGGTTTTTGAAGTTCAAACCTCGACCCCCTACATATATAACACAATGTTCCCAAAAACTAAGTTGACCTCATGATTTTTTTTATCATTATGCAACCGAAAAAAAAAATTATCACTTTTTTCAAAGCTTAATAATTTCTTATCTCTTAATACACACTTCTTTCCGTTTTTTTCTTTTTGGTCAAAATTATTTCCGTTCGTTTTACTAATTGTTTTTTGAAGGAAAAAAATTATTTTCTTTTTTTTGAGAGAAAAAAAGATGACTTTTTTTTAGGGGCTGATATATACCGACTTTGTTATTTTCAGACTTATAATAATTTTTTTCCAATAAGCCCTTGGAGATTTATCGTTGAAAGAAATAGGCAGATCGAGATACTCCATCCCTAAATACAAAAAGGTAGAATGAAATTATAAATATTATCCGTTAATAGAAAATAATTTCTTTAAAAGTAATAAAAAAAATAAAAAAATTGTCAAGTAGCCTAGATGCTAGCCCCTGCATATAATATGCAATATCCTACCAACTGAGCTAAGCTTACGGAAATATCAAATTTATTATTTGTTAGTATGAATAAATAACTCTAAAACGCTTGACCAAAAAAAAAAACAACTTTGAAACGATATCTTCTTCTGTCTAAAAAACTTTAAAACATCATATAAAAAGGAGCAAAATATTTGTTTATATTCTTTTGTACTGTCAAGATCAAAACCGAAACCATAATCAACCAATATCACTTGAAGCAAGTTATAGATCTATAATGATAAAACATATGATATGAGTGACACAACTGGTTAGTAATTCATGAAAAAAAAAATTAATATAAATGAGAAATTCATAATAATAACAATCATAATATTCTACCCATAAAAGTTCATATATTTTTATTTCCCTGCAATTTTTTGAAACTCAATAGAACAGACTTTATTCATGTTGCTCCAACAAAGAGAAAAAGAGCCAACAAGGTTTTAGGACAAGAGAAATTAAAATAAACATAGTTTGCATGATATATTTATATAAAAATTCTAAAGCATTGGTTGTTTTCCTTTCTTTCTTGCGACTTTGTTTTTTGTTCCAACCACCGGTTTCTCTGCAAGAAGTAACATAGATTCAGTTGTTTCTAAATCACTAAGACGTGATTTCACCATTTCCTTAAATTTCCCATATGAATCTTTCAATTCCTCAAGTTGAGTGAGTTCAGTTGCTTTGTATTCTTCAAGGATCTCATCATGTGCCCTAGCTTCATTTTCAGCCTCCTTTAGTTCAGCTAGCACGTCGTCAAGTTGTTGATTCAGATCCTCTCTGTTTGAAACTTCAGAAGATGAGCTTCCGATGCCATCATCTAGATTGAGCTCTTCTTCAAGAAATTTGGATGCGACATCATCAACACTTGGGTGCCCGAAAGAGTAAGGCTTATTCCCAGGGGAGAACACAACAATAGCAATTTCTGCTCCGCACAAGATGGCAAGTTCATTTGCTTTCTTGAATAATCCTGTTCGGCGCTTAGAGAATGTAACCTGCCTTATGACAGGGTCTCTCACCCTTGCAATCGCAATTTTGCGACGACCCATGACCCCTTCACCCACTTCACACTATATGCTACTAAAAAAGAGAGATCTGAATTGAGGGGTTATTGTAGTTGTTGTGACTATAGTTGATCCCTATGCCTCTATTTATATCCATTTTCAATAAAAAAAAAAGTTCATTGTTCCAAATATTGTATTAATTATTTTTTTATTTATGAACAATTTTTTAACAATATTAAAATTTATTTTTATTTTTCTTACTTGCAAAGTTTCTCCTAATATATAATATTTTAGTCTTCTAATTTTATTCTTTTATGTAATTATGATAATAATAAATGTGGGAGTTTTATTATTAAATGTAGGAGTTTTATTTTCCTAAAAATTAATGTAGGAATATTAAATATAATGGAAAATATGTAAGATTATCTTATTGTAATAAATATGCAACCACATACATCATTAAATGAATGAGCCTAAAAAAGTGAATTTTGCTTATATTTTGAAACGGAGGGAGTATTTATATATATAGATTTAATTGATATTCAAATATCGATGTAAATATTGTTTTTTTTTTTTTTGTGGTGGTCGGGGTTTGAACCCCGGACCTTGCATAAATTATGCATTGTCCATACCAACTGAGCTAAGCTCACGAGGACGATGTAAAAATTGTTTACAATATATTACAAAGTCATTCTCTTTTACCAAAAAATATAAAATCTTAGATGTGTTTGGTAACTTACTCTATTTGTTCACTATTGTTGAAATTCAAGTGTGAATGGTTAATCTTACATTGAAAAAAAGCTTTGAGAGGATGGTCTTATATACCAAAATCAAGAGCGAGCTAAATAAATACTCTTTTCATCCTTAATAGCAAGTTATCATCATTTCACACATATTTAAAAATTTAATTTTATCCTTGTGAACTTAACTCAGTTGGTAGGGATATTGCATATAATATGCAAGAATCGAGATTTGAACCCCGGACACCACACTACTGCATATTTTAATTAAATGTGTGAGCTCTATCCACTATACTACTTGACCAAAAAAATATTTAATTAATTTTGTGCGGAACAGAGATATTTTGCAAAATTATCCTTAATAAATTATATGAAAAATATAAATAAAAGAATCCAAAAATGAGAGAGTAATAAATTGTATAATAAAAAAAAATGTTTCATTGATATTGTAAAGTAATTTATAACGATAAACAATATTTTCTCTCAACATACTTATAATTTGAAACTGATGGAGCAGTATATAAGAGAGGTTATACACCATACCCTAAGGTAATTTATAACGATATTGTATCTTACATATGTTTGCATCACGTTATTATACTCCTAGAGTGGGTTGTAGAATGATAAGGGTTCTTGGGGTCCGAATAGAGTTGGGATCTTTAAGTTTCTTCTTGATGTTTTAACTTACTTTTAACTTGGAAAAAAGTTAGAGTTAAAGATTTTTTTTGTCCCTTTAAATATGCAATTATTTTCATTTAAGTGTCTCTAAAATTTTTGTTAGACTTATAGTCCTTCAAAAAAATTCATTGTGACTTTTGGTTCCTTCTTTTAGTTAACCCATGTTTACCCTACATGTTTTTTAATGAAATTCTTCATAAATGCGTTGAATATTCAGAAAATATCTCTCAAAAAAATTAGAATTTTTAAACAAAACATGAATTAAATATGAATTTTTAATTTTTGGTGCTTAAAAATTCATATTTAATTAATGTTTTTGTTAAATAATTATATTCTTTCGAAGATTGTCAAAATATTCTACACAATTCTGAAAATTTCAATAAAAAGTATGAAAGGTAGATACGGAAAACTTTTATAGGCTAAAAGTCAAACATAAATTTTAGCCGAACTAAAATGAAAAGTTGATATATTTATAGGAACCTAAAACACATTTAACCAAAAAGTATACTACATTATGAATCAAAGACAATAGTTAATTACAAACATAATAAAATTTCAAAAAGGAGTATGACTTTTAATAATACTTATGAGAAAGGATAATATAATTGTTATTTATATTTAATGAAGAACCATAAAGCTTTAATTTAATATATTAGTTTTTTGTTGCTAATAAAGATTTCAATTTTGTAATTTTTTTAAACCAAACCAATAGATTCAAGTGGTAAATGAGCTCCATCTAAACAAAAAAAAAAAAAAAACAGTCTTAAGAATCTGAGTTTGATTCTTGGATAAAACACTTCTTAACGCCTGAATTTCAAACTACAAAGACGCCCTACCCCTGAAAGAGCGTTAACAAAAACAAATATTGCAACCCGAACCTAATATTGATTTTTTAAAGTGGAGTTTAATATTAATGAAATAAATTATTTATCTACCACCAATTTTTTTTATCGTATAGGTTATTTTACAAAAAAAAAAATCAGTAAATTATGTTGTCTTTGATAAAATTAAGCATCAATATTTTTCTATTACACCCTTTATTTTTATTATTTTATTGCACATATATATCTCTACCAAAAATAATTAAGAATATTATATATTTTTTAATGTTAATTCGGAGTTCTCCTCTTAGACAAGTATAGTCTGGTCAAAAAATGTTTTACACAGAAAACAAACTCATTTTCTCTAATGATTCGTCTTTTGGTGGAGCTCATTAATCACTTAAACTCAATCACTTTTTTTTTTTAACAAAAGATGCTTATAGCATTTCATTAATACTAAATTTTTTGGTAGAGATAATGTGACAGCTTTTGCAAGGGCATAAATTACCTTATTTATTTGTCGCCTATTAAACTTAACCTTCAAATTTGTAAACTGTGTGGGGAATAAATTCTTGCAAGTTTGTACAAAAGAAAATAAAATTCTTGCAAGTTGAAATAACATGAAACATAAATCGGAAAGACAAACTCTGGTTGACAGACATCCTGGACTCATTCCCCAAACAATATTTTTTACTAGAGGTAACTCCTGGATGGGAAGTATACTGAGCCTTAAATAAACGAGAGACTAGACAAAACTAGCTAAAAAAAATGCTGATTTATTCATAAAATCATCTTTTGAAAACAAAATACACAACTCTTCTGGAATAAATAAAATACTACAATAAATCTAAACAATTCACTAAATTAACAAAGCAAGGCTTATTATCAAATAATTTTGATAATTTGTCGATTGTAAATGTTGTGAATATGGACCTTTTGTCAAAATGAGGAACGAGTATCGAGGACAATCAATAGTCAAACAGATCAAGAAATAATTTCCAGTTCTATTCAAAAATTGCATATGTCTTAGGGAGAAAGCAAGACTCCAGTACACTATCAATGAATCCTTACAAAGACATATATATTAAGAGGTTTAAACAAATTATATTTAACAAATTTTTCAAGAATAACCGAATTTCTATCAATTTCTCAATCTCTTCGATCCCCTAAATAAGAGATTAAAAAATTTGTACTATCCAAAATATTTACAATATTTTCCAACCCAAGAATCTCAACCAAAGACATTAAACATTTAGCCTCTAAGTCCAAAAAACTGATAGTTAATTCAGCCTTGCGCCCCCATGCACATAGTGACATAGCCTTGCAGAATTGAAATCTTTTGCAGGATTTTTTCACCCTTGAACCTTTGCCAAGTTAGATTATGTTCTTATTGGATTTCCAAATCTATTTAAAAATAATTTTTATCTACCGAAGTTGTTACTAGGTTGAGTCACGACCATGTCGCTCTCTTTAAGACGTTTCGTGGCACTGCCCAAAATTGTGCACGGCAGACTATCAACCACGCCGCCTCCAGGATAAAACAAGCTCAACTACAACTGTGCTGTTAACTACTGCACTATAGAAAACCGTTCGAGAATTACACCCTCAAATATGGTACTAAGATCATTCTTTAAAACTTAAATCACTTTAATATGGTGTGGTTACCACTCTATTATGGTGTTGAGACCACTCATATATGGTGTTACCACCATTCTAACTTTAATTTCTCCAAAACTACAATATGGCATTACGACCACTCAAATATGGTGATACCACCATTTCTTCTTTTTAATTTCTCCTCAATTAAAGTATTGAAAGAATATTTATATACCGTTAAGATCATTCTTATTTCCGGCAGAACATTATTATTTCAAAAAGGGACTATGATCTTAATAGTACTCTTTATTCCGAAGGGACTTATATTATCGAATGAACTATGTTTTAAAGACCATTCTTAATTCCGAAGGGTCATTAAACCGAAAAGGGACTATGGTCTTAAGAACACTCTTAATTCCGAAGGGACAGAAAAAAGGAGATGAAGAGAAGAAAGACTCGTCAACACAAGTCAAGAAAGGGAGAAGAGATAAAGAGTTCCCAACAACTCAATGAAACTCTTTGGTGTGTTTTTTGAACTGAGTGGAGTCTTCTATTTATATAGAGATTTTGTAACTGTTTCAGCAAAAATTGCGACAACAATTACTGTAATGGATAAAATTAAAATGGAGTTTATCGATTAATAAATTCAACAACACTTATGGATAGGATCAAACGAAACTATGGTATAAGGCAACCAAGCAAGCTCAAACTACTAAGGCACAAACAAAAATCACTGAACCAGTAAGCTTGGGTGTCCAGCAACCTAAGGCAACTATAGAGCTACACCACATTGAGGAAGTTATTATGGTGAACATCACTTCCACTTCGGCCAATAACTTAGAAAAGGAGTTTGTAGGCAGTTTACTTCAAAATTGGGAACAAAGAAATGGAAGGAACTAAAGACACAACCAATATTATAAACCTTAAACTTTGTTGTGTCTCATTCTGAGCCTGTGGTGAAGAAAGCATTGCTGAAAAAGGGAGTTGCACCTCACTCCAATCTTGTTGATGACAGTTTATTTACTGAGAATAACAGAGATGACAGTTTAACAGAGTATCTAAATTTAGTCAGCCTTTAGGCAAACAAAGAGGCTGATGTGGGATGTTCCCAATTGGCAAATAAAGTTGCAGTTTCACAGATTGACACGGCTATTGCCCATGTTGCTAGATATGAAGATCAGGTAAACAATCCTAGTACTGCTGCAATGAAGAGTGTTAGCATATTAAGAACTCAATGGGGAGACTTCACTGATGAAGAGACGGATATGAGTGATGTGCAAGAGCATAACCTTGAAGGAGATATTGAGGAGGTTATTCACTCTTTTTATGTCCAAAAGGCAGAAGAAGAATAATAAGAAGAAACATGCCAATAAGCTAAATGATACAGGAGTTCAAAGCACAATTATTGAGCACATACAAACTCGTTCTAAAAAGGGTGTCATCAAAAGCAATTCCAAAAATTTGTAAATGTTTGGATGGTTGATAATTCTATCTTAGTGTGATAGATTTGATTTTTTTTGATATTTGGTCTTTCTCTTTTATAGTGCTAGATATGTTGGTGAACTTGGCTGCATTCCTTGTTTAGCAGTTTAGGTTTCTGTTTTTTGATATTAGGTTTCTTTTGATTACAAGCAAAGCTTAATCTAGATGCTAGAAGTATCTTCGCATCTTAGGAATAGTTTTGGCTTGTTTCCTCTTGTGTTTTCTCTCTTTGTATAGGGTTCATGCCCTCTCTTGCCTTTTATTGTTTTCTTGAGCCTTTATAAAAAAAAAAAAAGATCAAAAGAAACAAATCCACAAAAGTGGAGGAAACAAACTATTAGATTTGAATAAAGGAAATATAAGAAATTCAATTAAATTCTTATTCTTATCACAACCATGCCATAAGCTAAATTTATGGGAAGTGATATTCTAGAATAAAAATAATAATCACTCCAATTCTTCCCATCTTTAAAATAAGTTTCCTTTTAAGGAGGGCACAATTGGCATTCTCATGAAGTATATGTTATCTACTTTGTTCTTCTAGGTCCATATTAAACACTCCTTGTTCTCTATATTCTTGTGCATATGATACATTTGGGGAAGGAAATCTTCTGTACATTGATAATCCGAACCCACGAGATATAAGTTACTTACAACATCAAATTTAATGTTAGTGTTCCATTTATATTTGATGGATACAAAGTATTTAGTTAAATTAATAATAGTCACCTCTATATTGCTAAATAAATTCTGCATTTAATTAATTTGGATTAGTACACAGTACAAGTGAATCTAACAAATTTTTTACAACGTATAATACCTTTCCACCGAAAAATATACATCTATGAACATTATATCGAAATCAGAAACAAACATTAAATTAGTTTATGTCAAACTTGAGTAAACGAACGTTTAGTAAACGAACTTGAGTAAACGAACGTTGTTGATTAGTAGATTTCGTCAAAACTTGTTGGTTGTCAGACAAACAAGGCCATGGACATGAGAATTCCATGCTTGTGCCAAACCCTTAGGGATGTTCCTTGCCTACGCCCTGAAAAACAACCGTGTTCGTGGCTAACGAATTCGAAAAGGAGAAAAATATTGTTTGCTAGCCTTTGTCACACCACTAGGAATAATGGCATAAGCACGGATGCAATATCACCAATTGATCAAATTAAAAGGTAAACCAACAGTTGATGGTCGAAATCGTAGAGCAGAGGTGATGAGGCTACAACCGCTCTGATCAGCACTGTCTAAAAAGCAGGTGAGTGCCGTTGTGTATGTAATGTTTCATTTATATTCATTTTCAAATAAGAACGAAAAAAAATCTTATTTTAAATGGCTATTCAATAAATTATAGCTAGAACATCAGTGAAAAAATATATATTATAATAATAAATTTGATTTTGTTTTTTGTATCAGAGTTTACCAGAAAACTAACATATACTACATGCAGAGAATTAACAATAGTAGGTTCAAACCAATGTCTCTTATATGTTGTACATAAAAAACTTGAGCCTTGGTTTCGAACGAGTGTAGAAACTGAGCCATTATATTTTCCCTTCTACTTCACATGATGTAGAAATTGCAGTCATAGAATAGGTGTCAGTATCTAGCCCTTTAGAAGTTGTTTCCCCTTCGAAGATCTCTCTGGTAACATAAAATGCTGGTCTTCTTGGTAAGGTTGTCGGTGCGTATTTGTTTGTTAACATTGATATAACATCAGACATTGTAGGTCGATTATTTGCATATTGTTCTACACATAAGAGACCAACATGAATGCACTTTTGCACTTCATCAGGAACAAATGTGTCATTTAATGTTGGATCCATTAATTGTAGATACTCACCATCATTCCATAGCTCCCATGCCTATCAGATATTTAATGAAATTAGAAAGGAAGAATAAATTTTATCAAAATATATAAACTAAATGAGACAAATAGTACATACATGTCCGATTAGATTTAGTGGGCGATCAACATCATAGAAGCTATTGTTTCTTCTTCCACAGATAATTTCAAGTAGCAGCACACCAAAGCTGTAGACATCAGACTTAGTAGAACAAATCCCTTCCATGGCATACTCTGGAGACATGTATCCACTGGACAAAAAAAATCATTTAAAAAATCAAAAGCGTTTTCTTTATGTAATCATCAAAAAAGTTTAGAGCACTCACTATGTCCCAACAATCCTGTTGGTATTTACTACGGATTCTTGTTGTGTGAACATTCTTGCCATGCCAAAATCAGAAATTTTAGGGTTCATATTCTCATCCAGAAGTATGTTGCTAGCCTTCAAGTCTCGATGAATGATTTTGAGTCTTGAGTACTTGTGAAGATAGAGTAATCCTTGAGATATTCCTTCTATTATGTTCAAGCGCTTCTTCCAATCTAGACATTTCCTTCTTGTAGAATCTTCCCATTGAGTTACATAAAACATGATATTCAAATGGTTATTTTCATGTTTGGATAACATGTTATATTAGTGAAACATCTAGAATATTTACTGAAACTTTTTAGTTAGCAGAAGCAAACTTTTGTGGCTGCATAATAATGATCACAGTTTTAAGGATCAACAATGATATTAGGCCCGAAATTTTCGAAACACCGTAGATCTAACACGTCATAAAATACACTTTGGATGTAAAATCAGAGATGAGAGAAAATAACTTAAAAAATGTGAATTGTATATGTTGGTATCGGATGTTAAATCGTGTTTCAACAAAACATTTAAATGTATAGTCCAACACATTCTTACCAAATAGATAGAAATCCAAGCTTTTGTTTGGCATGTATTCATATATTAGAATCCTTTCTTCTTGATGAATGCAGCAACCAAGTAGTTGGACAAGATTTGTGTGCTGAAGTTCACATATAAGTACGAATTCATTTTTGAATTCCACAATTCCTTGTCCAGATGTCTTTGAAAGTCTTTTTACAGCAATTTCTTGCCCGGTTGGCAAAATTCCCTAAAGTTGCAAAACAAAAATCTTCAATCTTATAAACGGGTAGTTTGTTTGCAACATGAAGGCGATACCATAATTATGATAGCAAGTAATTTAAATCTTAATTACAATGGTAAGTCACCTTATAAACAGGTCCATAACCTCCCTGCCCTAACTTGTTTTCAGGTGAAAAGTTCATAGTTGCTTCCAAAATTGATGAATAGTTAAAAACTTTTATATCATGTCCTTTGAAGTCATCTTCAAGATCTTTGACACCAAAGGATTCATGGGAAGATGCCAAATCTTGCATCTCATTCTCCTCTCTTTTACTTTTGATATCTACATATCAAAAAATATATAAAGATAGAAAACAAAGGGAATGAGTTTCGTAAATATCGTACTAAACTATATTTGAAATATCCAAGTACCTTTACGTGCATATTTTTGTTTCTTTTTCGCGACAAATAAAAGAAGTGGGCATAATAGGAGTATAGCAGCTGCTATTGCAACACCAATCCATATCCGCATGCTTTTACCTGCATTGACTATACACTATAAATTTGAATATTAATAGCTTCCTATGTAATTTCTACTAGTTATTCAGCATTGTTCATTTAGTTTCTGGAAAAAATATAGTGTTGATTTTTAAATGTTCTGTATGATATGTCTATTGTTGGTAGGAGTAACTTAAACAGAGGCGAAGCTCTATCGCCCTCCGCAAACCGCTTCCTTTTCATACCTTAAACAAATTTGAAAGGAAAGAAAAAGGCTACATGATTATGAATTTAGTCCTTCAAGATCTAGGCACTTATCTTGGGGCTCACATACTTCACCAAAGGATATCTTATCGATATTATCATTTCATTTTCGATCAATGGAAGAAAACACACATTGGTTTGAAAACCTCATTATCCCTATTTGGATGTTTAAACCTTGCTCGATCGTCCCTCATGGGTATTCCAGACACTGTTAGTTACAGACTTAGAGTGAGATGCCACAATCTGATTTTCTATCCAGATATGGTACATGTTAGTAATCTTGATAGTGTTATGTGTTATTTACTATACATTATTTTTGAATTGGACTTTTTATTGTAATTTTATACATATCAATTAATGACAATAATAAATTTTACAAACAACTCACTTGCGCGACGCACGGGTGCGCGATCTTGTTATCAAAAAAATAAATAAAATGATATTGGACTTACCATGGTGATTTAGTGTTGGCTTTACCATGACGTTATAGATATTGGAATACTCCAAATCAACATCTTGTGTCGAATTCGATGAATAAAATATACATCCAGTCCCATTACGATAAAATTCTTGGAACCCATTGCATTCACAGTTTCTCCAACAACTGATCTTACAATCACTGTAACCATAAGTCACATTGTCTTGGATGGTTGCACTGTCGGTGTTGGGTCTGCCTGTCATTTTTTTAAACACCTCACCGGGTTCCCTGCAGGTTGGTATATCCTCCCATTTTTGGCACCCTCCATCGGTATTATAGCCATAACACATATCTGCGTTAGCAATCTCTCCTTCACTACTCGTTAACATCCCCGTTGAGAACAGTTCCCACCCTGGGAACATCTTATAATTCTGATCTTTGATTTCGAAAGTGAAGGAGTCTTCATCCTTGTTAGAGACAATAATGTATTGATACACATGTTGAACTTTCACTAGAATGTTCTTGAATAATCCATTGCTGTTAAGTTTTCCGCTTTTCCAATACACTTTGCCGCGTTGCTTGATGTTCAATTCACCTTCCATTGGTTCCCATTCAACACTAAATCCACCTGAATTCGGTAGCGAAGGAGCCAACCACGAAACCAATGACCAATTATGTCCGGTTTTTCGGTTAACACCTAACTTCATCGTTGGGATCAAAGTGGTTATGGGATAATCAAAACTCTGCCATAATATACTCTTTGTCCCGTTGGGGTAAATTTGTCGAAGCACAAAGTTACCTGTGTCTAATATAGTGGCCAAAGTGTTTATGGGTTGAGGTGAAGAGCATATGATTATTGGTTTCCTATTTTGTGATTGTATTTTGAGCACACCAGAATAATCTAGTGAAAGAACTGCTGAATTTAAGTCAATGGAATGATTTCTATCATACATCCACACTACTGCGCCATAATCGGCATTAATACCAATGACCAAGTGAGCATCTTCGCTATCTAATGTTCGATTGAAATATAGACAAAACTTGCCTTGTTTAGAACATAACTTGGATTTCGAATTCAATGTATCACCTGGCTTCAAACTATCACTTGTTGCTTTAACACAAATATTAGTAGCAGTTGTATTCCACCACAACCATAAGTATATCAATACAACTTGTTTCTTTATTTCAAAGCTTATCATGATTGATGAATAACTTCAATTCTTGCAATCTGCACTTCCTAACTTTGGAAACAAAATTTTATACAAGTTATTTTGGGCCCTTATCAGAGTTAATTCTGGTTCACATGATTAGTCACAAACCTTTACCTTTATTTTTCCACTACAAAATGTTGCACTAAAGTATGTTTCTCGGCACTTTTATTTTAATGGCAAAGGAAAGATCGATTTATTTTGATACAAATAATTAGTAAAAATTATCTTCAAACGTCAACGTCTTAAAAGGGTAAAAAATGATCTTTTTAAAACAAAATTATATTTTCTTTGTTTCTTTACAAGTGTCTTAGAGACAATGGTTAGCATAACCCATAACCCTTATAATTAAGGGTGACTAAATACTAATGTAAAGCTAATAACGTTTCTCATTCACAAGGGGCCTAATTAATGATTTTTTTAAAGGGAAATGTTAACATGGGCCCTTATGACACAAGTTAGCCCTTATGGTACAAGTTAATGATTCAAATATAGAAAAAAAATTATTTGAATGTGTGCATTGCATTTAATATTTAACTTTTTAATCATTTAAATGCATAAAATTTTAAAGAATGTTTCTTCTTTTAGGTTTTTTAACATGTGTTCTAAAGGCACAAGTTAACACTGCCTCTTTTTTAAAAGAGTACTAATGAAATTAAATAACGTGATATATAAATAATGAAAAGACTTCGGCTGTTTTTGTTCTTAAAAGAATACATTTTTCAAGTAGGTGTCATCTGATCTTTTATTTTGGCTATCATCTGTTGTTATTTCGTCTCTTATTTTAAATATAATCTTTTTTTAACAAGTTTTATATATTATCTTTGCTCTTCAAAAAGTAGAAAAAATTAGAGATGTATTCTTTTTTAGAAAAAAGCATATTTAAAATTATAAAATCTTTCTGTAACTAAAAAATATTGTCATTCGTAATGAAAATACCTAATTACGAAAAATATATAAATATAGAAATTTGTTTACAATTTTTAAGTTTAGTAACATATAAATATTTTTCATATATTTAGTTGCCTACATAGTAATTCCACCTTTTATGTATTATCTTTACTCTTGTCAAAAAAAAAAAATGTATTATCTTTACTATTCGAAAAAGTAATAAAAAATGAAAGATGTATTTTTTCTAGACAAAAGAAGACTTGGAAAATAAAAATCGGTAGCTTGTCATTTTATTTAATTTTCAATACATTTGTCTATAGTACATTTATTAGGGTACAACTTTTGTCTATATTACTACTAAATTAAATTTATTAGTTTACCGCAAAAAATGTTAGTAAATTAAGTTTAAAAAGAGGCAAACAGTATGACCAGAGATGTTATCAACTTCCATCAATCATCCTTCAATTATTGTGTTAAAGTAGAGTGATATTTTTTCTTACTTTAAAAAAGTAGTTTGGGGAAAACTACTTTTGTAATGGAAAATAAAAATAACGTTGGGTTTATTAGATTGCGTGGAACATAAAAATCTGAGAAGAGCCAATTAATTAGTTTGAAATTTGTATCCAAAAAAATTGGAGTTCAAAGATGTGCAATGCATTGTTAGATTTGAAAGTGAAACAACTTATCTTATGTCTTGGTGAGTATTTTTATTTTAGCAATCAAATTAATTTGGTATATATGTTGTTTTTGGCTTCAAATTTGCGGTTTGGAAGAACAGAAAAATCGTGTCACGATTTTCAGGCAGGGAGCATGGTTTCTCAGGGTGCTCAATCGTGTCACGATTTTGGGAAAACGTGACATGATTTTCAAACTTGCTGGGTACGTTTTCAGGATAAGGTTGGTTATACCTTGGGTCGTATGCACCAATCGTGCCACGATTTGGAAAACGTGATACGATTTGGAAAACGTGATACGATTTTGACAGCTGAAGACTGTTATATAAGTGTTCTTGTACAGTTTTTGAAGGAGATCAGCTTGAAGTGAGAGAAACTTGGATTACAAAGGAGGTAACTTTAGGGTTGAGTGTCTTTGTAGTGAGGATCTCTTGGATTGGGAAACATTGTAAACACCTTGGGTAGTGAGATTTCACTATTGGAAGGATCAAAAGTTTCCTTTTGTGTCTTCTCTTAGGGTTCATCATTGAGAGAGTGGGAAACACAAATGTGTAGAAGTTAGGTCTTGTTCTTGTGTAAGCTTGCAGGCTATTTTTCTTGTAACTCTTTGTAACACTTTCATCATAGTGGATTGGAGAGTTGCTCTCTCCCCCAGATTAGGTCATATTGGACCGAACTAGGTCAACAATCTTTTTGTGTGTTTGTTCCTTTCTTTCATTGCTTATCTTTGTGCTTTGTTTATGCTTGTGGTGTTGCTCTACACTAAGTCTAGGTCTGCTTTGTTGTTGTTGCTTGGAGACACTTTACACATTAATTGATTACCACTTCCTTTGCTCCACACATCTTTGTTATTCATTGGTGTGATTTTTACCAGAATTCACAACAATATACATTTTCCGAGCTTAATTTTCTATTGTTTTTGTAACTGAACAAAAATTTATCTATTATGCAGCACCTTACATGTCACATATCAAATTACTACCTCCGTCCTTAATTATAAGACCCTTTTGAGTAATTTTTTTGTCCCTTTTTATAAGACCCTTTTGGTATTTCCAAGTACATTAATTATTTCTTTACCAACATACCCTTATTTATTTTGCATCTTTTTCTTCAATCAACAATAAATATTAGGCTTAATTACACTTTTGGTCCTCGTGTTTTGGCCTACTCACGAAACTAGTCCTGCCCTTTTAAAACAGAACAAAACGGTCCTTCAATTATCATTTTTGTTGCATTTTTCGTCCGACCTCCTATTTTCAAACTCCAGAAACGCAGAGAAATGACAATTTTAGGCGGTTTTAGACCTACCCATATGCTCAACCATGAAATCAATAAGGAATAAAACATGTGGGCACAAGGAATCTATTCTATTCAGCACACTAACAAAAAAAACCCTAATTTAAAACATATCTGAGAAATTAGGACTTTTTTGGTTAGTGTGTTGAATAAAGTGGATTCTTTGTACCCGCGTGCTTTATTCTTTGTTTATTTCATGGTTGAGCATAGGTGGTAGGTCTAAAACTGTCATTTGTCTGCGTTTTTGGAGAATAAAATGGGGGGTAGGACGAAAAATGCAACAAAAATGATAATTGAAGGACCGTTTTGTTCTGTTTTAAAAGGGCAGGACCAGTTACGTGAGTAGGCCAAAACACGAGGACCAAAAGTGTAATTAAGCCTAAATATTATGTTGAAAACATAAATTAATCTCTCTCTTAAGGATAAAATTGTAAAAACAGTATTAATTACATACAAATTTAATACTACAACCAACTTTCTTAATCTCTGTAATTTTTGCAAAAGACTTCTATAATTAAGGACGGAGGTAGTATAAAATAGTAAGTTATTGTCTTCAAATAGATTGTTATTGTTGACTCGGAAAATAAACAAAATTTAATTAAAAATAATAAATTTGAGGGATTTGCAGAGTGGTTACTTCCATGATTGCTGACGTGATGTTAATCATGATGTTGGAGATGTAAGCAAAGGACGTGTTTTGCCCAACGTTTAGAACTTTTTGACTTTGGACCATCCCTTCCAGATGAGCTATGGAAATTTTAAATAATTGTTCTACCATTTCATTCAGTTTAACAATGTCCTCATCGTCATCTCGGTATTCCTAGGAATTAGGGTAGTACTCCGACCATTCTTGAGGATATTTGTTCCTTTGATGTTCGATATAAGATGCCATGTACTTTCTTTGTTCTTCTGATGACCCCAAACATTTAGGAAAGCATGTATCATTAATATAGAATAGAATATTAGTCATAATTAGTTATAATTATTTTCCTCTAATTATGTTGTATCATAATTAGATAGTTGACCTACACATGTATAAATATATTCTATTCACATAATGAAAAGGCAATGATCGTTATTAGATAGTTGTGCTATAATTGTCAAAACTTTATGCAGCATCATCCGTTTTTGTATCTGATTCTCTATTATTATTATTTTCAAGGATGAATGAATGTGTGTGACATCCTTTTTCGTTAAAACCATGATCATTATTATGTAAAATTACCGTCAGGAATTAGGGTGTTACATCCTGCATTCTATCAGACTCGCTCCATGCTCACCTTGGAAGAAGCCGGTATGGGAAAAATGGCACGCACCGGCTCCCATGCTGCCATGCACACAACTGATTCACGACCTAATTTTGAAGAGACCTCTCAGCATGGCCAACGCCGCCCCAGCAACCGTTCTCGCTCCCGCAGCAGCCAGGGCCGCAGAGGGGGACGTGGCAACCATAGTGCACCACAATCTAGAGCTCCCGATATCCCGTCACCATGGTCCCACTACTACAGAAATGACATTTCACATCGGTTGAAATCGACATTTCACATCGGTACCAACCGATGTAATTAAAGGTGAGGTTGTATGTCATTCACTTTTCACATTAATGAACGGTTGTGATATGTCTTAAACCACATTGGGCACGATCTTACTGATTTGATATGTGAGCTAATAGTCTGAAAATATAGGATTTCACATCGGTTTCACAAAGGCAGGCGATGTCACATAGGCAAAATTCACATCGGCAGTGAAGCACCCCGATGTGAATTCCAGTTTTCTAGAACACGTTTCACATCAGTTGGATGCACACTTATGTGAATTATGACATTTTTTCTTTTAATTTTCTCATTACGCCAGTACCAGATCAAAAGCAAGAAAATACGTTTCACATTAGTTGGATGCACACAAAACAAAAAACAAGTCATGCTATGTCACCAGCAGTACCAAAACACAAAAAAAAAGGGGGGGCTCTCTCTCCAAGTGCCAATAGATCTCCCAGCTAGAAATAACAGACCAATAGTACTAAATTACATTGAAGCATATCTTAGCAAATCCTAAGTTTCATACAATTCAAGAAAACAAGTTGCCCAATCGTTTCGCAAAGCATACAGCTCATCTTCTGTTAATGTTGTTGTATCATTGAATACCTACAGTTTGTACAATAGATTAAGATAAGTAAAATAACAATAAGGATATGTCTAGCTATCTTAATTTGGAAATATATATGGTGCAAACATTTGATATACCTTCATCCAAGAGGTAGTAATATTAGAAGAGACGATGTCTAGCATGTTCTTCATAGGACGAATGCAACGAAGCTTCTTTTATTACCGTTTGCTAATTGATGAACCTCCAGAGCACTAGGTTAAAAAAATCATCAAAGTAAGTTCTATCTTTTAGTGTTATAGGATTTGTAATATAACAAATGCAACATAAAAATACACTTACGCTGAAACAATTTCCTTCATTGTTGTGTCAAGATCTTTGTTAAAGATCAAAGGACAACAAATGTATTATCCTTTGGACAAATGACGATTAATTTCCAATGCCCTCGATACACGTAAAAGAACAATTATTAACGTTTAAATTATCAAACATAAATAAGAGAAAACACAAATTTATATATACCTACTCCATAAGAAATGGTGCCAAGTAACACACTTTGTTCATATCACGCAACCTAGTTCGTATGTAGGATTTAAATGGTTCTATATTCATTGTGGACTTTGATTTAAAACTCAAATTTGTTGGGTCTAAAAATCCAAACACATTTGATTTGTTTGTTTCAATACAGAGACGGTGCATACACCTGAATAAATTTGAAATCAATATTAAATATTGTAGTCATGAGACACAACACTAATAGTTAATGATAGTATTAAGCAAGAATATGTACATACGTGCACCAAACTTGTAGAATAGAATAGTCAAGCCAAGCCCCGCCAACCAATAAGTCTTTAACACATTCTGGTGCAATTAAGAAATTTATCACTTCCGGACCATTTTCTAATTTTAACCTTAGATATTGCTTCTCTTTCAAAATCATGCATATCACTTTCTGAACATTGTTAGTGGTCAATTCGTCCTTGTGATTTTCTTGTGCTGCAGAACAAGAACCTTTTGCGCTTCCTAACACAACAACTTTTTCAGAACAGGGTTCAATTTGTTTTTGTTTGGGAGGTATCGAATAAGCCCATATTCTTGAGTGTCTCCATAAATGATTTTTGCATCAACTGATGCGTTGTGGCCATCTGTTGTTCGAACTCTACTTTGCATTCCGCTTTAATTTTTGTTGCAAGTTTTTCTTCAATTTTTGCTTCAATCTCATTGACATTTATGGTTTGCGTTGGGCATGAAGACCTTCCAAAGTAATTGCTTATAGTAGCACCTCTTCCACCTCTTCCAAACAGGAACCAAAACCAGGCCCTGCACCTGAACATAAAAACCAGGGAACTAAAAAACAACAACAGAACAACAGTATCACAGCAAAACTGCTGCTAACAACACCCACCAGCACAAAACAAATTATTTATACCTCTTTCTAGACGAATCTTATTATATCCTATGAAGCCAAATTCAATTTGAACAAACAAACAAGTATAGTTGGTATGAATTACACCAGAACTAAGTAATATGAAGAAAAAAAGAGAATAATTAAAATTGTATAAAGAAAAGGGTCATAGAGAATAAACAATATTAAAGCTATTTTGACAAGTTAGTAATTGAAGTTTATATCAGCTGTGAATGAAAATTCCTGTGAACATGCTATTTTTATCATACTATTTATATCATATTCTTGAACATACTTTTTTTTTTTTGGAATCAATACAATGTATTCTTGAACATAATTTTATTTAATGATTTAATTATGAAGGTAAGAGAGTTTGAAATTAATTCAATGGTAGTATGCTAGAAAACTTTTATCAATTCCCACCACTGAATGATAATTTCATAGATACATGAGAAGTTCCCAAGTTTGGAAGTAATTCCTCAATTAAAGCCCACCGAGCTTTTATTAAGAATAAAAAAAAACCACCGAGTCCTAGAAAAAAGTGTAAATTCAATGTATCCTTTAGTGTCCAACGATCACAACATAAATGCTATCTAAAAATGGTGGACTAAACCCTTCCATAGTAACCATATACACCATCAACATAACACAATAAATCAGTTAAGCAAATTGATTTAAAATGGGTCAGTGAAAAAGTAATAACATGAGAATGAAAAACACTATTAACAATCGTAAAACAACAGTAACAATACAATATCAAAACAAAATACATCCAAATTTGAATCTTGATAAAACAAAATTAATCCTTTTTCTCCATTCTTCATCTTAAATAAAAACTTAAATCTTAAAATATAATTTTTCTCGTAAAACCCATTATGCTATCACAATTTTTTAAGAAAAAAATACATAAAAAGTAAAAATTAAATAAAAATCAATACTTTAGCTATTTAACACAAGGTAAATGTGATGAACTGTGTAGATCCAAAACAAAAGAGTGAAAAAGTTGAAATCTTTAGACATTTCGATAGCTAAGAAACAACCAAACGATGAAGAGAAAGGGTTAGAGAGAGAAGAAGAAGAACCTGAAGACCAGCTCTTGTCGTTGAGGGATGTTGTCCTTGTCCTTGTCTTTGAGCGATGCTGTTTATTAAACAAGAAGTGGGTTTCGGCGGCGAGTGTGTGGTTCACGGGGAGAGGCAAACGGAAAATCTCAGATCTGGAATTGTGTGGTTTTTACGGGATAGTGAAAAGAAAAATAGTGTAAATTTGTTTTTCCCCGCAAGTGTTTTTCTCCACTGATGTGATAATTGTTAGGCAAAATAAAATACAAAGATCACTAAAATTGCGAAAACGCCACCCCGCTTTTTTCCCCCTCATTTCAATTATCCACTGAAGTGAAATGTTATATGTCATTAGTAATTCCTCTCAGGTACTTATATCCACCGATGTGACTGGCAAACCAAAATTTACTCAAATTTCGAAATTGCCACTGTGTGTATCTTTCCCATCAGGTATTCGGTGTCCCGATCTGAAAACGAAAAACCCCCCTGTTGTTAAATGTCTATTTTCTTGTAGTGTCCGCTCCACCTTGGCAACAACAATAACAGTATGCACCCTTACAACCATGGGGTTGGACTCCACCTCCGTAGGCTATGCCTCCGTGCCCGTACCCCACCTCCCAGTGGATGAGCCCTACCGGTCCTCTAAAATAGCCAGGTATTCTAGGACAGCGTCCTCAAGCATATATATGCAGCTTCTACCTCATCCTAGACACCGAGAGACATTGAGGCAGCTATGCAGACCATGTCACTTCACACTCTTGATATTAATCAATGGTACATGAATACTGGCGCAACGTCTCACAAGGTAATCTCTCGTCTTATTTTTCTATAAGTAATTCAAATCATAAAGTTATTGTTGGCAGTGGTCATGGAATTCCAATTCACGGCACCAGACACACACAAATAGCCACATCTCAGCGACCTCTTCACATTAACCATGTCATGCATGCCCTGAAAATTATTAAAAATCTAATTTCTTTGAGACGACTCACCATTGATAAAATGTTTCTGTTTACTTTAACCCTTTTGGATTTACTGTCTTTGATTTTCATGCGGGGATGACTATTCTCAGATGTGATAGCCGTGGCGATCTACATCCAGTCACCACTCCTCCTAGTTTTGTCGGTCTCACATCAGGTCTTTGGCATAGTCGCCTTGGTCACCCTAGTGTGTCTATTTTAAATTCTCTTCGCAAAAATAAGTTCATATGTTGTGAACATTTTAATTCTTCTGTTGTTTGTGACTCTCGTGTTTTAGGCAAACAAGTTAAATTGTCATTTTTTAATTCTCAAACTACAATATTGATGCCTTTTGATATTCTATATAGTGATTTATTGACGTCTCCAATTTTAAGTTTTGCTGGTCATAAATATTAGGGTTAATTAAGTTTTTGGTCCCTATAAATATCTGCAGTTTTATTTTTAGTCCCTATAAAAATAAATCACACTTTTTAGTCCCTATAAAATTTTCTGTTAGTGTTTTTAGTCGCTGTTAAATTAAAATTTGTTTAATTATGCTTAAACTTCTAAATTTTTGAAAGATTTTTTACATACATGTTTATAACATCATAAGACACTCTTTTGTAAATTTTTTAGTTTTTTAACATGTAATGAATTAAATATGAATTTTTCTAAAAGCTAAATTTTCAAGATTATATTAAAGAAAATTTGGACCTAATAATAAAATTTTAAGTTACTTTTTTGCAGAGAAAGTTTGTATAATATTCTAAGTAAGTATGTGAAAAATATGTTACAAATTTTAAAGTTTAAGCACAATTAAGCAAATTTTAATTTTACAAGGACCAAAAGTATGTGTTGGTCCCTATTACATTGAAATTTGTTTAATTATACTTCAATTTTATATTTTTAAATGATTTTTAACAGACATGTTAAGAACATTATAATAATCTCTTTTATAAAAAATTAGAATTTTTTAACATGTAATGAATTAAATATAATTTTTTTAAGACGTAAAAAATTCAAGATAAATCTAACGAAAATTTGGGCCTAAAAATAAAATTTTGAGCTAATTTATTGTGGCGGAACCTTTTATAATGTTTTAAGCAAGTATGTAAAAAATCATTAAAAAATTTAAAATTTTAAGCATAATTAAACAAATTTTAATTTAACAGGGACTAAAAGCACTAATGGAAAATTTTGTAGGGACTAAAAAGTGTGATTTATTTTTATAGGGACTAAAAACAAAACGACAGATATTTATAGGGACCAAAAACTTAATTAACCCTAAATATTATGTCTTATTTTTAGATGATTTTACAAAAATATTGTGGACTTTTCCCATTAACATAAAATTTCATGTATTTGAAACGTTCAAATCACTTACTCAACTCATTCACACTCAATTTTTACAAAAAGTCAATATTGGAGCTTGACTTTCCCATTCCTACTATGGTATATTATAACAATGTTAGTGCCATCTACCTATCTGGTAATCCTGTGCAGTATCAGTGTACCAAACACATTAAGATAGACATTCATTTTGTTCGGGAAAAAGTAGCTCGTGGTCAGGCATGTGTTCTACATATTCCCTCAAGACACCAGATTGCAGACATCTTCACCAAAGGGCTTCCTCGTATTCTCTTTGATGATTTTCGGACCAGTCTAAGCGTTTGTGAACCTCCCGCTTCGACTGCGGGGGTGTGATAGAACTCTCCTCCCCAATCGCTTCTAAAGCATTTAATGAAAGTTTTATGTTGAAATTCTACTTGTGTTTTAAACATTTCGAATTTATCTAAGACTTTATCTTTTCTTTTATATCGTTCAACATGGTCATGGATGAGAATGTTAGCGTTCATCTCTCCCAAAAAAATTCAGCCATTAATTAGCCATAAATAAGTCATAAATCGAACCTAAAGAGTGTTTTATATAACTTGATTGTTGGGAAGAGGCTGCTGCACTTAAAATCTGAAAATAACTTAAAAATAAAAGTCTGGAAATGTAAAGGAAAAAAAAATGAAAGACAAGAAAGTAAAGAAATGCAAGGAAAGAACAAAAGCTTAAGAAAAAATGTAGGAATTGATTTCAACCTTGAGGTAAGTTTACAAGTATAAAGAGATGTCTTTTGCCTCAGTAAATTTTCTGGTTTCAAGTGTTTGTAGCAGTTATAGAGGATACATTAATTTCGAGTTATAAGGCATAAACCAGCAAATTTCAAGTGTTTGTAACAGTTATTTTGGCATGCTTAGTAAATTTCCAATGTTGAGAATGTATCTACAGAAACATGGACAAACTGAAGCACAAGTGGTAAGACTTTTGAATCCAATGGGATTAAGATCTAAAAGATATCTAGTTTTAAGATATAAATATAGGAATCCTTATCTAAAGTACAAGATAAATGTAAAAACTTGTTCCATAACCTTTCTATAAAGAAGTGCGGTTTACTATAGATTAGAAAAAATGAATGTGAAAACTTCTTTTGATAAACTAATTGTCATCCAATTTACATATGCTTCTTTAGCATCGTTGAAATATATGATGATTTACCCTACCTGCGATTTAAAAATTAATATTTTGTCTTTTAAAGGAAACGTTTTTCAAAAAATTACCAAAGTGTGTACTTTAGATTATAAAAATGAATGACAAAGTTCCTTTTATGGACTGATCATTGTTGTTGCATTTCCACTTGCACCACCATCTCCATTAATTCAATGTGAAATAAAAAAATCTTTGTTAATCCAAAACCTAATTGCAAATTAACCTTCCCACATTTGAAGCATTAACTATGGTGCATTGTAGTGAAAAAGGGAAAACTCAACTTTTTCTTCTCTTCACATACACGTCCTTGTGGTGGTGGTGGTGTACTGGTACTTCTATCAATGTCAGAGCAGCTGAAAATACTGATAGTATGAAGCCAGGAGATAAACTGAATGCCATATCCAAGCTATGTTCAAAACAACATAGTTATTGCATGAGTTTTGACCATGATCCGGATCGTGAAAACCTCACTTATCTAAGCATATTTGGCGAAGGGAGAGATACTTGGTTAGTGTGGATTGCTAACAGAAACCAACCTGCTGACAAAAATTCAGCAGTTCTATCACTAGACTACTCTGGTGTGCTCAAAATAGAATCCAAAATTGGTGAACCAATAATCCTGTATTCTTCACCTCAACCTTTTAACAACAGTACTATTGTTGCAACCTTGTTGGATACAGGTAACTTTGTTTTGAAAGATATTCAGAAGAACATTGTGTTGTGGCAAAGTTTTGATCATCCAACCGATAGTTTGCTCCCTAGGATGAAATTAGGTGTAAATCACAAAACTGGTCAAAATTGGTCACTGTTATCAAGAATCAGTGATACAATCCATGCTCCTGGTCCATTCAGGCTTGAATTGGGAACCCAACATAAAAGAATTGGTCATCAAGCATAGAGAAAAAGTTTATTGGAGAAGTGGAAAACTGAAAAACAATACATTTGAGTATATATCTGGAAAAGACATTAAAGTCAACGTTGTGTCGAATTAGAATGAAGAGTATTTCTCATACACAACTCAAAATGAAGACAGTCTTACTGTATGGACTCTATTAGAAACTGGGCAACTGATAGACAGGGAAGCAAGTGATCACATAGGAAGGGCTGATATGTGTTATGGGTATAACACGAATGATGGATGCCAAAAATGGGGTGATGCAGAGATACCTACATGCCGGAATCCTGGTGATAAGTTTGATAGCAAGATAGTTTACCCTAATGAAAAAATTGAATACCATATTCTAAATTCTAGCTATGGCATAAGTGATTGCCAAGATATGTGTTGGCGTAACTGCAGCTGCTTTGGATTCGGAAACTTATATAGTAATGGAACTGGTTGTGTAATCTTGGTATCAACTGAAGGTCTTAACATCGCAGGGAGTGGTGATTACAAGTATTACATTCTTGTTAAGAACAACACCGATCACAAAGGTATGTATATCCCTAACTAGAAAATACTTGAGTCATGTAGGCTTTTGTCAATTCCTTGATTTTGTATCTGTTTGCATTAAGTAAATATATAGATACTCTTTTAATTGTACAACTTCCAAGATTGTTTGTTTATAATCCTAGAGAAACAACTTCTTAGTGCTAATTCATTAGGTGTTCAATTTATTTATTGTAACACCACTTTAAATAGAAGTTGTGTGATCTGAGTATTGACACACATAATTTTTCAGAAATTAAGTTGATATTGATTTGCGTTGGAATTGGGACTTTTCTACTCATTATCGGTCTTTCCATTCTGTTTCAAGCATTAAGGAAACGAAAATATCTGCTTCAAGGTAATTACATTTTTCTTAAAAAGAAAAAATTTAATACTACGACAAAAATATCCCTTAATAATTCATTTTTCACCTTTTTATAAACAGAGAGGAAAAGAATAAGAACACAAATTGAGATTCAAGATCTAGAAGGTTCTAGGCAATACTCTGATGGCGATGATCTAGAAGGCGATTTAAGCAATGCAGATGACCTAAAAGTGTTTAGCTATTCATCAATACTTGTGGCTACCAATGGCTTTTCATCAGAAAACAAGTTAGGACAGGGTGGCTTTGGACCTGTTTTTAAGGTGACATTTTTGTATAGTTTTGTTGAAATAAAATAAGTAGACGATTAAACAGTTAAGATAATGCATTCATCATTTTATTGATGATGCTTTTATATTCAATTCAGGGAATTCTACCTTCGGGGCAAGAAGTAGCTGTGAAGAAACTTTCAAAAACATCTGGACAAGGAATGATTGAGTTTAGAAATGAATTAACACTCATTTGTAAGCTTCAGCATACAAATCTTGTTCAACTAATCGGTCATTGCATTCATGAACGAGAGAGAATGTTGATCTATGAGTATATGCCAAACAGAAGCTTGGACTTCTTTTTATTTGGTGAGGTATATTGATTGATACAATCTCTTAAGGTTGTTTATTGAAAATTTAATCTGGTATCAACTGTTTCATATGTTGCTACCAACTCTCCATTCATTTCAGCAGTAAAAACAGATAACCGATATTAAGAATAGTAATTTGAGAACTAAATGTTATTAATATATACAAGTAATGTTACTTATTTTGCCTATCTAACATATTTGATGGTTGTTTATATTTATTTTAATGCTTCTTCTCATGGCATTGTATTTCTTTCTTTTTCCGTGTGAGAAGACTCCACTAGAAGAAAGTTGCTAGATTGGAATAAACGCTTTAGCATAATAGAAGGAATTGCTCAAGGACTACTATACCTTCACAAATACTCAAGACTTCGAATAATCCACAGAGATTTGAAGGCTAGTAATATTCTTCTTGATGAAAATATGAACCCCAAAATTTCTGATTTTGGTGTGGCAAGAATGTTTACAAAACAAGAAACTGAAGCAAATACCAACAGAATTGTTGGGACATAGTGAGTTTTTCGTGTTCTCTTTTGAATCTAAATTCTAATGTTAATTGTGTAAACTGAATCTAATTTTTAAATGTCGGTAATATTTTTTGTTTCATACAGTGGTTACATGTCTCCAGAGTATGCGATGGAAGGAGTATTTTCTACAAAGTCGGATGTGTACAGCTTTGGAGTGCTGCTCCTTGAAATTATCAATGGTAAAAAAAACAATAGTTTCTACTCTGAAGACAGACCACTTAATCTAGTAGGACATGTATGTGATCATTTATCTATACTCATTCTAAACAATGCATGCATGTTGACTGAGTTTTGACATAAAAAATAATCATTGATGTAATAGGCATGGGAGCTATGGAAAGAAGGCGTGGTTCTTGAGTTGGTGGATCCATTACTAAATGAGTCCTTTTCGGAGGATGAGGTGCTGAGATGTGTTCATGCTGGTTTATTATGCGTAGAAGAAAATGCAGATGATCGTCCCACCATGTGCAATGTTATATCAATGTTAACAAACAAAATTAAAGTGGATGTTTTTGAGGAAGATACGTATGGTGAAGAAGTTGGTGCAGATTCCACGTATGAAAACCCTCATTCACATGTATAAAATATAGATCGACCCAGTGAAGAAAATCTAAATTTATCGAAGCTTTTGCGATACGTGTACCAATACATGTTGTGCTAGAATTAAAAAAATTTATTTGTTTTTCCTTCTCGAGCATGGATCCCATGGGACGACATTGAATGTAATAGACATATGACTGGATTTATCATGTTTAGAGGAAATATGGATATTCTAGAATATTTGAATTTTGATTAACACAATTTATCTTGTATTATTTAGACATGCAGGTAATATTGACAATGATTTGCAAGAAGTGAATCTGAGTAAATTAATATAATGAATTTGAAAGAAAAATTACTTGTTGAGATGATCAAATATATTGTGTCTGATTTGCCTCATCCTAGGCTTTTCTTAACTTGTATTTTCCTTTAATTTTCCATCTGATCGCTCCTCCCCTGCATTGTAAGACGTTCAACCCCTTGAAGATTAGCTATTATACCAATTGAAGTAAAAGAATTGACAACAGAAGAAGGAAGTTGAATTGATTTTCTCTCAATGTCAAAGCTGAAAATAATGATAGTTTGAAGCAAGGAGATAAACTGAATGCCATATCCAAGCTATGTTCTAAACAAGGTAAATATTGAATGAAATTTGAACAATTAACTAATTTTGATAACCTCGCCTATCTCAGTATATTTCCTAGAGGAAATGACTGGTATGTGTGGGTAGCTAACCGAGACCAACCTGTTCACATGGATTCCAATATTAGGGAACCAATAATCCTATATGCTTCACCTCAACTTTTGAATAGAAGTACTATTGTAGCCACCTTGCTGGATACAGGTAACTTTGTGTTGAAAATATTCAGACGACGAAGGTATTGTGGAAAAGTTTTGATCATCCTACTGATAGTTTTAGCAAAGGCTGATGTGTGTTATGGCTACAACACCGATAAAGGGTGCCAAAAGTATGACGACAAGCCGACTTGCAGGATGGTGATATATTTGCAAGCAAAATAGGTTATCCTAATATGACAATGTGTTATGATATAAGAAATGCTAGCTATACCATAACTGATTGTCAAGATATGTGTAGGAGAAATTGCAGCTGCTTTGGATTCAAAAATTCTCATACCAATGGAACTGGTTGTATGTTCTTTCTATCATCAGAGAGAGGGTCATAATTTTGCAGCTGCAGGTGGTGAAGAATTTTACCTCTTTCCGGAGAACATACGAGGTATTTAAGTTTTTAAATCATTTTACGAACTTGAAAGTGGAAAAAAATATACTTGCTATTAGTGTTGTCTGCAACCAAAATTGGGACCATATCAAATTTTAGGCGCAAAATTGAGCATGTAATTCTTTAACTTAGAGACTATGTACAACTTTTTTCTTCTTAAACTGTTAAAAGAGTCTCACTTTGGATAAGAGCAGGTTTGGACACGTGCTTATAAGTGGGGGAAATGCTCACCTCACATTTGGACCATATCAAACCTCCCGTATATTGTCATGTCAACTGAAAATTCCCATAATTAACAGTAGTACTATAAATAAACAGTTTCATAAATTATAGTAGTCGTAAAAAATGTAAGTCCTTTTCTTTAGGTACCCACCTGAACTTTTTAGTCAAACTCCGCCACTTGTACTTTATGTTTAATGCTTATTACAACTTTAATTGTGTTTATACATTATAGATTAATTTATTGGCCCAACCACGCTTTTTTCTGGCTCTGTCATTTCTTCATGAGCTGGTTTGTAGGATTGTGTTATACCCAACCACGATTTCTAAAATGAACTTCTGTTTAATTTTGTTATAAAAGCTTACATGTTTCATCGTTGTCACTTTGTTGGTAAGTCTGTTACGTATGCTTATAAGGAGGTTTCCATTTGATAAGTCACTGTTTTTAATTAATTTTCACTAAAAATTAGCACGATGATATGAAAGACTTCTTCACGTAATAAATTAGGGTTCTTCAAAATATCCCAACATGCATAATAAAGATAATATAGCAAAGCACAAAAATCCACAAATGCACACTGCGAGTAGTAAGATTCGATCACAATCAGTGTCATCAATTGCAGATGGTGGATTATGGTGGTCAGCCAAAAATCGGCCATGCTATAACAGAAACATGGTGAATATAATAGGTTTTGGTGGAAATGGATAAGTGTTGCAATAGCTACTTCTCTCCTCATAATTTGTGTGTACATTCTGTATCGAGCCAAAATGAAACGAAAATATCTTGAAAGTTCAAACGGAACCTCTAGTGGCATTGATCTAGAAGTTGGTAGCAATGACGATGAATTGAAATAGCTGTGAAAAGACATTCAAAATCTTCTGGACAAGGAGTTATTGAATTTAGAAACGAATTAACACTCATCTGCAAGCTCCAGCATACAAATCTGGTTCAGCTGCAAGGTCACTGCATTCATAAAGAAGAACGAATGTTGATCTATGAGTATTTGTCAAATAAAAGCTTGGACTTCTTTTTATTTAATGAGAATTTTGTAATTTGTGAATATAATAGGTTTTTCACTAATTTGTTAATGTTAGACATGCAAAAATTATTTCAACTTTCAGTTTCATAATGATTACAAATAGAGTCTTGCTAACAAAGGCCCTAAGGGCATTGGTTAAGGAACAAAAAAAAATGTTTTTTTTGAAAATACAACTCAATTACAAATGTCAAAGGCATAACTACATAATCTTTATCTTTATCTTTATTATATATATTTGCGCTATTTTTTTTCAAATGTACACATATTAAGCAAGACAATCCTTATTTATTTATTTCTTTAATTTCTTTAATTGTTGTTTCCAGATTTGGGTTGTGTAGCAAGGCCAGACAATTGTTATTAATCATGTCTTTGATGGTAATCATGAGTGATGTTGCAAGTGAATAATGTCCATATAGAACGGCAATTTGGTTATTATATTTATTTACATAAAAAAAAACTATACGTTATAACATGTTTATATTTTCAATTTAGTATAACTATTCTTTCTTTTCTCAATAATTTTACAAATTATATTAACCAATTTGATTTTATTACATTGTCACCTTTTATTATTTAAACCAATTATAATATCATATGTGTCGTCTCTATCTTTATCTTTATATAATACAAATGTCTTCTTTAAAATTTAAAGTACACATAGCATGTTTATTTACTAAACAACGTTAATTGCTTTAAAGGAAATTACATACTGATATAAGATTTTTTTTTTGGTGATATAAGAAAATGTTTGATTGTGCATAAAAAACATTGATAAGAAAAACCTTTTTGTTTATATATACATTAGGAATTGATTAATTGGACATAAAAGTCAGTGTTCTTTTTTTTCTTCATTTTACGCATATGTAATAAATCAGTGCCACAAATTTTGGATCTATACGTAGTAGTGAGGCGATTGAATTTTTTTCCTATAAATAACTATTCTACTTTCACCATTTCTCACATCATTTTTATATTCAATCAAACAATTCTAATTCTATCCAAAATTTTAGTTTTTCAGCTAATTTCTTTGTTTTCATTTTTTTTCCAGGTCAAGAAATTGTTCGCATTTGATTTTTTTCATGATGTATTAAATTGCAAGCTTTCATTCTCACTAGACATGGTGATGATGGATGCATCTTTACGTGTGTATTTTGTAATAATTTTTTATATTCTGATTTTTATTATTTTATTTATTTTTTAATTATCAATTATATATATAATTTTTAATTGATATATTTTAGATCGGTAAGTATGCATAAATTTTCAAACATTATGTTTAATTTGTATATTTAGACATTATGGGTTGATTAATCATTGATTTCATTTCATTTTCATATATTAATGATTGAAATTTATAGATATTATTTTTTATATAATTTGATAGGTTTTTTTAAAGGGTATAATTTGTTAGGTTTGTAAAATGATAAATTATAAAATTGGAAAAACAACTCTAATATAAAATGGTGAATAATGAAAATTGAAAAAGACAACTCTAAATGCCAAGTTATTTTGCTTATTATATATCATATCTTTATAACAAAAGCCCCCAACACCAAGCTAATATTTTGACCCTAAATCTATTTTCTCTTTATACCCATTCCTTCTCATCTCTACCTTCTTAAGGCTTTTTATTTTGAATATGTTCTTCAAATTTTCTTAGGGAAAAGATTGGTAAACACCCTTTAAAGGGTGTACCTCCCCCATACACTCTAACAAGGCAAAAAACTATTGAAAAATAATAAAACAAAAGAAAAAAAAAATTGATCTTATCTTGGAGAAAGAAGAAGGCTCCAAACATTAAAAAACACAACTTCCCTTCCCCCACATTCTCTCTCTTCCGCTCCAATTCCAGTTCCCCCTCCCTCTCAACCCTCACGCTCTCTTCTCCATCATTTCTTTCTTTCTCTTCATCCCACCTCTACTGGCGTCCAACCCTATTCCGACCACCCTCTCTCTCCACCGTCTCTGTTTTTCATGTCATTGTTGTCCCCTCTAAAACACCTTTTGAATTCAAGTAACAAAACGATTAAAAAGATGTATCGGGAGTCAATTGCTATGGCTGCCACCGCCGCCGCCACGACGCGATGGATGACTCTGCCAACTCAGTGGACTCGAGACCATGACAAGCTTTTTGAGCGAGCTCTGTTGATGGTGCCGGAGGATTTTCCGGTGAGATTCCCGATCTCGTAGTCTTGGTCGACGATGAAGGTGGCTGAAGGTGAGGTTGTCGCCCCCGCGGTCATCATTTAAAAAGAATGGTGAGAGCTCCGCCGCCGTCGCCTAAAAAAGAGTGGTGAGAGAAATACAAAAACGACAAAGAGAGAAGGAAATAGAGAAGATTAATGTTGAGGACGGCGGAGAGGAGGAAGGAGCGGCGGACGGTATTGGTGGAAGAGAGAGGGGCGGTGAGTAGGAGAGGAAGAGAAAACGTGATTTTATTGAACTGTTTTTTTTTTTACACAGTTTGTGTGTTTTGACAAAACTGCCCTCAATTAAGTGTTGAAATAACAAAATTACCATGCCAGCTAGAGGGTGTATAAGGTGGTTTGCTAGCTATGGATGTTCACCTATCATGACTCTTTTCTTATACCCATTTCTTTGATGTATAACCATCATATATTTAAAGAATATATCAATGTTAAAAATAGTATTTTTTCCATCATTGGAAAATTAGGAGGTGTTTCCAGCTTAAATGTCACCATATTTTGATAGCATATAAATATTATTCATAAAGTTTGTGGTTTGATGAACCCTCAACCATCAAGATTAAATTATGAAAAAAAGGTGCAAGTGAGATGGACTTTGTCATGTGTCATCATATTATTTATAAAAAAAGGTGCAAGTGAGATGAATCCTCAAATACATCAAATTCTTTTTTGTTTTAGAATTTGAGATGGACTTTGTCATGTGTCATCATATTATTTATAACTTTCAAGTGAAACTTCAATTCTCAGATGTGGGGAGATAACCTTCTTGCAAATATATAAAAAAAAATTGAAGAGTTCAAGATAAACTTTGCTTCCAATTTGGAAGTATGGTTAGTGAATAGGCATGCCCATGCTGAAGAATTTAGGTTTTGTAAAACTAGAAAAGAGAAGGACGGTGTGATCACATGCTTCACTTTACTCTCTTTTTTATCATATGAAATATATTATGGGCCATTTTATACATAAGATTTCACTGTTAGGATTTGGCTTAAGCCTTATGACTTATACCTGGTTCCAACAGATCATGACTCATAAATAATTATTTTTCTTTGTAGTGATAATACATAAATGAGAAATAAGTTGTTTTCTAATATGTCTTACTTTGATAATTAATAATTTTTTGGTATTAACTTTTTGGTTCTATGAGGAAAGTATAGTCTGACCAACAATTGTTTTACTCATCGATTTAACTTTATATTTGAGCAACGACGGTTGATTTAGCCCAAAAAAAAATACATTGTAGTTTATTATAACGTAATTTACTGTATTCAAATTTATAGTACAATTGTCTTATCATATCTATATTATATAAATTTGAGACCATTTTCTCAAGTCCCTATATGGAAATGATTTTCTATTCTTTTGGTGTTGACATGTATCCCTTTATTTTTACAAATACTATTACAATATTCACCCTCACAAAATGCTCTGACCACAATCATCCTCATAAATTTGTATTTAATGTTCATGTTTATGTATAAGAAGAAGTTTTTCAAATTCAATTCTAATTCTAATATTTCAAATCAAATTTAAAATGCTTCTACTATTATTTTTGAAGATATTTTCGGTTACAATTTGTTTGACTGATTTAAATATATTAATGCTAAATTTCGGTTACTATTTGTTTATACCATATATGTTTACTATCTACATTATTAGTTTGGAAGAATTTAAATAGCTTTTAGTATTAGTTAATTGGACAAGATTTAAATAGCTTATAGTATTAGGAAATAATATCATGGTTAATTGGAGAAGATATTACTTCCTTATGATGTATATCTTTTTTATTTGACCCAAAAAAACAAGTTTTTGGAATTTAATAGGATTGAATAGTATATTGGCCGAAAAAAACGTTAGACCACTAGATTTTTTTTATCGGCCACAAAGCTATTTGTATCATTTACCAAAACAAAACAAAAAAATACTATTATATTTTGCTTAATAGCTAAGACATGAGGTAGAATTTGATTGTTTTACATAATTGTCCTAAAAAATTCATTATAAATTAGATCCATTGGCCAACACTTTATTCACACCACAACTTTATTTCGTTTCTTTTTCTTTGCATCAATTCCGTGTCTCTCTATTAAATCAAAATGGCCCCAAAGATTGACTTGATCTCTGGTATATCCCCTTCCAAAGAAAGCTGGAATATCAGGGTTCGACGTTCGCCTTCATATATGTTGACTATAAATTTCTTTCTAATTTTAATCATAATTTTTTTTTGAAAATTATTGTATCATTTTATTTTCAATTACAACATCCATAAATTAAGGGAATAATTTTTTTGATTGCTTGATACATGTTGACTATAATTATTGTGTTTGAGACTCACAATTATCACATATTTTAAGTGTAACTAACAAATTTTACATCTTTTTGCTATAAATTGTGCTTTTTAGTTTCAAGATTTTCACATAATTTCAAGATTCATGATAAAATTTTGAAAAACTTCCCAGTATTACTCTTTCATTTTATTCATTTTTTCTTCTAATTCACTTTTTTTTTTTCATAGATCTAATTCTTAAAAATGGTTCGATTTTTGATATTTTTTCAATTGAAAAAACAGTTAAACGAACAATTCTCTCTATTTTTCCTACGTTCAATTTATCTTGATCTTTATTCACCTGATCTTTAATTGTTTTAGAAGTGGATCTCAAACGACGAATCTGATGAAAGAATCAACATACAGTGTGAACTCAGAAGAAATTGGATTAAACACTTTGATTAGAATGAATGAGTTTTATTAGTTTTAAAGTGATGATTATTCTTTTGCACAACTATTCATGTAATTAGTTTTAGATATACAATTTGTGTTGTAAATGATATTTCACATTCCAAAATAGTGGTGTTTCTATAGATTAATGATTATGTTGTACTTTCAACTTTGATGTGCATCTACAAAAATATGTTGTAAGAATTATCATATAAGATTCTAATATTGATAAGATCTTATTGAATATTATAGAAATTTGGTTATGGGTGTGAATGAAAAATTTGAGTTGGACATCCATTATTATTGATTTATTTCTTCTATGATCGATGTATTTTATCTTTGTGTTTTTTTCTTCCTATTGTCTTCATTCTTTCTAACACATTGATGTTGCTTTTTTCTTTGCATAAATCCAATATACAAAACGAATATTGGTCTATACAAATAGTTGTTTGATGAGATATTAACAAACTTTTTTTTTTTTTTTATGCAACGATCATTTCATTAGATTAAAAGAAGAAAAAAGAGTACAAGAAAGAAAAGGGGGACTAAAGCCAAAACCTTTTCAAAAGGTGGTGAATCTAAAGTTGGGCATACCCAACCTATTCCTAGTGTACTCTCCTCTAATGAAATCAGGAATAACATCAGACCAAAAAACATCATCAGTATTTAAAGATAAGCCAAGGTTAGCTAAGCTGTCTGCACAGGCATTTCCTTCCCTATAGATGTCAGATACAATAAATCTCATGTATCTTAACCTATATAAACAGTTATGCCATCTATTTTGCAGGATCCAAGGAACTACTGAGGAAGATTTGAATGCCAAGATAACCAGTTGTGAATCAGTTTCCAGCCAAAGATTAGTATAACCATTGTTGTATGCAATCTCAATTGCAGTCATTGCAGCAACTATCTCTGCGAATAAGGCATTTTGCGCTCCCAGGAATTGAGAGAAACAACCAATATATTTACTATCAGCGTCTCTAAAGATGCCTCCTGCCGCTGCTCTAGATGGATTCTTTGTGGCTGCACCGTCAGTGTTTGCTTTAATCCAAGAGGATAATGGAGGAGACCAGATAACCTCCTTAATGATGGGTGATCTAGGAGGCTTGATATTAACTTTGAGAGCTTTGAGAATCCTGAACTCCTGCATATCTCCTCTATAAACTTCTTTAGTGTTGTTCCCGGCGAAAGCAGTTTGTGCTATAATCAAATTAATGGCAGGCTTCCAATGCATATGTTTATCTCTGAATCTGACATGATTCCTTCTAATCCAAATGGTGTACATAATATTTATCATGCATGCTTTAATCACCAGTTTCCATTGACCATTCACAATGAATTCGCTAACTTTTGCAGATAAATTTGGATACAAATGTGAAGGTATGTTTAGGTGGGAAGCTATTGGTTGACCACACCAATTATCCAGCCAAAAATTAATGTCGCTTCCATCTCCCAACTGCCATCCACAGTTCGAGGTGATTGTGTTGAACTCCATCTTTATGCTACTCCAGATGGAAGAGAAAATATGGTGAGAAATTACTCTTCTCCCTCTGAGCACTTTACTTCTGATCAAGATTGCCCAATCTTCTTTAGAGTTTAACATGTCCCAACAAAGCTTTAAATTTGTTGATTCATTTATAAGAGTGAGAGATCTTATTCCAAGACCGCCTTCAGTCAGAGGTTTACAAGTCTTTTTCCATGATACCGACACTAGCTTCCTCTTGGTGATATCTCCACTCCATATGAAATTCCTTGTCCAAGATTCAATCTCTTTCAATAACTTCTTTGGCCATGAATAAATGGATATTGAGTGAATCAGCATACCATGGACTGTGCTTTTAACAAGAGTTACTCTTCCTGCAATGCTCAGTGTTATCATGGTTTTTGGGTGCCAAGCCATTAATTGGACTTGAACCTTTTGACCGTTGATATCTCTCTTTTTTCTTGGGAAGGGTAAAAGGAGAAAAACCCTTAAAAAGTTCTAGATTCGGGGGTCGTTTTCACTACGGGAAGGTGTTAGGCACCCGGAGCGATTATGGTATTCCATAAGAACCGTTCTCCTAAGTTTATTTCTACGCTTTAGTTTTATTGCTTATTTGTAAAAAAGGAATGTATGATTAGTGAAGAATGGGGGTGAGAAGAAGTAGAATTTGATTTTATTTCGGCTTGGATGAGTTTTGACTCATTGCCTACGTACCCTTTTAAGGGATCAAAACCGTTCGTAGTTCTTGCTAAAAAACTTGTTTTTTGTTTTAATTGTTTGATTTTAAGTTTTGAAAAAAAGGTTTTGAAGAAGGAGATTGGGAGGCTTCATGAGCATTAGATTTAGCAAAAAAGTGAGGTTTGATTAGTGATTAGAAAGAAAGTCTAAATGGTTAAGATGAATTGAATTTTTCTTAAGAAAAAAGAAAGGAAAAAAAAATGAAGTGTTGACTTCATACTTATTATGAAAATTTTTGAAGTGAAGTTCAATTGTTTTTTTTGAAAAAAAGATGGATTTTCTCTAAGTGTTTGAAACCTAAGCGCTTATCTAACCACACAATCCTATGCATACATCTAAGGTGAGTGTGTGCGTGTCGGTGCGCCATAGTGTCCATAGTCCATATTACAACATCTCCTAAATACATTCTATGGCCTCTTTGCCAAGCTACAAACCAATGGTAAAATATTACATCACCGAACGAATTACAATTTGTAAAAGAGAAAACTAAACTAAAGAAGACAATAGTGAAGATAATGAAGTGCTATGAAGTGATCAACATGAAAGGAAATGTTAGTAGAAAATGGTAAAAGAAGAATATGGCATAAAGTGATAGAAGAAAGTATGGCATAAGACGGTAGAGTGACGATGAAAATAAGCCGGAAACGTGTGATGAATAATGCGTATGATGCAAGAATAAAACCCAGCACATCAAAACAGTGACATATGCATAGCAAACAGTAGCAAAATTCATATGAAATAGTATGCAAATCAAACATGACGAATACGAACATTATGCACACGAGGTAACGGGTAAAAATGCGAGAAAAGTGACTTAAAATAGTAAAAAAACCCTTGACAAATCAACACCAAAATTTTACCAACTTTTCCAAGTAAAATACCACTGAACATTATCAAGAAAAAAAAGTAAAATGACATGGTAATTTTCTTGGAATTTATTGGTGAAAATTAGCATGAACAAAGGGTGCAAACAGCAGGCAGTTATGGTGCAAGTAGCAAAGAGAAAGAGCAAAAAAACGTAAAAAAATTTCCAGCCCAAACCAAAATCCAATACAGACTGGGCCTGGATCATCCAAAGGCTTCAGAGGCGTTGGATTGATCCAGATTCAGATCTGACGGTTTAGAACACACAGCGCATGGCAACGTAAATCAAGCATATGGTAACAATGCATCACAACCGTTCAAAGGAGAAAACCCTAGATCCTACGGTTCAAAATGAAAATGAAATAAACCGGACCGGTTCACGCGTCTATATAAGGACATGGATACCGGTCCAGTCCATTTCTTTCATTTCCTTCTCTCTCTAAGTTTCCCTCTCCTCTCACTTCTCTCTAACCTCGCCGCCGGCGAGGATGAAGCTACGGCGGAGACCTTGAAGGTCCGCCGGAAACTTCATCTTCTCCGGCGAGTTCATGAACTCCGGTGACCTAAAATTTCCAGAATTTCAAAATTTCTTCATCAATCAATTCGTCCTTTAACCCTAAACACGAATCCAGCAGTTGTTTTTTCAAATTCAATTCGAAACGATGTAGATCTGGAAATTTGCCGTACGGCTTTGAATTTGATTTTGATTTTTCGAAAGAAAACGTTTAGATCCTGGAAGATCTACATCATTTCGTTGTTTAACACCTCTTTGATGTTTGTTTTTGCTTTCAAAACTTAGATCCTTATGGATCTAGGTTTTGTGTTTACGGTTACGGCTTTGGTTTTGAATTCTGGAAATTTTGGATCTGTTTTGCTTGCGTGATTTTTAGGTTTAACAGTGATATTATTTCTGAGAAAAGTTTATGAGTTTTACCTAAGGTTTTGGTTGAAACCTTTAATGGAGGAAATCTTTGGAAATCTTGATTCTGTTCTTGATGATTTTGATTCTGTTTGCTTCACCGGTCCAGATTCTTCATCTTCTCTGACTCTTTCTCTGCTTCTCTGTGATTACGTGCTTGAGCTTGCTTCAATGTTTCTCAGATTCACGCGAGGAAACCCTGTGATCAGTGCTTGAGCTTGCTTCAATGTGAGCTCGCACTTGGAATTGCAGGAAAATCTTCAATCCGGTGATGAAGATTCACACGAATCTCTGAGGATTGATGCAAAAATGTTGATTCTGATGGAAAATTAGGGTTTCTGGAGAACGGTTAGGGTTTTTTGTTCTTGGTGTTCTTGATGAATCTGAGAAATTTTTCTGTTTTGATTCAGTTACTAAGAAAAAGAAAATTGAATCTGTGTTTATGAGTTGGCGTGTGATCCATGGCTTTGAATCTGACTCACTGTTTATATAGTTGACATGTGTACTTGAGATCCAATAAAAAGGTGACACCTGGAATTGTATGAGAGTGGCACGGCTTGGACAAAAAAAGAAATTTGGACCTTTCTGCAAAAAATAAAACTTCAAGGACTAAACTGCAAATAATCCAAAAAGGACTGAAACGTAAAAAAAGAAAATTCTGGACTAAAAATGCAATTTTGGGACCTCAATTGAGGGACCAAAATGCAATTAAAAATGAAATTGAATAAAAAACGTAATTTGACCAAACGTAAAGCGAAACAAAAATAAAATTGACAAAACGGACTAAAACGAACCAATTGACCTAAATGAGGTACTTCAAAGTAACCTCTCTACGCCAAAATTTCGTGTGAAATGACCAAAATGCCCCTAGGGCTAAAATTGACCAAAACAGATTCAAATTGACTCGACACTGACTCAGACGCAAGTTTGAAACGAAATTAACAAAGTTTACTGATGAAATGTAAAAAAAACAAATTGAAAAGACTCAGAGACAGTCACAAGGATGAAAATGGGTCCCACTGCAGGAAATGACCAAAATACCCTTCTGTATGACTTTTTTGCAAATTTTGAAATAAACTGTAGAAAAAGCAATGCACTGATTCAGAGACACTTTTGAATGACTTATAAGACAAGTAAAGACACTTCAAAAGGTTTTATGCAAGAAAAACATAGGTGAAATTGTGATTGAAAATACTGCGAGGCAGAGACAATTTGAACTGTGCAGTTGAAATTTGATAATTGACAAAGTTTGAAATGAAATTGGGCCCAGTATTTTTAGGTCCAAAAACATGGTATAACAGCTGCCCCTATTTAAGTTTCTTTGTCTGGAGGGTCAAGAGACGGAGTCTTTGGCTTGACAGGACGAAGATACTTAAATATTAGCATTTGCACTGTGTTTGGACGTAAAAATACGCCTACCCATTTTCAAATAATATGCATGCCATGCATCATTTGGATTATGAATGCAAGACCTCATGGGGATTGGAATTAACAAAATATGTCGTATCCATTGCGGGATTGGTAGACATTGACAAAGATAGTGAATAGCAGAGTAACGGGAAACTAGAAACAAGTTGGATAGGTACAAGCTGTTCTTGGATTCGAACTAGCCACTTGACCGGGAATGAAACAAACAGACAACTGCGAGTTGTTCTTATGGATTCGAACTGGTCACTCACTTGGGGATAGAGGTTACTGGACAAACATGAGTTGTTCTTATGGATTCGAACTGGTAACTCACTTGGGGATATTGGAAAGTGCGAGTTGTTCTTACGGATTCGAACTGGTGACTCGACTGAAAACATGTAAAATTGGCAGGTACGAGTTGTTCTTAAGGATTCGAACTGGTTACTCGACTGAAGACAAATACAAAATGGACAGGCGCAAGCTGCTCTTGGATCGAGCTAGCCACTTGAGCGAACAGAAACAGATAGACGGGTACAAGCTGCTCTTGGATTGAGCTAGTCACTTGACTGAATGGAAACATATTGACAGGTACAAGCTGCTCTTGGATTGAGCTGGGCACTTGACCGATAACATAAGCAAATTGATAGGTACAAGCTGTCCTTGGACTTGAACTAGCCACTTGACCGAACAGAAACATATTCACTGGGGATTAGTTTGTTTGACAAAATATAGATTGAGATTGACTTGACGTCGATTTGATTTGAAAGGTAGAAATTGAGACTGATGTTGACATTGGAAATGCGATATGCATGGATGATATAACAGTTTCATTAAATGCATGGGTACGCAATATGCATGATTATGCATGTATGAATGCTTGTAATGCATGACTGTTGGCAGTTTGTAAGCACAACTTCACGGGGAAGACAAGACATTAGAGTATTGGGCACGTAGTGGCTCGTGCTATATTACACATTCTTGGAAATCCTCTTTGGAGATGACGTCGTTGGGAGACGTGTCGGAACCACAGCTGAGGGCAGGTAACTAAACAACTTGCTTGGGGATAGAATCTTGAGAGACTCCACCGGGGAAAACGCCGTTGTGCTGGGCATGTCGTAGATATTGCATCTGTGGTCAATGCTTTTTGCATGTTATTTTCTCAATTTTCAATCATCATTTTTTTTTTGCATCCCATTTTGCCTGGATCGTCCTTTCGGGTTTTCGATCCACCGAGGAAATAAATTCTTTTCAATGCCCCATTTTTGCCTGAACTGCCCTTTCGGGTTGTCAATCCAGCGGGGTGCTCATTTTTGCCTAAGCCGCCCTTCCGGGTTTTCAACTTAGCGAGCCTTTTCATTTTCATGCATTTTCATTCTGTTTTTTCATTCTTGCCATTGACCACAGATTATCTTGGAGGAGAACCTGCTTGTAACATATATTGAAACAGACATCGACATACTCTCGCTTATGCATGTTTCGTTTGAATGTACCCTGTTGCTCAGGTTTGCTTTTCAAAATAGACAAAAGGTTTTCAATTTTCAAAATGTTTGTTTCAAGCATTGTCATTATCAAAATAGAAGGAAAATGATTTGTATATAGCTTTGAAAATAGAGTTTTAAACAAAAGCACAGGCTCAATTTGATGTATAAGAGTGGTGGTCAGCCGAAGGCGTGACTCCACGGATTCACAAAGCTTGGAAAATGGTAATTTTATTGGTTGGTGGTACATTGAACACAGTAATCATTACATTTCCCAAAAGACTTTGAATTCACAAGTACAGAAACTTCAGATGAAGATGGTCATTAACAGCTGCAGATGCCCCAAGGGAGACGGTGGTTGACTAGATATAGTTACTTGCCTTGTGTTTCAATCTCATTTTTGCATGAACCGCCCTTCCGGGTTTTCGGCTCATCGAGACGCTCATTCTTGCCTGAGTTGCGTACAATCTCAGCGAGCTTTTTCATATTTGTTTTTTGTCCCTTATTTTTGCCTGGACCGCCCTTTCGGGTTTTCGATCCACCGGGAAGCGCATTTTTGCCTAGGCCGCCCTTTCGGGTTTTCGACCTACCACGCTGTTCTTTTCACATTTCTAGGCAAAGTATTTCTTGACTATATCGGCATTCACTGGATTTGGAAGTTCTACACCATCCATGTGTGTAAGAATTAAAGCACCGCCGGAGAAGGCCTTCTTGACAACATAAGGACCTTCATAGTTAGGCGTCCACTTGCCCCTTGGGTCGGGTTGCTGGCCTATCCTCCTTTTCAATACAAGTTCCCCTACCTTGAATTCTCGAGGATGGACTTTCTTGTCAAAAGCAGTCTTCATTCTTGCTTGATATGACTGTCCACGAGCCATGGCATCCATACGTTTTTCCTCAATCAAATTCAACTGATCGTACCGGCTTTGGCACCATTCAGCCTCAGATAACCTTGCTTCCATGATCACACGGAGAGACGGGATCTCCACTTCCAAAGGAAGAACTGCTTCCATACCATATACAAGAGAGAAAGGGGTTGCCCCGGTTGAACTGCGCACGGTAGTACGGTAGCAATGCAGAGCATAGGGTAACATTTCATGCCAGTCCTTGTAAGTGGTTACCATCTTCTGGACAATTCTCTTGATATTCTTGTTGGCGGCCTCAACTGCACCATTCATCTGAGGTCTATAGGGAGAAGAGTTATGATGCTCAATTTTGAATTCTTCACAAAGAGCTTGCACCACATTGTTGTTCAGGTTGGTACCATTGTCGGTAATAATCTTGCTGGGAACACCGTACCGGCATATGATGTTGTTCTTGATAAACTTAGCTACCACTTGCTTGGTCACATTGGTATAAGATGCTGCTTCAACCCACTTGGTGAAGTAGTCAATTGCCACTAAGATGAAACGATGACCATTTGAAGCCTTCGGTTCAATTCTTCCGATCATGTCGATGCCCCACATTGAGAACGGCCATGGGGATGACATAACATTGAGAGCGTGCGGAGGCACATGAATCTTATCAGCATAGATTTGACATTTGTGGCATTTCCTGGCGTATTGGTAGCAATCATGCTCCATGGCCATCCAGTAGTAACCTGCTCGTAACAACTTCCTTGACATAGTATGCCCTGTAGCATGGGTCCCGAAGGTACCGTCATGTACATCATGCATTAACTGCTCTGCTTCATGTTCATCAACACATCTTAACAATACCATGTCATAGTTCCTCTTGTACAGAATATCTCCATCTAACAGGAATCTACCGGCCAATCTCCTCAGGGTCTTCTTATCTTGTTTGGAAGCACCTGGCGGATATTCGCGGCTTAGCAAGAACTGCTTGATGTCATAGTACCAGGGTCTATAGTCAACCACATTTTCACCAGCCTGATCGATCACATCCCCAATAGCAAACACATGCGAAGGTCTTTCAAGGCGTTGCACTTTGATTAATGGCACATCATTCCAATGGTTCACTCGAAACATGGAAGATAGAGTAGCAAGAGCATCAGCCATTTGGTTCTCATCACGAGGAATATGGTGCAGCTCAACCTTTGTAAAATATGTCAGAAGACGTCTCGCATAATCACGATAAGGAATCAACTTAGCATGGTGGGTCTCCCATTCACCCTTTATCTGATTGATGACGAGCGCAGAATCTCCATAGATGTCGAGGTGTTTGATTCTCATGTCAATGGCTTCCTCGATCCCGAAGATACATGCTTCATACTCAGCCATATTGTTGGTACATTCGAACAGGATTCTGGCGGTAAAAGGAATGTGATGCCCCTGTGGGGATACAATGACCGCCCCAATTCCTTTACCATAAGCATTGACAGCACCATCAAAGACTAAACCCCACTTGCTATTGGGATCTGGACCTTCATTAATTAACGGTTCGTCGCAGTCTTTGGATTTCAAATACATGATCTCTTCATCGGGGAAGTCGAACTCAATTGGTTGATAATCATCAAGAGGTTGGTAAGCAAGATGATCGGCAAGAATGCTACCTTTGATTGCCTTTTGAGTTTTGAACACAATATCATATTCAGACAAAAGCATCTGCCAGCGTGCAATCTTTCCAGTAACAGCAGCTTTCTCAAAGATATACTTGATCGGATCCATTCTGGATATCAACCAAGTTGTATGATTCACCAAATAATGACGCAGGCGTTTGGCAGCCCAAGCTAAAGCACAACAAGTCTTCTCAAGCATTGTGTACCGAGTTTCACAATCGGTGAACTTCTTGCTTAGATAGTAGATAGCATGCTCTTTCTTCCCAGTTTCATCTTGTTGACCAAGTACACATCCCATGGATTCATCAAACACTGCCAAATACATAATCAAAGGCCTTCCTTCCACGGGTGGGACAAGGATAGGTGGTTCCAGCAGATAATTCTTGATGCTATCAAAAGCTTCTTGGCATTCATCATTCCATACAATAGGCTGATTCTTCCTGAGTAGCTTGAAGATCGGCCCGCAAGTTGCGGTCATGTGAGATATGAATCGGGAGATGTAATTCAAACGTCCGAGGAAGCCTCTGACTTGCTTCTCTGTCCGTGGAGCTGGCATTTCTCGGATGGCCCGGACTTTATCAGGATCGACTTCAATGCCCTTTTGGCTGACAATGAAGCCTAATAACTTCCCGGATCTGACGCCGAATGTACATTTGTTAGGATTCAATCGAAGCTTGTATTTTCTCAACCTTTCAAACATCTTTGTTAAATATTCAACATGCTGCTCCTCATCTGTTGACTTCACAATCATGTCGTCCACATATACTTCGACTTCTTTGTGAATCATGTCATGAAACAGAGTAGTCATTCCCCTTTGGTAGGTAGCACCAGCATTGATTAGGCCGAACGGCATCACTTTGTAGCAGAAAGTACCCCATGGAGTGATAAAAGACGTCTTTTCTCTATCCTCAGGAGACATTTTGATCTGATTATAACCGGAGAAACCGTCCATGAAGGAAAACACCTTAGACTGAGCAGTATTGTCAACAAGCACATCGATATGAGGTAACGGAAAGTTGTCTTTTGGACTGGCTTTGTTCAAGTCCCTGAAGTCAACACACATTCGGACTTTACCATCCTTCTTTGGCACTGGTACAATATTGGCAACCCATTCAGGGTACTCAACTGTCATGAGGAAACCCGCATCAATTTGCTTTTGAACCTCGCTCTTGATCTTGAGAGCCATATCAGGATGAGTCCTTCTCAATTTCTGCCTGACGGGAGGACATTCAGGCTTGGTAGGGATCCGATGCTCCACAATCGTAGGGTCTAGACCTGGCATATCTTCATAGGACCATGCAAAAATATCCGGATATTCCCGGAGGAGCTGGATGATCTTACTTTTAACCTCTTCCCCTAGAGCAGCACCGATCTTGATTTCTCGCTTGTTTTCCTCGGTACCTATGTTGATAAGCTCAATCTCTTCCTGGTGAGGCTGAATGGCTTTCTTTTCTTGCTCAAGTAACCGAGTAATCTCATATGGTATACCATCACCTTCCTCATCTTCGGCTTCATACACAGGGAAATCAAAGTTTGGAAGAGGCATAGAATTACTGTGTTCAACGGGTTTATTATGGTTCAACCTGCATATAATGATTGGATGATTTTAGAAAGAGTTTTTTTTCATGCAGATTTTTGAAATTAATAAGAAAATACAAACGTTTTGGTTTTTTCTGGCATTACCATTTTTCCAAGAAAAAGGCACTAAAAAAAAGCAGTCGTGAAAGAAACGACAATTTTTATTCATCAAACGGCAATGCCGAAACAAACACGCCCTTACAGAAAATATCACTCTCGCTTTGGGCAGAGCGAGAGGATTGTTATTTTTGAAAACAAAGCGCTAAAGCAACAAGACGCATTACTCGGAAACATGCATGATTGAAGGAATGTCAATGGCGTCCAAATCACTCGCAATGCCTCCTGGTGTAACAAATGCAGGCCTGAGACCAGATCCAGTTGCTTCTTCAGAGATAGGATTAACAAACCCAGCACTGTGGAAGACTCCTGAGGAAACCCTTGATGACGGGGAGAACCCGAGACCTTCTTTACGCTTGTTCTCACAGAGCTGTATCACCTTGCCCCAACCGGCAGTCTGACCTTCCTGGATAACCTTCTGAGCATCTTTCAATGAAGCCATAGCAGCCCCAGCTTTCTTAAGCTCCGCACCTTCAATGGTCAAACCTTGGAAAGCAGTCCCTTCAGCAGACCCTGCTTCAATACAAGAAAAGGAAGATAGCTGGCTGACTAAGTATGCCTCTTCACCATGGATTGTAACGAGTTTTCCATTCTTCACAAATTTCAACTTCTGATGTAAGGTGGAAGTAACCGCACCCGCATCGTGTATCCACGGTCTTCCCAGCAGACAACTGTAGGATGCATTAATGTCCATTATTTGGAAAGTAATCAGGAAATTCTCAGGGCCAATGGTTATCGGCAAGTCTATCTCCCCCAGCACATTCTTTCGAGACCCGTCAAAAGCTTTGACCAAGAAAGTACTCCTCCTTAAAGGGGTCCCACGGTAGCTCAACTGATCTAGAGTTGTCTTGGGCATTACATTGAGTGAGGAACCTGTATCCACCAACACATTCGATATCATGTCTGATTTGCAATTCACCGAGATGTGTAAAGCCAGATTGTGACCCTTTCCCACTTCCGGCAGCTCTTCTTCACTAAACCAGAGGTTGTTACAAGCAGTAATATTTCCCACTATACCACCGAAACGATCTACCGTAACTTCGTGGTCAACATAAGCCTGCTCCAGCACTTTTAACAAGGTATTCCTGTGAGCCTCGGAGCTCAAGAGCAATGATAATACAGATATCTTCGAAGGAGTCTGCAGCAATTGATCAACGATCTTGTAGTCGCTCCTCTTTATTATTCTCAGAATCTCATCTAAATTCGACTCCTCTATAGATTTGCCTGGCTGATTCACATCTGTAGAAATGGGTGAAACAACGGTTGGAGTTGCTTTTTCAACTGGTGGAGTGGTCGGTGTAGCTACCTTCTGCTGAAATAACGGCGGACGAACCTTCCCGCTTCTTAGTGCTGCAGAAGTCCCTTCGGCAATATTGCTTACTGTGGCAAAGGAGGCTAGAGGCACCTCTACTCCATTTTCTATCATAGTAGCATTGTATTTGTACGGGATAGCCCTCTCTGAAGTATACGGTACCGGTCCGGGCAACCTTATCACCAAAGGCTCAGCATTCTTCTTCAAGGGTACACTCTTGACAGGCGGATCGTGAAAAACTGGCACAATCACGCAAACATCACTGACAGTCAGAAGATTATCATTCATCAAGCTTTGGATGTCTTCTTGAACAGTATAACAACCCAAAGGATCACGGAGACATCCCAGACACTTGGCATGATCATGATTGAACAGAGAAGCTTTGCACAGCTTGATGTGTAGAGGTACCAGAGGAGTTGCGACGTTGCGGACATCAAGTCTCGGAGCTTCTTCACACACTTCGATCATATTCACAGCGGCATGATTTGGAAGAGGATTGTCGAGGACGTGTGGGACATTATTCTCAAAAGTCAGCTTCCCTTGATCGATGAGCTTCTTCACGATATACTTCAAAGCATAACACCCCTCGACGTCATGACCTAAGGCACCTTGATGAAAGTCACATTTGAGATCAGACCTGAACCTTGGAGGCAACGGATCAGGTGGGGGCTTGCCCTGTCTAGTTGTACAATGCCCTCTCTGGAGTAAAGTTGGAAGCAACTCAGCATATAACATCGGTATCGGAGGGAAAGTAGGCCTAGCTTGCTGATTTTGTTGTTGTTGTTGAACCGGCATCTGTTGTTTCATCTGTTGGGCAATTGCATTGACGGGCACTTGAGGCTGGCCCGGCGGCAAAGGGTACTGATGATAAAACGGTGGGAAGAACGGATGCTGAGAATACGGCATATATGGGTATGACGGAGGCATTTGAGCTGCATTGATAGGAGCAACAGTAGCCATTGATTGACCGGCTCCAGCTGACACCATCCCCACTTCCGTTTCTTTCTTCTTGTGGTGTCCATTACCGTACTTCTTCGATGCACTCGTAGAAGATTCAGCTTTCTCAAACACAATGATTCCATCCTTGACTGCTTCCTCAAGGCGGGTTCCCATGGTGACCATCTCCGAAAAGTTGTTCGGGGCAGCGATGATCATCCTCTCAACATAATCTTTCTTCAACGTCTTTAAGAACGTCTGGGTCATTTCTTCCTCATCTAAAGCAGGAGTGATACGGGCAGCCGCCCCTCTCCACCTTTGCGCATATTCACGGAAACTTTCCTCCTTCTTCTGAGATAGGGACCTGAGAAACTCCCTATTTGGCCTCAGTCGAGTGTTAAACCCATAATGGCTCTTGAAAGCGGTGGCTAACTCATCAAAGGTATGGATGTCATTCTTACTCAAACTAGTATACCACTCTGCGGCATCCTCCATCAGACTATCCTGAAAACAGTGGATCATAAGGGAATCATTGTCTTTGTAATTGCCCATCTTCCGGACGTATTTGATGATGTGATTTTGAGGACAAGTTAGCCCGTTGTACCGGTCGAAGTCCGGAATCTTGAACTTTTTAGGAACATCCACTTTTGACACTAAGCAAAGGTCTTGAGTTTTGACAGAGTCTGCATTCCCTCGATTGGCCTGGATCTCGTGACGGAGTTCTTTAGCAAGTTCCTCCATCATCTCTTCCATAGTCTTGGTTACGGGGATGCTTCTGTGCTGTGTGTTGATGTTAATACCTTGAGGCAGAGTGTGTACCAGAGGCTCAGTGACAGCTGCTGTTGTTTGTGGCAAAGTAGCAATGATGGAGGCGGCATTTGTTGCAGGGATCAGAACATTGTTAGCAGTGCCCGAGGTGCTTGCTGTAGCAACGGGAGTGAAGAACGGTGGAAGCCCATACGGAAACCCCACTGGCATAGTAAAGCGATTGTCTGCAGAAGTGGTAGGGAGCGCGCTTGTAGTTACTGGTGCAGCTGTGGTTGTAGGGATAGCTGTAGCTGATTGCTCTTGAGCAGCTAGTAGAGCAGTCATGACGTCATTAGCTTTAGCCAATTCCTCCTTTAGAGAGGCTAACTCGGTGCGAAGCTGAGCGTTCTCTTCTTCCATAGCCCTTTTCTTTCTTCTGTATTCTCTGGTTCGATCAATTCTATCTGGTTCGTAAACTCTCTGAGCACGAGCCACTTTTCACACTGCGGCAGAGGAACCAGGAGATAGTGAGCACTTGGAAGCCTTTGTGACCAATGCATGATGCATATGATGCATGATATGCAAATGCGAATGCAAAAGACTTATTTTTTTCATCGAAGGATTTTAAAACAAATTAGAAATCTTGCAAATAAACAAAATTACACAACATTTTCAACAAGGTAAACAAATAAAGCTCTCAAGCATAGGAAGTAGTCGGAAGATCATCGGACTCGGAATCTGAATCACAGTATCTGTCAAAGAAATCTCGTCGTCCTCGAGCTCTCTTGGAATCCCTCATAAGCAGCTCGTCTTTCTCTTCCAATTCCCTCCGGGCCTTAGCTAGCTCTTTCTTCAACATCAGATTCTCGTGAGTCTTCTGCTCATCTCTACCATCCAAAGTCATGATTAGATTCTCGGCTTGATTGTACCGAGCTTTCCACACTTGCTTCTCATGACTCTCCATAGCTAGATGCTCCTGATACATATCCTGAGTCGCGGGAAGTAGAGGTAGAGGCATAGACGGAGTGGATGAAGACACATATCTCATAGCTGGATAAGGCATACCAATCTCCTCAGCTCGATCTATCACCCACTGAGTATAGGCCTCATGAGCGACACCGGATCTCACACCTAGATGCTTCACACTCTTCCTTCGGACCTTAGACCAAGCATCCATGAAAGCTTTCCTTTGTCCGGTGGGAGCATTCATGTAGAAGAAGAACTCTGGAGATGTAGCAAGATTGATGGGCTTCGATTTCATAGGGAAACCGAACTGTCTCATAGCAAGCTCGGGGTTGTAGTTGATTCCTCCACGGGTACCAAGAAGAGGTACATTGAGAAAGTCTCCGCAACCCATAATGATTTCCTTCACTTGAGCGGCAGGAGTGAGCCAGACGACCTCATTAGGAGTAAGGGCCATAATCCGCTGCGAGTAGGACCAGTTCTCCGAGTTGTCATGGAAGGAACTCGGAAGGTGCGAAATAAACCACCTATACAAAAGAGATGTGCAGCAAAGAATATATCCACGGCCCTTGAGAGTCCTGTCATGAATGGCGTGGTAGGTATCCGCTAGCAAAGTAGGAACCGGGTTCTTGGAATGAAAGATCTCGATAGCATTCATGTCCACGAAGTTGTCGAGGTTCGGAAAGAGGATGAGCCCGTAGATAAGCAAAGCAAGAATAGCCTCGAGTGTATCCTGACGAGTGGTACCGAGATTGGCCTGATCGAGAAGATACTTCGAAGTGAACCCCCGGATGTGAGACTTGGTAATAAGATGGTTGGAGACGTCGGAAGTCTTGAGGTAGAGATCCTTAGCAATAACCAGAGGAGTAAGAGAAGTCCCGGGACCGGTGAAAGGCGTCTTCTCGGCTATAGGTAAACCCACTAGATTGGAGTAAGCCTCGAGAGTAGGAACCAACTGGAAGTCCGGGAAAGTGAAGCAACGGAAGCTCGGATCATAAAACTGTACTAGAGTGTGCACTAGCTTCTCGTCCACATCGGTTCGGAGCAAAGTAAGCAATCCCCCATACCGGAGTCGGAACCCTGTTTGACTCTTGACCTTGAGTGCCAACTCTCTCAAACTAACCAAATCCACTTCCTTGAACTTGTAGCACTTAGTCTTCTTCATACCTGTGATTATTTACAAAAATTTCCATTTGTTTTAAACCCTTCGATAAATGCATGAAAAAATGTTTATGCATGAATGCATGTATGCATGATTGCGTTGTTTAGTTACAATGTGGGTTGAGGTTCAAAGTAACGGGGCCACGGATGGACACGGCGTCCGGTGAACTAAGGCTTTGGATAGTAGTAACCAAGGTTCTAACACAGTTCCCAAACTGCAACCTCTCTCACATATATCATGGTAGTACAGGACGACACCCGTTCCATGATTATTTGTGAGAAGGTCTAGTTTGAGTGTAGTATCGCGTGACGACTAAAGTTTGAGACAACACTCAATTTAGCCACCGCACTACGTCCTAAAAAGGCTAGGATGGGTTTGGTAACTACGGTTCATAGCTTCGTCGAACAATTGAAAGTGAAGTGCCTAAGCATGACAACACACGCCGACAATATCACCTTCAAAATGCCTCAGCTATGTGAGATTGATCGCATAATCCAATACACGAGGCAACCCCCGGATCGAATTGTCGATTATATCTCTACCTAAACATAAGTTCACTCAGCCCGGGTTAGGACTTTTGATATTCTCACCCCACACGTTAGATGAAAGTAAACAAGTATTCACATATAAGTAATAAAACAAAGCGTAAATATAAACTAAAGAAAACTAGGCGCGACCCGCTAAAAAAAGGTCCCCAGTGAAGTCGCCATTTCTGTTATCATGGTTTTTGGGTGCCAAGCCATTAATTGGACTTGAACCTTTTGACCGTTGATATCTCTCTTTTTTCTTGGGAAGGGTAAAAGGAGAAAAACCCTTAAAAAGTTCTAGATTCGGGGGTCGTTTTCACTACGGGAAGGTGTTAGGCACCCGGAGCGATTATGGTATTCCATAAGAACCGTTCTCCTAAGTTTATTTCTACGCTTTAGTTTTATTGCTTATTTGTAAAAAAGGAATGTATGATTAGTGAAGAATGGGGGTGAGAAGAAGTAGAATTTGATTTTATTTCGGCTTGGATGAGTTTTGACTCATTGCCTACGTACCCTTTTAAGGGATCAAAATCGTTCGTAGTTCTTGCTAAAAAACTTGTTTTTTGTTTTAATTGTTTGATTTTAAGTTTTGAAAAAAAGGTTTTGAAGAAGGAGATTGGGAGGCTTCATGAGCATTAGATTTAGCAAAAAAGTGAGGTTTGATTAGTGATTAGAAAGAAAGTCTAAATGGTTAAGATGAATTGAATTTTTCTTAAGAAAAAAGAAAGGAAAAAAAAATGAAGTGTTGACTTCATACTTATTATGAAAATTTTTGAAGTGAAGTTCAATTGTTTTTTTTGAAAAAAAGATGGATTTTCTCTAAGTGTTTGAAACCTAAGCGCTTATCTAACCACACAATCCTATGCATACATCTAAGGTGAGTGTGTGCGTGTCGGTGCGCCATAGTGTCCATAGTCCATATTACAACATCTCCTAAATACATTCTATGGCCTCTTTGCCAAGCTACAAACCAATGGTAAAATATTACATCACCGAACGAATTACAATTTGTAAAAGAGAAAACTAAACTAAAGAAGACAATAGTGAAGATAATGAAGTGCTATGAAGTGATCAACATGAAAGGAAATGTTAGTAGAAAATGGTAAAAGAAGAATATGGCATAAAGTGATAGAAGAAAGTATGGCATAAGACGGTAGAGTGACGATGAAAATAAGCCGGAAACGTGTGATGAATAATGCGTATGATGCAAGAATAAAACCCAGCACATCAAAACAGTGACATATGCATAGCAAACAGTAGCAAAATTCATATGAAATAGTATGCAAATCAAACATGACGAATACGAACATTATGCACACGAGGTAACGGGTAAAAATGCGAGAAAAGTGACTTAAAATAGTAAAAAAACCCTTGACAAATCAACACCAAAATTTTACCAACTTTTCCAAGTAAAATACCACTGAACATTATCAAGAAAAAAAAGTAAAATGACATGGTAATTTTCTTGGTGAAAATTAGCATGAACAAAGGGTGCAAACAGCAGGCAGTTATGGTGCAAGTAGCAAAGAGAAAGAGCAAAAAAACGTAAAAAAATTTCCAGCCCAAACCAAAATCCAATACAGACTGGGCCTGGATCATCCAAAGGCTTCAGAGGCGTTGGATTGATCCAGATTCAGATCTGACGGTTTAGAACACACAGCGCATGGCAACGTAAATCAAGCATATGGTAACAATGCATCACAACCGTTCAAAGGAGAAAACCCTAGATCCTACGGTTCAAAATGAAAATGAAATAAACCGGACCGGTTCACGCGTCTATATAAGGACATGGATACCGGTCCAGTCCATTTCTTTCATTTCCTTCTCTCTCTAAGTTTCCCTCTCCTCTCACTTCTCTCTAACCTCGCCGCCGGCGAGGATGAAGCTACGGCGGAGACCTTGAAGGTCCGCCGGAAACTTCATCTTCTCCGGCGAGTTCATGAACTCCGGTGACCTAAAATTTCCAGAATTTCAAAATTTCTTCATCAATCAATTCGTCCTTTAACCCTAAACACGAATCCAGCAGTTGTTTTTTCAAATTCAATTCGAAACGATGTAGATCTGGAAATTTGCCGTACGGCTTTGAATTTGATTTTGATTTTTCGAAAGAAAACGTTTAGATCCTGGAAGATCTACATCATTTCGTTGTTTAACACCTCTTTGATGTTTGTTTTTGCTTTCAAAACTTAGATCCTTATGGATCTAGGTTTTGTGTTTACGGTTACGGCTTTGGTTTTGAATTCTGGAAATTTTGGATCTGTTTTGCTTGCGTGATTTTTAGGTTTAACAGTGATATTATTTCTGAGAAAAGTTTATGAGTTTTACCTAAGGTTTTGGTTGAAACCTTTAATGGAGGAAATCTTTGGAAATCTTGATTCTGTTCTTGATGATTTTGATTCTGTTTGCTTCACCGGTCCAGATTCTTCATCTTCTCTGACTCTTTCTCTGCTTCTCTGTGATTACGTGCTTGAGCTTGCTTCAATGTTTCTCAGATTCACGCGAGGAAACCCTGTGATCAGTGCTTGAGCTTGCTTCAATGTGAGCTCGCACTTGGAATTGCAGGAAAATCTTCAATCCGGTGATGAAGATTCACACGAATCTCTGAGGATTGATGCAAAAATGTTGATTCTGATGGAAAATTAGGGTTTCTGGAGAACGGTTAGGGTTTTTTGTTCTTGGTGTTCTTGATGAATCTGAGAAATTTTTCTGTTTTGATTCAGTTACTAAGAAAAAGAAAATTGAATCTGTGTTTATGAGTTGGCGTGTGATCCATGGCTTTGAATCTGACTCACTGTTTATATAGTTGACATGTGTACTTGAGATCCAATAAAAAGGTGACACCTGGAATTGTATGAGAGTGGCACGGCTTGGACAAAAAAAGAAATTTGGACCTTTCTGCAAAAAATAAAACTTCAAGGACTAAACTGCAAATAATCCAAAAAGGACTGAAACGTAAAAAAAGAAAATTCTGGACTAAAAATGCAATTTTGGGACCTCAATTGAGGGACCAAAATGCAATTAAAAATGAAATTGAATAAAAAACGTAATTTGACCAAACGTAAAGCGAAACAAAAATAAAATTGACAAAACGGACTAAAACGAACCAATTGACCTAAATGAGGTACTTCAAAGTAACCTCTCTACGCCAAAATTTCGTGTGAAATGACCAAAATGCCCCTAGGGCTAAAATTGACCAAAACAGATTCAAATTGACTCGACACTGACTCAGACGCAAGTTTGAAACGAAATTAACAAAGTTTACTGATGAAATGTAAAAAAAACAAATTGAAAAGACTCAGAGACAGTCACAAGGATGAAAATGGGTCCCACTGCAGGAAATGACCAAAATACCCTTCTGTATGACTTTTTTGCAAATTTTGAAATAAACTGTAGAAAAAGCAATGCACTGATTCAGAGACACTTTTGAATGACTTATAAGACAAGTAAAGACACTTCAAAAGGTTTTATGCAAGAAAAACATAGGTGAAATTGTGATTGAAAATACTGCGAGGCAGAGACAATTTGAACTGTGCAGTTGAAATTTGATAATTGACAAAGTTTGAAATGAAATTGGGCCCAGTATTTTTAGGTCCAAAAACATGGTATAACACTCAGTAGTGAGGCTTTCCAAGCTGAGAGCTTAGACTTGAGTTTGTCTGCAATAGGTTGCAAATGAGCTCTTTTTGGTTTCCCTTTAAAGATAGGGACCCCCAGATAGGTGAAAGGTAAAGTACCTTTGTTGAAACCTATGAGATCAGTGATTTGATTTATTCTAGCAATAGATATCGAGCCATAAAACACAGTTGATTTTGCCGGGTTGATTACTTGCCCAGAAGCACTAGCATAAGAAGAGAATAAATCCATAAGAGCCTGAATAGAAGAGATTCTACCTTTGCAGAATATCATGATGTCATCTGCATATAGAGAGTGGGAAGGGATGTTATATGATCTTGAACCTTTGATTAACTCCACTTTTCCTTGTTGAACAAGTTTGGTAATGTTCCTACTGAGCACATCTTCAGCAATACAAAAGAGAAGAGGAGATAGAGGGTCCCCCTGCCTCACTCCTCTTTGGCAATGAAAGTATCCATTTTGTTTCCCATTAACTGATATGGAGAGAGTTGCGGATTTGAGAATTGTATGAATCCAAGAGCACAATTTCTCACAGAAACCAAACTTACTGAGAACTCTGAGCAAAAATTTCCATTCCAATGTGTCAAAAGCTTTGGAAATATCCACTTTAAAAGCTAGATTACCTGCAAAAGATTTGTGATGAAGGTGGTTAATTACTTCTGAGGTAATGCAGATTCCATCTTTGATATTCCTCCCTTTTATGAATCCTCTTTGTTGCGGAGAGATAATAGACTTCATAATTGGAGCCAATCTGTCAGCAAGTATCTTGGAGATTATTTTGAACTTAAAGTTAGCTAAGGCAATAGGTCGATATTGTTCAACTTTCCAAGCATCAGCCACTTTAGGAATTAGAATGATGGTGTTTGCATTGAAATTTGGGAGAATCCAATCTTTGGTGAAGAATTCAGTCACTGCATTGATAACTTCTATCTTTATGATGTCCCAATATATATGGAAGAAACAAGCACCAAAACCATCCGTCCAGGAGCTCCTTCCTTATTCATAGCGAGCACTGTTTGATGAATCTCGTCTGGAGTGGGGATTCTGGTCAAAAGATTGTTTACCTCATCAGTAACAAGGTCTGGTATGGGGTCTTCAAGTAATTGATCAACCTGCAATTCCTGCACAACATTGTTAGTGGAAAAAATATTTTTAAAGTGATTTGTAATGAGACTTGATATTTCCTCCGGGTCAGTAACCATGTCATCACCATTCATGAGGCTGTTAATGAGTTTAGAAGAGTTTCTGATTTTGGATAGTCTATGGAAAAACTTGGTGTTTCTATCACCATCTAAGTGCCAAGCACATTTGGATTTTTCCCTCCAGTATTCTTCTTCAATTTGCAAGGCATTCTCTAAATTTAATTGAGCATCTCTGTGTTGGTCTATCAAAGAATCTGTGGTTCCAATGGCGTCAATGTCAGATTGAATGAGGGAGAGGTTGTGTTCAGCTGTTCTAACCATGTTGTGTACATCTCCTAAAATAGTTTTGTTCCAGTCTTTCAACTTTTGTTTCAGCAGCTTAAGCTTCTGGTTTAAAATGAACATAGGGCATCCAACAAAATTTGTGTTCCAAGTTTCTTGGATCAGCCGCTTGCAATCATCATGATGAGTCCACATTTGCATGAACTTAAATTGAGACCTGAAGCAGATATTAGAGTTTTCAAATTCCAGTAAAAGAGGGAAGTGATCAGATTTGTGGTTCACTAGGGTTGAAACATTTATAGTGCTGCAGACATCCAACCAATCCTGATTGCAGATTGCCCTGTCTAATCTTCTCTCTGTTGATCTTTGGCCACTTCTTCTATTTGACCATGTGAATTGGATTCCTCTAGTTGGCAAGTGTACGAAGTTATTGGTGTCTGACCAACTATAAAATTCGTTCATAGGTGCCCTTGCTGGAGGAAGTGCACCTCTATGCTCATGGGATCCTAAGATAGAATTAAAATCGCCAATGGCACACCAGGGTATGTTGAGGTTGTTGTAAATGTGTTCAAGACTGAGCCAAAGGTTTCTTCTGGTAATATAATTGGTAGAGGCGTAGATGGCTGATATACAAAAAGGTTGGTTATTATGTACAAAAGTGAAAGTGACATGTTGACTGTCTGATGTAATGATAGTAGGGTTAAGGTTTTTAGCACAAAAGCACCAGAGATTTGGGGTGTTGTTTTGTCTATTGTTAAAAGCAAAAGGTTTGAAGTTCAAAGAATTGAACCAATTTCTGGGTAAATGCTCGTAGTGCATCCAGGGTTCAGAAATGAAAATGAATTTAGGTTTATTTGCTAAAATAAAATTTTTCAGGGCTAACCTTGATGAGGAGTTAGCCATCCCTCTAATGTTCCAATATAGACACTTCATTGGGAAGGCCTAGTTGGAACCTTAGATCTTGTAAGGTATGATGAACTGGCCTGTGATTTCAAAGCTTTTGCTAATTTTTTCTTAGCTGATCTGCTGGTGACTGTTTGGAAACCTGCAGTATCAATATTCTGTTGAATCTCATGAGCTATTTGTTGATCAATTTCTAATTCTGCTGCAATGGATTCATTAAGTGCTTGTTGTTGCATTCTGATCTGCTTTTCGTCAATACCTTCAAGGTTGGCCCAGGATTCATTCAGAAAATGAATGTCATTTTGGATTCTAACAGGTGTTACTAGTGCATCAGTATGCATTTCTGGTTCCCTTCTTTGTGTTGCATCCACAAACTCAGATTCTTGACTTTCCCCATCATCTGATTCTAAAGGCTGGTCAAGTGAATTGTTTGCAATAAATTCATCATCATTAACCCTGTTATCACTGGGAGTAGGGGAAGCAATAACAGGTTCCAAATTGATTGGAGATTTCCTGATGTTGGCTTGCTCTTCATCAGCTTCTGTCTCATTAAGCAATGTTGTTACGTCCCTGATTGGCTCTTCCTTCTCTAAATCAATCACATTAGTATCTTTAGGTATCCAAACATTTGAATGATCCTTTGCTTTGGCATGAACCTTACCTGCATCAATACCAGACTCCTTAGGTTTGTTTTTCCAACCATTATTTGTCTTCATGGCCTTTCTGCAAACATCTACACCATGCCCCACAGTTTTACAAAATCTGCAAAACTCAGGGAAATTCTCGTATTCAAGTTGTACAAAGAAAGCGAAACCTTTTCTTTCCACCAAAACTTCATGTTTCAAATGATCAGACACATCAATGTCAACCAAAACCCTAGCGTAGTGTCCAAACGTTCTCTCTAGGGCTGGCTTGCTTGTGACTGAGTCCACACATATTGGTGTGCCAGCACTACTCGCAATGGCAAAAATGATTTTCTTTCTCCAATATTCCTGAGCGAGTCCGTGGATCCTCAACCAAACCTGCGCAGATGAGTTCGATTGTTGGCTAGGGCTAAAATCACGTGACCAGGGAAAAAGCTTCAAAAAACCAGGGTTTAGTGGCCAAGAGTTTACAGATCTAACTCTTCGAGCATCTTCAATCGAAGAGAAAACGAATTCATAATATCCTTTTCCAATGGACGTAACCCCCCAAGGGTGAAGATCTTTCCAAATAGGCTTCAGCTTATCTCTCAACGCCATCACTGTTAAAGGAGAAGAACCCTTCGGCCAGATAACCCTCGCGTGAAGGTTATTCTTGCATGCATCTAATCCAAGATCATATTCATCATCAGGGATCAAAATTGAGAATTTATCTCCTTTGAGGGTAGGTTTGGGCAGTTGTGAATCTGGGATGTCACAAACGTTTGACAAAACTTGCGCAAATGTTTTTTGAATTGTGGGTTGAGTTTTGTGGTTGGTTTTTGGTACGATCTTTGTTGGAGTGGAGTCATCAAGGCATTTCCAAGGTATAGTGAAAGGTTTGGCTGATGTTGAGGAAGAGGAAGGCATGGCGGTGGTGAAGTTGATGTATGGCATGAAGGTGGTGATGAACAGTAGCTAATCGCCAGAGAAAAAATCAAGTCCCATGATCCTCAAAAATCCATAGAAAACCATTTAACAAACTTAATTATTCAATATTCACACAAAACCCTTATTAATTTTAAAAGGTAATGTGAATCACACTATTTTGATTAAATTAATTTAAAATCATTATAGATTATCTTATACATTTATTGGAGAAAGGAAGGAGAATCACATGATTTTAATGCATTAATGATTAATAAAGCAATCAAGTAAGACAATTGGATTTAATACGTAAATAATAACTCTTAATCTAATGACAAATTAACATGTATCATTTTTATGTTGTTGAGCCAATTATAATGCCTCATTTTAGTTTTATTACATCATTTTTTTATTTTTAATTTGCTTCAAATAATATTTTACTTATACTATTAACTATGTACCACATGTTTCTTCAATAATTTCATTTGCATATTTCTCTTTCATGGAGTGTTGTAATAACATCAAGATCTGATAACATCTATGAAATCAATCCATAGAAGGAATCATAGAGCATATTCGTTCAAATTGTTCGTAATTCGTTCGTGATGTTGATCATGACACACCTGTTTACTTGAGAAATATTCAAATGAGTACTGCTCCCAAAACAAAACAAAAAAAAATACATATTATGAAATATGTTACCCTTTTGGATAATCCTACTATATGGGCTCTCATATCCTTAAACAACAGTAAATAGCATGCATTCCATATCTGTGAGCATGCCTCATTTAATATGACAATGCAATGTAATGTGCAAGGGTTGGAGTCTGAATTCAAATTTGAATGATCTTATGAAATTCAAATTTCTTCTATCTATTTATTATAACAAAAAAAAAAATCCTTATGTCTAATTAGAATGATTTCCTCATATCCAAATGACTTTGACTTTCATTTGTATTCATTGCTGCTAAATTATATAAGGCTATAAACTACTATTAATTGGACTCTTATAACATTATGGATCATCGTTCAGATTTTAGATGTAGTCACATTTACTATTGATATACACCTCAAATATGGTAAACTCCGGTTGAGAAAACATATTTCAAACTAAAAAACAATGCATAAATGCATGTTAAAAAATAAGGTCAAACATAGACATATCATGTTCAAAAAGGTTGGTTGGTGGTGGTTTCATATTGATCGATTTATGTTCGTTTATTTTTTAAGAAGAAAGAAAGAAAATTAAAAGGAAGAAATATGGTGAATTCTAGGATGAGGGTTCAATTAAGTCCGTCACCGGTAGACCACTTTAAAGAGTAATTAAGAGCCAATAGATCAATCTCTCTCACACATCTTACTATGCACTTTATGCACCACATCACAACATTCCTTTTTATTTTTATTTTTCCTCTCTTCTCTTCCGTCTTCCCGATCTCTACTTCAAACATCACATAGTCATTAACATAATAGACCAAAGTAAGACATCAAAATAATAAAACACAGACAGTGTAATCAAAATTCCAAGAGTGTCCTTCGAAAGAACATCATATGTTGAGGATATAATTTCTTTCTAAATCAACAAAGTGAACATGAATCTTGGTGAAAATTTAGAGACTACTCTCAAATTTTTATTTTTTTAATGATAGCCAATGTGTTCCATTTTTTTCCAATAAATTTGATCCCCTTTGATGTCTCTGACCCGTTGGGTGAATCTTGAATTTTGTAAAAACAATAACAATTAATAAAAATAATAATAATTGCAATTTCTTCTATCTGGGTTTGTGAAAACATGCAATAGGTTATTAGTTTTAATTTTTTGGTAGAAATTCTCAAAATAAATGTTGAAATAACACTATTAACATTTTTACGGTAAAGGTCTCAGAAGTTTGATTTTAGGAAATCTATTGATTTGAATCTAACATTTTTACATGTAATTGGCATTTTAACGAGATTTGAATCAAATCATATTAAAATAACTATGAAATTATCATGAAAGATGCACTTTTACAGCCTGTTTGGTTTGAGAGAGAGAAAGGGGAGGAGAGAAATAGTTAAGAAAGTGTCAATTTCGTTCGTTTGGAACACGAGAGAAACAGGTGCGAGAGACTAAACCAGCGTGGGTCCCACACCTTTTTTCTTCTTCTCTAACCTGCGAAGAAAACAGAGAGAAAGCTTCCTTAATTCATTTTTCCATTAATGCCCAAAATCATCCTGCCTTGGAATTTTCCTTTTTAATGGCAAAAAAAAATTACAGAATAAATCATCCTGCCTTTTTTTTTTTAATCAATAAATCATCCTACATTGTATCTGTGAAAGAAGTCCATAGAAGACAGAGGTTGAAAACAAACCAGATTTAATAATAACAATCTTTGATGGATTTATCAAAAACCTATATTAAGTTAAAACTGAAAATTTGTGTTTAGAGAAGGAGAAGTTAATACTAACAAAAAAATGATTGTGGCTGAGACGAAAGGAGATAACGTGTCTGTATACCATGATGATCTTTGGGTTAACTATGGATGGATATTTATAACTTGATTTAGTCAATTAAATTTAAAACTAAAAGTTATAATAAAAATATTTATCAATCCAAATTTATAATTTCTAAAATTACAAACATAATCTAATATGTTACTTTGGATTAAATTAAATTACTAGAAAATTTATTTAAATTATTTAAAAAATTAAATAGATAGCTCTAAAAACAATAAATTAATTTTTATATTAGGTTTTTCAATTAAGGGTATTTTGGTACATTTCAAAATAACCAACACTTCTTTCTTCTCTATCTCTTCTATCTGTCTCTTATACCAAAGAACCTATCAAATCAACTCTATTTCTCACTTATTTCTCTCTTTTCAAACTCTCTCTTACCTATTTCTCTCTTCACGATTTTCTCTTCTAAGCCAAACACACCCTGGGCTCAACCGAGAGAAGGTTTGGGAGCAGAGAAGGCCTGAGAGGAAGAGGAGGAAGAAGATAGTTGTGATGTGGTGGATACAGTCTTTAAAGTGGAGATAGATGTGGTGCATAGTAAAATGTGTGAGATAGATGGATCTAACGGTTAGTAGTTACTCTTTAAAGTGGTCCACTGGAGGGACTTGATTGAATTCTCACCATAGAATCCACGAAGAGACGAATATGAAAAAGAAATTCGAACATGAGAGAAGATGAGGAAACAAGGTATTATGTGTTTTGTTCGCAAGAGTATATGGAATAATGGGAGTTGTTGGTAATATTATGAGTTTGTTGAAGAAGTTGGATAGTTCTGGGTAATTATTTTACCAAAAAATTAGATTCAATTAAAAAAAATACCACAAAATTTTAAATGTTTAATGAACATGTATTTTGTCAACTCAGTTTTCCATTATCACTTGCCACCAAAGACCGAAAGTAAATGAATTTAAAATAACAGTGGTTGAATGAAAAGATTCACGTGGAAGAGAATGATATCCAAAAACTATATTTTAAGCAAACAAATTAAACAAATGACATCTAAAAATTAAAGAAAAAACAGTTCATCGTAAGTTTGTGACTTTTGAGAGATCCTACATCAAGTTTGATCATCATATTACACTAAGAGAATAAACACAAGTGATTTTGACACCATATTTTCACCCTAAAAATTAAGGCATTAGATATATGGATGATGGAAACGAACAAAGAAAAACTGGTATGAAAGTGAACAACATGACCATTTCAAATGGTATGGAAGCGAATGACTTCCAATGACCAAAATTCAAGATAAAAAATCAAACATAAACTAGTAAGAAGTAACAAACATAAAGCAAAAGAATTCCTGAACAAAATGTCAACTCTAATTAGTTATCAAAAGGCCTTACATCCGAAATTTAACAAAATAGTTTATCATATTTTTGGGACTTCCATGGGAACCTAAATTAGGTGGGATAGTCATATTAGACCAGTAGCAACCCCACAAGTGCGTTTGATATTAAATATTCACGCAAAGCCTGTAGGCACTAGGTATATGAGATATCACACTTATTTGTTATTCGAAATATACTCTTGCATCCACTATGTAGAAAGTTAACTTATACTTGACACATTAAAATCATTTAATTAAGTATGCAACTATCTGCATTCCTAATTATGTGACATAATCATATAAAGTCAAACAGAGACATAACATGTTCAAAAAGGTGAGTTGATGGTGATTTCATAAAGGGAGGTTTATGTACCTTTATTTCATGAGAATAGAGAACATAAATTAGAAGAAACACAATGAATACGAAAAAGAAATTTGAACATGAGAGAAATAATAAAGAAAAAAATGTAGCGTGTACTTTTTCTATGAGTATAGGAAATAAAGTTAGTTGTCGGTAATTTTATGAGTTTGTTTAAGGAGTAAGAGATTTCTTGGTAACTATTTTACCAAAAAATTATACTTAATTAAAAAAATGTCACATTATTTTAAAATGTTTACTAATTAGTAAACATTTCAAAATAATTACCCAGAAAAAAATGTTGATGTGTTATACTAAGTTGACAAAATACATATTTAAATATGTATTTTTTCAACTTAGTATAACATGTAACGCCCTAGTCGTTTTTTTATTATTTTTAGAATTAGTTAGAATCTTTGTGTGTTTTTAATTAATTTATGTGATTTATGTGGTGTGTAGTATTTATTTATATAATTTATTTAATATAAATAGAATAATATGTGAAGGTGAGAAAAACACAAGAAGGGGGGGGGGGGTTGAATTGTGTTTTCTTTTTCTCTCTTAAAAAATACTTCTTCTGATAAAACTTCAGAAGCAGTTTGTGAATGCTTCTGATGAAATGATCAGAATCAGATATGCAGCGGAAAAGAACAGAGCAGAGAAAAGAAGGGCAAAGACACAAACAGTTATCCTGGTTCCTTCCACAAATCGGAAGTAGTCCAGTCCCCCTTGCACTTCCAAGGAGATTTCACTATAATCACAAAGATTACAAATGCTCAATACTCTTTAAGTATGAGACTTCTCAAAAATGCTTAAGCACACACGCAAGAGTCTTCCAATGCTCAAGCACTAAGCAAGAGTCTTCTAATGCTCAAGCACGCAGGCAAGAGGCTTCTGATCAAACAAAAATACAATGAATTAAGTTTGACTTGAACACTTGATATACAATCAGTGGTGTTCACAATACAATACAATAAAGACTCTAGACTTTTGAATTTCTAAGATGTATCAAATCAGTGCAGAAATTCAATGTGCTTTTTAGAATCAAATTGACAGAGTTTTGGCGCTTTTTAACTTGTGTATCTCTATCTACTATCTTCAAGTCTTCACTCCTTTATATAGAGGTGTGAAAGAGACGTTGAGATGATTAGCACGTCTAAAGAGTCATTTGAAATCCTTTGATCATTCACCAGTAATCCTTTGCCTGATTTGGGTGTTGTCCTTTGAAGAATTAGCTTCAAATTCATTCCCATCTTGAAGGCACAAATTCTGCAGGCATAGCTGTTGTCTTGTCTTGTAGCGTGGACAAAACAGAGTAGTGGAGGTAGTGGTTGTACACTTGTACTTTGTCAACTCTGTTAACGAAGGACAAATGCTCAGCGCTATCCAAATGACCGTTGATACCTCCCTTTCAATTCTTCGTTCTTCTTAGATAAGGTTGAAATGAGAAACAGCTACTTTGGATCTTCAGTTTGAATATATGGATTAAATGTAGCTTCTGGTGATGATTTCGCTTCTGATGAAAACCTTGCTTCTGATGAGCTTCTGCTTCTGATGACGTCATCACTTCAGAAGCACTTCAGCTTCAGAAACACTATAAGCTTCAGACGCAGTTTTCTTCAGATGCTTAGAATTTCTTTTTCTTTCCATTGTTCTTCCAAGACCTATTGAAATTACTTGACTAGCCTTTGGTCCTGTACACTTGAACAATTATTAGTAATAACCAATTGACAATTTTTAATACCTTTTTATCATCAAAACTCATTAAGGTTCATTGTGAAACACATTTTGTTCCAACAATCTCCCCCTTTTTGATGATGACAAACAATAGTATTTAAAATGTTCAATTGTTGTTGATCTAATTAATAAGTTGACTATTGGGATAGAGGTTTGTAAGCTCCCCCTGAGTTCTATTCTTATTAATTAAATTTCAATAAAAATACTCATAAAATATCAGAAGTATTAAAGAAAAGGTTTAGAAGAGGTTCTGAGCAAAGCTCAAGTTATTATAATGGGGCTCAGAGCCTTAAAATACTATACATCTACTCCCCCTTTTGTCATCAACAAAAAGTAAGTAAAAACAAAAGAAAGAGTATCAGAGCAACAAAAGGATAAACTTTAAAATACAGTGTATCAGAGTAAACAACAGTAAAAAAAATGCAGCAAATATTATCAGAGCAAAAGCTTATAAATAGCATGATTCAGAAGCAATGATAAAATATATGATATGCAAGTCAAAGTACAAAGTCATAGCAATTATAATACTTAAAACAAAAATCTAAACAAGCAACATATGTGTGCAACTAAGGTTTGGCTAGCTTAGACATCTGTTCCAATAGATATTTAATCTGCTCATCCTTCTTCTGAAGTTGTTCTTTCTGTGCTCTCAGTCTTCTTTTCAGCCCAGCTTGAATTCTATCAGCCCTTGAAGTGTAATCATCTTCTGGATAGAAAGGAGAGTTGGCTAACAGAGGCACATAATCCAGCTCCTTCACTATAGCTGCTTCATGCATATCATCCGACATTTTCTTCAGCATTGCAGAGTGAGATGAGATACATTTTGTGCTTAGTTGATCCAGCAGCTCATTAAAACCTTTCTTCAGATCCATCCATTGATCCAGATAGTGAATGAGAGGTACAGGAACTGTTCTGAGAAGAATCAGTGTCTGAATCTCATCACTAAGCCTAATAAGCTGTTCATCTATATACTCAGATTCTAGGATGGTGTCTGGGATGGGTGTTTGAGATGTAGAAGGTTGATTTGAGGTTGTTTGATGGTCAGAAGAGGTTAGGTCAATTATTGGTGGTTCTGGTTGTTGTTGTTGTTCTGTGTTGGTCTGGGTTGTTCTGTGGTAGTTTGATCTAGGTCAGAAACAGCCTGTTCAGGAACAGTTGGTTCAGGAACAGTTTGTTCTAGGTCAGAAGCAACTTGTTCAAGAACAGTTTGTTCAGGAACAGTTTGCTCAGGGATGGTTTGAGTTTCTGTTTGGGTTTCTGTTTGTTGGTTTTCCAAAACAGTCTTTTCAGGGACTGTCTTAGAGGCCTTTGTGGGTGTAGGTTGCATTTCACCACCTAAATGCTTTTCTAAGTTATGAAGAGTTGATGATTCTTGGTGTTGGGGGGTTTCTGAAGTAGTTGCATCTGAAACTACTTTAGAGGCTTTTTGTGGAGATTGGTTATTTTGTGGGTTGGTTTCAGGAAATTGTATACTAACAGCTTCTGGAATTTGTGGTTGAAAAAAGTGATCTTGAGGCAAATTGAATTTTTCACAGATTTTTATCCTATTCTTAGAAAATTCAATTTGGGTCTTTTCATAATCAATTGTTCCATAGGTTGTTAGTTTGGTAGGTTTGCGATTTAGTAGTTTTTCAATGTGTTGACTAAGGGGTTGGTCATCTGATTCAGTGGATGATGATGAGGGTGAAGAGGGAAGGTCAGGAATCTGAGTATTGATGTCAGTTTTTAGAGAAGTACCTGAAGAGTGAGGTTCTGGATGAGCTGCTTCTGAAGCTTTAGAAGCTGGTTCTGATGAAGTAGCTTCTAAAGCCTGCTTGTTTTTCAAAGCTTGAGATAGCAGTTTCACTCCCTCCTGAACAGTTTCCTTTTCAACCTCAGCAGCCAACGCAGCAAACTCAGCAGCCTTGAGTTGTTCCTCCTTTTTCTTCTCCTGTCTCAACTTCTTCAGCCTTGCCTTCTCAGAAGTGATATAGTCTCTAGCATATTGCCATTGTTCTTCTGAAGGAACAAACATTGGCATTACACTAGGCTTACTCTTAGCCTTTTTAGCACTTGGCTCTTCTTCTGGCTGTTCAGCTTGATCTTCTGTGCTTCCTTCAGAAGTTTTCAGATCCCTTGTTCTCTTGATTCTGATGGTTTGAAGAGCAGCTTCCCTAGCATCAGATTTCTTGACTTTCTGCTTCTGAACATCTTCTTCAGAAGCAGGAGCTTGTTCAGAAGCTACAGCTTGTTCAGAAGCAGAAGCACTTGCTTTGGATTTCTTGGGCTTTGGTGCTGCAACCTCAACCTTTGTCTCTTTTCTTGTCCTCTTTCCTTTCACTTTGAGAGGAGCACCTCCAATCTTCTCAGGAATAGATGCAACACTGATGATTTTCCCGGTGAGCTCAAAGTGAGCTTTGATGAACTGATACAGAACCTCAGGATTATCCTCTTTAGAGATTGAGGGGAAATCCGTCATAAGATATGATTGAACAGTTTCTATAGTCAAATCCCTGTTGGACGTGACTACATCATCAATTAGCTTCATAGACCTCAGAGTCCTTCCATTGATGATTTTTCCAACACATGTTCCTAGCTCCTCATCTGAAGATACCCATGTTTCTCTGAGATACTTCAGAAGCTTCCCTTGAACAAAAATTTCAGAAAGTAGCCTTCCAAAGGGAATTTGCCTTCTTCCGTTCTTTTGGCTTTCCTTCAGAGCCCAGCACATATGATGAAGGATATACTTTGGCAAATTTATTCTTTGATAAGTTGCAAGGCAGTACATAACTACCTTGTGATCCAAAGATGGAGCATCTGTACCTCCTCCCTTTTGGAAAATGCATTCTGACAGAATTTTCTTTAAAACCCTGTGAACAGGTGATAGTTCTGAAGATTTTCCCTTTGCATTTCCTTGGAACAGGACTTCATTGACCTTTTCTTCCCACTGGCTCTTAACAGCTTCCACCTGATATAAACCAGAATTTTCACATCTGCATACTCTTGCAATGATGTCTGCAGTAATACTGATCTCCATTCCCATCACGGCAGACCTTATCTCAGTTCCTTCAAACGGTTTCAAACCCATTTCTGTTCTTGATTTCCCTTTCAGCTTACGGTTCTTCTTTACCATCTCAGATTCTTCTTCTTCAGCAGCTTTTCTGTCAAATATCTCTGCCCTGACCCAAAAGTCTTTTACCAAATTCATATATGTAGGACCATTCAGCATACTAACATATTGAATCATATGCTGAGCGGTAAAATGATTTTCGATATCCATCCCATTCCTTTTTAATGAACCAAAGTCTATGGAAGATTCCACTTGAACGTCCAATCTATCCAAGGGTACAGTCATAGTTCTTTCCTTTAGAACATATGATTTGTTGGTGTTGATTCTGATAGATGGAACTGAGCTAGAAGATGCCATTTGATTGATTGAAGATTGAAGAGGGTTTCTAGGGTTTGAAGTTTCTTAGCAGAGAAGGTTTGAAATGAAATGAGAGTGTGAGTTGTGAAGTGAGTAGTGTGTGTTTTTGCTTAAGTGTATTTATCAAAACGTTTGCAATTCAAAAGAGACAAACAAACATAGCATTAATGACAAATTAGGGGCGCGTGTTAGTACGTTTAAAAGCAAATAAAACATCATTGCCTTTTTTGTTATACTCCAATACAAATAGACCACGTCAGAAATTTTTCAGAAAACTAACCTTTGGGTAATGGGACAGCTGTTACAAAAAGTAACTGCCAACGTTCCCACTAGCCAGCTATTCAGAAGCAAAGAATACCGCTTCTGAAGTTTTAGTGCTGACGTCATCTTCAGAAGCACATTTTCCTCAGAACCTCAGTTAAGAGCTTCTGATGGACCAGATGCTTCTAAATGGACTTCAGAACCAAGCTTCTTATTCAGAGGCAAGCAATTTTTCAATCAGACACAAAGTGCATGTTCAAATTTTTCTTAATAAAATCAAATCTTTCAACAGATAAAGGTTTTGTAAATATATCAGCCCATTGATGTTCAGTATCAATGAATTGTATATCTAAAATTCCTTTTTGAACATAGTCTCTGATAAAATGGTGTTTGATCTCAATATGCTTGGCTCTAGAATGTAGAATTGGATTCTTTGACAAACAAATAGCAGCAGTATTATCACAAAAGATGAGAATACTGTTAGCATTAATCTGATAATCTTCCAACTGATGTTTCATCCAAAGTAGTTGTGTACAACAACTTGCAGCTGAAATGTATTCTGCTTCTGCTGTAGACATAGCAATAGTTGCTTGTCTTTTGCTTGCCTAGGATATCAGATTCTCTCCCAGGAATTGACAATTTCCACTGGTTGATTTTCTTTCAATCTTGTCACCAGCATAATCAGCATCACAGAATCCAATCAACTTATAATCTAGGGATTTCCTATACAGGAGTCCAAGATTAGTTGTTCCTTTCAGATACCTGAAGATTCTCTTAACTGCAGTTAAATGAGATTCTCTAGGATCTAGTTGAAATCTTGCACACAAGCATACACTGAATAAAATATCAGGTCTAGATGCAGTGAGGTATAACAGAGAACCAATCATACCTCTGTATAGCTTCTGGTCTACTACAGTTCCAGTATCTTCTTTGCTTAAGGTGCAGGTTGGATGCATTGGAGTGTTCATCACTTTACAATCTTCTAGCTTGAACTTCTTCAGAAGATCCTTTGTATATTTTGTTTAATGAACATATACTCCTTCTTTACTTTGGTTGATTTGAATTCCAAGAAAGAATTTCAATTCTCCCATCATGCTCATTTCAAATTCATCCTGCATTAGCTTAGAAAATTCTTTGCAAAGAGATGCATTAGTAGAACCAAATATTATATCATCAACATATATTTGCACAATCAAAATGTCTTTCTTAAGAGTCCTTCTGAAGAGTGTTGTGTCAACTTGTCCTCTTTCAAAATCATTTTTAATTAAGAAATTACTTAGTCTATCATACCAAGCTCTGGGAGCTTGTTTCAAGCCATATAGTGATTTCTTAAGTTTATAAACATGGTCAGGATGCTTAAGATCCTCAAACCCAGGAGGTTGTTTCACATACACTTCTTCTTCAATGACACCATTAAGAAAAGCACTTTTGACATCCATTTGATATAATGTTATGCCATGATTAATTGCATAGGATAGAAGTAACCTGATTGCTTCCAATCTTGCAACTGGAGCAAATGTTTCAGTGTAATCAATGCCTTCTTGTTGACTGTAACCTTGAGCAACAAGTCTGGCTTTGTTTCTGGTTACCTCTCCTTGTTCATTCAGCTTGTTTCTGAATACCCATTTTGTTCCAATAATGTTCTTCTGAAAAGGTTTGGGTACCAGATCCCACACATCATTCCTCTGAAACTGATTTAGCTCTTCTTGCATAGCTAATATCCATCCATCATCTGAGAGAGCTTCTTCAACAGTTTTAGGCTCAATTATTGAAAGCAAACCTATCAAAGATTCTTCTTGTCTGAAATGAGATCTTGTTCTTCTAGGACTATCTTTGCTTCCAATGATTAGCTCCTCAGGATGTGAAGATTTGTGCTTGAATTTAGGTTGAATAACCTGCTGAGTGTTATCTTGAATATCCTCAGAAGCATTTTCATTCTGTAATACTGGACTAGGTTCTGCTTCTGAAATAGACTCAGCTTCTGGAGTAGTTTCAGCTTCTGGACTAGATTCAGCTTCTGAATGCTTTTCAGAATCAGAAGGTTGATCAGATTCTGATGCATCTTCAGAATCAGTTGTACCTGCATTACTTTCACTTTGCTCTGGAGTTTTACTTCCAGGCTCCCTATCATCAAATTTAACATGCATAGATTCTTCAACACAATGTGTTTCTGAATTATACACTCTGTACGCCTTTGACCTTTCAGAGTAACCTAAAAAGATTCCTCTTTGAGCCTTGGCATCAAATTTCTTCAGATAGTCTTTAGTGTTTAGAATGTAACAAGTACATCCAAACTGATGAAAGTAAGAGATATTGGGTCTTCTTCCTTTAAAGAGTTCATATGCAGTTTTCTCGAACATAGGTCTGATATAGATCCTATTTTGAATATAACATGAAGTATTAACTGCTTTTGCCCAGAAATGTTTAGCTAAATTGTTTTCATGGATCATGGTTCTGGCCATTTCTTGTAAGGTTCTGTTCTTTCTCTCTACAACCCCATTTTGTTGTGGAGTTCTAGGAGAAGAAAATTCATGGAGAATCCCATGTTTTTCACAAAAAGATTCAAATGGCTCATTTTCAAATTCTCCACCATGATCACTTCTGACTTTCAAAATTTTCAATTCTTTTTCAGATTGTATTTGAGTACAGAAGCTGCTAAACACTTCACATGCCTAGTCTTTACTTTTAATGAATTTTACCCAAGTCCATCTGCTGTAATCATCAACAATGACTAATCCATATTTACTTCCATATAAAGATGCAGTGTTAACTGGTCCAAAAAGATCAATATGGAGTAATTCTAAGGGTCTTGAGGTTGATACAATGTCTTTGGATTTGAAAGTACTTTTCACAATTTTCCCTTTCTGACATGCACCACAAAGTGCATCTGAATGATAATCAATGTTAGGCAATCCTTTGACAAGTTGTAACTTGCTAATTTTAGAAATTAATCTCCAATTAGCATGTCCCAACCTTCTATGCCATACCCACTTTTTATCATTCAATGACAGAAGGCAAACTACCTTCTGATCAGCCAGATCAGAGAAATTAATTTTATAGACATTCTCAATTCTCTTTCCCTTGAATGTAATGGATTTGTCATCCTTGTTGACTAGTGTGCAGTTGGTCTTACTGAACATTACATCATACCCATTGTCACAAAATTGACTAATGCTCAATAGGTTATGCTTCAGACCATCTACAAGCCACACATTATTAATTGAAATGGAGGAATTACCAATAGTACCTGTACCAATGATTTTTCCAGTTTAGTTGCCACCAAACTTCACTTCTCCTCCATCTTTCATGGTGAGGGTAAGGAACAAAGCTTTCTCTCCAGTCATGTGCCTTGAACACCCGCTGTCTAGGTACCATGACCTTTGTTTCTCTTTTGCCCTTAGGCACACCTGCAGTTTTAACCACTTCAAATTTAGGTACCCATATCTTCATGGGTCCTTTTGGGTTAGTTCTGGAGGTTTTACTTTTCCTCCCTTGTACCTTGAGGTGAGTGCTGGGTAGCTTCTGATCATTCAATACTTTAGGTTTAACACCTTTGGGTATTGTTTTCTCAGAAGCAGTAGCTGCTTTGTTCTTCTGATCCTTTGGCTTTGGGATTTTAGATTCTGGTTTAATCAGATTCTGAGGAACAGGTTCTGATCTTTTCAGAATTTTAATCTTTTGAGTCTTAGGATCAGATTGTGTCATAACTTTAGACTTGAGTTTTTCTGGCTTTGATGTGATCTTAGCCTTCGAACCAGAAGCTTCAGGTTCTGACTGAACAGCAGTTACAGCATCTGTACCTTCAGGCACAAAGGTGGATTTCAATCCATGCTTTATACAATCATAGTAGCTCTTGAGACTGTATTCTTTGGATTTCTCCTCAGAATATCCAATCCCTTTGCCATTGTTCTTGTATGTGCTGTAGATCATAGAAGCAACTTTGCTTCTGTCTATTCCAGCCATAATAAAATCATCCAAGGCAATCTCATGTTTATTGCCTGAACCTTTATCACATTTTTCTTGTAGCTTCTGACAAAGAATCTTGAGTCTATCTTCATATGTTGTTGATATGAGGTTAAACCCTTTGAGTTCTTCTTCAGAAGCTTTCAGTTCCAATAGAGTTGTCTTTTGTTGTTTCATTAAATCAACATATTTTTCTTTTAAATCTGTTAACTCATTGGTTCTGTGTTCAAACAGTGATAAAAGTTCTTGTAGAGAATCAACAAGTTCTTGTCTAGGAATTTTGGAATATACCTCATTTTCATCTTCTGAATCTGATTCAGCTTCTGATACTGCTTCTGATGATACTGTTGCTACTAACCCCATGGTTGCCTTAGCATCATCATCTGCTTCTTCTTTATCAGAACGAGATTCACTATCCAAATCTTCCCAGGTCGCCATCAAGCTCTTTTTGATTTGCTTTCTGAATTTACTGGAGCTGAAGCTTGGTTTCTTGGGTTTGCTTTTAGACTTCTCCTTCTGAAGATCAGGGCAATCAGCAATGAAATGACCAGGCTTCTTACAGTTGAAGCACCCCTTCTGATCTTCTTTCTTGGAGTTCTTGTAGCCACTTCTCTTGCTCAAAAATTTCTTCTACTTCCTTGCCAGATACTCAAGCTTGTTGGATAGCATAGCCATCTTTACAGATTGATCTTCATCAGAATCTCCATCAGGTGATTCTTCTTCAGATTCACTGGCTTTGTAGGCTTTAGAAGATTTTGATGACTTTCCTTTAGATGGTAAAGCAATGGATCTACTCTTCTTAGAGGATTCATGCTCATTTAAACTCATTTCATGCACTTTGAGTGAACTAACAAGATCTTCAACACTTAAAGTGTTTAGATCCTTAGCTTCCTCAATAGCAGTTACTTTGGGTCTCCATCTAGAAGGCAAGCTTCTCAAAATCTTACTAACATGATCAGAAGCAACATAGCTTTTCTTCAGTATTTGCAATCCAGAAACTAAAGTTTGAAATCTTGAGTACATTTCTTCTATACTCTCATCATCCTTCATTCTGAAAAGTTCATACTGATGAACTAGCATTAAAGCTTTAGTCTCTTTCACCTTCTTGCTGCCTTCAAAGTTGGCACATAGTGAAGCAAACATAGCCTTCGCAGTGGATTTGTCACTCATCTTCATGTATTCGGTGCGAGGTATAGAAGCCACAATGATTCCTCTGATCTTGTGGTGTTTCATATAAAGCTTCTTCTGAGCAGGAGTGTGTATTCTTCTGTCCACAGCAGCTCCTTCTTCATCTAAATCCAGGTCATCAACTCCATCTTCCAGTATGTCCCATAGCTCTTCATCCAATCCCATGATAAAGTTGTACATATTTGTTTTCCACCATGAAAACTCTTCTGGATCTCCATTAAACTTTGGAGCTTTTCCAGAGTCTGTTTTCTTGTCAGCAGTATCATAGTCATGCTTGACACTTGTATATTTTGTAGTAGTTGATTCCTCTTCTTCAGACATGTTTTTCTTTTGGATCTTGAACTGTCACACGGTTAAGTGCTTATGATAACAGAGCAAGCTCTGATACCAATTGAAGGTGAGAAAAACACAAGAAGGGGGGGTGGGGGTTGAATTGTGTTTTCTTTTTCTCTCTTAAAAAATACTTCTTCTGATAAAACTTCAGAAGCAGTTTGTGAATGCTTATGATGAAATGATCAGAATCAGATATGCAGCGGAAAAGAACAGAGCAGAGAAAAGAAGGGCAAAGACACAAACAGTTATCCTGGTTCCCTCCACAAATCGGAAGTAGTCCAGTCCCCCTTGCACTTCCAAGGAGATTTCACTATAATCACAAAGATTACAAATGCTCAATACTCTCTAAGTATGAGACTTCTCAAAAATGCTCAAGCACACACGCAAGAGTCTTCCAATGCTCAAGCACTAAGCAAGAGTCTTCTAATGCTCAAGCACGCAGGCAAGAGGCTTCTGATCAAACAAAAATACAATGAATTAAGTTTGACTTGAACACTTGATATACAATCAGTGGTGTTCACAATACAATACAATAAAGACTCTAGACTTTTGAATTTCTAAGATGTATCAAATCAGTGCAGAAATTCAGTGTGCTTTTTAGAATCAAATTGACAGAGTTTTGGCGCTTTTTAACTTGTGTATCTCTATCTACTATCTTCAAGTCTTCACTCCTTTATATAAAGGTGTGAAAGAGACGTTGAGATGATTAGCACGTCTAAAGAGTCGTTTGAAATCCTTTGATCATTCACCAGTAATCCTTTGCCTGATTTGGGCGTTGTCCTTTGAAGAATTAGCTTCAAATTCATTCCCATCTTGAAGGCACAAATTCTGCAGGCATAGCTGTTGTCTTGTCTTGTAGCGTGGACAAAACAGAGTAGTGGAGGTAGTGGTTGTACACTTGTACTTTGTCAACTCTGTTAACGAAGGACAAATGCTCAGCGCTATCCAGATGACCGTTGATACCTCCCTTTCAATTCTTCGTTCTTCTTAGATAAGGTTGAAATGAGAAAAAGCTACTTTGGATCTTCAGTTTGAATATATGGATTAAATGTAGCTTCTGGTGATGATTTCGCTTCTGATGAAAACCTTGCTTCTGATGACCTTCTGCTTCTGATGAGCTTCTGCTTCTGATGACGTCATCACTTCAGAAGCACTTCAGCTTCAGAAGCACTATAAGCTTCAGACGCAGTTTTCTTCAGATGCTTAGAATTTCTTTTTCTTTCCATTGTTCTTCCAAGACCTATTGAAATTACTTGACTAGCCTTTGGTCCTGTACACTTGAACAATTATTAGTAATAACCAATTGACAATTTTTAATGCCTTGTTATCATCAAAACTCATTAAGGTTCATTGTGAAACACATTTTGTTTTAACAATATGAGTAATGGAATTATTTAGAAGGTTGGGGAATAATTAGAAATTAATAGTAATAAGGGAGGTTTTAATGAAAAAGGGGAGGTTATAGTTTTGGTGATTTAAGGAAAGAAAGTCAGAAAACAGTTTTAACGTGAAAACAAGTCTGAGAGGAGAAAAGCTAAGGCACGGAGAGAAGACCAAGAGAGAAGAACTTAGGAACAGATTTGCTGTGCTATTTGTCTTTGCAATTCTAAGGTAAGGGTGGGATTATCTTTCAATAGTCATAATATATAATTTCTGAAAAATTAATAATTGAACTATTCTTAAAAGTAAAATTGGGAATTAAGGGTTAATGATGATTTTGAAAGAAAAGGTGTAAGAATCAGGTTTATTGTGTTGTAATTTGATGTTTAGTATGATTTCTTAATCTATGTTGTTGATTGTGATCAGAATCGAAATGAAAATAGAATATGATGGATGAATTGGGAAGTTTTGTATGATTGCTTGAATGGGCTGAATTGTTGTTGTTGATGTTTATTTTTCTGTTCCTTTGATGTCTGGTTGTGTATAGGACTTGTAAACATTTCAGGAAAACGTTTTTGGGTAATCAGGGGATTAAAATTGGGTTTTTGGAGTGAGGAGAAGTCTGAAAATCGTAGCTTTTACCCTGCCCAGATGAGTGGTCGCTTAAGCGAACATCCCATCGCTTAAGCGAGCGATCACGATCGCTACCCAGATTTTGTTGAAGCCAGGTCGCTTAAGCGAGCCGTAAGCGTAGAATACTTTTAGATACGACGTTATGTTCGCTCAAGCGAACTGTGAGCGAACCGTGAGCGAGCGAGGACCTCAACCTATTGTGAGCTGGTCGCTTAAGCGAGCTACCCTTCGCTTAAGCGAACTGAGCGTTAGTCAGCCTTTTCTGAATCTTGCTTCGTGCACTAGGGGACCCTTTTGAGTACTTCTACGTGTTTCTCTTAGCTGGTATAACCCTTGAATAGGCATAAAATCCTACCTAAATCACGATGTTAATTGATTGGTTAATTTTATGAATTTTGAAGATGTTGGAGTACTTGAATCAAGTGAATGAACATGTTACATTAAAAGGGTGGTGAGTCACATAAGTACATATGCATTTGTCGTTGAGTTGTATGTAGATATACACAAGTGGAGTCAGTTGCATAAGCATAAAAACAATGAGGACCTCGCTCCTGGAACGCCTTGTCGTTCAAAACGATGGAACACTATGTTGTTCAAAACGATGTTAACGGTGAGGATTCATGTCCTGATAAAAGAATGCTTTAACCATTCTATAACGGTGAGGGCTTCGGCTCTGATATGGTACCACATGCATAGTTGCATTTGTTGAGAAGTCTTAGTGAGTTGTCATGTCCTGCATGAGTCTTAGCGGTGAAGTCGGGTTGTTGCATGAGTTGTTGTTTACTGGTTTTATTACCGTTGGATGTTGATGTTGCTAATGATGTTATACTTATAATTGATGAATGATTATGATGATAGGGTGTTAGATTCATTGATGTTATTATATATTATTATTATTGTTTGAGAATCTCACCCCTTCTGCTTGAAAATGTTGCCCTTCCTATGGGTAACTTGCAGGTGATCCTGAGTAGTAGGTGGTGGCTCATAGTGTCTAGGGCTCTGATACGTGGGATGGGATTTTATTGCTTGTATTCTTTCCTATGTATCAATTTTTGAAATATTGCTGATGTAGCCCTTTGGTGATTGAATTTTAAGTTGAAATGGTTTTTATGCCAAGAATAATTTTTGGAGACTTATTAATGTTGCAAATATTCCGCTGCGAATTTAATGATAATTTTGTGAATGCCGTTGATTAAATAGATTTTTATATACACTCTATTTAAGAATTTTAATGAGGAAATGTGGCATGCCCGTTGTGGTTTACTCTGATTATTGATGTATTATTATTATTTGGTTGATTTTGGGAAACGGGGTGTTACATAACACATCAACATTTTTTTCATTGTCACATGCCACTAAAGACCAAAATTGAAGGAATTTAAAATAATGGAGGTTGAATAAAAAATAGCATTAAAGAGACATCCAAAAACTAAATTTTTAGATAAAAAAAAAAAACCAAACAAATGACATCCAAACATTACTAAAATAGTTCATCATAATGCTAAGACTTAGACTACAAAGGGAGACTACATATGGAGCAGACACTGGATTGGATCATCATATCATATTAGGTTAAAGGCAATCACACATGTGAGATTGACACCACATCTTAACTTAAAATGTCAAATAAGCATAAACCATCTGCAGTTTTCTATTTTCAAATCCCGCCAAAGATCAAAATTGAATTTTTTTGAAATAATAGAGGTTGAATAAAAAAAATAGCACATCCAAGAAATAAAATTTAAGATATAAATTGACACCAATCTAATTCACCAATTTTTTTTAAGGCATTATGTATATGAGTCTTCTCACTTATATTTTTCCGACCATCTAATCTTGCATCCAATATAGAATATAAACTCACATGTGACACATTAGCATATCTCTCTGAAGTGTGGGACTCTCCGCATTTGTGATTTGTTGACATAGACAAGTAATATCAGATTAGATCATTACATAGTAAAACATGTGGGTTGATGGTGGTTTCATGGATGAAGATTTATGTTTCTTTCTTACAAGAAAGGAGAGAAAACAAATTATAAATAGATAGAAGATGAAAAAAGAATTTTAAGAAGAAAGAAATGATAAGGAAAAAAAAGGACGGTGAGCTCTATCTATGAAAATATAAAAAATAGAGTGAGTTGCTGATAATGTTACAATTTTGTTGATGGAGTTAGAGATTTTGAGGTAATTATTTTACTAAAAAAATTAGACTCAATAAAAGCACGTTGTATCTTTGAAATTTTTAACAAGCATGCATTTTGTCAACTCAACATAACATATCTACATTATATGGGTCATCTTATATGGTGTTAAAAATCCACTTTTCCATCCTATATAGAACTTTAAGTCACACTTGACAGATTAACATCTTTTAATCAAGTGTGCGACTCTCCATCCATGTCTGTAATTATGTGACGAAGCACATGTTCAAAAAGGTTAGTTGGTGTATTTTCACGGAGGGAGATTTATGTTCCTTTCTTGCATGAGAAGAGATAAAGAAATTTAGAAGAAAAAAAAAGTATGAAAAAGTAATATTAACATCAGAGAAGATAAAGGAAAAAATAATTATTGTGTGTTATATCCGTGGGAGTAGATAAAATAGTGCGAATTATCGGTATTTTTATGAGTTTGATGCATGAGTTAGAAATTTTTGAGTGATTATTTTACAAAAAAAATTATACTCATTTAAAAAAACATTACATAATCTTAAATGTCTAACAAGCATGTATTTTGTCAACTAAGCATAACATTTATGCAATTTTCCATTGTCACATGCACTAAACACAAAAAATAAAGGAATTTTAAATAATAAAGGTTGAATGAAAAAATTCGCAAAAAAGAGAATAACATTCAAAAATTAAATTTTAAGACAAAAATCAAACAAATGACATCCAAAAACTAAAAAAACAGTTCATCATAATGTTGTGACTTCTGTTGGATTCTACATTGAATTTGATCATCACATTAGACTAACAGATACCACAAAAGTGAGATTGACACCACATCTCCATCCTAAACCTTAAGACATTAGGTATATGAGTCATATCACTTATTTGTTGTTCAACGGTTACTCTTGCATCCAATGCGAGACTTAACTCACACTTGACACATTAACATTTATTCCTTATGTACCAGATTCTCCGCATCTGTGGTACCTACCATCATGAACCAATGCCATTTCCCCCAGAAAGTTGAATCGGGTTATGATATCATCGTCAGACCTTCTAGGGAATCAACATTGGTGTGGGTCGACTCATTGGACAAAGAACAACCAAAAAAGTGTAAGAGTTTGTTCAACTTCCATTGTTCTATTCAATGTTAGACCATAACCGACACTTGATAAATCACAAATATTCTCGTCCAAGTATGGATAAATTCTAGCCCGTGCTTGGCACGGGTCCACATACTAGTTTATAATATAAAGTTACTACTTTTCTATGCTTAAACATATTTCTCATGGCATTGAATTTCTTTTCCTTTTCTTTTCTGATTGGTTAGATTCCACTAGAAGAAAGTTGCTAGATTGGAATAACCGCTTTAGCATAATAGAAGGAATTGCTCAAGTAGTATTGTATCTTCACAATTACTCGAGACTCCGAATTATCCACAGGGGTTTGAAACCTAGTAACATACTCCTTGATGAAAACATGAACCCCAAAATTTCTGATTTTGGTGTTGGGATGACGTGTATTTTTTTTAGTACTCAACTGATTGTTGTCTTAATGGCAAATGTACCGATCGTTTTCATCAAGTAATAAAGTGATAAGTTAAGTATCGTATTCATATGGATTGTTCTTTCATCAAATTAATTCTCGTTACTTATTTTTGTAAGTTTGATGTTATAAAAGTTAAGTTGTAATTTTTATCTTTTTGCAACAGAGCAAGTTTATCTATTTTTGGTTGAAAAAAGGTAAGCAGCGGTAAGGCTTTTTCGAATCCCCTCTGTATATTTATTGTTGGATAATAAGTAATACAAATGTCGTGTTTATTTATCTTAGTAGACTATACAAGTGATGAGGTGGTTGGGAGTTTCCTAAATAGGTAGGGCACCACCTGACCCAATCGGTTTTAGCGACTGGGTACCTAATTAGGCCTTTCCCTTCGATGGCTAACTGCACCTGATGATCGCACGGTGATTCTTACGTGCGGGGTTTTGTTAATTCAAAGGTAATTGAAACATAAACTTTATGTTTGTTTTCCATTGTTTCCCAAGACAATGAAGGCCAAGGTTCCCTTAGGTCTGCCCATCTATGAATCTTAAGACACTCATAGAACTCTCTCTCTACGCTTACTTAGTAGTTCAATAAACGGGCAGCCATAATCTATGTCTACCTTACTAAGGGTTTCAAGAGAATGGTTTTATACTAGGTTATAGCCTTAAGTCAGACAACTAGGTGCTTGTATCCCTAATTACTAACCACTTATTCCTAACTTCGATAATGCACCACACGATCCAATGGGTTCTAGCCACTGGGTACCTACATCTAGGGTCAACAATTCCTATGGTATCTTTGAGTAATTAATAATCACTTACGTCCTAGACAGATAGTTATCAGTAAAAAGATATAAATATCAATTTATAAGTATTCAGGGTTGAACCTAAGTACCTAATCTAGGGTTGAACCTAAGTACCTAATCCATGATAGCAATATTATGTCCCGTCACAAACCTAAGTACCTAATCTAGGGTTGAACCTCTCATAGAAATAAAACTATATCCTAATAAAACTTAATAGAGAACAAAAGAATAAATAAATAAAATAAAATATGCAACAAAAATATACAGAGGTTCATCTTAGAACGCTAACCTAAAAAGATTTAGTTACACATGGTAACTAAAAACAAATTACAAAAGATAAAAACATACCCTAGAAAATCAAGAAGAAGATAGAAACTATCTTGAAGCTCCAAAGCTGCCTTCCTCTTGAACTGCCACAGTTCTGAACGAGAAATTTTGAATTAGGAAGGATGATATTTAGAGTGAGAGTTTCTACCTGGTTTTGGGCTAAAAGTGCGGGCTTTACTCAAAATAATAACAGGAAAAGACAATTGTGCCCCTAGTTTTCACGCTCTCGAGGTACATTGTTAGCATTCCTAGCGCATCAGAGTATGGCAAAAGCCATGCCCTAGGCGCATGGACAATGCCCTAGGCGCATGGATGCCTACACCATGTGCTAGGAACATTTGTCATGTGGTAGGCACATTGCAAATTTGCTAGGCGCATCCTAGGCCCAAATTCTCTAATTTTCAGTCGTTTTAAGTCTTCTTCTTCTAATAACTTGCCTCGGGACTTGGGAACATAAATCCTCCCATTTGTAAGTCTTATAAAGCCTCTTGAATCTTCATTTTTTGTTTCCTTGAATCTTCGTAATTCTTCGGATGTTCTTGATTTCCCGATATGCATGATTTCTTCGTGAATTACTTCAAAAACCCCCTAAAATTGCTATGTTTCGGGAAAACTAGAATTACAGATTCAAATATAGACAACATTACAAAAGTCCCGAAATCATAGGCAATTGTTCTAATACTCCTCCTTTTTGTTGTTAAATCCTACTAAAATAAACTGAAAAACATGCTAAGAATAACGTAAGATGACCTGTCATCATGTTGCAAGAACGTTTATGAACATGAACGTGAAGCAAATACCAGCAGGAATGTTGGAACATAGTGAGTTTCCCATAGTCTTTCAAGCATCAAAATTCTGTATATTTAGTTTATTTTTTCATATGATCAACATTTTTTATTTCTCGTAGTGGTTACATGTCTCTCGAATATGCCATGGAAGGAGTTTTTTCAACAAAGTCAGATGTGTATAGTTTTGGAGTGATGCTCCTCGAAATTATCAGTGATGGAAAAAACAATAGCTTTTATAGTGATGACAACCCACTAAATCTAGTTGGACATGTATGTGAAAATATTATCTTGACTCTCTCATCTCACATATAATTTTTTGTCTTTTTTGAGTTTTTTAACACGAGACTAATGTTTGATCTCTTGGGCATGGGAGCTATGGAAAAAAGGTAAGGTTCTTCAGTTGGTAGATTCCGCACTAAAGGGTTCTTTTTCCGAGGAAGAAGTTCTAAGATGTGTTCATATTGGTATATTATGTGTAGAAGAAAATGCTGATGATCGCCCCACCATGGTCGAACAAGTACGTGCAAGGAAGAAACGTCTGTTGAAGAAATCTGCGTGGAATCTACGTATTAAAATCCGTGTTCCCGTCTAATAAAAAGGTGTATGAAACAAGTTATCTCATTTGTTGAACAACTAGAAGTTGATCCGTATGTTGCATGGAACAAGTTATCTTGTACTTAGTGAAGGATTCCTGCTGGATTTGAAAGTCTTACCACATGCTCTTCAGTATTTCTTCTTGTCTCTTTATATACATATTACTTCGCATTGGCCGTCCAAAAAAATAAACCTAGCATTTCCACTAGAATTTAAAAATAAATACAATCTCAGCATTGGAAATTTACTAAGCATGTTATAACAATCACTTAATATGTGAGATTAGAGACACATCTTAGATGTCATACTGTTCAAAAACTTCACTAAGCATGAATATCAATTTGGAGCAGCTCTTAAACTTCTCTTTTACCAGTTGTGAGATGGAATTAACTGCATAGAGTAGTATTTTTTGTTATCGGTTGCACATTACAGACATATAGTCACATGTGTTCACATATAATTATCATATTTTCTCAAATTATCACCGGAGTGGACTTGTTAGTATCATGTATGGTGTCTGTGTTATGTTCGTGTTTCATAGCTGAGAAGTAGTAATTTTTCAATCTTATAATTGTCTCTTAAACACTTCTTTTCATCAGTTTCTTTGCATCATATTCACATAATCTTCCAAAGAAAGAAATAAAAAAAGCGCATAATCCAATTACTCATAGACACATACAAATTAAAGAATAAGGAAGAGCATATAAAGAGATCGATCCAGAGATAAATTTGTGAAGGACACCAAAGAGAGGTTGAAGAATCAATAAGAGAAAATGCCAAAACAAGAAGAAATAAATTTGTATTGCTTACGGTTTTCGATTTAGATTTGAGATTAGATGCTTCAAGTAATGATCAGTTGCAGCCTTGAAAGGAAATAATAATATGAAAATGTAATGTGTTGGACACAAAACAGACAGTCTGGTCCAATACCAACGGATTTACGTGGTGGCTAAAGCTATTAAATAGGTTCAGACATTGCTATAGCTCCGAAATATTTTTCCAACGCCCTAATTTATCGTTTGTGTAAGCTATTGGGACGACATTTATTATACGACAGAAGGCGTCCGTTGGTATAGGTTTGACCTATACCAACGGTTTTTGGACCTTTACTGATGGTTTTTTACCCTTGCAATATGGAGAATTTCTTGTAGTACCTACCGATTTCGTCGATTATGTTTTGCAACACCATATATGAAATAATGTATTCAACTTTTCTGGTTATAGCTGTTGTGGAGCAGGAATTGGCTAAGCGTCCTGGATATCTTCAAAATGTTTTAATATTTTTGGTCTCATTGCTGTGTCAATCTTAGGCATCTTGGAAACAATGGTTACTTTGCGTTCATCTAGTTTCTCAAAAACCTTTCACAAACTGATACCCTGTGGGTTCTCTTTTTCTTTCAATTGTTGAATTGGCGGTTTCTGTTGTATCACATGATTGTTACCTTTTTCTTGAACCTCTTTCTTCTTTTCGATATCCACAACACTAGTTTGTTGCAGGTGCAACCATCAATAGTTTGTTACTGTGTGACCAATAATCTGACAGTGCGAACAAAAATCAGGAATCTATTCATTGGCAACCTCAAAATTAAAAGCAAATCTTTCCCTTTCAACCATAATTTAATGAAAAAGATGATGAGAAAGGTATATATCCACCAAAGTACGCCATTTCAAAAGTACAATTATGAGTCGTTGTATCAATTGGGAGGGGGCGTGCCTAAAGCGCTAGCAATTTCAAACAGAGTTCTATCCATCCAATACTTTTGTGCCGGCTACATATGACATGTCCACACTATGCTTATGTTTGACTCTGTGTGTGCTTTTTGAAGTCCTTCGTCCATTGAGAAAAACGAAGCTCCCCCGGTTTCAAATTAATTGTTCCCATATCCTAGGATAGGCGCAAATCATCGAAGGATGCAAAGGAGAATTCATAAAAAAATTCTACCAAGGGTTATCATTTTCCAAGGTGTAGTTGTTTTTCAATATTTTGAGAACTTTGCAATAATTTATTTGGCTGTGTACGGCTTGTCACCTTTGTGCAAGACTATCCATCCATGTAAATATATTTTACATGCTTCGATAACCTTGACCTCTTTTGTAATTTTGATAAGACAAAGAGTCTCCTTTTATTGTAGGTTGCGGAAGTGGATTGGCACTCAAGGCAGGGGAAAGAACTTGAGTAAACGAACGTTGTTGATTAGGATATTTCGTCAAAACTAGTTGGTAGTCAGCCACAAAAGGCCATGGACATGAGAATTCCATGCTTGTGTCAAACCCTTACTGATGTTCCTTGCCTATGCTCTGAAAAACAATCGTGTTTGTGTCCAAACGAATTCAAAAAGGAGAAAAATATTGTGTGTTATCCTTTGTAACACCACTAGGAATAATGGCAATAACACGGATGCAATATCACCAATTGATCGAATTAAAACGTATAACCAACAGTTGATGGTTGAAATTGAAGAGCAGACGCGATGAGGCCTGTTAGGAATGATGAGCTGATCGGAGCTGTGTAAAAAGCAGGTGAGTGGCGTTGTTTATGTAATGTTTCATTTATATTTATTCTCCAGTAAGACTAAAAAAAATGTATCTTAAATGGTTTAACAATAAATTAGCTAGAACATCGAAGAAAAAATATATATTATAATAATAATAATAATGATTTTTTTTCTTTCTTCAATGAGTTGTGCAGAAAAACTATCACATACTACATGCAGAGAAGTATAAACAATATTTCTCATATAAGTTGTACATACAAAATTTAAGCCATTATATAGAAAACAAGGTATTTACTATTTAGGTACTTCAAAGAACAACATTTGATTCAAATGAGTGTATTAACAATATTTATTGATTACTTTATATTTTTCCTTCCACTTCACATGAAGTGGAAATTGCGGTCATGGAATAGGTGTCAGTATCAAGACGTTTAGAAGTTGTTTCCCCTTCAAAGATCTCTCTTCTAACATAAAATGCCGGTCTTCTTGGTAAGGTTGTGAGTTCATATTTGTTTGCTAACATTGATATCACATCCGACATTGTAGGACGATCATTTGCATATTGTTCTACACATAAGAGACCAACATGAATGCACCTCTGCACTTCATCAGGAACAAATGTGTTGTCTAATGTTGGATCCATTAACTGTAGATACTCACCATCATTCCATAGCTCCCATGCCTATAAGTTATTTTATCAAATTAGAAAGAGGAACAATTTGTATAAAAAAATATAAACTCAATGAGACAAATTTTACATACATGTCCTATTAGATTTAGTGGGCGATCAACATCATAAAAGCTATTGTTTCTTCTACCACAAATAATTTCAAGTAGCAGCACACCAAAGCTATAAACATCAGACTTTGTTGAACAGATTCCTTCCATGGCATACTCTGGAGACATGTATCCACTATACAAAAAATTGTTTAAAAACATCAAAAGTATTTTGTTTATGCAATCATCAATAAAGTTTAGAGCACTCACTATGTCCCAACAATCCTGTTGGTATTTACTACGGACTCCTGCTGTGTAAACATTCTTGCCATTCCAAAATCAGAAATTTTCGGGCTCATATTCTCATCAAGAAGTATGTTGCTAGCCTTCAAGTCTCGATGAATGATTTTGAGTCTTGAGTACTTGTGAAGATAGAGTAATCCTTGAGATATTCCTTCTATTATGTTCAAGCGCTTCTTCCAATCTAGACATTTCCTTCTTGTAGAATCTTCCCAATAAATTACATAAAACATGATATGTTATTTTCAAGTTTGGATAACATGTTATATTAGTGAAACTTCTAGCTAGAATATATACTAAAATATTTTAGTTGGCTAAAGCAAAGTTTTGTGGCTGCATAATAATGATCACATTTTTAAGGATCAACGATGATATTTTGCCCCAAATTTCCAAGACACCATAGATTGAACACGCTGTAAAATCCGAGATGAGAGGAAATAACTTAAAAAATGTGAATTGTATATGTTGGTGTCGGATGTTAAAACGTTTGTCAACAAAACATTTATCTATATGAATTTGTCCTAAAAAACATCACACAAATATATAGTCCAACACATTCTCACCAAATAGATAGAAATCCAAGCTTTTGTTTGACATGTATTCATATATTAGAATCCTTTCTTCTTCATGAATGCAACAACCAAGTAGTTGTACAAGATTTGTGTGCTGAAGTTCACATATAAGTACCAATTCATTTTTGAATTCCACAATTCCTTGTCGAGATGTTTTTGAAAGTCTTTTTACAGCAATTTCTTGCCCTGTTGGCAAAATTCCCTGAAGTTGTAGAACAAAAATCACCAATCTTAATTACAACGGTAAAGTCACCTTATAAACAGGTAGTTTGTTTGCAACATGAAGGTGATACCATAATTATAATAGTAAGTAGTTTAAATCTTAATTAGAATCGTAAAGTCACCTTATAAACAGGTCCATAACCTCCCTGTCCTAACTTGTTTTCAGGTGAAAAGTCAATAGTTGCTTCCAAAATTGATGCATAGTTAAAAACTTTTATATCATGTCCCTTGAAGTCATCTTCAAGATCTTTGATATCGTAGAATTCCGCTAAATCATTGCTCTTATCTTCCTTTCTTTTACTTTTGTTATCTACATAACAAAAAGAAAAAGATAAAGATAGAAAACAAAGGGATTGAGTTTAGTAAATATGTACTAAACTATGTTTGAAGTATCCAAGTACCTTTACGCGCATATTTTTGTTTCCTTTTGACTACACATAAAAGGAGTGGGCATAATATGAGTATAGCAGCTGCTATTGCAGCACCTATCAATATCCACCTGTTTTTACCTGCATTGTGATATAAGCAAAGTAATCTCAAAAAAAAAAACAAATTTCATTTTATTTTTAAACAAAATATTAGTGTTAATTTTTAAATGTTCTATATAATATGTCTAATGCTGGTAGGAGTAACTTATACAACGGCGAAGCTCTGTCACCTTACGTATAACTCACATCAGCGTGTGATCTATATATATAGTTATCTAAAAAATAAATAAAATTATATTGGACTTACCATGGTGATTTAGCGTTGCCTTTACCATGACGTTATAGCTATCTGGATACTCTGAATCACCATCTTTTTCCGAATTTGATGAATAAAATATACATCCAGTCCCATTACGATAAAATTCTTGGAACCCATTGCAGTCACAGTTTCTCCAACAACTGAGCTTACAGTCACTATAACCATAAGTCACATTGTCTTGGATGGTTTCCCTGGTGTTGGGTCTGCCTGTCTTTTTTTGAAAGACCTCACCACGTTCCCTGCAAGTTGGCATATCCTCCCATTTTTGGCACCCTTCATCATTATTATATCCATAACACTTATCTGCATTAGCAATCTCTCCTTCACTACTCGTTAACGTCCCCGTTGAGACTAGTTCCCACCCTTGGAACATCTTATAATTCTGATCTTTGATTTCGAAAGTGAAGGAGTCTTCATCCTTGTTAGAGACAATAATGTATTGATACACACGTTGAACTTTCACTGGAATGTTCTCGAATAAACCATTGCGTCTACGTTTTCCGCTTTTCCAATACACTTTGCCGCGTTGCTTGATGTTCAATTCACCTTCTTTAGGTTCCCATTCAAGACTAAATCCACCTGAATTTGGTAGCGAATGAGCCAACCATGAAACCAACGACCAATTATGTCCGGTTTTTCGGTTAACACCTAACTTCATTGTTGGGATCAAAGTGGCTGTGGGATAATCAAAACTCTGCCATAATATATTCTTTGTCCCATTTGGGTGAATTTTTTGAAGCACAAAGTTACCGGTGTCTAACATAGTGGCGACAGTATTATTGGTCGGATGAGGCGAAGAGTAAATGATAATCGGTAATTTCCTATTTTGAGATTCTATTTTGAGCACACCAGAGTAGTCTAATGATAGAACTGCGGAATTTAAGTCAATGGAATGATTTCTATCATGCATCCACACTACTTTACCATAATCCGCATTAAGACCAATGAACAAGTGAGCATCTTCGCTATCTAATGTTCGTTTTAAATATATACAATACTTACCTTGTTTAGAACATAGTTTGGATTTGGAATTCAATGTATCACCTGGCTTCAAACTATGATTTGTTGCATTAGCACAAACACTAGTAGTAGTACTCCAACACAACCATAAATATATCAGAACAATTTGTTTCTCTATGTTAAAGCTTGTCATGATCGATGAATATTGCATAAGAGGAGAAATATACTCCCTAAACCCAAACAAGAATAATTCAGTCTGCACTACCCAACTTGAATAGAAAATTTTACAGAAGTGACTTTAGTCACAAAGCAACTTTACCTTTATTTTTCCACTACAAAATGTTGGACTAGAGTATGTTTCTCCGCAATTCTTTTAAAACACAAAGGAAAAGATAAGTTTATCTTGATACGATAATAATTAGGATAATGCTAACCAATGCCATATGGCAAAGGTACTTGTTAAAGAACCAAATATAAAAAATTATCTTCGAACATCAACATCTAAAGGTTAAAAAATGATTTTTTCAATACAAAATTATCTTCTTTTTTTTAAGCAAATGTATCAAGGACATTGGTTAGAAAACCCAAACAATTTGTTGTTAATTCGTTTCATTGAAATAAAGCATCATTTATCATATTGTTCTTACTATGTTAGTTTTAATATTATATATTTATTTGAACAAGTTTTATATATTATCTTTGCTATTCAAAAAGTAGCAAAAATGATGGAGGTAGTCTTTTTAGAAAGAGAAATAAAAGCATTCCGTAGCTAAAAAATACTGTTAACCGTAAACAAAATACCTAACTTCAAACATACATAGATGTATTTTTTTAGTTTAGAGACCTATTTAAAAAGTTTCAAATACTTTAGTTACCTACAAAGTAATACAATCTTTCATGCATTATCTTTAGTATTCAGAAAAGTAATAAAAAGTGAAAGATGTGCTATTTTTTATGCATTATCTTTACCTACAAAGTAATACAACATTTCATGCATTATCTTTGCTAGTTTGAATTGTGTCCAAAAAATTGGAGTTCAAAGATGTGCAATGTACTGTAAGATTTGAAACTGAGACAACTTTTCTTAAGTCTTGCTGAGTATTTTTCTTCTAGCAATCAAATTAATTGGTATATTGTTTTCGGAGCATAATATATCATTATTTTTGTAACAGAAAGATAATTCATACATATTGCAATGCCTTGCACGTCATATTCCAAATTTTATAGAGTTCTTTCCATTAAGAACTCGAAACCTCAATAATTCAATTGTTTTCATCAAGTGGAACCCTAATCGGTCCTCCTCCCCTGTTATGATTCTTCATGTTGTTGTTGTTGGTGTTGTTGTTAACATTGTTGTTAGCGTTATTATTCACCTGAGTTGATAACAATGCCACCTGTGCAGTCAGAGCATTGATGGCCATGGTAAAAGCTCTAGTTATGCTCTCAAGCTCTGCATTCATCACCGGTGGATCTCCCATGGCTGATCACGTTACAAAAAGAACATCAGAAAACCTGCTCTGCTACCACCTAATGGAGTTAGAAGCAAAGGCTAGCAAGCAGTAAACCTAGATTGAAAAGAAACAAGTTTGAGTGACAAACCTGTGAAAATATGGTTTCAAAATCCACCAGAAATTGAAAAAACTCTCTGAAATATTATTGAATAAATAAATATTACCTCTCTGGCTACAACAGAAGTATTTAAATACTAAGAAAACCCTAATGAACCAAAAATCGTAAATAGAAAATAAAACAGAAATTATTAAAATAGGGCTGAAATATTAAAATTTAACTTTTGGCCTTCAGATGAACTTTGATGGAATAAAAAGCCCAAACTTCATGAGAATATCGATGAGTTCCACTCGGAAACCGATTCCCTTTACGAAAAGGTATATTGAAATTCATTCTGACATTAGATGTCAAATCTATACTATTCCAATCGAAACTTTCGTTCGCGCAACTTCGTTTTCAATTCGTGCAGTCAGCCCTCTTACATCAATAAGTAATTGGATTATGAGTTTTTTATTTCATTTTTTGGAAGATTATGTGAATATGATGCAAAGAAACCGATAAAAAGAAGTTCTTAAGAGAATGTTAAGATTAAAAATTTACTACTTCTCAGCCATGAAACACTGACAGTACAACACAGACACCATACATACATGATGTTCACAAGTCTACACCGGTGATTTAAGAAAATATGATAATTATATGTAAACACATGGACGACATGTCCATAATGTGCAATTAGTACTCTGACCTCCATATATACTCTTTCTACCAAGGTTGTCAATATCAGGATTTTGCTTCAGGTCGAAAGAGAAGAGAAAAATCGACAATCTTAAAGTCGCAACCAAAATCGAAAGATTTTACTCAACTACTTGTAGAATCGATATAAGAAATTTCAAAATTGCAATCTGATGGATTTTACCAAATAAATAAATAATACTAAATATATGTTATAAATGGTATATAGTCATAAATGACTTAGATTGTAAGAAATCGTAAAATCGCAATCCTAGGTTTTTATCTATTTTTTGAATAGGCGATGCTAGGTAATATGTATATACACAAAGACAAAGACAAAAACTGAAATGCAAGTGGTAATACTTTTGAAAACTTGTTCCATGCAACGTACGGATCAACATCTAGTTATTCAACAAATTATATGACAAGTTGTTCCATAACCTTTCTATAAAGAAGTGCGGTTTACTTTAGATTAAAAAAATGAATGTGAACACTTCTTTTGACAAACTAACTGTCATCCAAAATGATGATTTGCCCTACGTAGTGCCTATTATTTAAAAATTAATATTTGTGTTTTAAAGAAAACGTTTATCACAAAATTACCAAAATGAATGACAAAGTTCCTTTTATTGTTTGATTATTCTCGTCGCATTTCCACATGCATGCACCACCATCTTTATTAATCCAAAACTTAATTGCAAATTAACCTTCCCATATTTTAAGCATTAACCATGGTGCTTTGTAGTGCACAAAGAAAAACTCAACTTTTGCTTCTTTTCACATACATCTGCTTGTGGTGTACTGATAATATTTCTATCTATGTGAAAGCAGAAAATAATGATAGTTTGAAGCCAGGAGATAAACTGAATGCCACATACAAGTTATTTTCTAAACAAGGTAAATATTGCATGAAATTTGAAGAATTAACTGCTTTTGATAACCTCGCTTATCTCAACATATCTCCCAGAGGAAATGACTGGCATGTGTGGGTAGCTAACCGAGACCAACTTGTTGACATGGATTCTGTAGTGTTATCACTGAACCAATCTGGTGCACGCATAATAGAATCCAATATTGAGGACACTACAAGAAAACATTATTTTAGACTCCAATTTTAGCGTCGGCTCCCAACACCGACGCTAATAGCATCCATCTAGAGTCGGCCTAACACACTCTACATTAATTTATAGGTTTTTTTTTTAAATATTAGCATCCGCCTAGCATCCATGGAGATATTCATGTTGCTTGATGAATAAGATAAGGAAATATTGTTTCCTTAAACAATAAAGGGTGCGCGTACAAGTAGGCATGAAACCAGGCACACTGAACCGTGCCAGGATGTTGGAGCATCATATCCAACATCTTACATACTAAACACATGTTGGAACATTGGTTCCAACTTACACATCAATGATATTTGTTTAAGCAACAATGCAGCCAATACAAATACCCAACAATCTCCCCCTTTGGCAAATTTTTGGCTAAAACAAATTAAGGTCAAATCCAAAGAATAAAGAGGGATACAGAAGACCATTTCTTCAAGAGCATGAATTCATATCTATGAAGAAACACCAAGCATACAGAATCTAAAGAGATACCTTAGATACACTTCCTCAAGTCATCACGAACACATATTCAAGAAGAAGGAGTAGCAGATAGTATCACTAAAGAAGTAACAGAAGTGTGCATTCATAGAATACCAAACGAGTCTTCAATCACAACTTCAGCTGGTAGAGGTATTACACTAGATCAGAGACATGCAGCAGCGGATGAGATATATGCATATTCTCGCAAGAGCAGAGGAAAAATAAATTCCTATGCTACAGAGAGGAAACATAAGTTCCCTGCAAACAAGATATTTCAACATCCTTCACAACATAGAGCAGAGGAAAAATAAATTCCTTTGCTACACTTACGAAAAACGAATTCCCATAAACATTGGGATGTTCCAGCATCCTTTAGCATAGAGAGCAGAGGAAAAGTTCCTATGCTACAAATAGGAAGAGACCTTCCCACAAACAGGAGTACCTGCCACACATAGACGTAGGAAAAAAAATGAATTTCCAAACCTACAGAATATGATGTTCCAACAACCTATACCACATCAGACAGGATCACCTATCACACATAGAAGCAAGGGGAAAAAAAAATTTCCCATACTTACAGAGCACTGTCACTAACCACAAATAGAAGTGAGGTAAATTTCCCACACTAACAAGTAACATGCATGGATGTCTTTAGAGTACTGTCACTAAACACATAGAGAAGCAAGGGTAAAATAAATTTTGATACTTACAAGTGATAGACATGGATGTTTAAACATCTGACCTAACATCATGTCGATCAGCTTGGACTAGCACAAGCACACATAGAAGTATCACTCCCCATGAATATGAGAACATATGAGTTACTACTTACATGAATATTCCATTACTCCCCCTAAATACATGCATACAGATAACTCCTAATGCATAGACAGAATAACTTCAGGATCTGGTCATAATATCTTTTAAGGAATATTCACTAAGCTAGTAGACAACAGTCCTAAGCTAGCAGACCTATCAAAGGTCACACATAAACACTTAGACTTTTAAAAGTAATACACATAGACATGTTCCATTAAATTAACAGCGGCAGGGAACATCTACACTTAGAACTCTAAGAAAAATAAATTCTCAGAATTACATAGAGATGTTATAGCACAAGTGCTAACATCTACACAAATCTTCTCAGACATGTTCCAACATTCCAGAGAACATCAGCAAGGAACATGTACACATTAAAAGCTGAGAAAAATAAAATTCTCAGACAAAATAGCGATGTTGCAGCATTAGTAACAACATCTACACAACCTAAAATAGTTGCAAAATAAATGCAACAACAAATGAATACAGACATAGGATATCACAGCTGCAAAATAAATGCAGACAAATAGATACATGCAAAACAAAAGTTTGGATTTTTATCTATTTGGTAAGAAATATGTTAAAGTCTATATTTGTATGTATTGTTTTTGATAAGATCTAAAACTTATCACTAAAAAAACTATACGAAACTAGGATTCTAAGCTAAAACAAAAGAAGATAAAACTAACTAAGATAAAAATATATTAACATTTTCATTCATTTAGTTTCATTCCCATAATGGGACAATCCACTCAATATATATATATATATATATATATATATATATATATATATATATATATATATATATATATATATATATATATATATATATATATATATAGTAGTCTAAATAGAGCATAAGCATGCATATGGCATAATCTTGAGGACCCTAAGAAAGTACTAGAAGCATAGCAATTACCAATAACAACTAATATATAAAAATACTAAATAGCATAGTTTAACTAATAGTTTATTGGCCCAACTAAGCATCCTATCGGTTTTTGAATACAAAGGAATAAAATTTGTTTTTATTGTATGTAATGTTCAATACAGTGTATATTCTAACATGAATTATCGATTGGGAAGATTGTACAAAAAGGAAGTACCTAGATTGGAAAACATTATCGAAGGAATTTCTCAAGGATTGCTCTATCTTCATAAGTACTCAAGACTCAAAATCATTCATAGAGACTTGAAAGCAAGCAACATCCTTCTTGATGACAATATGAACACAAAAATTTCTTATTTTGGTATGGCGAGAATGTTCGCACAGCAGGAATTCATAGTAAAGTTGTGTTTGGTAACATAAATAAGCTAGCTTATAACTTGTTAGATTAGCTTATAAGCTCGTTGGATGAAAACGTGACGTGTTTTGTAACAAGTTTTTCTCATGAGCTTATAGCGTTTTTTGAAAAGTTAATTCAAGTAGCTTTTTAGCTTATAACTGGTAGCTTTTTATATTTTCTTCCTTTTTTGACCTTTATATCATTTTTTATATTTTACAAAATTTATTAAATATAATCTCAATTAAATTCATATATCACATTTATCATTTTAAAGACAAAAAATACTTTGAAATAAATTAAAATTGTTATAATAAATATATTAGTTAAAAATGGTTATAAATATAATTCATAACATATTAAATATATGTTCTTAAAAAAACATATTAAACTTATGTATACTTTTCTGTCATTTTATATTTACCAGTCATTTTAAACGCTAATTTTACCAAACACTTTAATTTCAATCAACTAGCTTTTCAGCCATAAGCTTCCAGCTATCAACTATCTGCTATCAGCCAGCTTTTCAGCTATCAGCTAACTTATCAGCTACCAGCTAACTTATAACTTAATTTTACGAAACACACCCTAAGTAATGGCAGGATTGTTGGGACGTAGTAAGTTTTCTATGCTTTACTTGCTCCAAATCTTTTATCGTTTAATATTACATGTACAAATTATTTGAGGTTATTCAAAATATTTGGTGGCGCAGTGTATACATGTCTCCAAAGTACGCCATGAAAGGAATTTGTTCTACAAAGGCTGACGTTTATAGTTTTGGAGTGTTGCTACTTGAAATTGTCTGTGGAAGAAAAAACAATAGCTTCTATGATGTTGATCGCCCACTAAATTTAGTAGGATACGTATGTGAAATTAGTCTCATCGAGTTTTTTCCTTTTTCAATATTAATAGTTGTTTCTAATTCTATTAAATTACTCACAGGCATGGGAGCTATGGAATAAGGGTGAGTATATAAAGTTAATGATCCAACATTAAATGACACATTTGTTCATGATGAAGTGAAAAGGTACATTCATGTTGGTCTCTTATGTGTAGAACAATATCCAAATGATCGACCTACAATGTCTGATGTTATATTAATGTTAGCAAACTAATATGAACTCACAACCGTACCAAGAAGACCAGCATTTTATGTTAGAAGAGACATCCTTGATGGACAAACAACTTCTTAAGTGCCAGACAATGACACCTATTCTACACCCGCAGTTTCAACTTCATGTGAAGTAGAAGAGAACATATAATCAATATATATGGTCATACACTCATTTGAAACAAACTTTTTTTTTTGAAGTGACATAGAAGGCAAGCTAGAATGTATATGTTAAATAAAAAATGGGTTGAAATTTTTTGGTTTATGATAGCAGTTAATGAAATATTGTTTTCTGTCTTTGTAAAAAACACTCAAATCGATCTTTATACTTGTATTTTTTTTCATTGTAGTTCTCGTTAATTTATTTTAATCGACATCATATATTTTTCTATGAATGTATTATATGTTTCTCCCCTTCAAGTCCCTATGGTAAGTGACTAATTGAATATAAATTATATCATAGAAAATAAACTAAATGAAAGTGTATCATAGGAACAAAAACTAAACAATGACTTACATGTATAATATGAGCTATTTTCTGAGGAAGATTAGGTAATTTGACTAATTTGTGCATAAATTTTGTGTTGTTTATACATAAATAATTTTTTTGTAGTTTTTAGCTTCAAGTTGTAATTAGATGTCTAAACAAGGTTGTTCCACAATCTAAAGAGAAGTTGTTAACATTAGATATCATCGTTCGTTCTACTTCCAACATTGAGAATTTGAGCCCGACAAAAGGTAGAAACACGGTATATTTGGATTTTTTTTATTTTTTAATAAGCAATAGACATTATTCAAGGGGAGTATAATACATACACAACCCCAAATCAGAAAAATAGAACAAGAAGCTTTACAAACAGTCTAGGGGACTTAAGCACCAATCATAGTAAGTTACGTGTTAAAGAGTTTCACATTGGAGAAAAGATGACTTGAACATGTGTTTATAGGGGTCAATCCTCACATCACAAGTAGGTTTTGTGGGGTTGTGTTAGGCTCAATTACGATTTCAAAGATGGTATCAGAGTCACTCCAAGAACCATTGCGTCACATGCTATCAGGTTTACGCCTAGATTGTTTCCCTTATAAGATGATAACAAAGGCTAATATATTTCTGCTTAATAATGTCGAACAAACAAATATCAGCCATAAATAAAGGATTGGATCAAACGGAATATTGATATATAGAAGAACTCTTCTTGATAACAAAGAGAGTCAAACGGTTCACAATTAACAGTTGGAAGATTTTGTTGCTATTGTTTTTATTTTCACATTATTAGGGAGATATTCTAGAGATTTGATTGGAGCATCAATTAGTATTTGCACATTCCATCTTTCTCTATAAATCAGAATTATATTTCCATTTTTCAATTCAATGAGGAAAATTTCCAGTCACATATTTATGTTCTTTTTTATATAAATTTTACTTTTCTTAACATGGTATCATTCGCTGCGTAAACGATCTAAGTTTCGCTTCCATTATTTGTCATGCCGCCTCCTATGGCTCTTGTTCCTCCATTTGATCATTCCATAGATCAAACCAGTCCCTTCTTCGTGCATCCCAGTGACGGTCCTTCTTCCGTCACGGTTACCCCAGTGCTCTCCGGCTCCAATTATCATACCTGGGCTCAATCTATCCGTAGAGCTTTTGGTGCAAAGATGAAGTTTGATTTTCTTGATGGTAGGATTGTAATGCCTGCAGATCCTTTTGATCCTTCATTTCGTGCCTGGAACCGTTGCAACATGTTGATTCTTTCTTGGATCATGAATTCGGTTAATGAATCCATTGTTCAATCCATTGTTATCATGGAAAACGTTGTTGATGTTTGGTTTGATGGAAAAGGATGGTTTGGAAGCTTGGAGAAGGTTTGGAAAAAGATTTAAGTTTTGTTATAAAATGTTTTATGTCAAGAAAAACGGACAAAAGAAAAAGATGAAGGGATTTTCTAAAAAATTGGGAAAAAAAAAGAGGGAAGTTAGTACGCCAAATGTTGTGAAGTTAGGAAAATTAAAAAGGTTGATATCGGCAGTGTAAAATGCCATAATATACAATGTAAATTGTGCCATTAAATTTTGTTAATACTGGCCGTCAAAACCTCCATAATGTACTGTAAATAGCGGCGGCCAAGCAAATTGCCGTAATACACTAGATATAGTAGTGGCGGTTAACAAAGACCACCGGTGAAAAACCACCCGAATATTAACACAATTTTTTGTAGTGACACAAAGATGTTAATTTGAAGAATCAAAATACCTTTTACGCTTTGGTAAAGCCAACAAAATGATCAACTCTAATTTCCCATGGTACGTAAGTTCTAATATTATTTTAATTAGGTAGGTGATTATTTACTGCTTATTCCACAGTAGACATTGTTATGTCATGTTAAATTTTAAAATAACTTTTAATCCGTTTGCATGTTAGCCTGTTAGAGTCTATTTAAAGATATTACAAAGTTTGAGATTGTTGGTCTATAAGATGGCTAATTAGTTTGTAAGATAGAGAGGGTGAATAGCTTTTTGAAGGTTTTTCCGGAGATTAATAAAAAGTGATGAGTTAATGAAATTGACTATTGGAATCGTGCGCGAACAATCACAATAATTTACAAAAAGATAAATCTATATGAGATAAGATTTTATCTAGAATTGAGAGATTCACGATACAAATCTTATATACAATCAAATATTAACAAACCTATAATGTACAAAACTTTTAGACAGTTTCAAACCATACCTATATGAAAAAAAATCACTAAGCTATCAATTGAAAACACAATGCATAAGAAATTGAAGAATTGAATAGATGTTGCAATCAATTGATCTAAGAAAATTAGTTAAAACCTAATTCAAGGAATTAGATTATCTTTTGATGAAAAACAACTTAGATCAACACTAGCAAATAACCTAACAATTATTCAATTTATCACATGCAATAGTAAAAAGTAAAGAGGATAGGGAAAGATAGATAACACCGATATTTTTATTGTGGTTCGCTCTTTCTCGTCCTCACTAGAGCTACTTCTACTCTTCTTGATAAAGTAAGCCCAAGGTCATCCACTATGTAACAAATGTTGAATACAATGTGTTTACAAGAGTTCCTTGAAATTAAACCTAATTCTTCAACCTTCAGATGAAATGATTCAGTGCAAGTCAGATAGTTTTGTGAAACGATTCAAACTGAAACGAGTCAATTCAAATGTGATACGATTCAAAAATTTGTGAATCGATTCATCTATAGTCAGAGACTTAGATGAGTCGATTCAGTGTATGATGAATCGATTCAATGTGCCAAAAGATGAACAATGACAGTTTTTCACAAGACTCAAGTGAAACCTAGACCAGGACACATAGATGTTGGGTGCTTTAACATGGTAGTCAAAATGCAATTAATAAAACGATAAACTAAACTAAAGAACATCATCAAAACATATAAAGAAAGCTCTGTAGGCTTCAGAGATGAATATGTTTATATCACAATTCAAATACAAGTATGGGATTAGGGTTTGGCATCAAGATAAGACCAAAAATTAAAAGTTTGTGATCAATACGCTTATAAAACAATTAAAAAAATGTATTGTGTATAGCTAGTTACTACATGTAAAGGGTGGATATGGATAGGTGCTGCAATCGCAGCTGCTTCAGTCAAATTATGCAAATCCTTTTATGCCTGGTCAAAAAGAAACAAAAGTATGCACTTAAAGGTACTTCAATACCTTAAAAGAGTCTAGTACGTATTTACAAATTCCAATCCCTTTATATTCTATCTTTATCCTTTTTTTTTAGTTTGTAGATGAGAAAGGTAAAAGAAAGGAGGGTAGGAGCAAAGGTATGGCGAATTCCAATGAATCCTATGATATCAAAAATTTCTTGAAGATGACTTCAAAGGACATGATATAATTTTTTTTAACTATTCATCAATTTTAGAAGCAACTATGGACTTGACAGAGAGGTTATGGACCCGTTTATAAGGTGACCTGAAAATGAGTTAAATTATTACTATTAAAAATTTACATATGACGTACACCATCTTCAAGTTACAAACAAATGTTTCTAATGTGGTAGTATTTTTTTCATGGTTGGTGATTTTTCTTTTGGACAAAACACACATACACACACACACACACACACACATATATATATATATATATATATATATATATATGGATTTCTTCAAATCCATAATTTCTCAGAGATTATAACTACTAAAAGTGTAATTATGTTAAGAACCATATGAAAATATTTAAGGAAATGCATATATATTTTGTCGTTGTGTTTCATGGTTTTAGGGAATCTTGGAATCAAGGCATGAAGTTGTTGTAAAAAGACTTTCAAAAACATCTGGACAAGGAATTGTGAAATTTAAAAATGAATTGTTATTATGCGAACTTTAGCACACAAATCTTGTATATCTACTTGGTTGTTGCGCATGCATTCATGAAGAAGAAAGGATTCTAATTTACAAATGAATATATGCGAAAAAAGTTTGGATTTCTATCTATTTTATGTGAATATGATGAAGCCTATATTTGTATGTGATGTATGTTATCAACAAATCAAAAGTTTAGATCACAATTACAATAAAACTTTAGTTTTCTTAACTAATATTTTCCATAATTATTGTGGATAGTTCACTAAAATAACGTTTTATCCTAAATTGAAAATAACAAGTGAATATCATGTTTTATGTAATAACCAATTCATAGAAAACTAAAATGGCATTTTTGTTTGCTACTTTTGACTTTTGAGTAGTATACACTTTAACATGAATTATTATGTTTTCATTGAGAAAATTGTACAAATAAAAGTTACTAGATTGGAAGAAGAACTTAAACATATAATAGAAGGAATTTCTCAAGGACTACTCTATCTTCAGAAGTACTCAAGACTCAAAATCATTCATAAAGACTTGAAGGCTAACAACATACTTCTTGATGAGAATATGAACGCGGAAATTTATGATTTCGGTATGGCAAGAATGTTCACAAAGCTAGAATCCACAGTTAACACCAACAAAATTGTTTGGACATAGAAAGTTTTCTTAGCTTTCTCTGTTCCTGCCTTTTCAGTGGATACATGTCTCCAAAATATGCCATGGAAGGAATTTGTTCAACAAAGTCTGATGTTTATAGCTTTGGAGTGTTGCTTCTTGAAATTATTTGTGGAAGAAAAAACAATAGCTTTTATGATGTTGGTCGCCCACTAACCTAATAGGACATGTATTTAAAATTCGTCACAGTGAGTTAATTTAAAATATATATTATTCCTTCTTCCTAATTGGATTTAACTCCCAACATTCATGGGAGGTATGAAATGATGGTGATTATGTACAATTAATGGATCCATCATTATTTGACACACTTGTTCCCAAACAAGTGCAAAGTTGCATTCATGTTGGTCTCTCATGTGTTGAGCAGTTTGCAAAATCAACCAACAATGTCTGATGTTATGTCATTGTTAACAAACAAATATGAACTCACAACCTTACCAAGAAAACAAGGGTTCTATGTTAGAAGAGAAATCTTTGACGGGGAAACAACTTCGTAAGTGTCCGACACTGACACATATTCTATGACAGTGATTTCTACCTCATGTGAAGTAGAAGAGAAAATATAAATAATACATTGGTCAAAAATTTCAAGCTAGAGTGAAAGTAAAGAAAAGGCATCAATATGATTTTAGTTTATGCAATATACCCATTTTCTGTTCGTGTAAAAATATTCTCGAAATTGTCCTTATAATATATATTTAGATTTTTCATCAAAGATGGGCGGGTGCCAAAGAACTTCAATTATCTTTGGAGCCTTTGGTGGATGGATAGACACATTAAACTTCTTCAAGATGATAAAATCAGTGATAGATGATGAAGCTACTGTTTGAGAGAGATTACTAGACAGGGAAACATTTGAGATAATGGAGGTGATGGATGATTTCCAATGGATCTTCTTGTCTTGAAACCTTTGTTGATTTCTAGCGAACCAGATAGCATTGAGGATGTTGATAATGGCTGCAGTAATAGTAAGTTTACATTGAGGGTTCCAGTTTCTTGAACAAATTTTCCAGATATCTTCAAAAGTATGGAATTGCAAATTGATGTTCAATATCGAAGCAAACCATCTCCAAACATTAACTGCATAAGGACAATGTAAGAAAAGATGTTTCCAGATTTGTCCTGCAAAGAGAACACATGGATGGAAGAGAGCAGCCTCTGAGGGACAAATTCTCATCTGTGGGAAGCTTGTCACGCATGAGTCTCCATGCAAGTAGGGATTTTGAAGGAGGGATGTCAATTGACCAGATTGTTTTGGTCCAGTTGAGCTTTGGAAGATGCTTTCTTTTGAATTCAAAGGCATCCTTAAGAGAAAGGTTTCCTGTTGAATTATGATTCCACACCAGACCATAAACTTGTTCATTAAAAGGGAGGATGACTTGATTCACAATGTTTCTCAATTGTGGAAAAACATGGTATAGAGAATGAGGAATGCTCCACTGTTTGTTAAATATATAATTACTCAATGAAGAGGGAAAAGGAGCAATCAAATCAGTAGTAGCATTAAGGGTTTGGAATAAGGAATCTCCACACCAATTATCAAACCAAAAGTTGATTTTCTTTCCATCTCCCACTAGCCAAGATGAATTTTTTCTAATAACCTAGAACTCCATTTTGATACCACTCCAAATGGAAGAGTAGATATGATGATTAATACACTGTGTACCTCTAAGAACTCTACTCTTAAGAATTTTTGCCCATTGTTCTTCAGATTGCAAGAGGTCCCAACAAAGCTTTAGGTTGGTAGATTCATTTAAACAAACCAGAGATCTTATATTTAATCCTCCTTCTTCATAAGGTGCACAAATCTTTTTCCAAGCAACTGTTACCATTTTCCTCTTTGTGATGTCTCCACTCCATATGAAGTTTTTTATCCATTTTTCTATTTCTCTGAGCAAGCTGATTGGCCAAGAATAGATTGACATAGTGTGAAGTAGCATAGATTGCACCACTGCTTTAACGAGTTGGACCCTGCCTGCAATGGAGAGGAGGGAGGCCTTCCAAGATGCAAGTTTAATTTTTACTTTATCTGCAATTGATTGGAAATGGATTCTCTTAGGCCTACCTTTGAATATGGGGGCACCAAGATAAGTAAAAGGTAGGGATCCCAAAGAAAATCCTAGCAGATTAACAATGGTGTTCAGTCTTTGATGCGAAATTCCTCCAGCATGTATTGATGACTTTCTGAGATTCATTATTTGGCCAGAACAATTTGCATACTTAGTCAAGAGATCCTTTAGAGCTGCTAGACCAGAGATGTTACCCTTGCAGTAAACCATCAAATATTTCTTGATGCTGAGGTCAAGCTTGTTCTCAGTAACCAACTTGGAGATTCCCCTGCTTAGAACTTCCTCAGCTATGCAAAAGAGAAGGGGAGAGAGAGGGTCTCCTTGTCTGACCCCTCTCTTACATTTGAAGAAACCCTCTTGAGAGCCATTGATACAAATTGAAACACAGGCTGAATGGAGAATGGAGCTTATCCAAAGATATGTTGATATGAATGAAGCAAAAAACTGATGAATAGATATAATTGAGAAAAAAAAAATTAAAATTTTGATTTTGATTTTGTTTAATAATTTCTTTATTATCCAAGGTTTTGTGTACTTTAATTCAATCGAAAATTAAATTTTAGATGAAAAAAAAGTGTGCCTTGTTAGTTATTTATTTGGCTTTCTTAGCAAGTTGTTATATTATGTGTATGTCAATGATTTTTTCTAATAATCATGAAATTGAACTTGTTTAGTTTCAAAATGGCTTTATGCACACTCATTTCTCTTTTCGAATAAATATGTGAATGTTTACAACATAGAATGCAAAAAAACAGATATGAAAGCCACAAACCAACACAGTACCTGAGCAGGATATAGTCTCCCTCTCTCGCCACAATGTCAGCCATATATATCCTATCCCATGCTGATTCTCACATGCGGCTACTCTCCACCTATCCTCAGCTAAGACTTCCGCCAATGTGTTTCCTCGAACCATTAAAATTTAATATAAATCCTTTGAATTTAGACATTCGCAAAATATGCCGGAGGTAGAAGCAACACAACGGCATTAGAAGCAACATCTCGACATCGACAAAGATACTATATAGAATCTGTCTATCACGATCTTTTGGTTTATGATGTGCTTCTTTTAAAAATGTTGGCTTAATGAGGCACCCTGCCTTTCCCACTCATATAAAAGTTACTCACTTGCCACGTTTTGGGTCGCATCACGCAAAAATCTTGGTCCAACTACAGGTGGATCCGGATTCAGTCCATAGAATAAGGTAACATGTCTTTAGATTTGAAGAGTGTACGTTTGGCTATAAAGACCTTAGAATAAGCTCCACTGGTGTAACTCACCAAGGTGACACCAACTTCATGAGAGTCAAAAGTTGGAGTCTTAAAAAATCTGATAATGACTTCAAAGAATATGAGTTGGAAGCACTTTTGAATTAAATAGAGATTTTCAAAAGTAGAGATTTTCGTCCCGTGGTAAAAAAAGTATTTCAGCTCCCTAAGTTTACCCCTTGTACAAGTGACAATTTTGACCTGGTCAAAGCCTACGTGTGAGTTGGACGCCACATAGGTAATTTTCAAATTAAAAAAAGAAAAGCAACAAATACATCGAAGGAATTAAATAAATGAAAAAGAAAAAAATAATAATTTCAAACCCAGGAAAAATTCAGCTTTAAGATCTTTCTCTCTTTACCTCCTTTATCTTCTTCTTGTTCTGCTAATAACTCTTGTTCTTCCAATTCTTCCTCTTCAACATGTTGGGTATTCCAACAATCCCTTCATAAATTATGGTTGTTTATTATTACTTTTTCTTAAAACAATGGGAAAAATACAATTACCTCCCCTGAGGTTTGTCTAACTGTAACCCACACTCCCTCTATTTTCTTATTTATCACAAACCTCCCCTACCGTTTCACTCTGTCAAACTTCCATCAATTTTAATTTTCAGAATAATTTATCATTCTCCACATTCTAAAATTTACACGGTCTTCATTTCCTGCAACAAGCATCACGTAAAATCCATGTTTATTACACAACAAGGGTGAAGAAGATAATTAATTTGGAGAACAAGCAAGATAGTTTAGCTTAAGTGTTTAGTGTTTATATGCTAATGCTACTCTATGATAGCTATTGTACTCTTACTTTTAGCTATATATGATTGTAAACATTGATCACAACATAATAAAATTCACTTTCTTCTTCTTCATAATAATGTTCGCTTTCAAAACGGTCTTCATTTCCTCCAACAAGCAACACTCCCTTCATAATAAGATGTGTTCATCGCTAAATGAGTCATTTTCTGAAGATGAGGTGCTAAGACGTGTTCATGCTCGTTTATTATGTGTAGAAGAAAATGCAGATGATCGTTCCACCATGTCCAATGTTATATGAATGTTGGCAAACAAAACTAAAGTCGATGTTTTGCCTAATAAACCAGCATACAATATTGGAACAAGAGTTTTTGAGGAAGAAACGTATGGCGAATACATGATAGATAGATGCAAGGATGACATTACTAAATTTATCGCATAAATTTTACACTATGGGTGTGTCAATACATGATGCATGTAATAGCACTAATATATTTTTCTTCTCCAGCATTGAGCCGTTAGAAAGACATTGAAAGTATTTGACATATGACTGGTTTTGTCATGTTCCAATGAAATATGTATAATCTAGGAATTTTGATTTTTGATTAACACGATTTAGCATACTATTTAGACATGCAAGTAAATTAGACAATGATATGCAAGATGTGAATCATAATAAATATAAAGATTGTGATAGAGAAATTACTTGTTGAGATTATCAAATACTTTAGTGAGGACTTTAACTTTCTTCTAATTCTTCGAGGATTTTCTTGAATTCTTGATCATTTTAATTGATTCTGACTTGTTTCTAGTTTTATTTTCCATCCGATCGCATGTCCCCTGCATTGTAAGATGTTCAACCCCGTGAAATTTAGCTATTTTACCGATTGAAATAAAAGAATTGACGTCATAAGAAGGAAACCGTGTTAACAAAATGCTATAAGTTGTAACTAGTTTTTGCAAATACTGGAATTATTTATAGAAAACAGTGTTAAGAAAATACTCTTAAGTTGTAAAACCCTCTTTTGAATGATGCAACATTTGACCAAATTTGTGCATAACTAAATCTAATTTGATTTTAATTTTCTGAAAAGGTTCCATTAATTTTATCATAAAAACATGCATTTAATATCATACAATCACTTCAGCCAAACATAATCAAAATTGATAATTCAAAATAATTTGCTCTAATTTATGTTCGCTAAACCACGTAACAACTAAGAAAGTTCCCCCTCAAAAAAAAAAAAAAAAAACTAAGAAAATTTCCAGTTTGTTGCATTGTTTTCCTAGGTAGAAATAAATGAATAAAGGATCCCATAAGCACTAAAAAATCGCTTGAATACTCCTCAATGAAATTAATTTAAGTATGACACAACAGCTAATGAAAAGATATTTTTTCTGAATAGTAACTAGATAAGAGCTATATAACATTTTTTATCAAAAGAGTGCAATAGATTAATCAAAGTCACAACTAATATAGACATATTCTTCATATTGCACAATTTTGAGAAGAAGAGAGTACAAGAGAGAAAGTGAAATAATATGTGTCTGCAGCACTAAGGAACTATATATATGATGAGGAGAACGGGGTTTTGCGGAGTTTAGAGGAATTGGATGTCGGAGTGCATCTCTTGTGATTCGGTGTTTTGTTTCCCCATCTCGGGATTCAAACTATGAAACTCTAATTTCTTAACCCTGAACTCAAACCAGTAGAGTTGTCCAACCCCTAATTTTACAAAATAGTTTCTTGCTCATGAGGGATTGAAGCAAGGAGACCAATTGGCTCTATTTTTATTTCTTATTGCACGATAAGTTCTTGTAGGATCAGTTGACAGAACGATCACATAAAGATGTATATCAGGCTTCTCAACAAGGGAAGAGATCTTGGTTTATTTGCTTCAGTTTGTAGACAATACAGTGCTTTTTGTGCAATGGTGGAGTGAATAATTTGTGAGGATGTTATTTAATTTCTAACCTTCATGGTAACATCAATTGTTTTCTTTGATCATGGAGAATCAACTTTATTCGTCATTTCCTCGTATATTGCCTCAATTTTCCTCGTTGTATGATGATCTGGATGGCATCCTTGATATGGATGCAGTCATCAATAGTGTGCCCATGGCATTTGTGGAAGCTTTACTTTTGTCCACGCCATTCTCTGTTGCGGTTGCCTTTGGAAATTTGACTACAGCTTCTTTGAACTCACACACGTGCACTTGCAAGGATCTTGTCCGTAGATACTGCAAGTTGTGTGTATCCTCTAAAATGACCAACAGGTCCTCAGTTATCATTTATAGGCCTTTCTTCCTTGTGTTTGTCCGTGTAGGGCCTTCTGAAGGATTCTACTTGAGGATCCATGATTCTTGATTTTCTAGAATCATCGGCGCTGAGCTTCTCCTCATACCTAATGTAGGTTTTCTTGAAGTTGAGGAACTCGTAAAGAGTTCTAGGATCTTTGACTCTGTTGGCCTTGCGAAAATTGATTCTTGGTCGAAGACCTCTTTCCAATAGATATAGTTTCATCTTTTCGTCCACTCCTCTGACTAATTTCTAGTTGAATCTTTCAATGTATTCTCAAAGAGGATCACTTTTTCCTTTAAAGATATCTTACAAGGTACAGTATTAGGTTGTCTTCTTTAGGAACTTTCTGCATACTTCCTCCCATGAGTCGATGGACTCCCTTCTCAGGATTTTGTACCATGACTTACCTCCTTTTTGCAGTGTTGTTGCAAAAAGCCTACATTTAACTGTTCCTCGTATGTTACGATAGTTGAGGATCGATTTAATGTTTTTGATGTTTTTGTCTGGACATGTGGTTCCATCATATGGATCCATTTGTGGAGGTTTCTCCAACCCTGTTGGAATACGTACTTCCTCAAATCTCCTCATGAAAGGACCACTACGAACCCATTCATTATCTTTTGAGAGGAGGATCGTGAACGATGAAGTTTTCCCTTCATTTGATGTCTTCGTCGAGAGGATCTTAATCTCCAGGAATGAAGCTCTTACTTATCCTATAGGTTTGAGGCATATAGGAATGTCGCAGTGTCGACATGTCCATTGTCATTTTTCCTTTTGTTCTTCAGTTTGATTAAGGTGGGGATTCTGCTGCTCAATCACCTAGTTTTGGTGATGCAAGGTTTGAATAATCTTGAAGAGCATTTCCAGTCTTGATGTTTCTATTAGAGATGGGAAGGCAGTGCCACCATCTCGTTGATTGACACGGTGGACTTTGATTCTTAAAGTGGCTTTTCTCACTAATGACAATTTTGATGTTCTGAATTTATTTTTTTATTTTTTTTGGATATTTTGGTAGTTTTGATATTTTGGAAAGAAACAAATGGGAAAACAAGATTGCCACAACAGGCGCCACTAATCTGAGGTGATCAAAAGACATTCAAGTCAGTATGTGAAATGGTGTAGACGGGTGTATTTTGCAAGAGACACTTTGATGCTCAATTAAGAATGTGAGCAAAATAGTGTAAGAGTAAAAGGGAGATCCTTTGGATGTTCACTTCCCTTCGAGGACTGAGAAAATCCTTTTATATATGTCAGGAATGGGAATCCTCGGAATAGTGGCTAGTAGTCATTGGTTGATCGTTACAGAAGGCGGGTTATGTAACCGTCAAAGGTTCGTATTGAAGTGGGGGAAAGCGTTTTGAAATCCTTAGGGATCTCAGGCTTCTTACCATTGCAAGCACTCCTCCCTTTTGGGTGGGGGTGCGAATAACTCAATTTAGGACTTTGTCGATTGAGCCTAGTTTTTCGATCATAGACTGTCGAGCAAGGCCCTTTAGGCAATATTTAACAAAGAATAAAATTAAAATTAAAATATTCAGAAACTCTCATACATATTATTTTTAGGTGTAAACAGTTTCTAAATTTTTATTAACCAATTTAGTTTCAAAAGTTTGATTCGGTTATTTTTTTTTTTCACAGCCTTACATATGGTGATAGTGCTAGGCTCTGGTGGTCCAAGAAAATTATTTGAGGGTATAGAAATGGAATTGTAGATTAATTTTGCCAATTTTTTTTTTTTTTGAGGGACTTTTTTGTAATATTAAATTTAAGATTTTTGCCAAAAAAATTTATATAAACTTATCATTAAGCAGTGTTCTCTACTGTAGATTGTCATTCCAGTCCCAGTTTCCCATTCTTCATATGAATAACAAGATTTGAAGGAGTGTATGTGGACGTCGATAATAGATACCACTACCGCCACTGTAACATGTAATTTTCATCTCATCTTGCAAATTATTACGAATGAAAATTGTAACCAAGGAAACATTGCTTGCATTGCATAAACAGAATGCAAAGGTAAGAGCAAACAATACGAAGTAATAGTTTATCACTACTAAAAAAATTAAATTTAGTGAGGGAAAACGTAAAATCCCTCTCTAATTCCGTCACTAAATTTTGCGACCAAGAAATTTGTGAGGAATTTTATTTTTTCCGTCACTAATTTCCCTCGTTAATTTTGCTTTTTCTAGTAGTGTATGTTGGCATTTTGAAATTTAAATTTAGTTCACCCAGCAATTGACGATCAAACCTTCCTGCATTATGAGAGGGTAAAACGAATTAATAACATTGTAATGCAAGAGTTATTAAAAAAAAATAAAAGATATTATTGTTGTGATTTCAAAATTTCGTTGTTAATCTAGTGTTGATATGCTAATAAAGAATAGCTGCTAACAAACATACTCATGTACAAATTTGGAAGTGGATGTAGTTATTAGAAATCGTGGTTGGGCCTAACACAACCCCACAAAACCGGCTTGTGAGGTGAGGATTGCCCCCACTTATAAACAAATTGTCAGGCCAACTCCTAACCGATGTGGGACTCTTAACACACCCCCTCACGCTCAGGGTTGCACATCTGAAGTGTAAACACAAATGACGGGTGGCCCGATAACGGAAACCTGATAACAGGTGGCCCAAAGAATCGTGAAGAGGCTCTGATACCATATTAGAAATCGTGGTTGGGCCTAACACAACCCCACAAAACCTGCTTGTGAGGTGAGGATTGCCCCCACTTATAAACAAATTGTCAGGCCAACTCCTAACCGATGTGGGACTCTTAACAGTAGTATCTCATAGGCATTAACCACAATCCAAAAAAAAAAAAAGTTAAACTAAGTAGAGGAAGTGTGTAGAAATTGAATAATCATGTTGAAAATGAAACAAACTTATGCACATTACATACAAATGGAAGATTGAACTTACTATATGCAAAACCAAAAGCAAACCAAGTTCAGTAGTCATGTCCACACTAGAATAGTGAACAGAGAGTATTAGGTTAATTCACGGATTCACTTGTGTGATGAAGCTTACTGATTGACAAAGCTTGAAGAACGATGACGAGTGGTGAAACACGAGATCTATTCGTGAAATAAGGGCAAACGGCGAACAAGGAGGTTTAAGGGCGAAGGGAAAACGATGGCGAGTATGAGATTTGAAAGGGAAAACGGCTTGTGTTCATCATCACCCTTATAAGGAAAACGTCAAAAAGAAAAAAAGTTGTGATCAAGCTGATTCCACAGAGACGTTGTGAGACAAAAAAAAATTGAAAAAGAAAGGAAGGAGATTGATGAAACAAATTATGAAGTAAAGAGAACTAATATTCATTTCATACAAAATAAAATAAACAGCCGTAAAAAAGCTCCACATCAAAAGTCATTGTGATGGCAAAAAGAATATCATAAAGTTATGAGCCAATTTATATACAAGGTAGTGCCTACTGCCTAGTGAACTCATCATGATTAATAGTAGACTCAGAGGCCTTATTCCAACACAATGCCTCCACAGATTGAAATGTTGAAAGCATAATGGAACCAGAACTCACCCCCAAATAAGCAAAGAATCAACAGTTAACACCAACAGAATTGTTGGGACATAGTAAGTTTTCTAAGCTTTCTTTGTTCTTTCCTTTTTATCCAAGATTACACAAAAAGTTGAGATTATTATTAACTAAATTTTGGAGAAGTCGATATATGTCTCCAGAATATGCCATGGAAGGAATCTGTTCAACAAAGTCTGATGTTTATAGCTTTGAAGTTTTTCTTCTTGAAATTATTTGCGGAAGAAAGAACAGTAACTTCTATGATCTTGATCGCCCACTAAACCTAATAGGACATGTATGTTAAATTATCAGTCACATTGAATTTATTTTAAAATTATATCATTTCTTATTCCTAATTTGATGAAACTCTGAACAGGCTTGGGAGCTATGGAATGATGGTGAGTATCTACGGTTACTAGATACATCATTAAGTGATACATTTGTTCCTGAAGAAGTGCAAAGGTGCATTCATGTTGGTCTCTTATGTATTGAGCATTATGCAAATGATCGACCAACAATGTCTGATGTTATATCAGTGTTAACAAACAAATATGAACTCACAACCATGCCAAGAAGACCAGCATTCTATTTTACAAGAGAGATCCTTGAAGGGGAAACAACTTTGAAAGTGTCGGACTGTGACACCTATTCTACGACAACAATTTCTACCTCGTGAAGTAGAAGGGAAAATATAAGTAATATATTTAACGCCCACTTTTGATTAATTAATTATTTAATCGAGTCTAGACGAGTTATATTATATTTATATAATATATGTGTGATTTATGTGAATTATGATGATTTATGACTATTTAGATGACTTGGATGATTTTAGATGAGTTATGTGATGTGACGATTTTTATGAGGTTATGAGACTTATTTTGTTGTTTAATAAAATAAGATTTGAAAATAAAATAAAATATTTAGTTAAGGGCTGTTTTGAGATTTTAGAGAGTTTTGGGGGAGAAAGTGAGATAAGATATTAGGAGGAGGTATATAAAGAGAAAACCTAGTTTTAGAAAACACTTGGTACGTACGATCAAACTTTGGAAAAAGGAGGAAAAAGCCATAGAAGGGAGAAGTCAGAGAGAGAGCTGCGATTTCTTCAATTAAGGTAAGGGTGAGACTAACTGTGCAATTTTATTAATCGTGTAATCCATCCGGTTGTAATTAGCAAGAAATAGGATTGAATTGGAGAAGTCGAGAATTAGGTCAAATTAATAGAATTGATGATTAAACGGTGAAAATTGGTTAGATTGATGTAGAAATTGTTCTTTGACCTTAGATTATTAATAGGATGAATTCTGGAATCGAAATTAGGCTTTAAACCATGTGAGATGTTGGATTTTCGTGAAAAACTGCATTCTGCCCGAGCCTATGTTCATCACTCGCCCTCGCGAACGATGATCCTCACCTCGCGAGTGATGAAGTTCATCGCTCGCCACGCGAGCCATTTCCTTTCGCCTCGCGAGTTACAAGTCGTAGGTCGCCACAGCGAACAACCTTACTCGCCATAGCGAGCATGACCAGAGAGCATGTTGAATTCTTGAATTTTGACTTTTGAGTTGAACCTTAGATGCTTTGAGTGCCTAAAGATGTTTATTAAAGATTAAATGATGACTTAGAATGAGATTAAACCTGGTTTAGCTTAGAACAACCTTAGTTGGAATTCTGGCTTGTATTCGCCATGGCGAGCAGATGCTCTCGCCTCGCGAGCACTTCCAGAACTGAGTGCAAGTTAGAATGTCGTGATTAGGGATGGACCCTTAGGTAGTAATGTGACCTATACAAGATGTTAACTGCAATCTGTGAAGCTATTATGAACTGTTAAGTTGATTATAATGTGATTTAATGATTAATTTCATTACTTGAGATGTTAATGAATGAATGATTGAGTTGATGCTTGCTTTTATTTGATATCCCTATATGATGTCATAATGTTGTTGTGAACTGCTTATGCTACTATTGTTATTTAACCAAGTTGCATGAGTCATTGTAAGATGAATAAGATGATGTTGTACCTCCAAATTATTGGATATATATGAGATGATAATTAAGATGTTTTAATAGATTGAGTCCATGCAGTAGCATACATTTGTTGGGGGCTCATGCCCTAGAACTTTTTCCTCACCACGATGGAGCATTAGCTCAAAATAATGTTGGGGGCTCATGCCCTGAATTGGTACCACGTGCATATAAGAGGTCTAAGTTGCATAGTCGCATAGTCGAGTCAATGATGAATGATGATATGATGCTATGATGATATGAGATGTTTATGTTGAAGATTTATGATGTTAATTATGATTGTTGAATTATATTGATAAATATTATTGTTTTATGAAATCTCACCCCTTCTGCTTGAAAACGTTTCTCTTCGTATGAGTAACTTGCAGGTGATCGAGCGTAGGTTGCTGTTGTGCTGTCGTGAGTGGCCTTGCCTCACTGAGTCCTAGGTTGCTCTGATACGTAACGAGATGGGGTTTATGATATGCATGCTTCATTTCCTTTACGTGTTCATTTATGATGTTTTATGATGTTTATTTGAGATATTATGATGGGGCCTACGTGCCAAGACAATTTATGATTTTTGAATTAACTCCGCTGCGATGATTGAAATATTTTGTTGGAAGTTAAATTGTTCTTTAACTGTTTTTAGATTATGTGAAATGTGATATCCCGTTTGAGATGTTTACTCTGATATTTGTTAAGAAATTTTTATGTTGGGAAAACGAGGTGTTACAGTAATTACCTACCGCCGAGGGCAAAAAAATCATTTCTATGTATTTTTAGGAATTTTTGTATGTTAGAAAAGCAATTTTCATGTCACTCTTGGCTAGAGGTTATGTGGTTTTTTTTTTTTACTTTTTATTTTTTGGTGGTGGCCGGGGTTTGAACCCCGGACCTTACATATATTATGCATTGTACATATCAACTAAGCTAAACTTACGAGGACTGATTTTTGTACTATACATGTGGACAAAATATTTAAAGTTGAAAAAATCAATATTACTGTTTTAAAATAATTTTGCCACTGCACGCCATTTATATATGCGTGGACACATATTTTATATAATCTCATCATCATATATTTTAGTATGAGCTAAAAAATCATATATTTAGTATAGTGATGATAATATTGTAAATAAATTATTTGATTTGGTAAAAAATGACTATATTGTAAATTTAATACTACCACGCACTGTCTCTAATTATAAGACTATTTTGATAAATAAAAAAAAATAGTTGTCCCTTTTTATAAGACTCGGTTGGTAGTTTCATACATTAATTATTTTTTTACCGACATATCCCTATTTTATTTTACATCTTTTTATTCAATCAACAATAAATATTATGTTAAAAACAAAAACTTATCTCTCTCTTAAATTTAAGATAAAATTGTGATTACAAACAATCAATACAAAACAAAATCATGATTACAAACAAATTTAATATTACCACTAGCGTTCTTAATTCTAATGATTTGGTTAAAAATGTCGTGTATTTAAGGACGGAGATAGTACATTAAAATATGAAGAAAATAATTAACGTACAAAAAGTTGGTGTATATATTTTAACATTTTTATTTATGTATTATAATAAACGATGAAGTCAAAGAATTTGCACCCTCCTGGATATGCCACCGGCAAGAGTGCAATTGTTTAGCCAATGAATTTTTTTTTTTACTTTGAATATGCTTTTGTGTAGAAGGAAGTTACGGATTTGACTTAATTTAATGTGGCCAAATGATGGTCATAATTTAATTTCATTACTTCACTTCAATTCAATAGAAAATAAAAACATTTAAATTCCTTCAATAATTATGTATTAAAGTAAACTTATCTTCTCCTTTGCCTTTACAAAAAAGTTATAGAGAAAGGCACTCCTAGTGCAACTTTTGTAGTGGAAAAATAAAGATAAAGTTGATTTGACATTAACTTTGTGAACTAGAACAAACTCTGATAAGGGCCTAAAATCACTTGTTTAAAACTTGCAACCCAAAGTTGGACAGTGCAGATTGCAAGAGCTGAGTATATTTCTCTCTTTTTTTTGAAAAAATATTCATCGATCATGATAAGCTTTAAAATAGAGAAACAAGTTGTATTGATATACTTATGGTTGTGGTGGATTACTACTACTAATATTTGTGTTAAAGCTATGAAAGATAGTTTAAGGCCAGGTGATACATTGAATTCCAATTCCTCTCTATGTTCTAAACAAGGCAAGTATTGTCTTCAATTCAGCAACACTATGGCCATTATAACATACCGTTGTTTGGTTATAAGTACTGATAACGACACAAGAGTGTGGATGTACGATAGAAATCAACCCGTAGACGTAAAATCAGCAGTTCTATCACTAGACTACTCTGGTGTGCTCAAAATAGAATCTCAAAATAGGAAATTACCAATAATCATTTACTCTTCACCTCAACCTACCAACAACACTATGGCCACTATTTTAGACACGGGTAACTTTGTGCTTCAACAACTTCACCCAAATGGGACAAAGAGTATATTATGGCAGAGTTTTGATTATCCCACAAATGATTTGATCCCAACGATGAAGTTGGGAGTTAATCGAAAAACTGGACATAATTGGTCATTGGTTTCATGGATGACTCCTATTCTTATAAATTCAGGTGAGTTTAGTCTTGAATGGGAACCAAAACAAGGTGAATTGAACATCAAGAAACGCAGCATAGTGTATTGGAAAAGTGGAAAACTTAAAAGCAATGGAATATTCGAGAACATTCCCGCGAATGTTCAACATATGTATCAGTACATTATTGTCTCTAACAAGACGGAAGAGTCTTTCTCTTTCGAAGTTAGAGATGGAAAGTTAATGCAATGGTACCTATCCCCGAAGGGGAGGTTAGTAGGTGATGATGGATATATTGCTAATACAGATATGTGTTATGGATATAATAATGATGGAGGGTGCCAAAAATGGGAGGATGTACCAACTTGCAGGGAACCTGGTGAGATGTTTCAGGAAAAGGCGGGAAGACCAAGCACGGACAATTCAACGTGGTGGTTTGAACGGGATGTGACTTATAGTTACAGTGATTGCAAGATGAGATGTTGGAAAAATTGTAGCTGCAATGGATTCCAAGTATTGTATGATAATTTGACTGGATGTATATTCTATTTATGGAATTCGACACAAGATGTTCACATGGTTCCGAATACCTTTTACACCTTGGTAAAGCCAACAAAATCAACTCCGAATTCCCATGGTACGTAAGTTATAATATCATTTTAAATAGATAGGTTCCAGGTGATTTTTTTTAGAAGAGGTTCCTATTGATTATTTACTGCTTATTCCATCGTAGACATCGTCTTCCTTTATATCTAGTGAAACAGGTGAAATTCAAATCAGATTAGGTTTTGTGAAACAAATGTTCCTATATATATATAATAATAATTATTATTATTATTATTAATATAATTATAATAATAATAATAATGATGATAATGATTCCAAAAGTCATATTTATAAACGATGTTTATAAATTTGAAGGATATAGGATTAGGGTTTGGCATCAAGATAAGACCAAAAATTAAAAGTTTGAGATGAATATCACAATTCAAATTGATTTTGTACAGTCAATGCAGGTAGAAGGTGGATATGGATAGGTGCTGCAATCGCATCTGCTTTACTCATATTATGTCCACTCCTTTTATGCTTAGTCAAAAAGAAACAAAAATATGCACTTAAAGGTACTTGAATGTATTTACAAAATCAAATCCTTTTTTTATTTTCTTTCTATCTTTATCCTTTTTTTTTCTGGTTTTGTAGATAAGAAAACTAAAGATTTGGCGGATTCCAATAAATCATATGATATCAAAGATCTTGAAGACGATTTCAAGGGACATGATATAAAAGTTTTTAACTTTACATCAATTTTGGAAGCAACTATGGAGTTTTCCCCAGAAAACAAATTAGGACAGGGAGGCTATAGACCTGTTTACAAGGTGATTTTAACCTATTGTAATTATACATTAATAATTAAGTTTGTTTAAAACAAGTTTTAAATAACCCTTACAATTTACATATGGCACGATCTTCATGTTGCGAAAAAATGTTTCTGATGTGGTAATATTTTTTTCATGGCTGGTGATGTATGTTTTGGACAAAACATAAATATACATTTTTTAGGTATTTTAGAATGATTGTCAACTTAAGTATTTGTGATTACTTCAAATCCATTATTTTATTCAAAGTTTGATATTGTAACTACAAAAAGTGTATTTTATGCTAAGAACCAAAAGAAAAGTATTTACAGAAATGCAAGTAAATTTTTTCCTTTTGTTTTACGATGTCATGGAATCTTGGCAACAGGGCAAGAAGTTGTTGTAAAAAGACTCTCAAAAACATCTGGACAAGGAATTGTGGAATTCAAAAATGAATTGGTATTGATATGTGAGCTTCAGCACACAAACCTTGTACAACTACTTGGTTGTTGCATTCATGAAGAAGAAAGGATTCTAATTTACGAATACATGCGAAACAAAAGCTTCGATTTCTATCTATTTTGTGACAATAGGTTGAAGGATATCTTTGCGTGTGAAGTTTTTTTTTTATGAAAAATTCGAAAAATTGTGTTCGTTATTATGTAACGAACACAATTACAACAAATATTTTGAGTTCTTAACTAATATTTCCATAATATTGTGGATAGTTCACTAAAATAATGTGTTATTCTAACTAGAAAATAACCAAGTAAATATCATTAGTTAAGAAAACTAAAATAGCATTTTTGTTTGCTACTTTTGAGTAGTATACATTTTAATATTAATTATTATGTTTTCATTGAGAAGATTGTACAAAAAAGAAGTTGCTAGATTGGAAGAAGCGTTTGTACATAATAGAAGGAATTGCTCAAGGATTACTTTATCTTCTTAAGTACTCAAGACTCAAAATCATTCATAGAGACTTGAAGGCTAGCAACATACTTCTTGATGAGAATATGAATGCAAAAATTTCTGATTTCGGTATGGCAAGAATGTTCGCCCAGCAAGAATCAACCGTTAACACGAATAGGATTGTTGGGACATAGTAAGTTTTCAAAGCTTTCTCTTTTCCTTCCTTTTTATACATGATTACATAAAAAGTATGAGATTATTATTAACTTTTGGTGCAGTGGATACATGTCTCCAGAATATGCAATGAAGGAATTTGTTCAACAAAGTCTGATGTATATAGCTTTGGAGTGTTGCTTCTTGAAATTATTTGTGGAAGAAAAAACAATAGCTTTTATGATGTTGATCGCCCACTAAACCTAATACGACATGTATGTTATATTATTAGTCACGTTGAATTTATTTTAAAAATATATCATTCCTTGTTCCTAATTTGATTAAACTTCTAACAGGCATGGGAGCTATGGAACGATGGTGAGTATCTACAATTATTGGATCCATCATTAAATGACACTTTTGTTCCCGAATAAGTGCAAAGGTGCATTCATGTTGGTCTCTTATGTGTTGAGCATTATGCAAATGATCGTCCAACAATGTCTGATGTTATATCAGTGTTAACAAACAAATATGAACTCACAACCATACCAAAAAGACCAGCATTCTATGTTAGAAATGAGATATTTGACGGGGAAAGTACTTCAAAAGTGTCTGACACATATTCTATGACAGGGATTTCTACCTCATGTGAAGTAGAAGTGAAAATATAAGTAATCGATATATATTGGTAAAAAATTTCAAGCTAGAGTGTAAGTAAAGAAAAGGCTTGGATATGGTTTTAGTTTATGAAATATACTCATTTTATGTGTGTGTAAAAATGTTCTCGAAATGGTCCTTATAGTTTATTTTAGATTTTTCATTATCCATGATATATCCCTGTTTCTGCCATTGAAAAAGCATACCACCAATCACAAAAAAGGTAACTTCTTTTTAGTTTAATTGCTATCACAAAATCAGGAAGTGGAAAAACCAAATACAAATGGGGAAACAATATACTTATATTTAAGGCATTTTTGATTCCTTAACTATTTTGCTAGTATCGTTTTGGCCCTTAATTAAATATTGATTTATTTTAGTATCTTAATTTTCTCTCTGTTACACATTTTGGTCTTTTGCGTTAGTTTTAATTCAAAAACGTTTGGGTTTCTTCATCTTCTTCCCCTCTTCTTCATCTTCCTATCATCTCCATCAACCTTCAACAACAAAAATCCAAGAAAAATTTCAGAAGAAAATGAAACAGTTTTGAATTAAAACTAATGGAAAAGACCAAAATGTGTAACCGATAGAAAGTTAAGATACCAAAATAAATCAATATTTAATTAAGGGATACTAAAAAAGCTTGGAATACTTTTCTATGTGAAAAACTATCAATAAAAAATGATCTTTTTAAAAAAGGAATATGTAATGATTCATTGTGTGTTCTTTGTGGGGAACATAATGTGACAATTTCACATCTCTTTATGGAGTGTTATTGGTCAAAGCATATATGGTTTGCTTCCTCTTCAAGTGTGGTATTTAATTCGTATGATTTTAGATACGTTCCTTTTAATAAGTGGTTGGAGGATAATACTGTAGATGTTAATGAGGATATTATAGTCCATGTTTTGGCCTTGTGTTATGAGATATGGTGTGCTAGTAATAAGAAATGTTTTAAGGGGACTGAGGTTGATGTGGCTGCTAAAGCTTGTTTTGCCAAACTATTATTTTGACGCTGTTCTTTGTTGCTTGTTAATTTCCTAGCATATTGTTTCTCTCTTTATAGACTAGAATTACATCTTGTTAAAGCACCCTAGTGATCTATGGCATAATGTTTCTTTGTGTCAAAATTTCACATACTTTCAGAACACTTGTTCGGTTCAAGTGAATTGATTCAAGGTTAATTGAATCATATCACACAAGCTCTCTGACTTTGTGTGAATCGTTTCAAAACACCTTCAATCGATTCACTCCTGAATCGTATCATTTCAAATTGAATCGTGTCATAAAACATTCTGACTTGCACTGAATCGATTTTAAATCTGAATCGTATCAATCTTCATCCTAGAAAAATTTGAGTCGATTCAATTTGTGTCTGAATCGCATCATTCTTCATTGTTCCTCCGTCTTGTATTTCTTTGTCTGAATCCATTAAAGCATTTAGTGAGTCGATTCAAATAGTTATTTTTGCACGAAAATTAGCACATTCACCCATGTACTATATATATACTCACTCTCTCTTAACTTTCAAAATATTGAATCATTTGCATCTATTCTCTCTAGGTCTCAAAAACTCTTTGTCCATAAATTCTTCCAGATTAAACACTTTTTCTTAAAATCACTTTGAACATTGAGTCACATTGATTTGCTAGGGTGCTAGTAAGGATTGTAAGTTGATTCTTTCAAGGAGATTAGTTGGGCTTAATCAAGGCTCCAAAGTGAAGTGAATAATCTCATTCCAGCTCCAAAGGTATTAGGGGTCTTTCTAACCGTTCTTGAAGTCGAAGGGGATTCGTTTACCGAACGTAGCATCGAAGACTTGAGTGAAGAGTTTGAAGGGGTTCACGGGTATTCAAGGATTTAAAGATTCAAGGATCATCAAATTCAAAGGTTATTTAAAGTTTGGGGGAGTGTTTGCATAGGGGTTGAAGAATTAGTTTTAATTTCAAGGAACTCTTGTAAACACATTTGTATTCAACATTGTTACTATTAGTGGATGACTTTGGTGAAGGCGTACGAAGAGTAGACGTAGCACTAGCGACGACAAGAAAGAGTGAACTACTATAAAAATATCGGTGTTATCTCTCTTCCCTATCCTCTTTACTTTTCATTATTGCATATGTTAATTGAATAATTGTTAGGATAGTAGCTTGTATTGATCTAAGTTGTTTTTCTTCAAAAGTTAACCTAATTCATTGAATTAGGTTATAATAATTTTCTTAAGATCAATTTAGTTTAATTTCTATTCAATTCTTCAATTTCATATGTGTGCTCGTGATTTTCGGATATTAAACCATTAATTGATTTGAATCGTCAATCTTTGAACTCTCGATTTTTATTTGTGGGAAGGGAAAAAATGAGTAAAAACCCTTATCGAGACTTTGGATTCGGGGGTTGGTTACGCGAAGGGAAGGTGCTAGCACCCTAAGCGTCTATGGTATTCCATAAGAACCTCTTACCTAGATTATCTTGTGCTAAATTCATTTGCTTACTGAAAAATTATTACCTAAAAATCTAAGTGAAAGAATGGAGGGAGAAGAAGTATGTTTTTGGTTATTTTTATTTGATTTGGAAGGATTGACTCCCCTGCCTACATACCCTTAAAGAAAGGGATCAAAACCAATGTAGTTCACCTAAAAAGTTTCTTTTTGGTGGGTTAGGTTGATTTTAAGATTTTTGAAAATGGGTTTTAAGAAGAGAAAGAGGCCTCAAGGCATGAGATAAAGGAAACAAGTGAGGTTGATTGATTTTAAAGTTTAAAAATGGTTGAAGTTGAATTAAGATTGATTGAGAATTTGATTAAGAAAATAAAAAGAAAATGTTGTTAAGTAAATGATTTTTGAATTTGACATGTTTAGGTTTTTTGATAAAAAAAAAATGTTTTTTTTTCTAAACTAACGGTAAGCTAACGTAACGACGTACAAGAAATAAATGTGAAGTGTCGGTGCATGTCTCGGTGCTTGTGTTACCTACATTATTACATCAATTCCTAAATACAACCCTAAGGCCTTTATGCCAAAATAAAATGCAAGAAATAAAACTTACATCAATTTCCTATTTATACACACTAAGTCAATGACAAAATAAAATGATGAGAAAATTAAATGTGCATACTATGATTCAAAACAAAGATTAAATCTTTAGTAAGCATAAGGAAAATTGTGATGAATGAGACATAAGAAGTGATAAGCAAGAAATTAAGAATAGGCATGTGAAAATAACAAGTAACAATTAAAATTATCATATAAAGACACAATTGAAAGCAAGTGAAGAAATGAGCAAAAAATTAAAAGAAACGAGTAGGATGAATTTTTTGAGAATTAGAGAAAACTAAGATGATAAGAACAATATTTTTGGAATTTTTTTTATTTGAATGTTTTTGTTATTTTGAATGATATATAAAACTAACGTAGCAATGAAATAAAAGTATGAGAATTTTAGAGAATTTTGTAGTGACGTTGGATCACCACAAAATCTTCTTTTTTTTGTATTTTTTATAACATAAAGCAAAACAAAAATAAAATACCTTGAAACCGAAAGGGACAGAAAGGAGTAGAAAAAGAAGAAAGACTCGTCAACACAAGTCAAAAGAGGGAGAAGAGAAGAAAAGCACAGGAAGCATCAACTGTGTATTTCGGTGTGTTGAATGCATTGTGTGAGCCCTCTATTTATAGAGAAACTTCCCAACTAATAGGTGAGAAACTTTGGGAACAAGTAATACATCTAGTACAAAAATATGTCAATTGTCTACCAAAATATATCATATTGAGTACAAAAATATATTATTCAGTACATAAATATGTTATTCAGTACATAAATATATATTGTTGAGTATCAAAATATATTTCAGATCAAGCACTAAAATATATTAGATTGCCTACCAAAATATATCATATTGAGTACAAAAATATATTATTCAGTACATAAATATGTTATTCAGTACATAAATATATATCATTGAGTATCAAAATATATTTCAGATCAAGCACTAAAATATATTAGATTGCCTACCAAAATATTTTAGATTGTGTTCCAAAATATTCTAGATTGCGTTCTAAAATAATTTAGCAAAACTTGGGGACCAAGAAAGCACTTTTTAATAATGACCAAATTAATTATTTAATTTATCATTTTCAAATAAAATTTTTCTAGTGCTTACTTCGTTCACACAATTATGTACCCCCATTATATAATCTTAGGTCAAAAATTGGGGTATCTCTGCCGAAATTTCGTCTAAAACGACGGACATTTCCGGTTTTAAAAGTACGAACAAAATGTGTAAAAATAGATAAAAGTGGTCAAAATTTGGGGTATGACAATATGCATTGTGTTTGATTGATAACTTGGTATATTTTCATATAGGTTTGGTTTTGAAATTGTCTAAGTTTTGCAAATTGTTCAAGACACATTAAAGTTTGATTGTAATAAGATTTGTATTGTGAATCACTCAATTCTACATTGAATCTTATTATCACATAATTTTATCTTTTTGTATATTGTTTTGATTGTTCACGTGAAATTGCAATAGTCAATTTAATTGAAATTACTTTTTATCAAAACTCCATAAAACTTTTTCAAAAAGCGATTCACCCCTTCTCTAGGTTATAATCTTATTAGCCATATATGTAACACCCCGTTTTCCCAACATGAAAATTTCATTTATTTAATCAGAGTAATTCACCTAAACGGAATGTCACATTCTTTTCTTAAAATCATAAACTGTATAAATAACTATTTATCCTTTAAAATTCAATAACTAAAAAGTCTTTAATACTTCGCAGCGGAAATTATTCAATAATCAAAACAGTCTTTGGCACGAAGGCCTCTTCATAAATTTCTCATATAATCCAATCTAAAACCAAAGTCATAATTCTTCTTAAAACAATACGTAAGGAATAGAAAGACAACAATAGAATTCTCATCCCATTACGTATCAAAGCACCTAAGACACTTGAGCCACCACTCCTACTAATCAGTAATACCTGCAAGTTACTCATACGAAGAGCAACATTTTCAAGCAGAAGGGGTTAGATTTCACAAAACAATAATATCAAGCATATAATTCAATAATTATATTTAACAACACAAATAACTTCATCTATTAGCAATAATACTTCTTAATGTATAATTCTTAATAATCCAACTAACATCTAATTATCATTTACTTTATATTCATCACATTATAAATATCATCATATAACACATACTAACCAAATCGTAACAAACATAGATCATCACATCATAGTTATAGTTCATATATAGCATAACAACATCTTAATCCTAATTCATATACAACATAACAACATCATTAATTCATAATAATAATTATTCATCAAACATCTCATTATCAATTCATGAATAAAAGACAACTTATCAACTTAACATGAACATCATCAAGTACACCTAACAACTCATAAATATCTTCATATAATCATCATCACTAATAACTTAAACTACACAATATAATCATCACTTAATAATAATAATAATAATTATATACATCATAACATAAACATCTTCTTATAGTAATATAACAAAAACAACATAGTCATCATTTTATAATAATATAACAACAACATAACATAATATTCACTTAACAATAATAATAATTATATATACATCATCTCGTCATAATTTAATAATATAACAACATATTCATCTTCTTATATTAATACAACAACGTATTCATCATCTTATATAAATATAATCAACACATACTAACACCATAATCGACATCATAAATCTTTGATAAACAATTACCAAGTAATCACAACATTCGATCATCATCAATAGCATAACATAATATTCACTTAATAATAATTAATCATATATAGAACAACATAATCATCACTTAATAGTAACAATTATATTCAACATCATAACAACTTAACAATATCATAATCAATATCTTACACAACATAGCAACATAACAATATCATAATCAACATGTTAGACAACATAGCAATATAACAATATCATAATCAACATGTTAAACAACATAGCAATATAACAATATCATAATCAACATGTTTAGACAACATAGCAACATAACAATATTATAATCAACATGTTAAACAACATAGCAATATAACAATATCATAATCAACATGTTAAACAACATAGCAACATCTTAGTCAACACCATATAATTCACATCACAAACATCGTATAATCTTCGTAGGTACTTCTTTAATAACACATAGGTGGAAGACAACTCGACATAGATGATAATTCATCAACAACGACCTTGACTCGACAAATGCGACAATGCAACTTAGACATTTATATGCATGTGGTACCAATCGTCATCATAAGTATTAATATACTTTTATCGTGCGGAGGACAAAGCTCCTAATCGTGGTGAGGACAAAGCTCAATGAAATGCTATGCATGGACTCTTAACAACAAAACACCGTAATCATCGTAATCAACATATCATCATGCATTCAATAATTTGGAGCTAAACGTCATCATTTCAATATATATATATATATAGACATCATGCACTTAGTTAAATAACAGCAGTAGCACAGTCAAATCACACAACAATAGAGAGATATCAATATATCAATTGCAATTCAGAACATAACAATATTAATGTGAAGCATCAACAACTTAAACATCAAACATCTTCCACATAAGGCATATAAATATTTCACATAACCAACAACAGCAACATAGGCGACACATAAACATCTCAGGATATAACAATATCAAATGATAATCAACAACAACTCATGTAACTTAGTTAAATAACAATAGCAGCATAATCAGATTATATCAACAGCTTAATACCAATTCATTTTCAACAACTTCCTGATCATTCAATAATAATTCAAGTAATGCAATCAATCAATAAATCACATTATAAACACTTAGCATTTCAATATAGCTTCACAATTCACAATCATTATCCTTAATAGGTCACACTATGTACCTAAAGTTCATTTCTAACCAATCCAAGCAACTCAAGTCTCACAATGCACTAAAACACTCAATTCTGAAAGTTCTCGCGAGGCGAGAGCATCTGCTCGCCGTGGCGAGTACAAGCCAACTTTCCAACTAAGGTTGTTCTAGGTTCAATCTCGTTCTAAATCATTCTCTAATCAATAGTAGGCACCTAAAGGTACTCAAAGGCATCTAAGGTTCCACTCAAAAGGTCGAAACACAAAATCTAACATGCTCTCTGCCTTAGCTCGCTATGGCGAGTAAGGTTGCTCGCAATGGCGAGCAATACCAAAACACTCGCGAGGCGAAGGGGAAGGCTCGCGTGGCGAGCGATGAAGATCATCCCTCGCGAGGCGAGGATCATAGCTCGTCGTGGCGAGCGATGAGTCTAGGCTCGGACATGATGCACTTTCTACACGAAAATCATCATCTAACAAGGTTCTAAGCCTAATTTCAATTCCAGAATTCATCTAAATCATTATCTAAGGTCTAAGGACAGTTTCTACATCTTTTTAACAAGTTTCCACCGTTTAATCATCAATTCTATCAATTTGACCTAATTTCCGATTCTTCTTAAACTCATCCTACATCATGTTAAACCTAACCATTGATTCACATACTTAATAGAATTGCAAAGTTAGTCTCACCCTTACCTTAATACACAAAATCGCAGCCCTCCTCTTGGTGTTTCCTCTTCTCTTGGCTTTTTCTCCCTTTTTCCAAAACTGGTCGTACGTACGTTATGTTTTTCTAAACTAGGTCTCTCCTATTTATATAAATCTTTAACCTACTTATTTTTCTCTTAAATCCAAATATTAATATTCTATTCTAATATATACATATATATATATATATATATATAATATTTCTATAACAATAATAAATAACAATTATATCTCTATAACATATATATATATATATTTCCATAACAAATCATACATATTTCTATGATAAATAACATTTATTTCTATAACAAATCATGTATATATTTCTATAACGAATCATATATATTTCTGAACCAAATAACATATATTATATTTCTAAATCAAATAGCATATATATATATATATATTTCTAAATCAAATAACATATATATTATATTAATAAATATATAACATATATCATAACAAAATATCACTTATCAAAATAAATCATATAAATCACACAAATCATATAAGTATATTCTAAACTCATTTAAAATAATCAAATAATCAGAGAGGGCGTTACAACTTTCCCCCCTTAAAAGAATTTCGTCCTCGAAATTCAAGCACACAAGAAATAAACTCAATTATTGTATAACCATACTAAACCATATATAGTTAAATAGAAACATCAACAAAACATGCAAACCACATCAAAGTTAGTCAATCAAACATGATCACATAATAAACATAACTATTAATTAGAAACACAACAACAACTAATCAAATAGCATAAAGATAGTAATATAACTATTACTAAAACTCGACACGACTCGACTCAACTACTTGGCCGGACGGACCAACCTGCTCTGATACCAATTGTAACACTCCGTTTTCCCAATGTGAAAATTTCATTTATTTAATCAGAGTAATTCACCTAAACGGAATGTCACATTCTTTTCTTAAAATCATAAACTGTATAAATAACTATTTATCCTTTAAAATTTAATAACTAAAAAGTCTTTAATACTTCGCAGCGGAAATTATTCAATAATCAAAACAGTCTTTGGCACGAAGGCCTCTTCATAAATTTATCATATAATCCAATCTAAAACCAAAGTCATAATTCTTCTTAAAACAATACGTAAGGAATAGAAAGACAACAATAAAATTCTCATCCCATTACGTATCAGAGCACCTAAGACACTTGAGCCACCACTCCTACTAATCAGTAATACCTGCAAGTTACTCATACGAAGAGCAACATTTTCAAGCAGAAGGGGTGAGATTTCACAAAACAATAATATCAAGCATATAATTCAATAATTATATTTAACAACACAAATAACTTCATCTATTAGCAATAATACTTCTTAATGTATAATTCTTAATAATCCAACTAACATCTAATTATCATTTACTTTATATTCATCACATTATAAATATCATCATATAACACATACTAACCAAATCGTAACAAATATAGATCATCACATCATAGTTATAGTTCATATATAGCATAACAACATCTTAATCCTAATTCATATACAACATAACAACATCATTAATTCATAATAATAATTATTCATCAAACATCTCATTATCAATTCATGAATAAAAGACAACTTATCAACTTAACATGAACATCATCAAGTACACCTAACAACTCATAAATATCTTCATATAATCATCATCATTAATAACTTAAACTACACAATATAATCATCACTTAATAATAATAATAATAATTATATACATCATAACATAAACATCTTCTTATAGTAATATAACAACAACAACATAGTCATCATTTTATAATAATATAACAACAACATAACATAATATTCACTTAACAATAATAATAATTATATATACATCATCTCGTCATAATTTAATAATATAACAACATATTCATCTTCTTATATTAATACAACAACGTATTCATCATCTTATATAAATATAATCAACACATACTAACACCATAATCGACATCATAAATCTTTGATAAACAATTACCAAGTAATCACAACATTCGATCATCATCAATAGCATAACATAATATTCACTTAATAATAATTAATCATATATAGAACAACATAATCATCACTTAATAGTAACAATTATATTCAACATCATAACAACTTAACAATATCATAATCAATATCTTACAAAACATAGCAACATAACAATATCATAATCAACATGTTAGACAACATAGCAATATAACAATATCATAATCAACATGTTAGACAACATAGCAACATAACAATATCATAATCAACATGTTAAACAACATAGCAATATAACAATATCATAATCAACATGTTTAGACAACATAGCAACATAACAATATCATAATCAACATGTTAAACAACATAGCAATATAACAATATCATAATCAACATGTTAAACAACATAGCAACATCTTAGTCAACACCATATAATTCACATCACAAACATCGTATAATCTTCGTAGGTACTTCTTTAATAACACATAGGTAGAAGACAACTCGACAACTCATAGTTGATAATTCATCAACAACGACCTTGACTCGACAAATGCGACAATGCAACTTAGACACTTATATGCATGTGGTACCAATTGTCATCATAAGTATTAATATACTTTTATCGTGCGGAGGACAAAGCTCCTAATCGTGGTGAGGACAAAGCTCAATGAAATGCTATGCATGGACTCTTAACAACAAAACACCGTAATCATCGTAATCAACATATCATCATGCATCCAATAATTTGGAGCTAAACGTCATCATTTCAATATATATATATATAGACATCATGCACTTAGTTAAATAACAGCAGTAGCACAGTCAAATCACACAACAATAGAGAGATATCAATATATCAATTGCAATTCAGAACATAACAATATTAATGTGAAGCATCAACAACTTAAACATCAAACATCTTCCACATAAGGCATATAAATATTTCACATAACCAACAACAGCAACATAGGCGACACATAAACATCTCAGGATATAACAATATCAAATGATAATCAACAACAACTCATGTAACTTAGTTAAATAACAATAGCAGCATAATCAGATTATATCAACAGCTTAATACCAATTCATTTTCAACAACTTCCTGATCATTCAATAATAATTCAAGTAATGCAATCAATCAATAAATCACATTATAAACACTTAGCATTTCAATATAGCTTCACAATTCACAATCATTATCCTTAATAGGTCACACTATGTACCTAAAGTTCATTTCTAACCAATCCAAGCAACTCAAGTCTCACAATGCACTAAAACACTCAATTCTGAAAGTGCTCGCGAGGCGAGAGCATCTGCTCGCCGTGGCAGTACAAGCCAACTTTCCAACTAAGGTTGTTCTAGGTTCAATCTCGTTCTAAATCATTCTCTAATCAATAGTAGGCACCTAAAGGTACTCAAAGGCATCTAAGGTTCAACTTAAAAGGTCGAAACACAAAATCTAACATGCTCTCTGCCTTAGCTCGCTATGGCGAGTAAGGTTGCTCGCAATGGCGAGCAATACCAAAACACTCGCGAGGCGAAGGGGAAGGCTCGCGTGGCGAGCGATGAAGATCATCACTCGCGAGGCGAGGATCATAGCTCGTCGTGGCGAGCGATGAGTCTAGGCTCGGACATGATGCACTTTCTACACGAAAATCATCATCTAACAAGGTTCTAAGCCTAATTTCAATTCCAGAATTCATCTAAATCATTATCTAAGGTCTAAGGACAGTTTCTACATCTTTTTAACAAGTTTCCACCGTTTAATCATCAATTCTATCAATTTGACCTAATTTCCGATTCTTCTTAAACTCATCCTACATCATGTTAAACCTAACCATTGATTCACATACTTAATAGAATTGCAAAGTTAGTCTCACCCTTACCTTAATACACAAAATCGCAGCCCTCCTCTTGGTGTTTCCTCTTCTCTTGGCTTTTTCTCCCTTTTTCCAAAACTGGTCGTACGTACGTTATGTTTTTCTAAACTAGGTCTCTCCTATTTATATAAATCTTTAACCTACTTATTTTTCTCTTAAATCCAAATATTAATATTCTATTCTAATATATACATATATATATATATATATAAAATATTTCTATAACAATAATAAATAACAATTATATCTCTATAACATATATATATATATATTTCCATAACAAATCATACATATTTCTATGATAAATAACATTTATTTCTATAACAAATCATGTATATATTTCTATAACGAATCATATATATTTCTGAACCAAATAACATATATTATATTTCTAAATCAAATAGCATATATATATATATATATATTTCTAAATCAAATAACATATATATATATATATATATATATATATTTCTAAATCAAATAACATATATATTATATTAATAAATATATAACATATATCATAACAAAATATCACTTATCAAAATAAATCATATAAATCACACAAATCATATAAGTATATTCTAAACTCATTTAAAATAATCAAATAATCAGAGAGGGCGTTACAATATAGACCAACAACTACCACTGTTCAAAAGGCACAAAGATCTATTGTAAATATTAAGAGTGCTAGTACGATGTTACTTTGTCAATTGAAGAAACGTATGTTGAATCTCTAAATGCTTTTGAGAAACTAAATGCTCAAAAGAAAACTATTTTAAAATTAGAATCCGAAGTTTCTAGATCTAAGGAAGCTTTTCAATGCTTAAGAGATGAGAATGCTTCACTTGTTTATAAGAAATTTGTAAGTCCTACAATTGAGTCACCTAAGACAAATTCACCCAAATATGATAATTGGATGGATTTCGCTAGTTGTGAGATTTTCCCTGGCCTTCATAAAGAGATAAAATCTCTAAATAAGAAACTAGAGCAAGTATCTAAAGGTTCCATGACTTTTGCTATGAATTCAAAAGATAAAAGAGCTCCTTTTAAAAGACCTTACACCAAATACTCTTATGTGAGAAAGAATATGAATCATAGCAAAACTCATGCACCTACTATTAGGTGTCATTATTGTGGTAGAAGTGGTCACACCACACCTTATTGCCACATTAGGAGAGTTGAAGTTCCTAAGGGGGTAATGATGTGGGTGCCTAAAGTTACTAGTTGTGAAAATCATTCCAAGGCTCCAACCTTTGTTCGAAGCCAAAGAAATCCTGATTGATTTGTGTAAATGTGTCTTGCAACTTTGAAGGAACTTGTCTCTTTCTAGGTTGTCCAAGACACTAAACTTAGATGTGTCCCCTTTTCACTTTCATACCTTTTTGGCACATCTTAAAATTCACAAATCAACTATGGTATTGCTTGTTTTCTTTTACTCCCAAAAGATTGGGAAAGGTTTTTTTTTAGTGTGTGTAGGGTTTATGATGAATGAAGTAAGTCAAGGATGATTCTCCATAATAAGCTTATTGTTTCTCTAGGACATCATGAGTAAAAGTGTGATGAAGACGTATTCGAGGACTTTAAACTCTTAACCACTCCATTGTCTTATCATGTTGGTTGATTGCAATAGACTTTTCAATCATCATTTCATCTTGAAGCACTCTAGCAAGGGAGTAAGTATATTTGGTTATAGGTAAAGTTTCTTGGAGAATCAAATGTGTTTTAATCTCTCCTTGAAAATCACCTCTTACCCTTCTTTATGTGTTTAATAGTTTCTCTCGTATGTTAATTGCGATTATTTTATGAGCAGATGTTTGTTGATCGTCTTTCATCCTTTTTCATGCTATCTTCTATCTTATGATTTTTCTTGCATGTTTGCATGTATCTCACTTGTGATTGTATACTTGCTTGTTCTAGGATGTTTAGTTTATCTTTGTTAAGTTGTTCGAAAGCATTTCCAAATTGCATGACCATTTGAGTCCAATTCACAACATATCATTGCTTAAAAAATTGAAAATTTTGAAATCTTGGCCTTTTGAATCGATTCAAAATGATTCAGTGTAACCACTGAATCGAATCATCATGAATCGATTCAATAAGTTGTAAATTGAATCAAATGCATGAAAATCTGACTTATTTTTGCATCTGGGTCCCTCATCCAAAACACTTCCCCCCTACCCACTTTCTCTCTCCTGCCGAACCCAAAAACCTTCTTCCTCATCTTAAACATCTCATAAATCCTAAACTCCATTTTCTTCAACGAAAATTCAACCTCATCACTTGAATTTGTTAACTCACTAATCTATGGGTTCAGAAAGAAGAGCTGCTAGCAAAAGAGGAAAGGGTCGTGGTCCACCTCCTCCTTCTCAAGAACAACTTGGGATTTTGGTTCAAGAATTGTTGAATGATGAAAACTATGACAAATATATTGAAAGAATACAGTCACAAAAAGGTGTTTCTCCTCAATTTTATTGCTCTTTAAGTGATATTGAATCTATGAGTCTTGGGTTTCATGAGATGCTTGCTTTTCAAAAATTGGGTAAGTTTGTTGGGTTAAAAGATGGCTATGATGAATCCCATAAAAGACTTTTTATTGTATTGAACAAATGCAAGATGGTGTGAGTTTTTAATGTGCCTTCAAAAATGTTCGGGTCTCTCTTAATCAGGATAAATGGAATTCACTTGTTTGCATAGATTGTGAAGGTGTTGACCTTGAGGCCAAAGAAACCTTTACTAAATACAACAAGGTTGATTTTGTGAAAAGTGTATCTAAAATCGGCTATGGAGAATTGAGCTTTTCAAACTTTAGCCCTCTTCAATTGAAATGTGCTAACGGGTTGTTACATTGGGTTGGTGTCAAGACTATCATGTACAAGCAACATAACTATGGTAGAATTGATGACTTCAGTGTCATATGGTTACTTAAAAACAAAATCAAAGTCAATTAGCCTCTTTTCTTCTCCAACCGCATGATATCCTACAAGAATAATCGTAGGAAAAGGCTCACATACCCTTCCTTTATTAGTCGTCTTCTAAGATCTTATCAGGTTCTCAATGTTAGTACCTTACTCACTACACCGAGTGATTCTAGTAGGTCAGATGAAAAAGTCGTACAAAAGATGCAATATATTATGGATTCAAAAGGAAATTGGTTCTATGATGACAAACTCTCTCCTGGGACTTGATATTATTACTTTAACATTGTGCTTGAACGGGTCCGGAATCGGTTAAGCAAATGAAAAAAAAAAAACATGGAGAAGGAAGATCACAATCTTGAGAATGATGCTGAAATGGAGGATGTTGAGGAATAAACTAGTGTAGATGGGGAGTTTGACTATGATCCGGATAATGATCACTCTCAAGACCTTAGCCAAAACCACTCGGTGGTAGATTTTAGTGAAGTTTTGAACGAAATAAAGGATTTAAAGGGGTTTATGACTCAAAAGTTTGATGCTCAGGATTTACAATTCCAGAAATTAAATAGAAGGTTTGATGCTCAAGAAGCTCAAATTCAAGAAATGAGGCAATCAGTTCAGAGATGGGAAGACCTTGGTTGTTCAACAAATGACTTCTTTGCCTCCCCTTGCCCAAACCATGATGATATTGATGGAACCTCAAACCCAAATGAATCGGATGCTTAGTGATGTTTTATTTTCTTGTTATGCACTTTTATGATCGTTTTCATGTCTTTATTTGTAATATTGGCTTTTCTTTCAAACCTATTCTCTTATGAATTTTCCCTTTTTGAAGTTGTCAAAGGGGGGGAAAAATTTTGTTTATTGTTTTTGTTTATGGTTTCGTTGCTTATGCTTATTGTTTCGTATGTTGAAAACACTTTATATATTTGTGTTTCGTGCGTATTCTTGTTATGACATGTTCTTCTTGTTAATCAATGATTGCTTGGGTATGTGCCTAGCCATAAACATAGAAACAATATATATTACTTGTATATCTTGTATGCAAAGTTTCAGGGGGAGCAAACAATCATCAACATGGTGTTGTGACATCATAAAAAAGAGGGAGATTGAAGCTTGTTTTGCCAAACTATTATTTTGATGATGTTCTTTGTTGCTTGTTAATTTCCAAGCATATTGTTTCTCTCTTTGTAGACTATAATTACATCTTGTTAAAGCACCCTATTGATTTGTGGCATAATGTTTCTTTGTGTCAAAACTTCACATGCTTTCAAAACTCTTGTTCAGTTCAAGTGAACCGATTCACAGTTAATTGAATCGTAATCGTATCACACAAGCTCTTTGACTTTGTGTGAATCGTCTCAAAACACCTTGAATCTATTCACTCCTGAATCGTATCATTTAAAATTGAATCGTGTCATAAAACATTATGAGTTGCACTGAATCGATTCAATTTAAATTTGAATCGTATTCCTGAAAAAATAGATTCAAATTTTGTCTGAATCGAATCATTCTTCATTGTTCCTCTGTCTTGTATTTCGCCGTCTGAATCGGTTCAAACTTTTAGTGAGTCGATTAAAATAAATATACTCACTCTCTATTAACTTTCAAAATACTGAATCATTTGCATTTATTCTCTCTAGGTCTCAAAAAGTCTTTGTCCGTAAATTCTTCAAGATTAAACACTTTTTCTCAGAATCACTTTGAACATTGAGTCACATTGATTTGCTAGGGTGCTAGTAGGGATTGGTTGGGCTTAATCAAGGCTCCAAAGTGAAGTAAATAATCTCATTCCACCTCCAAAGGACTTGGGGGTGTTTCTAACCGTTCATGAAGTCGAAGGGGAATCGTTTACTGGATGTAGCATCGAAGACTTGAGTGAAGAGTTCGAAGGGGTGCACCGGTAATCAAGGGTTCGAAGATTCAAGGAGCACCAAATTCAAAGGTTATTTGATGTTTGGGGGAGTTTTTGCATAGGGGTTGAAGAATTAGTTTTAATTTCAATGAACTACTGTAAACAAATTTGTATTCAACATTGTTACTATTAGTGGACGACCTTGGTGAAGGCATACGAAGAGTAGATGTAGCTCTAGCGACAACAAGAAAGAGCAAACTACTATAAAAATATTGGTGTTATCTCTCTTCCCTATCCTCTTTACTTTTCATTATTGCATATGTTAATTGAATAATTTTTAGGATAGTAGCTTGTATTGATCTAAGTTGTTTTTCATCAAAAGTTAACCTAATTCGTTGAATTAGGTTTTAATAATTTGCTTAAGATCAATTGAGTTCAATTTCTATTAAATTCTTCAATTCCATATGCATTGTGTTTGATTGATAGATTGGTATATTTTCATATAGGTTTGGTTTTGAAATTGTCAAAGTTTTGCAAATTGTTCAAGACACATTAAAGTTTGATTGTAATATGATTTGTATTGTGAATCACTCAATTCTACTTTGAATCTTATTATCACATAGTTTTATCTATTTGTGTATTGTTTTGATTGTTCACATGAAATTTCAATAGTCAATTTAATTGAAATTACTTTTTATCAAAACTTCGGAAAACTTTTTCAAAAATCTATTCACCTCCCTCTTGCTTATAATCTTATTAGCCATATAGACCAACAGCTGCCACTGTTCAAAAGGCACAAAGATCTATTGGAAATTTTAAGAGTGCTAGTACGGTGTTGGTGGAGACAGTAAGTGGAGGTTCAATTTTGCCAATATCTGATGTTCATTGGACACCTCCTTTTAGTGGTTTTTATAAGCTTAACGTTGATGCAACATATCCGATAGAGGGTGATAAGTGGGGTATTGGTGTTGCGGTGAGAGATAATGAAGGTGTTGTCGTTGGTGCTAGTTCATGACATATATTTTCATTACCAGATTCAAAGGTTGCAGAAGCTTTAGCTATGCGAAAGGGTTTGGAATTTGCAACAGACATGTCTTTTCTAAATCTTATAGCAGAATCAGCTGCTTCTAATGTAGTTTTAGCGTTGAATGTTCACCTACAATCTCCCAACTATGTTGGCTCTATTATTTGAGATTGTATTAGTTTTAAAGGTAGTTTTTGTAGTTTAAATTGTTTGCATGTTAGGCGTGAAGCCAACCAAGCTGCTCATTATTTAGCTGAATATGCTCTTAAGAATTCAGATTGCATATGAATTGAAGAAACTCCGTCTTATATTTGTGCAGCTTTGGCATTTGATTTATTGCCAAACTTTCGTTAATGAAATTGTCATTAACTTAAAAAAAAAAAAAAAAAAAAAAAAAAAAAAAAAAAGAAGGATCGTATATACGTTAAACAATACAAAATTGTATATAGTAGGTTGAAAAAATTGTATATTAACAAAATATATTGATTTTTAGCATAAGAATAATTTTGTCTTTTTAATGATAAAACACACTTCTCTCACTTCTATTGATTTATTTTACACCAAACAATACATCAAATCTACTCTATTTTCACTTCTTTCTCTCTTCTCATACTTTTTCTCTCTTCTTCTCTAAACCAGACACACACAAGGGAATATATATATATATATATATATATATATATATATATATAGGGCTGCTAACTTATACCCACCTAAAAACATTAAGGTGCAAGTTAGCAAGCTGCACCCACTTATAATTTACTAAAACACCATTTTGTTTATATTCTAATTAATTTTTAATAGAAGGGTAATTTTACTGTTTTAACCCTAATGCTCACACCTAATCTCCTATTTTCATGAACAACCCTAATGCTCACACCTAATCTTCTTATCTTCTTATATATTAAAGTTAACCCATAAGCCCTAATTTTACTGTTTTAACCCTAATGCTCACACCTAATCTCCTATTTTCAAGAACAACCCTAATGCTCACACCTAATCTTCTTATCTTCTTATATATTAAATTTAACTTGTATGCCCTAATTTCAACCTAAACCCTATTGCATAATCTTCTTATATATTAAAATTAACCCATAAGCTCTAATTTTAACCTAAACCTTATTGCATAGTTTTACTGTTTTAACCCTAATGCTCACACCTAATCTCCTATTTTCATGAACAACCCTAATGCTCACACCTAATCTTCTTATCTTCTTATATATTAAATTTAACTTGTATGCCCTAATTTCAACCTAAACCCTATTGCATAATCTTCTTATATATTAAAGTTAACCCATAAGCTCTAATTTTAACCTAAACTCTATTGCATAGTTTTACTATTTTAACCCTAATGCTCACACCTAATCTCCTATTTTCATGAACAACCCTAATGCTCACACCTAATCTTCTTATCTTCTTATATATTAAAGTTAACCCGTAAGCCCAAATTTTAACCTAAACCCTATTGCATAATGTTACTATTTTAACCCTAATGCTCACACCTAATCTCCTATTTTCATGAACAACCCTAATGCTCACACCTAATCTTCTTATCTTCTTATATATTAAAGTTAACCCGTAAGCCCTAATTTTAATCTAAACCCTATTGCATAATTTTACTATTTTAACCCTAATGCTCACACCTAATCTCCTATTTTCAAGAACAACCTTAATGCTCACACCTAATCTTCTTATCTTCTTATATATTAAAGTTAACCCGTAAGCCCTAATTTTAACCTAAACCCTATTGCATAATTTTACTGTTTTAACCCTAATGCTCACACCTAATCTCCTATTTTCATGAACAACCTTATTGCTCACACCTAATCTTCTTATATATTAAAGTTAACCCGTAAACCCTAATTTTAACCTAAACCCTATTGCATAATTTTACTGTTTTAACCCTAATGCTCACACCTAATCTCCTATTTTCATGAACAACCATAATGCTCACAGCTAATCTTCTTATCTTCTTATATATTAAAGTTAACCCGTAAGCACTAATTTTAACCTTAACCCTATTGCATATCTTCTTATATAATAAAGTTAACCCGTAAGCCCTAATTTTAACCTAAACCCTATTTTGCATAATTTTACTGTTTTAACCCTAATGCTCACACCTAATCTCTCCTATTTTCATGAACGACCCTAATGCTCACACCTAATCTTCTTATATATTAAAGTTAACCTGTAAGCCCAAATTTCAACATAAACCCTATTGCATAATTTTACTGTTTTAACCCTAATGCTCACACCTAATCTCCTATTTTCATGAACAACTCTAATGCTCACACCTAATCTTCTTATCTTCTTATATATTAAAGTTAACCCGTAAGCCATAATTTTAACCTAAACCCTATTGCATAATTTTACTGTTTTAACCCTAATGCTCACACCTAATCTCCTATTTTCATGAACAACCTTATTGCTCACACCTAATCTTCTTATATATTAAAGTTAACCCGTAAGCCCTAATTTTAACCTTAACCCTATTTCATAATTTTACTGTTTTAACCCTAATGCTCACACGTAATCTCCTTTTTTCATGAACAACCCTAATGCTCACACCTAATCTTAATATCTTCTTATATATTAAAGTTAACCCGTAAGCCCTAATTTTAACCTAAATCCTATTGCATAATTTTACTGTTTTAACCCTAATGCTCACACCTAATCTCCTATTTTCACGAACAATCCTAATGAAAGGATTTTCATGGAGATTATGATGTAACTGTTACACATCCTCTAATCCAATACTTCAAAAAATTGAATATAAGTGTAAAGAAAGGATTTTCACCGGAACCTATTATCAATGTAAAAATGCATGCCTAAAGAGTAACCCACTATTATAACTCCTACTGAAGCTAGCAATATTCGACTGTGTCAATTTTGAAAGATTATTATTGTAATAAAAGGGTTTTGAAAGATTATAGCAACATTTTTTTTTGTTAATATTACACTTTTCATCCAAATTAGAACTGAACTCTCTTTGTTAAATATCTACCGCAAAATGCACCAGAAATTTGCAATCTATATAAACAGGTGGAAGAAACAATTCAACAAACAGTTAAAGGGCATCATTTACGGTAATGGCCAAATATTCGATAAAAGGAAAATTATTTAAATAAAACATTTTACATGTTAAGGTTAAGAATGAGCTTTTTTTAGGTATATAATATAACATTAACATATAATTTTTACAAAAGAATGAAGTAACATTTTGTCAAAAAAAAAAAAAAAGATGAAGTAACATACCAATAATATAACATTGACATATAATTTTAACAAAAGAATGAAGTAACACACCATTGATAAAAATTAATATTTTTAACGTGAATAAGTGTGGTGTCTGAGGTTCGAATTCCAACATCTGCATATATTTGGGACCACATATTTCATTCTCTTTGATATGCATTGAGATTTGTTTTTGTCTACTACCACTACTAAAAAAACAAAAATTAGTGAGGGAAATTTTGTGAGGGAAAACGTAAAATTCCTCTCTAATTCCGTCACTAAATTTTGCGACCAAGGAATTTGTGAGGAATTTCATTTTTTCCGTCACTAATTTCCCTCGCTAATTTTGCTTTTTCTAGTAGTGTACATCTACAATGTATATGACCCGTGCGGCAGCGCGGGTGGAAAGTCTAGTGTGTGTGTATATACACACACACACACACACAAACACACACGTAAACTTATTTCACATATGTTTTTCCACGTAGATTAACTGCATTCCAAGCCATTCCAAGCCAATTTCAAACACAAAATCAAGTAAGTTTTTTGAATCATATTGCATTGCTATTTTGTGATTGATTTGTTAGTTTTTTTAGGTTAAATTGCGATTATAGAGGTTTATTGATTTTATGATGTTATGATAGTTTAGGTTGTTTGAATTGTTAGGTTTAGGTTAGAATTGTTTAGATACTTAGAATTGTAGAATTGTTATGAAATTATGGTAGAATTTTTAGGATTGGATGAATTGTTGTGTAATCGTTGCGATTAGTTTAGGTTTGTTATGAAATTTTGTTGTTATGAATTATTGTAGAATTGTTACATAGGTTTTGATCGCCAATTTGTATATGCAGATATGTCTCAGAATCAGAGAAACGTTGAGTTGAACAACAGAAAGGAGGGTGACGACAAGAAGAAAGAAAAATCGTCGATGACATGGCACGAAATCACATGTCATGGATCCGTCAAAAAGAATGATTCAAAGGTGTTGGTGAATAATCATTCAAGGGTGAGGAGGAGCGGGAGGACATACTATTTTTGTCCTCACCCAAAAGCAGTTGCCCCAGGGACTGTCAAGGACAACCCGATTGACTTGTGTGACGATTGAATGTAATTGTTTTTTATGTTTTGGATCTTTTTTTATGTTTTTTTTATGGTACATTTTGCTTGACATATTTGTACTTTGAATAAATTCGTGTTTTGAATAATTTCAATTAAAATCGTGTTTTGAATAATTTTGATTGAAGTCGGGTTTTGAATAATTGCGTATTCGAATAAAAACTAATTAAATCTAACATGAATTCAACTAATTAAAAATGACGGTATTCAAGTTTCAAAAGAATGAGGTTCATTTATTGACACTTCAATACATTCATATAAACCGGCCTAACAAGAAGTTAATCTTTTGACAGGAACAATGGGAATGTCGGTCGAACATTGGAGTTATGCCGTTTGGCAAGTTTGAACTACCCCATTCAGAGAAAGACAATTGTTGTAGTTGGAAGGTGCATTCATTCGGTACCTAATGACAATCTTCTCGTAGAATCAAACTTTTGATGATATCTTCAGTTGATCTTAGCAACGTCACCCGCATATCGATCCACTGGAACATGTTGTATTCCCAAAACATGCTCGTCACGTTTTTGTCGTTCCTTAATTACACCCAAGTGAATGATACTCTCCCCTCGTCGAGCGTTGGACGTTTATACCGAACGTGTTCCACCCTCCTTGTGTCTCTCGGGTTGACTCCTTGGTTGAATTCAGTCAGTTCATCCTTGAGACCTCTTAACGTTACACAAAGGCAACGAACCTTCAACCTCTGAGGTTCTCCGCCGTTGAATTGTGCATGAACATCGATCCACCCGGCCATTGTTTCAAATCTACAAAATTAGAAATTAAAAATAATCAATGAAAAATTCATTCAAACACTTGTAGTGAAAATTTGACATAAACCCTAAAAATCCTAAACAAACCCTAAAAAATTTATAAAATTATAAAGAAAAATATAAATTTAAGCAATATAACTTCATTATAATAGGTATTCATAATATATGTTAATAGAAATTCAAATCTACAACATAACTATATTAAAAACAAATATTCAAACCCTAAAAAATTTATAAAATTGGAAAAAAAAATATAAATTCAAGCAATATAACTTCATTATGACAGGTATTCATAATATATGTTAATAGCATTTCAGATCTACAATATAACTATATTAAAAACAAAAATTCAAAATTTAATAATTAAACAACAACTAAAATTATAAACATATAAACACATATACTAACTAAAATGTATGATAACTTACTTGTGATTTAGTGGAAGAAATTTTGGATGATTTGGTAGAGTTTTTTTCGAGAGAGTGAAAATTTGAGAGAAAGATGGTGATGGTGAGGGTGATGATGGAGTGAGTGTCTAGATTATGGCTACTGACTTGAATATATCACGAACACATGGGCATTTAACAACCGCTAGCTTCCAGCGACAGTTAACTGTTGGCGCTTAGACTAACGATTGTTAACTGTCGCTGGGGGTAAAAACATCATTTCCTTGTGTCGATAGGAAGTATTCATTGTCAAAAAAGCAATCTATCTATATACTAATATAAAAAGTGATGTCTGTTGATTTTACCTTTTTGCCCCTCTTAGGGGCAATTTGGTAATTTACTAATTCATGGCTTGGCCTATGGATTTCCATTTTTGCCCCTAACCAACTTTTTTTAATTATTATCTATTTTATATTTTTAATAACTTTTAACTATTTCCTAATTTTTATATTTTTAACTATTTTTCAATTTTTTTCTCCCAAATTTAGTTGCTTCTACATTGCCGTTGTGGGAGATTAAGGTATCGTTTGACCCAACTTTTTTCCAAATTCTCTACATTTTTAAGGAGAAGTTAGGTCAAAACACAATATCAATTAAGTACTTTTTTTGAACGCATAAAATTGAATGGAATGAGCTTTGACCAAAAGTTGTTGGATGTTACTTTCAAAAACTACTTCTCGACAATTTATTTCACAAGCACCTTTTTTCCACTCACGCTGGGAACCTTTTCTTTTATTTTTTAATATTATATTTCAATATGTTTTTCCTTCCATTTAACTCTATTTTTTTTAACCGTTCCATTTAAATTTTTAAGGACGTTTCATTTAATTTTATTATCTTTTTTTCAAAGAAATTTTATTATCTTTTTATCACTTATATATTTGATTTCAATATCGTTTAATCATCACAACCTCATAAATATTTTTATTCACGCTGTCATTTAATGATCCCAGATATTTTTATTTCCTTTCTTCAACCTCGCGAATATATCCATAACGCATTAATGTTTAGAGTAATATTTTATTTCCGTCTCTCTGTTTTTTTGTTACGCTAATGCATATAACTTTTTTAGTGTTGCTTGGTTAAGTGCTACCCCACCAAATTTTTTTAACTATTTTCCAATTTTTATATTTTTAGAAACTTTTAACTATTTTTCAATTTTTTATTTTTAACTATTTTCCAATTTTTTCTCCCAAATTCAGTTGCTTCTACACTGCCGTTGTGGGAGATAAAGATACCGTTTTTACCCGATTTTTTTTCAACTTCTTTACATTTTTAAGGAGAACTTAGGCCAAATACAATATCAATTAAGTACTTACTAAAAAATGTACTTTTTTTAATGCATAAAATTGAATGGAATGAGCTTTGGCCAAGAGTTGTTGAATGCTACTTCAAAAAACTACTTCTCGACAATTTATTTCACATGCATCTCTCTTTAATTCATGTTGGGAACCTTTTCTTTTACTTTCTAATATTATATTTCAATATGATTTTTTCTTCCATTAAATTTTTTTTGAACCGTTCCATTTATTTTTTTTAAAGAGGTCCGATTTAATTTTATTACCTTTTCTCAAATGAATTTTATTATCTTTTTATCACTTATATATTTAATTTTAATATTGTTTAATCATCACAACCTCACAGATATTTTTATTCATGTTGTCATTTAATGATACCAAATATTTTTATTTTCTTTCTTCAACCTCGCAAATATACACACACACACATTAGCGTTTAGAGTAATACTTTATGTGTGTCTGTTTTTTGTTACCCTACTGCGTATAATATTTTGTGGCGTTGCACAATGCGTATGATTATTTTTATGAAATTTTGATTTTAATTAAAAGTAAAATTGTAGATGTCTTTTATTGAAAAAAGGTCTAGATACCTAAAAAAATTATATATATATATATATATATATATATATTTTGAGGGAATATATATAAATATATATATTGCTCCTTTGTATTGTAACAAACTATGCATATCTTTTTCTTATTCAAATAAACTAAACATATATGTTTCCATGACACCAACAATGTAACAAATATAATATCATATAATATAAATTCTTATCTTCTTGAAAGACACCAAAAAATTATAACGAAATTTGTCATAGAGTATAATTGAAATAAAAAAACCAACCATTTTGATATTATTTATGTTATTATTTCAGGCTCCGTAAATTGTTTTTCCTATTCAAATATTTAACAAGTCATTTATATGATTATACAAATTTGTATTCATGTTACACAAAATAAACGTTATTGAGTTAATATAGTACTTGTAAAAAAATATATCTTTTATTTTTTAACATTTTTAGCCTTCAGAAAATATTTTAAACATTTTTTATTTATTATGTTAATTCATAATAAATTCAAAGTTTTGTCCTCATGAGTTTAGCTCAGATGATAGGAACAATGCATAAATTCAAAGTTTTGTCCTCCTGAGGTTCGAACCCTGGACACCATAAAAAAAAAGTTTGTACAATATTTTGTCAAACAACATTTAACTTCAAAATAGCTTTAAAATTAAAAAAAAAAAAAAAACAAAGAAACCAAATAACTTTAGCTTCTTTCTTAAAGGCATTTATTTTAACTTCATTTTGAAGTAACTTTTAGAACGTAAAAAACCTTGGCCAAACGGTATCTAAGTTCAGCTGGGAACATTGTTTCACTTTCTTCTTCATAAGAGGTCATTTTCTTCGTTTTTTCATGGTTCTGAGACCATACATGACTTGAGTTGACTGATTTTTATGGCTTGAAACATTGTTTTAGTTTTTGCTTCATCATAGGTGGTTTTCTTCCTTTTTTCACGATTCTGCATTTTAAGGGTTTTATTTTTTGAAGTCCAAAAATTTGTGCATTTAAGATCAAGTTAATTTGATGATACAAAAAATGAGCACAGAGAAATATGTTAGCTTCTTTCGATATCAGAATGAAAAAAGAGAATAAAATTAAATGATGTATTATTGTATTTTTGTATAGGACTTTCAATGTTAAGGGATTATGACTACATTAAGGATCTCAAAAATGATTTGAACATTTGGAAAATAGGACTTGGAGTGCTGGATTCTTGGATTGTGATCGGTAATAATGAGAATCAACATATGAAGCTCATTATTTGTGATGCAAATGTTAGATGAGTTAGTTAAGATTTGTTGTAATTTCCTTTATGATTTACCAATGTTACTTATTAGTGTGCATTTTGATTTATTTATATTTTTTGGTTTCTTTCTCGGATTTAGGGTGATCGAGTTCATGTAATAACTCGATATAGAGAGTTGGAGCTTTGGAAGGCTTTGATCGTGGAAAACAAGACTTATACTTTAAGCTCATTATCATGTGTTTGATAATGACATTGCATTTAATCCCTTTAAGGTTGTTTTTGGTTCTGGTACAAAGGTGCAGAAGTATGACAAGTTAACTACGTTCTTACTCATTGCATTCAAAACTGATGTTTTATATGGTATGGTTATGTGCTTTAATTTATTTCTGTGTTTTCTCCTATTATAATGTTCTTATAGATGTAATTTTTTTTTTTTAAGAAATCATCGGGCTTCTTCATGAGATTGTCAAGACAACGCCAATTGGGACTAGAAAGAAATTGTGAACGAACATTTTGTTGAAAGATAAAAGGTATTATTTTCTAATTTATCAGCATCAGATGATAGGATTTTGTATAAGTTTGATAATGACCTGAAAGATGTCTTTTCTTATGCAGTGGGAATATGGTTGATGTAACACTATGGGAAATATATTCCGTAGCTTTATAATTTACCATCTATTTACCTTGAGTTCTTTACTTCCATTTTGTAGTCAATGGCAACCCAAATATATGTAAGTTTGCGTTATGATTTCACAATACAGTGTTAGAGTAACTTATTATTTCACAATCTGATTTGATTGTTTTTTGACCATGTTTCTTGAATTGTTGTCGTGACCTTAAAACTTCTCAAGCTCAGAGTCAAAGCATCATTCATAACTTAAGTCAGAGTTCGGTTTCTTCTCAACGTACTTCGTACAACGATTTTTCCAATCTGTCTCAGGTTAGGTCAATTGCTGAATTTATAAACTTAGTCAAGGTCTGCTTTTTTTATGCACAAACATGCTTTGAGTTTTTTTACGCACAAATTAAAAATACATATTGCATTATTCTTTATTTCATGTGCATAATTTGTGTTAGGATACATATTGCATCACTATTTGGAAAGCAACTAAATTCAATCCTAACCAGTTTGGATGATATTATGAGAGTTGCACCAAATATTTGAAGACATCAATGTCAAATGGTGATAGCTATAGATGCACATGCGGGAGTGATGCTTAATTTCCATTTGTTTCAACAATGTTAATTGGTAAACGGGATTCATATAATGCACATGCATGCATTTATCTAGCCTTTATAGGAAGATAACAGGAAGATAAATTAAAAGTCATAATACATTTTCTTTAGCTTAAAATTAGTTATGCTACCTTTATTTATGAATTATATGTAACTATATTCGCATACATCTTATCCATGTTAATATGCATTAGACTAATATTGTTGTTATTTCCCTGTTTAGCATTTCCCGAACGAGGTGTCAAGAACAATTCTAAAAGGAAAGCACAAAACAATCACTCTCATTGATGACCAGACACAGAGAAAGTATAAGTGTCGCCTCATTACTGCCGAAATAGCAAGCTATGAAAAATACTTGGGTGGGCAATGATTCAATTTCTGCAGAGAACATGTGATGGAAGAAGGTGGTAAGCTCATCTTTGATCTCAAAAAGTCACCAAAGAACTTACATGTTCGAGTTGTTCCAAAGTAGATCTTTGCTGCTGAATTATTTGAACTTCTACTATTTTGACGTATCGCTTTGGACTGTAATTGTAAACTATCTTGACTTTGGGATGACATTTGTTCTTTTTATTTTGTCTGATGTAAATATTGGCAAAAATCCTTTTTTGGTTAGTCTATGATACTTGCAGTTTTTTTATAAACACTATTATGTAACGTTAATTTGCACATTGTTGATTCCTTCATTGGTTCCAATTAGTATCATGTAAATTTTAATGTTGTTTTCCTAATCTCTTGAACAAAATAGAACATGTTCTTTTCCTACAGCAAATCGTTATAATGTTTTGGTAAATATTTTGAAAATGTACTTATATATATATATAACATCTAATTAACACTACAATTTGTTTTGTCCCTAGCACTTCCCAAATGAGATATCAAGGACATTTCTAAAAGGAACACAGAAAACAATCATACTCATCGACAAACAAGCTAAAAAAAGGTATAAGGGTCGCTTGATAACAGCAAAGAGAGCAATTTACAAAAAAATACTTAGGCGGCCAATGGTTCAACTTTTGCTGAGAACATATGTTAGAGGTAGGTGAGAAACTAATTTTTGATCAAGAGAAACCACCTAAAAATATGCACGTTCAAGTCGTTCCCAAATAAAGATTTGGTGTTCATGATCCACACTTTCAACAGATCACCTTAACTCTAATCCTAGACGAGATTATCTTCACTCACTGACGCTACTTCTTTTCTTGATTTCATCTGATGTAAATATGGGTATCAAATCATTTTTTGGTAACTCTATAACAACAACACTCTTTTTTATAATTTTATAATTTTGGATAATGTGTAATTATAATTCTCACATCATTGGTTCCTTTTTGGTTCCAATTGTTTTCATCCTAAATATTATGTCAATTCCTAATCTCATAAACTGATTATATGCTCTCTTCATCAGCTCGTACATATTTTATGATGAATCACAATGTTCCGTCGTTTTAACATCTCTTCCTTCGAAGAATTTTTTTATCGAATACGTTATTGAACCCATGTTGAATTATCTTTTCTTCAACAAATACTATTGAGACCTCTGCATGAGATATCAATGTGCAGACATATTAGATTAAACACATTTACAACTATTGATGGGATCAGAAGACTTTTCATTCTATCAAGAGGCTTTACAACTATTGGCCATTATATTTTTTATTTATGTTAATTATTTGGTCTTTATTGTGCAGATAATGGTAAGCCTAATTTCTGCAACAATTGGTCGGGTTCGAAGTTGCTTATTAACTTGAAGCATCTGGTTGTCGACACTTTTTAGGGCTAGGTGAGTTTGTTTTAGGCTGCAACTGATGGATAATGATATAATTTGAACCTTTTTTTTGTTTGGCTGAAGATTTTACGTCTTAATTTGTGGTTTTAAGGAATTATGCGAACCTGTGCTTCAATGTATATGCTTGGTGTATGATCTCATAAAATATTATGATGATTTTTATATCCTATTTAGTGTATGCTTCGTTCTGTTGTTTGGTTGATCAGAGGAAATTGTGCTTTATTATTCAATTCAAATCCATTAGTTATAGGCGTTTAATATTCTTTCTTTATTGTGGTAGGTTTCAAACTCAAGTTCATAGCTTTGCTCAGAACCTCAGTCATCAGTTCTAGGTTTCTCGCGTGTTCCTGTTGTGATTGAGAAAATTAAGGCTCACCTTCATCCTGGTGGAATGGAGCTAGAGGAGGGACAAGCAAATGAGGTTTGTTGCGCTTGCTTTGCCTTTTATTTACAAATTATTCATCTATTTAATTTTGCTTGGTTTATGTTTGTCTTTTCATTCTATTGTTATAGGATGTTGTGCACCATAATCCAACTCATTCATTCAATGTTGAGAAGATGAATGTTGGTGTTGAATACTCAAAGTCGCTTGACACTCCTACGATACGTCAACATTTTTTCTGTCCAACGCTTTTAGGAGATATCTTGAATAATAAAGGAATGCATCTGTCATGCAAAGAGCTTTGAGAAATATGTATTTTCTCTAATGACTGATAGAAAAAGAGGTAGAAGATTAAAACTACAAAGGATGTATTTTCTCTTAATTTGATTAAAAGTTATCTTTTCCCTTAACAGATCTGACCATAGGCACCCGTACATGAATGATTTTTTATTCAAGCAAATGCTTATGTGACTTATTAGACTTGTCTTTCTTTCATAGTTTTGTCCTTTTTAATAAGTATTGTTATGAAGAATTCTAATGACCATTTGACTATGATTTTTTTCAAGACCTGCTATTCATGCTTTATCAAGTCTATAATTAGTTAGTCACGTAGAACTGTGAATATTTTGCGTCAAAAAATATTGTTGATAGAAGGAAACTTTTTATTTAAGTAGACCTATGAATAGTTTACAACATTAGTTACCTTAAGAGATTGATTTAATTTTGGTAATGAAGTATAGAAAGTTGGAGGGAACTTTTTATTTAAAAATAAGTTTAACTCTTCACATTTTCCATATATTGTTTATTATAAATACTAAGCCATATATCTGATTATTGTAGAATGCTAAGGAGCTAGCCATGGTTTGCGAGTTATAGCATATCAATGGTTGAGCCACGTGTTTCATTAAGTGGTTTTCGTTAAGTGAAAAATACAGTCCATTTGTCAACTATATTGTATGCTTTCAATGTAGTTCATCTTATTTCATGTCAACATTAATGCAATATTGCATGACAACCACGTATTTCTATAGTACATAAGGGTAAATACCGATATTTTTTACGAGTCTCTGTGTGAGTGTGGGTATGTACACATTGCAGGACTCTGCTAACTATGGCTTATTTATATTGATCGGTGATTGTGTGCTTAGAAAATTTTGGGTGTTAACTTAAGTATAGCAGAAAAGTATCGTCCATATGAGGCATATAAGGATGCGCGTAGTATATTAGTGATTCACAATATTGCACATCAGGTGAGTTAATTCATGTTTTTATTTATTTAATTTTTTTTGGGGGGTGTTGCTAGGCAATAGCATCTATAACTGTATACTTTGATCAATACTCTTTCCCTTTTGAGAAAAAACACTCCCCAAAGCACTGCCCTCCCAAAGGCACATGTTCCTTCGACAAAATATAACCTCATTAGTCCTTTTGAGAAGAAAAAAAACACTCCCCAAAGGCACTCTTAAACTCCGAAACAGACCCTAGGTGGGATTTATTTTGAAGTTCATAACCATTTAAAATATAACCTCATCAGTCCTTTTACATTGAATTGGATAATTTGAACACTTTTAATTGGTTGTGCATGTACATGCATTTCAAAGATGCTCATATATGCTACTGAACAATATGAGAAGTGATTTTGTCTTTGATTTGTGATGACACAATTAGAATGAATAATGTTTAGTTGAATGTAACTTCTACCTACACAAGGAATTTGTGACGGGTTCAAGAATAACCAAGGCAAGTATTAACATAAATAATTAGTTATCATCTATCACAACAGGGACTTGCTTTTTCGTTTGATTTTACATCATATCTGATTTCTTGCTTTCCTTTCCTCGGAGTCCTATTTGTTGAACTATAAGTAGTTTCAATCAAAATTTAGGTGTCACTATATTGTTGTTGCTTGCTTTTTCATTAATTATAGTCAATTGTTGCTCAACGATGTGTGGTTGTGGTTATGGTATCTTTGCAGATATTAAAATGGCTTGGGAAAGATTTTGGAATCAAAATTCTTGACAAAGTTCGGTTTAAGATGGATCATCAAAAGTCAAAGGAACAATTGATTTTTGAAGATGGGGTGAGCAAAAATAAAGCAGCAAAGGCTAGACTTCTTAGAAAAAATGTTCTTCAAGTTAAGAAAACAAAAAGGTTGAAAACAATGTCAAAAGAAAATGCTCCAATCTCATGTAAATGTTCTATTTTTTATTTTTTTTTATGAATATGAAGTTTGCATTTTCACTCATATTCTAATCTTTTGAAAATTGTATTCTGGCATGTATATTTTGTATAATATTTCAATGACAACTTCACTTCGTGGTGATAATAACCAACTTCGAAATAATACTAAACATGATCACAACTTCTACAGTTGCATTACCTAACAAACCATTAATATATACCGTTGTGAATTCTAAGGTGAATCAGGAAATAGAAGAAAGTAATGTTACCTCACCTAAAGTCTCTCTACTCCTCCGCCGAGTAACCAAGCAATACAAGAATCAATCCACAACAGGAAGAAATGGATAAATAATGAGGAGAACTCTTCAAAAGTGGTGAAAGAATTTCGTAAGCTTATTTTCTTTGGAAGAAGGAGTTGAAGAACCTTTGTGGATTGATACTTTTTCACGGAGGGGTTCCCATGAACTTATGAATTGTTCATGGAAGTTATGAGTTCTCTTTATCCATGCTTTTGGTTATTCAATATTTCAAAAGAGAGTTTACTTTGTCCATTATTAGCTCAGTAGAAAGTGTTTGGCAAATTGAATTATTTGTTGTTATTGAACATACTCATTCATTCATGTGACATGGTAGTCATATGTGGAAGATTGTAGATAGTTTCTAACTTCTCACACCTTATAACAATAAGACCATGTGGATTGGAATTGCTATCATACTAAGGAAGGATACCAAGCATAATACATTTTTGGAATAATAATATTTTCCTTTAGAACAAATTTTTTACAAGATACGTAATTCAACCCGTCAATGGACAAATATAATATCAAAAGTATATATTAATGATAGGATGGTATGTTATTATAATGTAACTATTATATGAGTAGTATTCTATTTAAAACTAAGTTGATACTTCATGGTTTTTTAGATTTATATGTTTGGGATCTATGTTTATCTCTAATAATCTATTCCCCTATAACAAAATTTTCCGAAAAAAGATAATACAGCTCGTTTGTAACTAGTTTTCTAAACTTAAAACTTGAACCACTAAACCTCAAAAATATATACTACTACTTTCACTTTTTTCATACAGTATAGGTGCAGAGCATAGTTACGGGAAAATAGATAGGTTTTTACATAAAACATGAAAAGATTATATGCTAGTTAGGGAGTCATGCCAAAAGCGTTGGGAACCATTATGTCCAACAATGTTAACTAATTTTAACCAATCAGGTCACTCACCCCTCCGTCTTTTATGGTGGTAAACATATAATAATAAAAAAAATGTGTATATATATATATATATATATATATATATATATATATATATACCTAAAACTTAAAATTTGTTCATTTGAATTCATAGTCAACCAGGTGACTAGGCGGCACTGGTGCCTTGAGCATTGACACGAGGTAAATCAAAATCAAAATGGCATGGTGATTGTTTTAAAATCAAGGCTTCAGAATTGGACATTAGGCAAAGGAAAACAAAAACAATCAAATCATAATCTAAAATCAAAATTTCAGCTTTGGTTATGTGATAAACTGGCTTTTTGATAAGATGAAAATAAAAGAAAAATAGTCTAAAATAACATTTCCATGACAATATCCAGCTAGGGATGAACCGAAGTTGCGCAGATTATAAAAGACATATAACACCAAAATTGATAAAGATATTCAAAACACAAGAGTCGAATAAAAACTACAAAACACTCAGTCCATAGATATTTAAGCAGCAACTGCTTGTTGAGCCGCAGCAGCCCTCTTCCTAGCTTCCTCGATGACTGTAAGCTTAATACCCTTACCCTTGGGAAGAGATACCCATGGCTTTGTGCCCTTGCCAATAGTAAACACATTGACCAAACGAGTTGCGAACTCATGACCAGTGGCATCCTGAACGTGGATTGTCTCGAATGTTCCCTTATGCTTCTCTCTGTTCTTAATCACTCCAACACGTCCCCTATTCTTACCACCAGTAACCATAACGACGTTCCCAACATCAAATTTGATGAAATCAACAATCTTGTTTTCCTCCAGATCCAGCTTGATGGTGTCATTAGCCCTGATGACGGGGTCTGGGTAACGGATAGTGCGACCATCATAGGTGTTAAGGTATGGGATACCTTTCTGCCCAAATTGCACTGAACGAACCTTGCAGAGCTTGAACTGCCATGCACATCACATACAACGAAAACATGTAAACACAAAATTCAGCAAACAAAATGTTTACAATCCTATAACTCCAAATCATATAATAACATGAACATGAAAATGGCATGATTAAACGGTGTACTAACATCAACATCTGTTATTGTATTGAGCGTACATAAATCTTATAAATACACATTCATGATATGAAGCACAGACACTACTCAGTTTATGCAAGTTCCGGTGTCGGAGTCTGACACCGCATAATCAAATACTATACATAAATCTTATCGGTGTCAGAGTGTACGTGTCCGTGTGTCCGTATCAATATCAGTGCTTCGTAGCATTCATGAATCTTATAAACAGCAAAAGCCATTCAAACTATGATATTGAATAAAATAAAAGATTATTGACCAAAAGACAAGTGAGTGCAAAAATTCAGTAAGCAAATGAAGGTACCTTTGCCTCATCATCTCTGACTGAGTGGAGACGGAAGCGGCCTTTGGTGTCATAAAGCAGACGGAAGCTCTCATTTGTTTTAGGAATTGAGACAACATCTAAAAGAAAAAAGAAAAAAAATATTAAAAAAATACAATCATGCCACAGCCAAATCAAATGAGTCAGAACTTTTACAGAAGAATACAGAATATCATACAAATTCTTTAATTGCACAACTTCAGTTCAAATTTTCATTTTAAACAAGCCAGACATGAAAAACATTGCTAAACATTGCAAATACTGGTTTACATCGACAATCTATTGAAACGGAGTCAAACAAACAAATCTACATCCTGTTTTGTCTTCAAATAAAATCATGTGATTCCATTATTAGGTCCCGTTTGATTATGCTTATTTTTAGCTTATGCAAAACAACTTATGCAAATAAATAAACTTTTATGTATTATTCATAAGTTTGTAATGTAGTTTATGGAAAAACAGTTTATAAAGATACAATTTTTGTTAATGAGAACTTATAAATAAACATAAATGAGAACTTACAAATAAACATAAAAACTAATTTATTTGCATAAAATGTTTTGCATAAGCTCAAAATAAGACTAGTCCAAACAGGTACTTCAATACTCTAGACCAAGCTATAATACATCAAAAGTTATCAAGCTCATAACACAGTAACAATAACAATAAAGAAATGTGTCATATAAATCATCAATTTTATACCAAAGCATATTAACTGCGCAAAATAAATTAATCAATTATTCTAGACTGAGATCAGCAAGATTCATACCCATGAATCCAGCTGGATATGTCTTGTCAGTCCTGACTTTGCCGTCAACAAGGACATGTCGTTGCATGAGAATAGCGATAACTTCACGGTACGTCAAAGCATACTTCAATCTGTTTCGCAAAATCAGAATGAGGGGAAGACATTCCCTAGATTTGTGTGGTCCTGACGAGGGTTTTGGAGCCTATACATACATTTTTCCCATACAAAATTTACATCAATCTTCGGAAAAAACACGCTTAAAAACCGAATTAAAAGTAAAATAACTTTGATACTTACAAAAGCACCACCCAATTTGTCAAGCATCCAATGCTTGGGGGCATTGAGCCTCTTCAAATGCTTCTTCAATCCTCTAGCCTGTTAATTCACAAATATATCAAACAAAATAAGGACTTGTTTGGATCTACTTATCTAAAACGATTAATTAAGTTGTTTATTCAAGCAGAGCTTATATTAAGAGATCTAAACATCAAATTCAACTAAAAATCATCGAAGCTGCTTAACATAAAATTCAGTGGTAATTTCAATTATAAACAAATTGTGAATGTGTAAAACCATTACGAAATGAGATTGAAAAAATGAATCAAAATGAAAATTGAGAAGAAGAAGAAGAAGAAGAGTACGAACCATATTGTGAGATTAACAGAGCAGCCAAAAGTTCCAAAGTTAGAGAGAAAAAGAAAAACTCAAGTGAGGAGGCTGCCGCATAAGTAACCCTAATTCTACCGTAATCATGGATATGGGCCTTGTCAAGTTTTCTTCAAACTATTTTTGGCCCATACTATTTTTTCTATGCAATTGCTTTTCCCACCCTATCAGAATATCACGCGTGCTATTTTTTCCAAAATACAGATGGTTTGGATTGTATAATCTGAAACAGATTGTTAGGAGTTTAAAATTATATAATCTGAAATATGTTTTGCCCAGATTTTTAAAAATTGTGGTTTATATTATTTCAATGACATAAATATAATGATAAAAACGTAGAATAAATGCAAATACAAACAAGATTAAAAGGACAAAATGATATGAACAAAATCTCATTTTATTAATATATCAATACACTTGCAATAAAATAAAGCTTAAGCTTAAATTTTTTTAGGCTTATTGCATAAAATATTCAACCTGATGCTAAGCTATTAAAAATATAAAGTTAAACCTATAGTGCAAGTTGATGGTGAGGGGAGGGAGGGTGTTGGGGTAAGGTTCGTTTAGGGTGAAAGAGACCATGATGGTCAACCATGCACCCAAAAAAACCAACATGACATCCAGACAAATTGTGTTTCTTTGCAGCACGTCACCATCCTTATTTATTGTTCAAAGTAGTCTCTTTTTGTGAAAGACCAACGATAGAAAGACGTTGTTGTAGAAGGAAAAAAAATAAAGGAAAGAGTGTGAGATGATGATGTGAGAAATGATGAAGGTTTGGAGGGTGTCTATAGGGTAAATTTGTGAAAATTGTGTTGCATAGAGTGTAACGACACTTAATGTTGAGTCAAAAAATGTGTTCAGACGGTTTTACCAGCCATAATGGCTGGTAAAAACCTTTGAAAAACATGTTCCATGAGTTACTTTTGTCGTCCAAAACTCTAACTTGTTTCAGATTATATAATCTGAAATTTATCAAAGCTTTTCCGAATATATAATCCGAAAATGCTTTAATAATGGGTAAAAAATGAGTGAAAATTCGTACTTTGTATAGTGAGGGATGTTTTGGATTATATAATTCAAAAATATTATACACAAGAAGGAGGGTGGACGTTGTTGAGTATCGACGTCCATTGATCGACTCCACCGGAACTCTATGGTTCAGTCGAATGAAGCTCGTAAACGACGACGGTTTGAGAACCATGTTCTTAATCTTTGGTAAGTACAATACTAAAGGACCGATCAAGTTGGATGCTTCATTGGTCAAATCTATTGAACAAATTCTAAAAAGTTTGATTCGTCCCATGAACTACGAAAAGATTAGGGCTCTGCTTGAGGGACTAGACGAAGACATTAGTTTAGCTGATCCGTGATTTGTTATGTTTTATTTTATTATGTGTTTTATGTTGTTGAATTATGTTGTTAAAATGAATATATCTATGATCAGTTTTATGTTGTTAAATTATGTTGTTTTTTCTTTTCCTCGCACAAATTTATTTTTGTTTGCACAGAAGGAACACATTGAAAAATACAAAGAGAAAAGTTTTCTGAAGATCTTCATCATGCTGTCAAAAATATCTCTGTTGAACTTTTTGCAAAAGATATTCATTTAAACACACATAGATAGATAGCATATATAGATCCTCATCTTGCTGTCAAATATTTCTCCGCTGAACTTTATGCTAAAGATGTTCATTTAAACTAATGATAGATAGAAAATCTGAAGATCTTCATCATGCTGTCAAATATCTTTACGTTGAACTTTACGCTAAAGATGTTCATTTTAAAAAAAATAGATCGATAGAAAATCTGAAGACCTTCATTGTAACAGCCCGATTTTCTTTAGATTTAGTTTTAATTGTTTTAATATGTGTTTCTATGTGCTTGTGCGTGATTATTTATCATTGAGTGCATTTTCTTGGGTTCTCGTGTTAGAAGGGTAAATTAGTAATTTTTGGTGAGGAACATTTTTAGTGTGTTAGTGAGAACCATTATTTTACTAAGTTACTAGTGTGGTAAATAGTTGTGAGCCGGTAAGTGACCGTTGTTAGTATTTTACCGTTAAGTGTGTAGAAACTTTTTAGAATTATGATTGGGTGGGTTAAGCCCACTAAGACATTAGAGTTGAGCCCATTTGAGAATAGCCTATATAAACCTTGTCTTAAAGAGAAAATAACATTCATTTTTTATTTCATAAGATTTTTAGAGAGAGGTAGAGAGAAAGTGCAAGAGAAGAGGAAAAGGGTTAGAAGAGAAGACCTAGGAGGTGGTGGTGATTCTAGGAGGTAAATTGAAGCTTGAGCTAGGATTTTTTCTAACTAATGTAAGGGGGTTAGATTTCAATCATAATCACTTAGTTGTAATTTTTCATTAATTGCATGCTTAAGTGCTTATTTGAATAAGTGATTATTTTTCTCTTGGTTGTTGAAATTCGTGCTCTTGTTATGACTATATGTTTGAATACATGAAATTGGTGATAATTGAATTGTTGGTGAAATTGCATGTTCATAGTATGTGAAAATGATATATTGTGAATTATGCTCAAATTGTTGAGTTGTGCTATGTTGTTGTTGAATTGTGATGAGAATCATGTTTAATTGATGTTGTTGTTATTGAGAGATATTGTTTGTTGATGATTCATAGCTTAGGTGTTCATGAATCATGAGTTTGTGATGTGAATTAAGTTGTTGTTGTTGGTTTTGTGAAAATGGGTTGATTTGGGGAATCATGTTTGAATGATATTTGTTTTCCTTACCAAAAAAAAAATGATATTTGTTTTCATGTTTGATGTGTTCTTGAGAGCCTTTTAAGTGTCTTGACCTATAAAAAAACTTTGGAAACATATTTGGGCATTGGGAGATCAAAATTGGGAGTTTTGGGGTGAAAATGGTTTAAACCCGTGAAAAATTCTGCAGAACTGATGATTGTTCGCTTAAGCGAGCTGTAAGCGAACATCTACTGTAAGTAGTTCGCTTAAGGGAAGACTCCTTCGCTTAAGCGAAATGCTCTCTGACAACATTTCTTGTTTCGCGTTCTTGTGTCTTTTTCACACGTTTCTGTTTTGAATTGGCCTTTGGTGTAAACAAGAAAGTTTTAGATAATTGTGTTAGCTTTGCAATAGTTTTTGTTTGACTTGAAAATGATTTTTAGATTTGGAGTTATGATGAAAATACTCCAAGTGGGTCTTAGTAAAACTTTGAAAATTTAGCATAAATATTCCTAAGTTAAACCAAATCTTATGGTTTGTTTCCAAACTTCAAAATTTAAGTATTCGGATTTTAATTAAGAGGTTTAAGAGTATTTAACCTATGTTGTAATGGATCTAACTTGGTTTTGCTTTGAAAATGAATTGGTTTTGCATTATGAGTAAAACGATATGAACTTTGCAAAACTTTGAGATTTAAGTGAGTTGGCCTATGAAACATTGATGTATACACTACTGCACTCATATATGATTTGAGTATATACTTAGTTGAGGTTTCCCAACTTGTTTGTTTTGTTTTGCTGGACAACTTGAAAAATGGTAAAGTGATACGAACTTGTCGTAACTTTGTGATTTTGTCGTAGTCGACCGATGAAACGCACATGTATAATCAATTACACTTATATGTGGTCTAAGTGTATACATAGTCGAGGCCCTAGAGTTTATTTACTTGGTTTTGGTTCATTTGTCTCAATTATTTTAAAGTTGTAAAATGAGAGACGAACCTTGTCGAAAATAATTTTTAAGACCAATTGCTTAGCAAATCTTTTTGTGGATAGTTTGATATGATTATATGAAGATATGTGGATGATTTCTAGGTGATGAATATGATGTTTATCATAATGTGAAGTATTTTCTTCTTTACTTGGATTGTGAGGAAGTATATGGAGTTGTTGAACTATATGATATAGTTGATGTTGATTGGTTGTGATATTGTTGGTGAATACATATATGTTGATTGATTGAGATATTGTTGGTAAATACATATATGTTGATTGGTTGTGATATTGTGGGTGAATACATATATGTTAATTGATTGTGATATTGTCGGTGAATGCATATATGTTAAGTGATGGTGTGGTGATGACTCTTTATTGAATTATAACTTGATTGATTGTGTGGACGTAAATACTTGATAATGCAATTGTTGTTAAAGTTGATCAATGTAAATGGAGGTGTACTTTTACATTGTTGTTGGTGAATGTTTGATTTTGCATTATTGAGTCTTTGCTCGTATGTCCATGCATCATAGTCATATTGAGTCATATGAGAAATGTAAAAGGAGGTGTACTTTTACATAGTTGTGCGTAAGAGGAGGAGGTGTACTCTTACATATGATGTACAGTTGGCATCATGGGGTGAAGGCCTAGACGTTGTTGTTGATGGTACCGCATGCATCTAGAGGAGTCTAGAACATTGCATGCATTATAGTAATTGATGAGTCGTGTCATAATTGAATATGTGACTTGATGAATTTGTGCATTGATGGAATTCGGTGAATGTCATGATTATGTGGATTGGTGTATCTGTACATTGGTGGATTTTGTTGACGGTTGTGAATAATTGAATTATGCTCTAATTGCATGTCTTACTTGCTCGTGCTTATACACTTGGTGAATGTATTTGATGATAATTATTTTAGTGATAGTGATGAGGTGTGAATCGTATATATGTATATATATGATGTAGTGATTCCGTTGATAATGATAATTGTCTGCTTATAACTTTGAAATGATGAATTGTATTGTTGAGTTAAGTATGCTAAATGAAGAATAATGTGAGTAATCCTTTCTTGATTGTGGTTGATGAATGATGAGCTTATGTCGATGACTTGATTAGTGATTGAATATGTTGCTATGCTATGTTAGTAATTTGATAGCTTGAAATGTATGTGATGGGGGATAATAATCATGTGATGCTAGGATTTTAGGAGGGATGGTTATGTATATGTGTTATGCATGAATCCTTGAATGCCTATGCTTGTTTATGTTGATTATGATTGATATGAAGTTTACCCCTAGTGGATCTGTGATGGATCGCCTACCTGTCTGTATGGATGGGTAGACGAAGTGCAGGATTAGTTTGCTTTCGGTGAGTTGCTTGGTGATTGCTTGGATAGCGGGAGCTATCTCCATTATCGTTTCTTGGAGTCTTAGATTTAGGCTCTGATCTAGGATGTTGTTTTATGATTTATTATAGATTGTCTATCCTGGATTTATTTATGTTTTGGAGAATTTTATGATGATGTATTCGATCTCATGACATATATACTTTGGAGATGTATGATCTATATCCGCTGCGGCTGTTGAGAATTCTTATATATGCATGTTGTTTGGATTTTTGTTGATGACGTAACGTCTATTTCTTGAATATTTATATTATTCGCGTGTTTTATCGCTTTAATAGAAATAGGGCGTTACATTCATCATGCTGTCAAATATCTTTCCGCTGAACTTTACGCTAAAGATGTTCATTTAAAAAAATAGATAGATATAAAAAATCTGAAGATCTTCATCATGCTGTCAAAATTTTACGTTAAAGATGTTTATTTAAACACATACATAGATAGAAAATCTGAAGATCTTCATCATACTGTAAAATGGTGCTAAGTTTTAGAGCATTTAAACTTTGTTTTAGTTTCTATGCAGCATGCTTTAACTAATAATTTGAGTTTAGCAATTTATACTATTTTTTTTTTGTCCCTGAGTTCATTATGTGAAATTTGTAAGTAACATCAAGTTTGAATGAAGATAGAGTTTTAAAAGATAGGATTGTTTTGAACTTTACTCTGCATCTTTTTTTATGTTCACAATAAAGAAGCAACATACCATGTTTAGAAAATACTATATATGCCAAAGTAGAATAGCATTAGTGTCGGGATTATTATAAAGTCTGGAAAAAAAAATTTGCAACATATTTATAGGGGTTACATAAGAAATTGTAAGCAAATAATAAAACAATTTAAAGAAATTGTCTAATTTATAGAGGTTTATATAAAAAATTCATAAGAATTTATATAAGAAATTGCAAAAAATTTGGGCCGGAATCCGGATAACTGCCCAGACTCTCCGGGCCTTAGAACTGCCCCTGATTAGTGCATCTTAATTAGTTTTGTTTGGTACTTAATTAAGTTCTTTTGGTAAATGGTTCTTCAATTTAGTTTATAAGTAAAAAATCCATAATAAGAATTTAGAAATCATTTTCTTTTATTTTGCAATACTTATTTGGTCTTTCCATAAGTAAGGCATATGCTTAGTGGAGAAATACGAATCACTCTATCATGGTACATTAATATGACTACTGAGTTTTGCAGTAACACTATATACTCCCTTAACGTGATCCTTTCCTTAAGATGAATTTTTTTTTGATAAAATCCATCGATTTTGATTGTGATTGTAGAGTTCCAATTTTACTATTTCTTTTTGACCTAAAGTAAAGTCCCGATTTTGACAACCTTAACTCTAACTATCATAATCACTTCATTTTATTAGTTTCAGGTCTAACTATTCATGTGTGCATAAATGGCTTCACATCATGAATTTTGTTGATATGTATAACTTGGAATATACACTACATCTATGTAGCTTGAATACTAACAAAATACTCCGATAAATATATAATTTCCATAAAAACAAAAATACATGCTTAAAGATACTTGTTAGAACACAAAGTTACCCTGTTATTGGTGGGTTGAGGTGAAGGGTAAATGATTATTGGTAATTTTCTAATTTGAGATTCTACTTTAAGCACAACAAAATATCGTAAAATTAAGCTCGGAAAAAGTTCATTCCTATTTAATTTGAATGCTAAAAAAATACTCTCCAAGACATAAGAGCTGTTTCTTTTTTGAGGGACATAAGAGCTGTTTCAGTTGCAAATCTTACAAATGTTAAACTTTATTTTCCACAACAAAATTTTCCACAAGAGTGCTTTTCTCAAACACTTCTTTTTATAAATAAAAGGAAAAAAAATCAGATTACTTTAACACAATTATTGAAAGTTGATAGCATCACTGTTTATACTGTTGCTCTCTTTTCAAATTTAATCTACTAACAATTTTAATTACACAGCAATTTGTATAACCAAAAGGGATGAAAATTAAATAATATGATAAGCTACTGGATCATTTTTTTTATTGTGAATATATGCTTTTCTCCAAAAAAAAAAAATACATCTTTCATTTTTGCGTTAATTTTTAAATAGTAAAGATAATACATAAAAAGTTGAATTATTTTGTAGATAATTAAACTATTTGAGAATTTTAAACTAGATTTTTAAAGAAAAAGATTGTAATCAGATTCTTGAACTAATATATTGTTTGCAATTAGGTCTTTCTCTTACAATTGACTAGCAAAAGTGCAATTTTTTAGTTTATTTTTTTGTTTGTTTTGAATAGAGTAATAATGATACTTGTACTACCAGTTTGTGATGATCTACATTTTCTTTCCTCCTATGGATAATAAAACAATAGAGAGAAAAATGAAGAGACAGAAAGTAAGAACGCAACGTGAGTATGAGAGAAAGTTATTTAAATTTGTCATAAAATAGTTGTACCAGAAGAAGAATACATCTCTCATTTTTGCAACACTTTTTAGTAACAAAGATAAGAAAAATAAAAATATCACATATGACCTTATTAACTTTAAATTACCAATCCTTCAATAGTTATGTATTAAAGTACACTCATCTTCTCCTTTGCCTTTTAAAGAAAGTTGTAGAAAGAGGTACTCTTGTGCAACATTTTGTGGTGGAAAAATAAAGATAAAGTTGATTTGAGATTAATTGTCTGAAACAGAAGGAACTATGATAAGGACCTAAAATCACTTGTATCAAATTTCCAACCCAAAGTTGCGCAGTGCATATTGCAAGAGTTGAAGTTATTCATCTTTGGATTTGGTAAGTATATTTCTCTTCTTTTTGAAACAATATTCATCAATCATGATAAGCTTTAAAAGAAATAAACAAATTGTTTGGATATACTTATGGTTGTGGTGGAACACTACTGCTAATATTTGTGTTAAAGCAACAAGTGATAGTTTGAAGCCAGGTGATACATTAAATTCCAAATCCAAGCTATGTTCTGAACAAGGAAAGTTTTGTCTATATTTCGATAGCGAAGAAGCTCACTTGGTTGTAAGTAGTGGTGTTGACGGCGCAGTAGTGTGGATGTACGATAGAAATCAACCCATAGCCATAGATTCAGCAGTTCTATCACTAGACTACTCTGGTGTACTCAAAATAGAATTTCAAAATAGGAATGTACCAATTATCATTTATTATTCGCCTCAACCAACCAACGACACTGTGGCCACTATGTTAGACACCGGTAACTTCGTGCTTCAACAGCTTCACCCAAATGGGACAAAGAGTATATTATGGCAGAGTTTTGATTCTCCCGTAGACACTTTGTTACCAACGATGAAGTTAGGTGTTAATCGTAAAACAGGACATAATTGGTCATTGGTTTCACGGTTGGCTCATTCGCTACCAACTCCAGGTGAACTTAGTCTTGAATGGGAACCAAAAGAAGGTGAATTGAACATCAGGAAAAGTGGCAAAGTGCATTGGAAAAGTGGAAAACTCAAAAGCAATGGAATGTTCGAGAACATTCCTGCGAAAGTTCAACGTATATACCAGTACATTATTGTGTCTAACAAGGATGAAGATTCTTTTGCTTTTGAAGTTAAAGATGGGAAATTTATACGATGGTTCATATCCCCGAAGGGGAGGTTAATAAGTGATGCTGGAAGCACTTCTAATGCAGACATGTGTTATGGATATAAAAGTGATGAAGGGTGCCAAGTTGCAAATGCAGACATGTGTTATGGATATAATAGCGATGGAGGGTGCCAAAAATGGGAGGAAATACCAAATTGTAGGGAACCTGGTGAGGTTTTTCGGAAAATGGTGGGAAGACCAAATAAAGACAATGCAACAACAGATGAACCTGCTAATGGTTACGATGATTGCAAGATGAGATGTTGGAGAAATTGTAATTGCTATGGATTCGAAGAATTATACAGTAATTTTACTGGATGTATATACTATTCATGGAATTCGACACAAGACGTTGATTTGGACAAAAAGAATAACTTTTACGCCTTGGTAAAGCCAACAAAATCACCTCCGAATTCCCATGGTATATAACATTTAGTATCATTTTAATTAGATAGATTTTTTTTAGTATGATTCTAGAAATATTTCCTTCTATTATAGCCGGTGTCGGTCTAAGGACAACTGAAGTGCAAATAAAATTGATTGAAATCAAACATCTTATACGCCACCACTTAGTTTTTTTATTTTATTTGTGTATAGTCAATGCAGGTAAGAGGAGGATATGGATAGGTGCTGCAATCGCAACTGCTTTACTCATATTATGCCCACTCATTTTATTCCTAGCCAAAAAGAAACAAAAATATGCACTACAAGGTATATGGTTACTTTAAAATAGTTAATCCAGGTAAAAAAAAAGATGGATATGTATAGGTTCTATTTTTATCTTTGATTTTTTTTGGTTATGTAGGTAAGAAAAGTAAAAGAAAGGAGGGTAAGATGAAAGATTTGGCGGAATCCTATGATATCAAAGATCTTGAAAATGACTTCAAAGGACATGATATAAAAGTTTTTAACTTTACATCAATTTTGGAAGCAACTATGGATTTTTCATCTGAAAACAAGTTAGGACAGGGAGGCTATGGACCCGTTTATAAGGTGACTTGAAAACAAATGTTTATAATGTGGTAATATTTTTTTCATGGTTGGCGAATTTTGTTTCGGACAAAACATCTATGCATTGGTTTTAGGTATATTTAGTATATGGTTATCAACTTAAGTATCCATTATTTCTTCAAATACATAATTTTCTCAGAGATCCATTAAAAAGCATCTAAGAAAATACATCTAAATTATGACTTCAGGGAATCTTGGCAACAGGACAAGAAGTTGCTGTAAAAAGACTTTCAAAAACATCTGGACAAGGAATTGTGGAATTCAGAAATGAATTGGCATTGATATGTGAACTTCAACACACAAATCTTGTACAACTACTTGGTTGTTGCATTCATGAAGAAGAAAGGATTCTAATTTACGAATATATGCCAAATAAAAGCTTGGATTTCTATCTATTTGGTGAGAATATGTTGAAGGCTATATTTGTATGTGATCTTTTTTTTTTTTTTTTTTTTTATTATGAAGAAATCATAAAATTGTGTCTATTATTATGTTATAAATAGAGCACAATTATAAATAAAGTTATGGGATCTTTATTTTGGATAGTTCACTAAAATAACATGTTATTCTAACTTAATAACCAATATCATGTTTTATGTGACTCATTAGTTAGTCATAGAAATCTAAAATGGCATTTTAGTTTTCTACTTTTGATTAGTATACATTTTAACATTAAGTATCATGTTTTCATTGACAAGATTGTACAAGAAAAAAGTTACTAGACTGGAAGAAGCGCCTGAACATAATCGAAGGAATTTCTCAAGGATTACTCTATCTTCATAAGTACTCTAGACTCAAAATCATTCATAGAGACTTGAAGGCTAGCAACATACTCCTTGATGAGAATTTGAACCCGAAAATTTCAGATTTCGGTATGGCAAGAATGTTCACGCAACAAGAATCAATAGTTAACACCAACAGGATTGTTGGGACATAGTAGGTTTTCTAAGCTTTCCCTGTTTCTACCTTTTTATCGATGATTACGTAAAAGAGTTGGGATTATTAACAAGATTTTGGTGCAGTGGATACATGTCTCCAGAATATGCCATGGAAGGAATTTGTTCAACAAAGTCTGATGTTTATAGCTTTGGAGTGTTGCTTCTTGAAATTATTTGTGGAAGAAAAAACAATAGCTTCCATGATGTTGATCGCCCACTAAACCTAATAGGACATGTATGTAAATTTACTCACATTGACTTTTATTTTTAAAATATATCATTCCTTGTTCCTAATTTGATTAAACTCCTAACAGGCATGGGAGCTATGGAATGATGGTGAGTATCTACAGTTACTGGATCCATCTTTATGTGACACATTTGTTCCTGATGAAGTGCAAAGGTGCATTCATGTTGGTCTCTTATGTGTACAACAATATGCTAATGATCGACCTACAATGTCCGATGTTATATCAATGTTAACAAACAAATATAAACTCACAACTTTACCAAGAAGACCGGCATTCTATATTAGAAGAGAGATCTATGACGGGGAAACAACTTCTAAAGGGCCAGACACCGACACCTATTCTACGACAGCAATTTCTACCTCATGTGAAGTAGAAGGAAAATATAAGTAATCAATATATATTGGTCAAAAACTGCAAGCTAGAATGTAAGTAAAAAAAGGCTTGATTATGGTATTGGTTTATGTAATATTCTCATTTTCTGTGCTTGTAAAATGTAATATACTCATTTTCTGTACTTGTAAAAATATTATCAAAATGGTCTACTTTCTATTGAAAAACTAGTTAGTTGATACTTGTGAATCTAACTGTGCAACACAAGAGCATGAATGAATTGTCTCTTACTGATAATCATTGCCATTGTCTCTTACTTTTTCTTTGACACTATTTCGTGTGCATTGCTTGCCGGATCGATCTGGATGTTCCTCTTTTCCGGATTGGATTATGCGTTTCTTTTTCAAATTTTGAAGGAAAATAGGTAATGGAAGTAGGAGACAAGTACAGAAACCACAACCATATGTAGATATGAAAAATGCAAACAAATTAACTTGTGATGTTAAGGAAATAAGAAAAAGTTAAATATTCAATTGCCTTTGTTTATTCATTTTCGGCACAATAGGATTCAATGCGACACCAAACTTGCTACCTCTATGCCATGAAAAACGAAAACACACACCAAAGATAACACTAACAATTCAATACGACAATAATGTGAGAAAATATAATGATTATATGGAATTGAGAAAAGAAACATTGTATGGGAATAGATGGAATTCACAAATACAGAAGCTGCAAAGATGTGAATAGATGGAATTGCGAAAAAAATTAAATATATGGAATCGAGTGTGCTTATTGAATTTTCAACGCTGCACTTTGCCGCAATCGCTACTGTGGTAGACATTTTTTTTTTGAATTTATTCCTTCTTCTGCTTTCTGATTTCGCGATTCTTCGATATGATCTGAATAATGTGAAAAATAGTTCTACGCTTGGAATGTTACAAATTTTGCAATTGTCTAAGTTTAGCAATATTTCTTCAACATAATTCTGCATAGGTCCAAGAGAAAGAGAATTGAACATTAAGAAACAAGGCAAAGTGCATTGGAAAAGTGGAAAACTTGGAAGCAATGGATTATTCGAGAACATTCTAGAGAATGTCCAACATGTGTATCGATACATGATTGTCTCTAACAAAGATGAAGACTCCTTCAGTTTTGAAATCAAAGGTTGTAAGTATTAAAAGTTTCCAGGGTAGATACTATTATATACTGGAAGGTTAACAAGTAATGAAGGATACTATAATAATAGTAATGGTGGATGCCAAAAATGGGAGAATATACTGTCAAGCGTTGCTGAAATCATTTAGTAACACGGTCTTTACCTAACATTTGTCAAATGTTTCAAGATCTAAATAGTAACATTTATTTTTGATTTAGTTACAATTTTGAATTGTTACTAAATCTTATATATGTTGTAGTGTCGGACTGGTTGTATATTCTATTCATGAATTTCACCAAAAGATCTTAATTTTGGGGACGATACTAGTTTTCTTCCCTCCATGGTAAGTTTAATATATTTAAATTTGAATCTAATGGATATTAACTGTTATATATATATATATATATATATATATATATATATCATATCACCCCACTTTTGAAAATATATTTTAAATCGAATGGTGGATATTAGGGTAAAATTAATTTCCATCGACAATAGAGAATTTTGGATTGACTTTTTTTTTTAAATTTTTTTTAAGTCGTTATTTCAATTATATCTTTAAATAATTTTTTCTATAATAATGTTATATTGTTGGCGTTATTAAAAAATATAAGAATTTTTATTATATTATTGTTGTCATTGAAAAAGATAAACATGATTTGTTGACTTTGTTACAAAAATTATATAAAACATTGTTTGTAATTTTCACGCAAATTTTAAATAAAATATCGTTGATAATATACACGTGCTAGTGTAATAAAAATAGCAAAAAGAAGGGCACGTGAGTGCCCGTAATAATAATAATAATAATAATAATAAGAATAATAATAATAGATAGATAGATAAATAGATAGAGAGATAGACAGTGTTGAACCAAAGTGAGTTTTAGAACAATGTCTCTAAAGTTTTGATGATAACAATGTATGAAAGAACAATTGGATACACAAATGTGTGTTCAAGTGTGCAGTACCATAAAATTAAATTCTAACTCTGAAGTCAACTTGTTGGTTCTGAAATACCAAAATTTGAATGCAAATGAATGCTTTTGATATTCAAGAGAAGCTCTGAAAAATACGACTATGATCTGAAGTTGCACAAATCCTTACAGATTCTAATGGAAAGCAAATTCTTATGTAAGTACACTCTAATGTACATGTCCTTGGTCAACTGGACACCTCATGGTCAACTCTAATGAACTCTGACCAGTTTTGTCTTTTTCTGGAGAGACGTCACTATCAAGTTATGAAGCATTTTTTATCTTCTTATGACCACGTGTACAAAAAATTGAAAGACAAGGAAGATGCAACAAATCATTCAAAAAGAAGCAAAAGAACACATCAAGTACGATTCAATGAAGTCCACAAGAGTATCAAAAGTCTATTGAGTTTTAAGTTAGTTTACCACTTTGAGTATCAAAGTGTAAACACAATAATTTTTTTTTTTTTTAAACTTTGATCGTAGAAGTCCTCAAGTGTGAGGAAAGTTTTTTTTAGACATGTGTATGTAAGTAATTGTAACCTTGTGTGATATATTATAATGGAAAATCTTTTGGAAATGTAAGGGGACTGAACTAATTAACCTCGAATTATGGGTAATTGCTTGAGTTGTTCTCTTCTCTCTTTATCTTTCTATACTTTGTTTTGTTTTCAAACTTTACTTCCCTTTTTGTTTTTCTCACCTTTAGATAGATTAAGATCCGAAAAAGTGTATACCCATTTTATTTGATTGCTAGGAAGAAAAAAAAAATACTCACCAAGACATGAGAAGGGTGGTTTCAGTTTGAAATCTTACAATGCATTGCACATCTTTGAACAACAAGATAAGTAATTATTTGGCTCTCATCAGATTTCATGTCCCACCAATTCAATCAGAGAAGCGTAATCTTTATTTTCCACTACAAAATGTTCCACAAGAGTACCTTTCTCCAGCACTTCTTTTTAAAAGAAAAGAAAAATAGATCAGTGTACTTTAGCACAATCATTGAAGGATAAGTAATGGAAAGTTGATAACATCACTGTTGTCTGTTTATTCTATTGACATATTTAGAACTTAATCTACTAACAATTTTAATATAGCCTAAAGTAATGGAAATTAAATAATATGATAAGATACTGTTTTTTTTTTCTTTCTATTTTGAATATGCTTTATTCTAGAAAAGAATACGTCTATCATTTTTGTAATACTTTTTTGAATAGTAAAAATAGTAATAAAAGGTTGAATTATTTTTACTTATTATGTTAACCATTTGGTCAGGGAGGTAATTAAAATCTGATAAATAATTTTTCCACCTAAAATGTTAAATTACTTTGTAGGTAACCTAATTACTTTCGAATTTTTAAATAGATTTCCTTACAATTTTTTTAGCTACTGAATTTTTTATAATTTTGAATATTTTTTTATCTAGAAAATTATTGGATTATTAATTGTCCAAATTGATCAATGACATGAGCAATCAGTTATTACTCCATCCGTCAACAACACCTTGTCCTCAAGGCTGTAATAAAAAAAAGAATTTGGATAACTTCTATGACAGCCTTATACGTATTAGGGTTTTTTTATCATGTGCAAATTTGCACATGTTAACACGTTTAAAGTAGTAATTTTGACTTGAAACTTGTATTTTTTAATATTAAATATGTAACTTTTACTCAATAATTGTTGGTTTTCAATGAAAAGTTACTACTTTTGGTTACCTTAACATGTGCAATATTGCACATGTAAGACAAACCCTACGTATTATTACATATATGGGATGGAGTAAGTAATAATAACGCCATATGGAGTAAAAAAAAAAAAAGAACAGTTAAGAATTAAATAATGAAATTCTAAGTCTTTCTCAATTTCTATGACCTATTCCGACTCTAATTTGAATAATTATATGTATTCATTTCCTAATTTGAATAATCTAAATAGAGTTGGAACAAAAAAACCAGAACCGTAGACACTGTGAACAATGTTTTTAGGGTAATTATTATCTTTACATATTAAAGTAAACTGATCTTTACCTTTAACTTTAAAAAAAGTTGTGAAGAAAGGTCTAGTGCAACATTTTGCAGTTGAAAAATAAAGATAAAGTTGATTTGAGTAAGAGTTGGGAAGTGCATATCTTTTTCTTTTCCTTTTTCAATCCAATCCAAAGTTGGGCAGTGCAGATAGTAAGAGTTTAAATTATTCTCCTTCGGGTTCGATAAGTATATTTCTCTTCTTTTTGAAACAATATTCATCGATCATGATAAGCTTTAAGATAAAGAAACAAGTTGTATTGATATACTTATGGTTGTGGTGGATTACTTCTACTAACATTTGTGTTAATGCAACAAATGATAGTTTGAAGCCAGGTGATACATTGAATTCCAAATCCAAGCTATGTTCTAAACAAGGCAAGTATTGTCTATATTTCAATCGAACATTAGATAGCGAAGATGCTCACTTGGTCATTGGTGTTAATGCCGAGTATGGCGCAGTAGTGTGGATGTATGATAGAAATCATTCCATTGACTTAAATTCAGCAGTTCTATCACTAGATTATTCTGGTGTGCTCAAAATAGAATCATAAAATAGGAAACCAATAATCATTTACTCGTCACCTCAACCCATAAACAACACTTTGGCCACTATATTAGACACAGGTAACTTTGTGCTTCAACAATTTCACCCAAATGGGACAAATAGTTTATTATGGCAGAGTTTTGATTATCCCGATCACACTTTGATCCCAACGATGAAGTTGGGAGTTAATCGAAAAACTGGACATAATTGGTCATTGGTTTCATGGATGACTCCTTCGCTACCAACTCCAGGTGAATTTAGTCTTGAATGGGAACCAAAAGAAGGTGAATTGAACATCAAGAAAAGCGGCATAGCGTATTGGAAAAGCGGAAAACTTAATAGCAATGGAATATTCGAGAACATTCCCACGAAAGTTCAACGTATATATCAGTACATTATTGTCTCTAACAAGAATGAAGATTCTTTCGCTTTCGAAGTTAAAGATGGGAAGTTTGCACGATGGCAACTAACCTCGAACGGGAGGTTAGTAGGTCATGATGGAGATATTGGGAATGCAGATATGTGTTATGGATATAATAGCAATGGAGGGTGCCAAAAATGGGAGGAAATACCAAATTGTAGGGAAAATGGTGAGGTTTTTCAGAAAATGGTGGGAACACCAACCTTAGACTATGAAACAGTGTTTGAATTCGATGTGACTTATAGTTACAGTGATTGCAAGATTAGATGTTGGAGAAATTGTTATTGCAATGGATTCCAGGAATTTTATGGTAATGGGACTGGATGTACATTCTATTCATGGAATTCAACACAATATGTTGATTTGGTGAGTCAGAATAACTTCTACGTCTTGGTAAACTCTATAAAATCAGCCCCAAATTCCCATGGTACGTAACTTAATTATAATATCATTTTTAAGTGATTATTTACTGCTTATTCACCGTAGATATTGTCTCTTCCTTCAGCCATTAGATAATCGGTGTCAATCTATGGATATTTATGTGCAATTTTGCCTAGTTATGTCTAGTTATAGGTTTTCTTTCAACTGAGGTCTTGGTGATATCCCCTTTTTTTGTAATACTTTTCTTTTGTTGAATATATTTTGGGTGAGCAAGCCTCTGCTGCTCCCTAGTTTTTTATTTATTATAAAAAAGTGCAAATAAAATTAAATTCAATTGAACATGTTGTAATGAGTCTAATAAATCCCATCACTTAGTTTTTGAATAGGAAGCATGTTGAGGGTTCAAGTCTTGACAAAGAAAATTACCAACATACAATAGTTAACCTACTAATGTTTTTTGAATAGGAAGCATTAGTAGGTTAATTATTGTGTTAGTAATTACTTAGCTCAATTATGTTGAGCTACCAAACCCCTCCTCCATCACTTGGTACTATCTTATAAATTAGATTTTCTAAAGTGTCACGTTAAATTTTAAAGTAAAGATTCATTTGTATATTAACCGGTTAGTCTATTTAAAGATATATATGACAACGTTACTTATTTAAAGAAATTGATATGAAATAGCTCATTAAGTATAGCCATAAAAATCATATAAGGTATCCAAAAGGGTCAAACTAGGAACTAAAAAAATGCCTATGACAAGTAATAAACCAAACTTATGATTGAATTTTTCGAACTGATCATGCATAGGTCTTACAAATCCTAATCGATCCTAACTTATTTCCGCTCCTACCTATGGATCATAAGATATGACAATTCAAAATAAATACTTAAACTACCCATTGTCCTTAAGTGACAAACTTGCCTTGTACCTTAATTGGCGAAAAATGCAATTTGATCAAGAAAAGGTTGAAAAAAAAAAATCTTTGTTTCACAAGACCTAAAGAACACAAATAAAATAGAAAGGTATCAAAGGGATATATTTCTATTGATCAATGTTAGAAACAATAGCCAAAATGACTTAGCTAAAATGAAACATCAACCAACTTTTGTTATAAGTTTCTCGATTTTCCTAAAGATATATCGCAACCGATGAAATTGAAATTGTATTAGTCAAGGGAAAGTTATAAGTGTTTGAACGTTAGAGGGTATAGTTTTCTCAGGTGACTAAACTTGTAATGGAAAATATAATCATGAAGATTCCAAAAGTCGTATTTATATACAAGGTTTTTGAATTTGAAGGATAGGATTAGGGTTTGGTATCACATTCAAATTAATTGTGTATAGTCAATGCAGGTAAAAAAAAGTGGATATGGATAACTTCTACAATCGCAGCTGCTTTACTCATATTTTGCCCAATCATTTTATGCTTAGCCAAAAAGAAACAAAAATATGCACTTCAAGGTATATGGATACTTCAAAATAGTCTAGTTCAAATGTACTAAATCCAATACCTTTACGACTTTACTTTCTATTTTGTCTTTTTTTTTTTTTTTTTTTTTTTATGTAGATAAGAAAAGTAAAAGAAAGGATTTGGCGGATTCGACTGAATCCTATAATATCAAAGATCTTGAACATGACTTCAAGGAACATGATATAAAAGTTTTTAACTTTACATCAATTTTGGAAGCAACTATGGACTTTTCACCTAAAAACAAGTTAGGACAGGGCGGCTATGGACCCATTTATAAGGTAACTTTAAAGTTCAACTGCATTAATTATACATTAATGATTAGGTTTGTTTAAAAGCATGTTGTAAATTACTATCACAGTTATGGCACCATCTTCATGTTGCAAACAAATGTTTATAATGTGGAAATATTGTTTTTGATGGTTGGTGATTATTGTTTTGGATAAAACTTATATGCATCTGTTTTGGTATGTTCTTAGGTATTTATTCTTTTTTGTATGGATTTAACTCTAATATCAATGATTTTTTCAAATTCATAATCTTTGCAATGTTTGTTGTTACAACTAGAAAAAGTGTATTAATTGTTAAGAACCGTATTAAAATAATATAAGGAAATGCACCTAAATTTTGTCCTTTTGTTTTACGACTTCAGGGAATCTTGGCAACCGGGCAAGAAGTTGCTGTAAAAGGACTTTCAAAAACATCCGGACAAGGAATTGTAGAATTCAAAAATGAATTGGTCCTTATATGTGAACTTCAGCACAGAAATCTTGTAGAACTACTTGGTTGTTGCATTCATGAAGAAGAGAGGATTCTAATTTACGAATATATGTCAAACAAAAGCTTGGATTTCTACCTATTTGGTGAGAATATGTTGAAGTCTATTTTGTATGTGATGTTTTTTTAGGACAAATTCATAAAGTTGTGTTCATTATTATGTAACAATTAAAGCACAATTACAACAAAACTTGAGTTTTCTTAACTAAACATTTTCTGAAATAATTGTTGATAGTTCACGGAAATAACGTGTTATCCTAACTTGAAAATAACCAAGTAAATCTCATGTTCTTTGTGACTCATTAGCTAGCCATATAAAATTAAAATAGCATTTTGGTTTGATACTTTTGAGTAGTATAAATTTTAGCATTAATTGTTATGTTTTCATTGAGAAGATTGTACAAAAAAGAAGCTGCTAGATTGGAAGAAGCGTTTTAACATAATAGAAGGAATTGCTCAAGGATTGCTCTATCTTCATAAGTACTCAAGACTCAAAATTATTCATAGAGACTTGAAGGCGAGCAACATACTTCTTGATGAGAATATGAACCCAAAAATTTCTGATTTTGGTATGGCAAGAATGTTCACACAACAGGAATCCGTAGTAAATACCAACAGGATTGTTGGGACATAGTGAGATTTCTAGACTTTTATGGTTTCCAATGTTTTTTATTGATGATTTTGTAAAACATTATTTATTTTTTAAAGTTATGATTCTTTTGTGCAGTGGATACATGTCTCCAGAATATGCCATGGAAGGAGTTTGTTCTACAAAGTCTGACGTCTATAGCTTTGGAGTGTTGCTACTTGAAATCGTTTGTGGGAGAAAAAACAATAGCTTCTATGACGTTGATCGCCCACTAAATCTAATAGGACATGTATGTCAGTTACTTTCATCGAGTTTTTTTTAATAAATATTACATGTTGTTCCTAATTTGATTAAATTATTAATAGGCATGGGAGCTATGGAATGATGGTGAGTATCTACAGTTAATGGATCCAACATTAAATGACACATTTGTTCCTGATGAAGTGAAAAGGTGCATTCATGTTGGTCTCTTATGTGTAGAGCAATATGCAAATGATCGACCAACAATGTCTGATGTTATATCTGTGTTAACAAACAAATACCAACTCACAAACTTACCAAGAAGACCAGCATTTTATGTTAGAAGAGAGATCTTTGAGGGGGAAACAATTTCCAAAGGGCAAGACACCGACACCTATTCTACGACAGCAATTTCTACTTCATGTGAAGAAGGGAAAATATAAATAATAAGCATCGCCTGTATATGGTTTTGGTTTATAAAACATACTCATTTTCTGTGTAAAAAAAAATCTCGCAATGGTCCTTTTATATGTATATTTTCATAGTTCTCGTTAATATATTTTAGTCTATATCAAATTTTTCATAGTCCATGTAAGTGAAAATTTCTTAGTCCGTCACCAATCACTTTTAAATTATAGCAAGTTTTGTTTATAAATGGAAGACAACAAATTAGTTGCATAGGCTATGTAGTAAAAAGCATACCAATCACAAAAATGGATAACTTTTTAGTTTAATTGCTTTCACAAATGGGAGATTGGATAGCTTGACTAGTTTGAGCCAAAAGAAAAGAAGTTGGAGGTACTGAGTTTAAACCCAGATGAAACTCGAACGAAAGAGTAAATATTGATCTAACAACAAATTACTAATATTTTTCGTTAAAAAAATGCTTTCACAAAATCTAAGAAGTGGAAAAACCTTACATGTTATTCAAGAAGTAAGAATAAATGTTGGGTTGTAAGTGTAAGTGGTTAAGTCCAACATCGCATGTAAACATGCAACATGTTACATATATAAGAGAGTTGACCCATATAGTTAACTAGTTTTTTACACCCCGTTTGCACGGGGGAGGAAGTTGTTTTTGCTAATATACAGATTAATATTAGAGGTGGTATTATGTTGGTTCAACAACTAAAATGCTATATACATATAATAATTATGAATTACGAATATATCAATCAGAGCAAATTGAAACAGCATTGTACCATATCTTTTGAAGTCTTGGACCATTGACTCATATCACATCTACTCTAAAACTATTGTTCACATAAATAGAACATATTTTAATATGAGCATTTATATATATACACCTTTTTGTTTTTCTACACCTTTTCAACACCTCATTTCTCTCTGTCTCTCTTTCTTATCAAGTGAGCAATTTATCACATCTATCACAACACTCTTTTTATCTCTATCTCTCTCTAGCGGTAGATTGAATTTGGGTGTCTAAAGATTATATTTCTTTCAATATATATCAATAGATTATAATGACAGCACCACATAAATAGAACATATTTCAATTTCAATATTTAAACTACACAACTCCATTGACAGCGACATCTCAGTGTCTACAGAGACACCTTATAATATCTTCTAGCTATCATGATATTTTGGTTTAAAACGTGGCTCTTTTAGACATGTTGGCTTAATCCGACGGCATAGACAAGGCACCCTGCCTTTCATGCTCCTAAAAGAGTTAGAGAATCTATTTTCCTATCCTCTTGCCTTCTCGCACGCCCTCCTATTGGAAGAAAATATCCCTGTCCGGATTCTTAATCCAAACTTTTTTTATGTATTTTCAGACTACATAATCTTAACCCGGTTAAAAGTCAATAAACATATTGTAATCCATATGATTATTTCTTTTGACCATCGTACTATCCCTAAAATACCTATATATAGATTTTGGGAACAGTATGAATACTCATGAGCAGTGACCATATATGGTATCATTACCTGAAGAGGGGATTTGCATTGAATATAGAGAATAATGCAAGGCTAGTTATAGCCACAAAACCCTCTTGGAGTGTAAGTACAGTCAAAGAAAACGTTTAAAATGACCAAAGCAACCAAAAAAGCATAAACATACCACAAACCGTCCAAACACTTTTTGCAATGCTATAGTCCACATTTTGGACTAGTTCGGATTATATAATCCAAACATCTGCCCAAATTGCTTTGGATAAGATACTCTAATTTTTTCTTTTAGATTTTGTGCTTCTGAGGGTTAGGCCGGATTCAAATTATATAATATGAGTCGTGCCCAAAACACTGAAAATTGAAGGAAAAAAACTGTCATTAAATCAAATTCTACAGCAACAACATTGACATACATTAAACATAACAATTTCGACCACATAACTTGAATAACATAATTCAACACTGTAAAATAACATAATAAAATAACACATACGCTCATAAATCCTCCAAACTAAACTCTTCATCAGCTATATCCTTACAAGTCATGATCTCTTCCTAGCTCTGAGGCTGAATCAAACTTTCCTTGATATCATGAAAAAATCTTACCAATGAAGTGTCTAACTCAAATGACCCTTCTAAATTGTGCTAACCAAATAGAGAACATGGTTCCCACATCCTAGTTGCTTCATAGCTTCATCTGGGTGAACCAGATGCTTCCATCTTGGTGGATCGACGGGTCGCGATACTCAACGCTGTCCACCCTCCATGTGTCTTTATGGTTGAGTCAGCTGTTTATTTGGTCCATTTGATCCTTCAAGACAGACAATCTGACATCAACATGGATCCTAACCAGATTAGGTTTCACATCGTTGTAGTAAACTGAGGCTAGCTTAGTGTTTTTATCTCTAGATAAGTGTTGATAGTAAACAGACCAATTTATATAAGTGTATGGGAATCATGAACAACATAAATTGTTGGTGCAAGTGGACCACAAAAAACTAATATATTTGACTAGTTCAGATTATATAATTTGAAACTTGTCAAATCCTCCTAAACACAAGTTTTCACACGGTATGGGTAGGTTTCAAATTATATAATCTGAACCAATACAGGAAAGGTTGTAGATAATATAATCCGAAGCAGTTTAGAATGTGGACGAAGCAAGATTGCCTACTTTCATGTGTTTTTTACCGCATTTTCATGGTTTCAACCTCCCCTTGACTGTCATTACAATATATGTTTGCATTTTTCCCATAAAAGTCCACCCAGTCTTCACAATTTCTCATTCCAATTTACATTCTCTTCTTTTATTTTTGTTCTTGGAGTTGTCTATGATAGCAATGTTTCACAATTGGCCTTTCATACAAAGGTTCATATTATCTAGTGGGGATAATATGAATGGTTAAAGGGAGTTATTCCACTCTGCAAATGTATAATGAATTCTTGATCAAATAATAAACTAGGTTGAATTCTTGTCAATTTAAAATACGAAAAGATGATGCCAATTTTAATTTTTCTTTATTATTTAATTTTACTCGACATGTATAATCAAATTAAAACATAAAGCACAATAAACAAACCAATCTGATTCATGTTTTTGTAATTGGCATGATTTAAGGGTAAGAGACTAAGATACAGCGACGTGATTTAAATTAGTATGCTAGGAGGGAGACTTTTGTCCACAAATCGCATTTTGTGTTGTTACAATACCATTGGTGTTGATTCTAGTACCTAGAGAATTAACCTTTGACCGATTCAACTTTGAAACCACGTATGAGTATTTGTGATATTATTTTTTCTTGAGTCCTTTTATGTTAAGTTGTTGCATTTAATTTTTCCGTTTGCAAGCTAAGTTGCTTGAGATATAAGCAATGGTTCAAGTGTGGGGAGTTTGATAAGATGCAAAATGCACCATCTAAATAGCTTGATTTTCATTTGTTTTAGAGTAGTTTGCCGTGTTTTGCACAGTTGCTGCTGTTGTTTTGCTTGTGTTATAGGTACTTGAGTGTTGGAAGCAAAAACGGAGCAAAGAGGCTGAAAATGTAGCTGGTGATGGTCATACTCGCAGGAGTGACAGCCATGATGTATCCCTGTGGGACGCCCATCAGAGCTAGAAGCCGAAAGTCAAGGAAGGAACTGAAAAGGTCAATGACGGCCAGACCTTCATAGGGTATAACGCCCGTCATGCACCCGGAAGCCGGTGTTTTCAGATTGCTCTTAAGAGATTTGCTTGCAATGCAACTTCTCTGGCATTTCTTCTGCACGATTTTGAGAGCTTTCAGCTTATAATTTAGGCTGTTAAAGCAACCAAACACTCAGTTTATTGTACCTTGTGCTACCGTATTATATATTATAACTTTCAGAACCTCTGTTTTATTTTATTCAGCCAAGTGCTATTTGTTATTATTTCGTTGCTGCTACGTTAATTTCGAATCCAATTAATTGCCTTATTACTGTTGTTGTGTTGGTGTGCTTCTGAAGTTCTTTTATTTTCCCTGTTTGCTGCACTTAAGGTGTTTTTCCTTTCCATTCCAATCGTAATATAGTACGGCCGCAACTGTTCTCTTTGTTCAAAGTGTTCGTCGATTTACAGGTTTTGTCCCTTTATTTACTTTTTAATATGAATTCACCTAAGATAAATTTAGAGTATTATTTCAATATGTGTAGTTTAATTGAGTCCATAACGAGAGGACAGTCGTACCGACAGAACTCATAAATTAAATGTCTATTTGATTACAACAAGAATAAAATCAATGTTCTGAAAATTTTGTTTTAATTTAAAGCTTTACAACGAAAGTAGAAACATAGAAATATCGCTTACGCGTAGAAAGAGCGGCAGCGGTATTGGACTTAGAAAATTCAGATTTTTAATCAAGTTAGTAGTGATAAAACTTTTCTAAAATCCGACAACGGATTGCGAAAGCAAACGATGTCTCTAATTTGGTATTATTCTAGAAAAATATTATATTCTCGTCACAGCTAAGCACCATAATTTGTATGAGTAACTTAGGTGGACGAAAATCATTGTTTTGGCCTATCGTTGTTATTATTAAATTAAATTCTGTATTTTATTTTTAACGCGAAACAAATTGTTTTGAATTAGCCTTTGATAAACAAAGAAACGACAGATAGCAGTACTTATAAGTTAGTATCTACGGAATCGACAAGCCTTTATACTAAAACCAATATAGCCGTACACTTGCGGCGTATCATTTGTTACGTTCAATTTTGTTAAGTCTCTAATTTATTTTTCTTTTCCAGTTTTCCTTTTTTATGAAGTTATCAAGCATACAGGTAGTTTTGTATAGGTTTTGAAAGGTACTCTTACTTTCGGTAACAATATTATTTTTGGTATAATTAGCCCCATCTGTAGAATGATTTTAGCATCATTATATGCAGACTAATTAGCATCACCCTGGAGTGGTAAACATCAAGGCAGCAAGTGGAGGAGAGAAGCATTTGAGTCACTATTTTAAGTTTGATGGTAAAGAATTAACTAAAACTGTATTTAAAATTGTTTACTAGATAATGGCTATGATTGAGCTACTAAACGGTAACATTTTGTTTTTGCATGTTACTAATACTACTCTTAAAGTTACTTAAACCATTTAGTAACATGGACTTTACCCAGCATTTATCAAATGTTACTAGATCTAAGATCTGAAAAAAGTTTATACACTAAGACATGAGAAGGATGGTTTCAGTTTCAAATCTTAGGATGCATTGCACATCTTTTTGAACTCCAACTTTTTGGCTCTCATCAGATTTCATGTGCCACATAGTCTAATCAAACCAACGTTATCTTTACTTTCCACTACATTCTCCAACACTTTATTTTTCTTTTTAAGAAAAGAATAATAGATCAGTTTACTTTGACACAATTGTTGAATGATAAGTGATGGAAAGTTAATACTTCACTGTTGTCTGTTCCTACTGTTGACATACTTTGACACAATTATTATTGTATTAAAGTAAACTTCTTTTAAAAAAAGTAGTAGAGAAAGGTAGTCTAGTCTGTGCAACATTTAGTAGTGGAAAAATAAAGATAAAGTTGATTTGACATTAACTTTGTGAACTAGAACAAACTCTGATAAGGGTCTAAAATCAGTTGTATCAAATTTCCAACCAAAGTTGGGCAGTGCAGATTGCAAGAAACAAGTTGGTGAGTATTTCTCTTCTTTTTTAAACAATATTCATCAATCATGATAAGCTTTGAAATAAAGAAACAAGTTGTATTGATATACCTATGGTTGTGGTGGAACACTACTAGCATTTGTGTTAAAGCAACAAATGATAGTTTGAGGCCAGGTGATAAATTGGATGCAAATTCCAACCTATGTTCTAAACAAGGCATGTATTGTCTATATTTCAATAGCGAAGAAGCTCACTTGGTTATAAGTAGTGGTTTTGATGGCCCAGTAGTGTGGATGTATGATAGAAATCAACCCATAGACATATATTCAGCAGTTCTATCACTAGACTACTCTGGTGTGCTCAAAATAGAATTTCAAAATAGGAATGTACCGATTATCATTTATTATTTGCCTGAACCAACCAACGACACTGTGGCCACTATGTTAGACACAGGTAACTTTGTGCTTCAACAACTTCACCCAAATGGGACAAAGAGTATACTATGGCAGAGTTTTGACTATCCAACAGATAGTTTGATCCCAACGATGAAGTTAGGTGTTAATCGAAAAACAGGACATAATTGGTCATTGGTTTCACGGTTGGCTCATTCGCGACCAACTTCAGGTGAATTTAGTCTTGAATGGGAACCAAAAGAAGGTGAATTGAACATAAGGAAAAGCGGCAAAGTGCATTGGAAAAGCGGAAAACTTAGAAGTAATGGAATATTCGAGAACATTCCAGCGAAAGTTCAAAGTATATATCGGTACATTATTGTGTCTAACAAGGATGAAGATTCTTTTGCTTTCGAAGTTAATGATGGGAATTTTATACGATGGTTCATATCCCCGAAGGGGAGGTTAATAAGTGATGCTGGAAGCACTGCTAATGCAGACATGTGTTATGGATATAAAAGTGATGAAGGGTGCCAAGTTGCAAACGAAGACATGTGTTATGGATATAATAGCGATGGAGGGTGCCAAAAATGGGAGGAAATACCAAATTGTAGGGAACCTGGTGAGGTTTTTCGGAAAAAGGTGGGAAGACCAAATAAAGACAATGCAACAACTACTGAAGGTGATGTGAATTATGGTTATAGTGATTGCAAGATGAGATGTTGGAGAAATTGTAATTGCTATGGATTCCAAGAATTATACATTAATTTTACTGGATGTATATACTATTCATGGAATTCAACACAAGACGTTGATTTGGACAAAAAGAATAACTTTTACGCCTTGGTAAAGCCAACAAAATCACCTCCGAATTCCCATGGTATATAACATTTAGTATCATTTTAATTAGATAGATTTTTTTTAGTATGATTCTAGAAATATTTCCCTCTATTATGGCCGGTGTCGGTCTAAGGACAATTGAAGTGCAAATAAAATTGATTGAAATCAAACATCTTAACGCCACCACTTAGTTTTTTTATTTTATTTGTGTATAGTCAATGCAGGTAAGAGGAGGATATGGGTAGGTGCTGCAATCGCAACTTCTTTACTCATATTATGCCCACTCATTTTATGCCTAGCCAAAAAGAAACAAAAATATGCACTACAAGGTATATGGTTACTTTAAAAGAGTTAATCCAGGTAAAAAAAAAAAAGATGGATATGTATAGGTTCTATTTTTATCTTTGATTTTTTTGGTTATGTAGGTAAGAAAAGTAAAAGAAAAGAGGGTAAGAGGAAAGATTTGGCGGAATCCTATGATATCAAAGATCTTGAAAATGACTTCAAAGGACATGATATAAAAGTTTTTAACTTTACATCAATTTTGGAAGCAACTTTGGACTTTTCATCTGAAAACAAGTTAGGACAGGGAGGCTATGGACCCGTTTATAAGGTGACTTGAAAACAAATGTTTATAATGTGGTAATATTTTTTTCATGGTTGCCGAATTTTGTTTCGGACAAAACATATATGCATTGGTTTTAGGTATATTTAGTATATGGTTATCAACTTAAGTATCCATTATTTCTTCAAATATATAATTTTAGCAGAGATCCATTAAAAAGCATTTAAGGAAATACATCTAAATTATGACTTCAGGGAATCTTGGCAACAGGACAAGAAGTTGCTGTAAAAAGACTTTCAAAAACATCTGGACAAGGAATTGTGGAATTCAGAAATGAATTGGCATTGATATGTGAACTTCAACACACAAATCTTGTACAACTACTTGGTTGTTGCATTCATGAAGAAGAAAGGATTCTAATTTACGAATATATGCCAAATAAAAGCTTGGATTTCTATCTATTTGGTGAGAATATGTTGAAGGCTATATTTGTATGTGATGTTTTTTTTTTTTTTTATATGAAAAAAATCATAAAATTGTGTATATTATTATGTTATAAATAGAGCACAATTATAAATAAAGTTATGGGATCTTTATTTTGGACAGTTCACTAAAATAACATGTTATTCTAACTTAATAACCAATATCATGTTTTATGGGACTCATTAGTTAGTCATAGAAATCTAAAATGGCATTTTAGTTTTCTACTTTTGATTAGTATACATTTTAACATTAAGTATCATGTTTTCATTGACAAGATTGTACAAGAAAAAAGTTACTAGACTGGAAGAAGCGCCTGAACATAATCGAAGGAATTTCTCAAGGACTACTCTATCTTCATAAGTACTCAAGACTCAAAATCATTCACAGAGACTTGAAGGCTAGCAACATACTCCTTGATGAGAATATGAACCCGAAAATTTCTGATTTCGGTATGGCAAGAATGTTCACGCAACAAGAATCAACAGTTAACACCAATAGGATTGTTGGGACATAGTAAGTTTTCTAAGCTTTCTTTATATCTACCTTTTTATCGATGATTACACAAAAGAGTTGAGATTTTTAACAAAATTTTGGTGCAGTGGATACATGTCTCCAGAATATGCAATGGAAGGAATTTGTTCAACAAAGTCTGATGTTTATAGCTTTGGAGTGTTGCTTCTTGAAATTGTTTGTGGAAGAAAAAACAATAGCTTCCATGATGTTGATCGCCCACTAAACCTAATAGGACATGTATGTAAATTTACTCCCATTGACTTTATTTTAAAAATATAGAATTCCTCCTTGTTCCTAATTTGATTAAACTCCTAACAGGCATGGGAGCTATGGAATGATGGTGAGTATCTACAGTTACTGGATCCATCTTTATGTGACACATTTGTTCCTGATGAAGTGAAAAGGTGCATTCACGTTGGTCTCTTATGTGTACAACAATATGCTAATGATCGACCTACAATGTCCGATGTTATATCAATGTTAACAAACAAATATGAACTCACAACTTTACCAAGAAGACCAGCATTCTATATTAGAAGAGAGATCTATGACGGGGAAACAACTTCTAAAGGGCCAGACACCGACACCTATTCTACGACAGCAATTTCTACCTCATGTGAAGTAGAAGGAAAATATAAGTAATCAATATATATTGGTCAAAAACTGCAAGCTAGAATGCAAGTAAAAAACGGCTTGATTATGGTATTGGTTTCTGTAATATTCTCATTTTCTGTGCTTGTAAAATGTAATATACTCAATTTCTGTACTTGTAAAAATATTATCAAAATGGTCTACTTTCTATTGAAAAACTAGTTAGTTGATACTTTCTATTGAAATATTATCAAAATGGTCTACTTTCTAACTGTGCTATTGAAATACTTGTGAAAAATGGCACACTTATATTTCATTTTTTGCTTAAAAAAATGTCACACTTTTCATCGTTCTCTCTTCACCATCTTACTTCACCGCCGAACCCACCATCGCGCTCCACCGTCGTGGATTCTCTCTCCACTGCCAAACTAAATTGAGCTTCACCTTCAAATCCACCTCTCTTCACCGTCAAACTCATCACTACACCGTCGAACTCTCACCGTCAAGCTTCACACCGTCGAATCTCACCGTCGAGCTACACAATTCATCCATCGAGCTTCACTCTTTCTTTCTAAGGTAACATTTCTCATATTCTTCTTCTGTTATTCGCCTTCGTTTCCGCTTTCGCACTTTCGATTTCGTTTAGATCTTATCAAAATTATCGTCGATCCATGCTGTGTTTCTGTTATGAATTGCAATTTAACTCAATTTTTTGAGTTATGAATCGAAATTAACTTGTATGTTTTCTGTTTGTTAAAATGCTTCAACGAAATTTTTAGTGTTTCAGAATATCCAATGGAATTTTGAGTTCTTGTATGTTTTCTGTTTGATAAAATGCTTCAATGAATTGCCATTTTAAGATTTGTCTGATGTTGCTGCGTGCGTAAGTATAAGAAATTTAACTGAAGTTTTGTGTTGAGAAGTAGTAGTAATTAATTAGTAGTGTGTCGACATGTTGTGTTGAGAAGTTTTGTGTTGATATTGTTGAAGAGATTAAGGTGTTGTTGTGGAGGTGGATGTTGGAGAGGACTTTTACCCCATCGTGCCTTTTCTACCAATGGTGTTGGAATCCTAGGTTGTGTCTTGAAAGGTAATGTTGGCGGTTTATGAGTTTTTCTGTTAGAGGCTGCTGCAGGGAGGGTTTTTAGAGTATTGGGGTTTTGGTGGTGAGTTGCCAGTGACTTATGTTGCTGGCCTGGCTTCTCTGTGATTTGGCTTGTTAGTATCGGCTTTTGGTATAGTGCTTTGGGTATTGTTTGTTAGTGCTGTTGTGGGTGTGTTTCTTTGGCTCTACCATAGGTGTTTTTCCTTTCTCCTTAGCAGATGAATCTAACACCTCAACCATGTCTCTCTCTCCTTCAATGCTGCTTTCTGATGAGTCATTTATTGCTTATTTTTATATGCTATTAAGTTTAGGGATTGTTATGAGATTTTAGAGAATTTTGGGGGAGAAAGAGAAATAAGATAAAATAGAAATAAGATTATAAATAGGAAAGACCTAGTTTAGAAACATTTATGAAGACGCCATTGTGCCAAAGACTGTTTTAGTTATTGAATAAATTCCGCTGTGAAGTATTAAAGATTTTGTTATTGAATTTTAAAGGATAAATAGTTATTTATTCAGTTTATGATTTTAAGAATGTGACATTCCGTTTATGTGAATACTCTGATTATTTTTATGAAATTAATATGTTGGGAAATCGGGGTGTTACACTATAAATAGAGTAGTCATCCATCACAAATATTCATCCTTTCTTGGAATTCAATAAGTGACAATTGCTTTTCTATTAAAAGTTCTTTTCTTTTCCTTTATTTTCTTGTCATTTACTTTTATGCTTTCTCTCTTCTTCCCCATGTCTACGATGAACATGAGTGAGTAGACTTCTCCTTGTCTTGGGATTGTTGGATAAGTCTAAATGACATAATCCTAATCAAGCCAAGTTCTAAGCCTTAATTTTATGCAACCCTAGTTTCTTATCTAAATTCACCGCTTTAACATGGATCAACCATTATCAAACTGTGGAAACGAAAGTGGAGGGTTTGATAATTGTTTATCCATCATCTCAAATATCAATTCATAAAACGAAAGTGGAGCTTTGATATTCGAACAAGTGAATTTAGACAAGGATTGCAAAGGCAGCGAAATAGTCTTTGCAATCTTTGAGACATATAGTTTCGATCTTCAAGGGAACTAATAATAATAAAGTCAGCGAAATATGCTTGGTTGTTAGAGGAACCAAAATCTAATAGTAATCAAGTCAGCGAAATAGGCTTGGTTGAGGAACCAAAATCTTTCTTTGTGATTAGAACTCTTTCTTCTTCCCCTTTTCTTCTCTTCTTCTTTCTTTTTGTTTCCTTACACTTGACTTCTTGGGTAGCATAAAATAATAGATAACATGGCTGAGGAACACACTTTTAAGGAGTATTCGATCCCTTCTTCAGATGAGCCATGCACTATTATGTTTACCCAACGGTTGAAGGTAGTGGTTTCAAAATAAAACCTGCACTACTAAGTTTGGTACAACAAAACCAGTTTTTTGGATCACCCTCTGAAGACCCAAATTTGCATATCTCAACCTTTTGGAGACTTAGTGTAACTTACAAAGACGACCAAGAGACCGTTAGACTACATCTCTTCCCTTTTTCTCTAAAAGATAGGGCCAGCAGTTGGTTCAATTCTTTAAAACCCGGCTCCATCACTTCATGGGATCATTTGAGGCGAGAATTCCTTTGCTGTTTCTTTCCCCCATCAAAAACCGCCCAACTTAGGGGAAGGCTTTACCAATTTACTCAAGAAAACGGGGAATCTCTTTACGATGTGTGGGAGCGTTTTAAAGAAATACTTAGACTTTGTCCCCATCATGGTTTGGAGAAATGGTTAATCATCCACACCTTCTACAATGGTTTAACATCTAACACTAAGTTAACTGTTGATGCAGCTACAAGTGGTGCCCTAATGAACAAGGATTTTACAACAGCTTATGCCTTGATTGAAGACATGGCTCTAAACCTTTTTCAATGGACTGAAGAGAAAGCAATCATCAATTCTTCACCCTCTGAAAAAGAGGCAGGTATGAACGAAATCTCTTCCTTTGCTATCTATCTACCAAGGTGAATGCACTATCTCAAAAACTTGATCACATGAATACTTGTGCTGTCACACCTACTTCTTTTTCACCTCCATGTGAAGCATGTGGCATATCTAGTCATTCTAGCATCGATTGCAAACTAGGTAGTGTTGAGCAGTTAAACTTTGTTCAGAATGGCCAAAGAGTTGTTCAAAAGTCTCACATTGAACTTTTAATGGAAAACTATTTTCTTAAACAATCCGAACAGCTCCAAGAGCTTAAGGATCAAACTAGACTTTTGAGCGACTCTCTTGCTACTCTCACAACAAAGATAGACTCCATCTCCTCTCACAACAAAACTTCAGAAACTCAGCTCTCCCAAGTAGTTCATATGGTCGGCCACCCCAACAAAATGAATGCTGTTTCACTTAGGAGTGGTAAGCCACTCGAAGACCCCATAGGGAGAACCAAATCCAATGAAAGTGAGAAAGAGATTTGCGAACCACCGCTTAGGGAAACTAGGGTAGAAAGAGAAGAACCATGAGTTGAGGAAACCACACCACCTCCCTTTAAGCCAAAAATTCCCTTCCCACAAAGGTTTGCCAAATCTAAGCTAGATGAGCAATTTAAAAAGTTCATAGAAATGATGAACAAAATATACATTGATGTGCCTTTCACCGAAGTCTTAACCCAAATGCCTACCTATGCTAAATTTTTAAAAGAAATCCTTTCTAAAAAGAGAAAAATTGAGGAAGGTGAGACGGTTAACCTTACGGAAGAATGTAGAGCCATCATCCAAAATAAATTGCCACCAAAGCTTAAAGACCCAGGTAGTTTCTCCATACCTTGTGTCATAGGGTCAGAAGTAATGAAGAAAACTATGTGTGACCTAGGAGCCAGTGTCAGCCTAATGCCTTTATCCCTTTATGAGACACTGGGAATAGGGGAACTTAAGTCGACCAGGATGACCCTACAATTAGCGGACCGTTCTATTAAGTACCCAGCTGGAATCATAGAAGATGTCCCCGTTAAGGTAGGAGAGGTGTACATCCCTGCTGATTTTGTTGTGCAGGAGCCAGCATTGATGTTAAAAATGGTAAGTTAGCTTTTAATGTTGGTAAAGAAACTGTTGAATTTGAACTTGCCAAACTAATGAAAAGTCCTTCTATTAAGGACTCTTGTTGCATGATAGATATAGTCGACTATTGCGTGAAAGAATGCTCTTTAGCATCAACTACACATGATGGTTTGGAAGTATGCTTGGTAAACAATGCAGGTACAAAGCTGGAAGGGGAGGCGAAAGCTTATGAAGAGTTGTTGAATAGAACCCCTCCAATGGAAGGTTTAAGTGTGGAGGAATTAGTAAAGGAAGAGCCAGCACTTCTACCCAAGGGGCACCGAAAGTAGAGCTTAAACCGCTTCCATCGAATCTAAGGTATGAATTCTTGGGCCCTAACTCAACCTACCCTGTTATTGTGAATGCAAGCCTCGATGAAGTATAAACTGAAAAGTTACTTTATGTCCTCAAGAAATATCCTAAAGCTATAGGGTACACCATTGATGACATTAAAGGAATAAATCCTTCGTTATGCATGCATAGGATACTTCTTGAAGAAGACTATAAACCCTCCATTGAACATCAAAGAAGGCTAAACCCTAATATGAAAGAAGTTGTGAAAAAAGAAGTTTTAAAACTTCTAGATGCAGGTGTTATTTATCCAATTTCTGATTCCAAATGGGTTAGCCCCGTGCAAGTCGTACCTAAGAAGGGTGGTCTCAAAGTTATTAAAAATGATAAAAATGAATCCATTGCTACTAGAACCGTCACCGGTTGGAGAATGTGCATTGATTATAGGAAGCTTAATAAAGCTACCCATAAAGATCACTTCACTCTCCCTTTTATAGATCAAATGTTAGAAAGGTTAGCTAAGCATTCACATTTTTGTTACTTAGATGGTTATTCCGGATTTTTCCAAATACCCATTCACCCTAATGACCAAGAAAAGACAACTTTTACATGTCCCTTTGGAACCTTTGCTTATAGGAGGATGCCTTTTGGTCTTTGTAATGCCCCTGCTACTTTTCAAAGATGCATGATGTCTATTTTTTCTGACTTTGTTGAAAAGATAATGGAAGTTTTTATGGATGATTTTTCTGTGCATGGATCTAGTTTTGATAATTGTTTGACTAACCTTGAAAAAGTTTTGGAAAGATGTGAGCAGGTGAACCTAATCTTGAATTGGGAGAAATGTCACTTCATGGTAAGAGAAGGAATTGTCCTAGGACACTTGGTCTCCGAAAGAGGTATAGAGGTAGACAAAGCAAAAATCGAGATTATTGAAAAATTCAGGCAATACCTGGTGGGATCAAAAATCATTGTTTACACAGATCACTTGGCCATAAAATATTTGCTAAACAAAAAAGATGCCAAACCGAGGTTGATCCGATGAATTTTGCTCCTCCAAGAATTTGACCTTGAAATAAAAGATAAAAAGGGTGTTGAAAATGTTGTAGCTGACCACTTGTCCCAACTTAGGGAGACCAATGAGGATGAACTACCCTTGGATGATTCCTTCCAGGATGATCAACTCTTCTTATTGGCACAAACTAACGCACCTTGGTATGCAGATTTTGTTAATTTTTTTGCAGCAGGAGTACTACCACCTGAGTTGAGCTACCAACAGAAGAAGAAGTTCTTCAATGATCTCAAGCATTATTATTGGGATGAGCCTTACCTCTTCAGAAGAGGCTCAGATGGGATTTTCAGAAGATGCATTCCTGAAAACGAGGTAAGTAGTATTCTAACCCATTGCCACTCCTCTTCTTATGGTGGCCACGCCAGTACACAAAAGACTTCTTTCAAAATTCTTCATTCTGGTGGCCATCACTTTTCAAAGATGTGCATCTCTTTATTTCTAAATGTGACAAAAGTCAACGCACTGGTAGTATTACTAAAAGAAATGAAATGCCTTTGAACAACATCCTTGAAGTAGAAATTTTTGATGTTTGGGGTATTGACTTTATGGGACCATTCCCCTCCTCTTTTGGGAATCAATACATATTGGTAGCGGTTGACTACGTGTCCAAATGGGTTGAAGCCATTGCCTCCCCCACTAATGATGCACAAGTTGTTATAAAACTGTTTAAAAAAATCATTTTTCCAAGGTTTGGAGTGCCAAGGGTTGTGATAAGCGATAGAGGGTCTCACTTCATTTCAAAACATTTTGAAAAACTTGGAGTATGGCACAAAATTGCAACACCTTATCACCCACAAACTAGTGGACAAGTGGAGGTCTCAAATAGACAAATCAAAGCTATCCTTGAAAAAACTGTTTCAACCTGTAGAAAAGATTGGTCAAGTAAGCTTGACGATGCCCTTTGGGCCTATCGGACGGCTTATAAAACTCCCATTGGAATGACTCCTTTTAAACTAATCTATGGGAAATCTTGTCACCTTCCGGTTGAGCTCGAGCATAAGGCTTATGGGGCAATTGAAATCTTTTCTGAAGAAATCGGATCCTTTACGGTTAATGGGCAAAGGCTTAAAATCTATAATATCGGAGAAGTAAATGAAGTGGTGGCTGATTTTACTCTAAGTGACCCTCCTTAAGGATTTTTATCCTTACTTTTGTCAAGCTAGTGACACTAAAAGAGCGTTTCGTGGGAGGCAACCCATTGATTTAATTGTTTTCTTTGTTTTATGTTATTTCTCTTTGTTTTGTAGGTAAATGTCCGAGATTGATTAGGAAATGCAATAAAAATTAAAGTTACAAGACCCAGAAAGGTGGCACGGCCCGTGCCAGGATCTAACACACAAAATCAACCGAAGTTGGTAGCATGATGGCACGACCAGTGCTAAAGTTGGCACGGCCGTGCCAACCTGACAGGCCTCTAGGGTTCAATTTTTTTGGCAAATTGTGAGCTTTCCGCTTCCTTTTCCACTATTTCCTTGTTTCTTTCATTTTTCTTCTTAAATCATTGAGGACAATGCTTCTCCTAAGTGTGGGGGGAGCCTAATAAAGTGTCTTTAGTCGTAGTGTTTCCTAACTCCCTTGAACTTTATTCTTTTTGTTTTGTTTTATTGTGAAAGGCATGATTAAGTAGCTTGTTTTTATTGAAAAATCATGACATAATTTTTTTTTATTGTCTCCTCTTATTGGTCGTTTCTTGTACATGAAAATAAACTATTGTGTTTCAAGTTCTCCTTATATACCCACATCTTGTTTTAAAGTGAATAAAAAAATGCACAAGTTGCTTCCCTTGAGTAAATGTATGAATAGGTATTTTAACGAAATGCGTTCTAATTTTAGTGGTACTTTAACCTTTAAAAATTCTCAAAGTAAAAATAATATAAGTTAGTATAAAGGAGTTTATAAAAAGCCAAGCTTAAAACTTATTTCAAGGTTGCATTATTGAATCTAGATTGGGGAAGGAGGTAGGCCCTTCGACTTCCTACGTGAAGGTAATGTTATCTTGAAAAAGAAACTTTAAAAGCACGACACCATTTATCCTCTCCAGGAACAATTCAAAATCGTTGCCAGAACTTCTAAAAGCGTTGCCTAATGGTTTAGGGGACGTTTTTCAGGTGTCTCCTATGTGAGCGTCGCCAATTGTCTAAGGGGACGCTTTTTTTGCACCTTTGGGCACACTGTTTATAAACGCCTGCTGAAGTCCTGGAATAGGGGACGCTTTTCTGGAGTAACATTGGCAACGTTTTCCATTGTTGGCATATTTAACAACAGTTCATAAGCGTTGCCTATTACTTCAAAAATTAAAAAAATAAATTAATTAATTAGTTTGATGCTTTTGAACCTTGATTGATTGGATGCCATTTATACATAAAAATAGAGTCGTTCTGATTTCTGTAGTTTATGTCTTCACCATATTTTCATAAAAATTCATATATTATAAACTTTTATCGATACAAAAACTCATACCAATGGTTACTTTTTTTATAACATCAAATAACAGGGAGCATTTTCTTACTCATAAAAAAGGAGTAAGTTATGGAACAAATCAAACCCAAGGGTTCAAACCAAATTGTTTGGGGGCTACACTACAAGCATCAACATTCTTTATACATTTTGATAAAAATTACCTTACGATTAGACAAACTAGATAAAATTCCACAACAATCTAACATAACATTTCAAGTGGAAGCTACTTCAATTTTGCCTTCGAGCCATTTGACACATACCCTAGTATCCATTTCCACTAGAATGTGACCATCTTGATTAGTAGTTCAGACACCAACGAAGGACAAGTGCTTCATCCAAGGTGCAGTCAAATTTTAGTTGTGGCACGTGTCTATGAAGGAGAACAACCAACATAATGCATCAATGTTTTGCCTTAATTTCTATGAAAAGCTTAGCCTTACTTCATATGAATAAAAACAACCAACATTGAACATTAAGTATTGACTAAACAATATGAAAAGTTTTGCCTTACTTTCTATGAATCAAGTTCTGCCATTGGATTTTGTTGAAAGCTGAGGGATCTTTTAACAAATAAATCAATCAACTAACACTAAGAGAAAAAAACCTCACGTGATCATTGTGCCATCGTATGGCCTGCGCTCATGTCACCATTCTCTAGTTTCTGAGTCGCTTTGTAGCGCCTAAGGCTGGGAGGTGCTGACCGTAATGAATTTCGTACCATCTCTTGCTAATTGATATCCCTTGCAGAACTTCAAACCAACTCCAAAACCCAAACAACAAATAACACAAATTGGGTTTAAAATCACAATAATTTGATTTTTTTTTAAAATTAATAATTTGATAAATTAAATAACATACAAATTTCATCACCATCAATAATTTGATAAATTATTTAAATTGATCAATCATTGTTAAATAAAAATTAGGGAAAAACCTAACTGAATCATGAAACCTAGATCCAGTGATATACATATGAAATTGAATAAACATGAAGGAGAGCCATGAACGAAAATTACCTTAACAACCCGAAAATGACCTCAACACAGTCTGTTGAAGAATTTAAGGCAGCCATCGCAGAGGATTTAGGTGTGAACGGCGAAATCGAACTTGCAGTCGTTTCTCTGTCACCGCACTGCAAAGGGTTTTGTTTCGCTCGCGTTTCATAACGTAAACTTTGAAAATCAAAATCACGATAGGGTTTGGAAGGAACCGCACAATTAAGAGAATTTGGGAGTGAGAATCCAAAGTAGATAGAAGATAAGCATACTTAGAAATCAAAATCGTAAGGGGTTAGGGATTGGAAGAGAGAAATCGAATGGATGAAGTGAGTGGCTGCAAGTGTACGTGTCTCTGTATTGGAAGGGATAATGTTCTAAACTTCTAATTGTGTAAATTGTGTAATTTTTAGTTATGTGTGTATTATTTTATTATTTTTTTTTCAAATGTGTTCTTTTTCTTTATGGATAAGTTCGGATTAGTTAAGTTGATTATTTTTTTTACTAATATTTTTTTAAGGACGATAAACTATGTTTATTAATATTTATTTATATAATTAAAATATAACAAAACACGGTGACATGCAAATTGTATAAAAAAATTAGAAAGATGTACAATATTTTATTTTTTCTTTTAATAATAATAATTTGGCCCATACTTTTTTTTAGGAAGTGACCCATAAAACTTAATATTATATTACACTAGCGAAAAGATGGGCATTCACGTGCTCGTCTTTCTGCTCTTTTTACTGTGCTAACGTTTGAAAATTAAGAGCAGTGTTTTTTTAATGAAATTTTGATTTTGATTAAAATTAAAAATAAAAATGTTTGTTGCTTTCAATTATAATAAACCAAATCGTTTGAAAATTAAGAGCAGTGTTTTTTTAATGAAATTTTGATTTTGATTAAAATTAAAAATAAAAATGTTTGTTGCTTTCAATTATAATAAACCAAATCGTTTGAAAATTAAGAGCAGTGTTTTTTTAATGAAATTTTGATTTTGATTAAAATTAAAAATAAAAATGTTTGTTGCTTTCAATTATAATAAACCAAATTAACTAGTGTCATACCCCATTTTGACTATTTAGTTCTCATTTTTACTCGTCTTTTAAAGCTGAGAACTTTCATCGTTTCTGAAGAAATTTCGGCAGGTAGGTTACTTTGAAGTACGCGAAAAATTGGTTTCGAAGCGACAGTTTTAAGTTTTTTATTTTTATTTTATTATTTATTTTATTTTATTTTCTATTTGTTTATTTTATTTTTTATTTTTGAAATTCTCTTATTTCCTTTAAAAAAAATTCTTCTCATTATTCTTTCTTTTTTAAAAGGTTTTAAGTTTTTTTTAATATTTTTTTTGTGCAAAGTCCATATTTGTCCCGAAGTGAAGTTCAACAAAATAACAAACACATTTTCTTTCTTTATTTCACACTTAGACTTTTATTTACAAGTAAGTAATTAATTTAGCACAAGATAATTAAAAAAAAAGAGGTTTCTATAAAGTACTATATAGATGTTTAGGATGCTAAAACCTTTCCTTTGCGTAACCAACCCTTAATCTCTTATTATTAGGGTTATTCGATTTTTCCCCCTTTTCTTGAAAAAATAAAGCTTGGTGTTGAACTGAAAATTTACGAGTCAACGCTAATCAATAGCTTGATATCGAAAAATCACAGCGACAACTATGATTATATATTTCAACGACACCAACTATATAACAAAAAATATATAATCTAATTTTTTTTAATGACATCAACAACGATATTTATTATAAAATAATTTGTTTAAGAGTATAATTGAGCTAATGAAAAAGTAAGTATAAATATATATATTTATATCATGTTTGTTACATTTTTTTTATATTTACATTTACTCTTATGTCATTGTTACATGTGTTATTTGTATTTAAAATTGAGGGTATTTTTGGAAAGAGAAGAAAGTCAACCCAAAAGAGCTGAATGAAGTTATTTTCTTTATATATAATAAAAAAAAAATTAGAAATGTGGTGTGTTGACCAGGCCAAAGTGGAGGGAAAATTTGTTTTTTGGTAAACAAGCTTGGAGGGAAGATTGTCACCAAAAATTTGATGTTGGTGAAATTTTTATGCAACAATCTAAAATTGTCCCCAAAAGTATCTAAGGGGACAATTAATGGTTGTCACCAAAGAAATAATATTGTAACGCTCTAAAATCGTCCCCAAAGGTATTTAAGGGGACAATTAATGGTTCTCACCAAGGAAATAATAGTGTAACACTCTAAAATCGTCCCCAAAAGTATTTTAGGGGACGTTTATCAGGGGTTGCGAAAATATTTTTGGCAACAGCCATAAAACGTTGCCTCAGAGACTTTTAAGGGACAATTTTTACACGTCCCCTAAAAAAGTGTTGCTAGAGAACAAATGGTGTAGTGTGCATAGTTCTAATTGTGTTGCATAGTTCTAATTGTGTTGCATAGTTCATTTTCATTATGCAAGAATAAGAACAATGAAGGGGGAAATTGTAGAGTATGTAATTCAAACTTGTTATTAAAACTTGTATCTAATATTAGTTAATTCAAATATGAATGAAGTTTAAGCAAAGACAAATTTGGTAGATTCAAAAAAATTTAGTCTAGACAATTTTGCGACACTTTTTACAACTTCTCAAAAATTATAAATGTAACACTTTTTTATTGTTACTAGTGATACAAAAAGTGTTACAATAATGTAACATTTGCGACACTTTTTAATTGTTACAGATAATACTATAAAATGTAACTAAAACTCTTTAGTAACACGGACTTTATCTAACAATTGTTCGAGTGTTGCAAAATTTAATTAGTAACATTTTTCTTGATTTAGTTACAATTTTCAAGTGTTGCTAAATGTCATTATTGTAGTAGTGAATTTCTTGATCGATCTGGATGTTCCTCTTTACGCTTTAATTTTCTAGGTGCGTGTGAGTGATTGGATTATGCGTTTCTTTTTCAAATTTTGAAGGAAAATAGGTAATGGAAGTAGGAGACAAGTACAGAAACCACAACCATATGTAGATATGAAAAATGCAAATAAATTTGTGATGTTAAGGAATTAAGAAAAAGTTAAATATTCAATTGCCTTTGTTTATTCATTTTCGGCACAATAGGATTCAATGCGACACCAAACTTGCTATCTCTATGCCATGAAAAACGAAAACAGACACCAAAGATAACACTAACAATTCAATACGACAGTATTGTGAGAAAATATAATGATTATATGGAATTGAGAAAAGAAACATTGTATGGGAATAGATGGAATTGACAAATACAGAAGCTGCAAAGATGCGAATAGATGGAATTGCGAAAAAAATTAAATATATGGAATCGAGTGTGCTTATTGAATTTTAAACGCTACACTTTGCCGCAATTGTTACTGTGGTAGACATTTTTTTTTGAATTTATTCCTTCTTTGCTTTAGGTATTTGTGATTTTTTCATTGTGCTTTCTGATTTGTTTGACTGATCTGTCATAGCCTTCTCAATCATGATTTCGCGATTCTTCGATATGATCTGAATAATGTGAAAAATAGTTCTACGCTTGGAATGCTAGCAAAGTGAGCTACATTCAATCTTAGCAGACTCCTCAAGTTTCCAATATTTTCAAGAAACTCACCTTTTAGACATTAGATTATTGATTCAACCAACCTATGTAATTTAACAAATTTTGCAATTGTCTAAGTTTAGCAATATTTCTTCAACATATATGTTGAAGAATTATATAATTCTGCATAGGTCCAAGAGAAAGAGAATTGAACATTAAGAAACAAGGCAAAGTGCATTGGAAAAGTGGAAAACTTAGAAGCAATGGATTATTCGAGAACATTCCAGAGAATGTCCAACATGTGTATCGATACATGATTGTCTCTAACAAAGATGAAGACTCCTTCAGTTTTGAAATCAAAGGTTGTAAGTATTATAAGTTTCCAGGGTAGATACTATTATATACTGGAAGGTTAACAAGTAATGAAGGATACTATAATAATAGTAATGGTGGATGCCAAAAATGGGAGTATATACCAACTTGTACGGATTAAGGTGAAGTGTTTCAGAAAATTAAAAGAGTGGTAGTCCCAGTTAGACAATACTGTCGAGCGTTACTGAAATCATTTAGTAACACAGTCTTTACCTAACATTTGTCAAATGTTACAAGATCTAAATAGTAACATTTATTTTTGATTTAGTTACAATTTTGAATTGTTACTAAATCTCATATCTGTTGTAGCGTGGGACTGGTTGTATATTATACAAAACATTGTTTGTAATTTGCACGCAAATTTTAAATAAAATATTGTGGATGATATACACGGGCTAGCGTAATAAAAATAGCAAAAAGAAGGGCAACGTGAGTGCCCGTAATAATAATAATAATAATAATAATAATAATAATAATAATAATAATAATAATAATAATAATAATAAGAATAATAATAATAATAATAAGAATAATAATAGATAGATAGATAAATAGATAGAGAGATAGATAGTGTTGAACCAAAGTGAGTTTTAGAACAATGTCTCTAAAGTTTTGATGATAACAATGTATGAAAGAACAATTGGATACACAAATGTGTGTTCAAGTGTGCAGTACCACAAAATTAAATTCTAACTCTGAAGTCAACCTGTTGGTTATGAAACACCAAAATTTGAATGCAAATGAATGCTTTTGGTATTCAAGAGAAGCTCTGAAAACTACGACTATGATATGAAGTTGCACGAAGCCTTATAGATTCTAATGGAAAGCAAATTCTTATGTAAGTACACTCTAATGTACATGTCCTTGGTCAACTGGACACCTCATGGTCAACTCTAATGAACTCTGACCAGTTTTGTCTTTTTTTGGAGAGACGTCACTATCAAGTTATGAAGCATTGTTTATCTTCTTATGACCACGTGTACAAAATATTGAAAGACAAGGAGGATGCAACAAATCATTCAAAAAGAAGCAAAAGAACACATCAAGTACGATTCAATGAAATAATCCATTAGAGGCAAAGCTTTCAAACCTGATCAAAGTTTCTAAAGGAAGAGTTAATGCACAGGCACTTCTTCAAACAACGAATCTATTCTCTTCTTCTGTTTAAGGAACTTGAGCATTTGAAGAACGTAAGAGACTTCACAAAATTAAGTGTCAAAAGTCTATTGAATTTCTTACAATCTTGCAATCTTGTAATTTCTTAAGTATCAAAAGTCTATTGAGTTTTAAGTTAGTTTACCACTTTGAGTATCAAAGTGTAAACACAATAATTTTTTTTTTTTGTCTAAACTTTGATCGTAGAAGTCCTCAAGTGTGAGGCAAGTTTTTTTTAGACATGTGTATGTAAGTAATTGTAACCTTGTGTGATATATTATAGTGGAAAATCTTTTGGAAATGCAAGGGGACTGAACTAATTAACCTCGAATTATGGGTAATTGCTTGAGTTGTTCTCTTCTCTCTTTATCTTTCTATACTTTGTTTTGTTTTCAAACTTTACTTCCCTTTTTGTTTTTCTCACCTTTAGATAGATTAAGATCCGAAAAAGTGTATACCCATTTTATTTGATTGCTAGGAAGAAGAAAAAAATACTCACCAAGACATGAGAAGGGTGGTTTCAGTTTGAAATCTTACAATGCATTGCACATCTTTGAACAACAAGATAAGTAATTATTTGGCTCTCATCAGATTTCATGTCCCACCAATTCAATCAGAGAAGCGTAATCTTTATTTTCCACTACAAAATGTTCCACAAGAGTACCTTTCTCCAACACTTCTTTTTAAAAGAAAAGAAAAATAGATCAGTGTACTTTAGCACAATCATTGAAGGATAAGTAATGGAAAGTTGATAACATCACTGTTGTCTGTTTATTCTATTGACATATTTAGAACTTAATCTACTAACAATATGATAAGATACTGTATTTTTTTCTTTCTATTTTGAATATGCTTTATTCTAGAAAAGAATACGTCTTTCATTTTTGTAATACTTTTTTGAATAGTAAAAATAGTAATAAAAGGTTGAATTATTTTTACTTATATGTATTCATTTCCTAATTTGAATCATCTAAATAGAGTTGGAACAAAAAAACCAGAACCGTAGACACTGTGAACAATGTTTTTAGGGTAATTATTATCTTTACATATTAAAGTAAACTGATCTTTACCTTTAACTTTAAAAAAAGTTATGAAGAAAGGTCTAGTGCAACATTTTGCACTGGAAAAATAAAGATAAAGTTGATTTAAGTAAGAGTTGGGAAGTGCAGATCTTTTTCTTTTCCTTTTTCAATCCAAAGTTGGGCAGTGCATATAGTAAGAGTTTAAATTATTCTCCTTCGGGTTCGATCAGTATATTTCTCTTCTTTTTGAAACAATATTCATCGATCATGATAAGCTTTAAGATAAAGAAACAAGTTGTATTGATATACTTATGGTTGTGGTGGATTACTTCTACTAACATTTGTGTCATGCAGTTCTTTTATTTTCTCTGTTTGCTGCACTTAAGGTGTTTTTCCTTTCCATTCCAATCGTAATATAGTACGGCCGCAACTGTTCTTTTTGTTCAAAGTGTTCGTCGATTTACAGGTTTTGTCCCTTTATTTACTTTTTAATATGAATTCATCTAAGATAAATTTAGAGTATTATTTCAATATGTGTAGTTTAATTGAGTCCACAACGAGAGGACAGTCGTCCCGACATAACTCATATAAAATCAATGTTCTGAAAATTCTGTTTTAATTTAAAGCTTTACTACGAAAGTAGAAACATAGAAATATCGCTTACGCGTAGAAAGAGCGGCAACGGTATTGGACTTAGAAAATTCAGATTTTTAATCAAGTTAGTAGTTATAACACTTTTCTAATTAATTAAGAACTTACTGAATTAGAAAAGGGAATTTTAGACATGTAGTTAAGCACTACGAAAGTAGGAAATTATGCGTCTAAAATCCGACAACGGATTGCGAAAGCAAACGATGTCTCTAATTAGGTATTTTTCTAGAAAAATATTATATTCTCGTCATAGCTAAGCACCATAATTTGTATGAGTAACTTAGGTAAACGAAAATCATTGTTTTGGCCTATCGTTGTTATTATTAAATTAAATTCTGTATTTTATTTTTAACGCGAAACAAATTGTTTTGAATTAGCCTTTGATAAACAAAGAAACGACAAGCCTTTATACTTAAACCAATATAGCCGTACACTTGCGGCGTATCGTTTGTTACGTTCAAATTTATTTTTCTTTTCCAGTTTTCCTTTTTTATGAAGTTATCAAAGCATACAAGTAGTTTTGTATAGGTTTTGAAAGGTACTCTTACTTTCGGTAACAATATTATTTTTGGTATAATTAGCCCCATCTGTAGAATGATTTTAGCATCATTATATGCAGACTAATTAGCATCACCCTGGAGTGGTAAACATCAAGGCAGCAAGTGGAGAAGAGAAGCATTTGAGTCACTATTTTAATATTTAGTAACATTTTTGCTAACAAAATTAGCTAAAACTGTATTTAAAATTGTTTACTAGAGAATGGCTATGATTGAGCTACTAAACGGTAACATTTTTTTTTTGCATGTTAGTAATACTACTCTTATGGTTACTTAAACCATTTAGTAACATGGACTTTACCCAGCATTTATCAAATGCTATTAGATCAAATTAAGTAACATTTGTTTTTGATTTAGTAATCTTTTTCAAATGTTACTAGATCTAATATATGTTGTACTTTAACTTGGAGTGAGATTTAATATATTAAGATATGAAAAAAGTTTATACACCCGTTTAATTTGATTGCTAAAAGAAATGCTCACTAAGACATCAGAAGGATGGTTTCAGTTTCAAATCTTACAATGCATTTATATTTTTTAATAGTAAATATAGTTATAAAAGGTTGAATTATTTTGTGGGTAACTATACTTTTTGCAATTAGGCCTTTGCTTCAATTGAACCGCAAGAGTGCAAATTTCTTTAGCTACTGAATCTTTAAATTAAATTTTGAATATACTTTTATCTAGAAAAGAATGCATATTCTCTCATTTTTGCAACACTTTTGAATAATAAAGATAAGAGGGACAACAAGGTTAATATACTAACCAAGCCTCTACCTGGGAAGAGCAAGAGAAACTAAGGACGTCACTTTCCCTCGTTCTTTTCTTCTTTAATAAAAAAGCACCGTAAGGGCTTAACACTTATCTGGCATGCAACATTGTGGAAGATTTGGGAAGCGCGGAATGAAGTTATTTTCTCCTCAAAGATTGCAGGGATGGATGAAATTGTAGAAGGGATCAAAGTAACATCTTAGAAATGTTTAATGCAAAAAAAAAAAAAAAAAACGCGGGGGAGGGGGGAAACATGTTTGTATAATGAATGATACTCAAACCCTTTTATTTGTTTAAATACTTAAATTAGAGGTTGGTTTTTTTACTGGGCAAGCACCTCTTATATTGTTCCTGAGTTATGGGTTAATTAAGTACTCTTTCTACTTCTCTCCTTTCTAATAAATTTTGTTGTTAAAAAAAAAAAAAAAACTAAAATAAACTTTAGTCAGGTCCCTTGTGAACAGGGACGTTATTATCTATACATTACTTATCCTTCAATTATTATTGTATTAAAGTAAACTTATTTTAAAAAAAGTAGTAGAGAAACATTTAGTAGTGGAAAAATAAAGATAAAGTTGATTTGACATTAACTTTGTGAACTACAAGAAACTCTGATAAGTGTCTAAAATCAGTTGTATCAAATTTCCAACCCAAAGTTGGGCAGTGCAGATTGCAAGAAACAAGTTGGTGAGTATTTCTCTTCTTTTTGAAACAATATTCATCAATGATGATAAGCTTTGAAATAAAGAAACAAGTTGTATTGATATACCTATGGTTGTGGTGGAACACTACTGCTAATATTTGTGTTGAAGCAACAAGTGATAGTTTGAAGCCAGGTGATAAATTTGATGCAAATTCCACGCTATATTCAAAACAAGGCAAGTTTGCTCTATTTTTCGATCAAACATTAGCTAGCGAAGATGCTCACTTGGTTATAAGTGTTAATGCAGATTATGGCATTCAGGTGTGGATGTATGATAGAAATCATTCCATTGACTTAGATTCAGCAGTTCTATCACTAGACTACTCTGGTGTGCTCAAAATAGAATCACAAAATAGGAAACCAATAATCATTTACTCTTCACCTCAACCAATAAACAACACTTTGGCCACTATATTAGACACAGGTAACTTTGTGCTTCAACAATTTCATCCCAATGGGTCAAAGACTGTTTTGTGGCAGAGTTTTGATTATCCATCAGACGTTTTGATCCCAACGATGAAGTTAGGCGTTAATCGAAAAACAGGATATAATTGGTCATTGGTGTCCTGGTTGACTCCTTCGCGGACAACTTCAGGTGAATTTAGTCTTGAGTGGGAACCAAAACAAGGTGAACTGAACATCAAGAAAAGCGGCAAAGTGTATTGGAAAAGCGGAAAACTTAAAAGCAATGGATTATTCGAGAATATTCCGGCCAATGTTCAAAATATGTATCGGTACATCATTGTCTCTAACAAGGATGAAGATTCCTTTAGTTTTGAAATTAAAGATCGGAATTATAAGAATATTTCAGGGTGGACACTAGACTGGGCGGGGATGCTAACGAGTGATGAAGGGACTTATATTGGAAATGCAGATATATGTTATGGATATAATAGTGATCGAGGGTGCCAAAAATGGGAGGATATACCAGCTTGCAGGGAACCTGGTGAGGTGTTTCAAAGAAAGACTGGAAGACCAAACATAGACAATGCATCAACCATTGAACAGGATGTGACTTATGTTTACAGTGATTGCAAGATAAGATGTTGGAGAAATTGTAATTGCAATGGATTCCAAGAATTTTATCGCAATGGGACTGGATGTATATTCTATTCATGGAATTCGACACAAGATCTTGATTTGGTGAGTCAGGATAACTTTTACGCCTTGGTAAACTCTACAAAATCAACCCGAAATTCCCATGGTACGTAAGTCTATAATATCATTTTAATAAGATGGGTTCGGAGTGATTATTTAGAAATTGGATTCCCAACAGTCACCTTAGTTCACGCATTCAGGACATTGGTGACTATGTGATCTTAATCAAACAGTTCAAAAAATGTATATTTTATTTAAATTTTATAATTTAAAATACTGAGATTAAATTTGAACCGTCTGATCATGATCAAACTGTCACTGATATTGAATGCGTGAACAACTAACGGCAATGGAGCATTCCAGTTATTTATGAAATATTTAAAATTATCTTATAATATAATCACTTATATAAGCGAACATTGTCTCCAAGGGGAAAAAGAGAACTCTTCATCATACACTAGAGTTATCAAACAGACTTTGAGGTATTAAATTTAATACTACCTTATCAAGTATAGTAAGCTATTTTAATTTTGCAAACAAGCTCAAAGATTATAGTAGCAAGTTACATCAAGTTAAGACCAAAAACTAAAGGTTTGAGATGAATATGCTTATATCACATTTCATATTGATTGTGTATAGCAAATGCAGGTAAAAAAAAGTGGATATGGATAGGTGTTGCAATCGGAACTGCTTTACTCATATTATGCCCACTCATTATATGGCTAGCCAAAAAGAAACAAAAATATTCACTTCAAGGTATCTGGATATTTAAAATAGTCTTGTAAGTAGGACTAAATCCAATCCCTTTATTTTCCATCTTTACCTTCATTTTTTTTGCTTATGTAGATAGGAAAAGTAAAAGACATAAGGGTCAGAGCAAAGGTTTGGCGGATTCTAATGAATCTTATGATATCAAAGATCTTGAAGACGATTTTAAGGGACATGATATAAAAGTTTTTAACTTTATATCAATTTTGGAAGCAACTATGGACTTTTCCCCTGAAAACAAGTTAGGACAGGGAGGCTATGGACCTGTTTATAAGGTGACTTTAAAGTTAAATTGCAAACAAATGTTTTTAATGTGGTAATATTGTTTTTGATTGTTGGTGGCTATTGTTTTGCACAAAACCTATATGCATTTTTTTATTAGGTATTCTTTGTCCTATTCTTAATTTTAGTATCCATGATTTCTTTAAATTCATAACTTCCCAAAAGTTTGTTATTATAAATAACTACACAAAGTGTATTACGTTAAGAACCATATTTAAAGTATTTAAGGAAATGCACTTAAATTTTGTTCTTTTGTTTTACGACTTCAGGGAATGTTGGCAACAGGGCAAGAAGTTGCTGTAAAAAGGCTTTCAAAAACATCTGTACAAGGAATTGTGGAATTTAAAAATGAATTGGTACTTATATGTGAACTTCAGCACACAAATCTTGTACAACTACTTGGTTGTTGCATTCATGAGGAAGAAAGGATTCTAATTTACGAATATATGCCAAACAAAAGCCTGGATTTCTATCTATTTGGTAAGAATATGTCGAAGTCTATGTTTTCATGTTTATTTTTTTTCAATGGAAAATATATATTATATGAATAAAAAGAATAGAATTCCTGCACGAGTACAACCATATTGAAATTAGAGTACAAGAAGTACTCAAGTACGCAGGTGAACAAGAGCAAGACTAGGTATAGAACCCCTTAGTTAGCCAGCCCCAAGACAAATCCGCCACAATTCACTATCGCGGTGCGAAGACATAATGGGTTCATGATCCCACTCTTAGAAGGAACAGGTGTAAGCAGAACGTTATCCTAAAACAACTTTCAAGAGGTAAATTTAATCATATCCACCAATTGAAGCACATACGTTTCCCTCCCCGAAAATATGTGAGCATTTTGGGATCTCCACAACGACCACACAACAGTTTGCTTGATTAATAAGAAACCAACCCTCTCCTTTTCCCCCACCTAGTTCAAACATAAAACTAAGAAGACTCACTAAATCTGAAGGTAAAACAAACTCCCACCCCAAACCTCTCCTTTTTCATGAGATGTTTTTTTAGGTCAAATTCATATAATTGTGATCATTATTATGTATTGTTTAGAGCATAATTACAACAAAACTTTTAGCTTTTATAACTAAATATTTTCTGTAATTGTTGTGGATAGTTCGCTAAAATAACGTCTTATCCTAACTTGAAAATAACCAAGTAAATATCATTATTTAAGAAAACTAAAATATCATATTGGTTTGCTACATTTGAGTACTATACATTGTAATATTAATTAGTATGTTTTCATTGTGAAGATTGTACAAAAAAGAAGCTGCTAGATTGGAAGAAGCGTTTCAACATAATAGAAGGAATTGCTCAAGGATTGCTCTATCTTCATAAGTACTCAAGACTCAAAATCATTCACAGAGACTTGAAAGCTAGCAACATACTTCTTGATGAGAATATGAATCCAAAAATTGCTGATTTTGGTATGGCAAGAATGTTTACACAGCAGGAGTCCGTAGTAAATACCAACAGAATTGTTGGGACATAGTGAGTTTTCTAAACTTTATTTGTATCAAATATTTTGTTAATGATTTTGTGAAAACTTTATTTATTTTTCGAGTTATGAATTTTGTGTGTAGTGGATACATGTCTCCAGAATATGCCATGGAAGGAGTTTGTTCTACAAAGTCTGACGTCTATAGCTTTGGAGTGTTGCTACTTGAAATCGTTTGCGGAATAAAAAACAATAGCTTCTATGATGTTGATCGTCCACTAAATCTAATAGGACATGTATGTCAATTCTTTCCATTGAGTTCTTTGTAATAAATATTATTTTGTTGCTTCTAACTTGATTAAATTATTAATAGGCATGGGAGCTATGGAATGATGGTGAGTATCTAAAGCTAATGGATCCAACATTAAATGACACATTTGTTCCTGATGAAGTGAAAAGGTGCATTCATGTTGGTCTCTTATGTGTAGAACAATATGCTAATGATCGACCTACAATGTCTGAAGTTATATCAGTGTTGACAAACAAATATGTACTCACAAACTTGCCAAGAAAACCAGCATTCTATGTTAGAAGAGAGATCTTTGAGGGGGAAACAACTTCTAAAGGGCAAGACACCGACACCTATTCTACGACAACAATTTCTACCTCATTTGAAGTAGAAGGGAAAATATAAGTAATAAAAATCGCTTGAATATGGTTTTTGTTTATGAAATATATTCATTTCATGTATCTGTAAAAGTATACTCGCAATGTTCCTTTTAATATGTACTTTTTCATGGTAGTTCTCGTTACTCTATTGCGGAAACCGTCCACTTTTGGACTGACAAATGGGTATCTAGAACCATATATAGTTGATCACTAGAGCATCCCAGTTCATATGCAATCATCTTTGACCATGAAAGTTTCAGACTATTTGTGGGAAGGTCGTTGGAAGATTCCTGATTACTTTCTGCAGAAAGATGACAGTCTCCACAATCAAATTGTTAACATGGAGCTTCCTTTGATCCCTGCCTCTGATAAGCTAAACTGGACAGCTTCAACTGGTGGCAATCTGACGAACATGCGAGCTTATTTACATCTTAAAGGCAACTTTCCTAAGCTTTCTTGGTGTAAAATAATATGGAAAAAATGTATTCCCCTTTCCAGGTCCTTTATAATCTGGATATGAGCTCATCATAGGCTACCTACTTACGAAAATCTCCAAAAAAGAGGGTGCATCTTAGCTTCGGTTTGCAGTTTTTGCATGAATCAATCTAAGACATCTTCTCACCTTTTCCTGAACGGTCCTATGTCGTTGAAAAACTGGAGTTGGCTTCCTCCGTCGGACATCCATTCACTAAAATTGACATACTACCCCCAAATACACAAGCCTTAATCCAAGACACCCAACCCTCTTCATCATATATTATAAGAAACCCCAATCCACCGAATCATATCCTTTTCAAAATCAACCTTGAAAATCAAACATTCTTTTCTCATCTTTTTCGCCAATTCCACTACCTCGTTAATTATCATCACATCATCTACTAATTTCTAGCTTTCGAAAAGGCCGATCGGGAGTTTGAGATAACAAAATTCATAACTCCAGATACTCGACAACACTTTTGAAAGCAATTTATACAAGCTCCCTGACAAGGAAAATGGACGAAAATCTTTTAAAGCAAAAGGGGATTCTTACCTTTGCTTTATGAAAGGAGACATTTCGGAAGTCTAGCATTACCATGAAATTAGTCAAACAATATATGAATCTCATGCTTCAAAAGATGCCAAAATTCCTTGAAGAACAAAAAATTGAAACCATCCATCCCCGGACTCTCATTACCATCACTATTTTTCACCACTGCTTCAATTTCCTCCAAAAGAAAAAGGCTCTATCAATCTCACATTCTCCTCGTATGAAAGAGAAACAAATAGGACACTATCCAACTTCGGTCTCTCCCACGGAGTAGTCGAAACATGCTCTTTAAAGTACTCCACCACCACTCTCCTCACCTCTCTTGGCTCTTGAATCCACTCGCCGCCCACCTTTAAGGTCTTAATACCATTTCTATTAGTCCTTGGCTATGATTGAGCTACTAATTATGGGTAACATTTTTTGCATGTTACTAATACTATTCTCAAAGGTTACTAAAACCATTTAGTAACACGGGCTTTACCTAACATTTATCAAAGGTTACTAGATCAATTTAAATAACATTTTGTTTGGCTTATTTATACCTCTAATCCCTGTAAATAGCGCTCAATTGAAGTTTGGTAGTCCCTGAACTTACTAATCTCTTCGAACAACCACTGCAATTACTAATCATTTACAATTTGGTCCCTCAACCAAGTTAATGACTGTCAGTACGTGAATGGACCAAAGTGCCCATGAGGATCTCAGACATATGCGTAATGACCGTTTTACCCCTTAGTTCATCTTCTCCCTCTTCATCTTCAAAACCCATCACAAGAATAATCTAGATTATTCAACAATTAAACTGTTCAAAATTTGTTTGAACAAGTCAACATAAATTCAGAAAGGAAAAACAATTGTTACAATTAACGATGTGTATGAGTCATCTATAAGCAATCAAAGAAAGCAAAGAATCTATGATTTAGAATAAATCAGATTGGAAAATAAAAGATTTAAAAGCATAGAGTGAAGACTAGCAAAACACTGTTACAATAACAGGTAAGTAATTTTCAATTCCCTTAATTCCATTTTCAATCTCTTTATCGTTTTCACAATTCCATTAACAATCCATTTTCAATTTTTCATTCCTTGATTTTGCAGAATGCATTGCACGAATGTTAAACCTAAACCAACCAATAATAGAAACAACAACAACAACGAACAAAGAAGCATACAAGATCCTAATCTACGACAAATTCTGTCAAACATTCTATCACTGTTAATTCACGTCAAAGATTTTTGCAAACATGGTGTCACTCTCTATTTCCTCATCGACAAAGATCGCAAACCTGTTCACGATGTTCCAGCCGTTTATTTTGTTCTTGCAGTCATTGTTTCAAAAGATTAGGAAGTTCAAGGACCAAACATCAAACGAGCTCTATTTGTAACCTTTTTTTTTTAAGAAGAAAATATGCTTATAGCATTTCATTAATAATAATAATAGATTCAATACATTGTGGGATTGCATAATAAATTGTGGGACTAGCTAAGGAAATGACTTCTCTTGCTAAGGCATGAGCTGCCATATTCGCTTGTCGCCTAATAAACTCAACCCTAGAGTTTGTGAAGGAATGGAAAAATTGCTCTCAACACTCATCAATAAGATTGCCAAATTCTGTGCAAAACAAATTATTACGACCTCTTTTTTAAAAAACAGTTTATTCAAAACAACTTATTTATGCAAAACAGCTTATTACGACCTCTTTTCATAAAACAACTTATTCCAAACAACTTATTTATACAAAACAGCTTACTACGACCTCTTTTTAAAAAACAACTTATTCCAAACAACTTATTTATCCAAAACTGCTTATTACGACCTCATTTTCAAAACAACTTATTTATACAAAACAAATTATTACGACCTCATTTTCAAAAACAGCTTATTCAAAACAACTTATTTATGCAATACAGCTTATTACAACCTCTTTTCAAAAAACAACTTATTCAAAATAGCTTATTGATGCCAAACAACTTATTACGACCGCTTTTTCAAAAATAGCTTATGCAAAACAGCTTATTAATGCAAAACAGCTCATTAAGATGTCTTTTTCAAAAACAACTTATTCAAAACAACTTATTTATGCAAAACAACTTATTACGACCTCTTTTTTAAAAATAGCTTATTTAAAACAGCTTATTTATACAAAACAGCTTATTAAGACCTCTTTTCAAAAACAATTCATTTATACAAAACAACTTATTACGATCTGTTTTTCAATTATCCAAAACAGCTTATTAAGGTCTCTTATCAAAAACAGCTTATTTATACAAAACAATTTATTACGATCTCTTTTTCAAAAACAACTTATTCAAAACAACTTATTTATAAAAAACAACTTACTACGACATCATTTTCAAAAACAGCTTATTTATGCAAAACAGCTTATTACGACCTCATTTTCAAAAAGAACTTATTCAAAACAACTTATTACGATCTCTTTTCGAAAAACAGCTTATTGATGCAAAACAGGTTATTACGACCTCTTTTTTGAAAACAACTTATTTATGAAGAAAAAAAAGCAACTTATTACGATCTCATTTTCAAAAACAACTTCTCTATAAAAGATATCGTAATAATTTATTTTTCATGAGATAAACTGTTTTTTAAAAAGAGACCGTAATAAGTTGTTTTGTATAAATAAGTTGTTTTTTATAAAGTGATTGTAATAAGTTTTTTTTATTCTATAAATAATTTGTTTTTCATGAGATAAGCTCTTTTGAATAAATTAGAAGATAAATTACAAAGTATAATACAATGTATTAATTTAAGAGAAAAAAAGGGTAAAATAATAAAATTATAACATAAGTCTTTCATCTCCTTTCCTTGTTGGTGTTTTAATTAACTCCCAAACAAGGGGAAGGTTTTTCCTCATTTCTCCCTTCCCTCTCTTTCCTTCCCTTCCCCTCCTTAGCCTTTCCTTTCCTTCCCCTTAAGACTCGAAAACAAAGCCTTAGCTACTTAATCTTTTAAATTTTGAATATGATTTTATCTAGAAAAAATGCATTTTATCTCTTCTTTGACAAGCTATGTTTCTCTCTCTTCCTTTTTTCAAACCCTAACTGTCACAATTTTTCTTCTTTTTGATCTACCAAATAAGGGTGATTTAAAGTCAATTTTGACCCAAAATAACCCCTTCGAAATGTTTTTCTTTCTCTTTTAGTTAAACAAGTAATTTTCACATATTTTCAGCTTTCTTCCGTTTATTTTTGTGACTGTATAATGTAGCATAATTTAATCACATAATTTATATCCCGTCTTTTCATTATTTATATCACATAATTTAATTTCATTACTACAGTGGGAGGAGGAGCAGCCGGGGGGTTATGTGGAGGTGGAGATGTCTGGCAGTGGGAGGAGGAGATGTTAGTGGAGTGTAGGGCTTTACTTCTTGATGTTCTCTTGTTTCCGAGTGTTTCAGATAGATGGGTTTGGCTTCCTGCTCCGTCAGATGGATACACTGTTAGTGGTGCTTATCATGTGCTAACCTCTCAGGACCACTCTGGTGCGACTACTGATGCGGAGTTGGTGTGGCACAAACAGGTTCCCTTGAAGATCTCAGTTTTTGCATGGAGACTCTTCCGAGATCGTTTACCGACGAAGACTAATTTGATTGCTCGACGGGTGTTATCGAATGACATGTCCTTATGTGTCGCTGGTTGCGGTCATCCGGAAACGGCCCAACATCTATTCTTGTTGTGTAATACTTTTGGTTCGCTTTGGCATATGGTGCGTGATTGGATTGGTTGCTCGGGGGTGGATGCTGATAATTTATCTGACCATTTTCTTCAGTTTACTTATTTGACAGGTGGTGCTAAGTCCAGACGTTCTTTTATGCAACTTATTTAGCTTATCTGTGCCTGTGTTGTGTGGAATGAACGAAATAATCGTCTGTTTAATAATGTAATAACTCTCATTCCCCGTTTCTTAGACAAGGTCAAGATGTTGTCCTTATCTTGGTTAAAAGCTAAAAAAGCTACTTTTGTGTTCGGTACTCAGCAGTGGTGGTCATGCCCTCTTGTGTGTTTGGGTATAGGCTGATGTAGCTCTGTTGGGTTGGTTGTTTTGTTGTAACTCTTGGTTCCTATTGTAGTCTCTATGGCACACCTTATGCTTTAGGGACTGTATTGTTATATAATTTCATTTCGGCTTTTTCAAAAATAAAATAAAATAGATTCCTGCATTTTTTTAGAAATAAATTCGTAAATCTTATGGGTCAAAGATCACTTATTGATCTACAATAGACATGTGTTGTTCAATTTGGACATAAAATTATCTCTATAATAATAATCAATATATAAATAAAAGAATCAATCAAATATAAACAAGAGAGATTAATAAACTTTTCTCTTTTGAGATTGTTGTTGAATTAGAACACCGACCACGACTTTATCAACATCTTTGACAATCAAATCAAATAGAATCAACAACTACAAAACGAACAAACCATGAATAGTCTGAGACGTGCTGATCGCACTATCCTTCATGATTTTTCACGTAATTATACGCTAACCCCCCAAGATTTAACAGACCCATCTCGGTTAGAATCGAGGATACAAAACTGACAAGAAGAATTTTTTCAGAAAGATGATAAAACCCAAAGTTGTTGACTGCACAAAAATTAATATATGGGGCTTTGTAATTTTGATAGGAAAGAATAGTTGTTTTTCGTTTCTATTGATCAAGGGCTAGCTAGAAGAAAAGAGCTTAACTCCACTTCTACTGTTTTTTCACGTCAAAAAGGTTTTTTACATTGATGACAAGTAAAAAATTGACTTTGTCATGCCAAATATAAAGCCTTAATAATTGCTTTCAAGTTGTGAACGTTTGGAATAAAATGTAACTGCCTTTGACTCAGTAAACAAAGTTAAATGAGCATAAATAAATGGTTAATTGCATTAACTTTTGAAATATATCATATAAAAAACAACAACAAAACCCGTGTGTCGCATGGATCGAAAGTTTAGTATATAAATAAAATGTAGTCCGGTGGTGCCATTTGAAACCCTAACCCACAAAAAACGATCCCCTTATTCATCTTATCTTAATCTTAATCATCATAAAAACATAATAATTAAACGACTACATGTACAATTATGATTCTGCAGCCCCACTTTTCTTTTGCACATGCTTCATGAAAAATTACAATAATTGCTAAATCCTAATTGGAGCACAAAGAAATTACATTTATTGCACTCAATCATTCCTTAGACAAAAAGTAGTCACCTAGGCTGTCGTTTTTTTATGAGTGGTGATACATGTACATCTCCATGTGGTAATGCACCTCATACACCCACACAAAATCCTGACATGTGGCAAGGAAAAGGGAGAGGAGATGAAAGAGAAAGTATAGTTGTGAGATGAATTTATCAAAACATTCTTAATGCATGAAAGAGAAAGTATAATAGGGTGTATGATTAAAGGGTGTTCATGTAACATTTTCCTTTTTTTATTGTGATTTTTATGACAGGATTTTGGCGGGGTATGTGTTTACAAGTTATGACCACTACAAGAAAACATTTGAATTCCAAGGCACATAACTTCCAGGAAAACATCTATTTCTTCTCAGAATGTCACTTTTTTCCGAGGAAAAGTGGGCCTCGAAAAATCGTTGGTTGCGAATAAGACACGGATATTTTATCCTTCCCTCCCTTTCATAAATGTTGTGTGACATGGCGAAAACAACAAATCCATGAATTCCTTCCTCAAATTGTAGTTTTAAGTTTGATTCTCCCCGTAAATGTTCTATCGTACATCCAACTTCGGTAGTAATAATATTGATCCATCTTCTGCGTTGTTGACATTTGGCTAAATTCTTAAAAAAAAAACTATTTATGCATTTCTTAAAAAAAAAAAACTAATATTTATGCATATTATATTTTTTTTATACCAATATCCATGCATATTTAATCAATAAAGTTATATATAAATAAATATATAATTAACAAGACATATGTAATAATATTAAATTGATTTAATAAACTAACCTGATCAAGTTGTAATCCGAGGAAAAATATCCAGTAAAATCAACTGCGACAACAACCGCAATAGACATGCCTAACTACAAAAAATACTAACAAATTTGTTATTTAAGCAGTAAATAAAAAAAATTAAGCATCAACAAGAAATTGATAATGAGATTAAAAATAACTATGATCAAAAGTATATAAATAATTAATGTCTATGAGATTATAGATAAATTGATAAATTAACGTTGTAAAAAAAACTAAATCAACAATATTTATAAAATCAAAATACATTTGAAAAACTTACCAGTAAACCAATAACAATGATCTAATGCTAAATTTCAATAGATTTAAGTGACAATGTTTTTATCTTTTTGATGAAAATGGTGAGTGATTTTTTCTTTTTGATCGAAATTTGGTGAAAATGGTGACATATTGACGAAAAAATCGTAGTGTTGAAATGGAAAAATGTTAGTATTCTGGACAGATTTGTATATACTACCGGAGGTAGGTAAAAATAATTAATTTTTTACAACTGTCACATATGCTTTCCTAGGAAAAAGACTCTGTATTCTATGCCAATACCGACAACGCGGTTTCAGCAGAGGATAAAATGATAACATGTTTTCCGAGAAAACTTTTCCTCGGTAGTTCCTCGATATTACATCTGGAAAAGCGTGCCAGTGTAGTAGTGATTCTGACATGTACATTTCGAGGAAGTTTTTCCTCAGAAAAACCTTTATTTAGCGAGTAAATATGCGTCCTCGGAAATATTTGGTCGGAATTTCCATGTTTTCTTGTAGTGGACAAAGGATTTTGGAAGGTATGTTTTTACAAGTAATGTTTATATAACTAATGTTATATAGTATCCCCTCCCATTTTTTATGTAGTGATGAGATCAAGAGTTCCGTAAGCATGTGGAAGGAAACTTATAAAAAAATGCCTTAAATAACTGATGGCATTAATTATTTGGTTAGCTTATGGTTCTTTATTCTTATTCCTATTGGTTCAAAAAAATATTGAGCTTGATTGATAAGTTAATTTTTGAATTGCATGAGATTGACATTGATTAATAAGTCTATGCAATTTAGGTTCTTAACATTTGAGTTGACTGAAATTCATTGGTCAATTTCTCAACATCACAAGGAAGAATAGCATATTTACTGATTCATGTTTTTAGCACACAAGCCAATAAGGTGATAACTAATTCAATCGGTTTTGGAATGCATTTGGCTATTGCAAGGAGCTCATATAATTCTCTTGGAATTTTATTGGAGTAGGTCAAAGAAATATTTTTAAGACCATTCAAATCAAATGAAGACCTCACGCTACAAATGAAGAGAGCATTCATGATCCATCCAAATTACTTACTAGAAGCATCAATTCATCAATATTTTTAAGATAATTCAGCTCATGCAGTCAGTTCCTTTTACAGCCGTTACAAGTCTGCATTTGATTCCATACCTTGCATTTTATAAGGTTCTTTGAGTGACTTGATTTAGAGCTATATAAATGCACTCATTTTGTACCAAAAAAATAAAAATAAAAATAAAAAATAAAAAATAAATGCACTCATTTTATGAATTAAGCCAGCTTGAATTTTGATAAAAACTACAATGTGTGTATTTTGAGTTAGAGTTTTTTCCTCTGAATTCTTGGATTAGAACTTCTATAGTGTTGGTTCTACCGGCAGGTCGTGGTTAGGGTCGCACTTTTGTTTGATGACTTTGGTTCTACCGACAGGTCATGGTCATGGTTAGGGTCAAGTTCCTTTTCTGTTTTCAAGATGGTCCATTATCGGTTACGTATCATTTAGTCTTTTTGTATCTATGTAATTATCATTTTCCTTACCAAATAACCAAATAATTGAGTTCAATTAGTTAATGAACACCACCAAGAACGAATTACTCAGAATATCCCAAATTCAACTCCTAAAAAAACAATTTTAGGTCAGACTTTACAATGGTTTCAACCAAGATCTTGAATACCAGGAGCCCTTTTCCATTAGAACCAAAAGATTAATACCAAAAAAAAAAAATCATTAACAAATGTTTGTAAGAGTTATATTGTTAATGTCAAATTCTATTTAATTTAGGAGAATGCTAACCATTGCCCTTGGGGCATTGGATAAGGGGATAAAAATAGAAATATAGTATTGGAAAATTGTGAAAAGTGATAAATTTAACTTTTTAAAAGTCAAAATATCGTTGAAAACAATGCAAACATGCTACTTTTGATTTCCTTAACCAATGGTTAGCAAGACCGTTTTTTTAATATCAATACTCCAATATTTAGTAAAATGTTGATAATAAAAAAAATTTCAAAGTCGAACCACCATTGTTATAAAAAAATCCTAACCCTCCAAAATAAATCTCCATGTTCATCTTAAAAACATCATTAAAGGCTACAAGTGCAGTTATGATTATGCTGCCCCACTTTTTATTGGCACATGCTTCATAAAAAATTACATTAATTGATAAATTATAATTGGAGTACCAATAAATGACATTTATTGCTCTCAATCATTCCCTACACAAAAGTAGGCATTTGTGCTATTGTTTTTGTTGTGATTTTTATGGCAAAATATTTGGTTGCCCATGTTTACTAGTAATGTTTATATAACTAATGTTATATAGTATGCCCTTCCATTTTATATAAATATCATTCTTCTTAATAAATGTTTGTTAAATTTTTAAAAGTTGAAATTATTCTCGTTCGGGTTTAGTGAGTATATTTCTCTTCTTTTTGAAACAATTATCATCAATCATGATAAGCTATGAAATAAAGAAACAAGTTGTATTGATATACTTATGGTTGTGGTGGATTACTTCTACTAACATTTGTGTTAATGCAACAAATGATAGTTTGAAGCCAGGTGATACATTGAATTCCAATTCCAAGCTACGTTCTAAACAAGACAAGTATTGTCTTTTAATCAACAAGGGTGGTTACTTAACTATAGCAACTGTTAATCGCACAGGAGTGTGGTTTTATAATCGAAATCAACCCGTAGACGTAAACTCAGCAGTTTTATCATTAAACTACACTGGTGTGCTCAAAATAGAATCTCAAAATAGGAAACCAATAATCATTTACTCTTCACCTCAACCCATAAACAACACTATGGCAACTATGCTAGACACCGGTAACTTTGTGCTTCAAAAATTTCACCCAAATGGTACAAAGAGTTTATTATGGCAGAGTTTTGATTATCCCGACGACACTTTGATCCCAACGATGAAGTTGGGAGTTAATCGAAAAACAGGACATAATTGGTCATTGGTTGGCTTCTTCGCTACCAACTCCAGGTGAATTTAGTCTTGAATGGGAACCAAAACAAGGGGAATTGAACATCAAGAAACGCGGCAAAGTGTATTGGAAAAGCGGAAAACTTAAAAGCAATGGTTTATTCGAGAACATTCCGGTGAATGTTCAACGTATATATCAATACATTATTGTCTCTAACAAGGATGAAGATTCTTTTGCTTTCGAAGTTAAAGATGGGAAGTTTATACGATGGTTCATTACCTCGAAGGGGAGGTTAATAAGTGCTGATGAGGGAGAGATTTATAGTGCAGACATTGCTAATGCAGATAAGTGTTATGGATATAATAGTGATGCCGGGTGCCAAAAATGGGAGGATATACCAACTTGCAGGGACCCTCGTGAGGTGTTACAGTGATTGCAAGAAGACCAAGCAGAGAAAAGGCAGGAAGACCAAGCAGAGACAATTCAACAACGTTTGAAGAGGATGTGACTTATAGTTACAGTGATTGCAAGATGAGATGTTGGAAAAATTGTAGTTGCAATGGATTCCAAGAATTGTATGATAATGGGACTGGATGTATATTCTATTCATGGAATTCGACGCAATATGTTGAGGTGGTTTCGAATACCTTTTACACCTTGGTAAAGCCAACAAAATCAGCTCCAAATTCCCATGGTACGTAAGTTATAATGTCATTTTAAGTGATTATTTATTTTCTGCTTATTCAACCGTAGAAACTGCCTTCTTTCAGCCCATTATATAACCTTATAATGAGACTCATCATCTCTCAGTATTTTAGAACGCAATCTAAAATATTTTAGAACGCAATCTAGAATATTTTGGAACACAATCCGAAATATTTTGATAGGCAATCTAATATATTTTAGTGCATGATCTGAAATATATTTTGATACTCAATAGTATATAGGCTAAACTGCACTTTTCGCCCCTATGTTTCAAAATGTTGCAATTTTGGTCCCCTATTAAAAAAAATAGCAATTTTGGCCCCTTTCATCCAAAAATTGCTGAGAAGACGCCACGTGTCCCAAAAAAGGGGCCATAATCGCAACTTTTTGTAAAGATAAGGGGTCAAAAAACATATTTCCCTTATGTTAGGAGGTCAAAAGAGCATATTTCCCTAAACATAGGGGGTCACTTTTGCCATTTTTTTTAGGGTTAATAGTGTTTTTCACCCCTGTAATATAGGCCATTTTCGGTTTACGCCCCTGTAAAATTTTCGGTTTGATTTGCATCCTTGTAAAACTTTTTTTTTCCAGAAAACACCACTCCCCCATCCAACTCAGCAAATTCGCTTACGTGGCGCTGATTTGGCATTTTTTTTCATTTTTTATTATTTTTAATTGGCCACGTGTAAAAAAAAAAGTCCACATCAGATTTTACTTTAAAAATATTTGAAAATAAATTTAAAAAAATAACAAAAATCATAAAAATATTCAGTTTTTTTCAAAAATTTTAAAAATTAGAGAGAAAAAAAACTATTAAGATTTTTTTCGATTAAAAAGATTTTAAAAAATTCTGAAATTTAATTTGAAAAATACAAAAAAAGTAAATTTTCAAAATGAAAAAAAGGTCAGATTTTTTAAAAAAATTCTGGAAAAAAATTTAATTTTTAAAAATCTGGATACAAATTTAGAGGGTTTTAAAAAAGTCGTGGAAATTCCATTTTTCCTAGAATTAAGCTTTTCCTTAGAGGAGGTAGTAATCATAAATCTTATATTTGTTGAATGAAATGATTTTTTTCCCAATATTTTATTAAAATTGTGGAATAAAATTTTCGACTAAAAAAACTGAATTTTTTCTATATTTATTATATACAGATTTTTAAAAAAATTTCAGATTTTTTTTAAAAAAAATCTGAACTATTTTGTAATTTTGAAAATTTTCTTTTTTTTTTTTTTATTTTGAAAATTAAATTCTAGAATTTTTTTAAATATTTTTAATTTTTAAAAAAATCTGATTATATTTTCTAATTTTTTAATTTTTTTGGAAACAAATATGACTATTTTTTTGTTTTTTTATATTTCGGAAAAAATCTTAATTTTTTTTTAAATTTTTCGAAAAAAAAACTGAATATTTTTTTGGATTTTTTTTATTTTTTAAAAATAAAAGGATATATTTTTGACACGTGGCCAATTAAAAAAAATAAAAAATGACAAAAAAATGCCAAATCAGCGCCACGTAAGCAAATTTGCTTAGTTGGATGGGGGAGGGGTGTTTTCTGGAAAAAATTTTTTTTACAAGGATGCAATTCAAATCGAAAATTTTATAGGGGCGAAAACCGGAAATGACTTATATTACAGGGGTGAAAAGCACTATTAACCCTTTTTTTTAATAGGGGGCCAAAATCGCAACATTTTGAAACTTAGAGGGCGAAAAGTGAAGTTTAGCCTAATATATATTTATGTACTGAATAACATATTTATGTACTGAATAATATATTTTTGTGCTCAATATAATATATTTTGGTAGACAATCTAATATATTTTAGTGCTTGATCTGAAATATATATTTTGATACTCAATAATATATATTTATGTACTGAATAACATATTTATGTACTGAATAATATATTTTTGTACTCAATATGATATATTTTGGTACTCAATTGAGATATTTTTGTACTAAATGAATTACTTGTTCCCAAAGTTTCTCACTTATTAGTTGTGAAATTTCTCTATAAATAGAGATCTCACACAATGCATTATGGACCCCGAAATTCACAGTTGATGCTTCCTGTGCTTTTCTTCTCTTCTCCCTTCTTCGATTTGTCTTGACGAGTCTTTCTTCTTTTTCTACTCCTTTATGTCCGTTTCGATTTTAAGGTATTTTTTTATTTTTATTTTGCTTTTATGTTATAAAAAATGAAAAAAAATTAGATTATGTTAAGAGATTTTGTGGTGATCCAACCTCGCTTTAGCTTTAGGTTTTATTTATCATTCAAAATAACAAAAACATTCAAATAACAAAAACCACAAAAATATTTTCATAATAAACCTTGATTTTCAATCAAGTGATCGTTCTTTTTATTTTTGTTTTTCTTAATCAAATTTTGTTTTCCTTAATCAAATTTCAAATAGATTTTAACTCTACTTTAAGACTATTCTCTTTCAATATAAAAAATACAAACAAATTCTTATTTGCCACTTGGCTTTTCATTTTAGAACCTTTTTCAAAACTAATAAAAAACACAAAATAAATCAAAAGTCAATTTCTACCCCGAACTACGAGGTTTTGATCCTCATGGGTACGTAGGAAGATGACCATGTCCTTCCAAATCAATAAAAAATGTAGATAATTAGGTCTCACTTTCTTTTTCTTTTAACCATCACTTTAATTCCATTTCTTTTAAGCAAGCAAGTTTATAACACATTAATTAAATAAAATCAAGAGGTTCCCGTAGAGTATTACGGACATAAAGGGTGCTAATACCTTCCCTTTATGGAACTAACCCCAAAATCTTTTCAAAATGGGGTAGTTTGAACTTTTTTTCCCCTTTTTCTTAAAAATTAAATGTTCAGTCTTAAAATAATTAGTGAGTCAAAAGCTAATCAAATAGCCTTGATCTCCGAAAAATGACGCGACAATATTAATATTAAAAAAAAGATTTACTTATTTAAAGATATTAAATAGGGTTTAATCTCATTTTTAATAAAGATATTAAAAAAAATTAACCCGTTAGTCTATTTACTACAGATGTAACAAAGTTACTTATTTAAAGATATTAATATAAAATAGGTCTTTAAGTAACCGTGCAAGTCATATAAGGCTTCCAAAAATGTCACATTAGGACCATACTTATTTCACTTCTCTTCATAGGTGCGAAGAAATAGAGTGGAGACACCAACTATTTTCTATTTTCCACATTTCTCCTTGGGTTTGATGATATATACTACTAATATATACTTCCAACTTTTTTTGTTATATAATCTTTTTCTTTTTAATATAGAAAATTTAGAGTGAGAGGATGACGCCCTAGTATAAAATCTTATATCAATTATAATTTGTAAATACCATACTAAATATCCTAATACAATTCAAATGTTATAAATATATATTCATGTACAGAACTGACCCATAGCAAATAAATTGATTGGTCTCAAATGATTGATGAACTTCACTTAAGAGAAAATAGCTTGGAAAAACCCAAATTCGATTTTTGAATGAAACAATTCTTCATCAAACTTTACATATCGTTTGACCCAACTCGAAGTTTCTTGGTTCCCATTTTCATAGGAACCATAACGTTAACACTAAAAAAGAACCGGGTCGTAAGATAAATCTATGAAACAAAGAATTTCATGGTATTGCTTTGGCTCATGGTCATTTTCTTGATTTAATGTATACTATTTTCAAAATAACTAGTTACAAACCCGTGCTTCGCAGGGGTTCAATAACGTATTCGATAAAAAAAATCTTCTAAAGAAGAGATGTTAAAACGACGGAACATTGTGATTCATCATAAAATATGTATGGGCAGATTAAGAGAGCATATAATCAGTTTATGAGATTAGGAATTGATATAATATTTAGGATGAAAACAATTGGAACCAATAAAGGAACCAATGATGTGTGAATTTACATTTTATCCAAAATTATAAAAAAGAGTGTTATTGTTATAGAGTTACCAAAAAATGATTGATGCCCATATTTACATCAAATGAAATCAAGCAAAGAAGTAGCATCAATGAGTGAAGATAATCGAGTCAAGGATTAGAGTTAAGGTGATTGGTTGAAAGTGCGGATCATGAACACCAAATCTTTATTTGGGAACGACTTGAACGTGCATATTTTTAGGTGGCTTCTCTAGATCAAAAATTAATTTATCACCTACCTCTAACATATGTTCTCGGCGAAATTTGAACCATTGGCCGCCTAAATATTTTTTGTAACTTTCTCTCTTTGTCGTTATCAAGCGACACTTATACCTTTTTTGAGCTTGTTTGTGGATGAGTGTGATTGTTTTCCGTGTTCCTTTTAGAAATGTCATTGATATCTCATTGGAGAAGTGCTAGGTATAAAACAAATTACAATGTTAATTAGAAGTTATATATATATGTACATTTATAAAACATTTAGCAAAGCATTATAAAGATTTACTTTTGAAAAGAGCATGTTTTATTTTATTCAAGAGGTTAGGAAAACAACATTTCAATTAACATGATACTAATTGGAACTAATGAAGGAACCAACAATGTGCAGATTAACGTTACATAATAGTTAAGTTTATAAAAGAGATTGCAAGTTTCATAGACTAATCAAAAAGGGATTTTTGCCAATATTTACACCAGACAAAATGAAAAGAACAAATGATATCCCAAAGTTAAGATAGTTTACGACTACAGTCCAAAGCGATGCGTCAAAATGGTAGAAGTTTAAATAGTTCAACAACAAAGATCTACTTTGGAACAACTCGAATTTGCAAGTTCTTCTGTGACTTTTCGAGATCAAAGATGAGCTTACCACCTTCTTCCATCATTCGTTATTTGTAGAAATTGAACCACTCCCCACCAAAGAAATTTTCATAGCTTGCTCTATAAAGGTAGCTTAACTGATTTTAAGCTAAAGAAAATGTAGCATGACGTCTAATTTATCTTCCAATTATCTTCGTATAAAGTCTAGATAAATGTATGCATGTACATTATATGTACTCCATTGACCAATTAACATTGTTGAAACAAATGAAAATTAAGCATCACTTCCGCATGTGCATATATAGCTAGCACCATTTTACATTGATGTCTCGAACATTTGGTGCAACTCTCATAATACAATCCAAACTGGTTAGGATTGAATTTAGTTGTTTTCCAAATAGTGATCCAGTATGTTTCCTAACACAAATTATGCACATGAAATAAAGAATAATGCAATATGTATTTTTAATTTGTGCGTAAAAAAACTCAAAGCATGTTTGTGCATAAAAAAAGCAGACATTGACTAAGTTTATAAATTCAACAACTGGCCTAATCTGAGTCAGTTTGGAAAAATCGTTGTACGAAGTACAATGACAAGAAGTCGAACTCTGACTTAAGTTCTAACTGAAGCTTTGACTCTGAGCTCACGAAACAATTCAAGAAACATGGTCAAAAAACAATCAAATCGGATTGTGAAATAATAAGTTACTCTAACACTGTATTGTGAAATCATAATGCAAACTTATAAGTCTTAAACTTCTCAACAACCGGATGATGTAGGTTGATGAGCAGCCTCGAACCTGACCAATTGTTACATATATTTGGGTTGCCATTGACTACAAAATGGAAGCAAAGAACTCAAGGTAAATAGATGGTAAATGATAAAGCTACGAAATATTTTTCCCATAGTGTTACATCAACTATATTCCCACTACATAAGGAAAGACATCTTTCGGGTCATTATCAAACTTATACAAAATCCTATCATCCGATGCTGACAAAATAGAAAATAATACCTTTTCTATTTAGCAATGTTTAGTTTTTTTGAATAAGAAAAAGATATGCATAGTTTGTTACGATATAAAGGTGTAATATATATATATATAAGATAAATATAATTTTTTTAGGCATCTATATCTTTTTTGAAGAAAAGACATCTACAATTTTACTTTTAATTAAAATCAAAATTTTATAAAAATTATACGCATTAACGTAACAAAAAAACATACACACATAAAGTATTACTCTAAACGCTAATATGTGTGTCTGTATATCTGCGAGGTTGAAGAAAGAAAATAAAAATATTTTGTATTATTAAATGATAGCGTGAATAAAAATATTTTAGAGGTTGTTATGATTAAACGATATTTAAATTAAATATATAAGTGATAAAAAGATAATAAAATTTATTTGAAAAAAAGGTAAAAAAATTAAATGGAACCTCCTTAAAAAAATTAAATGGAACGGCTAAAAAAAATTAAATGGAAGAAAAAAACATATTGAAATATAATATTAGAAAATAAAAGAAAAAGTTCCTAACGTGAATTGAAGAGAGATGCTTGTGAAATAAATTTTCGAGAAGTAGTTTTTTGAAGTAGCATTCAAACAACTTTTGGCCAAAGCTCATTCCATTCAATTTTATGCATTAAAAAAAAGTATTTTATGCATTGAAAAAAAAAACCGTGTCAAACGGTATCTTAATCTCCCACAACGGAAGTGTAGAAGCCACCGAATTTGAGAGAAAAAATTAGAAAATAGTTAAAAATAAAAAATTGGAAAATAGTTCAAAGTTTTTAAAAATATGAAAATTGGAAAATAGTTAAAAAAAATCGGTGAGGTAGCACTCAACCAAGAAATACTAAAAAAAAATATGCATTAATGTAACAAAAAACAGACAGACGGACACAAAATATTACTATGGACAATCCAAACTTTGCCAAGCTATCATGATAGAAACAATAGCCAAATGATTCCAAAATGTCATATTTATAAATGAGGATTCTGAAGTTGAAGTATTAGGGTTTGGCATCAAGATAAGACCAACAAAATTAAATGTTTGAGATGAATATGCTTATATCACAATTCAAATTGATTTTGTATAGTCAATGCAGGTATAAAAAGGTGGAAATGGATAGGTGCTGCAATTGCAACTGCTTTACTCATATTATGCCCACTCATTATATGGCTAGCCAAAAAGAAAAAAAAATATGCACTTCAAGGTATATCAATATGGATACTTTAAAACTGTCAATGCAAGTAAAACAAGATGGATATGTATAGGTTCTATCTTTATCTTTGATTTTTTTGGTTATGTAGATAAGAAAAGTAAAAGAAAGGAAGGTAAGAGCAATGATTTGGTGGAATCATATGATATCAAAGATCTTGAAGATGACTTCAAGGGACATGATATAAAAGTTTTTAACTTTACATCAATCTTGGAAGCAACTATGGAATTTTCCCCTGAAAACAAGTTAGGACAGGGAGGTTATGGACCCGTTTATAAGGTGACTTTAGTTAAATTGTATGTTTTAAAAGCATGTTTTAAATTACTATTAAAATTATGGCACATGCATCATGTTGCAAACAAGTGTTTCTAATGTGGTAGTGTTGTTTTTCATGGTTGGTGATTATTGTTTCGGACAAAACTTATATGTATTTTTTTTAGGTATTTTTTGGTATGATTCTTAACTGTAGCAGCTATAATTTCTTCAAATGTATCAAAGTTAAGAACCATATTCAAATTATCTAAAGAAATGCACCTAAATTTTGTACTTGTGTTTTACGATTTCAGGGAATCTTGGCAACAGGGCAAGAAATTGCTGTAAAAAGGCTTTCGAAAACATCTGGACAAGGAATTGTGGAATTCAAAAATGAATTGGTTATGTGAACTTCAGCACACAAATCTTGTCCAACTACTTGGTTGTTGCATTCATGAAGAAGAAAGGATTCTAATTTATGAATATATGCCAAACAAAAGCTTGGATTTCTACCTATTTGGTGAGAATGTGTGAAGTCTATATTTGTATGTGATGTTATCCTAGCTCATGTTTTATTTACTCATTAGTTAGCTATGGAAAACTAAATAACATTATGGTTTGGTACTTTTGAATAATATAAATTTTAACGTTAATTATTATGTTTTCATTGAGAAGATTGTACAAAAAAGAAATTTCTAGATTGGAAGAAGCGTTTCAACATAATAGAAGGAATTTCTCAAGGATTATTCTATCTTCATAAGTACTCAAGACTCAAAATCATTCACAGAGACTTGAAAGCTAGCAACATACTTCTTGATGAGAATATGAACCCAAAAATTGCTGATTTTGGTATGGCAAGGATGTTTACACAACTGGAATCCACAGTAAATACCAACCGGATTGTTGGGACTTAGTGAGTATTCTAAAATTTATTTGTTATAAATGTTTTTATGATGATTTTATGAAAACTTTATTTTTTGAAAGTTATGAATTTTTTGTGTAGTGGATACATGTCTCCAGAATATGCCATGGAAGGAGTTTGTTCTCCAAAGTCTGATGTCTATAGCTTTGGAGTGTTGCTGCTTGAAATTGTTTGTGGAAGAAAAAATAATAGCTTTTATGATGCTGATCGCCCACTAAATCTAATCGGACATGTATGTCAATTACTTTCATTGAGTTTTTTTTAATAAATATTACCCGTTCTTCATAATTTAATTATATTATTAATAGGCATGGGAGATATGGAATGATGGTGAGTATCTACGGTTACTGGATCCATCTTTAAGTGACACATTTGTTCCTGATGAAGTACAAAGGTGTATTCACGTTGGTCTCTTGTGTGTAGAACAATATGCAAATGATCGACCTACAATGTCGGATGTGATATCAATGTTAGCAAACAAATATGAACTCACAACCTTACCAAGAAGACCAGCATTTTATATTAGACGAGAGATCTTTGAAGGGGAAACAACTTCCAAAGGGGAAGACGCCATCACCTATTCTACGACAACAATTTCTACCTCATGTGAAGTAGAAGGGAAAATATAAGTAATAAAAATCACCTGAATATGGTTTTTGTTTTTGAAATATACTCATTTCCTGTGTCTGTAAAAGTATACTCGCAATGTTCCTTTTAATATGTATTTTTTTCATGGTAGTTCTTGTAATTAATATATTGTACTATATATGAGATTTTTCATAATCGTTGTTAAAAAATTTCTTAGTCCAGCACTAATCTCTTTTAAATTCTTACAAGTCTTGTTTATAAATGCGAGATAACAAATTAGTTCCATAAAAATTGGTTTATGAAATGCTTGCCAATCAATCCCATATCTCTGCTATTTAAAAAGCATGCTTATCAATATCTATCTACAGTACCTTTGTAGCCCCTCTCTCTCTCTCCAACTATCCTCAGTTAAAACCGCCGCAAATGTGTATCCTCGAATTCAGTAACAGCCACTGTCAGATCAAAAATGTGTCGGCGTCGATCTATTGGAGCTACAGTGAGCAAACGACAAAATTGTTTCTCTCGTTGTCTCCCATTTCTCGTTGTCTTATTCTTCTTCCTTTTTTCTCTCGTTTGGTTCTATTAATTTGCATTTGTGTTCTTATTTAGGAAAGATGTGAATGGACTATTACTTGTGTCTTTCACAATGCCAGTGTCGTCATGAGTATAACAATTTGTTTAAATTTGAGTTTAGTAATCTTAAAGCTGTATCAGAATGAAAATTAATGATAATTTAGGATGAAATTGTATTGATTTTGTGTTATTGAACTCAAAGTTTAATAATATTCATATTGTATGAATTTTCTTTTGGTGCATTTCATTGAATAGGTTGGCTCGGGAAATGGTGGAATAGTTCAATGCAGTTCATGCTTTGAATCATGGTATTTTAATTTGGTTTCGTTCTACTTTATTATATACATAAATATTGAATTTAAATCCAAGTGTTTTGGACATTAGTAGATAGTCTTCTTAAAAAATTGGAATCTGGTTTATCTGCGAGTTTCCTCTTTGATATGAAAATCTATTACTTTAAGATTGTCCATACATGTCTTTTACATCATCTCAATTAGTACTTGATTTTATACTTCAAAGTTAAGTTATCAGTAGCTGAAACAATATTAATAAAATTAAAGCTCTTAATTGCATGATATTATCTAGGGATGAAGGCACTTCACACATAGAGATACATTTTTATGATTGATGAGCCTTGCCTTGAGATTATTTCCCCTTTCAATAATAAATTTAGAAACAAGGTACGTGTTGTTATTTGTTCGTTCATCAATCTAATGTTGGTTACATCTGTGTTAATGATTTTGTTTTCTTCGATTGGTTTGAGAGTTGCTTGCATCACAGGAAGATAATTAACATTGGTCTGAACTCAATTTTGAATGTATTCTCATCTTCTTGTTGAATTCATTTTCTATTGGGTTCGACTTTTGTTGCGCAACAAATATAATGCTCTACAGATCATCTCAGTTCTCCAATTTGACTTTGATCCCTAGGATTCTTCACTCTTATTTAGGGTTCTTGTCTCTTTCTCGCTGAATCCCTAGTTTTCACAGTTCAAGGAAACATTATTTTGTTTTTCCGCTCTTTTTTTATCCTCCGTTGTTTAGTTTTCAGCTCCAATTCATCGTTGTTATAACTTCTTTTACATTGGCAGGTATATGTTTTAACTTTTTAGGTATGGTAATTTTTTTCTTCATATTTATGAATACTATCATTTTATCATGGTTTATGTATTATAACTCTTAATTGTTGTCTTTTTGATATTTATGGAAGGAAAAAGATATTTATAGTGACAAATTAGACAGAGAAATCATCCGGAAAGCACGTGGCATAATGTTTGAAGCCAACTTATTAGCACCCCACCCAGCATGTTTTCCGCCCATAATGTTTGAGGTTAGCTTCATATTAGATGGCAATTGTGGTAAACAATTTAGTTATTGAAGTCATTGAGCATTTGAGGCTTTGTTTTCGACTTCATGTATTTTTATACACACCAAGACATAACAAGAACCATTTTCTTTGTGATTCTTAATTTGATCACTTTATAATTTTTTTAATTTTAAAATTTGCATCTTTTGTATGTTTGATGCAGAAGATCTAGATGGTGATCATGAATGATATATTCAATATTTGTTTATTTATCACAATATAGATTAACTAAATTTGTATCTAAAATTTAGTAATATTTATGCCATCAAAATTAGCTAAAACTGTATTTATATTTGTTTGCTAGAGATTGGCTAAGATTGAGCTACTAACCGGTAACATTTTCTTCAATGTTACTAATACTACTCTCAAAGGTTACTTAAACCATTTAGTAACATGGACTTTTTCCAACATTTATCAAGCTTTTGATTTAGTAACCTTTTTCAAGTGTTAGTAGATCTAATATATGTTGTACTGTAACTTGGAGTGAGATTTAATATATTAAGATCTGAAAAAAGTTTAATTTGATTGCTAAAAGAAATGCTCACTAAGACATGAGAAGGATGGTTTCAGTTTCAAATCTTAGGATGCATTGCACATCTTTGAACTCCAACTTTTTGGGATAGGAAATTTGTAAACAAACTAATCATTGGCTCTCATCAGATTTCGTGTGCCACATAAATCAAACCAACGTTATCTTTACTTTCCACTACATTCCACAAGAGTACCTTTCTCCAACACTTTTTTTTTTAAAGAAAAAAGAAAAGAAAGAAGAATGGATCAGTTTAATTTGACTCAATTATTTAATGATAAGTGATAACATCACTGTTTCCTGTTCCTACTTCCTACTCTTGACATACTTTTGAGCTTAATTTACTAACAATGCAATTTTAATATAGGCAAAAGTAATATAAATCAAATAAAATGTTAAGCTACTGGTTTATTTCTTCTTTATATTTTGAATATGCTTTTATCTAGAAAAGAAGACATCTTTCGTTTTTGCATTATTTTGTAGGTAACTATACTTTTTGCAATTAGGACTTTCCTTTTTGCATCACTGTTTCCTTTTTGCAAATTTCTTTAGCTACCGAATCTTTTAATTTTGAATAACAAAGAAAAGAGCCAAGCCTCTACCTAGAAAATAAGATCAACCAACCTACAAGATGAAAGGTTCAAAAACCATTCATATTAGAAGCTAAAGTCTTGACTTTGCCCGAACAAGACCTGAACTATTGCAATAAATAATGAAAATTTGTATCCTTATTAGAAAAGGAGTACATCAATTCTGAAGGTAGCTCCTAGAATGCCTACATTACAAAAGCCTAAACAAGAAGAGGGTTAATGGGAATATGGTTGAGTTTGGCTTCGCCAAAGGTTCAAATTTTCTCTTGCCTAGTAATTCTTGTAGACTCCCGACTTGCTCAAATTTGTCTAGAAGAGGATGGTGTTAGTTTGGAATGTGTGTGGTGTCCTAGAATTCGAGAGCTGGAGGATCACTTGTTTTGTAGATTAACTTCATTGCAGACATTTGGTATTCGATTTTTAAATGGATCGGAACGAGGGGTCACTCTACCTGGGAGTGTTGTTTCCCTCCTTCTCTTCTTCTTTAATAAAAAAAAGCACCGTAATTAAGGGCTTAACACTTATCTGGCATGCAACATTGTGGAAGATTTGGGGAGCGCGGAATGAGGTTATTTTCTCCTCAAAGATTGCGAGGATGGATGAGATAGTAGAAGGGATCAAGTTAACATCTTAAGAGATGTTTAACGCCAAAAAAAGAAAAGGAGATCATGTTTGCATAATGAATGATACTCAAACCCTCTTCTTTGTTTAAATACTTAAGTTAGAGGTTGGTTTTTTTTGGGGCAAGTACCTCTTATACTTTTCCCGAGTTATGGGTTAATTAAGTACTCTTTCTACTTCTCTCCTTTCTAATAAATTTTGTTGTTAAAAAAAATAAACTTTACTTAGGTCCCTTGTGAACATGGACGTTATTATCTATACATTTACCTATCCTTCAATTATTATTTAATTAAAGTAAACTGATCTTGTCTTTTTCCTTTTAAAAAAAGTAGTAGAGAAAGGTAGTCTAGTTTGTGCAACATTTAGTAGTGGAAAAATAAAGATAAAGTTGATTTGACATTAACTTTGTGAACTAGAACAAACTCTGATAAGTGTCTAAAATCACTTGTATCAAATTTCCAACCCAAAGTTGGGGAGTGCAGATTGCAAGAAACAAGTTGGTGAGTATTTCTCTTCTTTTTGAAACAATATTCATCAATGATGATAAGTTTTGAAATAAAGAAACAAGTTGTATTGATATACCTATGGTTGTGGTGGAACACGACTAGCATTTGTGTTAAAGCAATAAATGATAGTTTGAAGCCAGGTGATAAATTGGATGCAAATTCCAACCTATGTTCTAAACAAGGTAAGTATTGTGTTCAATTCTCCCCTACTTTACAAAACGAAGATGCTCACTTGATTGTAAGTGTCAATGAGGATTATGGCGCAGTAGTATGGATGTATGATAGAAATCATTCCATTGACTTAGATTCAGCAGTTCTATCGCTAGACTACTCCGGTGTGCTCAAAATAGAATCACAAAGTAGGAAACCAATTATCATTTATTCTTCACCTCAACCCATAAACAACACTTTGGCTACTATATTAGACACAGGTAACTTTGTGCTTCGACAATTTCACCCCAATGGGTCAAAGACTGTGTTGTGGCAGAGTTTTGATTACCCATCAGACGTTTTGATCCCAACGATGAAGTTAGGAGTTAATCGAAAAACAGCACATAATTGGTCATTGGTGTCATGGTTAACTCCTTCGCGGCCAAATTCAGGTAAATTTAGTCTTGAGTGGGAACCAAAACAAGGTGAACTGAACATCAAGAAAAGAGGCAAAGTGTATTGGAAAAGCGGAAAACTTAAAAGCGATGGATTATTCGAGAATATTCCGGCCAATGTTCAAACTATGTATCAATACACTATTGTCTCTAACAAGGATGAAGATTCTTTCACTTTCAAAATCAAAGATCGGAATTATAAGACGTTATCTTCGTGGTATCTGCAATCAACAGGGAAATTAAGTGGTACTGAAGGAGATATTGGAAATGCAGATATGTGTTATGGATATAATAGGGACGGAGGGTGCCAAAAGTGGGAGGATATACCAACTTGTAGGGAACCTGGTGAGGTGTTTCAGAGGAAGACGGGAAGACCAAACATCATCAATGCATCAACTACTGAAGGTGATGTGAATTATGGTTACAGTGATTGCAAGATGAGATGTTGGAGAAATTGTAATTGCTATGGATTCGAAGAACTATACAGTAATTTTACTGGATGTATATACTATTCATGGAATTCGACACAAGACGTGGATTTGGATGATCAAAATAATTTTTACGCCTTGGTAAAGCCATCAAAACCAGCCCAAAAATCCCATGGTACGTAAGACTATAATGTCATTTTAATTAGATTGCTTCCAAGTGATTATTTATGAATTGGATTTCCAGAAGTCTACTTAGTTCACGCATGGTAACTGTGATATTAATCAAACAGTTCAAAGAAAAGTATATTTTATTTATATTTTATCATTTAAACCACGGAGCTGAAATTCAAAATCTTAATCAAATGGTCACTGATATCCGGATTGCATGAATACGTGAAAAACACGGTTATTTAGAGCAACTCCAGCGGTAAGTTTTGTAATAATTGTTGATGGAGTTGGCTAGCATGTAATGATAGTTGCTTTTTGAAGTAACCGTTATTTTTGTTACTTTGATTAAAATAACGATAAAATTATCACCTTTCTAAATTTTTGAACACGTTAAATTGTTTTATGCTGTTTTTATTTTACTTTGAAAATTATTCTACTTATAAATTGTGCACATTTTAAAATATTAAACTGAGTTTTTTCTCATAATTTTATCTTTGTATTTCTCTTATTATTTTTAACCTTTTCATATTAATATTAAGTACAAATAATTAATCCCTAAAGAAAAAAGTAGAAATAATTAAATTATAATTTTAAGATGTGATAAAATTGAATATAAATATTATATTTGAGGTAAAAGTGTGAGACCAAATATGAGTTTTATAGAGTTCATCATTGGAATGCAAAATACAGGCAAAATTACATAATTTGTCTCTTAACTTAATTTCATGTAATACTTTCGTCTTTTTTTTTCTTTCTTGAATTTCAACGATATGATTAGGGTTTGGCATCAAGATAAGAGCAAAAATTAAAAGTTTGAAATGAATATGCTTATATCACAATGCAAATTGAATGTGTATAGTCGATGCAGGTAAAAAGTGGATATGGATAGGTGCTGCAATCGCATCTGCTATACTCATATTATGTCCACTCGTTTTATGCCTAGTAAAAAAGATTCAAAAATATGCTCTACAAGGTATATGGATACATTAAAATAGTACAATATGCATTTACTATATACAATCCTTTTTTTCTATATTTATCTTTTATTTTATTTTTTTTGTTAATTAGTAGATAAGAAAAGTAAAAGAAAGGCGGGTAAGAGCAATGATTTGGCGGACTCCATTGAATCCTATGATGTTAAAGATCTTGAAGCTGACTTCAAGGGACATGATATAAAAGTTTTTAACTTTACATCAATTTTGGAAGCAACTATGGACTTTTCCCCTGAAAACAAGTTAGGACAGGGAGGCTATGGACCAGTTTATAAGGTGACTTTAAAGTTAAATTTTGTTAATGATTAGGTTTGTTTAAAAACATGTTTTAATTTACTATTACAATTAGTGCACCATCTCATGATGTAAGCAAATGTTTCTAATGTGGTTGTATTGTTTTTTGTGGTTGGTGATTTATTGTTTTAAACAAGCCTTGTAAGCATTTTTTCATGATTTTTATTGTATGGTTCTTAAATGTAGCATCCATAACTTCTTCAAATTCAATTGTTTCGCAAAGTTTGTTAGTATAATTTACAAAAAGTGTATTGAGTTAGGATTCGTATTAAAATTATATAAGGAAATGCACCTGAGTTTTGTCCTTTTGCTTGACGACTTCAGGGAATCTTGGCAACAGGGCAAGAAGTTGCCATAAAAAGACTTTCAAAAACATCTGGACAAGGAATTATGGAATTCAAAAATGAATTGGTACTTATATGTGAACTTCAGCACATAAATCTTGTACAACTACTTGGTTGTTGCATTCATGAAGAAGAAAGGATTCTAATCTATAAATATATGCCAAACAAAAGCTTGGATTTCTATCTATTTGGTGAGAATATGTTGAAGTCTATATTTGCATGTGATGTGTTTTTAGGGAACGTTCATAAAATTGTGATCGTTATTGTGTAACGATTAAAGCACAATGACAACAAAACTATTGGGTTTTATTAACTTATCATTTTATGTGACTCATTAGTTAGTTACAGAAAATTAAAATGGCATTTTGATTAGCTACTTTATGAGTAGTATTCATTTTAGCAAGAAATGTTGTGTTTTCATTGAGTAGATTGTACAAAAAAGAAGTTGCTAGATTGGAAAAAGCGTTTCAACGTAATAGAAGGAATTTCTCAAGGATTACTCTATCTTCACAAGTACTCTAGACTCAAAATCATTCATCGAGACTTGAAAGCTAGCAACATACTTCTTGATGAGAATATGAACCCAAAAATTGCTGATTTTGGTATGGCAAGAATGTTTACACAGCAGGAGTCTGTAGTAAATACCAATAGAATTGTTGGGACATAGTGAGTTTTCCAAACTTTATTTGTTTCAAATGTTTTACTGATGATTTTGTGAAAACTATTTATTTTTTAAAAGTTATGATTTTTGTGCGTAGTGGATACATGTCTCCAGAATATGCCATGGAAGGAGTTTGTTCTACAAAATCTGATGTCTATAGCTTTGGAGTGTTGCTGCTTGAAATTGTTTGTGGAAGGAAAAACAATAGCTTTTATGATGTTGATCGCCCCTTAAATCTAATCGGACATGTATGTCAATTACTTTCATTGAGTTTTTTTTAATAAATATTACCTATTCTTCGTAATTTGATTATATTATTAATAGGCATGGGAGCTATGGAATGATGGTGAGTATCTAAAGCTAATGGATCCAACGTTAAATGACACATTTGTTCCGGATGAAGTGAAAAGGTGCATTCATGTTGGTCTCTTATGTGTAGAACAATATGCAAATGATCGACCTACAATGTCTGATGTTATATCAATGTTAACAAACAAATATGAACTCACAACAATACCTAGAAGACCAGCATTTTATGTTAGAAGAGACATTCTTGATAGAGAAACAACTTCTAAAGTGCCAGACACCGACACCTATTCTACAACAATTTCTACCTCGTGTGAAGTAGAAGGGAAAATATAAATAATCAATAAATATATATGTAGATTGTTCATACACTCGTTTGAAACAGATTTTGTTCTTTGAAGTATCAAAAAATGTAAGCTTGAATATGGTTTGGTTTTATGAAATATTCAGTGTCTGTAAAAAAAAATTCAAAATGGTTCTTAAAGTACGTACTTTTTCATTGTAGTTCTTGTTAATAGATTTTAGTCTAAATTAGATTTTCATAGTCCATCACCAACATTTTTGATTTCTAACAAGTCCTATTTATAAATGGCACATAACAAATTATTTCTACAAAAATGGTACCTGAAAAGCATGCCAATCACAAAAATGGTAACCTATTAGCACTAGGCAGAGGACGAAATTTAATGCAATGGAGTTCCAAAGCTAATCTATACTAATTTTTTGTATGAAAAGGCATATTTACCTCTGGAATCCTTTCAATCATTTTTTACTTTAAAACTTGTTCAGCTTCCGTTACTAATTTTCTATACTAATTTTTTGTATGAAAAGGCATATTTTTTATTTTAATATATTAAGATCTGAAAAAAGAGAATACACCCGTTTAAGCTGAATTTACTACTTCCTACTCTTGACATACTTTTGAGCTGAATTTACAAACAATACAATTTGGATATAGGCAAAATTAATGTAACTCAAATAAAATGTTCAGCTACTGGTTTTTTTCTTCTTTATATTTTGAATATGCTTTTATCTAGAAAAGAAGACATGTTTCATTTTTGCAATATTTTTTTTTTTTTTTATAGTTAAGATAGTAATAAAAGGTTGAATTATTTTGTAGGTTACTATACTTTTTAATTTGCAATTAGTTCTTTCCTTGAATTGAACCGCAAGAGTGCAAATTTCTTTAAGTGCAGCAACAAGAAGGGGGTTAATGGGAAATGGTTGAGTTTGGCTTTGCAAAAGGTTCAAATTTTCTCTTGCCTAGTAATTTTTGTAGACTCCCGACTTGCTCAAATTTATCTGAAAGAGGAGTGTTAGTGGATGGTGTTATTTCAGACTCTGTGTGGTGTCCTAGGATTCGAGAGGTGAAGGATCACTTGTTTTGTAGAAGTAACTTCGTTGCAGAGGTATTCGTTTTTTAAATGGATCGGAACGGGGGTCATTCTACCTGCAAATTTTCTTTCCCTCCTAGATTATTTATCTTCTTTAAATAAAAGGCATTGTAAGGGCTTAACACTTATCCAGCATGCAATATTGTGGATGATTTGGGAATCGCGAAATGAGGTTATTTTCTCCTCAAAGATTGCGGAAGTGCAGGAGATCGTAGAAGGTATCAAAGTAACATCTATAAAGTTGGTTTCTTGCTAAAAAAAAGGGGACCATGTTTCTATAATGATTTCAAACCCTCTTCTTTGTTTAAATACTTAAGTTAGAGGTTGGTTTTTTTTGGGCATGTAACCCTTATACTTTTCCCAACTTGTAGGTTAAGTACTCTTTCTACTTCTCTCCTTTCTAATAGATATGGTTGTTAAAAAACAAAACAAAAATCATAGCTTTCATAAGAACACCTGCTTTAGGCTTACGTACTCTTTGTAATAAAAGAAAAAAAGCACACCTACTTGAATAACGTATTATTTTCTTGAAAGAAAAAAAATAAACAAATTCTTTTCATTCGTTATATCACATAATTTAATTTCATTACTTCAATTTAAAAAATAAAATAAAAAATAAATAAACTTTACTTAGGTCCCTTGCGAACAGGGACGTTATAATCTATACATTACTTATCCTTCAATTATTATTGTATTAAAGTAAACTTCTTTTAAAAAAAGTATAGTAGAGAAAAGTAGTCTAGTTTGTGCAACATTTAGTAGTGGAAAAATAAAGATAAAGTTGATTTGACATTAACATTGTGAACCAGAAGAAACTCTGATAAAGTTGGGCAGTGCAGATTGCAAGAAACAAGTTGGTGAGTATTTCTCTTCTTTTTGAAACAATATTCAACAATGATGATAAGCTTTGAAATAAAGAAACAAGTTGTATTGATATACCTATGGTTGTGGTGGAACACTACTGCTAATATTTGTGTTGAAGCAACAAGTGATAGTTTGAAGCCAGGTGATAAATTGAATTACAAATCCAAGCTATGTTCTAAACAAGGCAAGTTTTGTCTTCAATTCGGCAATAATTCTAATTCTGATTTCCAATGCTTGTTTATAAGTGTTAATGCTGATTATGGCAAAGTAGTGTGGGTGTATGATATAAATCATTCCATTGACTTTAATACATCAGTTCTATCACTAGACTACTCTGGTGTGCTCAAAATAGAATCTCAAAATAGGAAACCAATAATCATTTACTCTTCACCTCAACCTACCAACAACACTGTGGCCACTATGTTAGACGCCGGTAACTTTGTGCTTCAACAATTTCTTCCCAACGGCTCAATGAGTGTGTTGTGGCAGAGTTTTGATTATCCATCAGACGTTTTGATCCCAATGATGAAGTTAGGCGTTAATCGAAAAACAGGACATAATTGGTCATTGGTTTCAGATAAATTTAATCTTGAATGGGAACCAAAACAAGGTGAATTGAACATCAAGAAAAGCGGCAAAGTGTATTGGAAAAGCGGAAAACTTAAAAGCAATGGATTATTCGAGAATATTCCGGCCAATGTTCAAAGTAGGTATCAGTACATTATTGTCTCTAACAAGGATGAAGATTCTTTCACGTTCGAAGTTAAAGATGGGAAGTTTGCACAATGGGAACTATCCTCGAAGGGGAAGTTAGTAGGTGATGATGGATATATTGCTAATGCAGATATGTGTTACGGATATAATAGTGATGGAGGGTGCCAAAAATGGGAGGATATACCAACTTGCAGGGAACCTGGTGAGATGTTTCAGAAAAAGGCGGGAAGACCAAGCATAGACAATTCAACAACATATGAATTCGACGTGACTTATAGTTACAGTGATTGCAAGATCAGATGTTGGAAAAATTGTAGTTGCAATGGATTCCAACTATATTATAGTAATATGACTGGATGTGTATTCCTTTCATGGAATTCGACACAATATGTTGACATGGTTCCGGATAAATTTTACACCTTGGTAAAGACAACAAAATCAGCTCCGAATTCCCATGGTACGTAAGTTATAATGTCATTTTAAGTGATTATTTATTTTCTGCTTATTCAACTATAGAAACTGCCTTCCTTCAGCCCATTATATAACCGATGCCAATCTAAGGACAAATAAAATTGATTGGAATCAAACATCATCTCTGTATTTTAATAGCAAATGTTAGTATACTAATTAGTATGATGTTAGCATATTTTTTTTTGTTATGACTTGAATCGTAGACTTTAAACTCGACAACTTATTTAACCCCTTAGCTTAATTGTTGAGCTACCCAACTGCCCTCCTCTATAAATTAGATTATCGAAAATGTCACTTTAAATTTTAAAATAAGGTTTGTTATGTTGTTTGGGGGTTGTGTGCGAGCACCGGAACGTAGGTGGTGGAAGTTTTTTTTGGTGGCAGCTTGTGACGTTGGTTGAGATTTTTTATGTACGTTTGGTCAGGGTTTTGGTACAACTTTTATTTTCCTTTGTATGTTGCTACTTTACGACTCCTAGTCTAGCATTTTTTGTGTTGGTCAGATTCTTTATGATTTTAATAAATTCATTTGGCTTCTTCAAAAAAAAAAAATTAAATAAGGTTTAATCTCATTTTGCATATTAACCCGTTAGTCTATTTATTACATATGTGACAAAGTTACTTAAACTACCTATTGTCTAAGGGTGTGTTTGGTAGGAAGAGAAGTTGTGAAGAGAGAAAAAGGTGGGAGAGAGTATGAGTAGAGAGAAAATGTGAGAGAGAAATATGTTTATTTTTGAAAGGTCTAATATGTAGAGTAGATTTTATGTATTGTTTGTTGTAAGAGAAAGAAGAGAGATAATATACCCTTGAATTAAAAAATTAAAGAACCTATAATATAAATCTTCTTATATATTAAAGTTAACCCGTAAGCCCTAATTTTAACCTAAACCCTATTGCATAATTTTACTGTTTTAACCTTAATGCTCGCACTTAATCTCCTATTTTCATGAACAACCCTAATGCTCTCACCTAATCTTCTTATCTTCTTATATATTAAAGTTATCCCGTAAGCCCTAATTTTAACCTAAACCCTATTGCATAATTTTACTGTTTTTACCCTAATGCTCACACCTAATCTCCTATTTTCATGAACAAAGCAAATCGGCATCGCTTTATTTCCCCTATTTCTTCAAAACAAATCGCCCTATTTCTTCAACAAAACAAATCGCCCTATTGGAATAAAAGGGTTTTGAAAAATTATAGCAACATTTTTTTTGTTAATATTACATTTTTCATCCAAATTGAAACTTAACTCTCTTTGTTAAATATCTACCACAAAATGCACCAGAATTTTGCAATCTATATAAACAGGTGGAAGAAACATTTCAACAAACAGTTAAAGAGTATCATTTACGGTAAAGGCCAAATATTCGATAAAAGAAAAATTATTTAAATACAACATTTTACATGTTGAGGTTAAGAATGAGCTATTTTTAGGTACATAATATAACATTAACATATAATTTTTACAAAAGAATGAAGTAACATTTTGTCAAAAAAAAAAAAAATGAAGTAACATACCAATAATATAACATTGACATATAATTTTAACAAAAAGAATGAAGTAACACACGATGGATAAAAATTAATATTTTTAAGGTGAATAACTGTGGTGTCTGAGGTTCGAATTCCAACATCTGCATATATTTGGGACCACATATTTCATTCTCTTTGATATGCATTGAGATTTGTTTTTGTCTACTACATCTACAATTAGTTTAATTAACAGGTTAAATATAATTAAATTGGATAATTAATTTTTTATGCCAAAATGATAAAAAAAAGAACGAAACAATTGGTGTTTTGAATTAAATAATTTAACAAATCATTTCATCAACATGTACCTGTCGTCAAAAAATCTTTTGTGCTTCAGTTCTTTTTTTTTTTTTTTTTATCTATTTGTTTGAAAAATCCCTCTCTTTATTTATTAACTATTATGTTGCAGCAAGCAAGGACACAATTGGAAAATGAGAGTTCTCTCCTATTTCTCTGCTGTCTTGCGAAGACTAAAAAATGTGCAGCCCCATGCTTTTAGACTCTGTCTCTTCTATTTCTTTCCTCTGCAAAACTGAAGAAAAGCCCATATTCTCTTGTATCTCTCTCGCCCCAATTTCTCTCTTCCCTAATTCATCTCTACCAAACAAACCGTAAGAGACAAACTTGCCTTGTACATTATATGGTGGAAAATGCAATTTGATTAAAAAAAAAGATTGAAAAAGAAGTTCTTTCACTACAACAATTATGATGTAATGCAACTCCATTTTGAAAGGACTAAAAATAAAAAAACCGTTATCTAGTACGACAAAGTCAACACAATATTAATGGATAGTCTCGGGTTATTATATTCGATAATAACAAAAAAACGGTCATAATATTAATACTATTTAGTTATTTTATTTTTACTTTTTAATTATTTTATATTTACTTTTCGAGTGTTGCTAGCATTCCTCTTTTATAGAAATAGAATCCAAATGTAATCTCACAATCGCTTCATCTCATAATCACTTCATCATAATTGTTTAATCATAATCGTTTAATCACATCACTTCATCAGAATCACTACTCATCATATCTACTTTATCGCGATCACTTTTACATCCTTATCACAGTCGCTTCATCACAACCGTTCTAATCAAATTTATTTCACAAGACCTAGAACTCAAATAAAATAAAAAAGTGTCAAAGGGATATATTTCTATTGCTCAATGATTATTTTTTATTTTTGTTGAAACAAAGGGGCTAAGAAAACCCCAAAAGAACTAGAAACCACGAGGAAAAGCTACAGCTGAAGACTCCGCAACAACCAGTAATAAAGAAAAATCCGGAACACGATCAAAAATACGATAATGATTATCTAAGGACAATCCAAATTTTGCCAAGATGTCATGGTAGAAACAATAGCCAAATGATTCCAAAAAGTCATATTTATAAATGAGGATTTTGAAGTTGAAGTATTAGGGTTTGGCATCAAGATATGACCAACAAAATTAAATGTTTGAGATGAATATGCTTATATCACAATTCAAATTGATTTTGTATAGTCAATGCAGGTATAAAAAGGTGGATATGGATAGGTGCTGCAATTACAACTGCTTTACTCATATTATGCCCACTCATTATATGGCTAGCCAAAAAGAAAAAAAAATATGCACTTCCAGGTATATCAATATGGATACTTTAAAACAGTCAATGCAAGTAAAACAAGATGGATATGTATAGGTTCTATCTTTATCTTTGATTTTTTTGGTTATGTAGATAAGAAAAGTAAAAGAAAGGAAGGTAAGAGCAATGATTTGGTGGAATCATATGATATCAAAGATCTTGAAGACGACTTCAAGGGACATGATATAAAAGTTTTTAACTTTACATCAATCTTGGAAGCAACTATGGAATTTTCCCCTGAAAACAAGTTAGGACAGGGAGGTTATGGACCCGTTTATAAGGTGACTTTATAGTTAAATTGTATGTTTTAAAAACATGTTGTAAATTACTATTATAATTATGGCACCAGCATCATGTTGCAAACAAGTGTTTCTAATGTGGTAATGTTGTTTTTCATGGTTAGTGATTATTGTTTCGGACAAAACTTATATGTATTTTTTATAGGTATTTTTTGGTATGGTTCTTAACTGTAGCAACTATGTTTCTTCAAATGTATTAAGTTAAGAACCATATTCATATTATCTAAAGAAATGCACCTAAATTTTGTACTTGTGTTTTAAGATTTCAGGGAATCTTGGCAACAGGGCAAGAAATTGCTGTAAAAAGGCTTTCGAAAACATCTGGACAAGGAATTGTGGAATTCAAAAATGAATTGTTACTTATATGTGAACTTCAGCACAAAAATCTTGTCCAACTACTTGGTTGTTGCATTCATGAAGAAGAAAGGATTCTAATTTACGAATATATGCCAAACAAAAGCTTGGATTTCTACCTATTTGGTAAGAATGTGTGAAGTCTATATTTGTATGTGATGTTATCCTAGCTCATGTTTTATATACTCATTAGTTAGCCATGGAAAACTAAATAACATTATGATTTGCTACTTTTGAATAATATACATTTGAATAACATTATGTTTTCATTGAGAAGATTGTACAAAAAAGATGTTGCTAGATTGGAAGAAGCGTTTCAACATAATCGAAGGAATTTCTCAAGGATTACTCTATCTTCATAAGTACTCAAGACTCAAAATCATTCACAGAGACTTGAAAGCTAGCAACATACTTCTTGATGAGAATATGAACCCAAAAATTGCTGATTTTGGTATGGCAAGGATGTTTACACAACTGGAATCCACAGTAAATACCAACCGGATTGTTGGGACTTAGTGAGTATTCTAAAATTTATTTGTTATTAATATTTTTATTATGATGATTTTGTGAAAACTTTTTATTTTAAAGTTATGAATTTTTTTGTGTAGTGGTTACATGTCTCCAGAATATGCCATGGAAGGAGTTTGTTCTACAAAGTCTGATGTCTATAGCTTTGGAGTGTTGATGCTTGAAATTGTTTGTGGAAGAAAAAATAATAGCTTTTATGATGATGATCGTCCACTAAATCTAATCGGACATGTATGTCAATTACTTTCATTGAGTTTTTTTTAATAAATATTACCTATTCTTCGTAATTTGATTAGATTATTAATAGGCATGGGAGCTATGGAATGATGGTGAGTATCTAAAGCTAATGGATCCAACGTTAAATGACACATTTGTTCCGGATGAAGTGAAAAGGTGCATTCATGTTGGTCTCTTATGTGTAGAACAATATGCAAATGATCGACCTACAATGTCTGATGTTATAGCAATGTTAACAAACAAATATGAACTCACAACAATACCCAGAAGACCAGCATTTTATGTTAGAAGAGACATTCTTGATGGAGAAACAACTTCTAAAGTGCCAGACACCGACACCTATTCTACAACAATTTCTACCTCGTGTGAAGTAGAAGGGAAAGTATAAATAATCAATATATATATATATATATATATATATATATATATATAGATTGTTCATACACTCATTTGAAACAGATTTTGTTCTTTGAAGTATCAAAAAATGTAAGCTTGAATATGGTTTTGTTTTATGAAATATTTGGTGTCTGTAAAAAAAAATAAAAAATGGTTCTTATAGTACGTACTTTTTCATTGTAGTTCTTGTTAATAGATTTTAGTCTAAATTAGATTTTCATAGCCTATCACCAACATTTTTAATTTCTAACAAGTCCTATTTATAAATCGCACATAACAAATTATTTCTATAAAAATGGTACCTGAAAAGAATGTCAATCAATCCCTTATCTCTGCTATAGAAAAATCATGCCAATCACAAAAATGGTAACCTATTAGCACTAGGCAGAGGATGAAAAGGCATATTTACCTCTTGAATCTTTCGATCATTTTTTATTTTAAAACTTGTGCTTCAGTTACTGTCTGGCCAAGTTTTTGAGGATTATATATAACTTTAAAGAAGTTTTGAAAAGCTTGAATCTCTCGAATATGTGTACCTCGACTTATGTTGGTCCTTTTCTGTAGAGAAGGGAAAGCACATTGAAGGAATAAGTTGAAGTACTCTAAAAATAGTTTCGGGGTCCAAAGTCCTATTTACCTCATAGTGAGAAAAGCTAGTCTTGTTCGTCCTACCCTTCGACAATTTATTTCCTCTTCGTGATCTTTTGGGATAAAGAAGCCTAATTTTTGCTAGAAAGTAGCAACTAGCCAGAGTTGGAGTAGTCATATAGGCCCAGAGATTAAAAGACCTTTCCCTGGCTCCAGGCGGTGCATAACTTGGCATTCATAGCCCAGAGATATGGGCATCCGAAGATGATTCAACTTAAACAAAAATTATGTCCTTCACATAGTTGAGTCACCATCACTACAAATATTTTGGCTAACTGAAGGGAATTGGAGCATAAAAAAAAGTGGAAAATCCAAAAGGTATGGTAAGCTATGTGTTCTTGGTGGGAAACCTCACCATTATCAGTTTAATAGTGATCAGAGATAAAGGTTGTATAACTAGCTTTCTTAAAGTCGAAGTGGCCTAGTGTTTGCTTACTATGCTAGGGTCATATATGTTTCTCCTGTTGGTTGAAGCCCCATAATGGAAGCTATGTCGAAGAGTGTGGCGGTGAGAATACCACATTTCAGTTGTAATTGTGTTGGTCGAACTCTCCCAAAAATGGATGGCAGTTAGAAGTAGATTGGCATCATATTTAGGACCTGTTTTGGAAAGCTAAACTAGGTCGAAAATACCTAAATTCTTACTTACTTGGGCTCTCTTACTTTGTATTTTGTCTAGCCAAGCAATATAACTGGGTTGATTGGTGTAAGGGGATGCTCGAAACACTTAGTGGGTGCACTCGTAAAATTCATTTCGTAAGGACCTTGTAAGAAAACCCTAGGAGTACATTTATCACATCCTGGGAAAAAGGTTGTTACTGAAGGTGAGAAAAACACAAGGGGGGGGGGGGGGGGGGGGTTGAATTGTGTTTTCTTTTTCTCTCTAAAAAATTCTTCTTCTGATAAAACTTCAAAAGCAGTTTGTGAATGCTTCTGATGAAATGATCAGAATCAGATATGCAGCGGAAAAGATCAAAGCAGAGAAAAGAAAAGCAAGACACAAGCAGTTATCCTGGTTCCTTCCACAAATCAGAAGTAGTCCAGTCCCCTTTGCACTTCCAAGGAGATTTCACTATAATCACAAAGATTACAAAATGCTCAATACTCTCTAAGTATGAGACTTCTCAAAAATGCTCAAGCACACACGCAAGAGTCTTCCAATGCTCAAGCACTAAGCAAGAGTCTTCTAATGCTCAAGCACGCAGGCAAGAGGCTTCTGATCAAACAAAAATACAATGAAATAAGTTTGACTTGAACACTTGATATACAATCAGTGGTGTTCACAATACAATACGTTAAAGACTGTAGACTTTTGAATTTCTAAGATGTATCAAATCAGTGCAGAAATTCAGTGTGCTTTGTAGAATCAAATTGACAGAGTTTTGGCGCTTTTTAACTTGTATGTCTCTATCTACAATCTTCAAGTCTTCACTCCTTTATATAGAGATGTGAAAGAGACGTTGAGATGATTAGCACGTCTAAAGAGTCGTTTGGAATCCTTTGATCATTCACCAGTAATCCTTTGCCTGATTTGGGTGTAGTCCTTTGAAGAATTAGCTTCAAATTCATTCCCATCTTGAAGGCACAAATTCTGCAGGCATGGCTGTTGTCTTGTCTTGTAGCGTGGACAAAACAGAGTAGTGGAGGTAGTGGTTGTACACTTGTACTTTGTCAACTCTGTTAACGAAGGAAAAATACTCAATGCTATCCAAATGACCGTTGATACCTCCCTTTCAATTCTTCGTTCTTCTTAGATAATGTTGAAATGAGAAACAGCTACTTTGGATCTTCAGTTTGAATTTACGGATAAAATGTAGCTTCTGGTGATGATATCGCTTCTGATGAAAACCTTGCTTCTGATGAGCTTCTGCTTCTGATGACGTCATCACTTCAGATGCACTTCAGCTTCAGGAGTACTTCAAGCTTCAGACGCAGTTTTCTTCAGATGCTATGAATTCCTTTGCTTTCCATTGTTCTTCTAAGACCTATTGAAATTACTTGACTAGCATTTGGTCCTGTATACTTGAACAATTATTAGTAATAACCAATTGACAATTTTTAATACCTTGTTATCATCAAAACTCATTAAGGTTCATTGTAAAACACATTTTGTTCCAACAATCTCCCCCTTTTTGATGATGACAAACAATAGTATTTAAAATGTTCAATTGTTGTTGATCTAATTAATAAGTTGACTACTGGGATAGAGTTTTGAAAGCTCCCCCTAGGTCTTATAGATCTTTAAGGTGAGGTTTGTAAGCTCCCCCTAAGTTCTATACTCATTAATTAAATTTCAATAAAATACTCATAAACTATCAGAAGTATTAAAAAAAAGGTTTAGAAGTGGTTCTGAGCAAAGCTCATATCAAAAAGTTAATTTGATGGGGCTCAGAGCCTTAAAAATACTATACATCTACTCCCCCTTTTGTCATCAACAAAAAGTAAGTAAAAAAACAAAAGAAAGAGTATCAGAGCAACAGAAGGATAAACTTTAAAATACAGTGTATTAGAGCCAATGACACAACAAATATAGCAATTATTTTCAGAGCAACAACTTGAAAATAGCATGAGAAATATTGAATTGATTCAGAAGCAATGATAAACCAGTTAAAATACATAGTCAAAGCAATGCAATACTTAAAACAAGATCTAAACATTCAAAAAGAATTGGTGTGCAACTAAGGTTTGGATAGCTTAGACACTTGTTCCAATAAGTATTTGATCTGCTCAGACTGCTTCTGAAGTTCTTCATCCTTGGCTCTCAGTCTTCTTCTCAGCCCTTCTTGAATTCTATCAGCCCTTGAGATGTAAACAGCTTCTGGATAGAACGGAGCGTTGGCTAGCAGAGGCACATAATCAAGCTCCTTCACTCTAGCTGCTTCATGCATATCATCCAATAATTTCTTCAACATAGCAGAGTGAGATGAGACACATTTTGTGCTCAGCTGATCCAGCAGTATATTGAAGCCTTTCTTCAGATCCATCCATTGATCAAGATAGTGAATGGGAGGTACAGGAACTGTTCTGAGAAGAATCAGTGTCTGAATCTCATCACTTAACCTTATAAGTTGTTCATCAATATATTCAGATTCCAGGATGGTGTCTGGGATGGGTGTTTGAGATGTAGAAGGTTGATTAGAGGCTGTTTGATGGTCAGAAGAGGTTAGGTCAATTATTGGTGATTCTGGTTGTTGTTGTTGTTCTGTGTTAGTCTGGGGTTGTTCTATGGTAGTTTGATCTAGGTCAGAAACAGCCTGTTCAGGAACAGTTGGTTCAGGAACAGTTTGCTCAGGGATGACTGTTTCAGTTTGTGTAGTTGTTTGTTGGTTTTCCAAAACAGTCTTTTCAGGGACTGTCTTAGAGGCCTTTGTGGGTGTAGGTTGCATTTCACCACCTAAATGCTTTTCTAAGTTATGAAGGGTTGATGATTCTTGGTGTTGGGGGTTTCTGAAGTAGTTGCTTCTGAAACTACTTCAGAGGCTTTTTGTGGGGATTGGTTATTTTGTGGGGTGGTTTCAGGAAATTGTATACTAACAGCTTCTTGAATTTGTGGTTGAAAAAAGTGATCAGCAGGCAAATTGAATTTTTCACAGATTTTTATCCTCTGTTTAGAGAATTCAATTTGGGTCTGCGCATAATCAATTGTTCCAAAGGTTGTTAGTTTGGTAGGTTTGCGATTTAGAAGTTTTTCAATGTGTTGACTAAGAGGTTGGTCATCTGATTTAGTGGATGATGATGAGGGTGAAGATGGAAGGTCAGGAATCTGAGTATTGATATTAGCTTTTAAAGAAGTACCTGAAGAGTGAGCTTCTGGATGAGCTGCTTCTGGAGCTTTAGATGCTGGTTCTGATGAAGTAGCTCCTGAAGCCTGCTTGTCTTTCAAAGCTTGAGATAACAGTTTTACTCCCTCCTGGACAGCTTCTTTTTCAACCTCAGCAGCCAAAGCAGCAAACTCAGCAGCCTTCTCAGGAGCAAGCTTATACCCTGCAGCCTTGAGTTGTTCCTCTCTTTTCTTCTGCTGTCTCAACTGCTTCCTCCTAGCCATCTCAGTTGTTGTATAATTTCTAGCATATTGCCATTGTTCTTCTGTAGGAACAAACATTGGCATTACACTAGGCTTATTACTCTTAGCCTTCTTAGCACTTGGCTCTTCTTCCAACACTCCTAGCTGTTCAACATGATCTTCCGTGCTTCTTTCAGAAGTTTTCAGATTTCTTGTTCTCTTGTTTCTGATGGTTTGAAGAGCAGCTTCCCTAGCATCAGATTTCTTGATTTTCTGCTTCTGAGCATCTTCTTCAGAAGCATGAACTTCTTCAGAAGCAGCAGCTTGTTCAGAAGCAGAAATTGTTGTCATGAATTTCTTGGGCTTTTGTGCTGCAACCTCAACCTTGATTTCTTTTCTGGTCCTTTTAGCCTCTTCTTCTTCCAAGTATTCTTCTTTTGAAAGGGGTTTGCTCTTTGATTTCCTGCTCTTGGCAACAGGAAGAACACCTCCAAACATCTGTTCTGGCACATCTTTCAGGCTGATCTTCTCCCTTGTCTTTTCAAAATGATCTCTGATATAGTTCATCTGAACATCCAGAGGATCTTGTTTGCAGATAGGGGGAAAGTTTGGCATCAAATCTGATTTAGCATCAGATTCTTTCAAATCTGTGCTCAGCTTCTTAAGATCTTCTGCCTTAATCAGATGCATGGATCTCAGTGTTTCAGCATTTATAATCTTTCCTCTAACAGTTCCCAACTGTTCATCTGTGAAGATTTTTGCCTCCTTCAGCATATTAATGATACCTCCTTGATAAAAAATCTCAGAGAGTAGCCTCCCATAGGGTACCAAACACCTATTCTTCAGCTGGCTCTCTCTGAGCTGTTGTACCATATGCCTGAAGATGTATCTGGGCACATTAGCCTTTACACCAGTTATGAAAAAGTGTAAGAGGATTTTGTGTTCCAGAGAAGGTTGATCACTACCACCACCTTTTGGTAGTAGGTTGTCATTTTGAATTTTTAGCATCACTTTGGTCTTGGCATTCATATCTGCATAGGCGAAGTCTTTGACCTTGTTGTAGAGTGTTTTATTCACAATATCATTCCAAGGGCTATCTTTGGGCATAGTGATTCCAGCTTTATAATCTCCTTCTGCTGGTGTTCTGAGGACGAAAGCAATCACATCCTCATTGATCCATACAGGAATCCCCATGATGCTTGATCATATCTGGGTTTTATTAAATGGTTCCAAGCCCATTTCCTTTCTGGATTTACCCTTGAGTTATGGATTGAGAAGAACTTTTTCATCTTCTTCAATCTTAGCAGCATCTCTATCATAGATACTGGCTCTAACCCAGAAATGTCGTACCAAAGTTTGATAAGTTGGACCGTTCAGAAAATTGAAGTAGCTTCCCAAGCCTTGCGCTTCATAGAAACTTCCAATATCACAGTTGTGAGCGGCCAAAGAAATAAAATCCATTAGATTTTTTGATTGAATCTTCAAATCCCATTCCTCCAAGGACATGGTTCTTCCTTTAATCACGTAGGCAGGAGCCTCTTCTTGTTGCATGTTTGATGATGGACCAGGTGCAGAACTTGAAGAAGCCATAAGATTGATTGAAGAAGAAAAGGGTTTCTAGGGTTTTTGGAGTTTCTTAGCAGAGAAGGTTTGAAGTGAAATGAGAGTGTGAGTTGTGAAGGGAGTAGTGTGTGTTTGTTTAAGTGTTTTTATCAAAAACGTTTGCAATTCAAATGAGACAAACAAACATAGCATTAATGACAAATTGGGGGCGCGTGTTAGTATGTTTAAAAGCAAATAAAACATCATTGCCCTTTTTGTTATACTCCAATACAAATAGACCACGTCAGAAACTTTTCAGAAAACTAACCTTTGGGTAATGGGACAGCTGTTACAAAAAAGTAACTGCAAACGATCCCACTAGCCAGCTATTCAGAAGCAAAGAATGCCGCTTCTGAAGTTTTAGTGCTGACGTCATCTTCAGAGACACATTTTCCTCAGAACCTCAGTTAAGAGCTTCTGATGGACCAGATGCTTTTGAATGGACTTCAGAACCAAACTTCTTATTCAGAGGCAAGCAAATTTTCAATCAGACACAAAGTGCATGTTCAAATTTTTCTTAATAAAATCAAATCTTTCAACAGATAAAGGTTTAGTAAATATATCAGCCCATTGATGTTCAGTATCAATGAATTGTATATCTAAAATTCCTTTTTGAACATAGTCTCTGATAAAATGGTGTTTGATCTCAATATGCTTGGCTCTAGAATGTAGAATTGAATTCTTAGACAAACAAATAGCAGCAGTATTATCACAAAAGATGGGAATACTGTTAGCATTAATATGATAATCTTCCAACTGATGTTTCATCCAAAGTAGTTGTGTGCAACAACTTGCAGCTGAAATATATTCTGCTTCTGCTGTAGACATAGCAATAGTTGCTTGTCTTTTGCTTGCCCAGGATATCAGATTCTCTCCCAGGAATTGACAATTTCCACTGGTTGATTTTCTTTCAATCCTGTCACCAGCATAATCAGCATCACAGAATCCAATCAACTTATAATCTAGGGATTTCCTATACAGGAGTCCAAGATTAGTTGTTCCTTTCAGATACCTGAAGATTCTCTTAACTGTAGTTAAATGAGATTCTCTAGGATCTGATTGAAATCTTGCACACAAGCATACACTGAATAAAATATCATGTCTAGATGCAGTGAGGTATAACAGAGAACCAATCATACCTCTGTATAGCTTCTGGTCTACTACAGTTCTAGTATCTTCTTTGCTTAAGGTGCAGGTTGGATGCATTGGAGTGTTCATCACTTTACAATCTTCTAGCTTGAACTTTTTCAGAAGCTCCTTTGTATATTTTGTTTGATGAACATATACTCCTTCTTTACTTTGGTTGATTTGAATTCCAAGAAAGAATTTCAATTCTCCCATCATGCTCATTTCAAATTCATCCTGCATTAACTTAGAAAATTCCTTGCAAAGAGATGCATTAGTAGAACCAAATATTATATCATCAACATATATTTTCACAATCAAAATGTCTTTCTTAAGAGTCCTTCTGAAGAGTGTTGTGTCAACTTGTCCTCTTTCAAAATCATTTTTAATTAAAAAATTACTTAGCCTATCATACCAAGCTCTAGGAGCTTGTTTCAAGCCATATAGTGATTTCTTAAGTTTACAAACATGGTCAGGATGCTTAAGATCCTCAAACCCAGGAGGTTGTTTGACATACACTTCTTCTTCAATGACACCATTAAGAAAAGCACTTTTGACATCCATTTGATATAATATTATGCCATGATTAATTGCATAGGATAGAAGTAACCTGATTGCTTCCAATCTTGCAACTGGAGCAAATGTTTCAGTGTAATCAATGTCTTCTTGTCGACTGTAACCTTGTGCAACAAGTCTAGCTTTGTTTCTGGTTACTTCTCCTTGTTCATTCAGCTTGTTTCTGAATACCCATTTTGATCCAATAATGTTCTTCTGAGAAGGTTTGGGTACCAGATCCCACACATCATTCCTCTGAAACTGATTTAGCTCTTCTTGCATAGCTAATATCCATCCATCATCTGAGAGAGCTTCTTCAACAGTTTTAGGCTCAATTATTGAAAGCAAACCTATCAAAGATTCTTCTTGTCTGAAATGTGATCTTGTTCTTCTAGGACTATCTTTGCTTCCAATGATTAGCTCCTCAGGATGTGAAGATTTGTGCTTGAATTTTGGTTGAATAACCTGCTGAGTGTTATCTTGAATGTCCTCAGAAGCATTATCATTCTGTATTACTGGACTAGGTTCTGCTTCTGAAATAGACTCAGCTTCTGGAGTATGTTCAGCTTCTGGACTAGATTCAGCTTCTGAATGCTTTTCAGAATCAGAAGGTTGATCAGATTCTGATGCATCTTCAGAATCAGTTGGACCTGCATTACTTTCACTTTGCTCTGGAGTTTTACTTCCAGGCTCTCTATCATCAAATTTAACGTGCATAGATTCTTCAACACAATGTGTTTCTGAATTATACACTCTGTACGCCTTTGACCTTTCAGAGTAACCTAAAAAGATTCCTCTTTGAATCTTGGCATCAAATTTCTTCAGATAGTCTTTAGTGTTTAGAATGTAACAAGTACATCCAAACTGATGAAAGTAAGAGATATTGGGTCTTCTTCCTTTAAAGAGTTCATATGCAGTTTTCTCCAACATAGGTCTGATATAGATCCTATTTTGAATATAACATGAAGTATTAACTGCTTCTGCCCAGAAATGTTTAGCTAAATTGTTTTCATGGATCATGGTTCTGGCCATTTCTTGTAAGGTTATGTTCTTTCTCTCTACAACCCCATTTTGTTGTGGAGTTCTAGGAGAAGAAAATTCATGGAGAATCCCATGTTTTTCACAAAAAGATTCAAATGGCTCATTTTCAAATTCTCCACCATGATCACTTCTGACTTTCAAAATTTTCAATTCTTTTTCAGATTGTATTTGAGTGCAGAAGCTGCTAAACACTTCACATGCATAGTCTTTACTTTTAATGAATTTTACCCAAGTCCATCTGCTGTAATCATCAACAATGACTAATCCATATTTACTTCCATATAAAGATGCAGTGTTAACTGGTCCAAAAATATCAATATGGAGTAATTCTAAGGGTCTTGAGGTTGATACAATGTCTTTGGATTTGAAAGTACTTTTCACAATTTTCCCTTTCTGACATGCACCACAAAGTGCATCTGAATGATAATCAATGTTAGGCAATCCTTTGACAAGTTGTAACTTGCTAATTTTAGAAATTAATCTCCAATTAGCATGTCTCAACCTTCTATGCCATACCCACTTTTTATCATTCAATAACAGAAGGCAAACTACCTTCTGATCAGCCAGATCAGAGAAATTAATTTTGTAGACATTCTCAACTCTCTTTCCCTTGAATGAAATGGATTTGTCATCCTTGTTGACTAGTGTGCAGTTGGTCTTACTGAACATTACATCATACCCATTGTCACAAAATTGACTAATGCTCAATAGGTTATGCTTCAAACCATCTACAAGCCACACATTATTAATTGAAATGGAGGAATTACCAATAGTACCTGTACCAATGATTTTTTCAGTTTGGTTGCCACCAAACTTCACTTCTCCTCCAGCTTTCATGGTAAGGGTAAGGAACAAAGCTTTCTCTCCAGTCATGTGCCTTGAACACCCGCTGTCTAGGTACCATGACCTTTGTTTCTCTCTTGCCCTTAGGCTCACCTGCAATTTTAACCAATTCAGATTTAGGTACCCATATCTTCATGGGTCCTTTTGGGTTAGTTCTAGAGGTTTTACTTTTCCTCCCTTGTACCTTGGGGTGAGTGCTGAGTAGCTTCTGATCATTCAATACTTTAGGTTTAACACCTTTGGGTATTGTTTTCTCAGAAGCAGTAGCTGCTTTGTTCTTCTGATCCTTTGGCTTTGGGATTTTAGATTCTGGTTTAATCAGATTCTGAGGAACAGGTTCTGATCTTTTCAGAATTTTAATCTTTTGAGTCTTAGGATCAGATTTTGTCATAACTTTAGACTTGAGGTTTTCTGGCTTTGATGTGATCTTAGCCTTCGAACCAGAAGCTTCAGGTTCTGATTGAACAGCAGTTACAGCATCTGTACCTTCAGGCACAAAGGTGGATTTCAATCCATCCTTGATACAATCACAGTAGCTCTTGAGACTGTATTCTTTGGATTTCTCCTCAGAATATCCAATCCCTTTGCATTGTTTTTGTATGTGCTGTAGATCATAGAAGCAACTTTGCTTCTGTCTATGCCAGCCATAATAAAATCATCCAAGGCAATCTCATGTTTGTTGCCTGAACCTTTATCACATTTTTCTTGTAGCTTCTGACAAAGAATCTTGAGTCTATCTTCATATGTTGTTGATATGAGGTTAAACCCTTTGAGTTCTTGTTCAGAAGCTTTCAGTTCCAATAGAGTTGTTTTTTGTTGTTTCATTAAATCAACATATTTTTCTTTTAAATCTGTCAACTCATTGGTTCTGTGTTCAAATAGTGATAAGAGTTCTTTTAGAGAATCAACAAGTTCTTGTCTAGGAATTTTGGAATATACCTCATTTTCATCTTCTGAATCTGATTCAGCTTCTGATATTGCTTCTGATGATACTGTTGCCACTAACCCCATGGCTGCTTTTGCATCATCATCTGCTTCTTCTTTATCAGAACCAGATTCACTGTCCAAATCTTCCCAGGTCGCCATCAAGCTCTTTTTGTTGCTTTCTGAATTTACTGGAGCTGAAGCTTGATTTCTTGGGTTCGCTTTTAGACTTCTCCTTCTGAAGATCAGGGCAATCAGCAATGAAATGACCAGGCTTCTTACAGTTGAAGTACCCCTTCTGATCTTCTTTCTTGGAGTTCTTGTAGCCACCTCTCTTGCTCAAAAATTTCTTCTGCTTCCTTGCCAAATACTCAAGCTTGTTGGATAGCATAGCCATCTTCATAGATTGATCTTCATCAGAATCTCCATCAGGTGATTCTTCTTCAGATTCATTGGCTTTGTAGGCTTTGGAAGATCTTGAAGACTTTCCTTTAGATGGTAAAGCAATGGATTTACTCTTCTTAGAGGATTCATGCTCATTTAAACTCATTTCATGCACTTTGAGTGAACTAACAAGATCTTCAACACTTAAAGTGTTTAGATCCTTAGCTTCCTCAATAGCAGTTACTTTGGGTCTCCATCTAGAAGGCAAGCTTCTCAAAATCTTACTAACATGATCAGAAGCAACATATCTTTTCTTCAGTATTTGCAATCCAGAAACTAAAGTTTGAAATCTTGAGTACATTTCTTCTATACTCTCATCATCCTTCATTCTGAAAAGTTCATACTGATGAACTAGCATCAAAGCTTTAGCCTCTTTCACCTTCTTGCTGCCTTCAAAGTTGGCGCATAGTGACGCAAACATAGCTTTCGCAGTGGATTTGTCACTCATCTTCATGTATTCGGTGCGAGGTATAGAAGCCACAATGATTCCTCTGATCTTGTGGTGTTTCTTATAAAGCTTCTTCTGAGCAGGAGTATGTATTCTTCTGTCCACAGCAGCTCCTTCTTCATCTAAATCCAAGTCATCAACTCCATCTTCCAGTATGTCCCATAGCTCTTCATCCAAACCCATGATAAAGCTGTACATATTTGTTTTCCACCATGAAAACTCTTCTGGATCTCCATTAAACTTTGGAGCTTTTCCAGAGTTTGTTTTCTTGTCAGCAGTATCATATAGTCATGTTTGACACTTGTGTATTTTGTAGTAGTTGATTCCTCTCCTCCAGACATGTTTTTCTTTTGGATCTTGAACTGTCACACGGTTAAGTACTTATGATAACAGAGCAAGCTCTGATACCAATTGAAGGTGAGAAAAACACAAGAAGGGGGGGGGGGTTGAATTGTGTTTTCTTTTTCTCTCTAAAAAATTCTTCTTCGGATAAAACTTCTGAAGCAATTTGTGAATGCTTCTGATGAAATGATCAGAATCAGATATGCAGCGGAAAAGATCAAAGCAGAGAAAAGAAAAGTAAGACACAAGCAGTTATCCTGGTTCCTTCCACAAATCGGAAGTAGTCCAGTCCCCCTTGCACTTCCAAGGAGATTTCACTATAATCACAAAGATTACAAAATGCTCAATACTCTCTAAGTATGAGACTTCTCAAAAATGCTCAAGCACACACGCAAGAGTCTTCCAATGCTCAAGCACTAAGCAAGAGTCTTCTAATGCTCAAGCACGCAGGCAAGAGGCTTCTGATCAAACAAAAATACAATGAAATAAGTTTGACTTGAACACTTGATATACAATCAGTGGTGTTCATAATACAATACGTTAAAGACTCTAGACTTTTGAATTTCTAAGATGTATCAAATCAGTGCAGAAATTCAGTGTGCTTTGTAGAATCAAATTGACAGAGTTTTGGCGCTTTTTAACTTGTATGTCTCTATCTACAATCTTCAAGTCTTCACTCCTTTATATAGAGATGTGAAAGAGACGTTGAGATGATTAGCACGTCTAAAGAGTCGTTTGGAATCCTTTGATCATTCACCAGTAATCCTTTGCCTGATTTGGGTGTAGTCCTTTGAAGAATTAGCTTCAAATTCATTCCCATCTTGAAGGCACAAATTCTGCAGGCATGGCTGTTGTCTTGTCTTGTAGCGTGGACAAAACAGAGTAGTGGAGGTAGTGGTTGTACACTTGTACTTTGTCAACTCTGTTAACGAAGGAAAAATACTCAATGCTATCCAAATGACCGTTGATACCTCCCTTTCAATTCTTCGTTCTTCTTAGATAATGTTGAAATGAGAAACAGCTACTTTGGATCTTCAGTTTGAATTTACGGATAAAATGTAGCTTCTGGTGATGATATCGCTTCTGATGAAAACCTTGCTTCTGATGAGCTTCTGCTTCTGATGAGCTTCTGCTTCTGATGACGTCATCACTTCAGATGCACTTCAGCTTCAGGAGTACTTCAAGCTTCAGACGCAGTTTTCTTCAGATGCTATGAATTCCTTTGCTTTCCATTGTTCTTCCAAGACGTATTGAAATTACTTGACTAGCATTTGGTCCTGTATACTTGAACAATTATTAGTAATAACCAATTGACAATTTTTAGTACCTTGTTATCATCAAAACTCATTAAGGTTCATTGTAAAACACATTTTGTTCCAACAGTTACTTGTTCAGAATTCATGCTCAATTCATGTTAAGAACCTAGGAATGCGTAAACAACGTCAGAGATGGAATAAGGGATCAATATACCTTGGATTGCCAGATTTTGGCTTCTTCAACTTCCATTGAAGGGTTTGGAGCGTAACTCTTGTTGTTCTTTTGAAGAGGTGCGTTCAGATTTGCCACCATAGGAACAATAGTGTTGGTTGTAGATGATGAAGCAATTATGCTTTGATTGAAGAAATTTGAAGAAGATTAAGAGGTTTTGAGATTTTGATTTCTCAAATTTGCAGAAAAAATGTGTTTATACTTTCTGAAGAAAGGGAAATAAAAGGACGTTTTGAGTTCTCAATTAATGAAAATTGTTGTCACATTCCAGTTATGATGAGCATTAAGTGACAGTTGGAAGTCTTAGGTTAATGTAGTAGTCAACTAATTCCTAAAGTGGTGCCATTATGAAAATAGTAATGTCACTTTCTCTATCATTCAATTTTCAGTCGAAAATGACATTTTTGGAGGGCACTTTGTTGGCCTGTGTTTTTAATAGTTCTCTACAGGAAATTATTCTAGTCGAAGTTAAGTTGATTCATGGTGTTAAGATGGAGGCAAATTATATTCGACAATTATTACGAATCTTGACATTTTTGAAAGTCTTTAGTTTCGACAAGAAAGAATTCAAATCATTCTTGAAGAAGCAAAGTTAAAGGTCGAAGATAGGTGGAAGCAAGTTGAATCTGTCGAAGATTTGTAGTTTAGGACCGTTAGATTCACTTATTTTTATTCATATATAAATAGAAGTTTTTCAGAAGAAACAAGGGTCACAAATCAAAAACAAGAATTCTTACACTCGAATTATGGAAGCATGCAGAGAAAAAAGAGTAACAAAGAATGTAGGTAAATGATTTGATGAACCATCACTACAACATTTTTGGTCTAAAACTACGGCTGAAAATCGTAGCCATAGTTGACAAAACCGTTGTTTTACCTTTCGGCAATGCTTTTCTTTCCGTTGTAGTCTAAGGCGTTGTCTCTACATTTGACAACGGATTTGTTGCATACAGGAAAACGCAACAGATAAAAACCGTCGCCTATAATTACTTAAAAAATGGGTTTAGAACCAAAAAAACCGTTGTCACATTTTAGAGAGAAAAAAACATAATTTTCATCATTATATCTCCAACCTGCTTATTCACTGATCAACTATTTAAGTTTTAAAATGTGAACAGTGCACATAACAACTTTTTATTAGCTTAAATGGTGACATCAAGCATTAAATTCTAGAGAACTTGATTATAGATGATAATCTAATATGAATCAAAACAAATGTCTAACCAAAGTCAATCATTTTGTAACGGATATCAACAATTTAGCCTTCAATGTGAGATTTATTACATTAAAATAAATGTCTAACCAAAGTTAATCAATTTTGTCATGAATATCGACAATTTAGCCTTCAATGTGAAATTTATTACATTAAATAATGAAAATAAACAAGAATTAATGAGTCAAATTATTCTTTATCCTCATCCTCATCTCCGGGATATGATTCTACTTACTGGCCTGTCTTCACAACCTCTTGCATTGATTGTGCTTCTTGCTTTTGTCTTGATAACCACCAACCAGTTTGTATTATCACGTTCTTTAGGAGTAACCATATTGTAGCTCACAACATTTACTTTTATCTTCTTTGTTTCAAACTAATATCAGATACCAAGAAGAACCAAAAAGAAAGCAGGCACTAAACTAGCACTATCATCCTTTTTGAAATGGCATGTCTAATTTATCATTCTAAAAAATCCTAGACAAACTTGTAAATTATATAACAAAACTATGGTCATCATGACAAGAGAATCGAACAATCATTGCAGTCAGTTCACCTATTTTAATTACATTTCATTTGGTCATTTGTATTCACTATTTATGTCATGAATGGTTACAGAAACAACCCTACAACTTGTATATAATTTACAACTATATTTGTAATTGAATAAAGTTAACCAAAACTCATAGTGGTGTATATACGTTAATTCAGCTCAAATGAAAAAAACAGAAGCACAAATAGATTTGGGGGGTCATGGAACAACATTAAACACCAAATATAAACCTCCTACGCATACTAAACACCCAAGACACTTGAAAAAAATGCAGCAGCAGAGACATAAATATAGAGAAATCAAAACAAAGAAAACAAAACTAATATGAAAAAATTATCATGATAAAAGAGGTGAAAGTAAAGAATGAAAAAAGTTGAAGACCTGGGTTTAGAGCTTCCGTCAATGGTCGTGTTTAGCTAGATTAGGAGCTTAAAATCTTTCTCCTTTCTATTGGATTTAGACGGTCTTCCTTGAACTCAAAACAAACGAAAATTAGTGGCAGAAAAGTGACACTTAATTTCAACAAATTAATAAACAATCAATCAATATTGGCTAGTGACTCGAGTATACAAACAAAGCTACCCAAATTCATCATTGCACAACCCATATTCAATGCTACCATTTTATCTAGTCAAAGCTCTAGTGGGAATATTGTTATTGATGTTACTCTGTTCAAAACCTTATTGATGTTACTCTGTTCTACATTTGAATTAGCACATATATTAATTCAAAACAGGCCCCTGCACAAGCTATACAAGTAAAAAGTCAACACTTACAAAGCAATTGAAAAACGCACAGCATAAGAAACGCAAAAGAAAAAAGATATGAAACCACTTCATGGATATTCCATTAGTGAAAAATACTAAAAAACTACAAAAGAATCTAACTGACCATGATAGAAATTAAACCATTGGTGCAAGTCACCAAATCTTTAAAATGGTTGAAAGCATGTACACGGAGCGCCAAGAAAAGTAACCATCCAAAACGATGACACTCAGATACACGGTTGGTAACAGACGACTTATTTCAACATTTGCATCAGTTGACACAAAGAACTCTTCAAATGCACGCTTATAATACCTGGCACCATCAAAGTTGTAAGATGTAAAGCAAACTATAATCAAAGCAAACAACCTTATACTTCAAAAAAAAAAAAATATTACTGGGCTACACACTAAGAATCTTCAAGTGAATAGTGTTAGCATGCATCTCTTTCGCCTGATATAAACATAGCAACATAAAAAGATTGGCTAAGTATATAACTGATTTGACGAATTTAAAAGTATATAATCACAATTAACTTGGCAAAAATACAATCGTGATTCTCAGACTAGTCAATACCTCAAGCTTGTTTTCCCAATCAGAGCTGAATCGATTGCTTAAAATTGGACCAGCTTTGACAACAAACTGAGGAAGTTCTTTGAAAAAATCTGCAATGCTGTTCAATACAAGATAAACATAACAGTTAATGAAAGACCAAACTACAAACTCTAATACTAGATAAAGGTCAGAAAAAATACTTAAGCTTTGTTGTTCTCAATATTCGACACAAGGTAAGACCAGTATTCTCAATCTCATCCTTTTCACTCTCCTCATTCTTCTGAGTCAAGGTAAGACCATAATTTGAAGATGTTTGGTTTCTCCAAACAGATCCATTGCTTCTTTACAGCTTTTTTCATCGAATGCTAGCTCATTCTGCTACAAAAAAGAGAGAAAGTTAGAATATATAAAAATTATCCTATCACAAAATATTATATTATCTCGTAGGATTATCTTGTAACAGCAAAACAACCTAATAGCACAAAACTGAAACACCAAAAGGCCAAACAGAAGAAGCATCAAAAGCAAGTCGAGAGCTATAACAGCAGAAAACTTAAAACTGCTAAGCTGCCACTAAAACACCAAAAACCAGCCACTGTTCGTCCACAAACACAAATGCAGTCTATATCCTCAAATTATGTCCTGAGCAACCCATCAAAGTAAAAATTAATATCATGAAAGGGAAAGAATAAAGCTGACAAAGAGAGGAATTGATGAACCTGAGATTACAAACCCATTTCATTAAAAACAAAAATTTCAATACAGAGCAACCAGTTAACAAATAGAAAATAGAACATCTCTTATATTGGGGAACAAAGCTGACAAAGAGAGGAATTGATGAACCTGAGATTGCACAGAACAAATATGTCAAACATGAGACGGAGAGAACGAATAAACCGTGAAATGGTGGAGACTATTCATTGCAACTGAAAGGACTAAATTACTAAGCTCAATTTGGAGACTATTTATCTTACTTCTAATAAGACCCTATGTTGATAACTATACTAGTGATATATTGATAATTATACTAATGATATATATCTACCCGTTGAATATTTCAATTTTCTAGAGTAGCAAAACAAATCAAAATAAAGCAACATGGAAAACTTAATAAACACGAAAGAGTGAACAAACCTGACTCACAAGAGATGCGGAAAGTGTTAGTGAAGATTAGGCAGAGAAATCATAAGTGCCAGAGATTCTATGAGAAAATTCAAAATGTGTTCAATCATCCACAAATAAACTAGCAAAACAAACAAAAAAAAAACTTAGAATTCTCATTTTCATTCAGCCAAACATAAACATCACATCAAAAAAGGAAGAAATTGTTGATTTCATCAATTAGAATCAACCTAAAAATGTCAATTGCTTAAGCAAAGTTAAGAATCAACTTAAAAGTTAAAAACAAATTAGAAATATCAATTGCAACAAAACAAAATTAACCTAGAAATGTCAAAGTTGAAAATTGAATTTAGTTTCAAATCAGCTTAGCTTAAACATCACAATACCTCATCAAAACCAAACTAACTTAAATATTGCACAAATAAGAATCAACTAAAAATCTGTAAGAAAATTGAAGAATCAACCTAGCATCAAATAAGAAAATCAAAATCCTTACCATTGTAGATATCTCAAAATAGATACCCAAAGGAACTACTAACCACATGTACGTAACGATTCACAAGAGATGGATACACGAGAAGAGATTCGCAAATTCGTGTACAGAAATCAGTAGAGATACAAATTCGATCTTAGAGCCGGTAGAGTGGAATTCGTTTGCGATGAAGAAATTGAGCGGAGCGATGGAAATGAAAACGATTCTGATGAAGATTTGAGGATGAATGCGATGAAGTGATTCTGACGAAGCGATTCTGAATTCTGATAAGCGATTCTAGATGTGAGAGGGTAGTGTGAAATGAAAAATAGATCTAAAATAAAAAAGATGAAAAGTCAAAATAAGAAAAAGAATTATAAAGTAAAAATAAAATAATTAAATAACATTAAAAGTAAAATCTTTTTTTATTATTATTGATAACAACGAAGACTGCACCAATTAAAATTTTGTTGACTTAGGCATATTATAAAACGGTTTTTCTTTAGTCCTTTAATTGTGGTGTTGTATTAGATCATATTTGTTGTAGTGCATCTTACATAATGCAATGCAGATTCATTTCTTTTAATCTTATACTTCTATCTTTAAAGTCTAGTTTTCCTTTTCAATTTCTAAAAACTTGTTGGATTTTGTTGAACAAGACAACAATCTTCATCTTCTTCATGTTTAATCTCAAGAACATGATGAACATTCAAACATTTTTAATTTGGAATAACAATTGCACAACATGTCATAGGATTTCTAGTTTGATCCTGCAAATAACTAATTTAAATCTAGCGTTTTGTTTACCAAAAACACCGGTAAAAAGTTAGATGGTCTTGTTAAATCCATAGACAAGAAAAGTTGATATAAAAAAAATGGAATCTGGTTTATCTGTGAGTTTCCTCTTTGATATGAAAATTCTATTACTTTAATATTGTCCATATATGTCCTTTACATTATCTCAATTACTACTAGATTTTAAACTTCAAAGTTAAGTTATCTGAAGTTAAAACACTAATAATAAAATTAAAGCTCTTAATTGCTTGTGATATTATCTAGGGACGAACAGAACAACATTTTGGTCTTCTAGAGACGCCAAAAAACTGTAGTAAAATGCAAAAAAACCGTTGTGTTTGGATACCAGAACGGTTTTGCGGCTGTGGCAAACTGAGGCGTAGTGCTTGCCTTCTGCTAGGGTTTCCGTCAAAAACGGCCACGGTTAACATATAACCGTAGTTTTAGCTCATCTTTGTAAAACGGTTTTCAAAGTTCTATAAAGCTACGCTTTTCTTTTGTTTCCATTTAAAATCCGTATTGAAATAAAACTTTAGAGAACGTTTTTCTACTGGAAGTTGCAACGGTTCTGGTACATGGACGATTAGAAATCCGTTCTTATATAATTATTTTCATAAGCTATCGCAACAGTTTCTAACCGTTTCGATAAATAAAGGATTTTTAAAAAACAATTTATGGACCAATTATTTTGGTCAGGGTGATTCACCCTATTTTTAAACCTTGTAATAATTTATAAACCAACTTAAACAATAATATTCATGCAATTTTTTATATGTAATATCTCGAATTAAACAAACTATATAACAAAATCAAATACTTGTTAAATATATATCAAAATATATTGTTTTGTTAATATTTAATTAATAGATTAAGATTATCTTTGATCACAATTAACATCTTTAATATATATACGCACACACACACATTTATATCTCTTCATCTTGTGCTTCCAAATCTTCAAATTCTGCATTGATATCATCATTATTCATGTGCAAAAAAACTTCTTATAAATAAAAACTTATAAAATGATTTTTTTTTTTTTTTTTGCGATAAACTTCCAAAATGATAAATGCATCAAATTATACAACCAACAAATACAACCATCAACATTTGCCACCACAAAACCACACTAACTTTATTTCTTTGTCAATCATTATTTTTTTCTTCAAATTATGTTTCATTATGTATCAGTACAATTTATTTGTAATATGTTCAACACTAACACAAAATTACACAACATTCAGTGTCAGATACAGGGCATTAGGAAATCCAAAGCAAAAATCGCCCAAAAAATAACAACAGCCCTTATACAGAATTATAAATTGAGGCACCACATAAAGAAAGTGCAGCGCTAATTCAAACCTGAATTGTAATCAATTATATATCCTATAAACTAGATTGTTTACAAAAAAAAGTAAAGGACACCAAATCCACCTAATCATGATTATCAACTATCTAAGGTCAAATACAAAATGTAAATAACATAGTATACATTTGACCGCATATTAAACACAATACTAATAGAAATTTGAACTAGTAGGCTACTAATATTAAATCATATATAACAAAAGGTTAGCATTAGCAAACTTGTATAATATCTCATCACCATTAATCACATACAATAGTAAAAGGTTGTCCTAATGAATATAGATTCTCTTTAAAGCATTTAAACTAAAACTTGCAGAAATCTATAAGCATTTGAGTATGAGTAGCTACAGATTCCATTTTAAAAAATAGATAATTTTTCTTTATGATCTTCTTTATCATCCAATTTACAATCTTCTATCGGCATATTACAATATTCTTAATTGTAGAAAATCTTACCCTTTTAACTAAATCTCATTCCTCAAATTCAATTAAAAAACAAAAATAACGTCTAATAGACACTAAAAGAGTTGGAGGAACTTTGTTTCTATAGATGCACAAAAATTTATTTAGATGTTGGAGACAAGTAGCAGCAAACACACTATAGTGAAGTGCCCCCCTATAGAAGTATGTACCCCTTACCATAGGCAAGAATTATCACCTACAAGAATTATTAGTTGTTCATAGTCTAAAAATAAGATAAGCATACAAAAAATCTTAACTCACTGTCCATTAACAGCATTACGTAAATTAACTTCAAATTGGGACAGTAATAGTAATTGTACAATGACAAGTCAACATTAAGTATTCAATACACTCAAATAATTCACCTAGTAGATGAAGAAAGTAGCAAAGCAACAAAGAAAACCAAGGGCTATGTCAAGGTTATTTAAGTTGGTAGACAAAAACGGAGAACCAAATGCCACCAAATTCAATTTGAAATGAATAAATAATAACAAGGCAGCATGACTATTCAAGAATAGAACATACAATGGTTTAGAAACTAAATGGACATCTTTTACTGGTTATGATTTTTAACGTACATACCTATTTGATTTCCACACATAAAAATCATTCCTTTAAGCATATTATTGTAAACCCATTTGATTTAAAAATATATATATCATCAATGAGTTCAAGATCCTAAATTTCTATTCAGTTAACTAATAATGAAACAAACCCATATAGAATATTTTCTTTTTTAATTAACGAGGTTATATTAATGCATAGCTCGTACAAGACACACAAACTAGCAAAATGCAAGACATACAAATAGAGGTGCCACATATAGACGGAACACCTCAAAAAATAAGATCAACACCCTATAGAACACCAACAAATTCAACAGCCACACCCCCATTTTGACAAGGCTGACCCAAAAACAGAACCAGCCCCACAAACCAAAACAAACAGTCTGTATCAGCAGAAAAACAAAAATTGCTAACTTCTCCAAAACAGACCTCAAAAGTATCTAAAACATTGGTTATCACCGAACTAAAGCACCTTCAACCTTAATCCCAAACAAACTTAATAGACAATTACTAAGATCCTATCAACTTTCATAGAATTATCATGGATAGTTTTTTAATCTACTAAAAAATTGTTTCCAAGATAACACTTTAATTTCTTTCACCATATGGAATATGATGAAATGAATTAGATTATATGAACTAAATATAATTAACGTAGCCATTATTTTGGTTTTAGCAAGTAAACTATTAACATTAGAATAAAATGAGAATGATGAAAAAGAACTCACGAATTTGTTATGCCTCCAAAAAATTTCTCAACTTTAAAGCTAGAATCGCCTAAATTTGAATAGGTCTTGAACATATATTTGCACAAATTACTGCATTCAATCACAAGGAAAAACAAAAATAAGTAAACTTATACAAAACAAACATTCAATTGCAAAAACAAAAATCAAAGATAGTTCACACAACCCATAAATCTAACGAAATAACAAAAATCTTTACCTCTTCGATTGAGATTTAAGTGAGGTGAGGGTGATTGAACGTGAGAGTTTGAGACTGAAGGTTGATTCAGGATTCTGAGAGATTGAGGGTTCGATTGAGATTTCAGTGGGTGAGTTAGAGGATTCGATTAAGAGTTCTGAGAGATTGAGGGTTCGATTGAGGGTTCTGTGCGGTGACGGTGAGATTGAGGTTCAGAGATTCTATTGACAATATCTAGGATTCGTGAGATTAACGTGAAGATTCAATTATTTTTTTCCTTTATTTTCCTTTTTATTGTTTTTATTGATTAATGTATTTTTATTTTTTTTAACAAGAGTTTTTCTTAAGAGGAAATTGTTTGTTTTATTGAGGAAATTTATCTTTCACCAAAAAATAGTGCTAGTTATTTGTTTTTTTGGAACCGTATCTTTTTTGTTTTTTGTTGGTACAAAATGTTTTTTTGTTATATTAATAGTGCTAGTTATTTTTTTTTTCAAAAAGGTGTGTTTTCTGTTTTATATTAAGATTTTTTTTGTGACAGTTTTTAAGAACAGTATTTAAAGAAGGTACTATTCGTACTTTTATTAAAAATAAATTAAAAATTATACTAGAACAGTTAATACATGTTGCCGAAAATAACAAATAAAAATCCGTTCTTGTTTCTTATATCACAACGCTTTTGAGTCGTTATAAAAAATTGAAAAAATATCATACCCTACTACAACAAAATCAGAAAATCGTTGTCCATGGGACTCTACCAGGAGGGTTTTTTTACCTTCCGAAATTTAGGCGTTGTCGTAGAGCCAAAATGTTGTAGTGGAAGGCACTTCACATATAGAGATAGAGTACAATTCTATGACTGATGAACCTTTCCTTGAGATTTTTTCTCCTTTCAATAATAAATTTAATTTTCACTACTACATATACCTTCTAATAAGTTTTCATTCTTACAGAACAACAATAGTACTATTGATTTTGGCATCGTACGTCTTTAATTTCCAACGAGCAAGAAGCTAGCCAATGAAGTCATCGGAAGCCACACCAATGCACTTAACCAGTTATTGGAAAGTTAGACCACTTAATATTGAGTTGCATGAAGAGGTTGCAGGTGAAAATTGGAACGGTGTTTGCATACTGTATTCATTCAAAGTATATCTGAATTGAAAATTTACTAAATTTGTTTGTGCAAGATTTTTAGAAGCTAACATGTTCCTTTCTAATCAAATATTCTAATCAATATATTTGATCATGATATAAAATTTGAACCAATTAGATTGCTTGACATTGGAGAATCTATAGAAGAACTGTTATGCATGGTGGATCTTGCGAATTCCATAGCCAATGGATGCATAGCTAAACACAGAAACAAGGTACATGTTGTTATCTGTTCGTACATCAATCGAATGTTGGTTGCATCACAGAAAGCTAATTAATCTTCTTACTGAACTCAATTTTAGGTTATTTTCATCCCATTGATGAATTTGTTTTCTTCGATTGGTTTGAGAGTTGCTTGCATCACAAGAAGATAATTAACATTGGTCTGAAGTCTGAACTCAATTTGGAATTTATTCTCATCTTCTTGTTAAATTCGTTCTCTATTGGGTTCGACGTTTGTTGCGTAACAAATATAGTGCTCTATAGATCATCTCAGTTTGATCCCTAGGATTCTTCACTCTTATTTACGGTTCTTGTCTCTTTCCCGATGAATCCCTAGTTTTTACAGTTCAAGGAATCATTCTTTTGTTTTTCAGCTCTTTTTGCATCCTCCCTTGTTTAATTTTTAGCTCCAATTCATCATTGTTATAACTTCTATTACATTGGCAAGTATATGTTTCGACTTGTTAGGTATGGTAATTTTTTTTCATGTTTATGAGTACTATCATTTTATCATGGTTTATGTATTATAACTCTTACTTGTTTTCTTTTGGATATTTATGGAAATTTGATTCATAGTTTAATTATTTATATACATTTATTCTTCTAGTTGAAATTTTGATCGCAAATGAAACCCTTGCAGAGTAGGTTGGATTTTTCTGAAACTGTGCTTGACTATATATTTGACGACAATAAGAAAGTAGTTCTTCAATTTTAAAATGTATCGTTTTCTTCTGGACCTCGACAAAAATTTCACTACAAATTCGATGGTTAATCTCCAACATACGTTGGAATTATATACTTTAATGCATGGGAATATTTTCCCCAGATAGGTGTTAGAATAGAATAGGCACATGCGAACATATGTAGTAGACGGCCTAGGATAATTTAGTAAAGGATACGAGTAATAATGTTTTTTATTCATAAGTGGAAATGCAACTCTTCTATTGTTTTGCAGTTAGCATACCCATTTACGGGTAAAAAGAAAACATGACTGACAAAATGCACAATCTTCTGCATCTTTTTGTTGCTTATTATCAGTGGTATATGCTACCAGTCTTGGCACTTTTGTCTTGTGTCTAAAAAAATGTGATACATCATACTTGCTGCGTATATTTTCTAGCTTACAAATTTGGTTATGTTGGAACAAAATGTGTTTTACAATAAACATTAATGAGTTTTGATGATAACAAGGTATTAAAAATTGTCAATTGGTTATTGCTAATATTTGTTCAAGTGTACAGGACCTTAGGCAAAGTTGATCTATTCAATAGGTCTTGGAAGAACAAAAGAGAGCAAAGGAACCATCAAGAAGAGGAACCTAAAGCATCTGAAGAAAACTGCGTCTGAAGTTTTGAAGTGCTTCTGAAGTTTCAAGTGCCTCTGAAGTAATGACATCATCAGAAGCCAAAACTCATCAGAAGCAAAGTTCATCAGAAGCAACTTCATTAGAAGCTATATCATCACCAGAAGCTACAGTTGATCAGAAGATTCAACCTGAAGTTTCAAAAGAGCTGTCTTTTGAATTTAACCTCGTCTAAGAGAGCGAAGGATTAAAAGGGAGGTGCCAACGTTCATTTGAAAAGCACTGGGTGCTTGTCCTTCATTGAAGAGTTGACAAAGTACAAGAGTACAACCACTACCTCCACGACTCTGCTTGTGTCTACGCTATAAGACAAGATAACAGCTCTGCCTGCAGAAATGTTCCTTCAATATAGGAATAGATTTGAACTTGATCCTTCATAGGACAACATCCCAATCAGACAAAGGTTCACAACGACTCTTTAGACGTGCTTAAAGATCTCAACGTCTCTCTACACACCTCTATATAAAGGAGTGAAGACTTGAAGATCAGTAGAGACATTACAACAAGTTAAAAAGTGCCCAAACTCTGCCAAACTTGTTTCTCAAAAGCACTTTGAATTTCTGCATTGATTTGATATATCTTAGAAATTCTTAAGTCTAGAGTCTTTCATTGCATTGTATTGTGAACACCACTGATAGTATATCAAGTGTTCAAACTCAAACAATTTTCTGTGTAATTCTGTTTGAATAGAAGTCTCTTGCTCGAGTGCTTGAGCATAGGAAGTCTCTTGCCTGCGTGCTTGAGCATTTGTGAAGTCTCATACTAGGTAGTATTGAGCAGTTGTAATCTGTGTGATTATTTCTTAGTGGAAATCTCCTTGGAAGTGCAAGGGGGACTGGACTACTTCCGGTTTGTGAAAGGAACCAAGATAATTGCTTGTGTCTCTCTTTCTTTTCTCTACTCTGTTTTTACTCCGCTGCGTATCCGATTTTGAACATCACATCAGAAGCACTCTCAAACAGCTTCTAAAGTGATATCAGAAGAAGATTTTTTTTGAGAAAAAGAAAACACAATTCAACCCCCCCTTCTTGTGTTTTTCTCACCTTCAGGTTAGTCTTAGAATTAGTTTTTTCCTTCCTATTGAATGCTTTTATGAAGTTGGATGCACTCACATTTTTTCTCTAGAAGTTGTAAAACTGGTGTCAATTATGGGTCAGTTAGGAACTACCACAAGCTGACAAGATTTAGAAATTAACCAAGGTGAAATTTTTTATGTTGTTGCGGTTCAGGACAAATAGTAGTATGAGTTTTCAAGAATGTGTGGTTGAGTATTTGAAGGCAGTGGCGGAGCCATACAAAAATGTTAGGGGTGGCCGCCATTAGCCCCATCTGTAGAATGATTTTAGCATCGTTATATGTGGACTAATTAGCATCACCCTGGAGTGGCACGAAAATATTGTTTGGATTTGAGAGAGAAGCATTTGAAGCTCTTGTTAAAGTTGCATGGTAAAGATAACATTAGGAGGTTAACTTTATATTAGATGGCAAACGTGGTTAACAATTTAGTTATTGGAGCCATTGACATTGGCTATGATTGAGCTACTAAACTGGTAACATTTTTTGCATGTTACTAATACTACTCTAAAAGATTACTAAAACCATCTAGTAACATGGGCTTTACTAACATTTATCAAATGTTATTAATAGATCAAATTAAGTAACATTTGTTTTGATTTAGTACCCTTTTTCAAATGTTACTAGATCTAATATATATGTTGTACTGTAAACACTGTTTTTAGGGCAAAAGCATTAATTTCAGATTAAAAAATAGTAGGGACGCCCCTTTACCTGTTCGTATACAAATTTTGAGTGATTAAAGAATGACTGTTTTTTCAGATTTATTTTGGCACTCAAACACCTTGTACAGAGTATTTAGGATATTGACCCCTGACTTGCTCAATTTATCTATAAGAGGAGTGTTAGTGGATGGTGTTAGTTCGGATTGTGGGTGGTGTCCAAGGATTCGAGAGGTGGAGGATCGCTTATTTTGTAGATGTAACTTCACTGCAGACATTTGATATTCAATTTTTAAATGGATCGGAACGGAGATCATTCTACCTAGAAGTGTTGTTTCCCTCCTAGATTATTTCTCTTCTTCTTTAGTAAAAAAAAGCACCGCAAGGGCTTGACAGTTTAGTTATTTATCTATCTGGCATGCAACATTGGGGAAGATTTGGAAAACGCTAAATGATTGCGGGGATGGAGGAGATTGTAAAAGGTATCAAAAGGGGACCATATTTGTGTAATGAATGATACTCAAACCCTTTTCTTTGTTTAAATACTTAAGTCAGAGGTTTTTTTTGCGAGGCAACTACCTCTTATACTTTTCAAGAGTTGTGGGTTAAGTACTCTTTCTACTGCTCTCCTTTCTAATAAATTTGGTTGTTAAAAAATAAATAAATCATAGCTTTCATAAGGACACCTGCTTTAGGCTTACGTACTCTTTGTAATAAAAGAAAAAAAGCACACGTACTTGAATAATGTATTATATTTTCTAAAATATATAAATAAATAAACAAAGTCTTTTCATTATTTATATCACATAATTTAATTTCATTACTTCAATTTAAAAAATAAAATTAAAAATAAATAAACTTTACTTAGGTCCCTTGTGAACAAGGACATTATTATTATACATTCCTTATCCTTCAATTATTATTGTATTAAAGTAAACTGGTCGTTTTTTTTTTCTTTAAAAAAAAGTTGTAGAGAAAGGTAGTCTAGTTTGTGCAACATTTATTAGTGGAAAAATAAAGATAAAGTTGATTTGACATTAACATTGTGAACCACAACAAACTCTGATAAAGTTGGGCAGTGCAGATTGCAAGAGTTGAAGTTATTCTCCTTCTGGTTTGATTGAAACAATATTCATCAATCATGATAAGCTTGGAAATAAAGAAACAAGTTGTATTGATATACTTATGGTTGTGGTGGATTACTACTGCTAATATTTGTGTTGAAGCAAAACGTGATAGTTTGAAGCCAGGTGATACATTGAATTCCAATTCCACGCTATGTTCTAAACAAGGCAAGTTTTGTCTTCGATTCGACATTACTTCTAATTCTGAATTTCATAGCTTGTTTATAGGTGTTAATGCTGATTCTGGCCCAATAGTGTGGATGTATGATATAAATCATTCCATTGACTTAAATTCAGCAGTTCTATCATTAGACTACTCTGGTGTGCTCAAAATAGAATCACAAAATAGGAAACCAATAATCATTTACTCTTCACCTCAACCCATAAACAACACTATGGCCACTATATTAGACACAGGTAACTTTGTGCTTCGACAATTTCATCCCAATGGCTCAATGAGTGTGTTGTGGCAGAGTTTTGATTATCCCGATGACACTTTGGTTCCAACGATGAAGTTAGGCGTTAATCGGAAAACAGGACATAATTGGTCATTGGTTTCAGGTGAATTTAATCTAGATTGGGAACCAAAACAAGGTGAATTGATCATCAAGAAAAGCGGCAAAGTGTATTGGAAAAGCGGAAAACTTAAAAGCAATGGATTATTCGAGAATATTCCGGTGAATGTTCAACATATGTATCAGTACATTATTGTCTCTAACAAAGACGAAGATTCTTTCACTTTCAAAACCAAAGATAAGGATTATAAGACGTTACCATGGTGGACATTGTTACCATCGGGGAGGTTAATGGGTAATGAAGGAGATATTGTAAATGCAGATATGTGTTATGGATATAATAGTGATGGAGGATGCCAAAAATGGGAGGATATACCAACTTGTAGGGCACCTGGTGAGGGGTTTCAGAAAAAGGCGGGAAGACCAAACATAGACAATTCAACAACGTATGAATTCGATGTGACTTATAGTTACAGTGATTGCAAGATGAAATGTTGGAAAAATTGTAGTTGCAATGGATTCCAACTATATTATAGTAATATGACTGGATGTGTATTCCTTTCATGGAATTCGACACAATATGTTGACGTGCTTCCGGATACCTTTTACACCTTGGTAAAGACAACAAAATCAGCTCCGAATTCCCATGGTACGTAAGTTATAATGTCATTTTAAGTGATTATTTATTTTCTGCTTATTCAACCGTAGAAACTGCCTTCCTTCAGCACATTATATAACCGATGCCAATCTAAGGACAAATAAAATTGATTGGATCAAACATCATCTCTCTGTTTTGTTTTTTTTTTTTTTTTTGTTATGACTTGAATAATAGACTTTAAACTCGACAACTTATTTAACCGCTTAGCTCAATTGTTGAGCTACCCAACTGCCCTCCTCTATAAATTAGATTATCGAAAATGTCACTTTAAATTTTAAAATAAGGTTTGTTATGTTGTTTGGGGGTTGTGTGCGAGCACCGGAATGTAAGTGGTGGAAGTTTTTTTTTGTGGCAGCTTGTGATGTTGGTTGAGGTTTTTTATGTACGTTTGGTGAGGGTTTTGGTACAACTTTTATTTTCCTTTGTATGTTGCTACTTTACGACTCCTAATCTAGCATTTCTTGTGTTGGTCAGGATTCTTTATGATTTTAATAAATTCATTTGGCTTCTTAAAAAAAAAAAATTAAATAAGGTTTAATCTCATTTTGCATATTAACCTGTTAGTCTATTAATTACAGATGTGACAAAGTTACTTAAACTACCTATTGTCTAAGGGTGTGCTTGGTTTGGAAGGGAAGTTGTGAAAAGAGAAAAATGTGAGAGAAAGTATGAGTGCAGAGAAAGTGTGAGAGAGAAATATGTTTATTTTTGGAAGGTCTAATATGTAGAGTTGATTTTATGTATTGTTTGTTATAAGAGAAAGAAGAGAGATATGAAAGAGAGAAATATGTTTATTTTTGAAAGGTCTAATATACCCTTGAATTAAAAAAATTAAAGAACCTATAATATAAATTATAATTTAATAAACTTAATTGACCTAAATTAGTTTAATTAACAGGTTAAATATAATTAAATTAGATAGTTAATTTTTTATGCCAAAATTTTAAAAAAAAGAGCGAAACAATTGGTGTTTTGAATTAAATAATTTAACAAATCATTTCATCAAAATGTACCTGTCGTCAAAAAATCTTTTGCGTTTCAGTTCTTTCTTTTTATTTATTTATTTATTTTTTTGAAATATCCCTCTCTTTATTTATTAAGTATTATGTTGCAGCAATTAAGGACACAATTGGAAAATGAGAGTTTCTCTCCTATTTCTCTACTGTCTTGCGAAGACTAAAAAATGTGTGGGCCCATGCTTTTAGACTCTCTCTCTTCTATTTCTTTCCTCTGCCAAAGTGAAGAAAAGCCCATATTCTCTTGTACCTCTCTTGGCCCAATTTCTCTCTTCCCTAATTCATCTCTACCGAACAAACCGTAAGAGACAAACTTGCCTTGTATCTTATCTGGTGGAAAATGCAATTTGATTAAAAACAATTGAAAAAGAAATTCTTTCACTACAACAATAATGATGTAATGCAACTCCATTTTGAAAGGACTAAAAAAAAAAAAAAAAAACCTGTTACCTAGTAGGACAAAGTCAACACAATATTAATGGGTAGTCTCGGTTATTATATTCGATAGTAACAAAATAACAGTCATAATATTAATACTATTTAGTTATTTTATTTTTACTCTTTAATTATTTTATATTTACTTTTCGAGTGTTGCTATCATTCCTCTTTTATAGAAATAGAATCCAAATGTAATCTCACAATCGCTTCATCTCATAAGCACTTCATCATAATTGTTTAATCATAATCGTTTAATCACATCGCTTCATCAGAATCACTACTCATCATATCTACTTTATCGCGATCACTTTTACATCCTTATCACAGTCGCTTCATCACAACCGTTCTAATCAAATTTATTTCACAAGACCTAGAACTCAAATAAAATAAAATGGTGTCAAAGGGATATATTTCTATTGCTCAATGATTATTTTTTATTTTTGGTGAAACAAAGGGGCTAAGAAAACCTCAAAAGAACTAGAAACCACGAGGAAAAGCTACAGCTGAAGACTCCGCAACAACCAGTAATAAAGAAAAATCCGGAACACGATCAAAAATATGATAATGATTATCTAAGGACAATCCAAACTTGGCCAAGATGTCATGATAGAAACAATAGCCAAATAATTCCAAAAATTCATATTTATAAATGAGGATTTTGAAGTTGAAGTATTAGGGTTTGGCATCAAGATAAGACCAACAAAATTAAATGTTTGAGATGAATATGCTTATATCACAATTCAAATTTATTTTGTATAGTCAATGCAGGTATAAAATGGTGGATATGGATATGTGCTGCAATTGCAACTACTTTACTCATATTATGCCCACTCATTATATGGCTAGCCAAAAAGAAAAAAAAATATGCACTTCAAGGTATATCAATATGGATACTTTAAAACAGTCAATGCAGGTAAAACAAGATGGATATGTATAGGTTCTATCTTTATCTTTGATTATTTTTTTGGTTATGTAGTTAAGAAAAGTAAAAGAAAGGAAGGTAAGAACATTGATTTGGTGGAATCCTATGATATCAAAGATCTTGAAGATGACTTCAAGGGACATGATATAAAAGTTTTTAACTTTACATCAATATTGGAAGCAACTATGGACTTTTCCCATGAAAACAAGTTAGGACAGGGAGGCTATGGACCCGTTTATAAGGTGACTTTATAGTTAAATTTTATTTTTTGTACGTGAATGATTATGTTTGTTTAAAAGCATGTTTTAAATTACTATTATAATTATGGCACCAGCATCATGTTGCAAACAAGTATTTCTAATGTGGTAATGTTTTTCTTGGTTGGTGATTATTGTTTCGGAAAAAACTTATATGCATTCTTCAAATGTATTAAGTTAAGAACCATATTCAAATTATCTAAAGAAATGCACCTAAATTTTGTACTTTTGTTTTACGATTTCAGGGAATCTTGGCCACAGGGCAAGAAGTTGCTGTAAAAAGACTTTCAAAAACATCTGGACAAGGAATTGTGGAATTCAAAAATGAATTGGTACTTATATGTGAACTTCAGCACAAAAATCTTGTACAACTACTTGGTTGTTGCATTCATGAAGAAGAAAGGATTCTGATCTATGAATATATGCCAAACAAAAGCTTGGATTTCTATCTATTTGGTGAGAATATGTTGAAGTCTATATTTGCATGTGATGTGTTTTTAGGGAACGTTCATAAAATTGTGATCGTTATTGTGTAACGATTAAAGCACAATGACAACAAAACTATTGAGTTTTCTTAACTAATCATTTTATGTAATATTATGGATAGTTCACTAAAATGATGAGTTATGCTAACTTGAAAATAACCAAGAAATAACATATTTTATGTGACTCATTAGTTAGTTACAGAAAATTAAAATGGCATTTTAGTTAGCTACTTTTGAGTAGTATTCATTTTAACACGAAGTGTTGTGTTTTCATTGAGTAGATTGTACAAAAAAGAAGTTCCTAGATTGGAAAAAGCGTTTCAACATAATAGAAGGAATTTCTCAAGGATTACTCTATCTTCACAAGTACTCAAGACTCAAAATAATTCACAGAGACTTGAAAGCTAGCAACATACTTCTTGATGAGAATATGAACCCAAAAATTGCTGATTTTGGTATGGCAAGAATGTTTACACAGCAGGAGTCTGTAGTAAATACAAATAGAATTGTTGGGACATAGTGAGTTTTCCAAACTTTATTTGTTTCAAATGTTTTATTGATGATTTTGTGAAAACTATTTATTTTTTGAAAGTTATGATTTTTGTGCGTAGTGGATACATGTCTCCAGAATATGCCATGGAAGGAGTTTGTTCTACAAAATCTGATGTCTATAGCTTTGGAGTGTTGCTGCTTGAAATTGTTTGTGGAAGAAAAAACAATAGCTTTTATGATGGTGATCGTCCACTAAATCTAATCGGACATGTATGTTAATTACTTTCATTGAGTTTTTTTAATAAATATTACCTATTCTTCGTAATTTGATTAGATTATTAATAGGCATGGGAGCTATGGAATGATGGTGAGTATCTAAAGCTAATGGATCCAACGTTAAATGACACATTTGTTCCGGATGAAGTGAAAAGGTGCATTCATGTTGGTCTCTTATGTGTAGAACAATATGCAAATGATCGACCTACAATGTCTGATGTTATATCAATGTTAACAAACAAATATGAACTCACAACAATACCCAGAAGACCAGCATTTTATGTTAGAAGAGACATTCTTGATGGAGAAACAACTTCTAAAGTGCCAGACATCTACACCTATTCTACAACAATTTCTTCCTCGTGTGAAGTAGAAGGGAAAGTATAAATAATTAATATATATATATAGATTGTTCATACACTCATTTGAAACAGATTTTGTTCTTTGAAGTATAAAAAAATGTAAGCTTGAATATGGTTTTGTTTTATGAAATATTTGGTGTCTGTAAAAAAAAAAAAAAAAAGGTTCTTATAGTACGTACTTTTTCATTGTAGTTCTTGTTAATAGATTTTAGTCTAAATTAGATATTCATAGTCCATCAACAACATTTTTAATTTCTAACAAGTCCTATTTATAAATCGCACATAACAAATTATTTCTATAAAAATGGTACCTGAAAAGCATGTCAATCAATCCCTTATCTCTGCTATATCAATGTACTTATTTTTTGTATGAAAAGGCATATTTACCTCTGGAATCCTTTCGATCATTTTTTATTTTAAAACTTGTGCAGCTTCCGTTACTGTCCGACTAAGTTTTTGAGGATTATATATAACTTTAAAGAAGTTTTGAAAAGCTTGAGTCTTTCGAATATGTGTACCTCGACTTATGTTGGTCCTTTTCTGTAGAGAAGGGAAAGCACATTGAAGGAATAAGTTGAAGTACTCTAAAAATAGTTTCGGGGCCCAGAGTCCTATTTGCCTCATAGTGAGAAAAGCTAGTCTTGTTCGTCCTACCCTTCGACAATTTATTTCCTCTTCATGATCTTCATGATCTTGAGATATAGGCATCACAAGATGAGTCAACTTAAACAAAAATTATGTCCTTCACGTAGTTGAGTCACCATCACTACAATTTTTTTGGCTAACTGAAGGGAATTGGAGCATAAAACAAAGTGGAAAGGCCAAATGGTATGGTAAGCTATGTGTTCTTGGTGGCCTAGTCTTTGCTTACTATGCTAGGGTCATATATGTTTCTCCTGTTGGTGGAAGCCCCATAATGTCAGCTATGTCGAAGAGTGTGGCGGTGAGAATACCACATTTCAGTTGTAAGTTGTTGGTCGAACTCTCCCAAAAATGGATGGCAGTTAGAAGTAGATTGGCATCATATTTAGGACCTGTTTTGGAAAGCTAAACTAGGTCAAAAATACCTAAATTTTTCCTTACTTGGGCTTTCTTACTTTGTATTTTGTCTAGCCATGCAATATAACTGGGATGATTGGTGTAAGGGGATGCTCGAAACACCTACTGGGTGCACTCGTAAAATTCATTTCGTAAGGACCTTGTAAGAAAACCCTAGGAGTACATTTATCACATCCTGGGAAAAAGGTTGTTACTTGTTCAGAATTTATGCTCAAATCATGTTAAGGACCTAGGAATGCGTAAACAACGTGAGAGATGGAATGAGGGATCAATACCTTGGATTGCCAGATTTTGGCTTCTTCAACCTCCATTGAAGGGTTTGGAGCATAACTCTTGTTGATCTTTTGAAGAGGTGCGTTCAGATTTTCCACCATAGGAACAATGTCAATAGTGTTGGTTGTAGATGATGTAGTAATTATGCTTTGATTGAAGATATTTGAAGAAGATTAAGAGGTTTTGAGATTTTGATTTCTCAAATTTGCAGAAAAAATGTGTTTATACTTTCTGAAGAAAGGAAAATAAAAGGACCTTTTGAGTTCTCAACTAATGGAAACTGTTGTCACATGGTCCAGTTATGAAGAGCATCAGTTGCATGATGAGCATTAAGTGACAGTTGGAAGTCTTAGGTACGTTAATGTCGTGGTCAACTAATTCCTAAAGTGGCGCCATTATGAAAATATGTCTGTCACTTTATCTCTCATTCAATTTTCAGTCGAAAATGACATTTTTGGAGGGCAATTTGTTGGCCTGTGTTTTTAATAGTTCTCTATAGGAAATTATTCTAGTCGAAGTTAAGTTGATTCATGGTGTTAAGACGTACCATTCACACGCTCATCAATCTCAAATCTCACAAACTCAAAATCGCTTTTTCTTCATCTATCTCAAATCTCACAAACTCCATTGATCTCAAACCTCACAAACTCCATTTATCTCAAACCTCACAAACCTCATCAATCTCACCTCAACAATCTTCTCAAACAAGCTCTGAATCAATTCCTTACTGTATCGATTTTCAAATCGATTATGTTGTTCATATTTTGTTCGAATCGATTTAGAGATCTTCAAATCGATTTTGCTCTTAATCGTTCTCAAGCGCACAAACTAAATCGATCTCATGCTTTGTTTGGTTACACGTTGAGTTCACTAATTCTGTGTGCAATTTGGACGTGATATTGAAAAGCTATATATTCAAGCTTAAGCTGAAACGCGCGTTAGAGACCATTCGCGCGTTAAACAAACACAACATCAATCTGTATCGATTTTGTTCAAACCGTATCGATCTCAATCGTCGCCTTCATCGACCGTCAGACCGCCGATCTTCGAAATCGCTCTGGATTATTTTCAATCGCTGTGAGTAATTTTCATTCTCTTTGTTTTAATTTTTGATATGAATGTGGTAATTAGGTATAGTGTTGTTATTCTTGAAATTAGTATACGTAGATGTGTTTTTGAACTAGATTTTGGGAAAATTTTGAAATTACTTCATGTGTACATGTTTTTGAACTGGATTTTGGTAGAATTTTGGAATCAATTTATGTGCGTGTGTTTTTTAACTGAATTTTGGAATCAATGTATGCTGCTGGTAATCTTTATGTTAGCCGATGCAGTTTGTGGTCTGTGATAGATTAGGTGTGATAAAGTTGAATGAATTCTTTGATGGGGCAAAAATGTTTGTGCAAGATAAGTTTATCACTTGGCAGATGAATTTGTGTGTTTGCACATGCGCACATGCACAGACGTAAGGTGCATGTTGAATTTGGCAGGGTAAAAGATTGAAGATAGGTGTTTGAGGTGTCATAGATAGAGAACAGGAAGATGAATATGATGTGAGCAATGAAATAGAACAAGCATGAACTAGCCATTGGACTTGAACAATAATAAGCCTAGTCACCTAGGATTTGGTTGGATATACTCTAAGAGAAAGAAAGTCATAGCCAGAGATAATTAGTTACATTTTGAGTTGACAAGTTTTTGAACCTTGTGATTTGTCAATTGATTCAGACTGGTATGTCCATTGAATATATCGCACTTGTTATATGTTATTTTGGTTTTTTAATATTTTTAATACGAGGGCTGATAATTTGGCAACTTATTGCATGACAACATATCCATCTCTCTAACTGTTAATTATTTTTGGTCTTATTTTAAGGTGCATTGATGGAGAAGAGGAAGATGATCTGGTTTTGGCGGAAGATGATGTGAAGAAAAGTATATGATTGTTCTTGATAGGGTAGAACCATATAAAAACTGTGTCTGTCAGTTTCTGCATCTTATAAGTACTAAAACTCATTTTGTGTATTTTGGTGTTGTCTTTAGTTATATGATTTGTCCACATTGGTGAATAATCCTCGAGAATATATTCTGGTGTTGATTTTAGTTTATATGATGATTGGTGAATAATACCTTGAGAATATTAATCCACCAATTTTTTTGATGAAATATAAATGCTTTTTATAGTTATTAACGAGTTTGTATGATGGACAAAAATATAATACAGTGCAACAACAGTAAATAATACCTCAAAAAAATATTTGGGGGTTTCACGTTTTAAAAAAAAAAAAAAAAGGGGACATTTTAAAAAAAAAAATAATTTGTGGGATTGGTTTTTACCCACGGCCAGAGACGCTGTAGGTAAAAGTACTAGTCTGTAGAAAAATCCTGTACAGACACACAACCCGTCCGTAGGTAAAGGTATTGTCCGTAGGTAAAACATGCACCGACAGACAAAAATCCGTTGCAACTTGCTAAGTATAGTGCACGGCCAATGTGACTGTGGGTGAAAGTTTTGGCAACATATACCTACGGAAAATAGCCTTTAGTGACGGTTTTTGCCCGTCACTAGAGGTCAAGTTTCTTGTAGTGCATGTTCCTTTCTAATCAAATATTCTAATCAATGTATTTGATCATGATATAGAATTTGAACCAATTAGATTGCTTGACGTTGGAGAATCTATAGAATAACTGTTATGCATAGTGGATGTTGCGAATTCCATAGCAATGGATGCATAGCTAAACATAGAAACAAGGTACATGTTGTTATTTGTTCGTTCATCAATCGAATGTTGATTGCATCACAGAAAGCTAATTAATCTTCTTACTGAACTCAATTTTAGGTTATTTTCATTCTCTTTATGAATTTGTTTTCTTCGATTGGTTTGAGAGTTGCTTGCATCACAAGAAGATAATTAACATTGGTCTGAAGTCTGAACTCAATTTTGAATGTATTCTCATCTTCTTGTTGAATTCATTTTCTATTGGGTTTGACGTTTGTTGCGTAACAAATATAGTGCTCTATCGATCATCTCAGTTCTTCGATTTGACTTCGATCCCTAGGATTCTTCACTCTTATTTAGGGTTCTTGTCTCTTTCTCGATGAATCCCTACTTTTTACAATTCAAGGAAACATTCTTATGTTTTTCCGCTCTTTTTTTATCCTCCCTTTGTTTAATTTTTAGCTCCAATTCATCATTGTTATAACTTCTTTTACATTGGCAAGTATATGTTTTGACTTATTAGGTATGGTAATTTTTTTTCCTATTTATTTATGAATACTATCATTTTATCATGGTTAATGTATTATAACTCTTGTTGTCTTTTAGATATTTATGGAAATTTGATTCATGGTTTAATTATATATATATAGAGAGAGAGACAGTATCCGTTGACACCAGGTGTAAGTCTAATGACTTGCACCAAATCTCAGCCGTTAAATTAAATTAATGTAATGGCTTCCATCTTCCAAATTAAAAAACATCTAAAGTGAGGCACATGTAGTTCCCTCTACTTTCTCTTTCTGGTGTGGGATAACTGAACCAATGCACAACTCTTCCCAAATTTGCATTAGACTATTCAGGATTTTCTTTCTTCTTGGTAATCATAATGTTTTCTTGCTTAAACCATTTGAGATTTCGATAATTAGACACAGTTTGGGTTTTCGATTTCAAGCATATATTAGACTGAATTCATATCAATTTGTGGTCTGCTGAACCTTAAATCAATAAGATGAAATTGGACAATTGTGAGTCTCAAGTTTGAGAAAATTTGTGGCCTTGCAACAACATCACAGTTATTACTTCAATTGCAGTAATCCCTATCATACTCGATGTGTTTTTTTTTCTTTCAAAATATGCGATATCTTTTAATTTTCATGTACCATAATAATAATATATAATTTCAAATTGAAGCTTCGCTATCGTCCAATATTCTTATTGAAATTTATTTTGTTAGAAGTGTGCAAGTCCATCGGTGGTAGTGAAGTTGTGAAGATCTCCACTTTCACGAATTAGGTTTCGGCAAAACAAGAGGAGAAAAAGAAAAGGAACTGATGCGCCTCACTTGAACATATGGGAGCCACTGATTAAACTTATCTTATCATCATAATCCAATGACTGAAGCATACACCTAGGTTGATCCCTCTTTCGATAATTATTTGCAACATGTAGAAGCCAAGAGATTTAAAAATTAACAAAGGTGAAATTTTCTATGTTGCTGCATTGCTGGACATTTCGTAGCATGAGCTTTGAAGAATGTGAGGTGGATTGCTTGAAGGATTGTTCTTGCAATACATATGCAAACTCTTCCTAAACGGGTAACAGTTTTTACATGTTACTAATACTAGTTTCAAAGGTTACTAAAACCATTTAGTAACACGAGCTTTATCTAAGCGCTCCAACAAAGAGGCGAAGTAGTGGTCTCTTTCTGTTCATTACGAAAACACGCTTCGCCTGCTCCCTCCCCGTGTCCACTAGCGCCCCATTTATAAAATGTTACTATGTCAAATTAAATAACATTTGTTTTTTATTTAGTAACCATTTCCAAATTTTACTAGATCTAATATATGTTGTACAGTAACTTGGAGTGAGATTTAATATATTATACGGTAATATATTATGTAATATTATGATCTAATGTATGTTGTACTTTTGATTTAGTTTATACACCTGTTTAATTTGATTGCTAAAAGAAATACTCACCAAGTCTTTGAACTCCAACTTTTTTGGTAGGAAATTTGCAAACAAAGTAATCAATTGGCTCTCATCATATTTCATGTATACCATGCACATAATCTAATCAAATCAACTTTATCTTTACTTTATGTTAGTAATCATGGAATCCCAAGGATAAAGATCATAGTGATCAGCAAGAAAGCAAGAATAAGAGTACTCATGTGGGAGATACTCATAGAAACTCATTATAGAATGAATAGATTGATAGAAGAAAGATGAAATAATACATGAGTGTCCCTATATGAAGTAATACATGAAGCTCTTGTTCTGATTTTGCACGGTTCCTTCTCAAACGCAGCAAACGCGATTCTGAACAGTATACAACTTATGCCAAATGCGCCTTTCTGAAAACAGCAAATTGAATCACTTAATTGAACCGTAAACAGCATATCCCAAAAGCGCTTTTCTTGTTTCTTCTTAAAACACAATTCGATAAATTAATGCTGAAAATGGGATTTTTCAAAACAGTGTTTCTTCTTAAAACACTTAATTGTGCATCACTTTGTAGCCATCAAGACCTTTTAACATTCATTTTTTCTTCTGTCCTCAGATGTGCTAACTACCTTTTAGCACAGCTTGAGTATTGTGCATCACTTTGTAGTCATCAAGACCTTTTAACATTCATTTTTTCTTCTCTTTGGGTTCTACCTATGGTAGTTAAGCATTTTGCCCTTTGTTGGCCTTATTGATGTTAGCTTCTGTTAAGTGGTTAAACCTTGAGTTATGGCTTCTGCTTAATGGTTAAGCATTTCTCTCTATATGGTTTTTCTGCCAGACTTTGGACATTGTTTGGATCTGGTTTTGTGGTGCATTTCTTACTCCTATATTGTTTTGGAGGAGTTATATGGACAAGGTTTTCTACTAATGTTAGCTTTTGGTTGTTTGTGAGTGCTATGTTTGCCTTGCCTGCACCATTGATATCTTCCTGTTATGGAGTGGTTGTTAATACTTGTTGGAAGTTTGTTTTTATCCTATGCAACTGAAGTATTATTGAGGTTATACATCTGCTGGAAAGTTGTTTTGGTTAGTAGCTGGTCTGCAGGTTCCTTGTATGAAGATTGAAGAGCAAGTTCTGTTTGGAAGCTTTCTCTAATGGTTTTGAAGCTTTGTATTGGTCACATTTTTTTTCTGTTTGGTGTTTGCTTTGTAATTCAAACTCAAGCTAAGAGTTCTCTTACCTTGAGTTTGAGGGAGGCTGTTGAAATATAGATAGTAATACTCATTTTAGAGTTAGTTAAGGGTACTAGTGTAGTCACTATATCAGTCACAAGTTGACTCTTTTGTAACTCTTTCACTTTTGTATCATTTCAACTATTTTCAATATAATAATTTCTTAAGCTTTTTCTCTCTATTTTCATGGATGCCATGTTTCTCAACATGGTATCAGAGCCTCTTCACAATTCTTTGGGCCACCTGTTATCAGGTTTCCGCTATCGGGCCACCCGTCATTTATGTTCACGCATCAGATGTGCAATCCTGAGCGTGAGAGGGTGTGTTAAGAGTCCCACATCGGTTAGGAATTGGCCTGACAATTTGTTTATAAGTGGAGTTAAGGCAGCAAGTGGTGGAGAGAAGCATTTGAGGTTAACTTCATATTAGATGGCAATTGTGGTTAACAATTTAGTTATTGAAGTCATTGAGCATTTGAGGCTTTGTTTTCGACTTCATGTATTTTTATACACACCTAGACATAACAAGAAACATTTTCTTTGTGATTCTTAATTTGATCACTTTGTAATAATTTTTTTAATTTTAGAATTTGCATCTTTTGTATGTTTGATGCAAAAGATCTAGATGGTGATCATGAATGATATATTCGATATTTGTTTATTTATCACAATAGAATTAACTAAATTTGTATCTAAAATTTAGTAATATTTATGCCATCAAAATTAGCTAAAACTGTATTTAAATCTGTTTGCAAGAGATTGGCTAACATTGAGCTACTAACCGGTAACATTTTTTTCATTGTTACTAATACTACTCTCGAATTTAGTAACATGGACTTTTTCCAACATTTATCAAATTAAGTAACATTTTTTTTTTTTTGAAAACTCGGTATCCGATCCAAGTATCGACTAATTCGAGGGGACCAATCCCATCGCCCACTTGCGGGGGGCCCCGTTTAAAGCCAGAGCAAGCTCTGTATGGACTTAGCTCACCAAAATTGGCACCAGAGGGAATCAAACCTGAGACCTCTGGAGGAGCAAACTCCAAGATCCCAAGCCAACCACTAGGCCAACCCCAAATGGGTCAAATTAAGTAACATTTGCTTTTGATTTAGTAACCTTTTTCAAATGTTACTAGATCTAATATATGATCAACCTACAAGATGAAAGATTCAAAAACCACTCATAATAGAAGCTAAGGACTTGACTTTGCCCGAACAAGACAAAACGCTAAACCAGTAAACACTGTTTTTAGATAACGAAAATTTGTAACCTAATTACAAAAGTAGTACATCAATTCTGAAGGTCCTAGAATGCCTACAACACAAAACGCTAAACCAGTAAACACTGTTTTTAGAGCAAAAGCATTAATTTCAAATAGTCAGATCATAGCTTAAGTGCAGCAACAAGAAGGGGGTTCATGGGAATATGGTTGAGTTTGGCTTCGCAAAAGGTTCAAATTTTCTCTTGCCTAGTAATTCTTGTAGATTCCCGACTTGCTCAAATTTATCTGAAAGAGGAGTGTTAGTGGATGGTGTTATTTCAGATTGTGTGTGGTGTCCTAGGATTCGAGGTGAAGGATCACTTGCTTTGTAGACGTAACTTCGTTGCAGAGGTATTCATTTTTTAAATGGATCAGAACGGGGGTCATTCTACCTGGAAATGTTGTTTCCCTCCTAGATTATTTATCTTCTTTAAATAAAAGGCATTGTAAGGGCTTAACACTTATCCAGCATGCAATATTGTGGATGATTTGGGAATCGTGAAATGAGGTTATTTTCTCCTCAAAGATTGCGGGAGTGCAGGAGATCGTAGAAGGTATCAAAGTAACATCTTAGAGTTGATTTCTTGCTAAAAAAAAGGGGACCATGTTTCTATAATGATTTCAAACCCTCTTCTTTGTTTAAATACTTAAGTTAGAGGTTGGTTTTTTTTGGGCATGTAACCCTTATACTTTTCCCAACTTGTAGGTTAAGTACTCTTTCTACTTCTCTCCTTTCTAATAGATATGGTTGTTAAAAAACAAAACAAAAATCATAGCTTTCATAAGAACACCTGCTTTAGGCTTTTACGTACTCTTTGTAATAATTTAATTTCATTACTTCAATTTAAAAAATAAAATAAAAAATAAATAAACTTTACTTAATTAGGTCCCTTGTGAACAAGGACGTTATTATCTATACGTTTCTTATCCTTCAATTATTATTGTATTAAAGTAAACTGGTCGTTTCTTTTTTCTTTTAAAAAAAGTATAGTAGAGAAAGGTTGTCTAGTTTGTGCAACATTTAGTAGTGGAAAAATAAAGATAAAGTTGATTTGACATTAACATTGTGAACCAGAAGAAATTCTGTAAAGGGTCTAAAATCAGTTGTATCAAATTTCCAACCAAAGTTGTTTTAAACAATATTCATCAAACATGATAAGCTTTGAAATCAAGAAACAAGTTGTATTGATATACTTATGGTTGTGGTGGATTACTTCTACTAACATTTGTGTTAATGCAACAAATGATAGTTTGAAGCCAGGTGATACATTGAATTCCAAATCCAAGCTATGTTCTAAACAAGGCAAGTTTTGTCTTCAATTTAGCAATAATTCCATTGGTTCTGATTTCCCATGCTTGTTTATAAGTGTTAATGTTGATTATGGCACAGTAGTGTGGATGTATGATATAAATCATTCCATTGACTTTAATACATCAGTTTTATTACTAGACTACTCTGGTGTGCTCAAAATAGAATCTCAAAATAGGAAATTACCAATAATCATTTACTCTTCACCTCAACCTACCAACAACACTATGGCCACTATTTTAGACACGGGTAACTTTGTGCTTCAACAACTTCACCCAAATGGGACAAAGAGTATATTATGGCAGAGTTTCGATTATCCCACAGACGTATTGATCCCAATGATGAAGTTGGGAGTTAATCGAAAAACTGGACATAAATGGTCATTGGTTTCAGATAAATTTAATCTTGAATGGGGACCAAAAGAAGGAGAATTGAACATCAAGAAAAGCGGCAAAGTGTATTGGAAAAGCGGAAAACTTAAAAGCAATGGATTATTCGAGAATATTCCGGCCAATGTTCAAAATAGGTATCAGTACATTATTGTCTCTAACAAGGATGAAGATTCTTTCACGTTCGAAGTTAAAGATGGGAAGTTTGCACAATGGGAACTAATCTCGAAAGGGAGGTTAGTAGGTGATGATGGATATATTGCTAATGCAGATATGTGTTACGGATATAGTGATGGAGGATGCCAAAAATGGGAGGATATACCAACTTGCAGGGAACCTGGTGAGGTGTTTCAGAAAAAGGCGGGAAGACCAAGCATTGACAATTCAACAACGTTTGAAGAGGATGTGACTTATAGTTACAGTGATTGCAAGATGAGATGTTGGAAAAATTGTAATTGCAGTGCATTCCAAGAATATTATGATAATGGGACTGGATGTGTATTCCATTCATGGAATTCGACACAATATGTTCAGGTGGTTGCGGATACCTTTTACAACTTGGTAAAGCCAACAAAATCAGCTCCGAATTCCCATGGTACGTAAGTTATAATGTCATTTTAAGTGATTATTTATTTTCTGCTTATTCAACCGTAGACATTGACTTCCTTTAGCCCATTAGATAGCGGATGTCAATCTAAGGACAAATAAAATTGATTGGAATCGGTAAACAAACAAAATAAAAATATTGGAATCAAACATCTTTGTAATGAGACCCATTATAAATCGTTATTTTAATTAGGGATGTTCAAAACCGAACCAGTCCAATAAGAAAATCACAAACCGAACCAACCTAATCCGAAACCGCAAAAAACTGCATTTGGTCAGATGTATTTGGATCATTTTTTTACACAATTGCATGGTTCAGTTTGCGGTTTTTATCTTATCAACCGAACCAAACCAAACCAAACCAAATTGAAACAAAAGAAAAACAATAATTAAACCTATGCCACCTATAACAATAATTATCAACTGCATTGTTGGAAACATCGTTGGATGAAAATTAAACTATAATTTTGGAAACATTGTTTAAAATTTGTTGTGTTTTAACTTTTTAACTTGATATTAATGTTGGAAACAGAATTATATTTTATATAAAAAAAAATTAAAAAAAAAAACCACACCAACCGATCCAACCCAATCCGCATTGGTTTGGTTTGGTTCGGATTTTATTTTAAAAGTCAACCATACCAAACCGCATGTATTTTTATCTTGAAGTTCGGATAACTTTTAGCCCCAAAACCGAACCAACCCACACCACGAACACCCGTAATTTTAATCGCAAATGTTAGTATAGTAATTACTATCGTGTTAGTATTTTTTTTCTTTGTTATGACTTCAATCATAGCCTTTTAACTCGACAACTTTTTTAACCCCTTAACTCAATTGTTGAGCTACCCAACCACCCTCCTCTATAATAAATTTTAAAATAAGGTTTAACTCGACATGGAATCACTTCATCTCACAATCGCTTCCTCACGATCGCTTCATCAGAATTGTTTAATCATAATCGTTTCATCAGAATCACTACTCATCATATATGCTTTATCGCAATCACTTTTACATCCTCATCACAATCACTTCTTCAAAATCGTTCTAATCAAATATATTTCACAAGATCTAAAGAACTCAAATAAAACAGAAAGGTTTCAAAGGGATATATTTCTATTGATCAGTGATAGAAACAATAGCCAAAATTAAAATGAAACATCAACAAACTTTTGTAATAAGATTCTTGATGTTATAAAGATATATCGCAATGGATGAAATTGAAATCGGATTAGTCAAGAGAAAGTTATGAGTGTTTGAGCATTTGAGGGTATAGTTTCTCTTTGGTGACTAAACTTGTGATGGAAAAAAATAATCCTCATGATTCCAAAAGTCATATTTATAAACGAGAATTTTGAATTTGAAGTATAGGATTAGGGTTTGGCATCAGGATAAGACCAAAAAGAATAAACTATTTGAGATGAATATGCTTATATCACAATTCAAATTGATCTTGTATAGTTAATGCAGGTGTTAAAAGGTGGATATGGATAGTTTCTGCAATCACAATTGCTTTACTCATATTATGCCCACTCATTTTATGCCAAGCCAAAAAGAAAAAAAAACATGCACTACAAGGTATATGGATACTTTAAAATAGTCAATGCAGTTAAGAAAAGATGGATATGTATAGGTTTTATCTTTATCTTTGATTTTTTCGGTTATGTAGATAAGAAAAGTAAAAGAAAGGAAGGTAAGAGCATTGATTTGGTCGAATACTATGATATCAAAGATCTTGAAGATGACTTCAAGGGACATGATATAAAAGTTTTTAACTTTGCATCAATCTTGGAAGCAACTATGGACTTTTCCCCTGAAAACAAGTTAGGACAGGGAGGCTATGGACCCGTTTATAAGGTGACTTTATAGCTAAATTGTATTTTTTTATACGTGAATGATTATGTTTGTTTAAAAGCATGTTTTAAATTACTATTATAATTATGGCACCAGTATCATGTTGCAAACAAGTTTTCTAATGTGCTAATGTTTTTCATGGTTGGTGATTATTGTTTCGGAAAAAACTTATATGCATTCTTCAAATGTATTAAGTTAAGAACCATATTAAAGATATCTAAAGAAATGCACCTAAAATTTGTACTTTTGTTTTTACTATTTCAGGGAATCTTGGCAACAGGGCAAGAAGTTGCTGTAAAAAGACTTTCGAAAACATCTGGACAAGGAATTGTGGAATTCAAAAATGAATTGGTACTTATATGTGAACTTCAGCACACAAATCTTGTACAACTACTTGGTTGTTGCATTCATGAAGAAGAAAGGATTCTAATTTACGAATATATGCCTAACAAAAGCTTGGATTTCTACCTATTTGGTGAGAATGTGTTGAAGTCTATATTTGTATGTGATGTTATCCTAACTTTAAAATACACATTTTAACATTAATTATTATGTTTTCATTGAGAAGATTGTACAAAAAAGAAGTTTCTAAATTGGAAAACACGTTTCAACATAATAGAAGGAATTTCTCAAGGATTACTCTATCTTCATAAGTACTCAAGACTCAAAATTATTCACAGAGACTTGAAAGCTAGCAACATACTTCTTGATGAGAATATGAACCCAAAAATTTCTGATTTTGGTATGGCAAGAATGTTTACACAACAGGAATCCACAGTAAATACCAACCGGATTGTTGGGACTTAGTGAGTATTCTAAAATTTATTTGTTATAAATGTTTTTATGATGATTTTGTGAATACTTTATTTTTTGAAAGTTATGAATTTTTGGTGTAGTGGATACATGTCTCCAGAATATGCCATGGAAGGAGTTTGTTCTACAAAGTCTGATGTCTATAGCTTTGGAGTGTTGCTGCTTGAAATTGTTTGTGGAAGAAAAAATAATAGCTTCTATGATGATGATCGTCCACTAAATCTAATCGGACATGTATGTCAATTACTTTCATTGAGTTTTTTTTAATAAATATTAACCGTTGTTCATAATTTAATTATATTATTAATAGGCATGGGAGCTATGGAATGATGGTGAGCATCTACAGTTACTGGATCCATCTTTAAGTGACACATTTGTTCCTTATGAAGTGCAAAGGTGCATTCATGTTGGTCTCTTATGTGTAGAACATTATGCAAATGATCGACCTACAATGTCTGATGTTATATCAATGTTAACAAACAAATATGAACTCACAACCTTACCAAGAAGACCAGCATTCTATGTTAGAAGAAATATCTTTGAGGGGGAAACAACTTCCAAAGGGAAAGACACCGACACCTATTCTACGACAACAATTTCTTCCTCATGTGAAGTAGAAGGGAAAATATAAGTAATAAAAATCACCTGAATATGGATTTTGTTTATGAAATATACTCATTTTCTGTGTCTGTAAAAGTATACTCGCAATGTTCTGTTTAATGTGTATTTTTTCATGGTAGTTCTCGTTAATATATTTTAGTCTATATGAGATTTTTCATAATCCTTGTTGAACAATTTCTTAATCCATCACCAATCACTTTTCTAACAAGTTTTGTCTATAAATGGCAGATAACAAATTAGTTCCATAAAAATTGGTTTCTGAAAAGCTTTCCAATCAATCCCATCTCTACTATTTAAAAAGCATGCCAATCACGAAAATGGATAATTTTTTAGTTTAATTGCTCACATAAATAGAACTTATTTCAATATGAGCAGTTATATATATGTACAAAAATGGCAGGTATATGTTTTGACTTAGTAGGTATGGTGATTTTTGTTCATATTTATGAAACTATATTATTTTATCATGGTTTTTGTATTATAATTCTTAATTGTTGTCTTTTGGATATTTACGAAAATTTGATTCATGGTTTAATTATTTATATATATATATATATATATATATATATATATATATATATATATATATATATATATATATTTATTCTTCTAATTGAAATTTTGATTGCAAATGAAACCCTTGCCGACCAAATTGGATATTTCTGAGATCGCGCTTGACTATATGTTTGAGCACAATGTGTATGATTGTTCGATCTTATCAATTCACAATAATTAGTTTGTCGACTATCGTTTTCTTTTGGACCTCGATGAAAACTTCACTACAAATTTGACTATGAAATTCGATGCTAATCTCCAACATACGTTGGAATTATATACTTCAATGGGCCAGATAGGTGTTAGAATAGAATTGGCACATGCAAACATATGTAGTAGATGGCGTATTGTTTTGCAGATAGCATTATTCATAATCTTCTGCATCTTTTTGTTCCTTAGCATGCTGCCAATTTTGGCACTTTTGTCTTGTATCTCAAAAAATGTGATACATGCTGTCTATATTTTCTACCTTAGAAATTTGGATAGTAGTGTTTGGCCTGACTTAATTTTAACTTCTCTTCTTCTTTAAAGAAGAAGATGGGCCAATCACATTTCATTTGAAACTCCTAATAAAAATAAGTGACTTAATATTAAGGAAGAAAAACATAAAAAGGAGAAGTCGGCAAATTGAACTTTAGGCAAACTTATGCGCCTTGCCATTTTCCACTCCTGTTTCGAATCCCACTAGAAACATATTTGTCTTCTTCTTTTGTTATTTGTTTGACATTCAAAGCTTGTTTATTTTTTTTAGAGGATTCGTAAAACTTGTTCCAACTATTTTGTTTTCTTGACTGTTCCAATTTGTCAACTTTATTTTTATAATGACAGGCAATATAATTTTCAATTTTTTTTTTCTAATTCAAGAGTTGTAGAGTTTATGACATCTCAAACAATAAATATTTTAATTTAAATATATAATTTGGCATGATATTTGTTTATATATCGTAAAAGAATTTATAATTTGAAATAAAATTTTAAAGCATGGATATAATCATCATAAATATAATGTTTCTATCGCAAATCAATTTCTTGAAATTTTTTTAATATATCATTTTATAAAATAAAAAAAAAATACATAATTTACCAAACAAATTTTAGTTTAAAATAAAAAACTAAAGTTTCCAAACAACTTTACTTCAAGTTTACTTTGATTTTAAAGTTGGTTCTAACCATAAAAAAAGCTGGCCCAAACACACCCTAGAATTGTTTTCTTTTCTCTTCGAATTAAGTACTAGTGTGGATAGAGATAGTTGATGAACAAAGATACCATAACTTGAGTGGGAAGAAAGAAGCATTTCAGGCTCTGCCTAAAGTTGAATGGTAAAGATCAAGACAGCAAGTGGTGGAGAGAAGCATTTTAGTCTATTTTAAGTTTGATGGTAAAGATAACATTTTGAGGTTAACTTCATATTAAATGGCAATTGTGGTTAACAATTTAGTTATTAAAGACATTGAGCATTTGAGGCTCTATTTTCTACATGTATTTACCTAGACATGACAAGAAACATTTTCTTTGTGATTCTTAATTTGATCACTTTGAATTTTTTTTTATTTTAGAATTTGTAAGTTTGAAGCAGAAGATCTAGATGGTGATCATGAATGATAAATTTAATCTTTGTTTATTTATCCTAGAAAATTAACTATGGTTGAGCTACTAAATGGGTAACATTTTTTGCATGTTACTAATACTAAGGTTACTAAGACTATTTAGTAACACAGGCTTTAACAAACATTTATCAATTGCTTTTAGATCAAATTTAGTAACATATGTTTTTAATTTAGTAACCTTTTCCAAATGTTACTAGATCTAATATATAAGCTGTATTGTAACTTGGAGTGATATTTAATATATTAGTATAATATAAGTTGATTTGATTGCTCCAAAAAAATACTCACCGAGACATAGAAGGATGGTTTCAGTTTCAAATCCTACAATGCATTGCACGTCTTTGAACTCCAACTTTTTTGGATAGGAAATTTGCAAAGAAAGAAATCAATTGGCTCTCAACAGATTTCATTTGCCATGCACATAATCTAAACAAATCAACGTTATCTTTACTTTCCACTACATTCCACAAGAGTACCTTTCTCCAACACTTTCTCCACTACATTGACACAATTAATTAATGATAAGTGATGGAATGGAAAGTTGATACTTCACTGTTGTCTGTTCCTACTGTTGAAATACTTTTGAACTTAATCTACTAACAATGTTAAGCTACTTGGTTTTTTTTTTTTTGAGTGAATTAAGCTACTTGGTTTATTCTTTATATTTTGAAAATGCTTTTATCTAGAAAAGAATACGTCTTTCATTTTTGCAATATTTTTTTTTTAATAGAAAAGAAAGTAATAAAAGGTTGAAATATTTGTAGGTAACTAAACTATTTGAGAAAATTTAAACAGGTGTCTAAACTAAAAAAACTGTAATCAGGTTCCTGAATTAATATATTTTTAGCAATTAGCCCTTTCCTTACAATTGAATCGCAATAGTACAAATTTCTTTAGCTACTGAATTAATATATTTTTTGAAGATTTATTTTGGCACTCAAACGCCTTATACGGAGTATTTAGGATTGGTTTTTTGCGGGGCAAGTACCTCTTATACTTTTCCTGAGTTATGGGTTAATTAAGTACTCTTTCTACTTCTCTCCTTTCTAATAAATTTTGTTCTTAAAAAATCAATAAACTAAAATAAACTTTACTTAGGTCCCTTGTGAACAGGGACGTTATTATCTATACATTTACTTTTCCTTCAATTATTATTGTACTAAAGTAAACTGCTCTTTTCTTATTCCTTTTAAAAAAAGTAGTAGAGAAAGGTAGTCTAGTTTGTGCAACATTTAGTAGTGGAAAAATAAAGATAAAGTTGATTTGACATTAACTTTGTGAACTAGAACAAACTCTGATAAGTGTCTAAAATCAGTTGTATCAAATTTCCAACCCAAAGTTGGGCAGTGCAGATTGCAAGAAACAAGTTGGTGAGTATTTCTCTTCTTTTTGAAAAAATATTCATGAATCATGATAAGCTTTGAAATAAAGAAACAAGATCTATTGATATACCTATGGTTGTGGTGGAACACTGTTGCTAATATTTGTGTTGAAGCAACAAGTGATAGTTTGAAGCCAGGTGATAAATTTGATGCAAATTCCACGCTATATTCAAAACAAGGCAAGTTTTGTGTACTATTCAGCGATATTTTAGAAAACGAAGATGCTCACCTGATGGTAAGTGTCAAACGAAGATGCATGATAGAAATCATTCCATTGACTTAAATTCAGCAGTTCTATCACTAGATTATTCTGGTGTGCTCAAAATAGAATCACAAAATAGGAAACCAATAATCATTTACTCTTCACCTCAACCCATAAACAACACTTTGGCCACTATATTAGACACAGGTAACTTTGTGCTTCAACAATTTCACCCCAATGGGTCAAAGACTGTGTTGTGGCAGAGTTTTGATTATCCATCAGACGTTTTGATCCCAACGATGAAGTTAGGCGTTAATCAAAAAACAGGACATAATTGGTCATTGGTGTCATGGTTGACTCCTTCGCTACCAACCACTACTACAATAATGACATTTAGCAACACTTGAAAATTGTAACTAAATCAAGAAAAATGTTACTAATTAAATTTTGCAACACTCGAACAATTGTTAGATAAAGTCCGTGTTACTAAAGAGTTTTAGTTATATTTTATAGTATTATCTGTAACAATTAAAAAGTGTCGCAAATGTTACATTATTGTAACACTTTTTGTATCACTAGTAACAATAAAAAAGTGTTACATTTATAATTTTTGAGAAGTTGTAAAAAGTGTCGCAAAATTGTCTAGACTAAATTTTTTTGAATCTACCAAATTTGTCTTCACTTAAACTTCATTCATATTTGAATTAACCAATATTAGATACAAGTTTTAATAACAAGTTTGAATTACATACTCTACAATTTCCCCTTCACTGTTCTTATTCTTGCATAATGAAAATGAAATATGCAACACAATTAGAACTATGCAACAAAATTTGAATGTCATACTAAAATGATTACAAGTTTTCATCCAATATAACATGTACTCTATAAAATATCTCACTGCATTGTTCCTATTCATCCAACTATATTATCAGCCTTCCATTTTGTATTATGCTTGATTCTTTTTGTTCCAACTTGTTGACACTCTACAAATTTATTTTCCTTCTCTTTCTTCATCAAATCTTGCATCCTTTTACAATATTCAACTTTTTGTCCTGCCAAAATAAACAATATAATGCATGCTAGCTGATATCAAAAGTTCTTAAACATATCAGTTCTTAAACAATATAATGCAATCCAACAAAACAAGGATGAATGTTCCAATTTTTCATAGCCATGCAGTAATCTACAAGAAACTTTAATAACCAAAAATGCATAATTCCATATCGTATATATTATTAACCATTGCTGAAACAAGTCAATAGCAAGGAACTCCAATACAACCAATAACATCTATATGATTGTGAATTTCCAAATCAAAAGAAGCCTCAAGAAAACTAGAGCACAGTCATATCATATATATTATTATCCATCCTTATAGATGCTCTCTGCCTCTGCATTGTAGTCATATATAAAGATCGTTTGTTAGTAACAAAGCTTAATACCATAAACTAAATCTAGAACAATTCATTACTATATCTAAAACTATTTCATTCTCTGTCTGAAATCTGAGTTGTAGGGATATTGAATTTGCTTATCTTTTTGTCACTTCCTAATATGAATGGGTCTACTTTCTCTGTTTCTATTTCATTGTAGCCATGTCATGCTCTCTAATTTAATTATTTCTATTTCCTTTCATAATCTTTAGGACTGAAGTTGTTTGCAGGATCAAATCCAAAGGGATATATACTAACATACACTATAGGGACTGTTAGTTATCTGGGACCAATTTCACATCTCTTCTTAATTCAAATTTCCAAGTAATATTTAGGTGTGTTATTTTCAGATTAGCACAGAAACTCATTTCTATGAACAACAAACACTTTTTTTTTGAAACGGCAAATATTATTTTGAAACCCCTAAAAACCACCCAAAAAACAAAAGAACACCCAAAAGAGTAATGACGCAGGCATATACAAATAACAAAACACATGCAGACCCCTGCGTCAAAACCAAAAACTACCACGCCCTCTAAAGACCAGCCTCCAATCGGACAGCACAGCTGCTACCACAAACCAGAAAACTGCACAACACCACAGCCGCAGGAAACTTGCTTAGCACAGCAGGAAATAAAATGCCACCAAAATAGCCGAGCCAAAGAAACACACCCACAACAGCACTAACAAACAACACCCAAAGCACTATACCAGAAGCCAAAGCACAGAGAAGCTAGGCCAGCAACAAAAGGCACCGGCAGCTCACCACCAAAACCCCAATACTCTAAAAACCCTCCCTGCAGCAACCTCTAACAGAAAAACTCATAAACCGCCAACATTACCTTTCAAGACACAACCTAGGATTCTAACACCATTCGTAGAAAAGGCACGATGAGGTAAAAGTCCTCTCCAACATCCACCTCCACGACAACACCTTAATCTCTTCAACAATATCAACACAAAACTTCTCAACACAACATGTCGACACACTACTAATTAATTACTACTACTTCTCAACACAAAACTTCAATTAAATTTCTTATACTTACGCACGCGGCAACATCAAACAAATCTTAAAATGGCTATTCATTGAAGCATTTTATCAAACAGAAAACATACAAGAACTCAAAATTCCATTGGATATTCTGAAACACTAAAAATTTCATTGAATGTATCTGCAATGGATTCCAAGAATTATTTAGTAATGGGACTGGATGTATATTCTATTCATGGAATTCGACAAAAGAAGTGGATTTGGAGAATCAATATAATTTTTACGCCTTGGTAAAGCCAACAAAAACAGCCCCAAATTCCCATGGTATGTAAGACTATAATGTCATTTTAATTAGATGGCTTCCAAGTGATTATTTATAAATTGGATTTCCAGCGGTCAACTTAGTTCACGCATTCTGGACATCGGTAATTGTCTGATATTAATCAAACAGTTCAAAAAAAAGAATATTTTATTATTACTCCCTCTGTCTTACAAAATGTCAACATAGTTAAATCCAAATAATAAAAAACTCACCAAACTCATAAATAAATCCAAACTTCTATGTGAGATAATTAAACTACAGAAATTATTTCAGTCGAAACTTTCCACTATCAACAATAATTGGTACATCCTCCGGTCATTATTATAAGTAAAAATCTACGTTGTAGGTTCATTCAATAAATTATGTATGTGAATTTAAAGTTTAATCGACAAGGAAGTCAACTACAACTGTCCCTCATTCAAGCCTAGCATCCTACATTTATTTTCATTCATTTTATTACTTTTCTTTTCATCATATGCATTATTGTAGAATTATAGGTTGAATTATTGTAGAAATTTAGAGAATATATATTTTGTATTCTCATATGTTTGGAATAAAATAGTTACAAGGTTTAAATAGAGGGATCAGGCACACAACCACCATCAGTCTAGGAAACAGAAAAGTAAATACAATGACTACTCATAAACAAAAATAACTCCTCGTAAACATGGAGAATGAAAATGGAAATAAACTATGAAGGGTCAAAGTAATATAATTCCCAGATCCCTCTTATTCTAGGAAATAAATAATGCTAATAATTTGTGGCATATTTCCACACTCCCCCTCAAGCTAGGTTGTAGATGTTGAACAATCCTAGCTTGGATATAAGCTTGTCAAAGGTTTTTCTTGGTACTGCTTTGGTGAGAATGTCTGCAGGTTGTTGACTTGTAAGAGTATATTAAAGTGATAAAGTCCCATTTTCAATTTTTTCTTTAATAAATTGACGATCAATCTCGAGATGTTTTGTCATGTCGTGATGAACTGGATTCTTAGCAATGTTGATGGTAGACTGACTATCACACAACACCTTTATAGGAACATAATTGATGACTCCAATTTCATGAAACACCCTTTTTAACCATATTCCCTCACAAATACCTTGAGACAAAGCTCTAAATTCGGCTTCTGTCGAACTACGAGATACAACAGGTTGCTTTTTACTCCTCCAAGTAACCAAGTTTCTCCAAATAAAAGAGCAATAACCTGATGTCAAGTGTCTGTCAATCACATAACCTGGTGGCCTTTGAGGTCTTTCGACTCAGCTGTCGTGTTATGCTTGTAAAGACACACCTCTCGGGGTACAATCAAACTACTTAGCATGCCAAATTACTAGGTTATGTCATAAGTAACTCAACAACGATGGTAAAGGATGAATCATTGCCTTTGACAAGAGTCCTAATTAGATCTCAGCGCTTCAGACTCTTCCAAGATCTAGTTTTTGTTCAAAACAATATCTCTTGTTTCTGTCACTTCTCGGTCCGTAGAGACGTAACTCTTATCAAACAAACATTTTACAATTTGATACCCTCTCGGTCTCAGGGAACTATAACATAAAAAATAAAGTGATCAAGTTTCACTTTCAAAGATTTTGAGTTAAAACAGTTTGTTTGAAAGAAGCGCGAAGTTATAGATTTATAAATATTAAGCAAAGAATATCATAACCTCATCATGTATAATGTACAAGAAGGGGTTTAGCTCATGATGAGCTTAACCACAAAGATGCAGATGAAATGAAATGAAAACATGAAAATCAAAATCGATAGATAAAATATAGTTAATAAAAGATTGCAATCCAACAAGGAATGAGGTGAGCTTGAAGCATCACTCAAGTAATCCTAACTCTAAATCACTAAGAACTCGCACTCATGCTCATCTCTGGCGAAGATGGGATGGAGTGATAACTCTAGTGGTTGTAAAACCTAACTGAAACTTGGCCGCTCAATTCACAATGTAAACTTCAGAAACCCGAAACATGTTATGAGATTCTTTTGATCCTAAAGGTATAACGCAATGGATGGAATTGAATTTCATTAATCAATAGAAAGTTATGAGTGTTTGAATGTTTGAGTATATAGTTTCACTTTGGTGACTAAAGTTGTGATGGAAAATAATAATCCTAATGACTCCAAAAGTCATATTTATAATTGAGGTTTTTGAATTTGAAGGATAGGATTAGGGTTTGGCATCGTGATAAGACCAATAATTTAAAGTTTGAGATGAACATGCTTATATCACAATTCAAATTGATTGTGTATAGTCAATGCAGGTAAAAAGTGGATATGGATAGGTGCTGCAATCGCATCTGCTCTGCTCATACTATGTCCACTCCTTTTATGCCTAGTAAAAAAGATTCAAAAATATGCTCTACAAGGTATATGGATACATTAAAATAGTACAATATGCATTTACTATATCCAATCCTTTTATTTTCTATATTTATCTTCTTTTTTTTTTTTTGTTAATTAGTAGATAAGAAAGGTAAAAGAAAGGCGGGTAAGAGCAATGATTTGGCAGACTCCATTGAATCCTATGATGTTAAAGATCTTGAAGCTGACTTCAAGGGACATGATATAAAAGTTTTTAACTTTACATCAATTTTGGAAGCAACTATGGACTTTTCCCCTGAAAACAAGTTAGGACAAGGAGGCTATGGACCAGTTTATAAGGTGACTTTAAAGTTAAATTTTGTTAATGATTAGGTTTGTTTAAAAACATGTTTTAATTTACTACTATTACAATTAGTGCACCATCTCATGATGTAAGCAAATGTTTCTAATGTGGTAGTATTGTTTTTTGTGGTTGGTGATTATTTTTTTAAACAAGCCTTATAAGTATTTTTTTTTTATGATTTTTATTGTATGGTTCTTAAATGTAGCATCCATAACTTCTTCAAATTCAATTTTTTCGCAAAGTTTGTTAGTATAATTTACAAAAAGTGTATTGAGTTAGGAGTCGTATTAAAATTATATAAGGAAATGCACCTAAATTTTGTCCTTTTGTTTTATGACTTCAGGGAATCTTGGCCATAGGGCAAGAAGTTGCTGTAAAAAGACTTTCAAAAACATCTGGACAAGGAATTATGGAATTCAAAAATGAATTGGTACTTATATGTGAACTTCAGCACACAAATCTTGTACAACTACTTGGTTGTTGCATTCATGAAGAAGAAAGGATTCTAATCTATGAATATATGCCAAACAAAAGCTTGGATTTCTATTTATTTGGTGAGAATATGTTGAAGTCTATATTTGCATGTGATGTGTTTTTAGGGAACGTTCATAAAATTGTGATCTTTATTGTGTAACGATTAAAGCACAATTACAAAAAAAAACTATTGAGTTTTCTTAACTAATCATTTTATGTAATATTGTGGATAGTTCACTAAAATGATGAGTTATCCTAACTTGAAAATAACCAAGTAAATAACATATTTTATGTGACTCATTAGTTAGTTACAGAAAATTAAAATGGCATTTTGGTTAGCTACTTTTGAGTAGTATTCATTTTAACATGAACTGTTGTGTTTTCATTGAGTAGATTGTACAAAAAAAAAAGTTGCTAGATTGGAAAAAGCGTTTCAACATAATAGAAGGAATTTCTCAAGGATTACTCTATCTTCACAAGTACTCGAAACTCAAAATAATTCACAGAGACTTGAAAGCTAGCAACATAGTTCTTGATGAGAATATGCACCCAAAAATTGCTGATTTTGGTATGGCAAGAATGTTTACACAACAGGAATCCACAATAAATACCAACCGGATTGTTGGGACTTAGTGAGTATTCTAAAATTTATTTGTTATTAATATTTTTATTATGATGATTTTGTGAAAACTTTTTATTTTAAAGTTATGAATTTTTTTGTGTAGTGGTTACATGTCTCCAGAATATGCCATGGAAGGAGTTTGTTCTACAAAGTCTGATGTCTATAGCTTTGGAGTGTTGCTGCTTGAAATTGTTTGTGGAAGAAAAAATAATAGCTTTTATGATGATCATCGTCCACTAAATCTAATCAGGCATGTATGTCAATTACTTTCATTGAGTATTTTTAATAAATATTACCTATTCTTCATAATTTGATTAGATTATTAATAGGCATGGGAGCTATGGAATGATGGTGAGTATCTAAAGCTAATGGATCCAACGTTAAATGACACATTTGTTCCGGATGAAGTGAAAAGGTGCATTCATGTTGGTCTCTTATGTGTAGAACAATATGCAAATGATCGACCTACAATGTCTGATGTTATATCAATGTTAACAAACAAATATGAACTCACAACAATACCCAGAAGACCAGCATTTTATGTTAGAAGGGACATTCTTGATGGAGAAACAACTTCTAAAGTGCCAGACACCGACACCTATTCTACAACAATTTCTACCTCGTGTGAAGTGGAAGGGAAAATATAAATAATCAATATATATATATATATATATATATATATATATATAGATTGTTCATACACTCGTTTGAAACAGATTTTGTTCTTTGAATATGGTTTTGGTTTATGAAATATTCGGTGTCTGTAAAAAAAAATCTCAAAATGGTTCTTATAGTACCTACTTTTTTATTGTAGTTCTCGTTAATAGATTTTCATAGTCCATCACCAACATTTTTAATTTCTAGCAAGTCCTGTTTATAAATCACACATAACAAAGTATTTCTATAAAAATGGTAGCTGAAAAGCATGTCAATCAATCCCTTATCTCTGCTACAGAAAAAGCATGCCAATCACAAAAATGGTAACTTATTAGCACTAGGAAGAGGAGGAAATTTAATGCAATGGAGTTCCAAAGCTAATTTATACTTATTTCTTGTATGAAAAGGCATATTTACCTCTGGAATCCTTTCGATAATTTTTTATTTTAAAACTTGTGCAGCTTCTGTTACTGTCTGCCTAAGTTTTTGAGGATTATATACAAAAAGCTTGAATCTCTCGAATATGTGTACCTCAACTTATGTTGGTCCTTTTCTGTAGAGAAGGGAAAGCACATTGAAGGAATAAGTTGAAGTACTCTACAAATAGTTCCGGGGTCCAGAGTCATATCAAATGTTACTAAATCAAAATAAATAACATTTGTTTTTGATTTGGTAACTATTTTCAAATTTTACTAGATCTAATATATGTTGTACTGTAAATTCGAGTGAGATTTAATATATTATATTATAAATATTAAGATCTGTAAAAAGTTTATAGACCCGTTTAATTTGCTTGCTAAAAGAAATACTCACAAAGACATGAGAATAATGGTTTCAGTTTCAAATCTTACAATGCATTGCACATCTTTGAAATCCAACTTTTTTGGATAGGAAATTCGCAAACAAAGTAATCAATTGGCTCTCATCAGATTTCATGTGCCTTGCACAAAATCTAATCAAATCAACCTTATCTTTACTTTCCACTACATTTCACAAAGAGTACCTTTTCTTTTCTCGAACACTTTTTTTATAAGAAAAAAAAAAACAAAAGATGAATTGATCAGTTTATAACTTTGACACAATTATTGAATGATATGTGATGGAAAGCTGATACTTCACTGTTGTCTGTTCTTTATATTTTGAATATGCTTTTATCTTAGAAAAGAATACGTCTTCCATTTTAATAGTAGTGCAAATTATTTTGTAGGTAACAAAATTATTTGAGAAAATTAAACAGGTGTCTAAACTAAAAAATTGTAATCAGACTCCTTAATTATTTGAATCGTAAAAGTGCAAATTTCTTTAGCTACTGGCTCTTTTGATTTTTGAACATGCTTTTATCTAGAAAAGAATGCATATTCTCTCTTATTTGCAACGCTTTTGAATAACAGGCTATGTTTCTCTCTCTTTTCCTTTTTCCAAGCTCTATCACAATTTTTCTTCTTTTGATCTATCAAATAGCGGTAATTTAAAGTCAATTTTGACCGAAAATAACCCCTTCAAAATTCAAATTGTTTTTCTTTCTCTTTTAGTTAAATAAGTTTTTCTTTTTAGTTAAATAAGTTAAATTCATATTGTTTTTGTGATTTTATCTTCTAGCACGACTTTGTTTTTGTGCGGTGTGTTTTTGTTGATGATTTTATTAAAATAACAATAAAATAAAATAAATGCATTTTCATATATTTATTCTAACCACACTACTAGAAAAAGCAAAATTAGCGAGGGAAATTAGTGACGGAAAAAATGAAATTCCTCACAAATTCCTTGGTCGCAAAATTTAGTGACGGAATTAGAGAGGAATTTCATATTTTCCCTCACTAACTTTTGTTTTTTTAGTTGTGGTCACAAGAGTACTGTTTTTAATGCCTATGTTTTAATTATACAATTATTTAATAACCTTTTTCTTTGCATTGAAAACCAATAAACTCGTCCCGTGAGCATAGCTCAGTTGGTAAGGACAATGCATAATATATACAAGGTCTGGGGCTCGAATCCCGGACACCACAAAAAAAAAACCAATAAACTCGTTATCTTAATGTCCTTAATCCTCACCTTGAATGAATTAAATGGCTTAATGCATATATGAAGAAGGCTTTGACCAAGCAACAATTTATTTTTTTATTTTTTGGTGAACAGCAACAAAAAAAAATTAAGTACGGTTCACATTTTGGCAAAGAAAATGAGGATATACTTTGACACCAAAATAAAGACATGCGGAATATACAATAAGTTTTTTATGGTTGCTTTAGAAAAGAAGAAAAAAAAGTTAGTAACGAGAGAAAAAGAAAATCTGTTTTCTTAATTTGAGGAGAGTATTTCGAGCAATATTGATATGATTGAGGGTGTTGGTTTTGTGAGTTCTCGTTGTGCAAATAGTACTCATAGTCAAGTTTGAGAGGACTATTTTATCTTGAGAATGATGAAACAAGAAAGAATTGTTCACCATTAAGGCAAAGTCGCGAAACGTAGAGAGCAATCTAGTCCGCGACTCAGCCCGAATTTCTTCTTTGATGAAATTATTTTGGTTTGTTCTACTTTTAGTTTTTGCATAAATAATTTCAAGTGTTCGACAGATGCAACAACAATTTTTAGTGTTCAAGAAATGTTTCAACAATTTTTTATTTTCCGTCATAGTCTGGTGTTTATTTGATTCAGGTTGAAAGATTAACTTTGATCAAGTGCAAATTCAATCAATGACTTTTGCTCAGTCAACGTTGCAGATTCGAAAACATAAGTATTTGGTGGCTTAAATATAGTCATATTTATGGGTATATGTATTGGGACGTTTTATGCTATTAATATGGATGTTGTTAGTTTGTTCGTAGATTCATCATTCCTTGATTCATCATTCTTGTTACTATCCGTCAATTATTATTGTTTTAAAAGTAAACTGATCTTTTCTTTTGCCTTTTAAAAACAGTTGCAGAGAAAGGTACTCTAGATTGTGCAACATTTGGTAGTGGTAAAATAAAGATAAAGTTGATTTGAGATTAATTGTGTGAACCAAAACGAACTCTGATAAAAGTTGAAATTTCCAATCCAAAGTTGGGCAGTACAAATTGCATGAGTTGAAGTTATACTCCTTGGGGTTTGGTGAGTATATTTCTCTTCATTTTGAAACAATACTCAGCAATCATGATAAGCTTTAAAATAAAGAAACAGACTGTTTTGATATGCTTTTGGTTGTGGTGAATACTACTACGAGTATTTGTGTTAATGCAACAAGTGATAGTTTGAAGCCAGGTGATACAGTGACTTACAAATCCAAGCTATGTTCCAAACAAGGCAAGTATTGTTTTTTAATAATGGCCAAGGAGTGTGGATGTGTAATAGAAATCAACCCGTAGACGTAAAATCAGCAGTTTTATCACTAGCCTACTCTGGTGCGCTCAAAATAGAATCACAAAATAGGAAACCAATAATCATTTACTTGTCAACTCAACCCACCAACAACACGGTGGCCACTATGTTAGACACCGGTAACTTGGTGATTCAACAACTTCACCCAAATGGGACAATGACACTTGCTACTATGGATGGTGACGAACTCGCACGTCCTGTGAACGTCGATGCAGTCAAGAAATACTTTGTCTAAAAATATAAGAGTATCTCGGTAAGTCGCAAATCTGAAAAGGCAGCTTGGGCAAAAATGAGCGTCTCGGTGGACTGAAAATCCGAAATGGCGGTCTAGAAAAAAATTAGAGACATAAACAGAAAATAATCATCCTGATAAGTTGAAAACCTAAAAAGACAATCTATGCAAAAGTTAAGGATTATGACAAAGAAACTGCATCGGGTCAGACACGATCCAATTGGAGCATCTCAGCTATCAAAGGACCTCCGAGTTGAAGCATCTAAGCATTGAAATTCAAAGCTGTTAGGGAGAATAGTCCCTAAATTGTCACAACTTAACAACTTTCTATCCCTAGATTGTCTGTTAAGTTGAACAATACAAATAGATCTGAGATATAAGCTATGGTCAGCAATCAATTTATATTTGGTCAGAATCATAAAAGCATTAAGAATAATTTGTACTGAATAAACTAGGATAACATTTATAATAATGCAGTTTTACAGATTACATGCCAAACAAGCTCAGAACAAATACATATTAAGACCTAATCACAATAGAATTAGCTACTCATGGCTACAACATAAACAACTAATGACAAAATATGATTCATTACATTAATTGGATGACTAACTGTTGGTTTTTTAATGGCCTCCCACCACCGTTCTTGATCTTCAACTTCAAATATGTGTTTTCTCTCTTCAATTTTCAAACACTTTCCTCAAAAACAAGTATGGCTTTTATAGAAACAGATTCTGTTGCGCTAAGATTGTGGCTCGATTTCATCAATAAATCCAAACTAACTTCAGACGCTCTAGAAATTGTGGCTCGATTTCAATAAATCGCAGCCCCATTTTTTACAAATCAAAATGCCTTTAGAATGGCTCAAATCGAGGCTCGGTTTCAATAAATTGTGGCTCAATTTTCTCTAGCTCAACATTTATTTTTTTTTGTCCTTTTTAGCTTCTGGCACCTGTGAACTCATCTGAACTCCAGTAAAATGAACAAACAAAACTATTAACAATATGATATGACCTAGTGTCATCAGTGAGAAAAACACAAGAGGGGGGTTGAATTGTGTTAGTTTTTTCTTCTTTTTAAACTAAATTCAGAGTTCAGAGTGCGATAAATTTTAGATCCTGAAGCAATGCTCAGAGTCTAAAGCAGCGGATAAAGTAAAGAGAGAGAGAGAGAGAGAGAGAGAGAGAGAGAGAGAGAGAGAGAGAGAGAGAGAGAGAGAGAGAGAGAGAGAGAGAGAGAAGAGAAGAGAAGAGAAAGACACAAGCAATTATACAGGTTACTTCGACAATCCGGAAGTAGTCATGTTCCACTTGCACTTCCAAGGAGAGTTCATTAAGATCAGAATCTGATTACAAATGCTCAAACACACAAGTAAGAGACTTCTAAACAAACAAAATTACATAGAAAGATGTTTGGTTTAAACATTTGATATACAATCAGTGGTGTTCACAATACAAATCAGATACAGATTCTTAAGACTCTAGAATTTTTAAGATATGAAAGTTTATAAAAAAAATTTAAGTGAACTGATGTGCAATAATTTCAATAGAGTTTTGACACAAGTAAATTGTTGTTGAGTCTCTTCAAATCTTCAAGTCTTCATTCATTTATATAGAGGTATGAGAGATACATTGTAGAAGTCCCAGCACATCAAAAAAGTCGTTGTTGAAGCTTGATTATCACCAATGATCTGTTGCTTGATTTGGTTAATGTCCTAGGAGGGAATAATTTTAAATTCATTCCTTGTTTGCATAATTAACCAGTGTAGACACAACTGTAGCAGTACTATATGCAGACAAGAAAGTGGAGTAGTGGAGTAGTGGTTGTACAATTGTACTATTGTCCTTTCATGAGCTCTATAGTGGGTAAGCATTCAATGCCTTCTAATTCCTCTGAAATAGCCGTTGCTCGAGGATTCTATTCCTTCTGCAAACTTGTGTCTTCAAATAACCAACTTTAACTAACTCCAGGTTCTTGACTTCAGACTCTGACAAACTTCAGACTCTGGGTGACTTCAGACTTTGGCAGTCAGCTTCTGATGAATCTTCAAACTCTGATGGTCTTCAGACTCAGACTTGCAACATAAGTTTCCTTTCTAAATTTCATTGCTCTCATTTGTTCTTCCAGAACCAATATCTTGCTTTATAAAAAATTTAGTGTAAAGTCCTGCACACTTGAACAAATATTAACATATCAAATTGAACTTTTAATACCTTGTTATCATCAAAACTTAAGGTGGCAATATTAAACACATATTATTTTGTTCCAACAAACTTTACTTAGGTCCCTTGTGAACAAGGGCGTTATTATCTATACATTACAAATCCTTCAATTATTATTGTATTAATGTAAACTGGTCGTTTCTTTTTCCTTTTAAAAAAAGTTGTAGAGAAAGGTAGTCTAGTTTGTGCAACATTTAGCAGTGGAAAAATAAAGATAAAGTTGATTTGACATTAACTTTGTAAACCACAACAAACTCTGATAAGGGCCTAAAATCATTTGTATCAAATTTCCTATCCAAAGTTGGGGAGTGCAGATTGTAAGAGTTCAAGTTATTCTCCTTCGGGGTTTCATCAATCATGATAAGTTTCGAAATAAAGAAACAAGTTGTATTGATATACTTATGGTTGTGGTGGAGTACTACTACTAGTATTTGTGGTAATGCAACGAAAGATAGTTTGAAGCCAGGTGATACATTGAATTCCAATTCCACGCTATGTTCTAAACAAGACAAGTATTGTCTATGTCTCAACAGTTCTATTGGTCACTTGATTATACGTACTCTCGATGGCGCAGTAGTGTGGATGTATGATAGAAATCAACCCATAGACATAGATTCATCAGTTCTTCTATCATTAGACTACTCTGGTGTGCTCAAAATAGAATTTCAAAATAGGAATTTACCAATAATCATTTACTCTTCGCCTCAACCAACCAACGACACTGTGGCCACTATGTTAGACACCGGTAACTTTGTGCTTCAACAACTTCACCCAAATGGGACAAAGAGTATATTATGGCAGAGTTTTGATTATCCAACATACATTTTGATCTCAACGATGAAGTTGGGAGTTAATCGAAAAACAGGACATAATTGGTCATTGGTTTCATGGTTGACTCCTTCGCTACCAACTCCAGGTAAATTTAGTCTTGTATGGGAACCAAAAGAACGTGAATTGAACATAAGGAAAAGCGGCAAAGTGCATTGGAAAAGCGGAAAACTTAAAAGCAATGGAATATTCGAGAACATTCCCACAAAAGTTCAACGTATATATCAGTACATTATTGTCTCTAACAAGAATGAAGATTCTTTCGCTTTCGAAGTTAAAGATGGGAAGTTTGCACGATGGCAACTAACCTCGAAGGGGAGGTTAGTAGGTCATGATGGAGAGATTGGGAATGCAGATATGTGTTATGGATATAATAGCAATGGAGGGTGCCAAAAATGGGAGGAAATACCAAATTGTAGGGAAAATGGTGAGGTTTTTCAGAAAATTGCGGGAACACCAAACGTAGACAATGCAACAACGTTTGAACAGGATGTGACTTATAGTTACAGTGATTGCAAGATTAGATGTTGGAGAAATTGTAATTGCAATGGATTCCAGGAATTTTATGGTAATGGGACTGGATGTATATTCTATTCATGGAATTCGACACAAGATGTTGATTTGGTGAGTCAGAATAACTTCTACGTCTTGGTAAACTCTACAAAATCAGCCCCAAATTCCCATGGTACGTAAGTATATAATATCATTTTAATAAGATGGATTCGGAGTGATTATTTAGAAATTGGATACCCAACAGTCAACTTAATTAACGCATTCAGGACATTGGTGACTATCTGATATTAATCAAACAGTTCATAGAAATGTAGATTTTTTAAAATTTTATAATTTAAAATACTAAGATTAAATTCGAACCGTCTCATTATGATTAAACTGTCACTGATATTGAATGCATGAAAAACTAACGGCAATGGAGCATAATCCGGTTCTTTACTGCTTATTTAAATTTATCTTATAATATAATCACTTTTACAAGTGAACATTCTCTCCAAGAGGCAAAGAGAACTCTTCATCATATACTAGAGTTATCAAATAGACTTTGAGATATTAAATTTAATACTACCTTATCAAGTATACGAAGCTATCTTAATATTGCGAACAAGCACAAAGATTATAGTAGCAAGTTGCAACAAACTAGTGCCCACTTTCTAAAACCTTTTTTATATTCATTTATTAGTGTTATTTTGCATGAGATGTTTTCTTCCTCCAAGCTTCAAATAGGCTTTCCTAAAAGGAAAATGCTTAATGTGACGAATTTTTTGGTCACAAGATATTCATGAATCATCTGTCAACATAAAAAAGCTCTATTTTTTAATTTACTTTTCTATTAGTCCTCTCCAATTTGCATTACGTTGGTACATTAAATTCAACATTTCACGAATCAACTGATAATTGGTTTAGATCTTCGAGTTTATCTGGTTGTTGGTTTGGTTCTTACACCCTTAATGTTTTTTTGTTTTTGTTTTGGCAAATCTATCTAAGTACATGGAGACAAGTTTGTGGGCAACACAAGATGGACGCAAACGGTTACCTGCCGAATACATTTTCATTTTAAATTAATATAAAACAGCTAAAAAGTTTATAGATATTAAAATATGTACAATCAAAACTTATTCGTGAAACTCGTGAGTATTTGCATTCACGATATATAGCAGTTCTCTTCCTAAAAATTTGTTTGCTTCACCGTATATTTTCCTTTCTCTTTAATCATCCACTCAACCTCTTCTTTATCTTTAATCGACCTTCATTCGCTTGTTGTGGTTTGTCAGTTTTCAAGAATTAGAGGCGAGTTTATGTGATCCAATTCGCACAAGTACTACGAACCAATGCGCAAGTATCAATTTGCGATACGCATTATATCAAGATAATTATGTGACTATCTGGACAAAACCATCAATTTTCTATCGCAAAAGCAATTTTGTGAACTTTTAATGATATAGCTACACTAGTAATACACAATAACACTTACTCAAAGTAACCTTAGGAAAAGGAAGAATAAATCAATCTGAGGGTTAGACATGAAAATGCCACTGGTATAGCAATACAATTTGCAATCCATTTTGACAAACTTTTATTATAAGATTCTTGATGTTCCTCCAAATATATCATAACAGATGATCCAAGATAAAGTTATGAGTGGTTGACGGTATAGTTTGTCTCTGATGACTAAACTTGTGATGGAAAATAATAATTGTAATGATTCCCGAAAATCATATTTATAACGAGGATTTTGAATTAGAAATATAGGACTAGGGTTTAGCATCAAGATAAGACAAAAAAGTAAAACTTTGAGATGAATATGCTTATATCACAAATCAAATTGATTCTGTATAGCAAATGCAGGTAGAAAAAAGTGGATATGGATCGGTGTTGCAACCGCAACTGCTTTACTCATATTATGCTCACTTATTCTATGCCTAGCAAAAAAGAAACAAAAATATGCACTACAAGGTATATGGATACTTGAAAAGAGTCTAGTACAAATGTACTAAATCAAATCCCTTTACAGTTTTACATTCTATCTGTGTCTTTTTTTTTTGTTATGTAGATAAGAAAAGTAAAAGAAAGGATTTGGCGGATTCGACTGAATCCTATAATATCAAAGATCTTGAAGATGACTTCAAGGGACATGATATAAAAGTTTTTAACTATACATCAATTTTGGAAGCAACTATGGACTTTTCACCTGAAAACAAGTTAGGACAGGGAGGCTATGGACCTGTTTATAAGGTGACTTTATAGTTATACTGAATTTTTTTTTTTTGAGTTACATATATATAGTTAAACTGTATTAATTATACATTAATAAATAAGTTTGTTTAAAAGCATGTTGTAAATTACTATTACAATTAAGGCACCATCTTCATTTTGAAAAAAAATATTTCTATTGATTTTATGGTTGGTGATTATTGTTTTGGACAAAACATATATGCATTTTTTAGGTATTTTTTTGTATTCTTCTAAACAGTAGTATCTATGATTTCTTCAAATATATAATTTTCGCAACGTTTATTATTATAACTACAAAAAATGTATTTTATTAAGAACCATACAAAAAGTATCTAAGGAAATAGATCTAAATTTTTCCTTGTTTCATGACTTCAGGGAGTCTTGGCAACAGGACAAGAAGTTGCTGTAAAAAGACTTTCAAAAACATCCGGACAAGGAATTATGGAATTCAAAAATGAATTGGTACTTATATGTGAACTTCAACACAAAAATCTTGTAGAACTACTTGGCTGTTGCATTCATGAAGAAGAAAGGATTCTGATTTACGAATATATGCCAAACAAAAGCTTGGATTTCTATCTGTTTGGTGAGAATATGTTGAAGTCTATATTTGTATGTGATTTTTATTGGACAAATTCATGATATTGTGTTCATTATTATGTAACTATTAAAACACAATTACAACAAAACTTTTGAGTTTTCTTTACTAAACATTTTCTGAAATTGCTCTAAAATAACTTGTTATCCTAACTTGAAAATAACCAAGTAAATATCATGTTTTATGTGACTCATGAGGTGGTCATGGAAAACTAAAATAGCATTTTGGTTTGCTACTTTTTAGTAGTATACATTTTAACGTTAATTATTATGTTTTCAATGAGAAGATTGTACGAAAAAGAATCTGCTAGATTGGAAGAAGCGTTTCAACATAATAGAAGGAATTGCTCAAGGATTGCTCTATCTTCATAAGTACTCAAGACTCAAAATCATTCATAGAGACTTGAAAGCCAGCAACATACTTCTTGATGAGAATATGAACCCAAAAATTGCTGATTTTGGTATGGCAAGAATGTTTACGCAGCAGGAGTCCGTAGTAAATACCAACAGAATTGTTGGGACGTAGTAAGTTTTCTAAGCTTTCACTGTTTTTACTTTTTTATCGATGATTACGCAAAAGAGTTGAGATTGTTAACTAAATTTTGGCGCAGTGGATACATGTCTCCAGAATATGCCATGGAAGGAATATGTTCAACAAAGTCTGACGTCTATAGTTTTGGAGTGTTGCTACTTGAAATTATTTGTGGGAGAAAAAACAATAGCTTTTATGATGTTGATCGTCCACTAAATCTAATAGGACATGTATGTCAATTCGTTCCGTTGAGTTTTTTTTTTAATAAATATTATTCGTTCCTCCTAATTTGATTCAATTATTAATAGGCATGGGAGCTATGGAATGATGGTGAGTATCTAAAGCTAATGGATCCAACATTAAATGACACATTTGTTCCTGATGAAGTGAAAAGGTGCATTCATGTTGGTCTCTTATGTGTAGAACAATATGCAAATAATCGACCTACAATGTCTGAAGTTATATCAGTGTTGACAAACAAATATGAACTCACAAACTTGCCAAGAAGGCCAGCATTTTATGTTAGAAGAGAGATCTTTGAGGGGGAAACAACTTCTAAAGGGCAAGACACCGACACCTATTCTACGACAGCAATTTCTACCTCATGTGAAGTAGAAGGGAAAATATAAATTATCAATATATATATATATATATATATATATATATATATATATATATATATATATATATATATATAAACACACTAGTATATATTGTTCATACACTCATTTGAAACATATTTCTTTGAAGTGTCGAAAAAATGTAAGCTAGAATGTAAGTAAAAAAATCCCTTGAATATGGATTTGGTTTATGAAATATACTCATTTTTGTGTATGTAAAAAAATAATCTGAAATGGTCCTTATTGTATGTATGTTTTCATTGTAGTTCTTGTTGATAAATTTAGTCTATATCAGATCATAATCCATGTAAAACAATTTCTTAGTCCATCACCAAAAAAAATTGTAAAAGAAAGACAAAAAATGGGGCCAAAAATTTTTGTAGGTTTAAAAGCATTTTTAACCCCGTAACTTTTAAAAAGTTGCGATTTTGGCCCCCTAACTTTACAAAACGTTGTAAAACTGCTTAGAAGACGCCATATGTACCAAAACAAGGGGCCAAAATCTCAACATTTTGTAATGAATAGGGGGCAAAAGAACATATTTCGCTAAAAATAAAGGGTTAGAGAACATATTAATATAGATAGATGGTCAAAATAACACATTTCCCCAAAGATAGAGGATATAATTTTATTTTATTTTGTTAGAGGGCTAAAATCACAACTTTTTAAGAGTTAAGGAGTAAAAAATGCATTTAAGTTGTACTCCAGGACAAACCTACCCCAGCCCACTTGCTTATATCTCTCTTCGTTTTTTTCGTCTCATTCTCTCATTTGTTTCCCTTGTCAACCTCGAGGTCACTTTTCCAGATTGTATGTCTACAGGGAAAAATGACCCATTTATCTACAGAAAAATGGGACATCAAACATATATAGGAGAACCTTGATGGGTCATGACTGGGTAAGGCCGAGACACGACTTGGACGCGTTTCAAGTTGACCCACCCATTACTCCATGCCCTAACACTTTTCTCCCCCCAAATATAAACCTCATGCCTTGATCTGAGTTGATTTCATCAATTTTTTTATCAAACTAAACCATTTTGAGGAATTCATGGTTAGATTTGTTAGAAGAAAGTGGATCATATCGTTGTTCATGACTTGGGAAGACCATGTTTAAACATGTGGTCAACGCTTGTTCAGGCATTGTCTAGGTCATGGTAATGTAAGATTCTTCCCTCTCTCCCCGCGTTCTGTCCAATGCTAAGCCTTCCAAGGCAGTGTCCCGTATAATTTGTCCCATTTGGCATGGCAGGGTGGCTAGGACGTCCCAACCATGCTCCCATATAACAAACACTTTTAACTGCACTTCTTGTTGCGGTGTTCGTTTGATTCTTATTAAAAGACCGACTTCAGTCAATCATAGATTCTATTAATGATTTGGGCGACAACTTTGTAGATCTAGAAGTATGAATTTATGTGACTTAGATTTTTGCATATTATAATTTATAGACATTATGTCGTTTTATGTTATTAACTTAGATGTTGTAAATTTCTTCGCACGTTCATCGTTGACGTTTTAACGATGTTGAACATGTTATTATATCTGATGTACTCTATCAATTTGAATGAATGAATATCGTTTTATTTTTGTAAAAAAACGAAATCGTAACATATTATTCTTCATGATCTTATTATTTTTCTTGCAAAATTTGTCTCACGTGTAAACGTTAATAATATAGTTATTGAAGCCATTGAGCATTTGAGGCTCTATTTTCTACTTCATGTATTTTTAAACCCCTAGACATGACAAGAACCATTTTCTTTTTTATTCTTAATTTGATCACTTTGTAATTTTTTTATTTTGGTATTTGTAAGTTTGAAGTAGAAGATCTAGATGGTGATCATGAATGATATATTCCATCTTTGTTTATTTATCCTAGTAAAATTAACTAAATTTGCATCTAAAATTTAGTAACATTTATGCCATCAGAATTACCAAAAACTGTATGTAAAATCAGGGGTGGCCCTGAGCACGGATCGAGGGAGCGACGGCCTAAGGCACCATAATTTTAGGGGCACCAAAAAATATATTTTTACTATCCATATATATATATATGCTTCCCACAAAAATAAAAATAAATCAGGGGCCTACAAAGTCAAAACTAATAATTGACGTGATTAAATAAAATATAAAATAAAATCAATCAACTACATGTACCAAAAAATATTAATTACATCTATAATTTTAACAACTAAACATATGAGTCATGAGTGAAAAGCTGAATGATCTAATTGAAGCACTAAAATTAAAATAATGATATGAAGTGTTATGAATAATAAGAGTCAGATTTTTTGCTTTTGCATATTAAAAGCCACGATATTTTTCTTGAAAATGTTATATCTCCCGAGAAAATATTTCCAGAGTATCCCGAATGATTTGTTGTCTTTTTGTGCTGTTTTTGTTCTTTTTTCCACAAAATATTCTGGTTGTATCATTAAAAGAGGGTTTCGTGTTATACCAAAAAAAAAAAAGGGGTTTCGTGAATTGTGTGAAATTGAGATAAAACTACTACACCACTAACTTCCTTGTATGGTGGAAAAGAATGAGTTTTGATTGGTTAAACAGCTCTCGGGATAAATTCGGGAAATTAGAATTCGTGAGATATAGCAATCCTCATTTTTCTTTCTAATTCTTATTTTCTATGACTAATCTATCCATCTCAAATTGTAAACAAAAAACATCTCTCCATCTCAATTATGCAACTATTAACACAAGAACGATCAATTGCCAAGAGCATAAGTGCCTTATACCATTGATCATAACTCATAATATAGGAGTAGGTGCCAATTGCAATTTCCAAACAATTTATTTATTATTTAATAATCAAACGAATTTTCACTTTTGAGGAATCGACATTGAATTATGATCCATGTGTGGTGTTTTGGTAAACATGTTGTCTTTAGTTAATTAAACTTGTCGAGTGAAGTCCAGACTCTGGAACATGGATTCTAACTTAGAGCTATTTGTTTCACATTTCAAAGATTCATACTTGTGTTCATATCGCACAATATCAAATGAAATGTTTAATAGTATTTTCATTCATTTCTCTTAATCTTATCATTTTTTGTTGATTTTTTTTTATAAAGACACCACTCTCTTGATTCGCCCAAAGCATCTAAATTTCAAGAGCCGGCCCGGTGTAAAATTGTTTGTTAGAGATTGGCTATGATGATTGAGCTACTAAACGGGTGACATTTTTTGCATGTTACTAATACTACCCTCAAAGATTACTAAAACCATTCAGTAACATGGGCTTCACTGACATTTATCAAATGTTATTAATAGATCAAATTAAGTAACATTTATTTTTGACTTAGTAACCTTTTTCAAATGCTAGTAGATCTAATATATATGTTGTACCCTAACTTGGAGTGAGATTTAATATGTTAGTATAATATAATATATATTAAGATCTGAAAAAAGTTTACACCCGTTTAATCTGAAAAATGTTAGTAGATATATATTAAGACATGAGAAGGATGGTTTCAGTTTCAAATCCTACAATGCATTGCTCTCATAAGATTTCATTTGCCACATAATCTAATCAAACCAACGTTATCTACACTTTCCACTTACCACTTAATTCCACAAGAGTAACTTTCTCCAACTTTTTTTTCTAGAAAAAAAATAAAAAAAAGACGAATTGATCAGTTTACTTTGATACAATTATTGAATGATAAGTGATGGAAAGTTGATACTTCACTACTGTCTGTTCATATTGTTGACATAATTTTGAGTTTAATCTACTAACACTTTTTTCTTCTTTATATTTTGAATATGCTTTTATCTTAGAAAAGAACACGTCTTCCAATTTTGCAATATTTTTTTTAATAGTAAAGATATTAATAAAAGGTTGAATTATTTTGTAGGTAACTAAATTATTTGAGAATTTTTAAATAGGTGTCTAAAGTAAAAAATTGTAATCAGATTCCTGAATTAATATATACTTTATGTTAGGCCTTTCCTTATAATTGAATCGCAGAGTGCCAATTTCTTTATACTACTAAATCTTTTAAATTTTGAATATGCTTTTATCTAGAAAAGAATGCATATTATCTCTTTTATGCAACACTTTTGAACAACAAAGATAAGAGCCAAGCCTCTACCTCGAAAATAAGATCAACCAACCTACAAGATGAAAGGTTCATAAACCACTCATAATAGAAGCTAAGGACTTGGCTCTAGGGGGAAACCTAGGGTCACCACGTGTCTAGAATACAACCTGACGGTTGATTATATGTGTGAGGAGCTTGCTTACCCAGACGGTCGTGCATACTAGAGCCGTCATAAGGTTCTTTGTATCATAAGTCATAAGGCTTGTCTTACATTCTATATGTCATGGCGGTCAAGGGAACCTAGGACCGCTTTGTCGAGATACGCTAAATGCATCAAGATCTAAACATAACTTATTCATGACATGCTCCTAAACTGGACGATCAGGGAGTTACAAAGGCCGTCGACAGTACATCATCATAACTTTTTCTATTGCATGAGCTTGTTCTTGTCTTGAAACATATCATAATCATATCATAATCATGTTCATTCATTATGTTAGAGGTTAGCGTTGAACAAACAATATTATCTGAGTTCATTTTACGGGGTGTATCGGGTGGAGTAACCCCGAGTACACTCCCATACATGACCGATGAAAACCTAGTTAAGGTACATCGAACTCCCTCAATGTCATGTGGGCCCCTTGCGGAGCTTATCGCGTTCCCCTGGCGTGAACCTCTTGTATCCCCCTGGCGTGGATAGCAAGAGACAGGACACCTACATCTTACTTAAAGTCTTGTTCATACATGATAACTTATATTATTACTTGAATACTTATGTACCACGGGTCCGTGATCTATCCGATTAAGGTAACATGCTTGCATAGTCATTCTTGTTCATAGTGAAGAGTTTACACTCATCAATTCATGTCTTGACATACTTAGGGATTCATGCTATCATTCTGGTTCTCGACAGTCTATGTCGAGGTTCTATGATCCTTCCCCATACTTAGTTAATCGCTACCCGAATAAACATGTTTAACTCTCTTGTGTAATTCTTTATGTACATGTTAATATTGGCCATGATTTTCATTTCAAGAATCGTTTGATGTTACGTGCATTGCTTAGATGTTGTTTGGGGGTTATAGAGTTGGAAATCATAGTAAGAAAAGCCTCGGACAGTACTACAATCCCCAAGATGAGCCAACAAGCCAAAGAGAAGTTGGTTGTGACAACAACATTTCGCCATTAGCGAGTTGCTTCTAGGGAATTTCTCTATTGGCGAAATGTTTTCACTAATAGCGAATTTCTTCGGGTCTGTAGTGCAGATTTTGCATTTTTGACCTAAACCACATCCAATTCAATCTTGCAATGCATCATATACATCCAGCAACTTATATAAACATCATAAAAAAACTTACATGGCAATTTTAACATATAAACAACAAGATTGGCTTTTGGGGTACTAAAATCTCATCATAGCAACTTAGCCTAAGATCATGTTTTCTCACTAGGATTACACAAACCCAAAGGTGGTAAACTAATCTAAGAACTCACATGATGATTTGCAGCATTCTTCAAGCTTCAATTCCAACTCTAACTCTAGCCATAAAACCCTAGTTCTTGATACATCTATGATTCTTAGCTCATCCAACCAAACCAAGCTTTAATCCATCCTTCTATTTGTTTCTTGTTCAGGAAGGTTCTATGATTCTTGCTTAATCACTAACAGTCTGTTTGGTTGAAGAGAAATAAGAAAGAGAGAAAGAGAGAAGAGAGAAAGAGGGAAGAGAGACCAAATTTCTCTTGTTTGGAATGAAGAGAAATAGGGAAGAGAGATTAAAAAGTAGTGGGACCCACCACCTTTTTATGTCTCCTCACAATAGGGAAGAAAGTGGGGAGATAAGGCTTTTAATCTTGTTATTCCTTTATTACCCTTGTATTGAAATATTAGATCTAATTATTTACCCTTGTTCCTATTTAATCTTGTTGTTCCTTCTATAATCTCTCGGCACTGTACGTGAAGGATTTCTAAATTACTGGATACCCAAGTGATAGTTCAGTAGATAGACCAACATTAAAAATGGATTTATGAGTTGATTTCGTTAACTTTTTTTTTTTTTTACCACAACTAAATTATTTAAACCCTGTCCAAAAACTAAAAATAATTAATCTAATCAAATTAAAAAAAAAAATTAGTTTGTAGTTTAATAAATAAATTAACATACATAAATAAATTAGTGTATGTTGATTGAAGGATTTTTAATTTAGTTGTTATAAAAAAATAATTTTTAATTTGGGGCATTTTAGTACTTTCAAAAGTAATCAACACTTCTTTCTTCTCTATTTCTTCTATATTTCTCTTCTAACAAACAATCCATCAAATCTACTCTATTTCTTACTTATTTCTCTCTTCTCTTACTCTCTCTCACCTATTTCTCTCTTCACAACTTCTCTTCACAACCAAACAAAGTGTAAGTGCATGCATTTGGAAGCTTGAGGGAAGAAGATTGAGGGAAGGGGGCACCATTCTAGAGAGAAGGAGGAGAGAGTTCCAAAATCTCAACCTAGAGAAGTAACATGAAGTTGTGAAGGTTTTGGCTCCAAACATCCTTATATACCCCTTGACTGATGACAAACCCGTGCATAACTGACATTACATGATAACATTCTCCGCCGTACTTGCTTTCCATGAATATTTGTCCTCTGACACGTTTGACTGGTAACATTCCAATAATCGAAGAGTGGGATATTACAATATGCTTTTTTCTTAGAAAACAATACGTCTTCCATTTTTGCAATATTTTTTTTAAATAGTAAAGATATTAATAAAAAGCTGAATTATTTTGTAGGTAACTAAATTATTTGAGAAATTTTAAATAGGTGTCTAAAGTAAAAAATTGTAATCAGATTCCTGAATTAATATACTTTTTGTAATTAGGCCTTTCCTTACAATTGAATCGCAAAGAATGCAAATTTCTTTAACTACTTCTCCGTCCGTTTCAAAATATGTGTTGTTTTAGTCAATTGCACATAGATTAAGGAATTGAATAAAGTAGTAGCAATTTTACCTGGTTTGTTTTTCATTAAAGAAAAAATAATATTTTGGAAGTAGTGTAATATAGTATTAATTGAAGGGTACAATTGAAAAGAAAAAGTTATTATTACATTGGAAACTGAGAGTGACATTTATTTCGAAACAAATTTTTTTTTTTGCTAAAACGACATCCCTTTTGCAATCATAGGACCCCTCTGATTTTGACCTGGTCAAATTCCACTGCATAATTTAAAATAAAATAAAAACAAAAAAAAATTAGAAATAATTAATAGCCTTATGATTAAGATTAAAAGTATATGCTCCCTCTCCTCCATTCATTTTCTCTTTCTTTCTCCAAAAGAAGAACAACACCTCTCACACACCCTCCTTCATTCTTCATCTTCCTTTATTCTCTGTTTCATCATAATAATCTTTTCAAAACAAAAAATACAATAAAAATGGTTTTGTCTTCTCTGTTTCATCCTTCATTCTCCACCCTTCTTTTTAACGCCCCAAAACCCTCACATAACCGCACACTTACTGTCGCCACCAACAACCACTCTCCGACAACATCAAAGACAATGCTCGCCGTCACCCTTTCACCACCAACAACTTCACTGCCAAAAAATCGTTTACCAAAGCAACTCCGGCAGCGTTCTCGACATCCACAATGACATCAAAGCACTCGCGAAGTTCGACGGCCCATACTGGAGTAACCTCTTCGACTCTGCCGCACCAAAGTTCTAAATGGACTTGTGATGAATGTTGTTAGAAACTGGAAATGGAGGATTAGGATGGAAATTTTTTTGTGGGTGGGGGTCAAGAGAATAGAGGAGAAAATAGATCGTTTATTAAACCGAAGGAACACAATAACTTTTAATCTTGACCACTAATTTAATCCTAACGCTATTAATTATTCCTATCATTCTTTTCCATTTAAATTTAATTCCTTTGACCGGGTCAAAATCAGAGGGAACCTAAGAATTGCAAAAGGGGGCAAAGTTAGGGGGTTCGAAAGTGGTTTTTTTTAATAAGGACCCAAAATTGCTACCATGACAAACATAGGGGGTCAAAAGTGCATTTAAGCTTAAAAAAAATGTAAAATGCTAGTTGCTGACAAAATTACAGGGGCACTACAAAGTCAAAAATAATAAATGAAATAACTGAATGAAATCAGTCAATTACATGTACCAAAAAAATATTAATTACGTCCATAATTTTAACAACTAAACCGATGAGTCATATTAAAAGTCGCAATATTTTTTCTAGTTTATGAGTTTCTTTTCTTTCTAATTCTTATTCTCTATGACTAACCTCTCTATCTCAATTTGTAAAGAAAAAACATCTCTCCATCTCAATTATGCAACTATTAACACAAGAACAAACAATTGTCATAAGCATAAGTGTCGTATACTGCGAAGCCTAGATACGAGATACGATACTGCACCGATACATTGATACGGGAAAATTTCAAAAATCAAGATACGATACGGCTGAGATACGTTAATAAAAAAAATTATATAATTAAATGTATAATATAATTATAACCTTTTTTTTAATATGCAAATATATTAACAAACACAAGAAACTAGACTCGTAGCACATTAACATAAATATAAATAATATTGACGATTAAGAGAGTGGTGATTAGTCAATTACATACGCAAAATATACCAAAAAGAGTACCATCAGGGTTATATCAATGTTATACTATATCCAAAAGGAACATTGTTAATGCTATACTATATCGATCCAAAAAAGAAGCACTATATCTAAAGTGGAAGGCGACCATTTTGAAAGAAAAAGTTGAAACCCTAATTTTTTAAAAAGGGGAAGATGAAATTGTTTCTATGGTATGGTGTGGGTCATACCTGCACCAAAGAAAGATAAAGGAAATGTATATATATTATAGTAATATAATGTTTTTTTCCTTATTTTTTACAACAACAAAAAAAACGCAGAAATCAAAATAATATAAAAAAATACAAGTATCCATGCGTATCGGGAAATTATTTTCTTAAAAAATAAAATTTAATATTTGAAGTATCGGGAAGTATCGGTCAGGTATCGGTGCAGGATACGCAAGGGATACGGTACGTCATCCATTTTGAAGTATCGGAGCTTCACATGTTGTTGGAACACTAGTTAAATCTAGTGAGAAAATTGGATAAGAAAAACACAATATAAGAACTAGTGTGAGTGTGTGACTTAAAAATGTCCCACATTGGTGAGCCACACCAACTAGAAAGTGTTTATATAAGGGTAAAGTGACCTCCAAGGGTGTGCCCTTGGGGTACCCACTTTTGTGAACTGGTGAACGCTTACAAAAACATATATATCACGCGCGCGACGACGCCGCCGTCCGTCCGACCGAACCAGGCCGGGCTTGGGCTTGGGTCGTGGGTGAAAAATAAAATATATTTTTTTGTCACTTGAAAATGATAAATTAATTATTTAATTAATCTAATCATTATCCGAAAGCGCTACGCGTCCGACCCGATCCAAAACGAGTATCCAGAAGTTTCCGGATATATCCAATTAAAACAAAAACGTGTTTGCTTACATCGAATTTCGCAGTTGATGATTCCTGTGCGATTCCTCTCTTCTCCCTTCGACTTGTGTTAACGAGTCATTCTTTTCCTTCTCCTCTTCTGTCCCTTTCGGTTTCGAATAGAACGGCTACGTACCGTATTGAATAGTTTTAATCAAACGATTAAACTATATTTGAGGTGTATATCTACGAGCGATTGTATATTGTGCAGTATATAATCGTAACAGTGATCTGGGCTGTTTTATCCTAGAGACGGCGTGGTTGTTAGTCTACCTTGCACAACTTGGGTAGTGCCGCGAAACGTCTTAAAGAGAGCGACCTGGTCGTGACTCAACCCGGTAATTCCTTTGGCAGTACTAATTTCAAAACTAACAATTTTAAGACGCTTCGGAAAAACCAAGATGACTGCCAACGAAATTTTCAGACGCTTCGGAAAAACCAAGATGACTGCCAACGAAATTACCACTGGAACAGCAATCGATTTCAACAAACCGTTTAAGTTTCACGGGACTCACTTCAAGCGTTGGCAAACAAAGATGCAATTTTTCTTAACTACGAAAAAGGTTGCCTATGTCTTGAACGATGCTATTCCTGTGATTCCAACACTATCGATTCCTACGGCATCGAATAGTAACGGTGTGACAGCTATGGATACAGATGTTTCTGATCCTACTAAAAAGGTTGAGTTGGAAACAAGAAAGGCTGAGTTTGAAAGACTCATTGCTGAACATGCTGAAAAAGAGAAACAGGTCAATAAAGAAATACTCCTCTGGAAAGAAAATGATTACTTATGTAAACATTACATCTTGAACTGTCTCGCGGATCATCTGTACGATTTGTACATTATCCACGATACAACAAAGAATGTTTGGGATGCTCTTCAGAACAAAGATAACACTGAAGAGGCTGGCTCGAAAAAATTTGTTGAGAGTCGGTACCTGAACTATAAGATGAGTGATGATAAGTCTGTTGAAGAACAATCTCAGGAGCTTCAGAAAATAGCCCATGAGATTTTTATTGAAGGGATTCAGTTACCTGATCAGTTTCAAATTGCTGTGATAATTGATAAACTGCCCCCGACCTAGAAGGACTTCAAGAACATCCTTAGACACAAAACTAAGGAGTTCTCACTTGAAAGTCTGATTACTCGACTTCGAATTGAAGAAGAAGCGAGGAAACATGAACTGAATGAAGAGGTGTTTGCTGTCTCGAACAACAACACTAAAAAGAAATCTGTAGGTGTTGTTCTGAAGCCTAACGGCAAACAATTCAAGAATCAGAACCGCTCTGCAAATAAGAATTCCAATCGAAATAAGAATGGGAACCAACAAAAGGTCCCAAATCAACAACCACCAAAGAATGATCATGCTCAACCGTTCAATTGCTACAATTGCGGTCAACCAGGTCATATGGCACGAAAGTGTAGGAACCCATCTACAAGACCAGCTCAAGCTCACTTGACAACAACTAAGGAGCAGTCGTACACCGCTATGATAACTGAAATCAATCTTGTTGGTGGATCTGATGGATGGTGGATAGACACTGGCGCCTCTCGCCATGTTTGTTTTGACCGTGCTATGTTCAAGACATACACTACTGCTGATGATCAGAAGGTGCTGCTGGGAGATTCTCACACCACTGAAGTTGCTGGAATTGGAGAAGTGGAGCTGAAGTTCACCTCCGGGAAGACTCTGATATTGAAGGATGTGATGCACACTCCAAAGATTAGGAAGAATCTAGTTTATGGGTATCTTTTAAATAAGGCTGGTTTTCAACAGATTATAACATCTGATATGAACTCTATTACTAAGGATGGGGTTTTTGTTGGGAAAGGGTACGCCACTGAAGGCATGTTTAAATTGAATATTATGAATAAAATTTCTTCTTCTGCTTATATGTTGTGTGATTTTAATATTTGGCATGCACGATTATGTCACGTTAACAAACGAATCATCTCTAATATGAGCGGTCTAGGTCTGATCCCAAAGTTACCATCTAATGTTTTTGAAAAATGTCAATTTTGTAGTCAAGCGAAAATAACAAAAGAATCACATAAATCAGTAATAAGAGTAACTGAACCATTTGAATTAATACATTCTGACATATGCGAACTTGATGGTAACTTAACTAGAAACGGACAAAGATATTTTATTACTTTCATTGATGACTGCTCTGACTACACTTATGTGTATTTGATGAAAAACAAAAGTGATGCGCTTGACATGTTTAAAATATTTGTCAAAGAAATTGAAAATCAATTCAATAAGAAAATCAAGCGTTATCGTAGTGACAGAGGCACTGAATATTTATCACACACATCCAATGAGTATTATAAAGAGCATGGAATAATTCATGAAACAACTACACCTTACTCTCCGGAGATGAACGGTAAAGCGGAAAGAAAGAATCGAACTTTTACCGAATTAGTAGTTGCTATAATGCTTAATTCTGGTGCAACGCCTCATTGGTGGGGGAAAATTTTATTGACTGTTAGCTATGTGCTAAACAGAGTACCCAAAACTAAGAACAAAGTTTCTCCCTATGAAATTTTGAAGAAAAGACAACCAAACTTGTCTTATATTCGAACATGGGGCTGTTTAGCCTATGTTAGGATTCCTAACCCTAAAAGAGTAAAACTAGCCAGTAGAGCCTATGAATGTGTAATCATTGGGTATGCCTTAAACAGTAAAGCATATAGGTTTTATGACCTTAAAGCTAAAGTAATAATAGAATCAAATGACTCTTATTTCTATGAAACGAAATTTCCCTTTCTATCGAGAGATAGTGGGGGTAATAGTGGGGGTGCACACATGAACTCTACATCTGATCAAACTCCAACAATCAGAGGTAGAGATGAAAACATCATAACCGATGTTACAGAACTTCGAAGAAGTAAAAGAGCAAGAACTGCAAAAGAGTATGGACCTGAATATGTGGTCAATACATTAGAAGAGGATCCATCAAATCTCAAGGAAGCATTGGCTTCCTTGGATGCTGACTTATGGCAAGAAGCCATAAATGATGAAATGGATTCTCTACAGTCAAACGGAACATGGCATTTGACTGAACTGCCTCCAGGCTGCAAACCCATAGGTTGTAAATGGATCTCGAAAAAGAAACTAAAACCTGATGGAACCATCGATAAATACAAGGCTCGCCTTGTAGCCAAAAGTTTCAGACAAAGAGAAAATATAGATTTTTTAGATACCTACTCACCAGTCACTCGAATCACATCCATAAGGGTACTAATTTCTTTGGCTTCTGTTTACAATTTAATTGTACACCAAATGGATGTGAAAACTGCTTTTTTGAATGGTGAGCTGGAAGAAGAAATCTATATGGAACAACCTGAAGGTTTTGTAGTCCATGGACAGGAAAGAAAAGTCTGTAAGTTAGACAAATCTCTATATGGTCTTAAACAAGCACCTAAGCAATGGCATGAAAAGTTTGACAACTTAATGATTTTGAATGAGTTCAAGATAAATGAAAGTGACAAGTGTATTTATTACAAATATGATAAAAACATTTGCACAATCATATGTCTCTATGTAGATGACTTGCTCATATTTGGGTCAAACATTCCTACCATATACTCTGTGAAATCATTGTTAAGTAACAACTTTGATATGAAAGACCTAGGAGAAGCTGATGTAATTCTTGACATAAAGATTACTATATCAGATAAAGGAATATCCTTGGATCAATCTCACTACGTTGAGAAGATCTTAAGGAAATATAAATATTTTGATTGTAGACCTGCGAGCACACCTTATGATCCAAGTGTAAAACTTTTTAAGAACACTGGAGATGGTGTCAGACAAACTGAGTATGCGAGCATCATTGGCAGTCTCAGATATGCCACTGATTGTACTAGACCCGACATCGCCTATGTCGTGGGACTCTTATGCAGATTTACAAGTAGGCCAAGCAAGGAGCATTGGCATGCAATTGAGAGAGTCGTGAGATACTTAAAAGGAACTATGACTTTAGGACTGCATTATCAAAAATATCCAGCTGTACTTGAAGGGTACAGTAATGCAGATTGGAACACCTTGTCAGATGATTCCAAGGCAACTAGCGGCTATATATTTAACATAGCTGGAGGAGTTGTTTCTTGGAAGTCTAAGAAACAAACCATTCTGGCTCAGTCCACAATGGAATTTGAGATGATAGCACTAGCTACTGCTAGTGAAGAAGCAAGTTGGCTAAGATCCTTGCTAGCTGAGATCCCTTTATGGGAGAAACCGTTACCTACTGTGTTAATTCATTGCGATAGTACCGCGGCTATTGCAAAGATTAAGAATCGTTATTACAATGGTAAAAGACAACAGATAAGGCGAAAACACAGCACGATTAGAGAGTGTATCTCTAATGGAGCAGTTAGAGTTGATTTTGTGCGTACTAATGAAAACTTAGCTGATCCTTTGACGAAAGGACTAAATAGAGAGAAAGTCTGAGAAACATCCAGTAGGATGGGACTAATGCCTATAGCTCATTGAATGATGGTAACCCGACCTACATGATTGGAGATCCCAAGATTAAGGTTCAATGGGTAATAACAAGTCATGAAGTGATAGAACATACTATGAGAAAAAGGATATAGAAAGCATGATCCTGCAGTGAAAGAAGGATGAGTTAATAACAACTCTTAATGAGATTTATACTCTATGTTGACTGGGGTACATAGCTACAGGAGTACCTTTGATAGACTCACCTATACGAATGTGGAACTTAGGCCAGACCTATGGAATTTCGAGGCAGAATTCCTAGAGCATTCGTTAAAACCGGGATACACGTGCATGGCCTTAAAACGCACGAGCTTTTAGAATACACCTAAGAAAGGGTTTGTGCGTGGTTTCTATGTCTGAGATAGAGTTCAATGCTGTAAGCAACTCTTGTTAAATCAGAATACCTTCCACTATGCAAAGGTTCAAGTTGTTAGCGACACCTTTGTTTATTAGCAAATCTTATGAAAACGTTTACGTTATTTATCGAAACCATTTTGAAGTCAAGTGGGGGATTGTTGGAACACTAGTTAAATCTAGTGAGAAAATTGGATAAGAAAAACACAATATAAGAACTAGTGTGAGTGTGTGACTTAAAAATGTCCCACATTGGTGAGCCACACCAACTAGAAAGTGTTTATATAAGGGTAGAGTGACCTCCAAGGGTGTGCCCTTGGGATACCCACTTTTGTGAACGGGTGAACGCTTACAAAAACATATATATCACGCGCGCGACGACGCCGCCGTCTGACCGAACCGGGCCGGGCTTGGGTCGTGGGTGAAAAATAAAATATATTTTTTTGTCACTTGAAAATGATAAATTAATCGTAACAAGTAAGGTTGTTACTTCCGACCCGATCCAAAACGAGTATCCAGAAGTTTCCGGATATATCCAATTAAAACAAAAACGCGTTTGCTTAAGGATTAAGCAGACTTAATCCCTAAGTAACTCGTTTTTTGTTATGAACTCCTCCTATAAAAGGAGAGCTCGCCCCCCTCATTCTTTACATCGAATTTCGCAGTTGATGATTCATGTGCGATTCCTCTCTTCTCCCTTCGACTTGTGTTAACGAGTCATTCTTTTCCTTCTCCTCTTCTGTCCCTTTCGGTTTCGAATAGAACGGCTACGTACCGTATTGAATAGTTTTAATCAAACGATTAAACTATATTTGAGGTGTATATCTACGAGCGATTGTATATTGTGCAGTATATAATCATAACAGTGATCTGGGCTGTTTTATCCTGGAGACGGCGTGGTTGTTAGTCTACCTTGCACAACTTGGGTAGTGCCGCGAAACGTCTTAAAGAGAGCGACCTGGTCGTGACTCAACCCGGTAATTCCTTTGGCAGTACTAATTTCAAAACTAACACATGTCGTATACCATTGACCATAACTTCATAAAATAGGAGTAGGTGCCAATTGCAATTTCTAAACAATTTATTTATTATTTAATAGTGAAACAAATTTTCACTTTTGAGGAATCAACATTGAATTATGAAATTTTGTGATGATATAAACATTGAATTATGATTTATTTGTGTTGTTTTGATAAACATGTGTTATACCCTGTTTTTGGACCTAAAAATACTGGGCCCAATTTCATTTCGAACTTTGTCAATTATCAAATTTCAACTGCACAGTTCAAATTGTCTCTGCCTCGCTGTATTTTCAATCACAATTTTACTTATGTTTTCCTTGCATAAAACTTTTCAAAATGTCTTTACTTGTCTTGTAAGTCATTCAAAAGTGTCTCTGGATCGTCACATTGCTTTTTCTACAGTTTATTTCAAAATTTGCAAAAAGTCATACAGAAGGGTATTTTGGTCATTTCCTGCAGTGGGACCCATTTTCATCCTTGTGACTGTCTCTGAGTCTTTTTTCAGATTGTTTTTTTACCTCTCGTCAGTAAACCTTGTTAAATTCATTTCAAACTTGCATCTGAGTCAGTGTCAAGTCAATTTGAGTCTGTTTAGGTCATTTTTAGCCCCAGGGGCATTTTGGTCATTTCACATAAAATTTTGGCATAGAGAGGTTACTTTGAAGTACCTCATTTAGGTCATTGGTTCGTTTTAGTCCGTTTTGTCAATTTTATTTTTGTTTCGCTTTACGTTTGGTCAAATTGCGTTTTTATTCAATTTTATTTTAATGGCATCTTGGTCCCTCAATTGAGGTTCCAAAATTACATATTTTGTCCAAAAGTTTTTTATTTCATTTCAGTCCTTTTTGGTTAATTACAGTTCAGTCCTTAAGTTTTTGTTTTTGCAGAAAGGTCCCAAATTCATTTCAAGTCCAAGCCGTGCCATTTTCATACAAATCCAGGTGTCACCTTTTCATTGGATTTCAAGTACACATGTCAGATTATAAATAGTGCACAGTGCCACTCAGACCCATTAACCACACGCCAACTCATAAACACAAACTCAATTTTCTCTTTCTCAGCTATTGAATCAAAACAGAAAATCTCTCAAAATTTCTCAAGAACACCAAGAACATTCAAACCCTAACCGTTTCTGAATCAATCCAAATCAACTCAAATCAACAGAAATCAACACAGAATATTACAAATCAGTACAGAATCATCAAAATTCCTCACAATTCTCAGAGATTCTGTATCAAATCTTCATCACCGAATTGATTTCCTTCGCAATTCAAAGTGAGAATTCGCCATTGGCGAACTCCAACACTGATCACGAAGGATTTGAGAGTTTGAAAGGAAAAAGGAAAGAAGCAGAATCTGCAGAATCTGGACCGGTGAAGCAAGCAGAAGAATCAAGAATCATCAAGAACAGAATCAAAGTTTTCCAAAGATTTCCTCCATTAAAGGTTTCAACCAAAACCTTAGGTAAAACTCATAATCTCTTTTCAAAAGTGTTAATCATAGTTTAAACCTGTAAACAATCACGCAAGCAAAGCATATCAAGAAATTTCCAGAATTCAAAGAAAACCGTAACCGTAAACACAAAACCTAGATCCATAAGGATCTAAGTTTTGAAAGCAAGAACAAGCACCAGAAAAGTAATCAAACAACGAAACGATGTAGATCCGTAAGGATCTAAACCTTTTCTTTCAAAAAAAAGATCAAAAAATCATTTCAAAACCGTACGAAAATTTTAGATCTACATCGTATCAAGCCGTGTTTGAAAAAATAATTGCTGGATTCGTGTTTAGGGTTAAAGGACGAATCGTTTGATGTAAAAATCTTTGAGTTCTGGAAATTTTTCACCGGAAACTGCATGAACTCGCCGGAGAAGATGAAGTTTCCGGCGGACCTTCAAGGTCTCCGCCGTGGCTTCATCCTCACCGGCGGTGAGGGTTAGAGAGAAGTGAGAGGAGAGGGAAGCTTAGAGAGAGAAAGAGATGAAAGAAATGGACTGGACCGGTATCCACGTCCTTATATAGACGCTTGAACCGGTCCGGTTTATTTCGTTTTTCATCTTGAACCGTAGGATCTAGGGTTTTCTCCTTTGAACGGTTGTGATGCGTTATTACCATATGCTTGATCTACGTTACCATGCGCTGCGCGTTTTGAACCGTCAGATCTGAAACTGGATCAATCCAACGCCTCTGAGGCCTTTGGATGATCCAGGTCCAGTCTGTTTTGGGTCTTGTTTTGGGCCTGAGTTCTTTTTCACGTTTTTTGCTTATTTTCCTGCTATTTGCACCCTATCTCTTTGCTATTTGAACCAATGTTTTGATTAAAAATCTTAATAAATTTCCTAGAAAATCCATGATTACTTCTTGACATTTTCTTGATGTTTTATGGTATTTTTGCACATTGGAATTGGCAAAATTCTTGTATGATTAATCCGTGGCATTTTAACTTTTTCTTGGATTATTTCTTATGATTGTTTTGTCAATTCTATCATTGATTTGTGAATATGTGATAAAGGCCATTTGATATGTTAATATGAGGTGCTCATGCCTACAATCCTATGTTGATTTTGCTGTTTTAGGTTGATTCATGAAACCTTGATTGTATGAGCAATGTATGCATATTCTAGAAAATAATAAGATGCTAATTCTATCTCAAAATTGGTATGAAACTAAGCTTGTTTGTTTCTAATGATCCTATGATTATAGCTTGAGATAAAAGAAACTATTTCAAACTTGCTATAGCATGAGAATTAGAAGCTACAAATGCCTTAGGTTTCATACCAAAATTTTAGGTTTTATTACCATTTTATTACTATCTTTATGGCATTTTATGCGTTTTTGCCTCTTGCTACTCTTTATGCTTTATTTTCACTAACAAGTTTATTTCCATGTTTCATGCATATCATTTAGCATTCCCTCCACTTTCCTTAGCCTAGCATTTATTTTTGTAAGTTTTAATTCATTTGGTGATGTAATTTGCTATCATTGGTTTGTAGCTTGGCAAAGAGGCCATAGAATGTATTTAGGGAATTTTTGTAATATGGACTATGGACACTATGACGCACCGGCACGCACACACTCACCTTAGATGTATGCATAGGATTGTATGGTTAGATGAATGTTTAGGTTTTAACACTTAGAAAAAATCCAACTTTTTCCCAAAATATGCAAATAACCTCACTTGAAAACCTTTTTGAAAATAAAATGGAGTCAAAACTCCTTATTTTCCCCTTTATTTTCTTAAGTAAAATTTTCAATAAATCTTAATCCTCCTTGGACTTTATTTTTGCAAAATGACTAATTTCACCTCACACTTTCCAAATCTTATGTCCTTGAGGCCTCTCATCTCCTTTCTTCAAAATCTCTTTTCAAACTTAAAATCAACCAACAAAAAACAAAAACCATTTTTGAGAATGAACTACGAACGGTTTTGATCCCTTAAAAGGGTACGTAGGCAATGAGTCAAAACTCATCCAAGCCGAAATAAAAATCAAATTCTACTTCTTCTCACCCCCCATTCTTAACTAATCACACCTTCTTTTCTACAAGTAGACAATAAAAATAAAGCGTAGAAATCAACTTAGGAGAGCGGTTCTTATGGAATACCATAATCGCTCCGGGTGCCTAACACCTTCCCGTAGCGAAAACGACCCCCGAATCTAGAACTTTTTAAGGGTTTTTCTCCTTTTACCCTTCCCAAGAAAAAAGAGAGATATCAACGGTCGAAAGGTTCAAGTCCAATTAATGGCTTGGTACCCAAAAACCATGATAACAGAAATGGCGACTTCACTGGGGACTCTTTTTAGCGGGTCGCGCCTAGTTTTCCTTAGTTTATATTTACGCTTTGTTTTATTGCTTACATATGTGAATACTTGTTTATTTTCATTTGACGTGTGGGGTGAGAATATCAAAAGTCCTAACCCGGGCTGAGTGAACTTATGTTTAGGTAGAGATATAATCGACAATTCGATCCGGGGGTTGCCTCGTGTATTGGATTATGCGATCAATCTCACATAGCTGAGGCATTTTGAAGGTGATATTGTCGGCGTGTGTTGTCATGCTTAGGCACTTCACTTTCAATTGTTCGACGAAGCTATGAACCGTAGTTACCAAACCCATCCTAGCCTTTTTAGGACGTAGTGCGGTGGCTAAATTGAGTGTTGTCTCAAACTTTAGTCGTCACGCGATACTACACTCAAACTAGACCTTCTCGCAAATAATCATGGAACGGGTGTCGTCCTGTACTACCATGATATATGTGAGAGAGGTTGCAGTTTGGGAACTGTGTTAGAACCTTGGTTACTACTATCCAAAGCCTTAGTTCACCGGACGCCGTGTCCATCCGTGGCCCTGTTACTTTAAAAACTCAACCCACCTTGTAACTAAACAACACAAATCATGCATACATGCATTCATGCATAAACATTTTTCATGCATTCATCGAAGGGTTTAAACAAATGGAAATTTTTGTAAATAATCTCAGGTATGAAGAAGACTAAGTGCTACAAGTTCAAGGAAGTGGATTTGGTTAGTTTGAGAGAGTTGGCACTCAAGGTCAAGAGTCAAACAGGGTTCCGACTCCGATATGGGGGATTGCTTACTTTACTCCGAACCGATGTGGACGAGAAGCTAGTGCACACTCTAGTGCAATTTTATGATCCGAGCTTCCGTTGCTTCACTTTCCCGGATTTTCAGTTGGTTCCTACTCTCGAGGCTTACTCCGATCTAGTGGGTTTATCTATAGCCGAGAAGACGCCTTTCACTGGTCCCGGGACTTCTCTTACTCCTCTGGTTATTGCTAAGGATCTCTACCTCAAGACTTCCGACGTCTCCAACCATCTTATTACCAAGTCCCACATCCGGGGGTTCACTTCCAAGTATCTTCTTGATCAGGCTAATCTCAGCACTACTCGTCAGGATACACTCGAGGCTATTCTTGCTTTGCTTATCTACGGGCTCATTCTCTTTCCGAACCTCGACAACTTCGTGGACATGAATGCTATCGAGGTCTTCCATTCCAAGAACCCGGTTCCTACTTTGCTAGCGGATACCTACCATGCCATCCATGACAGGACTCTCAAGGGCCGTGGGTATATTCTTTGCTGCATACCTCTTTTGTATAGGTGGTTTATTTCGCACCTTCCGAGTTCCTTCCATGATAACTCGGAGAACTGGTCCTACTCGCAGCGGATTATGGCCCTCACTCCTAATGAGGTCGTCTGGCTCACTCCTGCCGCTCAAGTGAAGGAAATCATTATGGGTTGTGGAGACTTTCTCAACGTACCTCTTCTTGGTACTCGCGGAGGAATTAACTACAACCCCGAGCTTGCTATGAGACAGTTTGGTTTCCCTATGAAGTCGAAGCCCATCAATCTTGCTACATCTCCAGAGTTCTTCTTCTACACGAATGCTCCTACCGGACAAAGGAAAGCTTTCATGGATGCTTGGTCTAAGGTCCGAAGGAAGAGTGTGAAGCATCTAGGTGTGAGATCCGGTGTTGCTCATGAGGCTTATACTCAGTGGGTAATAGATCGAGCTGAGGAGATTGGTATGCCTTATCCAGCTATGAGATACGTGTCTTCGTCTACTCCATCTATGCCTCTACCTCTGCTCCCTGCGACTCAGGATATGTATCAGGAACACCTAGCCATGGAGAGTCGTGAGAAGCAAGTATGGAAAGCTCGGTACAATCAAGCCGAGAATCTAATCATGACTTTGGATGGTAGAGATGAGCAGAAGACTCATGAGAATCTAATGTTGAAGAAAGAACTAGCTAAGGCCCGGAGGGAATTGGAAGAGAAAGACGAGCTGCTTATGAGGGATTCCAAGAGAGCCAGAGGACGGCGAGACTTCTTCGCCAGATACTGTGATTCAGATTCCGAGTCCGACGATGCTCCGACTACTTCCTATGCTTGAGGGCCTCATTCGTTTATCTTGTTGAAATTTCAAAGTCTTTCTTTTGAGAATACTATGTAGTTTTGATTATTTGTAAGATTTCTAATTTGTTTAAAAATCCTTCGATGAAAAAAATAAGTCTTTTGCATTTGCATTTGCATATCATGCATCATATGCATCATGCATTGGTCACAAAGACTTCCAAGTGCTCACTATCTCCTGGTTTCTCTGCCTTAGTGTGAAAAGTGGCTCGTGCTCAGAGGATTTACGAACCTGATAGAACTGATCGAACCAGAGAATACAGAAGAAAGAAAAGGGCTATGGAAGAAGAGAACACGCAGCTTCGTACTGAATTGGCATCTTTAAGGGAGGAATTGGCCAAAGCTCATGATGCTATGACTGCTCTGTTGGCTGCTCAGGAACAACCAGTTCCTGTAGTTTCTACAGCTGCAAATGTGACTCCTACCGTAACAACTGATCCCCGCTCTATCATGCCATCCGGGTATCCTTACGGACTTCCGCTGTACTATACTGCTAATACAGGGGCAGGGACCTCTGGTACTACCAACAATGGCCCAATCCCAGGGGCAAACTTAACTCCTGTTAGTACCGCTTTGACTCAAGCTGCAACAACTGTTACTGAGCCCATTGTGAATGCGGTGCCTCTATTTGTCCATGCTAATGCGCACCACGGGAGTATTGCCACAACCGGAACTATGGAAGAGAGAATGGCAGAACTTGCCAAAGAGCTCCGACGGGAAATTAAGGCCAACAGGGGAAATGGAGACTCCATTAAAACCCAGGATCTCTGCTTAGTATCGAAAGTGGATGTTCCTAAAAAGTTCAAAGTCCCGGAGTTCGACAAGTATAACGGGCTGACTTGTCCTCAAAATCATATTGTCAAATATGTCCGGAAGATGGGCAACTACAAGGACAATGATTCCCTTATGATCCATTACTTCCAAGACAGTCTGATGGAAGACGCTGCGGAGTGGTATACTAGTCTGAGCAAAGACGATGTCCATACTTTTGATGAGCTAGCCACTGCTTTCAAGAGCCACTACGGGTTTAACACTCGATTGAAGCCGAATAGGGAGTTTCTCAGGTCCTTATCTCAGAAAAAGGAGGAAAGTTTCCGTGAATATGCGCAAAGGTGGAGAGGGGCAGCTGCCCGTATCACTCCTGCTTTAGATGAAGAAGAAATGACCCAGACATTCTTAAAGACCTTGAAGAAAGATTATGTTGAGAGGATGATCATCGCTGCCCCAAACAACTTTTCGGAGATGGTCACTATGGGAACCCGTCTTGAGGAAGCCGTCAGGGATGGAATCATTGTGTTTGAGAAAGCTGAATCCTCTGTGAATGCGTCGAAGAGATATGGTAATGGACACCACAAGAAGAAAGAAACGGAAGTGGGGATGGTGTCAGCTGGAGCCGGTCAATCAATGACTACTGTTGCTCCTATCAATGCAACTCAAATGCCTCCGTCATACCCATATATGCCGTATTCTCAGCATCCTTTCTTCCCGCCATTTTATCATCAGTACCCTTTGCCACCGGGCCAGCCTCAAGTGCCCGTCAATGCAATTGCCCAACAGATGAAACAACAGTTGCCGGTTCAACAACAACAACAACAGCAGCAGCAATATACCAGACCAACTTTTCCTCCTATACCGATGTTATATGCTGAGTTGCTTCCAACTTTACTCCAGAGAGGACACTGCACGACTAGGCAGGGCAAGCCTCCACCGGACCCTTTACCTCCAAGGTTCCGCTCTGATCTTAAATGTGATTTTCATCAAGGTGCCTTAGGCCATGATGTCGAGGGGTGTTATGCTTTGAAGTATATCGTGAAGAAGCTCATTGATCAGGGAAAGCTGACTTTTGAGAATAATGTCCCACACGTCCTCGACAATCCTCTTCCAAATCACGCCGCTTTGAATATGATCGAAGTGTGCGAGGAAGCTCCTAGACTTGATGTCCGCAACGTCGCAACTCCTCTGGTGCCCCTACACATCAAGCTGTGCAAAGCTTCTCTGTTCAGCCATGATCATGCCAAGTGTCTAGGATGCCTCCGTGATCCTTTGGGTTGTCATGCTGTTCAAGACGACATCCAAAGCTTGATGAATGATAATCTTCTGACTGTCAGTGATGTTTGCGTGATTGTGCCAGTTTTTCACGATCCGCCTGTCAAGAGTGTACCTTTGAAGAAGAATGCTGAACCTTTGGTGATAAGGCTGCCAGGACCAATTCCTTATGTTTCGGACAAGGCAGTGCCATACAAGTACAATGCTACTATAATAGAAAATGGAGTAGAGGTGCCTCTAGCCTCCTTTGCCACAGTAAGCAATATTGCCGAAGGGACTTCTGCAGCGCTAAGAAGCGGGAAGGTTCGTCCGCCATTATTTCAGAAGAAGGTAGCTACGCCAATCACTCCACCAGTTGAAGAAGCAACTCCAACCGTTGTTTCGCCCATTGCTACAGATGTGAACCAGTCCGGCAAATCTATAGAGGATTCGAATTTAGATGAGATTCTGAGGATAATAAAGAGGAGCGACTACAAGATCGTTGATCAGTTGCTGCAGACTCCTTCGAAGATATCCGTCTTGTCATTACTCTTGAGCTCCGAGGCTCACAGGAATACCTTGTTGAAAGTGCTGGAGCAGGCTTATGTTGACCACGAGGTCACGGTAGATCGTTTCGGTGGCATAGTGGGAAATATTACTGCTTGTAACAACCTCTGGTTTAGTGAAGAAGAGTTGCCAGAAGCGGGAAAGAGTCACAATCTGGCTTTGCACATCTCGGTGAATTGTAAATCAGACTTGATATCAAATGTGTTGGTGGATACCGGTTCCTCTCTCAATGTAATGCCCAAGACAACTCTAGATCAGTTGAGCTACCGTAGGACCCCTTTGAGGAGAAGTACTTTCTTGGTCAAAGCTTTTGATGGATCTCGAAAGAATGTGCTGGGGGAGATAGACTTGCCAATAACCATTGGCCCTGAGAATTTCTTGATTACCTTCCAAGTGATGGACATTAATGCATCCTACAGTTGTCTGCTGGGAAGACCGTGGATACACGATGCGGGTGCGGTAACCTCCACCTTACATCAGAAGTTGAAGTTCATAAGGAATGGAAAGCTTGTTACAATCCATGGTGAAGAAGCATATTTAGTCAGCCAGCTGACTTCTTTCTCTTGTATTGAAGCAGGGTCTGCTGAAGGGACTGTTTTCCAAGGTTTGACCATTGAAGGTGCAGAGCCTAAGGAAGCTGGGGCTGCCATGGCTTCATTGAAAGATGCTCAGAGAGCCATCCAAGAGGGTCAAACTGCCGACTGGGGCAAGGTGATACAGCTCTGTGAGAACAAGCGTAAAGAAGGTCTCGGGTTCTCCCCGTCATCAAGGGTTTCCTCGGGAGTCTTCCACAGTGCTGGGTTTGTTAATGCTATCTCTGAAGAAGCCACTGGATCTGGTCTCAGGCCTGTATTTGTTACACCAGGAGGCATTGCGAGAGATTGGGATGCCATTGACATTCCTTCAATCATGCATGTTTCTGAGTAATGTGTCTTGTTGCTTTAATGCTTTGTTTTCAAAATAACGATCCTCTCGCTCTGCCCAAAGCGAGAGTGATATTTTCTGTAAGGGCATGTTTGTTTCGGCATTGCCGTTGATTAATAAAATTCTGTCGTTTCTTCCACGACTACTTTTTTTAGTGCTTTTTTCCCTTGGAAACAATGGTAATGCCAGAAAAAAACCAAAACGTCTGTATTTTCTTATCAATTTCAAAAATCTGCATAAAAACTCCCTTTCTAAAATCATCCAATCATTATATGCAGGTTGAACCATAATAAACCCGTTGAACACAGTAATCCTACGGTTCCTCCAAATTTTGAATTCCCTGTGTATGAAGCCGAAGATGAGGAAGGTGATGACATACCATATGAGATTACTCGGTTACTTGAGCAAGAAAAGAAAGCCATTCAGCCTCACCAGGAAGAGATTGAGCTTATCAACATAGGTACCGAGGAAAACAAGCGAGAGATCAAGATTGGTGCTACTCTAGAGGAAGGGGTTAAACAGAAGATCATCCAGCTCCTCCGGGAATATCCGGATATTTTTGCATGGTCCTATGAAGATATGCCAGGTCTAGACCCTATGATTGTGGAGCATCGGATCCCCACCAAGCCTGAATGTCCTCCCGTCAGGCAGAAATTGAGGAGGACTCATCCAGATATGGCTCTCAAGATTAAGAGTGAGGTTCAAAAGCAGATTGATGCGGGTTTCCTCATGACAGTTGAGTATCCTGAATGGGTTGCCAATATTGTGCCTGTGCCAAAGAAGGATGGTAAAGTCCGGATGTGTGTTGACTTCAGAGACCTGAATAAAGCCAGTCCAAAAGACAACTTTCCGTTACCTCATATTGATGTGCTTGTTGATAATACTGCTCAGTCTAAGGTGTTCTCCTTCATGGACGGTTTCTCCGGTTATAATCAGATCAAAATGTCTCCTGAAGATAGAGAAAAGACATCTTTTATCACTCCATGGGGTACTTTCTGCTACAAGGTGATGCCATTCGGTCTAATTAATGCTGGTGCTACCTACCAAAGAGGAATGACCACTCTGTTTCATGACATGATTCACAAAGAAGTCGAGGTATATGTGGATGACATGATTGTAAAGTCAACAGATGAGGAACAACATGTTGAGTATTTGACGAAGATGTTTGAAAGGTTGAGAAAATACAAGCTTCGATTGAATCCCAACAAATGTACATTCGGCGTCAGATCCGGGAAGTTATTAGGCTTCGTTGTCAGCCAAAAGGGCATTGAAGTCGATCCTGATAAAGTCCGGGCCATCCGAGAAATGCCAGCTCCACGGACAGAGAAGCAAGTCAGAGGTTTCCTCGGGCGTTTGAATTACATCTCCCGATTCATATCTCACATGACCGCAACCTGCGGGCCGATCTTCAAGCTACTAAGGAAGAATCAGCCTATTGTATGGAATGATGAATGCCAAGAAGCTTTTGATAGCATCAAGAATTACCTGCTGGAACCACCTATCCTTGTCCCACCCGTGGAAGGAAGGCCTTTGATCATGTATTTGGCAGTATTTGATGAATCCATGGGATGCGTGCTTGGTCAACAAGATGAAACTGGAAAGAAAGAGCATGCTATCTACTATCTAAGCAAGAAGTTCACCGACTGTGAAACTCGGTATACAATGCTTGAGAAGACTTGTTGTGCTCTAGCTTGGGCTGCCAAACGCCTGCGTCATTATTTGGTAAATCACACAACTTGGTTGATATCCAGAATGGATCCGATAAAGTATATCTTTGAGAAAGCTGCTGTTACTGGGAAGATTGCACGCTGGCAGATGCTTTTGTCTGAATATGATATTGTGTTCAAAACTCAAAAGGCAATCAAAGGTAGCATTCTTGCCGATCACCTTGCTTATCAACCTCTTGACGATTATCAACCGATTGAATTCGACTTCCCCGATGAAGAGATCATGTATTTGAAATCCAAAGACTGCGAAGAACCGTTGATTAATGAAGGTCCAGATCCCAATAGCAAGTGGGGTTTAGTCTTTGATGGTGCTGTCAATGCTTATGGTAAAGGAATTGGGGCAGTCATTGTATCCCCGCAGGGGCATCACATCCCTTTTACCGCCCGAATTCTATTCGAATGTACCAACAACATGGCTGAGTATGAAGCATGTATCTTCGGGATCGAGGAAGCCATTGACATGAGAATCAAACACCTCGACATCTATGGAGATTCTGCGCTCGTCGTCAATCAGATAAAGGGTGAATGGGAGACCCACCATGCTAAGTTGATTCCTTATCGTGATTATGCGAGACGTCTTCTGACATATTTTACAAAGGTTGAGCTGCACCATATCCCTCGTGATGAGAACCAAATGGCTGATGCTATTGCTACTCTATCCTCCATGTTTCGGGTAAACCATTGGAATGATGTGCCAATAATCAAAGTGCAACGCCTTGAAAGACCTTCACATGTGTTTGCTATTGGGGATGTGATCGATCAGGCTGGCGAAAATGTGGTTGACTATAAACCCTGGTACTACGACATCAAACAGTTCTTGCTGAGCCGTGAGTATCCGTCAGGTGCTTCCAAACAAGATAAGAAGACCCTGAGAAGATTGGCCGGTAGATTCCTGTTAGATGGAGATATTCTGTACAAAAGGAACTATGACATGGTATTGTTAAGATGTGTTGATGAATATGAAGCAGAGCAGTTAATGCATGACGTACATGACGGTACCTTCGGGACCCATGCTACAGGGCACACTATGTCAAGAAAGTTGCTACGGGCAGGTTACTACTGGATGGCCATGGAGCATGATTGCTACCAATACGCCAGAAAATGCCACAAATGTCAAATCTATGCTGATAAGATTCATGTGCCTCCGCACGCTCTCAATGTTATGTCATCCCCATGGCCGTTCTCAATATGGGGCATCGATATGATTGGAAGAATTGAACCGAAGGCTTCAAATGGTCATCGTTTCATCTTAGTGGCAATTGACTACTTCACCAAGTGGGTTGAAGCAGCATCTTATACCAATGTGACCAAGCAAGTGGTAGCTAAGTTCATCAAGAACAACATCATCTGTCGATATGGTGTTCCCAGCAAGATTATTACCGACAATGGTACAAACCTGAATAACAATGTGGTGCAAGCTCTTTGTGAAGAATTCAAAATTGAGCATCATAACTCTTCTCCCTATAGACCTCAGATGAATGGTGCAGTTGAGGCCGCCAACAAGAATATCAAGAGAATTGTCCAGAAGATGGTAACCACTTACAAGGACTGGCATGAGATGTTACCCTATGCTCTGCATGGCTACCGTACTACTGTGCGCAGTTCAACCGGGGCAACCCCTTTCTCTCTTGTATATGGTATGGAAGCAGTTCTTCCTTTGGAAGTGGAGATCTCATCCCTCCGTGTGATCATGGAAGCAAAGTTATCTGAGGCTGAATGGTGCCAAAGCCGGTATGATCAGTTGAATTTGATTGAGGAAAAACGTATGGATGCCATGGCTCGTGGACAGTCATATCAAGCAAGAATGAAGACTGCTTTTGACAAGAAAGTTCATCCTCGAGAATTCAAGGTAGGGGAACTTGTATTGAAAAGGAGGATAAGCCAGCAACCCGACCCAAGGGGCAAGTGGACGCCTAACTATGAAGGTCCTTATGTTGTCAAGAAGGCCTTCTCCGGTGGTGCTTTAATCCTTACACACATGGATGGTGTAGAACTTCCAAATCCAGTGAATGCCGATATAGTCAAGAAATACTTTGCCTAGAAATATGAAAAGAACAGCGTGGTAGGTCGAAAACCCGAAAGGGCGGCCTAGGCAAAAATGCGCTTCCCGGTGGATCGAAAACCCGAGAGGGCGGTCCAGGCAAAAATAAGGGACAAAAAAAAAATATGAAAAGCTCGCTGAGATTGTACGCAAATCAGACAAGAATGAGCGTCTCGATGAGCCGAAAACCCGGAAGGGCAGTTCATGCAAAAATGAGATTGAAACAAAAGGCAAGTAACTATATCTGGCCAACCACCGTCCCCCTTGGGGCATCTGCAGCTGTTAATGACCATCTTCATCAGAAGTTTCTGTGCTTGTGAAATCAAAATTTCCAGGAAATGTAGTGATTACTGTGTTCAATGTACCACCAACCAATAAAATTACCATTTTCCAAGCTTTGTAAATCCGTGGAGTCACGCCTTCGGCTGACCACCACTCTTATACATCAATTTGAGCTTGTGCTTTTGTTTGAAAACTCCATTTTTCTTCTACTTTCAAAGCTATATACAAAACATTTTCTTTCCATTTTAATAATGACAATGCTTGAAACAAACATTTTTGAAAATTGAAAACTTTTTGTCTATTTTGAAAAGCAAACCTGAGCAACAGGGTACATTCAAATGAAACATGCATGAGCGAGAGTATGTTGATGTCTATTTCAATATATGTTACAAACAGGTCCTCCTCCAGGATAGTCTGTGGTCAATGGCAAGAATGAAAAAACAGAATGAAAATGCATGAAAATAATTGAGCTCGCTAAGTCGAAAACCCGAAAGGGCGGCTTAGGCAAAAATGAGCACCCCGCTGAATTGACAACCCGAAAGGGCAATTCAGGCAAAAATGGGGCATTGAAAAGAATTTATTTCCCCGGTGGATCGAAAACCCGAAAGGGCGATCCAGGCAAAAATGGGATGCAAAAAACGAATGAATGAAATTGAGAATATAACATGCAAAAAGCATTGACCACAGATGCAATGTCTACAACATACCCAGCACTGGAATGCCCAGCACAACGGCATTTTCCCCAGTCAGGTCTTCCAAGATTCTATCTCCAGCAAGTTGCATATCTACCTGCCCTCAGCTATGGTTCCGACACGTCTCCCAACGACGTCATCTCCAAAGAGGATTTCCAAGAATGTGTAATATAGCACGAGCCACTACGTGCCCAATACTCTAATGTCTTGTCTTCCCCGTGAAGTCGTGCCTACAAACTGCCAACAGTCATGCATTACAAGCATTCATACATGCATAATCATGCATATTGCGTACCCATGCATTTAATGAAACTGTTATATCATCCATGCATATCGCATTTCCAATGTCAACATCAGTCTCAATTTCTACCTTTCAAATCAAATCGACGTCAAGTCAATCTCAATCTATATTTTGTCAAACAAACTAATCCCCAGTGAATATGTTTCTGTTTGGTCAAGTGGCTAGTTCAAGTCCAAGAACAGCTTGTACCTATCAATTTGCTTATGTTATCGGTCGAGTGCCCAGCTCAATCCAAGAGCAGCTTGTACCTGTCAATATGTTTCCGTTTGGTCAAGTGACTAGCTCAATCCAAGAGCAGCTTGTACCTGTCTATCTGTTTCTGTCCGGTGGAGTAACCAGTTCGCATCCAAGAACAAGCTCGCACCTGTCTATTTGCCATGTTTTCAGTCGAGTAACCAGTTCGAATCCTTAAGAACAACTCGTACCTGCCAATTTTACAGTCGAGTCACCAGTTCGAATCCGTAAGAACAACTCGTACTTGCCAACTTTTTCTTTTTTCAGTCGGGTCACCAGTTCGAATCCATAAGAACAACTCGCACTTTCCAATATCCCCAAGTGAGTTACCAGTTCGAATCCATAAGAACAACTCATGTTTGTCCAGTAACCTCTATCCCCTGTGAAGTGACCAGTTCGAATCCATAAGAACAACTCGCAGTTGTCTGTTCGTTTCATCCCCGGTCAAGTGGCTAGTTTGAATCCAAGAACAGCTTGTACCTGTCCAACTTGTTTCTAGTTTCCCGTTGCTCTGCTATTCGCCGTCTTTGTCAATGTCTACCAATCCCGCAATGGATACGACATATTTTGTTAATTCCAATTCCCATGAGGTCTTGCATTCATAATCCAAATGATGCATGACATGCATATTATTTGAAAATGGGTAGGCGTATTTTTTACGTCCAAACACAGTGCAAATGCTAATATTTAAGTATCTTCGTCCTGTCAAGCCAAAGACTCCGTCTCTTGACTCTCCAGACAAAGAAACTTAAATAGGGGCAGCTGTTATACCCTGTTTTTGGACCTAAAAATACTGGGCCCAATTTCATTTCGAACTTTGTCAATTATCAAATTTCAACTGCACAGTTCAAATTGTCTCTGCCTCGCTGTATTTTCAATCACAATTTTACTTATGTTTTCCTTGCATAAAACTTTTCAAAATGTCTTTACTTGTCTTGTAAGTCATTCAAAAGTGTCTCTGGATCGTCACATTGCTTTTTCTACAGTTTATTTCAAAATTTGCAAAAAGTCATACAGAAGGGTATTTTGGTCATTTCCTGCAGTGGGACCCATTTTCATCCTTGTGACTGTCTCTGAGTCTTTTTTCAGATTGTTTTTTTACCTCTCGTCAGTAAACCTTGTTAAATTCATTTCAAACTTGCATCTGAGTCAGTGTCAAGTCAATTTGAGTCTGTTTAGGTCATTTTTAGCCCCAGGGGCATTTTGGTCATTTCACATAAAATTTTGGCATAGAGAGGTTACTTTGAAGTACCTCATTTAGGTCATTGGTTCGTTTTAGTCCGTTTTGTCAATTTTATTTTTGTTTCGCTTTACGTTTGGTCAAATTGCGTTTTTATTCAATTTTATTTTAATGGCATCTTGGTCCCTCAATTGAGGTTCCAAAATTACATATTTTGTCCAAAAGTTTTTTATTTCATTTCAGTCCTTTTTGGTTAATTACAGTTCAGTCCTTAAGTTTTTGTTTTTGCAGAAAGGTCCCAAATTCATTTCAAGTCCAAGCCGTGCCATTTTCATACAAATCCAGGTGTCACCTTTTCATTGGATTTCAAGTACACATGTCAGATTATAAATAGTGCACAGTGCCACTCAGACCCATTAACCACACGCCAACTCATAAACACAAACTCAATTTTCTCTTTCTCAGCTATTGAATCAAAACAGAAAATCTCTCAAAATTTCTCAAGAACACCAAGAACATTCAAACCCTAACCGTTTCTGAATCAATCCAAATCAACTCAAATCAACAGAAATCAACACAGAATATTACAAATCAGTACAGAATCATCAAAATTCCTCACAATTCTCAGAGATTCTGTATCAAATCTTCATCACCGAATTGATTTCCTTCGCAATTCAAAGTGAGAATTCGCCATTGGCGAACTCCAACACTGATCACGAAGGATTTGAGAGTTTGAAAGGAAAAAGGAAAGAAGCAGAATCTGCAGAATCTGGACCGGTGAAGCAAGCAGAAGAATCAAGAATCATCAAGAACAGAATCAAAGTTTTCCAAAGATTTCCTCCATTAAAGGTTTCAACCAAAACCTTAGGTAAAACTCATAATCTCTTTTCAAAAGTGTTAATCATAGTTTAAACCTGTAAACAATCACGCAAGCAAAGCATATCAAGAAATTTCCAGAATTCAAAGAAAACCGTAACCGTAAACACAAAACCTAGATCCATAAGGATCTAAGTTTTGAAAGCAAGAACAAGCACCAGAAAAGTAATCAAACAACGAAACGATGTAGATCCGTAAGGATCTAAACCTTTTCTTTCAAAAAAAAGATCAAAAAATCATTTCAAAACCGTACGAAAATTTTAGATCTACATCGTATCAAGCCGTGTTTGAAAAAATAATTGCTGGATTCGTGTTTAGGGTTAAAGGACGAATCGTTTGATGTAAAAATCTTTGAGTTCTGGAAATTTTTCACCGGAAACTGCATGAACTCGCCGGAGAAGATGAAGTTTCCGGCGGACCTTCAAGGTCTCCGCCGTGGCTTCATCCTCACCGGCGGTGAGGGTTAGAGAGAAGTGAGAGGAGAGGGAAGCTTAGAGAGAGAAAGAGATGAAAGAAATGGACTGGACCGGTATCCACGTCCTTATATAGACGCTTGAACCGGTCCGGTTTATTTCGTTTTTCATCTTGAACCGTAGGATCTAGGGTTTTCTCCTTTGAACGGTTGTGATGCGTTATTACCATATGCTTGATCTACGTTACCATGCGCTGCGCGTTTTGAACCGTCAGATCTGAAACTGGATCAATCCAACGCCTCTGAGGCCTTTGGATGATCCAGGTCCAGTCTGTTTTGGGTCTTGTTTTGGGCCTGAGTTCTTTTTCACGTTTTTTGCTTATTTTCCTGCTATTTGCACCCTATCTCTTTGCTATTTGAACCAATGTTTTGATTAAAAATCTTAATAAATTTCCTAGAAAATCCATGATTACTTCTTGACATTTTCTTGATGTTTTATGGTATTTTTGCACATTGGAATTGGCAAAATTCTTGTATGATTAATCCGTGGCATTTTAACTTTTTCTTGGATTATTTCTTATGATTGTTTTGTCAATTCTATCATTGATTTGTGAATATGTGATAAAGGCCATTTGATATGTTAATATGAGGTGCTCATGCCTACAATCCTATGTTGATTTTGCTGTTTTAGGTTGATTCATGAAACCTTGATTGTATGAGCAATGTATGCATATTCTAGAAAATAATAAGATGCTAATTCTATCTCAAAATTGGTATGAAACTAAGCTTGTTTGTTTCTAATGATCCTATGATTATAGCTTGAGATAAAAGAAACTATTTCAAACTTGCTATAGCATGAGAATTAGAAGCTACAAATGCCTTAGGTTTCATACCAAAATTTTAGGTTTTATTACCATTTTATTACTATCTTTATGGCATTTTATGTGTTTTTGCCTCTTGCTACTCTTTATGCTTTATTTTCACTAACAAGTTTATTTCCATGTTTCATGCATATCATTTAGCATTCCCTCCACTTTCCTTAGCCTAGCATTTATTTTTGTAAGTTTTAATTCATTTGGTGATGTAATTTGCTATCATTGGTTTGTAGCTTGGCAAAGAGGCCATAGAATGTATTTAGGGAATTTTTGTAATATGGACTATGGACACTATGACGCACCGGCACGCACACACTCACCTTAGATGTATGCATAGGATTGTATGGTTAGATGAATGTTTAGGTTTTAACACTTAGAAAAAATCCAACTTTTTCCCAAAATATGCAAATAACCTCACTTGAAAACCTTTTTGAAAATAAAATGGAGTCAAAACTCCTTATTTTCCCCTTTATTTTCTTAAGTAAAATTTTCAATAAATCTTAATCCTCCTTGGACTTTATTTTTGCAAAATGACTAATTTCACCTCACACTTTCCAAATCTTATGTCCTTGAGGCCTCTCATCTCCTTTCTTCAAAATCTCTTTTCAAACTTAAAATCAACCAACAAAAAACAAAAACCATTTTTGAGAATGAACTACGAACGGTTTTGATCCCTTAAAAGGGTACGTAGGCAATGAGTCAAAACTCATCCAAGCCGAAATAAAAATCAAATTCTACTTCTTCTCACCCCCCATTCTTAACTAATCACACCTTCTTTTCTACAAGTAGACAATAAAAATAAAGCGTAGAAATCAACTTAGGAGAGCGGTTCTTATGGAATACCATAATCGCTCCGGGTGCCTAACACCTTCCCGTAGCGAAAACGACCCCCGAATCTAGAACTTTTTAAGGGTTTTTCTCCTTTTACCCTTCCCAAGAAAAAAGAGAGATATCAACGGTCGAAAGGTTCAAGTCCAATTAATGGCTTGGTACCCAAAAACCATGATAACAACATGTTGTCTTTAGTTAATTAAACGTATCGAGTGAAGCTTACACTTTGGAACATGAATCCTAGCTTAGAGCTAATTAGCTCACATTTCAAATATTCATACTTGTGTTCTTCTTGTACAAGGTCAAATGAAATGTTTAATAGTCTTTCCATTCATTTATCTTAATCTTAACATTTCTTATGAATTTTTTATTTATAGGGACACCACTCTCTTGATTCGCTCAGGGCATCTAAATTTAAAGGGCTGGCCCTGATTTAATATCATTACTTCAGGTTAAAAAAATAAATAAATAAACTTTACTTATCCTTCAATTATTAGAGTATTAAAGTAAACTGATCATTTCTTTTGCCTTTTAAAAAAAGTTGTAGAGAAAGGTATTCTAGCTTGTGCAACATTTTGTAGTGGTAAAATAAAGATAAAGTTGATTTTGAGATTGATTGTGTAAACCGGCCAGAACGAACTCTAATAAAAGTTGAAATTTCCAATCCAAAGTTGGGCAATGCAGATTGCATGAGTTGAAGTTATTCTCCTTGGGGTTTGGTGAGTATATTTCTCTCCATTTTGAAACAATATTCATCAATCATGGTAAGATGACTTTATGGGACATGATATAAAAGTTTTTAGCTATAAATCAATTTTGGAAGCAACTACGGACTTTTCACCTTAAAACAAGTTAGGACAGGGAGGCTATGGACCCGTTTATAAGGTGACTATCGATGTGTTGTTTTTTCTTTTTTAGAAATAATCACCGGTGTTTTTGAAATCCCTCTTATGATTAAATTGCAACAAGTGGTAAATAATAGAAGTAAAAATTGTATGCGGTCAAGAATAATCCTTACATTCTCGTTACTGTTGTAAATAGTGCAAGTGCTCTAAAACCAGAAACATCTTGGGATGATGATCATAAAGAGTTCTATATGACAAAAAGGCCAAAACCATTCTTGCATCCATTCTAGGGATGTATGAATTCTTTAGAATCTCAAATTATCAAACTGCCAAAGAAATTTGAGATACTCTAGAAATTACCCATGAAAGAACAAAAGAAGTACAATAAATTGTATTTACTTTTTTTGTTCCATATGGATAAATTGTACTAATTATACATTAATAAGTAATTTTGTGTAAAAGCATGTTGTAAATTACTATTAGGCCATCCACAATGATGGATGTTTCACCTATTTGGCACCATGTTAAATAGGCACCTCCATTGTAGAGTTTAATATTTAGATGCCTATAGAGAATGGTGGTTGTGGAAGTACTTTCTCTCTCTTCACTTTTCCTGGAACCTATTTAATAAATTATAGTGAAATAAATAAAATTTTGTTTAAATGTAATGATATAGAATTACTTGTGGGATCTATTTAGTAATTTCTTTTGAGATGTCGGGTTGGAGAGAATCGATATTTGTTAAATAGTACCATAAAGTGAGTGATGTAGATAAAAGGGATCTGTTTAAGGGCTTAGGCTACGGTAGGAGACTTCAATGGGTCTCATACCGTAGGTGACTACATTTTTTATTTTTTTTTGGTTTCTAAAATGCTTTTTAGCCATTGGATTTGGAAAGAAGTTTTCAATGGCATAGATCTTTAGACATGTTGACCCACTAGTAATGTATATTACTCCCTCCGTCCCATATTAAATGATCTAGTTGACTTTGACACACGTACCAATGCATATATTTTATCTTTGATATCTTCAATTCTCTATTAAAAAAAATTATGAAAACTTAATATTTTAAAAATATTCATCGAGACGATTCCAACAACATCTTACATGATATTATTTATCTTTGTGAATTAGTAGAAAAATATGGTCAAAGTATATTAAGTCAATAATGTATATTGTCAACTAGGTCATTTATTGAGGGACGGAGGGAGTATAATGTTTAATTTTTGTCTTTAATAAAGTAATGAGTAAATAGTCAATTTCCCCCCTGAAATTGTAAGTTTCATCAATTACCCCCCTGAAATTAACAAAACTTCAATTACCCCCCTGAACTTTCACAATGTTAGTCAATTTACTCCCTCCGTCAAATTTTTCTGTTAGTGAACATGATGTTTTGCAAATATCCCCCTGAAGTTTTGCACTTATGTACAAAATGCCCCCCAAACTTAAAAATTTATATTATTTTTTTTCTTAAAAACAAACAATTAATAGTTAAATATTAAAGTTAACTATTAATTTTGTAGTTTGGAAAAACCACATACATATATACATCAAATTATTTTTAAAGTTACATGTGATTAATATATTACTGATGACCTGCAACAACAGGTAACTAATACTGGCTTGACCTACAAATGCAAGTTATAAGACCAACACAAGAAAAATACACTACTAATTTAAAATAAAAGAAAACAATTGAATGTTGAAGGTGTACGGTAAGCATTTTGATCTAAGGGTTGGTTGACCTTTATCCAATGGCTCACATTCATTTTTGTAAAAAAAAAAAAAAAAAAAAAAAGAGCATGTCTCCTATGGTAGGAGACCTATTGAGGTCTCCCACCGGAAACGGGCCCCTGTTTAAGCACCCAAAGTGGAGTTCTATGTTGTGGATGGGCTTACAAATATAGTACCATCTTCATTTTGCAAAAAAAATTGTTTCTAATGTGGTTAATGATGGGTGCTTCACCTATTTAGCACCATGTTAAATAGGCACCTCCATTGTAGAGTTTAATATTTAGGTGCCTATAGAGAATGGTGGTTATGGAAGTACTTTCTCTCTCTTCACTTTTCTTGGAACCCATTTAATAAATCATAGTGAAATAAATAAAATTTTGTTCAAATGTAATGATATAGAATTACTTGTGGGATCTATTTAGTAATTTCTTTTGAGATGCTGGGTTGGAGAGAATCAGTATTTATTAAGTACTACCGTAAAATGAGTGATATAGACAAAAGAGATATGTTTAAGCATCCAAAGTGGAGTGCTATGTTGTGGATGTGCTTACAAATATAGTACCATCTTCATTTTGCAAAAAAAATTGTTTCTAATGTGGTCATATTGTTTTTATGGTTGGTCTTTATTGTTTTGGACAAAATTAATATGCATTTTTTTAGGTATTTTTTTTTTTTTTGTAGTTCTTAACTGTAGTATCCATGATTTCTTCAAATTCATAATTTTCAAAAGGCTTATTATTATAACTACAAAAAGTGCATTAAGTTAGGAGCTGTGTTAAAATTATCTAAGGAAATGCACCTAAATTGTGTCCTTTTGTTTTACGACTTCAGGGAATCTTGGCAATAGGGGAAGAAGTTGTTGTAAAAAGAATTTCAAAAACATCTAGACAAGGAATTGTGGAATTCAAAAATGAATTGGTACTTATATGTGAACTTCAGCACACAAATCCTGTACAACTACTTGGTTGTTGCATTCAGGAAGCAGAAAGGATTATTGGTTTAATCCCAAATCATTTTGTCATTCTTTCGTTGAAAGATGGTTGCCCACTACCTCCATCATCCACGGAGTGGAGAAATCATAGGAGCGATGAGGAAAAAACATGGGATTATGAATTCTTGGATCAACACGATCGTTTACGAGCACTCATGGAGATTGAAGACAAAGAGAGACCGGTTCTACCAAAGAAACCAACAAATCAAGACAATCCAATTATGTTTGATGACACTCCGGTTAAAGCAAACACCGAATTTGAAGATGTTCTGGAGCATTTAGATTATTTGCTTTTATTAGATGAAATATAACACTTTTTGGTCGGTGTTAATCCATTTTTTGGTCGATACGCGCCGACGTATTTTTTTGGATATATAATGTAATGACCAATTTTTTGGGTGATATGTAACCAACCTTTAACTATATATATATATTTCAATATATTTGAGTTTCACATTTATTAGTAATTAATGTACATTACTTATAATGTGTTGCATAATGTGGAAAATTTGACGAATTTCGAACAATTGTGAAACGTTAACGCATTATCGGTTTTGTTTAATGTTACCGAATAATTGATAAACTATGAAATATTGATGTTTGTGATTGCTGGATGTTGTTGTTTCGGTTTGATTTCCTCCGGAATTGCCGTTTGAAATTATAGGTAAAACATGACAAATTTCCTGGAAAAAACCAGTGCAGACTGCACTGGTTCTGTTAACATGTGTGAACGACAGTTAACTGCCGTTGGAGCCAGCGGTTGTTAACTGTCGGCGCTTAGGCTAACGGTTGTTAACTGTCGCTGGGGTAAAAGCGTCATTCACTTGTGTCAATAGGAAGTTTCTTATGTTAGAAAAGCAATTTTCGCCCCACTTGGCTATAGAGAAGTCTCGGTCTCTCTCAAAAATTCTTTAGGGAATCGAACAAGAATATAAACAAACAAGAAATCTAGAATCGAACAACATACTTAAGTGGTTTTTCAAAATCGAACATGTTTGTACCTGAGTTTTTCACTTCCACAACTTTCAGTCACGAGTTCGACTTCCATTTCCAATCAAGTTCCAATCACCAATTCTTAGTGCCAATTGAGTTCCAATCATGAATTCCCCCCAAATCATGTTTCAATTGACCTAACCCTAATTCATTTTCCCCAAATTGTGTTACAGAGGAAGAGTTTGATAGGGAATAAGAAAAAGATGTAGACAGGAGCAAAAATGTCTTTTCCCACATGTGGTATCTCATTAAGGGCAAAATTGTCCATCCATGTTTGTTTTGCTGAAGTGGCAATAGTCATACCCAGTCACCACTTGACACATAGGTGCCACGTCGCTATGACTCTCCACCTCAGCAAAAAAACGTAATTTCAAATGATTAATATTTTTCCTAAAAAAAAAGTGATTAATATTTGTAATTACAAGATGGAAAGATTAGTGATTTCATGGACGAAAATTCAAATGACTTATATTTGCCGGGTGTAACACCCTACTTCTATTAAAGCAATTAAACATGCGAATAATACATTTATTCAAGAAATAGAGGCTACGCCACATTCAAAATTCAAAAACCAATAAACATGTATATAAACCTCAACAGTCGCAGCGGAATATAAACCAGAGTAAATTCAAATATACATGTTAAGAATAAATAAATTACATCAACATAGATGCATCTCAAAAATCCCAACAAACGGGTAATCTCCAAACATAACAAAAACCAAAGTAAAAGATAATCTAGACTGACACAACTAAGTCTAGATCAGAGCCGACTAAACATCTAAACACCGATATCGGAGAAAGCTCCAGATATCCACCAAGCACAAGAACTCACCAAGCATCTAATCCTGCACAACGTCTACCCATCCATACAGATAGGCAGGCGGTCCATAACAGATCCACTGGGGGTAAGTATTACATTATCATAATCCAAATAACAGTTAACATGAATATCTCAATATAAACATCATACATTTGATCAATAATAATATTCCCACATCAATACTTACATCAAACCCCAATATTTCACATCAATCATCACCAATCACATGTGTCATGAACAATTATCAATTCACAGTTATTCATACACAATTATCAATCATATACATCATGAATAATCATTAATCATATTTCATGAACAATCACCAATCACAAATTTCACATAAGACTCATGTTATGATATGCACTTATTGACACATAAATGCATGTGGTGCCAAATCTCAACAAGGTCCTCACCTTCCGATGCCACTTGCACATCGATTGTAAGGGCTCACACCTGCCTTACAATAATCTCGAAGTAAAAGAGTCATCCCTTTTACAGCAACAACGACTATGATGCATGGACATGTGTAATGACTCGATAATGCGACAACAATTCTCAATCTCAACTCAATATATAGGACAACACCCAATTATATTGATTATCTCCACAACATTGCATTACCAAGAAAACATGCCCACACACAATTAAATCATAGTATTCACCATCACACATCAACATGATTATCAATAATCAACAATGTCATTCAACATCAACTATATCATATAGTTTCACCATTCCAAACAATTCTCATATTCCAAGTAAGAGAACATACAACATTTCATGACAAATATCATATCCAACATATAACCATTCAACATCAACTATCACATATAGTTTCACCATTCAAGCATTCCTTACATTCTAAGTAAGATCACATACATATCTCATGATAAACATCATATCCAATACAATCATTCATTCATACAACTTCACTTAGCCATATAAGAATAGTCACCACAATTCATAAGACAATTAGTTCAAGAAACATTTCCGACCAAAGACCGTGTCAAGTGGCAAACGGCCAACATTGACAATTCCCAAGACAAAACAACATAGACAAGTTGAGAGTTCTCAAGCAACCTTAACCAATCATGTATTCATGAATTTAAGTTGCCTCCGGACCATTAAACATTAATCCAAGAACAACTTAAGTTCGTATGAAAACCCCATTTCACAACTTTTCACATTCCCACCCGAAATATCACCTTTTACATGATTAGAACAAATGAACTAAAACCAAATAAATAAACTCTAGGACCTCAACCATGTATATACACAAATCACATATGAGTGCAGTAGTGTATACATCAACGTTTCATAGGCCAACTCACTTAAATTCAAGTTTTGCAAAGATCATATCATAATTGTCTCATTAAAGTCAAGAAAACACAAGGACTCACTAAGCCCTTAATACAAAACTATTTCTTCCATAAAAACATCCCTAGATAATTAGGATAAAGTCCCTACACTTAGGAAGAAGTTTGGAAGTAATTGGATCAAAGAAAATTGCATTTTTAAGGTTTCTAGGCTGCCAAAATCGCTTCATGACTCGTAAGATCGCTTCATGATTTTGACAGCATCAGACTGAGTAGAAAAATTTGATGTTGCTGTCAAAATCGCCTCATGATTTGCGAAATCGCTTCATGATTCGACAACATCAAGCTATGCAGAAAATTTGTTGTTTCTGTCAAAATCACCTCACGATTTGTAAGATCGCTTTATGATTTTGACAGTAGCAGACTATGCAAAATTCAACTTCTACGTTTTCGCGCATAAAAATCGAACCGTTAATCCGTTTTCGATGCCGTTTTCGCCTACATGCTCCTAACACTTGGCACTATCATAATTTACAAAAATTTCATGTTTCAACCATCCCAAAAGTCATTTTCCAAAACCTCACATAATCACTTATTGGCGAAAACACATAAACATCGACATTTCACACGAAAAACCCGTTTTCTCCCAAACAACTCAACTAACATAACCACAACATGAAAACAGAAATTCTCCTAGGTTCAATCCATCCAACAATAACAAAATTTCAGTCAACAACCATAAATATCAAAGTTCAATTTGGTCCTTCACATGAACACTTAACTCAACTTCACCAATTTCACAAAACCACCAATAACATCTTATTTCTCATCAACAATTATGGTATATGAACACCCAAGCCTCAAATCGTACTCAACAACATATCTCAGCAACAACAACATCAATTACATATGATTTACATCTCATTTCAACCAAAACATATCAAATTTCATCAATTAAGTATAATTTCATAACTTAACATTTATACATACTTTGAAACATGTAATTTCACCCACAAACATACCATAATCATCAATTCATGCACAAGAAAATAACATTACAACAAGAGCACGAATTTAGCCACAATTGTTCATCAACCCATTTTCATATAACATGAGAAAATGCAAAAATTGTACATGATTATGATAATAACTAACCCCCTTACCTTAGAAGAAGATTAACCCAAACTCTTGCTTCAATTTAGCTCCTAAGCTTACCCAATTGGATTCTTCAAGTTCTTCTCTCCAAAACCCTTTTTCTCTTCTCTTCACCTCTTTCTCTCTCTAGAAATGTTTGTGAAATGAATGAATTGGTTCTCCTAACACAACCCTAGTGTTATCTCTACTAATGGGCTTAACTTAGTTTTTAGTGGGCTTAACCCATTTCTATTCAAACCAAAAATATTACTACACTCCAAACGATATTTTAATTAATAACGGTAAAATGTCATTAACGGTAAAATCTAATCACTACACTAGTAACTTAGTAAAATAAAGGTTCTCACTAACTATTAAAATAATTCTCACCAAAATTACCATTTTACCCTTACCCGTCAAATGACTAAAATACCTTCTAATACGGTAATCCACGTAAATGCACCCGACGACAATTAATACACACAAGCATAAATAATCACACACAAACACAATTAAAAGTAATTAAAATAAATCTAGCTAAATTCCAATTCCAATCCCAATTGCAATTTCAATTTCAATTTCAAATTCCAAATTCGAAAAATCCCTCGTTCCCGCTTCCGTCAAAGTTATATACAAAAGAGAAACAATCTCACAAACACTTGGCGCGCGTATCCCGATGGAACACCCAAACACGATTACACTCTCAAACCTCCTTCAACTCTCTCGTCCTTTCACCGCCTCCGCTTCTCTCCCATTTCTATCCACACACCCTCCTCCACAATCTCACACCCCCACCACCGACCACCGCATCCTCACCACCCTCAACCGCCCTACCATCATCCTCGGTACCCTAACCCTACCCAACCACTCACCTCCCTACCATTTCCCTTGCTCCTGCTTCAAATTCTCCGACGCCTCCGCCACTGTCTGCTGTGACATCCTCTCCTTCCGCCTCGCCGCTGTCGGTAAACAAATCCGCATAACAGCATGGAATTTCATCCCATTCAAAAACCCTGGAAACAATGGAAGCAATACCGGCTTCTTGGAGATTATCAAATGGTGTTTTTTCAATCCCAACGACGAATCAAATCTTGTGGATTCGCTTCCTGTTACTCCGAATTTACCGGGGAGTAATAGCATTGCTGGTGGTAAGTATTTTAGGGGTGTTCATGGAGTTGTGGAGTCAGTTACTCCTATTTCAACTGTCCCGTGCATCACACCTGCGAGTAGCGCGAAACTGGAATACAATTTGAATTTGGGTTCTAGGGTTAACACATTAGGGTTTTTAGTACAATTGTTGTGTTGTGAGTGTAGATTATGTAGTTCTAAGGATTTAGTAAACAATTTGAGGAATGGTTCTTTCAAAATTGATAATATGAATGGTCATTCTTTTACCAAAATGGAGATTTTGTATTTTTGTGGCAATGCATCGACGTTTCAACCTGTGATGACGAAGCTGATTGGTAATCGTGTTGTTGTTTCGGGTTTGAAGAAGAAATTGGTTTATATAAATAAGGAGGAGTCTTGTTTGATGTATTTGACTTTGGAGGAGACGGTTTTGCATGTTTGTCCGCGTTTGGAGAAATTGAGGCCGAGATTGAAGAGTGAGATTAAGGGAAAGGGTGAGTGTGGTTGTTATACTGGTGTAATTAGAGGTGTTTACATGAAAGGGATGGCTTTGGAGTTGGATAATGATGTGTGGCTTCTTTTAACCGATCAACTACATACTTTGATGCATGGTTTACGAGTTGGCTCCATTGTAAGTGAAGTGTAAATTCATTGTTTTATAGACGAGATATGTTCAATGACGAATTTGTTATGAGACATTGTTTTATACTTTGCTGATGTTTAAGACTTTTTAGCTTTACCATTAAATTCTTGGTTGTATTGTGTAGATATCTGTGAGAAATGTTCATTTTGTGAATCCGAAGTTTTCGTGGACTAAAGTTGTTATTCTTGGGGCATGCGTCAAGACTAGCATTATCGTGGAATCGTTCTCCCCACTGGAAACTGTGTATGTGTTGCTACCTATATTGTGTTTGCTTTTGTTTGAGGTTGTGTTGCATGAATGCTCCTATTAAGGTCGCAACTAGTTTGTTATTTGTTTTGTTGGAGAAGTGTTTGTATAAATAGTGAAATACAAGGATAACGAGAGGTATGATTGATCATTGTAAACGTTGACATTGTAAACAATTTGTGAAAAGAATAGTGACTATTGTGAAGGGGAAACCCTTGGAGGAGGAGGAGAGATTTCTCTCCTATTCTTTCATATTTCTCTTTGTTTTCAATTAGACCAATGCAAACAACTGCAACTAACTGAAATCATTCATGACCATGTTCTGATTTGTTGTATGCCTTGCAAGTGATGATAATAATAATTGTTCGTTGAACATTTCTGACTTATTAAATGTGTGGTTGTCTATGCATATCCTCTAGAGATAAATTGATAATTCATTATAGCAATGCAGGTGTAATGTAGTTTTGCAGTCTACAAGTATGCTAGAAAAGTTCATTCAGTCATTACCATTTTCAGCAAGACTCTGGTATTGCATAGTTTGTCTTCCTTTTAGATCATTCAATTTGGAATATAAGAGTTTCAAAGATTGCTGCAATGTTTATTTTATTATTTTTTCTCTTCAGGGTATTACTTCTCATTTCAAACTTCCGTAAAAAGTTTGCTGGTAGCTTATCTGACAAGGAGATTTTGGGATCAAAACATGTAATCTACTTTCTTTGGATTCAAGGATTTCTAAGCTTGGCAGATTCTCTATGTTCTATTTCAATTCTTATGAGTTGTTGTTGCAAGGTTTTTCCAGAATGAAGGGCTAGCTCAGATGTATGCCAGTTCGCTCTTCCCTACTTCAGTATTTCAAACTGAGGTATGTTAATAAATTAGCAGCTGGGAGAACTTTGTTGAAACCAAATTGGCTTGTAATGCTTTCTTTTGGCAGCGTGGTGCTTTCATGGGGCTGTGTAGACATGACTTTAATGGCTGCGGTAGAGAAATGCATTGCGGTTTCCTGAAATTGGTATTTTACTTGTATTTTTTATTTATATTAAATTTGCTTCTGCTACAGTATGACATTTGATTCTGTACTAGAACATATATATTTATTATTTTGGGGGGCCTATGAGAACATAGTGGGGAGGATTGATAAATTATCTTGTTTTTTCCTGGCAGAAGGTATTATTTGTTACTAAACATTGAAGGATATACATATACATTTAAATTACCATCTCTACAATGTTTTTACAGGTAGTAACAATGTCTATCTTCATCCATCACTGTATAAACACATTACAAAGAATGCTAAAGTCAGAAAGTCCATGTAAATTATTGTCTGTTGGCAATCATTTCAGTATTTTACCGCGTCAAGCCAGATATAATAGTAGATCAGGTAGAAAGATCATTTCAAGTGAAGACGTAGGCGTTGTTTTGCATGGATATCTAAAGGTTATTAGTTTAGTTTATCTTTTATCTCAATATTTGAATGTAAACTACATTTTGCGATGGCTTTATTGGTTCTGTTTTGTACGTTGTAATGTGACTCATAAATATTTTCTTTGATCTTTTAAAAATGGAGCAGCACATTTTTTTGAACATTAATCTTAGGTAATATTTGCATATGTACTACACATATTTGAGTTCTCCTGATCTTGCTTTAAATACTCAGATTGATCCATTGACTAGAAGACTACAACTGATTGATGCTACTGGTGGCATTGATGTTCTTATACCAGACCTTCCCTTGACTTGGAATTCCAATGACATATTTGAGGTCAAATTTCTCTTTGCGTCCACATTACCTTCCCTTTTTATCTTGTGAACCCTTATTAGTAATTTTCACATATTCTTTAGGCCGCAGATGACTTTTGTAATGGTATAATTTTCCCGCAAAGTTATACTGTGTCCTCAGAAGTTTGTATTTCAACTTCTATTATTTTGGATTTCCAGGTGACAAACTATGATGTTATTATGGATGGCATAGACGAACTTGTGGATCAGTTGGAATTTAGTGAATCATTATCATGCAGAATGATCTTTAATTGTACCAAAGTGGGAAGACGATTTAGCACATCGATTACTGTTTACTGTCTTTGGAAGAATGTTAGATGCAGAAAATCTCCTCTTTACCCTTGTATCAATAGTAAGAATGAAGCTAAGATGCTTGAATCTGGATCCTACCATTTTCTTAGAGTGTCTCACAAATTTCCTTTGCAAGAAAAGGTATCTTCCAGCTGTATATTTGGTCAGAAAATTGCATTTGGTAATTATTTTACTTGTTTTTTTACTTGGGCAGTTGCAAAGTAAAACAAAAATATATAAGATTTGCAGATGTAAATATTTTAAGATCAGTTAATAGAACTAATATAAACTTATACTAATGCCATGCAATTGATAGTGTTAACCCTCTCAGAATAGATATCCTGCAAGCTTTAGTTTCTCAAGAATTCTCTTGTTGTTATTTGGCTGGCTAGCAGGATATAATATGTTAAGTGTTTTTGCTGCTTTGTGTATAATTAATAGATTATTTGACCCAACTTATTATGATAATTTCGACATCCACTTTTATAGGGTTAAATTTTCTTGTTAATAAGATACCTGTCGAGCAAGATGAAGTACCATATTCATTATATTCGTCAATGAGCATAATATATGAAACCCTAATATAAGCTGTTAGGCAGATGCCCGGACATGATTTTTTTTAAAATCTCTATCATAGAAGCATAATTGAAAGTTCATCGGCTTCACTTGAAACATGGATGAAACACATACATACTGACTCAAACCTTATGCGGACAATATGATTTAATAACAAAATAGGAACTCACTGCAATATTTTTGAACAAGCTCACTGTGCAGTATTATCAATGTCTAGAGACAGAAATAGGCATAGCTAGTGAGAAGAGTTGTTGAATTGCTTCAAATCCATTAAAAAACATGCTGACGTGCCATTGCAAAGATCTTTTAGTATAGAAAGTATGTGTTTGTTTTTATTTCTATAACTTTAGAATGAGTTGCAGTGCCCATTGTAAAGTGTTCTATGGCTATAGAGTATCAGCAATGTTCTAATTTTCTTTTATAGTATGCACTAAAAGATTTGCACTGCTAATGCCCCTATCTCACTTATTGCAGTATTCTAATAATGTTAGTTCCAACAAGTCAAGTACTTTTGTTGAAGCTATACTGTTGCCTTACATTTTATTGCTGGATGGGAAGGAGGAAATTTTACATCCAGGCAATGTTTATGGGGACAAGGCAATAGAACTTTCAAAATCTTGTTTCAGTGATAATAATGAAGAGCGAGTTTCCTCCAAGAGGCAGAAACTTATTAAGAAATCAGTAAATACATCCAAGGATGAGTTTCACACATCTGTTTATGAGCTGAATGCTTGCTCTAATACTTTTAAGGAATCAAAAGAGAACAAAAAATTGGAAGATTTGAGTTCTGCTGATATATTGTGTACGGTTACTTTTAGAGGCCTCGAAAATGAGGATGTGGTTCACCAGGCTCTGTTGCGCTCTACATCACGTAGTAAAGATACGTGTTTTAATTCAAAACCTAATGCAAGGAAAATTTTGCTTGAGTTCTCATCTGATAGTTTTTTAAAGTATCAGGTAATTTTCTCTCTTTAACTTGCTTACCTAGGTGCTCTCTTTTGTGATGTGAACCTGAGTATTAATTCACTTTATACTTCTTTTCAGTTGTTGCATATTGGTGGTTATTACATCATAGAACATAATGCAAAAGATTGCTTCAGTGCCACAAATGATGCTGCTTTTGGCAGCAGTGGTACTGCTAATTTTCTTATTGACTCTGGAAAACATATATGGAGCCTTGCTTTTATTTCTGATGATGCCATTGATGGGGTTCGACCTAAAGTTCAAATTCAACAGCAACTGCTGAGTTCCAATGATGATTCTTCGAGTGTCTGTTCGGATGTTTGTCTTTATCTACCTGTCAACCTTACAGGTCTCCTGGAAGATAATGTAACAGAATCAGAAGATGGTCAAATTCAAAAATTTGAAACATCAGAACTGAGTGCTAATATTTGTTTCAACATTGGGACTGTAGTGGCTTGGCCTAATTTTTGTTCTGAACCTCAGAGTTCAAACTTCGTGTTTCCTGAGGGCAAGTTGATTTCTCTCAAGGGAAATGTAGTTGGCATTCATGACATCAGCTCCGGTTTCTGCAATTCATGCTCAAGTGGGGCAAGCCTTGATGCTCTTCAAATGAAAGGCCTTGTTGGGGCTAAAGGAAGTTTCTGTATTCATGTTTTAGTGCATCATAATGTTGTAAGTTGTAACTGCAAAGCCATCTTATATATTCTCTATGTATTTATTTTCTATACTTTGTTTTGCAACTTAATCATGCCTCATACTTCTTATTAGGTAAATATTTTTGGTTCTATAAGTAAACATGCTTTTCCGACTGGTTTCGGACCTGGTGTAACTGCAACATTTCATCGGATCCTTGATGCAAGGTATGCATAGGACACCTTATCCAAAAATTATTTGGATCCTGTTCTTGTTTCCCTGCACTGTTAAGGAGAGGAATAATGTTGGCAGCTGTGAACTATTTTCAAATAATACTTCTCACTGATTATGATGTTGTCAGTACTTTTACTTGCTACTCTGTTCTGTCATTTCAATTGTGCCCTTATATTTTCCCATGTGTATATGAAGGACTCATCCTTCCAACGGTACCATAAATTGTTTGATTTTTGCAAAAATATTGATTTGGATTTTGATTCTTCTGCAGGGCCCAAAAGTTTATGTTGCTTCCTGTGTCATTCATCGAAATAAATTCGATAGAAGTATATGATAAACCATGCAGTAACAGATTACACACTTTAAGGCCTCTAAAAGATGCATATAGCGTGTCTCAGGATTCTTTCCCCTGTTTGATTTCCCAGTTGCCTCAGTGCCCGAGTCAAAAGCAAATAGTGCTTCGATGCAGGGTATTTTTTTCCCTATATATCTCTGGATATTTATGCTCACAAGTGTCAATGTAAATTAATTTGTCTGTTTGTGGTGATCAGGTTGTTGCCGTTATTGTTTTAGTTCTAGAGAGGAAGACTACGAATTTATATACAAAAGCAAAAATGAATTCTAAAGGGATTCTTTTGGACATTCCACTTGTTTGTTTTTTGTTGGGTAAGTTATTTGCATTAATAATTAAGTTCTCTCAACATGTTAGTAAATGGAAGACTGCTAAGAACGCTTAATCACTTTTCATGCCCTGAACCTGTATGTACTGTAGTCTGTAGGTCAAATGTGGTTTAATTTCTGAAATTTTTATACTACCAAGTGTTTAGTAGACATCCTTTTATGAATAAATTGTTCCTCAAAACTTGCATCCACTTTTTGGATTGCTTGAGTCTCTTTCCTTGGTTCTAATGTTGAGTTTGTTTCACTCTTAGGTTTCCGACTACAATTTGGAATGTGTCTAACTCAACCCCACAAAACTAGCTTGTATGTTGATGGATGCACATTCTTTTTAAACTCCTTTCAAACCTTATCTCTACTCAATATGGACTTGAGTTTTACACAATATCACCCCTCATGTCCCTCACAATTGGGCTTGTTGCGTGAAAATATAGTAATTGACCTAATGGATCTTGGAATTAAGTGGCAATCGTGTTTTGTTTGGTAGCAAATTTGCAGGATAAGATGAACTTATTAGACTAGAGTTGCACAATACTTAGAACCAAGGTTTCGTCATGCATGAATTCGAACAAGCTGTCTTTAAATTGGGTTGACATGGGTGTTTTCTTAAACAACATGGTAGGCAATAGTTGGTATTTCATGTGTTATGAACCAAAAATTGAATGAAAACAGAATATTATTAAAAGAATAATAAAGAATAGGCAAGAGATCTCTCCCCAAGGGTTTCCCTCTCTATAATAGAGCACTGCGCTTGTGTTCTATTTATTACGAATGCTAATTTTCTCAAACTAATCAACTAACTACTCTGACTAAATTCTTATCTTCTATCCTAACATTGTGTTTCATGCAGATGATGGGTCATCATCATGTTATTGCTGGGCTAATGCTGAGAGGGCAGCAACCTTATTAAGACTTCAACATGAACCCACTACATCTTGTCATCTTGCCAGAATTTTGAAGAAGTACAAGAGAATTACTGTGAAAAACCGTGGATCGCTGATTAATTTTCCATACCAAGATCTTGCTGTTTCTGGTGCTTCTTGTGATGCTCTTAACCCTTCCGACGAAAGCCTCATGAAGTACATAATCTTCAATGCATGTGTAGGAAGAACATGGGTGAGTTTATCAGACATGGATACTAATAGCATTAGTTTATCACCTTTTGTAAAATACAAAAATAGAAAGTTGAGAAATAATATATGTTGCTAATTTTATATAACTTTAATCTTCCCAAGCCAAATTCAAGAAATATCTTAATTTGCTTATAAATAAGGAATACTTTGTATTCGATTTGGTATGACTTTCTATGATAATTACCTGCAGCCTGTTGTTCCCTGTCTGTTAATTGTACAAATCATACTATTTTCCATCTTGCATTTTTGCAGTCATTTTATTTGGCCCCTTTTAAATGTTTTTTTTTTGCTAAATAAGGTTTTTAAACTAATCTGTGCAGAATGTAGTTGCTAGTGTGATGGATTCAGAGGAAGTTGCACAGTTGAAGAATGAATACCTTACACATATGGTGAACATGAAACCCATGCAGAACATATGGGCTAAAGAAGTCTCGTGCTCACGCGGTCTGGCTGAGGCAAGAAATATGCTTCGAGAACTTTTGAAAAGTTAGTTCCTATGATCAAATTGTGAAGGACCATATCAGATTCTACATTGACTAGGTGAATAAATTATATACCAATTTATAGTTGGAAAAACTATCAAAAGTAGCATCTTGTAAATGAGGCACCATCTGATGTATCTGAAGTTCTGACTATTGTGTCTATAATTTTGTGAATTCAGATTCAACTATAACTAACATTTATAATTAGGATATGCAAATCATATAGAACATGGGTTATTAGTGTTATTAGTTATTTGATTATGACTTTCCTCTCTAATATTATTGGCTATAATGAAATGAAGTAATTTTTAGTATTTGTTATTGTAAAGTATTTTTTAAATATTTTATTTGTATTATTGTAAAGGCTTTAAGTATTTGAAATATTTTTTAAATATTTGAAATACTTCCCGTGTTCTTTTAAGTTAGATGTTTCTAAGTCATAGAATATGTACATTATTATTCCCTTTTTTCAACCAATTTTGTCAAAAAGTACCAATGAATCATTTAACGTTGAGGCGGTAGGTCTATAAATGTTTATGACATCAAACATGATTACTTCCAATAAACGCTTTGGATATTTCCTCACCCATTGGTCCATGTGGCTATTATTAAAAAAAATAAAAAACCGGCAACCGGCTATGTTTGAATGGTGATGTAAACATATAACCATTCAAACATATAATCTACTAGTTGCTGAAAGAAGATGGTGTTTCTGTGTTGGAATTGAAAAGAAAAACAATTTGTTGATGGAGATTCATATGAATGCGGGATTGATTCCTTGCCCTTCAGTGGGTACTGGCCACTCAACAGTGAAGATATCAATAACCAGAAAATAAGATAAAAAGGTAGAATTAAAAGAGGATTAACACATACAACCGGTTAACAAGTTATTGAAAATGATTAGGCAACTTGGCGTCTTAATTCGGCGTGTGTTAGAATTGCTTTGATAAATTTTGTTTCAAATCAAGGCTGAATAGCATACTTATGAATCCTAAGAGTGATGAATTTGAATATACCTACTTAAAACATTAAACGTCTACATAAATATTATTTAACTACGTTTGATGAAAATAGGATAATGACACATATTTTATGATTCAAAAAACCAATTTGTAATACAAAATTTAAAAGACTAATTTGTTATAAACATCTAACTTGTATATGATATTTGGCCTACTGTAAACTCATATACTTATCATTTTGGCGAGATACATTCCAAGTAAATTACTGAACAGAGATAAGCTAAGGACAAAGAATTCTGAAAAACGACAAAGAGAGTCAACTAGTCAGGGGGACATCTCAATTTAACCTGCTCAATTTTGATTCAAGGAGATTCAAGGGTCCGAAAAATCAACTGAGATTCAAGAAGCTGGAATCTAGGCGATTGATCTTTGTAAAGAGCTTTGTCTTCAAACCAAATGGAGAAATAAGGCAAGTAGTTGCAATCATCAATTCAAGGAACTGGGAAACTCTGGCGACTCCTCCATAGGAGATAAGCTACAACATGGTTCGGGAATTTTATGCAAATGCCTATTCTACATATAAACACCCCTTCTGCTACACTATAGGCGTAGTAGGCAAAGATGTGCGTTTTGATAGGGAGATTATCAATGATTACATAGGGAATATTTATCAATGTCAAGAGGATGAACTTTGTGACTATTCAAAAAAGGTGAACCAAGGAAATTTGAACAACAATGAGGTAGTTCAGGTAATCCGTTGATACGATTCATTTGTCTCTCTTGCCCAAGTTTTGGGCCTGATTGATATGTATCAATGTTCTTTGATTTGTATCAATCTTCATCTTGGATCTTATGATATGATTCAAACTCTCTCCTTTGAAAGTTTGAATCGATTCAAGCACATTATTTTTTAATTAAATTATCACTTTTCACTCACACCTATATATTAATTTTCATAGCCACAAACTTTTTTATTATTGAAACATTTGCAAATAGACTCTGAAATCTTCAAACTCTATCTCTCTCCCTCTCTCTCTCTCTCTCTCCCTCTCCCTCCCTCCCTCCCTCTCTCCCTCGTTTTCAGATTAAACACTTTTTCTAAGACCTTTGTAGAGTGAGGTTTAGGTTGTTAGGAGTGTTATATGACTTCTATGATTTGTTTCTCTCAAGGGTCTTGGTGGTAGATCAAGGACCTCGAGAAAACAAGGCGTTTTTCACCTCCAAAGGGATTTTTGGGGGTTGTTTCTCAACTACACAAAGATTCAAATGGGATAAGAGCTTCGAGCATAGCAAAGACGAATTCTCGAAGTATAAGTTCAAGGGATTGCATGGAAGCTTGAGATTTGAAGATCTTGTAGGTGTCCAATTTCAAGAGGTCTTGAAGATTTGATCTTGTGTGATTGCTTAACATATAAGATTAGGGAATTGAAGGAATCTTTGTAAGAATACATTGATAAACGTTTTTTTATCATAGTGGAAGACCGTGATAGAGGCGTTTTCTATCACGAAGAGAGGACGTATCCCTAGTGAAGACGAAAAGGGGGAACCTCTATAACTCTCGATGTTCTTCTCCTCCCTATCCTTTCAGGTTTCCTCATTATAATTGTATATGGATTCATTGTATGAAGTTATCTTAATTTGATTGTGAATTTACTATTTTACATTACCTAATCTCAATCACATCAATTGAAATTCTTTCAATTCAATTCTCTCACAATCAAAGTTGAAAGCAAGCTTTAAACAATTGATTCATATACCTTGGGTTCATTAGTTGTTAGTGTGATTTATGGTTAATAGGTTTGGTTTGAGATAGTTTAGTTTTGCAATTTGAATGTGTGAATTGATTGTTGAATTGTATTATAAGATTCAATATTGAACCTCTCGATTCATATTCGAATCTTTGTTTACCATCATTGCTTACTTTGTTGAAACAAAAAGAGTTTTGTACAATGTCTTTAAAGTTTTGATGATATCAAAGCTCGGGGCGCATGAGAGTGCAGAAAACGCACTCACGAGGCGCCTAACCCAGACTGTCTCTAGCAAAATACAACAATAGAGATCTCTAATCTTATAAGTCAATTTTGTAAAATTGCACCATACATAGTACAAATTCAAAGAAGTTGGGCCACCCATTTTCGAGAGGCACACTCCACATGACCATGCAAATGCACTAGGGTTGTTGAGTTGAGTTGGGTTTTGGGTTTATCCAAACGCAAACCAAACTGACCCACGTATACCTCTAAGTGCACCAAGACAACTCTAAACTTCTACTATTCATCCCCAACTGATTTTATTATTTTGATTTCCAACCCTAAATGATATATTTTACTACTTTTTTTTTTATCACTTTTCATTATTTTTTGTTTTTATATATTTCACCCATCACCATATAAGTAGCATTCACAGATCATTCAGCTACCCATTAATACATCCATGCTTCAACGAATTACCAATGTATTCGACTAGATACCAAGAGGGTTAAACAATGGCAGCTAACCAACAAGGGAAATATTGTATCAAAGCAACTATATATAAACGACCAAAATAATCAATCATGCACATGAATTATTGAAGTCTCAACAAGATATCAATGAAGTTATAAAACACATCAACTAAGAGATATCACTCCCCAAGAAACAAAATATGATTCTAATCGAAGATCCAATCAACAAGGCTCAAATCTAACTTTCTAGAGCCAAGTTGTTAAGAAAAACAAATGCAACAATAACGTTGTTAAAATCGGGATTTTGCTTTAGATCGAAAGAGAAAAGTAAAATCGACAATTATAAAATTGCAACCAAAATCGAAGGATTTTATTCAACCACTTTTGTAGAATCGATATAAGAAATCGTAAAATCACAATCGAAATTGATGAATTTTACCAACAAAAAAAAAAGATACTAAATATATGTTATAAATGCATATAGTCATAAATGACTTAGTTTATAAGAAATCGTAAAATCACAATCAAAATCGATGGATTTTGCCTATTTTAGGATTATACTATGGATTTGAGTCGTTGACAGTAAAGAAAGTCGCAAAATCCTAAATTTTAGAATTTAAGTCAGGATTTTGACAACTGTGTGGAAAAAAACATGGATAGATTTAAACTAGGATCATATCCTGCCATGCCCAACTATAAAAATATCGCTTAGCAAAATAATCACACATTAGAAATGACGTAACCTTCTAATTTTTTTAAGTTTTAGTATCAGATTATAATAGTCATTCCAAAAACTAGAACCATTATCAAAACTGAATTGGAAAATTTAGAGTTAATTGGTACGCCACCTACATTTAAACCAAACATTGTTCTCAATGTTAACATGTAGCAAAAACTAGAACCATTATCTAAAAGAACGACACATCGCTGAGGATCACACAAACTAAAAAATGACGAATCACTGAGTTGTAGGTCGGGGGATTTGACCAGCCATAAGGCGGGAGAGCTCTTCTTGGCTGGCATCAATACGTTCCTGGCGTGCATCAATACGTTGCTGGCGTGCAAAGATACGCTGCTGGCGTGCATTGATACGGACCAAACGTGAAACTATGTCATCCACATCAGGAGGTAGTACAGGTACATTAGCAGCAGCAGCAGGGGCAGCAGCTCGGAAAGTACTGACTTTATTAGTGGTGCCGGCTCTTTTGGTGCCCATTGTTCCTGAAAAGAAGACGCCGGGTCATATATAAACTCAAGCATAGTAGTAAAATTCTCGAAAATGAAACTAACACATGAGCATAATTAGGTATTTAATTGGCAAAATAAACGGATTCCAGATTACCAATGGGAACAAAACATTCATTTCATACACATCCTTCTCATTTTCCATTTTATCAACTCAATGCATATGAATAAGATTCTTGAAACATAAAACTAACATATGAACAATAAGCTACAAGAACCAAAGCGAGAAAAACAATACACAAAGGGATAGAATTAAAAAATGCACAAAGATACAATAACAGACATGATAAACTCAATTGTGATTATTATTCTCCAATTTTTTTTTTTTTTTTTTTATAAACTATTATTTACACTTGAATAGAAGGCAAGCGGGCAACAAGCTACGCCGCAGGACCTTTTTGGATGGCAAAACCAATCCTCGTGAACACAACATTCATGGACCTAGGAGACATGACATTGTTATGCATGACTTTTTGAACTATATGTAGAAGGTCAACAACATCTGGTGCTAGGATACCGAAAGTGTCAAAATCAAATGGTATAAAAGCATGTTGATTGTCAGAACACGCTTTCTCATGTTTGGCCACTTTGCTTGACGTAGCTTTTAGGGCTGCCTATCCTACGGTAAAAGGTCTGACATCTAATCCCACAAGTGGTGAAACCTCAGTCAAGTCTACACAAGCATGTAGACTATTACAGGAAATAAATCAGAGTCTATTAATGCAAACTAGAGAAACCTCGTAAATCAGTCACAAGTTCACAACAATCATAAACCCTAAAGGGTGCAACCACAAATCAATAGCGAATTCAAAACCGTCGTAAAGCATTCATTTCATACACATCTTTATCATTTCATCCTCCTAATTAAACCCTAATTAATATTTGAATATAAAAAAACTCAAGAACGTCACTATTCGTCCACTCTCATTGACATCTCACTTCCGCGATCTCTTCACCTGTTATCTTGCATGGTGACAAATATCTCTCACTTTACAAGTCAATTGTGAATAGAGTCAAGCTCAATTCATTCTAAGAAGTTTGGCCAGCCGTTTTAGGGTTTCACACTCCGCGTGTTCATGCACTAGGGTTTTGAGGTCGAGCGAGGTCAAACCTAAATTCTAAGACTAATTTTCAATTCCCACACCACTTATTTTCCAATAAATCAGAATCTCACTCCTATTCCTATACTCACTAATAGCCATCATCAATATATATTAAAAGGGCAAAGCCTCGTTTTCCAATTTCTCCAAACTGAGACATGCAAAGACCGGTTCCTCTTATCTCTCCTATGGATCAACTTTTTCAACCCTAACAAACTACAGCCAAAAAATAAAAACGTGAAGAAAAAAATAAAAAATAAAAAGGAGAACCAAACCTAGATAGTGATGGCTGAGTTTGGATAATTTTCAGAAAATCCGAGCGGTTTTCACAAAAGAACGTCCTGACAAAAGGTGCTTCTACACGGCGGCCGCAAAGCTAGATCAATTTTTACGAGGAGGCCAACTATAAAACAAAATATTAAAGTCTATAGTAGAATATTTTTTAGAGTTAAATATTTTTTTAGTTGTGTAATTTTATTCAATTTTAGTCTATATGTTTATAAATTTTTAAAACATATGTGTGCTTTTAGTCTATATATAATCCCTTTAAAAGCAAAATAAGAACTAAAATCGAAAATATTTTTTGTAGAAACCAAACTTGAAAAACATCAATTTTGTAGGGACTAAAAAATATGCATCCCTAAACTTAATCAATAAACAAAAATCACAATAAGTGATTGTTCGAGTACAAAATTAAATTTAAGTGATTGTTTTTTCTTGGTTACAATTAAATTTAAGTGATTGATTAAGTACATATTTTTCTTCTTAATCCGTGTACAAAATAAAAATTAAAACAACAATAATGTAAGTAAAAATTACCTCAAGAAAAAAAAAGTAAGTAAATTGCTCCGTAAAATAATTATAAACCAGTAATTAGTGAAGGATTATGCTATATATCTGCGACAGAAATGCAAGCGAAAATACCACGAATACCTGTTTTCTACTACATGTATACTATAGAACTACTATTAAATAGAAGAAAATGATTAAACACTTCATGTTTCATCTAAATGAAAAAGCTAAACACAAGATTAACCCATGTCACGTTGTTAAAATATCTGTTCCTTACAACTTCAAAATCACTTTAATAGACACATGCATGCAAAGTATTATATTTCAATACGTGTGGACTAAAAGAAGCACACCTGTTAATTTTTTACTCAAAAAACAAACAAAATCACTCATGTGTTGTTATAATATGTGCCTTCGATCCCGTGAGCAAAGCTCAGTTGGTAGGACAATGCATTATTATATACAGGGGCAGGGGTTCGAATCCGGACACCCCACTTATTCACCTTATAAAGTGAATTCCAGCCACTAAGCTACCTAACCAAAAATAAATAAATATGTGCCTTCGTGAAACTTTCGGTATGAAATATTTTCACTATATTAAGCATTAGCGTTTAGTGAAATTGATTTTAACGGCGCTTCGAGGAGTTATATATATATATAAAAGCCATTTGGATTGGTTTTATTTTAAAACTTATGAAAATAGTTTATGCAAATAAATAAGCGTTTATGTTAATTTATAAATTTTCACCAACGGATATGTGTTTTGAGTTTTCATATCTGAATTGAGTGTTTGAGTGCTGACGTGCATGCATACTCCATTCTCCTCCGACGACGGAGCTTTCTCTTCTCTACACCGGAGCACCGTAAACCACCGTGACATCAATCACAATTCCTAGAGATTCACCGCAACATTTATCCGATTTTCACCGGACATATCAAAAAGGATTTTTTTGTTTAAAATACAACTTTCGGATCTGAAAGAATGTATGAGGTTAGGGTTTTTAAACTAAACTAGACGTCTACCCGTAAAATGCACAGGTAAGTTCTATTGAATTATTATTTATAATTATTGTATGTTGAAGAAATAAATTAGAATATATTGATACGAATTTTTTGATATTGGTTGTGCTCCTAATTTTGAATAAAAACGTTTTGATTTGATGGTTTGTAGTATTATTCGACTAATGTAAACAAAAATTGCATAAAATAAATAAATAAGTGAAATAGTTAACAAAAAAAATTAGAAAATTAGCAATGACAACAATAACAATCATGAGAGCATGTGTGATATGATGCTTTGCACAAACAAAATAATATTCATCTATATTTTCCTATATACTAATTATTCATATGATATAGGTCAAGATGTAAATTAAGACCGTTAAGTGTCATTCAAAGTATCTGGAACTGTCTACTTTTGTTGGTAGGTCTAAGCAACATGTTTTCATTTTGTCCAAGACAGGTGTGAAAGAAGCTGAAAGGTTATAAAGAAAATTTTCTATCAACTTATGGGAGAGAAGTTTTAATCAAATCAGTGGTTCAAGCAATCCCTGCATATGTGATGAGTTGTTTTCTACTTTCGATGGTTTATGTGAGCATATTGAAGGCATGATTAGTAAGTTTCGGTGGGGCAGCAAACAAGGTGAGTGTAAAATTCATTAGATTAAATAGAAGACGTTATGTAAGGAAAAAAAGAAGTGTGGATGTTATCGAGAAAGCTGGTATTTGGAGAGTATGGGATGGCCATCTAATTACATATGGGAGGATAATTGGTTTTCTTATCAAAATGGGCACAAGATTTTGTCCTCTAAAACTCCTACTTGTGATATTATGTTTAACTCATATCTCATTCATCGTGATATTTGATGTTGGAATGTCCACTTTAATTAATGAAATTTTTGTCCCTTTTAAGGCTCAACAAACTCTTCAATTGCCAATTTCTTTCTCTCAATTACAAGAAGAATTTGTGTTGGGTGCTTCGGTCAACTATTTTTTATCTGAAGAGTTTATGCCATTTCTTAAAGGCAGTGCGTGAAGTAGATGTCTCTAATAGCTCAATGTAGGACATTGATCACCAAGTGTGGAAAAAATTATGAAAAACAAAACGTATTCCAAGACACATACATTTTTCTTGCAGGATTCTATATGAAAAACGTAACTACCGGTAAAAAAATGATCTTTTAAAAAAGGAATAAGTAGAGATCTATTGTATGTTCTTTCTAAGCAACTAAAATATTATTGAGTGACATTTGTCAAAGCATATATGGTTTGTTTACTCTTTAGGTGTGGTATTTAATTCACATGATTCCAGATACATACTTTTTCAGGAATGGTTGGAGAGAAATATTATTGATGTTGATGAGGATATTATAGTCCATGTTTTGGCCTTGTGTTATGTAATATGGTGTGCTAAAAATAAGAAATGTTTTGAGGGGGTTGATATTGATGTGGTTGCCATTGTTCAAAAGGCACAAAGTTCTATTGTGAATTTTAAGAGTGCTATTACGGTGTTGTTAAAGACACTGAGTGGAGGTCCAATTTTTCCAATATTTGATGTCCATTAGACACCTCCTTTTAATAGTTTATATAAGCTTAATGTTGATGAAGCACGTCTGATAGAGGGGGGATATTGGGGTATTCGTGTTATGGTTAGAGATAATGAAGGTGTTGTCATCGCTTCTAGTTGCTGGCAAGTCTTTTCATTACTAGATCAGAGTTTGCAAAACCTTTAGCTATGCGGGAAAGTTTGGAATTTGGGAAGCAATGTCTTTTCTGAATCTTATAGAAGAATCAGATGTTTCTAATGTGGTCTTGGTGTTGAATTCTCATCAACAATCGTCCACCCGAGTCAGCTCTATTATTGGAGATTGTATTGGTTTAATGTTTGTTTTCGTGATTTAAATATTTTGCATGTTAGGCGTGAAGCCAACCAAACTGCTCATTATTTAGTTAAATATGCTCTTCATAATTTAGATTGCATATGGATTTGAGAGACTCCTCCTTTTATTTATGCAGTCTTGACATTTGATTTATTGTCAGACTTTCATTAATGAAATTGTCTATAACGTCGAAAAAAAAAAAAAAAAAAAACTTAAACTTTTTTCCAGATACTAATTATTCATATGATATATAAGTCAAGATGACGCTTTGATGGGGTGCCGCCCACCCAAATTATAGCTCCATCCACCACCGATCACTTCTAATTTCTATTGCATCTTTTACGTGTGATTGGCATTTCAATTACTCCTCAATATTCATTGAATTGTTGGGCTTTGTGGGTTTGATTTATCCACTTAGTCTCGTTTTTCTTGTTGGTGGTGTTTTGTCCATGGTCTCCACCAATTTTGTTATTGGAAATGTGTCTGCTCCACAGACAATTCCGCTAAGGGCACTTTTACGCAAGCCCTTGTGAATAAGGATGATGTTTCTATATTATTGCCTTCCTAAGTCCTACATTAAGGGATACACTGTTTGTGTCAAACTCACGCAGGAAGTTTATGATCGTGGAGTTGATGTTTTCATAGACAACTTATATGGAAGATTGGTTATGAGTTAATGGGACAAGCCATTAACATCCTGTGACCTCACTTTGAAGCTTCAAACAATTTGGAAGGACCTTAGTCAATGGCATCTCATATCTCTTGGCCGAGGTTTCTTTGAATTCCAATTCGCCACTCATGATGACAAATCAAAGTCTTGGTCTGTTGGAATGTAGAATCTAAAATCCAGTTTCCTTCAGCTATCGAAATGGGAACCTGACTTTAATCCTTACACGCAAAAGCAGTCATGCGTACATGTATGGATTTGACTTTTGGATTTAACGCAAAGGTATAAATTGCCCTAAACTTTGATGGAAATTGTCAATGGAGTTGGTACACATTTGTTGATAGATGAGGCAACGAAGAAACGAGTCTTTGTCATCATGCTTGAATCTTGATGGATGTTGATCTTTCAAAGAGGATTTTTGAAGAGGTGATGGTGGAGCACGAAGGTTATGCATTTGATGTCAATGTTGTCTATAAAAGGCTTCGGATTTCTATTCTAATTTATTTACTAACCTTTGATTTTTATCAAACAATTTTAAGGAGTTGTCCTTCATTGTTACTGAATAGCCATTTTGTACAAGTTGACTTACATTGACCAGATTACACTACATAGCACATCCACAATTATTGTTATCTTCCCATTCTTGACTTCAATTGCAATTTTTCCCATTCCTTTCGAGGTTAATGTTTTAAGATATGCCAGATTTATTTTTATAGTCTTTCCAACGTCAATTTCCTTCATCCATTTTTTATTCTTGGTCATATGATTAGAACAACAAGTATGTAAAAACCATCTTTCCGAATTGGAGATTTCATTAATGGTAGTTGTAACCATTAATAAGACATAATCAAGATCTGAATCTTCTTGTGCAATCTTAGCTTCCTCTTCATCTTTCTTTCCTAATTTTTCTTTACCAGTCCATCATTCATAAGCATAATGACCGGATTTCTCACGATTGTAGCATTATACCTTTCTTTTATCAAATTCCTTCTTCTTTCCTTGATTATTTCTTGAGTCTCCTCATTTTGAAGATTCAACTTTATCATATGCTTTATTCTTTCATTTGAAATTTGACCAGTTTTCTTACTTAGGGTTATCCTTTCCCTTCCTGAATTTCTTCTTAACATGGTCATATTTCTTTCCAATTTGTATTTGCAAGGCTTGTTGAAGTAATCTTTCACTACTTCTTTTCTTTTAGAGACCATTAATCATGTGCCTCTGAAGAACTATGTAGTTCTTCAATCTTCATAGTTTTCACATCCTTTAATTCTTGAATTGTTACTATGAAGTCAAATCCTAGTGATAGAGTTCTCATTATCTTTTCGACAATCCGTTGATCAGAAATTGTTTCACTTCATGTCTTCATCTGATTCAGAATGTTGATCAACTTTGAGATGTAATCAACTATTTTCTAATCTTCTTCCATATGCACTAGTTTAAATTTCCTCCTCAGAGATTGAAGCTTGTTCTGCTTCACTTTCTTATCACCTTCATGGTACTTCTCAAGAATGTCACATGCTTCTTTTACTTTTGTAATCTTTGAGATTGTCAGTCCTTCATTTAACGCAACCATCATCTTCATTCCTCACTTTGATTGTTTAATTTTAATCACATCCACTTCAAAAGGTAATCAAATCATTTAATCCTCCTCTTCTACGTTGGTTGTCGTGTCCCTCTTCTCTTTCACTCAAATTCAATCACCAGTACCAAATTTTATACTAATATCAATTTTGTCACAATTTCTGGATTTTAAGCCAGCATCTCCCATGGGTTTTTTGTACGTTGCAAAGAGAACGCAAATGGTGAAGAAGTAGGGGCATGACTGTGTGTAGAAATTCTCACGTGTTCTCATTTTAACTTTTAATAAATAATGAACCATTGATTAAATCTAACGGTATCAATTGTGTGTTTCACTAATGAGATAGAAAACTGATTCCTCAACTTAGAACCCACCTTCAAGGAAATGTAAATCGTAAAAAAATTGGTCCAAAGTTATCTTTTTTTTTTTTTTTGTCAGGTAGCCTAGTGGCTATAATTCACCTTATAAAGTAAATAAGTGGGATGTCCAGGGTTCAGACCCCAACCCCTGCATATAATAATGCATTATCCTAAACTATGCTCACGGGACGGTCCATAATTACTTTAACTCGACAACTAGTGGAAACCCTTACAAATAAAGAAAACTTTTTTTTTTCGGGAAAATACAGAAAACTTTTAACATACAATACAATATTTTATAGTACAGTGTGTATTACTATTCAAATCATTTCCTCTCTTTTGAAGTGATCTAACCTCTCCTATAATTTTCTTACATATTAACCCTATAAAAAATAAAAATAAAAAAATTATATATTACATTTTCAAGTGATCTAACCCCCATCACTAATTTTCTTACATATTAACCCAATAAAAATAACAAAATAAAAAAAAAATTATATATTACATTGTCAATATGAAAGCATATTAACCGAGTAAAAAATAATTGGGTTCAAGAATCACTCTTTTATGGAGGATACTATGTCTGAGAGAAAAATTAATGTAAATAAGGTGTTAGAGCGAAAAACCACGACAGTTAATTTATGACTGTACGTATAAAATGCATTTATCAACATACCCTACACTGTTTAGGTTGCTCTAAAACAAAGAAAGAGTAAATTCAGGATCAACTTAAACATTACCAGGACAAATAAACATCACACATGTGTCTGAGTACTACAAGATTTATCCAAAATTTTACATAGCAAGTGTGTTTACCGTAAGCTTAACAATTTCATCTACACTTCTATTTTCACATGCACAACAAGAATCAGAAGCTGATGAATCAGAACAAATCAAAATCAGGTCAAAACTATAACTAGTGAAGCTTAATGCACTGCTTCACCCTATGACAACTCTGAACTTCCACAATTCATCCCCAAAGGATATATTTTCAATTACTTTTGCTTTCATATATTTCATCAGATCATAAATAACACTCAATGACTCAGCTAGCAATTAAATACCTCACCAACTCTACAAATATTGTATCAGAACAACTCTGATGGTTCAAAAGAATCAATCATACTTGCCTAAGTATTCAAGCATGCATGTGAATTATTGAAGTCACAACAAGATATAAAACCAAGTTGTAGAATATATCAACCAATAGAGATATCACCATTCCAAAGAAACAATATGACTAAAACTGAAGACCAAATCAGGAAAAACAAATGCAAGCGAACAGGGTTAAATTTCAAATAGGATCACATTGTGCCATATGATACTAGAACGATATCGCTTAGCAAAACAATCACCCATTAGCAAAGACGTCAGTCATATCTTACTATATCAGCTTAATAGTCCATTCCAAAAAGTCAGTCATATATTGCCTAATTACTTGCAATTATCAAGTGTAGTGCAAATACAACTGAATTGGAAAATTTTGATTTAATTGGTACCCCACCTACATTTAAACCACACATTGTCTTCAATGTTAACTACTAAAAGAAAAAGAACGACACTTCCCTGAGATTCACAAACTAAAAAAAAAGGACAAATCACTGAGTTGGAGGTTGGGGGATTTGACCATCCATAATGCGGAATAGCTCATCAAAGCGCTGGTGGACGGCAGTCTCAATACGCTCTTGGCTCGCTTCAATGCGTTGTTGGCTTGCTTCAATACGCTGCTGGCGCGCCTCAATACGGTCCAAACGTGCTACTATGTCCACCAAATCAGGAGGAGGAGGTGCAGGCACATTAGCAGCAGGGGCAGCAGATCGAAAAGTACTGACCTTATTAGTTGGACGCGCTCTTTTGGTGCCCATGGTACCTGAAAAGAAGAGGGACCATATATCAACTCAACACATGGAAATAGGATTCTCGAAAAACAAAATTAACACTGCCATTTGAGCATTAAGCTACAAGAACTGAAGCTAGAAAAACTATGCATATATGGGAATGATAAACTCAATCCTGATTACCATCTCCCAAAGAGACCACAAAATTCAGTCAAAGAATAATAATACACAAAACAGGAAATCACTCGGATTCTGTTATGCTAACCAGAGAGCTCACAAATCAGTCGCAATGTCATAAACCCTAAAGGTTGCAACCACAAATGAATAGCCATCATCACAGTCCATACATCATCCACTCTCACTCAACTGATGGCACAACCTCCGCCACCTCCACATCTCACCTTTGTCGCCTCTATATCAACTCCATAGCTACAACCATCTCTCACCTTAAAAGTTGGTTTTACTTACGGAATTAGGCCACCTGATATAACTTATAGGGCGATACACTCCACAGTCCACATGTCCATGCACGAGGGTTGTGGAGTTGAGTTAGGTTCAACCAAAATTCTAAGTCTCATTTAACCTTCCACGCCATGCATTTTCCACTTTATAAACTAATTTCAACTAAACTACCATATGAACAAACAATAAGCCACAAGAATCAAATCCAAAAAAACAACACACAAATGGGCATAATACACAATGCACAGAGATATATAGTAATGAGCGCTCAAATCCCGATTATTATCCCCCAATGGATCCTTAAAATTCAGTCACACAGAATAACACACAACAGGAAATCGCCAACTTTGTTAATACAAATCTATGAAGCACGGACACTCCTCGGATTAGGCGTATCTTGGTGTCGGACACGTGTCATGTCCGATACCAACACGACACTGACACATATAATTACGCTTAATTATGTGATTTTCTCAAATTATTAACGGTGTCGGCATGTCAGTGTCAGTCGTGTCCAGTGTCCGTATCCATGACAAATCAGTATCATGTTCACAATCAATCGCAATCATCCCTAAGCATTTCCTCGTATATAAAATCCACTACCCTATCCAGTCAACACATTCATTTCACACACATGTTTATCCCTTTAAAGACCCATTACCCTAAACCCTAAACCCAAAATATATTAAGGGAAAACCCTAATTTTTCCAATTTCTCTAAAATGAGACATGCAAAGCGATGGTTGTGAATCGACCCTCTTAACCCTAACAAAACACAGAGAAAAAAACGAGAAAAATGAAAATGAAAAAGAAGAAGCAAACCAGGACAGTGATGGTTGGGATAGACCGGCGCGGATGTCGGAGGGTCTCTGAACGGAAGAAGAGCGGCTGGAGAACAGGAAAGTTCCGGCGAACGAAGAAAAGTGGAGACGGTGGTTGATGGGGGTGTTCCGGCGAGGGTAAAATGAGGAAGGTGAAAAATGGGTTGGGGTTTTGTAAGAAATAAAAGTAGAAGGGACAAAGGGATTTGAATAGGTTTTTAACCTAAATCAATGTGCAATAACACTGTTTCGTCATGGCACATTGGCACCGGTTAATATGGAGTTTATGTGGCAAAACGGTAAATTCTCTCTCATTCAATGTTTCCAAAAAATACTTTTGTCAAATGTCAAAAACATCCTTGGTTAAAAGAATAAATATATGATCCTTCCTTCAAATAAAAGAATAAATTTGGTTTAAGGAAAAAAAATTGTTAAATAGTTTAGTGGGTAGAAATTCACTTTTTCAAAGTAAATAAGTGGGGTGTTTGAGATTCGAACCCTGACTCTTTGTATATATAATGCAATGTTCTACCAACTTAGCTTAAGCTCACGGGGACACTTTGGTTAAGAAATTTGCAAATAAAAAATTTTTCTTAGAAAATATAAGTTGTTACTTTTGATCAAATATATCATTTTTTAATAAAAACTTACTTATTTTGCATACATAATCAATGCCCTTACCTTACCAAAAAAAAAAAATCAATGCCCTTGCGACAGTGCTTAACATTGAATGATATATTTATTCTTTTTTGTTGTGGTTTGTGCAACTCTTCTACTTTGCCAAGCTTCTTTCTGTTCACCTTGTGTTAAAGTGGCTTGATTTTGTTTGTCTATATATATGGTCCCATTGGTTTTTTTTTTTTTTTTAAAAAAAAAAACCATTCCCCATAAAATATTGTTTTGAAAAATGATGATTCAACTTTTTCTTTACATAATGATGATTCAACTTTTAAAATGTTTAAAAATTAAAGTTTTCAACGTAAAATATTTTCCTTGACAACTTGTTAACATTTTTTTTTTACAAAACAAATGATATTCATTCATTTAAATTGATAGAGTACATCGATATAATGCAAATTCGCTAAAAACAAAAATGATGAATCTGTGAACAGACTCCCAACATCCATGTTAATAGCATAAAACGGCCAAGTACAAATGCCTGCAGATATGACTATATTTAAATCTCCGGGATAACCATGTCTTCGGATCTGCAACGTGAATGATGTCAAAGTCATTGATTGAATTTGCACTGGACCAAAGGTAATCTGACAATTTGAACCGATCAAATACCTGATAGAAACAAGAAAAACAAACAACGTCGCACGAAGACGACAAATAAACCAACGTCGCACGAAGACGACAAACAAACCAACGTCGCACGAAGATGAAAAAATCACAAAATAAAAAAAATGAAATAGATGTGAAAATCACTTATTTCAATAATAGGGAAAGAGAAGAACGAGTTAGAGGGGTGATTTGGGTCTAAAATTGACCTTAAATCACACATATTTGATGGATGAATGAGAAGAAATTAAGATTTTGGTGACGGCTCACAAGAAAGTTTTGGTAAAGCTTTCTATCTTCTACTTTTGTTTTTCATTTAAATTACATTTTTTTTTTATAATTTTATTATTTTCTTTACTTATATATTCTAATAATTGCATTTTTTAAATCTATCTATATATATATATATATATATATATATATATATATATATATATATATATATATATATATATAAATGAAAGATAGTTATGCAATCATAATTTCCATATTTTGTCATTCCCTCCTTCTTTGTGTCATCTCATTCCAGTTTTACCCTTGCATTCATCTGACCATCAATTGAGAGCTTAATGGGTTATCAATGGACACATTTTCGATATTTCCATTCTTATTTCCATATTTTGTCTTGTCATATTCAATTTATAACCTTAAATTCAATCAATGTCATAATTATATGTTGACTACATCAATGGACTTATACTAATTGTATGAGAAATGCTAACTGCTGCCCCCGAGATACTGGTTAAGGATATGAAAAAATGAAATTATATAGTTGTTAATGCATTGAAATTGTGTAATTAATTTATAATAAAATCAAAAACAATTTTTTTTTATGATAATAATTCTCTTTTATAATATGTTTAACCCGTGCCCGAGGCACCGGTTAGCAGACCCAAATTGTATTAATCAAACTCTCGGTATACTCCTATATCAATGAAGAAAATTTCAAGTCTCTAATACACACATTTTCTCCCACTTATCCTCTCTTCTTCATTGTTTAACCTCTTCAAAAAAATTCTTTATCTAAAAGCACCGCTTATTTTTGTTCTCTCTCAACTTCTTTTTCTATCTTTAATATATTACTTCTTTATTTTTTGTCGGTCTTTCACTTCTCTGTCTTTCTCCTTAAATTTAAATTGCACTATGTAAAAAGACACAATATGATCTATCAAAAGATGTATTTTCTTTTTTTGTGTAAACTAGTTACAAACCCGTGCGAACACGGGTTGAATAATTATTTTTTAAAAATTTAGCTCTGAAGGAGAAATCTTATAAATTACGAAAAATTGTTGTCCTTTATAAATATGAAAATCAAAGTTGTGTAAACCAAAATTTTAGAACACAGAGCCTAAAGCACTACATAAAAAATAACATAACAATTATTATAATCTCTTATTCCTTAAAGTTAACCCGAACGTAAAATTTTGCCCTAGATTTAACCTAACTTCTTTGCTTAATTTTACTGTATTAACCCTATTTAATTTAATAAAAATGTTAATGTTAATTGTTAGGGAAATCAAAATAAACAAATCGCTCCTAATTTTTCTCCTTAATTTTACTAAATAAATTATATTAACCCTAAATTTAATTTATGCAAAATGTCATCTCTTATTTTTAAATGTTAACCCGTGATGCAATATTAACCTTAGATTTAACCTAATTTTTTTCGTGTGACTTTACTATATTAACCCTAGATTTAATTTATGCAAAATGTCATCTCTGACTTTGGAACAACTCGAACATGCAAGTTCTTCTGTGACTTTTCGAGATCCAAGATGAGCTTACCACCTTCTTCCATCACACGTTCTTTGCAGAAATTGAACCACTGTCCACCCAAGTATTCTTCATAGCTTTCTCTTTCGGTGGTAATGAGGCGACACTTATATTTTTTGTGTCTGGTCATCAATGAGAGTGATTGATTTGCACTTTCCTTTTAGAATTGTTCTTGACACCTCGTTTGGAAAATGCTAAACAGGGAAATAACAACAATATTAGTCTAATGCATATTAACATGGATAAGACGTATGCGAATATAGTTACATATAACTTATAAAATAAAGGTAGCATAACTGATTTTAAGCTAAAGAAAATGTATCATGACTTCTAATTTATCTTCCTATTATCTTCCTAAAAAGGCTAGATAAATGCATTCATGTGCATTATATGAACCCCGTTAACCAATTAACATTGTTGAAACAGATGGAAATTAAGCATCGCTCCCGCATGTGCATCTATAGCTAGGACCATTTGACAATGATGTCTTCGAACATTTGGTGCAACTCTCATAATATCATCCAAACTGATTAGGATTAGTTGCTTTCCAAATAGTGATGCAATATGTATCCTGACACAAATTATGCACATGAAATAAAGAATAATGCAATAAGTATTTTTAATTTGTGCGTAAAAAATTCAAAGCATGTCTGTGCATAAAAAAAGCAGACCTAAACGTTGATGTGTGTGTGTGTGTATTCGCGAGGTTGAAGAAAGAAAATAAAAATATTTGGAATCATTAAATGACAGCATGAATAGAAATATTTGTGAGGTTGTGATGATTAAACGATATTGAAATTAAATATATAAGTAATAAAAAGATAATAAAATTTCTTTGAAAAAAAGATAAAATTAAATGGAACCTCCTTAAAAAATTAAATGGAACGGTTGAAAAAAATAAAGTTAAATGGAAGAAAAAAACATATTGAAATATAATATTAAAAAATAAAGAAAAGATTCCCAGCGTGGGTTGAAAAAAGGTGTTTGTGAAATAAATTATCGAGAAGTAGTTTTTTAAAGTAACATTCAACAACTTCTGGTCAAAGATCATTTCATTCAATTTTATGCGTTCAAAAAATGTTCTTTTTTTAGTAAGTACTTAATTGATATTGTGTTTGGCCTAACTTCTCCTAAAAAATGTAGAGAAGTTTGAAAAAAGTCGGGTCAAACGATACATTAATCTCCCACAACGGCAATGTAGAAGCAACTGAATTTGGGAGAAAAAATTGAAAAATAGTTAAAAATATAAAAATTGGAAAATAATTAAAAGTTATTAAAAATTTAAAAATTTAAAAAAAATTGGTTAGGATATTTGCGAGGTTGTGATGATTAAACGATATTGAAATTAAATATATAAGTGATAAAAAGATAATACAATTTATTTGAAAAAAAGATAAAATTAAATGGAACCTCTTTAAAAAATTAAATGGAACGTTTGAAAAAAATAAAGTTAAATGGAAGAAAAAAACATATTGAAATATAATATTAAAAAATAAAGAAAAGGTTCCCAACGTGAGTTGAAAAGAGGTTTTTGTGAAATAAATTGTCGAGAAGTAGTTTCTTAAAGCAACATTCAACAGCTTCTGGTCAAAGCTCATTCCATTCAATTTTATGCGTTAAAAAATGTTCTTTTTTTAGTAAGTAATTAATTGATATTGTGTTTGGCCTAACTTCTCCTTAAAAATGTAGAGAAGTTTGAAAAAAGTCGGGTCAAACGATATCTTAATCTCCCACAACGGCAACGTAGAAGCAACTGAATTTGGGAGAAAAAATTTTAAAAAAATATAAAAATTGGAAAATAATTAAAAGTTATTAAAAATATAAAAATTAGAAAATAATTAAAAAAAATTGGTTAGGAGCAAAAATGAAATTTATATGCCAACCTTAAAATAAAAAAATAAAAAAACTCAACCAATTAGTAATTTACCAAATTGCCCTTTATAAGGGCAAAATGGTAAATTCAATGGACATTTTCTTTTATATAAGTATATAGACAAGTAGAAGTGACTTCAAATGATGATGGATGAAGAAGATAGTCTTGAACGTTATTATGAAAATTTGAACAATGACAATGATAGTGTTCTTGATGCGTCAAATGTTGATGTAAACATCAACAACCTATCACTCCTTTAGATATCTATAATCCTAGAAATTTAGGTATTATTTATGTAGAAACCATAGACGTTTTAATTGAAAAAGAGCATATTAGGGAATTGAATCTCACATTTTCTATACACAAATTTTTTAGCTATGAAACCCGGATACTCCAAAACATAGACGTACGCGTATCAGATACCGATACTCCACGGATCCTCGTGGATACGCACCCACAAAGTATCGAAATTAATTATTTTAATTTTTAATAAATATTTTATCGGATATGTAACACCTTGTTTTCCCAACTTGAAACAACTAAAAACAGGATGCTACACTTCCTTCAAATATAAATATAGTAAAAATAGTATTTATTTCAATCATCTCATGTCATCAAATTAAATCTCAATGCAGCGGAAAACATTTAAATTAAACATCGTATTGGCACAACGGCCTCAACTTAAACAACTTATTAAAATCCATTCTGAACAAATCTTCAACATAAAAATAATAAATACGTAACACATGGGAAACAAGCAAAATCCTCATCCCGTTACATATCAGACCACCCTAAAACACACGTGAGAGAATCCACTCACAACCGCAACTATTCTTGGTTACATGCAAGTTACCCAATTGTAAGGGCAACATTTCCAAGCAGAAGGGGTGAGATTTCACAAACAATAATAATAAGCATATAATTCAACAACTTAAGCTTCATCATTTAATAACATTAACTCTTCATATAATACTTCTTTAATAACTCATCAACTTCTAATCATCATTAACTTCATATTCATCACATTATATACAACATCATACATCACATAATAATCAAATCATAAACATCATCATATAACAACATAATAATCAAATCATAAACATCATCATATACTTCACATCATAAACATCATCATATAACAACATAATAATCAAATCATAAACATCATCTTATAACATCATAAACAACAACGATTAATAAATATTAATACTTCACAATAGTTCTTTTTTTATAACTCATTGATAAATGACAACTTAACGACGACGACAATGCGACTTCTACAACTTAAACTCAACATATGCAACTTCAACTTCTTAATCATGCATGTGGTACCAACCAGGGCATCAAGGCCTCAACATAAAGAGCATAAATACACTCACAGGGCATCAAACCCTCAACATAAGAGCAAAAGCTCACAGAGCATCAAGCCCTCAAGGTAAAAGCAAAAGCTCACAGGGAATCAATCCCTCAACTTCAAATGAGTATGCATGGACTCAACAACTTACAACTTGGACAATATCAACAACTTATATGACTCCAATACTTTAGAACAACATCTTACAACTTTGTAACTTAGACCAACACTTGCAACTTAATGACAATAATGATTCAACAACAGCAGAAACATCAACATAAACATCTTGCAACATAGCAACATCAATAACAACAACTTGAATGACATAAACAATAATAATTTCCATATCATACATTTTCAACACATTATATAAATATCTCAAACTAACCAACAATCATTAATCATTTGATTCAGGCTCTCTGTAAGTCTATAACTTAATAACAACTTCCATTCCTATCTCAAGATCAACTCATAACATAGGTTAAATACTCTTAAACACCTTAATTGAACTCATAGTACTTCTAGTTTTGAGGTTTGGAATTATTCCATAAGTTTTGGAATAACTTAGAAATGGTTATGCTGAATTTTCCTAAGATTTCACTAAGACCTCCTTGGAGTATTTTCATCATATCTCAAAAACCAAAAATCATTTTCAGGTCAAACCAAAGCCATTGGAAAGCTAACAAAATTATTTAAAACTTTTATGTTTACACCAAAACCCAGTTCAAAGCGGAAAGGGGTGAAAATAGTGAAATATGAAGGATCTGATTCACAAAAATCGTGTCATGTTTTTATGCCCAGAACCATTGAACTTTCGGCCAACAAAATCGTGTCACGCTTGCGAAAACGTGACACGTTTTGACAGCATCAGGTCCAGAAATCTGCTTCTCAAAAAGTGCGATTTTCACCATTTCGCACGTAAAATTCAAACCGTTAATCGGATTTTGATGCCGTTTTCGCCTACACGCTCCTGACACTTGACTCTATCATAATCTACAGTTATTTCAAGTCTTAACCATCCCAAGAATCATTTTCCCAAACCTCACATAATCCCTTATTTGTAAAAACGTTTAGACACCGACTTTTCAAGCGAAAATCCCAATTTTCATCAACTCAACCCCAAAACTGGTTCTAATCATTGTACTATGAATAATCTAAGGTCTAAACACTGTTTCTTCATTAATTCAACAGGTTTCTATCATCTAATCAACCAATTACAACTTCTAACCCTAATTCTCAAATTCCCAAAACTACAACCTACCACATGTCAAATCCAATTTTCAGAATTATACAACTTAGAATTAAAGAATGTTAGTCCCACCCTTACCTTAGATTGATCGACGAAGGACTCTACCGCTTTCTCTCCTCTGACTCTTCTCTTATCTTGGTTTTCTCCATTTTTCTCCAAAAGGAGGTTTCACTTAGTCCTTATTTTCTAATTCTAACTCTCCCTTTTATATAAATCCTTAACCTACTTATTTTCTCTTATTTCCAAATCTGCCCTCCAAGTCTCAATATTCTATTCTAATATATATATACACATACATATATAATATAACATATTTTTATAACAAATATATCTCTATAACAAATATATTTCAATAACATATATATATATATTTCTACACCAAATAAGAAATATATTTCTACACCAGATGACATATATTTCTACACAAAATAACATATATTTCTACACCAAATAACATATATATATTTATACACCAAATAACATATATATTATACTAATAAATACCAACATATAACATAACAAAATATCACTCATCAAAATAAATCGACTAAATTATAAAAAGACATTTAAACTCAATAAAATAATTAAATAAGTAAAATAGGGCGTTACAAGATACTTATGTGATACTCCACAGATACACATGGGTACTTCTAAGATACTTCACAGATACGTATCATATAAAAAGATGAAGAGTAAAAAAGTGAGACAATATTGTAAAAATTCATTATAGATGTATATGATTCAATTTTAGATATGCATCAATAAAATTATTTTTCGATGAAACATTTAAAATTATACTTCTTGTTGATGAATGTAGCGACATAGGTGATTCAGTTAATTAACATTAGATTAAATTTGTGTTGGAAATTCTTTTAATGATGTTTCTCTCGATATCCCAACATATGAAAATGTAATATGTTTTATAAGAAAACTTTCAAAAAAAATTATTTTGATCACATGTATTATTTTTAAAAATTGTAACTTTTATAATAATACAATAACGATGAGTAATCAGTGTTAATTTTCTTCAAGTATTTTACATACATATAAGTTTTATTATTAATTTTTGTTAACGTATCCTAACCGTATCGTATCCTAAATTTTAAAAAAAAAAATCGCATATCGACATACTCGTATCGTACCCGCACCCATATCGGGGTCTTCATAGCTTTTTAGGCATTTTTCATATTCTTATTTTTCCATGAAGTTGAGTAATTGAGAGACTTTTGAAAGAAAATTGTTGGTTTAGTTTAAAGATGTGGATAAAGTATATTGTTTTTGCTGTAAATTTTTCATTTCTAAAAAATGAGCCACGTGAGTCTTTTAACAAATAATGGACCGAATGATCGGAAGCATTTAAGCGAGAAACTAAAATGACATGAGAATAGTGTTAAGCATTTCATTGTTAAACACTTGAGTTATTGGCGCGTGGAGTACATGCAGAATAACAAAATAGAAGAGGTGTCTCATCAAATCACGTCATAAATACCAACTACATGCGCTCACGATGCGGATGTCGTACAAAAACAATGCAGATATCATGCGCGACACAAAGAAGCAAAGCGAACACAAGGCCACAAGCTCATCGTGCGCAACGCCAAATCAACACAACAACTACGAAGTCACAGGATATCGCCAAAGACCGTGAACCATGTAACAAGTCAATTACATCATAAAGACAATAAGAACTTGGGGGGCAACTGTTATGGACTGGCATGAAGCCTAATAAAAGTGGCTCAACACAGGGGAGTTGCACGAGAAGCCTTGTGTGATCTACCACAAAGGAGTGCTCCCTAACGCAATCTTCACCGTTGAAGTTCTCACTAATGATTTATAGATGGCGCCACAAATTATGGAAATAGTTATCAACCTCTTTGCTTATATAAGCAACCTCTTTGATTGTACACTATATTAATAAAAAATCATTTGGTATACAGTACATTCGTATTACACATATATTGTTGCAACATTACAATTAACTCACATCGATTAGCATTTTCAATATAACTACATATTGAGATTCATTACTGAGTTAGTAAAAAAAAATATTCATTATTGAGAATTAATATAAATTAACTTGTATATTTTCAACTGAAAGTTTCAAAGTTATGTTTGAATGTATTTTCATTCAAAACTACATTATTTATGAAAATTTCAAAGTTATGTTTGAATGTATTTTCATTCAAAACTACATTATTTTAATATATCCTATTTTAGAGAAGTGGGATGTCCGGGATTCTAACCCCGGCCCCTGCATAAATTATGCAATGTCCCTGCCAATTGAGCTATGCTCACGGAGACAAATACTTGATCTTTAATCCCTCAAAAGAAATGAAAGTGTTCATATTTGAAGGGTTGTTATATTGCAAGTAAAGACAAATTCATGCATTTCCCTAACAGTAGCAATGTAACGCTCATATATTGCATGTTAAGTAAAGAATAAAAAACGGCAATGAATCTCATCAACAAATTTCATAAGAAAACGCACGAATAAAATCATAAAACTACTAGTAAATGATATCTCATTGAATGAAGACATTAGAAGACATGTCTATGAGTTTGGGAAAGTGACCATCCAGCAAAGTCAACATAGATTATTCTTAACTAGTTCCTATGGTATTTCAGCCCCACCAACAGGTCAACATGTTTCCCAGTGCACCCCTAGGGCAAGAGTTGCCCATCATTATCATTAGATTTGAATATAACCCAACCCTCACAACTTGTATACATAACTGAAAGGGAACATGGGAATCAAATATCTTCCTAAACCTGTACATGCTAACCACTAGTGTGTCTACGAAAAGTCTCATCGAGTATTAAGCTCCCCCCGTCGTAAATAAAATAAAAGACATGAGGAACAAATCAAACTGAGTATTTCATGATATATGAAGAGCCTGAAAGTAAATATATCACAAATGCCAACACATTCTCATGGAATCATCAGCATCGCCGCCACAGATGCAACTTGCATTTTCCAATTTTAGACTGCTACAAAATGTACTTGAACAGATGCAAGGTAAGCGGCGCATTTGATGCGACATTAAACCCAAAAAAACCATTATCATCAGAAGAAATCTCTACACTATCAACTAAGCACTGTCTCCGAGTTCACACGACTACTACTACTGCTCCCAGCATAGCTGTTAAATCCAGCCACAGGCGAAGAGCGCTGAGCAAAATCTAGTAATAACTTTCTCTGCCGGTCGTTGGTGTGAGGAAGACTTGCACGTAAGAGCTCAACAGGCATTTCCTTACTAACTACTTTAGCAGCATCTGATCCAATTGCAGCCACATTTTGTTCCCCTTGTATAACAAGTGACTGCATTATACTCTGGTACTTATTCATACAATACTTCGTGAGAAGATCAAAAAATTCATCAAATGAGCCCTGCCAAAATGAACGATTGCCCAATTTTTTGTTTGAAGCAACTTGAGAATCAGTTAGAAGTTCAGTAGCGCTCTCGAGAACAGATACTAAAAGAAGGGAAGCACCATCTCCAGCAGGACTTCCAAGGGGACGCAGAGGAGGAGGCTCTGAGGAACAAACCACTGCTGCCAGACAAGCACCAAGAGAACCAAGATCCATTCCTTCAATACACTGACAAATAACCATAGCAAGATCACTGGCAGTCTCTGCTGCTGCTGAATCAGAGGGGATACTACCGAATAAAAATCTTAAATGACGAAATATAGCCATGCAGACAATCCGCACAAGCTCACTACCAGGATCAAGCAACCGAAGATACTTCGCTAGGAGCTTCCGTCCCTTGGAAATAGATGCTAGTCGTAAGAAGACAAGGTCATCCTTGGCAGTAAGACCAGCTTTGTGTCCATTCTTTCCAAGTGGGTCCACGAGATGAAGTGATGTTGCTAGTCCTTCCAAAAGGACATTCCTTCTTCTTGTGAATTGTGTTCCACCATCTTGTAGAAGATTGCACTTAAGGAAACGATCAATATCATCTACATCGAGGAGAAGACAGAGACCATCCTCAATAGTGATTCTGGCTGCAAACAATGGCTCCTGCTCAAGGGACTTCTCTGAAATAATTCGCTCAGAGCCACCACTGGCAGAGGAGTTTGGAGGATCAACTTCAAGAAGAGGGCGAGGCTGACGAATGGGCAAGTATGAAATCCTCCCTATAGTATCAACCTGAAGAAACCTGTGTGGCTCAGTATTGGCACGGGCTCGTGAAGAAAGATCCTTCATTTTGGTTGGGCAAAATGAAAATTTAAATTTAGCCCCAGAGGGTTTTTTTGCAAGAGAAGCTTGGTGATAATAGTCATCAATATAGGGGTCATTAAAATGAGTAACAGCAGCAAGCTGCATTTTAAGAATACTCTCAATTTCTTCGCTAGACATATACTTGGACCTGAACTGTATTGAACAACTTTCGCTTTTCTGGCTACTGGCATTAGAACCCTGTTGAGAGACCCGATGTTTACGGGTTGGTTTTTGTCTATTCTCTCTAACAATGGATGATCCAGACGGAAGATGGTGATTAAATAAATGTGGCTGTAAACCTGACATTAAGCCTGCTGACGCCTGAACAGGATAATGCAATCTGTGCTGCTGTTGCTGCAACTGAGGCAGTAAGTGAGGAGACACTGATCCATTATGATGGTATAGTTGCTGCTGCAACATATTATTCAGAAGGTTTGAATTATCTCCAAGATACAACCCTGTTTGGTTGACCCACTGATTCTGGATTCGATTATTGAGAGGGGAGCCAGTATTAAATTGGGCCAAGTTTCCATTAAGATGTGGCTCATATTTTGGTCCACCCAAGTGTGATGCAGAATTGAATAGATGAGAGCGATTTTGTGATGACAATGCCATGTGAGCTCCCCCAGCATAAGGAATGTTCAACTGGCCTGTACTGTAATTTGGAGAAGATTGTTGAGACCTACCCCCAGGGGGAGGATAAGAAGTAAATGAAGACTTTGGTGCCCAAATTGGTTCACTCAAAAAACGATGAAGCTCTTGTTGCTTATCAGGATATGAAGATGTTCTATGCAAGGGCATCGGTCCTTCTAGGTGTGAAATGGAGGAATGTGGATGCGACGACCATCTCCTGTCAGCATCAGCAGTTTCACTATCATACAACTGTTGATCAAACCAGTTAGGAACAGGTTCACTAGAGCGATGTTGGAGTTGGTGTTGCAGCTGCCGTTGCTGCTCAGGATAGGAAGACGTTCTGTATAAGGGCTTTGATTCTTGCATATGAGCAACAGAAGAATGTGGATGTGAAGACCATCGTTTGCCATCCTGAGAACCTTCGTCAACCCAGTAGGGAACATCATCCCTCTGTGACCATTCAGAAGCAGAGGAATCTGAAAGAAAGAGAAAAAAAATATTATCGATACATAATTAAGTGAAGAATGGCAAAAACAAAAAAAAATTAAACAATTGAAGCAAGATTCCATGCATAAAAGGGGATATAATGCAGCTATAAAGCCTAAATACAAATTTCACTTAGATGCATCATATCCAAGTCGAAACTCCAAAATGTTATCTAACAAATTATCCATTAACCTGACTGGTGTATATCTATGTCTCTTAGAGCACCAAGCTTCGGAAAGAAAGAAAAAATTACACACACCTACAGACCTTATGAATGACCACAAAACAAGGCAATTTCCCAAACGAAATATTATTGTGGTTACTGCACAGCATAGCCCCCTTCTACCATATTATTGTGGTTACTAAAAACCAAGACAAAACTTGTTGAAAACACTGAGGTATGACCCAACATTTCTCTGGCTCTTTCTTTCGGAAGTAGAACCTTCCTCTACTTAAAAACATTAAAAATATAAGCTAGCTTGCAGCACTCACCCAAAGGCTTTCCACTTGTAAAGTTACGTGTTTGGACAGGTTCTAAATCAATGTTTGTAAACACAGCTAGAGATTTCTTAATAAAGAGGTCAGAGAGTTTATAGCAGACACCCAAAAAAAAACTCAATAAATAACTGTAGAAAGAAGAAACCACGACTACAGGTTATTTTTTTTAAAAATAATAAAATAACTGGTGACGTCACACTGTAACACAAATTTCTCTTGATTTCGAAGACTCAAAATGACGTATTAAGAATTTCCAACTCTGCATACTGAATAGGGAGAAACCCAAGTCTGGTAGGTGTGTCAGGTATAGAGGGGAGAGAAAAAGGACAAGTTACAAAGTAAGAATTTTTTGGGTGAGTGCTGCAAATGGTTTAATAGTTTTAACAAATTAACATAATGAATTTTAAGCAGGTTTTCAGAAAATATTGGTACAAAAAAATTCTTTGACAACACAAGATTTTAATACTTGATGAAACACTTCAAATCCCCAAAGTAGTTTTTAACACATTAAGTTCCTATCCTAAACACCTCAAGTATTGAAAAATGTAAAAAGGCAACCCGGTGCACTAGAGCTCCCGCATATGCAGGGTCCGGGAAGGGGTCCCACCATTTGGTGTATTGTACGCAGCCTTACCCTGTTTTACACAAGAGGCTGTTTCCAGGACTTGAACCCGTGACCTTTCAGTCACATGACAGCAACTTTACCGGTTGCGCCAAATTTACCCCTCAAGTATTGAAAAATGTAACTTTACAAAAATATTAATGAAGATAAATAACAGCTCATTAAATAAAAGAACAAGCAAATAGCTGAATTTATTGTATAATTGCTTACTCACTTTCTCTTGATACCCGATCACCGATAACTCCTGCACTTTTTGGTCCACTAACAATTTTGTTCAACTGAAATATATCAAGTTGTTTAATATTAGTATCAGCTTACATAAAATATCAAACAATTTTTGAATCACAGAAAAAATGTGCTAATTGTTTACAGAACATTCAAATAAAGGGAAATAAGAGAAAGGGAGAAAATAAAAAGTTAAAACAAAAAAAAAAATTAGCTTTTTATTGTTTTCTTGTTCTGAAAACTAAATAGAAAGATACGAACAAATTTTGAGAATAAACAATTAGAACACACTCAAACAAGTCTTCATTTTGTTTTCTATATTTTTTTTAAAATGAAAATTGTTTTCTATATTTTTTTAAAGAAAATGAAAAAACAGAATATAACGTTTTCTGGCTGCTTGAAGTTTCCGGAGTTAGTTAGTAAATTTGGTTCACTATAATCAGGTTCACAATCAAAAACTTGCAAGAAAAATGAACATCAAATTTAAGTGCAATTCAACAAACAGTAAGTTATTTGATATTTAAAGCAGTTTCACTCACAGACACATTGATTGAACAACTCTAGTACATCTTATTATATGTTCACTGTGTTTAGATATCTGTTTTAGAGGATTCCTTATCCTACACTAACTGTACCTTATTTCTATCCTATCTATTTTATTTTTTAATATAAAGAATACATACTTTTTTTAGTTAAGTGAAGGCATCCCAATCAAGATTAAAATTAAAAAAAAATCACCAACATACTAATCTATCATTAATCTAATAACAATCTCCAGCATTTTGAGATAGCACTGAATGTCATATTTTCACATCCATACCTTCGAAAAAGTGGTTGTGAGATCATCAATATCAGAAAGAGACCTTACATCATCCATCTGCAATATAGAAATAACAGTTAGATGGTACAATTACAGTATCATCTCTTCAATATTAAATCACTGATAAGAGTAAGATAACTCATTTTTGTCCTTTAGGCAAAACACACAGAGGGCAGAATCAGTTGGCCATCAAAGCAGGCAACACATTCGTTATCAAATTTCAAAATGTTGAAAATTCACATCGATGGTCAACCAGACAAATTTCAGATATAATACTTTGGTAACAATAACGAATTGAATTTTATCTACAATCTATAATTAGCAACATTTGAATGTTAAAATGAAGAAAACATGCACATTTAAAATATAAGCAAGAGATCAAAATGATTATAACTTAAACATAGTAGCCACATAAAATTTGAAATTAGAAATAAACGCGGTTAGGAGATTGAAAAAACAACCTCTTCTTCATTGTGAAAAAACTCCTCCTCGTTGAACGTAACAGAAGGGATATAATCATTAACATCATCTAATCCCCCCAACTCAACTTCCTCGGCAACATCTTTACCAAAGAATGCATATTGTGAAGCATCAAATAATGCACCATCTGCATAACAATAGAAAATTGAATCAATTGACAATTTCATAACTGTTAAACATAACATAAAGTTAACACATTCCAATAAGTCAAGAAAAATAATGAACAAGAATTATCATAACTTCAAAAGGTACTAAAATTCGTCTTAAGTACAACCTATGAAGCACGGATACAAACACAACATTGGATATAACACAGACAGACACCTCAACACAGATAATAATTTGAGAATATGACATAATTCAATGTAATCACATGTCTCGGTGTTGGGCACCGACACAGGTGCGACACCAAACACGGCATTTACTAAATTAAACCCTATTAATCCAAAATCACTGTTTCATAGTAAAAAGTCCAAAATCAAGAACCGTATAATGCAGTAACATCTATAAACTACTTAGCAACTAACCAATCAATAAACAAACACTATTATGATTATGATGATTACTTAAATTACAATCAAAATTAACAAAACACTTAACTCTACAAGTACCATGCAAGAACACTAAACTAAAATTAATCAAAATATCAAATTTCTCAGCAAAAACAGATCTACATGCAAAACCCTAATCAAACAACAAAAACAAAAACAAAAAATTTACAACAAAAACAATAACCCAATAAAGTAAAAACTAAAAAAATTGATAAAAATCGAACCTTTAGTAAGATTTCCCAAAAGATTAAGATCTTGGTTGTTGGAAGCAACAAGAGAATCAACACCAGCAGCATTAAACACGTCCATCCATAAAAGGGTAACAGAGAAACGCAAGAATGAAGAAGATTAGGGTAAATTGTTGCTCTCAGAGTTTGTGAGCTACTATATAGATAGAATAGAATTGTGATTGTGATGATTAGGGTTAATATATGTATGAATGTGAATGAAGGATCGAAGAAAGAGAGAATTGATTTCCAGAGAGAGAGAGAGAGAGAGATGAACCCTACAAAGGGTAGGGTGAATTATGCTTCAGGTAGCGTATATCTCTTTATATTTCTTTCTTAAATCTGTTTTTTTTTTTTTTTTTTTTTTTTTTTTTTTACAAATTTGTTATTTTTTTATTATTTATTTATAACTTAATAAAAATGTATGATACCTTTTAAAAAACAAAACTCGGACAATGTATAATATATGCAAGGTCTGGAGTTCAAACTCCAACCACCACAAAAAAAAAATTAATAACTTAAAAAAAAAAAAAAACTTATTTAAAATGTATCATGCATCTAGTGATGTATCTGATCAATATTATAGAGTAGATACATGAGTTGTTCAATGAATTTAAAGTGATTTTTTTCTAATAATAGTAACTAAATGTGTGTATTTTAACATTTCATTAGAAAAGTATTCTATGTAATTGCAATTTTTATTATTTGATTTTCGAGAAAGTAAAATAATTTGTCAACGGCAATATATTAAAACATTCTCTTGAAGCGCAATGTGTGCTTAAAATGAATTTACAAACAAACTGAGGCAAAAGTTAGAGAAAAATGTCACTAATTAAATATATTAATCATTAGTTGACGTCAAAATATATTATTGTCGATGTGTGTTTGTGTTTAAAATTATTTTTACAAATAAGATGTGTTGATCTGTTAAAAAATAAAGGTCATGACAACTGTTGTACAATGTTTGATTTGTAAAACTATTTTAAGGACATGACAAACTACATGGTAGGGGAGGACAAAAACTGAAATTATTGTCTCTTGTTAAACCTCAACATAACTTTTTGTCGCATTTATAAATTGTCTAAAATATCAAAATAGTTTTTGTCGACCCAAAATCGTATAAGACCAAAAACTTATTCCATTCCATATCATAAAAGTTTGTTAGACAATTGTCTTATTCTTTAAGGTCTATTAGTTTGAAGGAATATTTTAAAGTCTTTTAAAATACACAAATGTCTTATTATCTTTTCTAAAAAAAATTCTAATATAAATGAGTTGTCATAAATCATTAGATGCATTTAAAAAGAAATTTGTATACAAATTGAATTCTTCTCTCCTAAAAAATTTCTTCAATTCTTTATCTCTTTTTGAACATTTTGATTTTTAGTTTGAATATATTTATTACTGCAATTAAGTAATTTGAATAGTATTCTTTCAAAAAAAATGTAGTTTTCTTTGGTCAAGAAAAAAAAAGTAATTTAATTAGTGTTAATTAATTATGTGGCGACAATTACGTTGTATAAAGAAGAAGAAGAAGAAGGTGAGCTGAGATTTTGGTGATAAAGACCCACTTCCCGCCTCTTTTCTTCCTTCCTTGCGCCTCAATTCATTCTTTTTTTTAATTGTTTTTTTTTGGTATATTGTTTATTTTTTTTAATATTTTTTAAGGGTTTTATTTATATATACTAGCGAAAACGTTTCCGTCTTTTCGTTTTTTTATTGCGCTAACATTTGAAAATTATGAACAATATTCTTTTATGGAATTTTGATTTTGATTAAAACTAAAAATATAAATGTTTGTTGCTTTCAAGTTATAACAAATCAAACAACCATGATTATCTATTTCAATGACACCAACAATATAACAAAAAATATAATCTAAATTCTTTTTTAACGACACCAACAACAATCTTTATTATAGAAAAAGTTGTTTAAGGGTATAATTGGGATAATAAAAAAAGTAATTATAAATATATTAATCTTGCTTGTTACACTTTTTAAATGTTAAAGGAAAAAAAAAAATCAAACATATATATTTATATCGTGTTTGTTACATTTTTTTTAATATTTAAATTTATTCTTATCAATTTGGTACATGTGTATTTGAATTGAAAATTGAGGTATTTTTAGAAAGAGAAGAAGACAGCCCAAAAGAGCTGAAAATGGTTATTTTCTTTAGGCTAGAATATAGTTTTAGTCCCTGCAAATATGTCTCGTTTTGGTTTTAGTCCCTGTAAAAAAAATTGTAGAAAAAGGTCCTTGCAAAATATTTTATTTTTTAAAGGAATGTCATTCCATGTTAGAAGGCGCCCTTTGTTTTCAAAATATTAAAAATCTTATTGAACAATCTAATTATACTAATAATTATCTTTAAGCTTTAGGATCGAATCAAAAAACAAACTCATCTAATCAGGCTTCAACATCATCTTCTACCCTGATAGAAAACCTTTATTTAAACCTTTTAAATTGTCTAAACAAATAAAAAAAGAGTTGCAAGACTCTAACCCAAAACTAAAATTAAAGAAAGAAGCTAAAAATGAACTTCTCGACATGGTTAATAAACAATTAAAACTTTACCATACGACTATTCCTGATGGTCCTCAAACACCTCATCTTTTACAAAAGGTCTCAATATGATACAATCATAATCTTATTCTGATAAAGATGAAAATAAAATTTCATAAGATAAACTTGAAGATTATTAACATGATATGAAATTTCGAAATAGGTTGCCTCCTATTCAACGCTTTTGTTAGGTCACTAGCTTGACGAAATAGGTTGCCTCCTATTCAGCGCGTGTCTTACCTCGGTAGGGAAAGTTAATCTATCGACATTGATATTCGCAGTCTCTATCACACCTTCAACATGTTTGAGAGAACCATTAGCAAGCCATATCCTTACCTCGCAAGGTTTCTACTCCATTCCTCCAATCTTGTTGAAAAGTGATAGTGACATCATATTTGTATCACTTCTCCAACATATAATCCCTTGATTGTAACTGGCATACTAAAACATCAAGGGTCTTCCTTTTTTTTTGGAGATTTGTCTTCATACTTCTTGCGATTGTCTTTGGTAACAACTACTAACTTATCGTAAAGTGGTTTACCGGTTGGTGAGAATAAGTATTCCAGAAGTTTATTACAACATTAGTTCTCAGTCACTTTTAGGGTTTGTAGTATAACCCTGAGAATGGACCATTCTTTCACCATCTGCTTTAATGATTATGTGACCTTGGTTTCAGTTACTAGAGGATCAATCTCATTATCTTCATCCTTTTCCACTTCCATCATTTTGCAGTTCTCACTCCTAGAATTATCTAGATTTGTTCTATAAAACTATGTTCTTGCCAAATTTGCATTTTTAGTTGACATTTGACCCAACTATACTTCCAAGTTCTTACTACCAACATCAGTCCTCTTCTAAGTTTCTTTCTGATCCTTGGCTATCCTTTCGAGTTGGTCTTGGCTATTCTTCATTCCCTGGGTGATCTTCTCTTCCAATCTTGCCCTAAGTTCTTGTTGTTGAGTTCATTGGGGGGGGGGGGGGGGTCTGTGGTGGTTGCAGAGCATTGTTATTTCGGTTAGGTGTTGGAGTATGGATTCCTCTGTTGCTTAGAAATTTTTTTCCATGTACTTGACCTGCTCTTATGATAACCCAAAACTTGTAGGTAAACATACCCCACTTTCATGAGCTTGCTCATAGAAGTCACATATATTCCTTGCAGATGGTTTGGCCATTTCTCTTGCTTCCAACTTTTTAGCTAATGTCTCTAGTTGAAGGTTAAGGAGTTTGTTACTAGCAAGTAAAGTATCATGAGTGTTAAGATCTATTATACCTTTCTTCTTTAGGGCAACCTTCTCATCAGTGTGTGCACGATATTCATTCAGAGGCATGTTAACAATCAACTCCCGTACTTCACGAGCTGTCTTGATTTTCATGGTTCCTCCTCTATAAGCATCTACCAACATCTGTGTATCTGACTTTAGTCCCGTTATGAAAGCTTGCATGATATCCATATCTGAAAACTTGTGACTTGGACACCTCTTCAACAATATATTAAACCTCTTCCATGCATCATAAATTACTTCACCCTTTTGTTGGTTGAAGCTGGAAATCTCATTCTTCCGTGTCCCGATAGTACCACTAGATAATGTGTCCAGGCAATCCTTTTTCCTTCCGGTTAGAGAATATCTAAAACAACCTAAGTCGTTTGTTAGATTCTGCACCCCGACTAGATTGATTGTGTTGCAGGCATCCAGAAAGTGTGTCAAGTGAGCATTGCAATCTTCCGATTTCTTGCCTGAAAATTGGTTAGATTTCAAATACATCATAGTTATATTATCAATGTCAAACACCATCTGGTTTGCTGGTTGAAACTTAAGTGATACTTCTTCCAAATTATCCAGCCTCTCATAGTCTCCTAGGGTAATCGATGTTCATCTCCCATTTCTGACTCGTTTGATGAATAGTCTTGAATTGGGATTGTTTCTGGTTGTTCTGTCCTTTCTCGTGCAATTCGGGCTACCTTACGAAGTGCTCGTTCAGTTTTGTCTATGTCTGGATCAAATTGCACAATACTTGTTTTGGCATTACACTTAAAATAAACTACACAACGTTTTTAGTAGGACAGAGTCAACTGGAGTAATATTTTTGGACTTTTTTTTTGTTGGTATTTTAGAAAACAAAAAAAAAAATGCGGAAAAATAAATGACTTTCCAGAAACGGTTGTAGGAGCGATTACTCCTATTTCCGTCGAAACTGGCATCACCATGGTTGTCCCCATGACAGTTGACATATTGGCACCCACTGTAGGGGCAGATGCCTGTGTGAATTGTGCTTGTGAAGAAGACTATGATGATTGTTTTGACGCAAAAGTACCACTATTGGTGGGTCGAACCATTACTTTCAAAGCTTTACCTCTTCTTAAATGCATGCACAAACAAATGTATTTCCAGAAAAAAAAAAAAAAAAAGTTTACCAAAAACAGTTACAAATTTCTAGAAACGGTTTTCACAAGAACACAGAAAATATTTTGAAAAATTATGGAAGTTACTTCCAAAAATTGCACAAACAAGGTCCCATTGGTCGAGCTAATTTGTTTACGTGGGATTTCGGTAAACATAAAGACTAGTTTTGGTTATTACAAGCAGGATCAAACCAGAAATTCTAGGACATGTTGTGCAATCTTTTCCCAGAACATAAGTGAATGTTCATCATATTCATAGAAATCTGTATGACTCTTTTCTCTAGACGATGGTACTTCGAGTGTTAGAATTCTATATGTGATTTGCGACATGTTTTTTGTAACACTCCTATTTCTATTTAAGCAATTAAACATGCGAATAATACATTTATTCAAGAAATAGAGGCTACACCACATTCAAAATTCAAAACCAATAAACATGTATATAAACCTCAACAGTCGCAGCGGAATATAAACCAGAATAATCCAAATATACATGTCATGAATCAATAATTACATCAACATAGATGCATCTCAAAATCCCAACATACGGGTAATCTCCAAACATAACAAAGTCCAAGCAAAAGATAATCTAGACTGACACAATGAAACCTAAATCAGAGCCGACTAAACACTAACATCGATATCGGAGAAAGCTCCCGATATCACCAAGCACTACTCCTGCACAACGTCTACCCATCCATACAGACAGGTAGGCGGTTAAAACCACTGGGGGTAACAGTTAACATAATCCAAATATCTCACATTAATAAATCACCAATCACATGTGTCATGAACAAACATCAATGCACAATTATTCATACACAATCACCAATCACATTTCCAAATAAGACTCATGCCATGATATGTACTTATTGACACATAAATGCATGTGGTACCAAATCACCTCAAGGTCGTCACCTTCGATGCAACAAAAACATCGTATGTAAGAGTTCCACCCGTCTTACATAATCTCCGAAGTAAAAGAGTTCAATCCTTTTACAACTACAATCTCAACACGACTATGATGCATGGACATTTAACAAGACTCGATAATGTGACAACAATCACAATTTTCTCCACAATATATAGGACAACACCCAATTATATTGTTCATCTCCACGTCATTTGCATTATCAAGAAAACATGCCCATACACAATTAAATCATAATATTCATCGTCACACATCAACATGATTATCAATAATCAACAATGTCATTCAACATCAACTATCACATATAGTTTCACTAATTCAAGCATTTCTTACATCCTAAGTAAGATAGTATACACATCTCATGATAAATATCATATCCAACACAATCATTCATTCATATAACTTCACTTAGTTATATAAACATAGTCACCACCATTTATAAGACAATTGGTTCAAGAACATTTTTGACCAAAACCATATCAAGTGGCCACCGGCCAACATTGACAACTCCAAGACAAAACGACATAGACAAGTTGAAAACCTTCAAACAATCTTAATCGACAATGGAATCATGAAGTTAAGTTGCCTCCGGATCATTAACATTAACCCAAGCACAACTTAAGTTCATATGAAAATCCCATTTCACAACTTTTCACATTCCCACTCGAAATATCACTTTTACATGATTAATATGTTTGACCACTCTTACAAGTCTTACCTAAGTCTATATGAGCTGTAGGTTCAACTTGTAAGCTTCATTAGTTTACAAAAGTTGTTTTCGACAAAGTTTGAAATTCCTAAAATTTCCCAAGTTAAGACTCAAATGAAGAAATTCAAGTTTAGGCAAGCAATCATTGTTCCAGTAGGTTTTAGGGGATTAATAGTAGTTAAACATGCTTAAGGAATCATTTAAGAAAGCTCGGATTGGCCCCCAAAGACCCGGAACAAAAGATTAATGTGGCTGAAACTCGAGCTGTTCGCTTAAGCGACCACCTGGTTCGCTTAAGCGAACGAGTTATGGTGGCAAACCACGTTGTTCGCTTTCTGGTCGCTGACTGGTCGCTCACCAATTCGCTTAAGCGACCACATGTTCGCTTAAGCGAACGAGTTCCAGTAGCAACCAGAAATCTTCGCTTACTAGTTCGCTCAAGCGACCCAACCCAGAAAAATCACTATGAGTGTTCGCTTACCAGGTCGCTTAAGCGAACCTCTAAGCGAACCTTCACAGGTTTGCAGAAAATGTTACGGGTTTGGACCCCTTTTCACCCAAAATCCCTAATTTTGATCCCTCATTGCCCAAATGTGTTTCTAGAACATGTTTATAGGTCATTATGACTAAAAAGACTCACAAAGACTCAATCAAACTTGAAAACACTTGACAATTGGACCAATTCATCATTTTCACCAAAACACCAACAACATCTCATTTCTCAACAACAAACCAAGAATTATGTAAACCCAAGCCATGATTTAACATTAACAACATGGACTAAACAACAACAACAACATTTGATCATGAAACATATCACAATTCATCAACAACAATACATAATTCACCAATTGAGCATATTTTCACACATACCCATTTTTCATACTTTGAACATACAATTCATCTAACAACAATTCAATCATTCATAACTTCATACATCTAAACATGCCATCATAATTAGAGCACAAATTTCACCACTTATGAACAATTAATCAATTCATCCAATTAAGCACTTATCATACAAATAATTGAAAATTGCAAAAGTGATTATGATGAATTCTAACCCCCTTACCTTAGTAGGTTAATCTCCCTAGCTTAGGCTTCAATTTTGCTCATAGCTTAACCCCAATCATTGATTCTTCAAGTCCTCTTCTCTCTAACCCTTTTCTCCTCTTGCTCCCACTTTCTCTCTCTATTCTCTCCAAAATATCTTAGTGTAATTAAAGTGTGAGGAAATTTCTCATAAGAGTATGTTTATATACTAAGTCTCCTTATTGGGCCTAACCCTCCACTTAATGGACTTAACCCATTTCTATTCACACAAAAAATGTTTCTACACTCTAACCGGTAATTCACTAATAACGGTCAAGTAACGGTAAAATGTCACTAACGGTAAAATCTTAGTTTTACTCTAGTAACTTAGTAAAATAACTATTCTCACTAATCACGAAAAGTAATTCCCACCAAAAATTATAATTTTACCCGTTCTCACCAAATGACCAAAATACCCCTAAATCTAAAATGACTAAAATACCATTCTAACACGGAAACCCATGAAAATGTACCCAATGATGAATAATCACACACAAGCACATATAAACACATAATAAAAGTAATTAAAATAAATCTAACTAAAAATTGGGCTGTTACATTTTTCATATGAAAAACTACTGTATATATATAGAAAATAACTGCAAAGACCTAAACTGCTAAAAATGATGGCCTTCGATTGAAACTGCCAACTCCCCACGTCTTAAGAAACTGATGCTTTTGAATTTGAAGTTTTTTCCTTTCGACAACATATGCTTGACTTCGATTATTCTTCTCTCTGAATACCCTTTTGTCGAACTTCAAAGCTCTTGAATTCTTCCAAACGCTAAGTCTCATACCATGTCGAAATCTTCATGCTAAAGATAACACCTTTAATTCTTGAACGAACAAAAGTCAAAACTCATTGACTGCATTACTTGAGCATGTCGAAATTACCGGCTAACATGACGAAAAGGAGAACTTTCATAAATCTCAATGTTCTTCTTTACCTTATCCTTTAACTTTCAGCTCTTTATCTTGATACATGAAATTATTTAATGTTTTAGTTACCATAAGGCAATAATTGATTACTTTATACAAACCTAATCTCAATTCTTCTTGATTTAGGTCTATAAACACTCAATTCAATCACAATTCATCTTGACAATTAACTTGTTAATAATTTATTCATATATCAAGTTGTTATCTTGCAAGTAGTGTATCAATAAATTTGGTTTGAGATAATTATTGTTTTGTAAAGGGTTAATTAAGTAAATGCTCCCTATAAATATTCAGGATTTTGTTTTTAGTCCCTACAAAATAAAATCACACTTTTTTGTTGATACCCAAATCATTGATTGAATAAAAAACAATACGATGATGTCAATTTAATTTCGATTCATCATTTTTATTTGAGATATAATATTTGCACAACTATTTTTTGATAACTTTTAGACAACTTTCTTTTTCATACTCACATTATATTCTTAATCTCTCTTTTCCTTTTTCTCTCTCCTTTGTTTTTAACCAATAAAAAGAGAGGAAAAAAAGTTGTCATGAAAGTTGTTAGCAAATGGTTTTTCAAATATTATTGCTCTTTTTATTTGTAACGACTTTTAATTTCGATCAATATTTGAAAAAATTAAAATAAAAAATCTTTGCTTATAATCATTTTGTTTTTTTAATTTATTATCGTAACCTACTTGCAAACGGTAGGCAGGCGCATATATAGAGATAGAACAATCATCACACCGTAGCCATTGAAAATGTTCATAGAGAAGAAGAGATAACAACAACAACAACACTCTCTCTGCGCTCTTCTCTATTATAATAATGGCAACAAAACTAGTACCCAGTTTAGTTCATCCTTTGAAATCAAGGTTTTTCGGTAATACTCTTTTAACCAAACAATCTTCTTTTCACCTTTATGGGGTTCAACCAAAGCTTTCATATTCTTCTTCTTCTAAGATAAGCATGAGTCTCAAAGCTGGTATTGTTGGTCTTCCTAATGTTGGCAAATCTACTCTCTTCAATGCCGTTGTAAGTCACTCTCTCCCTTTTTTCATTTAGATAACTTGTAGGACTGACACTTCTGATCGAATGTGTTAGACATGTGAAATGTCCGACACAGACACATGTGATTATGTTTAATTATGCCATTATCTTCTTCAAGTACCACTGATGCTTACGTGTTAGTGTCCACGTGTTTGGGTGTTTAAGTATTAATCCTGAACTCTATATTTTCTTTGATTGGTACGTGTTTGAGAAAATGACTTTTAGATTAAGGCTATGTTTAGCATAGCCAAAGCGCTAGTTTATAGCGTACAAGTTCGTACTTACAAAGTGTATGATTAACACGAAGTTAATTTTAGATTTGTAGAATTGATTTTGACTTGTTTGAATGTTCTTGAGTAGAAGTTTAGTAGAATCGATTTTGTCTCCATAATTGATTTTAACGTGAAGCATAGATTTAATTTTTGCCTCGGATTTATTGTTCAGTCCACTTTAAATGAATGTATATAAACATAAATCACTTCAATTCAACTCACATTTAGCCATAATCAATTTTACAAAACCATTCGTTCAAAATCAATTTTAGTCATGGTTGAACCAAACTTAAATAAAGTAGAGTTTATATAGTGTATCACTTTCCTCTCATTTTTACCCTCACCATTTTAATTGAAAAAAAAATTAACTTTTAATTAAAAATATCCTCTAATGTTGTTTTATGTTTACCCGTTAGTTCCGTTGTTAGTTTTATCAAACACTTCAAATTTGTTTTGCTAGCTTATCTGCCATCAGTTAGCTTATCTGTTATAAGTTCATCTGCTATTAGCTAGTTTATCCGCTATTAGATATCAACTAGGTTATGGCAAGGTTTTATTTTATTATTGGTATGCTCTGTGATCGAGTCTTTTTGATGGTTTTCATAATCCAATGAGCTGTCCTTGTTTTGTTTTGAGACAAAGATGATGATAACTAAAATTGAAGTGTGAATTCTAGGGATTTTAAGAGAAATCCTAAGAATCCAACATCAGGAACACGTGTTATTGTTTTATCAGTCAAATGATTGAGAGAACGACTAATTCCGGCTATACTAAGCTATAACCAATTCATTATATTATTAAGTGTTGTTAAATAGAGGCTGGAGAGTTATAGCGTGGTGGAATTTTAACAAATCATTATTGTTCTCTATTATGCTTTTTTATACAAAATATTGTCCAATAGTGGCAAAATATTTTAACAATGATTATATTATGAAATATAAACAGGATTGAATATCTTATAGTCAACGACACTTGCATTTTAAAATGGTCCCTGTTTATATGAATGGCGAATTGGCGATGTGTTAGGACTTTGAATAAATGGGAAGATTGTAAACCAGTAACTAGTTAAGTCAGTTATTATTTAGTTTTGCTTGTTAGGCTTGTTCTTTCTGTTTTTGTTATGCTAAGGGGAAGGGAGGAAATAATTTTTGAACCAGAGAAGTCTCTAGTGTGAAAGGATAGGGCTCTTCTGGGGTAACCTTGTGTGCAGGGTTATCTTCTTGTTCATTGCAATCGTTTGCATTCAATAGATAATACCGGAAAGATGTTTTAACTCTTAACACGATGTTACATAAGAGTTAAGACTATAATATTCTTCATCGCTGCTTGAAGACACAATTTCGTTGTTGTCGCTGTGAGAATATTAAGTATTAAATATTTTTATTAGAATATATAGTCGACTATACTTTGTAACGAGCTACTGGTTAAGCTTCAAGTTAGCTGCTGATTACTAGGCTGTGAGTTTGCTTGAAATGAGATTTGATATTTATGGTTTTTGTCACGGCTTACATGTATATTTTTTTTGAGTTAAAAGGAAAGTCCACCTAGAATCAATAATTAAATCTTGTCTAGGAAATAGCCGTTGAGAAAAATTACTCTTGTTGGTTACTTTTAAAAATATAAGGAATTATTATTTTAGCATTATCCTTGCAATAACTTCATATGCCTTGGTGCAATAAAGAAAGAAAGAAACATTCTGTTCTATGTTTTGGTTGTTGCATCGATGTTTTGCATGCATATAGCCCTTGTTCTGAATGCTACAATAACATATCAAATATATCGAATTTTGACAAATAGTGATCTCACTTGTTTAGGTTGAAAACGGAAAGGCTCAAGCTGCCAATTTTCCTTTTTGTACAATAGAGCCAAATGTAGGGATTGTTGCCGTTCCAGATTCTCGTCTCCAAGTGCTATCCGATCTCAGTAAATCTCAACGAATGGTTCCAGCATCCATAGAGTTTGTAGATATTGCTGGCCTTGTAAAGGGTGCAAGTCAAGGCGAGGTTTACTTAATTTCTCTTCTTGTTTATGTTTTGTGTCAACTGACACTTATTTATCTTATTTTGTTATAACTTCTTTATTGTTGTAGAAAGTTACGTATGTATTGTTTTGATTGCTATCTTACTTCAACTGTTACAGGGTCTCGGCAATAAGTTTTTATCACATATTCGTGAGGTGGACTCCATACTTCAGGTGTTTATCTATCATCATTTCCTTGTCATCAGTTTACTTCCATCTTCTACTCTTTTCATATCGTATCTTCCTTTTTTATATACTAGAGGATTGTTTTGATCGATTTATAATTAATTCGAGCTTATTTACTTGCATAAGCACTTGTGAGTTTGTTTGGGAGAGATCTTACAGAAACTACTTAATTCCTTAAGCTCTCCAGATTAGCTTATGAAAACAGCTTGTTGCTTATATGAAAACGGTTTGATTTCATTTTATCTTATTATAGAAAAAGCTTATGCATAAGCACTTATATATGATAAGTGCTTACTTAAGTTGTTTATCCAAACAAAGCCTAGATCAGTAGTAGATATGCACATATTGCTTAACAAAACTTGGAGTTTGGTAAATACTGCATGTGATAAAACATGTTTTTTTAATCATTTTCTGATTATAACAATGCCATGGGTCGATGATTATCACCTTAGGTTGTACGATGTTTTGATGATAATGACATTATTCATGTGAACGGGAAAGTTGATCCCAAGTCTGATATTGACGTTATCAACTTGGAGCTTGTTTTCACAGACTTAGACCAGGTCAGCTTACTAACTGTCACTCTACACAATTTTACTGCCTTTATATCCTTTGAATCTGTTATTATCATTCTAAATGTTTGTGGCAGCGCATTTATGCCTTCAATGATATATATCATGATTGTATTAATTTACTTGGATGAAATTATTGTATCACTTTCCTTTCTCTTCATTGTGAAGAATACTTTTGGGTTTCTGCGGCAAAATTGACTATCAAATCAAACTAAGATATTCCTCGTTTGAAGAAATGCAGATTGAGAAAAGACTGGACAAACTAAAAAAGGGCAAGACAAAGGATTCACAATCTAAAGTCAAGGTTACAATCTTTAATTGTTATTACCCATCATTGCTTCTTGATATTTGTTGGTTGAAAAATACCATGTGACTTGATTTTGAAAATTTTGTTTGTAGGAAGAGGCAGAAAAGACTGCATTGGAAAAAATTCGTGTAGCACTCTTGGATGGAAAACCTGCACGATCTGTGACCTTAACAGATTTTGAGAGGGAATCTGTAAAGCAACTTTGCTTGCTCACCATGAAACCCATTATATATGTGGCAAATGTTGCGGAGTCCGATCTAGCTGATGCAACAAACAATGATTACGTTACAGGTGTCAAGAATGTTGCATCTGAGTTGCAGTCTGGAATTGTAACAATTTCAGCGCAGGTATACAGTTTTGATAGGCAACTTTTGAGTTATATTCTCTAACATAAATAAATATGTTGCCATTGTCTGTTTTCTAGTTACATTTGGGGTTAGGGATAAATATGTTGCCATTGTCTGTTTTCTAGTTACACTTGGGGTTAGGGGTAATACGTGAGTGTATACCCTATTACATGTGGCGCCCTCTGGAATATTCTTTTTCTTACTCCTTGCATAAAACCTCGACTCCTTTGATCCATTGTCTAGATTTGACCTGTGTATCAGTGTTAGATAAATGAAAATGTTACCATAATTCCATTTCAAGTCACTGTTAATTTTAGTATCGCTATCTTCCCAGTCCTAGCCATCTTGGTATTTTTAAATGGTTTGACTTTTTCTGTTCAATGAGTTCTTCTTTCTCTTCTAGTTTCATAAATATCATATGGGCAATTTCAACTTTCCATGAATTTTCAGTAGGGAATTTGTGCAATGTCAACTTTTGCTAGATCTATCACTTGATAGATCATGAAATCTCTTGATTGAAACAGCAATCATTGACATTCCTGTTATCATCGCCACAGAGAATCGAGTAAGATTTGTTTATTTGTCTATGCAGGTTGAGGCAGAGCTTTCTGAACTAGCGCTTGAGGAAAGACAAGAATATTTGAAATCTCTTGGTGTTAGTGAAAGTGGTCTTGGGAATCTAATTAGAGCAACATATGATCTTTTGGGGCTGCGAACTTATTTTACTTCCGGTGAGAAGGTAAGAGAAAATCCTGAATTTATTTAGAGATCATTACAGTTTAGAGTATCCTGTTTTATAAAACACTGGCACAGATACGAACACAATACTAACATTGACCCCAGTAATAATTTGAGAAAATTGAATAATTAAATATAAGTTATAACTACATGCGTCGGTGTTGTGTCGGACAGTGACGTGTCAGATAGCAACACGTGATGGACACCGGACACACCTTCAATGTGAAGTCTCCTTGTTAGATAGCCCATGTTAAACATGTATACGGTGATAAATATTGTTATATGGAAACTAGAACCTCTTGATTAGTTATTCCATAGTAGTTAATATTTTTGTACTTAACTAGTAAAATAAGTGTTCCCCAAGACATCCTAGTTTTTAATTCCTGAATTTCATCTCCAAAACTAATGCTGTTTTTCTAATGTATCCACAGGAGACAAAGGCATGGACAATACTTGCAGGTTAGTTTCTTCTCTGTTTGCACAAAAATTAAATATGTGACTTGATTTCATCCTTTTCTGAATACCATTTTCAAATAATTGGAGATATTAATATTTAAACAGATTGTTAAATTTAAATTGGAGTTTCCTTTATCCTTAGGTTTTGATATCTCTGAAAACTGTTTTTCCTTTTGTTGACAAATGGTTCTGGTTAGATTATATTGTGCCCTTTTAATGTATGTTTGATTGCCCCCTTTTAATGAAGTAGTCTGACTGATTGACCAAACAGAATCGATAATAATGTAAGGATTTGGATTGAATTTCTTTTCTAAATTTTAAGTCTCTGTTGTACTAGGAATGACTGCACCTCAAGCTGCTGGAGTTATTCATTCTGACTTTGAGAAGGGTTTCATTCGAGCAGAGACGGTAAGCATCATGGATGCATTTTTGAACTCCTATTTATGCTACGTTAATAATAGTGCATGACTTGGCATAGCAAGTATTGTAATATTTTAACACAAAGGTGGAAGTGATTTTGGTATTCAATATTCTATATGCAGGGGAATATATTATACATGACAAATTTAATAGAAGAGTTATAGGTTTTTGTTCATAGTTTATACTTTATACTGTAGATTTGAAAGCGAGCCAGGGCAATCTGGTTTTCAGTACTACTTTTGAATAAATGCATTGCATTTAATAAATCTTGTATTAATAATATATAAATACAAGTAGGCTTAAATATGCAAATGGTCCTTGAAAATATTTGCAGGGAACATTTGCATATTTAAGCCAAAATAAAATTGACGGAGCTTCTAATTTAGAAAAGACGTAGAATTTTGTGTTAGGTGGCTCGGACATATGTGGAAGGAGGGTTAACTAGACTGCGTGTAGTCTAATAGTTAGAGTTAGACCAAGAAAAGGTATATGCCATTGAGAGAAATGGAAGCGAACGGTCTATCTTTGAACTGATTACATGATAGGAAATTTTAGTATTATCTGGTCGGTGTAGCCGTCTCTACTTAGTTGGATAAAGCTTGGCTGTTTTGTTGCTATATCCTAGAACTGGCTTTGTTTATTAATCATTCTGACTCATGTACTGGGATAAATATGAAAGCTTGTCTTGATGGATTTGGGAAACTGAATCAAGTGAGATCTTTAAAACTTCTCTATTTATTTTCTATTAGGTGGCTTATGACGACTTTGTTGCTGCTGGTTCACTTGGTGCAGCACGAGAAAAAGGACTCGTAAGTTTCTCATTTCATTTCCCTCCCAATAAACTAGGCTGCCTTTTTATTTTCATTTATATCGCTTGGCTGTTATTGATTTCTATCACTTGGCGGTTATTGATTTCTATAAATGTGATTTGATGATCGCTCATTGTGTTTCATGTAATTGAACATCCACCATTTCCGTCCCCTGCAGGAGTAGGTTCAAACTTATAAACAAGAAAACATTTTCTATTTCCCTAAAACATTAACTAAATTCACCTAAATATGTTGTTTGCAGTTGCGGTCTGAAGGTAAAGACTACATTGTACGAGAAGGAGATGTAATGTTGTTTCGATTCAATGTATAATCGAACTTACTACTCCCAGATGGGAATCAGTGAAAATGTTGAGATATAATTTACGACCAAGATCAGGAAAATTTTCAGCCAATTGCTCGTTATAGTTTGCAAAAGCATTGTTTTTGTTTGTGATAAATGTGAGAGAATGCTCCAACCTAGGAGTCCATGGATTGAGACATATATACTACAGATCAGAAATTTTTCAGCCAATTTCTAGTTAAACTTCGGAGAGGCATTGTTTTGATTTAGTCACAATTTTTTTCTTTTCCATATTGTAATACATTAAATTTGCTTGACAATTTATTGATATATTAACAATAATGAAAAATATCTCTTCCTCATACTTGGCCTAATTTTAAAGTATGATAAAAAGTCTACGTAGGGTATACATGTCTATTTTCACGAATCTTGTTTTTTTCATCTGGTTCCATAATTAAGTATGCTGAATTTAGTCTAGATATTTCATGTGAAAAAGAAGCACATGAAATATAGATTTGGTAGCAATGAAATCATCTTGATAGCAATAAATTAATTAGACATACAAATTTACTATTAAAATATTTAATATTTTGATAAATATTGGAAAAAATTACGATTTTTTTTTAAGGATGAAAAAACTATGTATATACCAGTAATGTTGTACATTCAAGTGATTAGACTCAAGCGATTAATAAACTTCAATGTTTTTTTGTTATAAGTAGTAAAATTCTGTTAAGAACAAATTTATCGGAAGTATCAAATTTAAATTTTAGATGGAACAATCATTGGTCGGACTTTATTTATTTTTCGGACAAATTTTGGATTATTTGACCCATTTTTACTAGAAGCCAGAGCATTAAAACAAAAAAAAAAAGTTATGTTTTATATTTATTTCATTAGTTTTCTAAGATTTAAACAAATATAATTTTTGTAGTTACTGAAATCAAATTTTACAAGGAGTAATAATATATTTTTACTATAAAAAACAATATATTTAACCATTCATACATATTGTTAATACCCTCTTAAAGCTCGTGAGTTTAATTCAATTGATAGAAACAATGCATAATATATACTGTCGAACCTCGACCACCAAAACAAATAAAATAAAATACCCTCTCAAAATAAAAAACCATTCATACTCTCGCTACTTATTGGATCTTAATAAAAGTTTAAATCTTGATTGCTACAATCTTCATGGTGAAGATACAGATAGGACCCATCCACCAGCTAATTATGCTTAAGCATTTAGTTTATAATTAAACCTTTCAGCTTAGCTTCCAAGTCATAAGAGTTCTTTTTTTCAGCAAAGGACGCCAAAATAATGATAAAAAAACAAGCTAAAATAAGAGAAGCTTGATAAGGGTTACTCGTTTGCTTTTAAGTAGTGTGGTCATTTTGCAAAGACAATTTGCTGACACGGTTTAATTTATTTTTTATAACGGATATCTTTTGCATGTAACTGTAAAGATTAATCCATTGGATATATAATTATAATTAATGACAAAGATTTCACTCAAGAGATTTAACACTGTTGCATATTCATGACTAGATCAAACTTCACAGGTTCACATAGTTTAATTTAAATTGGATGAAATTTTGTTAATAATAAAATGATATTGTTTTTTATTTTAGGAATTGAACTACGGTTTCTTCGGAATTTTTTTTTTTTTTTAAATCATCTTTACTGTTAGTTCAGGCACCTTCGACATTCATGATGACCCTTTTGCAATTAGTTAGTTCTTTTTGATCGAAAAGGTCCTTGAAGATAGGGAGGATCTCATCAATCGAAAAGTCAGCATTGGCCAACACTTTAAACATTAGTAAAAAGTACTTGGCCCCATAGATCCATGGGCTGCTGTTTTTTTTTTTTTTTTTCTGAATGAGCTTTATCTTTTCCAGGTTGGGGCGTCTCTCTTGAAGTAGTTGGGCTGCCGTCACCATGCAGTATGCTTCATGTGCACTACGAGAGATCTTCTGCATGAACTTGCGTTTTTTTTTTTTTTTTTTTTTTTTTTTTTTTTTTTTTGTGTGCAGGGCCAATGGTCAGAAATGTACCACAAGCAGTTTCTTGGTAGAGCCTTAAGCACTACTTTCTTGCTGGAAAGCTTCCGACGAAGAGCAGAGGTAGATTTGAACCTGAAGAGATCTTGAGGTCCAAAGGCTGCCACTTTCTTGACAATGATGAGCAAAACGTCTTCTGGAAGTCGTTTCATTGTTGCATAAATTTTTCTTTCTTTCAAAGAAAGAAGAAGAATGCAATTATTTTTCTTCCAGAAATCGAAGAAGGGCTAAGGAATGAAGATAAAACAGGGTTTTTATAAGCAACGGATGTAGTGGATGAAACAAAACCCTTCGTTTTCCTTTTTCGGTAACCGCCACGTGGTTTAAGAGAAGTGACCGTTTTTTGAGTTAGTGGAAAGTTAAGAAGTTTTCTCGAAGAAATAAAAACCCATGAACTCCCCAAAAGTCGTTGTCATGATGACAAAAATGGGAAAAAGTGAAATTGGGAAAAGTAATGTGTTTTGATAGGAAAAGGGGAACTTTTTAGTTATGATCCATTGATATACTGCCACGTGGTTGAGAGTATTGGCCCACTGAATCTTAAAGGTGTGCTAAAAAGATCATTTTTGGAAGTAATGATTGACATGACGTCATTCTCCGAAGAATACGTTTTTCAAAAATGCCAATTTTCTCCTTCATCTTCTCAAGTCGAAAATGACATTTTTGGGTAGAAATTTGTTAGTCTGTATTTTTATTTGATGTTGTTCGACAAGTAAAAGGGGGCTTGAAGCTACAAAATCTTCCAAGTCCTTGACCGAAGTTCGAGTTTGACAGATGCTGAGAAGTTATTCGATATAAGTCATAGTTTGACAAACATTTGAAGTTTTCAATAGAAAGGTGGAAACTGACAAGCAGTTAATTCAACAAAGAAGGTGGTTTCCAATGTCCAGACACGTGGAAGACATGCAATTTTCGACGAGGACATGCGATTTTTAGCAGTTTAGGTTCTGCCGTTATTTTCTATATGTATATATAATTGTTTTTCATAAGGAAAAATGGTCGCAAATCACTTATAGAATTCTAGCACTCGAAGTACCAGCGTCTAGAGAAAAGAGTCATACACAATGTATGTAATCTGATTTGTCGAACCACCTTTACATTAATGCAATGCAATTTACCTTTTCTTTAAGTTTCTGCGTTTTAAACTTTTAAGTCTTTTACTTGCATTTCCTGTATTTTTCTCTGTCGAAAGATAATTATTTTCATATTTAACTTGATCTTGTTCATAAAGCAACCTATGAATATGATGAACATTCATATATTTTCTGGAAAAAGATTGCACAACATGCCCCATAATTTCTAATTTGATACTACTTGTAATAATCAAAACTAGTCTCGTTGTTTATAAAAAACCCACATAAACACCATCATGCTAGTCAAACACCACAAAATTACACTGCTTCTAAATTGACCAAATGCATGAAAACACTTATTTACTTTCTTACCATGAGAAACCAAGCCTGAACTGCATGACAAAAACAATTATTTGTCAATACAATACTAAAACTTAACCAAGACAAAACTTCAAACCATAATTTTCTGGAAATCGGGCACTAAAAAAATAAATGATTAGCCGATTCATTAAAATTCTGTCTAGCTAAAAACAAAGGTGGTGCTAAAATTTGCATCCCTATACATATTAAACTATATTTGGTTGGAAGACGATCAAGTAACAACCTCCATACAAACAACGATATATTATTCGTTGGAACTAGACTGTTTGAAGTAATATTAACCAAAGGAGAATTTATTATTTCTTCAAAATTAGAGATTATCTCACAAGCTTCTTTAAGCGAAAACAAGCCATCAAGGTTAAGATGCCAAATCCAAACGTCATCCACATTATTTTGCAAAGTAATGTTAGGTATTAATGTTCTACACTCATCCACCTATTCAAGCTCTCAAACAAACAAATTTATTCTCCTACTCTAACAACCTCCCTCCATACCAATACCTAACAACATATCTGTCACAAACATTTTTTTCATCAATTCTAAATTAAACAATCCACTAAAGTGTAGCTTAAACACCTCCCAACTTACCCACGACTCGTGCCAAATATCTTCCTACTAACATTCCTTATTTTATTTGTAATATTATTTATAAACCAACTCCATCCACTTCCTTCCTCTCTCAACACTACAAATTTCTTCAAATCGAATATTTGCTTCCCCTACCACTTATCCATTAATAATGCCATATTTATGAGTTAACACTTGGCACCATAGCCTTTCCTTATCCATTCTTACCTTTCAACACCACTTTTTTAAGAGAGTTGATTTTTTATTTTTTATTTTTTATTTTTTAAACTTTTCACTCATAAACCTTCCTTCTCTCTAGGTAAGCACACTTTGTCTAATGAACCTAATATATTTTACGAACCTCTTCACTCCCACCTCACAAAAAAGATTTAAAAAGAGACTCAAATTTTAGAATGGTACCTGAAGGAGCTTTGAAAATGGAGAGTAAGTATATTAGAAGAGAGGTTAAAATGACTTTAAGAAGAATTAGACGACCACCGATAGATATACTTCGATATTTCTAAGAAGACAATCTTTCTCCGATACGATCAATCATAGGGTTCTAAAATGATAATTTACGAGAATTATCACCAATTGGCAGCCATAAATAGTTATAAGGCCGTGCAGCCACTATGCAATTCAATATGGAATCAACCTTATTTAACCAATAAAAAGCAACATTAACACCAACCAACATACTTTTGTGGAAGTTTACCTTCAACCCAGAAAACAATTCCAACAGTAAAAGAATAGCTTTAATGGTTACGTATTTTGGACTAAATTTATTTTTCAATAGTCAATGTATCATCTGCAAATTAAAGACAAGTGATTTTGAAAGATTCATCATCACCCACTTGAAATCCAAAAAACTTCTCCTACCTAGCTGCAAGGAAAAATAGAAAAGGAGACAAAGGATCTCCCTATCTTAGTCCACGCCACATATTTCTTTTTTTAAAACTCGGTATCCGACCAATTGATCGTTTAATATGAAGGGTTCAATCTCATCATCTATTTACAGAGGATCCATTTAAAACGAATATAAAATTTTGTATGGACTAACCCGCATCATATGTTAGATAAGCGAAATAAAGATATAATATATATTATTTTTATATGAAAAACTACATTTGTAAGAAAATCATATTTAATTTGTTAACACATCATTTGAGCTTCTCAACTCCTATTTTTGTTCCTCTTAAACATCTAAAGTTGTTATTGAGTTATATTCATGAGATGTGATACTAAGTACCCATTGTGTGAATTTTATGGTCTAATATTTTCAAGATACTTTTTCGGCAGAAAAAATATTTCCAACACTTTTTTTTAGGGGAGTTTTTTTTCTTTCCAACATAGCAAGCATTTTAAAATAAATTTCTAGTAATATAATTTTTTTTGTGTGTGCCTTCAGTTTTTAGGAGAACGAGCTCTGTTAATTTGAAGTTCGATCATGGGATAGTATAGTTTTGCCAAAAATTGTTCAACACATAAATTAAACTCGTGTTCTCTTGAACGATTCATCATTTGATGAATCTCACTAAGCCCAATTGATTGATTAATATTATTATAAATATTAAAACTAGCCAAAATTCAGTTTAGTGTTCCCTTTGGTGAGTTGTAAATGCAACTTGAGAAATGTGTTGAATAGCAATAATACTGCAGCGAGCCCAACCAATTGGTCTACATCTCCTTCAGTTATGTTAAAATTTTTTTTTTTTTTTTGAAGGATTATGTTAAAAATTGATATAAGTTAGTTTTGGTTAAAAATAAATTGAATGTAAAATAGTTTTTTTGTTTTTGTTTTTTGCGTTAATTTAAAAAAACAATAAATTTTGTACCCAAATAAATAAGCAATAAATTTGATGCTAATAATCATAATTAACGGGAAAATCTTCAAATCTCAACTTTAAATATTAATCCACATTGAATGCAAAAATAATTTACCCAAAATTTCTCAAACACGTGAAAATAAATTTTATACTACTAAAATTTTTGACTCACTTTTTTGACAAAAACAAAATGATATTCATTCATTCAAATCGAGAGATTACATCATTCAACACCGCTAAAAACGTAAATGATGAATCTGCGAACAAACCCACAGTATCCAAGTTAATAGCATATAACGACATAATGCCTACAAAAATATATGATGAAATTAAAGTGATCGGAATATCCATTGCCTCTGGATCTGCAACGTTGACGCCCAAATCTTTGATTGAAAATCGATCTTACAATATAAATCAAATGAATACCGCACGAAATATTTTGACTCACTTTTAGCTGATGATTAAGTGGTTTCATTTGTGATTCTGAATGACTAGTATTAAAAAACTTTATCTATAACAAAACACATCTAGAATCATTTTTGTATCTCTACGAGAATGCATCTAATAACCATGCATCAAGCAAGAGATGTTTGGGGACATATTCATATACTTGCGTGCACAACATTGAACATGATCCACATACGACGAAGCATCTAGTCAAGGTTCCATAATTCTGTGGGGCATCAATCTCATGATACATCTTCATTTAATTGAGATGTCCTATTTTTCTATTTTTGATGAAACCATCTAAGATATTTAAAACAAGAAAATTAAATATCTTTGTAAAAATAGCATGTTTATACATGTCAGAATATATAGTGACTCTTCTAGTTCTTATCTCAAATGTTATCTTGAATTATTATTATAGTACTTGTCAATTGTCATGCAAGGGTCTTGTTAGTTTGTACGTTGTAGAAAGTAAGTCAAATGAGTATGTTTTGTGAAAAGAACATAATAAATTCAATGACTAAGTTCCTTGCACCAGGAAAAAAAAAAGACTAGGTTCTTAGAATAGTGTAATCAACATGCTGCAAAAAGTTGATAATGTTAAGGAAAAATGAAAATGAAAACAAAAAAAATCACATTATAATCTAAAACTTTAGAGTGCTACGAATGGAGAAATTGGAAATTCCACATCGATTATAAATCCAAACAATTCAAATACCTCAACTATTAGAATGAAGTAATTGAAAATTCTACGTAAATTATAATTTCAGACAAGAGGAACACTCACGCTAACATCCACTTTTTTATTGGGTGAAATTCATGTGGGTAGGGAGGGGGTGGCCGTCCATGGCACAAATTTTTTAGTGGCACAATTTTACTTGATAGTTTTTTTTAAAGAAGGTAAACTAACCTACTTAAATTGACACCGGAATGATCGAATCCGAGACCTTTAGAAAAAAATACTCCAAAGTTCCAAGCCAACACCACAAGACTAACTTTACTTAGTAGTTGCATATATTTCTTTTGTGATTAATTCTATTGAAAATAATTTTTTAGAGAACCTTGATTATGAATAATTTTTTTGCAACAAAAAATACAAAAAAGAAAAACATTCAAATAATCAAAGAACGTTATTAATTCACATAGAGCACCGAAAATCTTTGAATCGGTTATTGTATTAAGTAAGCGAGAAATTTCAAGTTCTTATTATGTTGTATTTAAAATTCCTCAAATTTAATTTTAACAAAATACTTAAAAATATTTTATTTCGAAAAATCTACCTTATTAGTATCAAATTTCTACTAAGCTGGCATGGACATTAGTATTGTGGGGGTTAAACTCCTTGTTCAGAAAACGAGTAAACCATCAAATTGGTCCTTGTCTTTCTATTATTTAGTGGTTAATTTCATAATGCTTTTTGGATTTTATTTGGTACGTTAATGACTTAATATACAAAACAACTAATAGAGTCGAGGACCAATTTAAGAAATGTTTGACAAAGACAGAGACCATTTTAAGTTATTAATAGAATCAGAGACCATTTTGAAAATTTGATACAAAGACAGGGATCAATTTAGTAATTTACTCATCAGAAAACAAAAGGGTTAAGAGAAACAAAACAAAGGGCTATGTAATAAATGTGTCTGTTCATTGATGAATGACAATAGCTTCAGTGGTGTTGTGTCTGTCTGTCTGTTGTGGTTTGTAAGTTAAAAACTTTTTACCTTCAAATTTGTTAACTAAAAAGATGACTTGTTTGTGTCACTAAAAATGTTTGGTTTACAAATTGACCCCACACTTCTAGTACCCAAAAACAATGACTTTGTAACCACTTCTCTCTCACAATCTCTTCATAAGTAACACTTTTTACGAGTGTTTTTTAAGCCTCTTTGTTTCTTCATAACTTTTTATACATTCATTGTTCTTTCCTAATCTGAATCAAAAGGCATGAAGAAAATTAATCTATTACTAAGAAAGTGCAAGAGCTTGTCAAAGCAATTAGGAAGATCATCATCATATAGTAGCTTAAGGTCAAAATCAAATAGAGAAGATTTATATGAAGAGCATGGTATGCAAGAAGATGAAAATTGTGAAACTATATTTGTTGGTAGCTCAAGGAAACGGTATGTGATAAGTTCAAAGTATTTGAATCATCCTCTTCTTGAAGCTTTGATCAACAAGTCTAAGCAAAAGGGTAGTGATAATGAAAATGTTTTGGTTGTTAATTGTGAGGTTGTTCTCTTTGATCATTTGTTATGGATGTTAGAAAATGCTGATCCTAAGTTTAGTTCTGAATCTTTAGAGGAATTGGCTGAACTTTATGTGTTCTAATAATTTTCAAAATGCATATCTTACACAATGTAATGGTTGAGTTTTTTTTTTTTCTTTTCTTTTTCTTTCTTTCTTTCTTAATTTGAATTTTTTTGGGTACTGATCTTAATTTGTATCATAACTTCATTTATGTATAGTGTATTAAATGGTTATGTAATTGAATAGCTGATTTCTGTTCTACCTCGTTGGAATTTCAAGAGTCACATGCTTAATTAAAATGTCACAAAGTTGTTGGGTGGGAAATTAGAATGGACACATCAAGCATGGTTTCCTTATAGCATATCCAATCCAATGGTTTCCTTAGGGATCAATGGACGTAACTTAAGTAACTCCCTTTGGGTAGATTTTTCATTGTTACATATCACATTTATACAACAACAAAAAATACTTTTACTCCACTTCGCCCTCCAAAGTCATGCTTTGGGGATCGTAGACCATCCTATCTTACTCAAACCACTTCACCCTTAAACAAGACTCGTGTTTTGGGGGCTGTTGACCGTTATTTCTTATTCAAATCATTTCACTCTTAAAAATGAATCGTGCTTGGGGTTGTGGACTGTCATATCATGATAGACCCCAAAAATACATTCATCTTAGGATAAGGACAAAAATCGAGGATAAGGGCGCCAATAGAGAAACGTGTGGGCACCCTATCCCTTAACCCAAGCGTAATAAATTAAGTCGAGATTCTCGGGTGAGTTACACAGATAGGGATAAGGCATACGCGACTAAAGGGGGTCTAACAACACTATAAATATGACTCTTGGGATCATTTAGAAGGCATAACCTAACTAGATATGGAAAACCAAAGAGCTTTAACCTAATCGTAGGCTAGGTACTCATATTGTACTCACTACAAGTACATTTGGCGCCCACTGCGGGGCCTCGATAAAACTAACCTAGACCAGACTCATCAAACCTAAACTCACATGCTATCTCAAACACCGTTACAACGATGCAACTTGAGCTGGAGCAGCTACAATAATAAAACGAAGCCCTACATGCTTCCTTAACCACAATTCAACAAAAAAAACAAGATCACAACAACGGTGAGGACCATCTGGAGGGAAAGAACGAACCATATCCCAAACCGCTTTCAGTTGAGATTTGGAACGCCCTTGTTCAATATAACTTCAACCCACCATTATTATCCCTTTTCGATGGAAGAATCGATCTCGTGGAGCACATTACAAGGTTTAACACTCAGATGGAAATCATTGGAGCCACAATGTCGCTCAAGTGCAAGCTACTGTCCGGAACACTTAAGGAAGCCGTCTTGCATTGGTACATGAACTTACCCCCGAGTTGCCATCGTAGCGTACCATGACATGTCATGAAATTTGATCCACCATTTCTCTTCCAGGAAACATCGCAAGGTTTCTACCACTGGCTTTTTCAATGTCCGTTAGGGACGAAGCGAATCACTACAAGAATATCTCGTCCAATTCAACAATGCCACAATGAAAGTAGTCAACCCAAACCAGGAGATATTCGTTGGAGCGTAACAGAATGGCATGAAGGCGGGCTAATTTAATGTATCCCCCGCCCAAAAATTTGCGGACTAAATGGATGAGATCACGTCCAGGGAGGAATGCTATATCAAAGGCGAGGAAAGAAATAACAAGGGATGAAAAAAAAATATGAGACACATATTTGTCATTGATACATAAAATAACATGGGACAAATATTTGTTACTAATAAATATAAAAAAAATCTGGGACACATACTTATCACTAATACATTAAGTATAATGATAAATATTTGTCACTCATATATACCAAGACATGAGATCAATATTTGTCACTAAATAAATAAAAAATATAAAATAGGACAAATATTTGTTTGTTGGTTCATCTATACTATATATATAAAAAAATATATATTTTTAGATTGGCTTTTTCTCTTTACAAAATTACTCTCAACTTTCAATACAAATTGTTGGGTTTGTAGACATGTGTTGGCTACATTTTGTTAAAACAATAGTTCTAGCAAGATGTCTTAACATGTTGGTACGACATCATAACGTGCCTTGTGTAACAACCCGATTTTTAGCTAGATTTATTTTAATTACTTTTATTATGTGTTTTATGTGCTTGTGTGTGATTATTCTTCATTGGGTGCATTTTCATGGGTTTCCGTGTTGGAAGTGTATTTTAGTCATTTTGGACTTAGGAGTATTTTGGTCATTTTGTGAGAACATGTAAAATTATAGGTTTTGGTGAGAATTACTTTTAGTGATTAGTGAGAACTGTTGTTTTACTAAGTTACTAGAGTAAAGTTGAGATTTTACCGTTTAGTGATCGTTGGTGACATTTTACCGTTATTAGTTAATTACCTTTTTGAGTGTAGAAACATTTTGGTTTGAATAGAAAATAGGTTAAGTCCATTAGATTTTGGGTTAGGCCCATTAGAGGGTTATACCACAAAACAATTATCTTAGAGGAAAACCTCATTCATTTCATAAGATATTTTCTAGAGAGAGGTAGAGAGAGAAAGTGGGAGAAGAGAAGAACAAGGGTTAGAGAGAAGAGGAGCTTGAAGAATTCAAAGGTTTGAAGAATCATAGGAGCAAAAGTGAAGCTTGAGTTAATAATTGGTGATAATTAAGGTAAGGGGGTTAGTTTTCATCATAATTATTTTAGTTAATTTTTTTTCTCTTGTTCTATGCATAATTGATTGTGGGAATAAGTGATTATCATGAACCCAATCTTTGAAATTCGTGCTTATGTTGTAGAGATATGTTTGAATATGTTAATTTGATGTTAAATGAATTGTTGATGATGAAATTGCAAGTTCATGATGTATGAAAATAGGTAGTTTGTAAATTATGCTCAATTGGTGAATTATGCATGGTTGTTGATGAATTGTGATATGTTTCATGATCAATGGTTGTTGTTGTTGTTTAGTCATATGGTTGATGATAATTCATGGCTTGGGTATGCATGATTCATAATTTGTTGTTGTGAAATAAATTGTTGTTGTTGGTTTGGTGAAAATGGGTACTTATGAGTTTTGCTCAAATTGTTGGATTTGGATATTGTGTTGTTGAATTATGGTTGAATTCATGTTCAATTGAAGTTTTTGAATTAGATATGTTGTTGTTGTGGATTTGTACCATGGATATTCCATTTTGTGAAGTTGTGGTTTGAATTGGTGAAGTTGAGTTAAGTGTTCATGTGAAGGACCAAAATGAACTTTTGATATATATGGTTGTTGACTGAAATTTTGTTGTTTTGGATGAATTGAACCTAGAAGAATTTCTGTTTTCATGTTGTGGTTGTGTTAGTTGAGTCGTTTGGGAGAAAACGGGTTTTTCGTGTGAAATGTCGATGTTTAAGCGTTTTCGCCAATAAGTGTTTATGTGAGGTTTTGGAAAATGATTTTTTGGGATGGTTGAAACATGGAACTTTTGTAGATTATGTTAGAGTCAAGTGTCAGGAGCGTGTAGGCGAAAACGGCATCAAAATCCGATTAACGGTTTGAATTTTACGCGCAAAATGGTGAAAAACGCACTTTTGAAAAGCTGATTTTTGGAACTGATACTGTCAAAATCGTGCCGCGATTTTTGAAGCGGTGCCGCGATTTTGATGGCAGAATGTCAATGGTTCTGGACACAAACAACGTGCCGCGATTTCTAAAAACGTGACGCGATTTTTGTGAACTAGATCCTTCATATTTCACTATGTTTCACCCCTTTTCGCTCTGAACTGGATTTTGGTGTAAACATGAAAGTTTTAGATAATTACGTTAGCTTCCTAATGGCTTTGGTTTGACTTCCAAATGATTTTTAGAACTTGAGTTATGATCAAATTACTACACATGGGTCATGTGGATTTTTGTGAAAACTTATCATAACTTTTTCTATGAGCCGTAGAACTTTTCCAAACTTGATATTGAGTTTAATGAAGTACTTAGAGTGAATAATTGAGTATGCATTTATGTATTTGGGAATTTGAATGTGTTGATGGTTTAAGAAATATTTTGGGTGAAATTGAATCGGTGAAAACGGGTTTTGAGCTAAAATGTCGTTTTAAGTGATCACGTGAAATAAGCTATGTTTTGGCAATTGAACTTGAGATGTTAGAGTTGAAAATGATGTGTTATTATGCCGTTTTGATTCATATTTTTGCTGGAACATATTTTACATGGTCAAAACTTGGATTTTCTAAATGGTTGGAAACTTGAGTTTGTGTCGTTTCGGTTTTTCGGAAATTGTCGGAACTTGGAATTTTGTGAAATTGGGTTTTTCGTACGAATTTAAGATTGTTCTTGGATTAATGTCTAATGGTCCGGAGGCGACTTAAGCTCATGACTATATGATTGATTAAGGTTGTTTGAGAACTTCCAACTTGTCTATGTTGTTTTGTCTTGGGATTTATCTATGTTGGCCGTTTGCCACTTGATACGGTTTTTGGTCGGAAATGTTTCTTGAGCCAATTGTCTTATGAATTGTGGAGGCTATTCTTGTATGACGAAGTGAAGTTGTATGATTGAATGATTATATGGGATATGATGCTTATCATGAGATGTGTATGCTATCTTACTTAGGATGTAAGAAATGCTTAAATTGGTGAAACTATATGTGATAGTTGATGTGGAATAACATTGTTGATTATTGATGATGATGTTGATGTGATGATGATGAATGCTATGATTTAATTGTGTGTGGACATGTTTTCTTGATAATGCAAATGATGTGGAGATGAACAATATAATTGAGTGTTGTCCTATATATTGTGGAGAAAATTGTGATTGTTGTCGCATTATCGAGTCTTGTTACATGTCCATGCATCATAGTCGTGTTGAGATTGTAGTTGTAAAAGGGTTGAACTCTTTTACTTCGGAGATTATGTAAGACGGGTGTGAAATCTTACATACGATGTTTTTGTTGCATCGGAGGTGACGACCTTGAGGTGAGTTGGCACCACATGCATATATGTGTCAATAGGTGCATATCATGACATGAGTCTTATTGATAAATGTGGTTGGTGATTGTTCATGAAATGTGATTAATGATTGTTCATGATAAATGTGGTTGGTGATTGTTCATGAAATATGATTGATGATTGTTCATGATAAATGTGATTAATGATTGTTCATGAAATATGATTGAGGATTGTTCATGATACATTAGATTGGTAATTTATTGATGTGAGATATTGGGGATATGATGTAAGTATATGTATGAGAATATTATTATTGATCAAGTGCATGATGTTGAAATTGAGATATTCATGTTAACTGTTATTTGAATTATGATGATGTAATACTTACCCCAGTGGATCTGTGATGGACCGCCTACCTGTCTATATGGATGGGTAGACGTTGTGCAGAATTAGTTGCTTGGTGAGTTCTTGTGCTTGGTGGATATCGGGAGCTTTCTTCGATATTGGTGTTTAGTGTCTAGGTTGGCTCTGATCTAGGCGTCGGTTGTCGGTCTAGATCATCTTTTATTTGGATTATTTGTTTATGATTGGAGATTACCCGTGGTGTTGGGGTTTTGAGATTCATCTATGTTGATGTAATAATTGATTCATGACATGTATATTTGGAGTACTCTGGTTTATATTCCGCTGCGACTATTGAGATTTTATATGCATGCATGTTTGAATCTTTTGGTTTGAATTTTGAATGATGACGTAGCATCTATTTCTTGAATAAATGTATTATTCGCATGTTTAATTGCTTTAATAGAAATAGGAGTGTTACACCTTGTTCCGCTTAATTGGATATTTAATTTAAACGTGAAGATTTCCTGAATATTCTCTGAAGATTTAATTCACACAAAGAGTTGACCAAGAAGCGTGTTTCTAGAAGTAGAGATAGACAGTTTATACTTAGCTTAATCCTTAAGAATATTGTTGCAACAGTTAAGGAAACATCTGATTTGCTTCTGAATATTTTGTGCTGAAATCTTGCGATTCAGCTGATGATTAGCCGGTTTTGTGCATCAAGTTCATTTTGTATCAGGCTAAATAAAGGAAGACTCAAGACTTAATTTCTCATTGAAGCCGTCATTTTCAAAAGAGTCATTTAGGGTTTTGATCTGTTCTTTGTTATCTGTGAGCCACTATTGTATCACGTTGATGCATTGAGCTGAACTTTGTAGTTGAGTTGTAATTCTTTGAAATAACTCAAAGCTTGTAAGCACGAGTTGATTCTTAGGATTAGGAGAGTGTCTCCATCTTGTTATTATTAAAAGGACTATCACTGGATTTGTGATTAAGAGGAAGTGGGCGGTCTCATATCTAAGACTAGGGAGAATCTTAGGTAGAAATTGCACGGGTAGTGATTAAGTGAGAAGCTAGTAGACTAAGGGCTTTTATGTATATTTTGAATTGATACTACTTAATGAATTTCTTTCCTTGCTTGGTTGCCCCCAGATGTAGGTGAAGTTGCACCGAACTGGGTCAACAAACAACTTGTGTCTTTTTATTTCTTGTCCATTTCTATTGTTTAATTAATATAGTTATAACAAAGTCTTGACATTGTTCTTGACATCACACTTGTCGTGACATCGTGTTTAACATCTTTATTGAGCGTCAAAATTTCAATTGGCCTTACAACGACTCTTCATTCACCCACTTCTATAAATAGGAGGCTCCTCGCAGCCTCTAAGGTAGAATGTCTCACACTCTCAAACCCCCATTATGAACTCTACTGATTTGAGTGTCGGAGTGTATGCAGGTACACCCCCCCCCCCCCCCCCCCCCCTATTTGGTCCAACGCTCACTGGAAATATAACCAACCACCAGGAACCACCACATTCAATACAGCGCCAACAACCACCTTCTGATTAGGTACAAATCAAAAGCTTTGTAGTTCAGATCCAAACGATACTTTCCGATATGAGTAAAAGCAGTTTCTGCATCACAACGTTTCAGGAAAACAACTCTGGCGCCATTACTCTTCGCTCAGTCTTTGATTCAATTAAGGAACCAAAGCAGCATAAAAGCTTGTTGAGAATAGTTGTTGAAGGAACATAATCTTTGTTTCTAAGTTTTAGAGTTAGAGCACTATGCGTAGGGATGGCAATTGGACCCATGCCCAATGGATACCCGCATAAAATATCCACAATGGGTAGGGTAAAACCCCCGCTATCATGGGTCTGGGGACGTGTCCGGGTAATACCCACAAATTTAAATGGGTATGGGCAATGGTAAGGGTACTATACTGCCCTGCCCCGCAACCCCGCATATACATATTTATTTAATATTATAAGTAATTTTATTTTTTTTAGCGAATAATTAAATAATTTATTTAGCTAAGCCTAAACTAAAACCTAAACCAAAAAACTGCTTAATACAATAACAACTTCATCCTGCTGATGTACAATTTTTTAGAGATATTTTGGATGTTTTTAATTTGACTAAATAATACAATTTGTATTATTTTATGAGTTAATTTTAAAAGATTTAGACCATAGTTTTTTTTCAATTGTGATGTTTTTATTGTCTTTTCATAGTTAAAGTGCGGGTAATGGGCGCGGGTATGGGCACCTAGATACCCATAGGGTATGAGGAAGGGCACTAAAGTTGTTGCCCACGAAGGTACGGGCACGGGTACGGGTAATTTTTACAAATGCAGGTATGGAGATGAGCATTATAGTACCCTACCCATTGGGTACCCATTACCATCCCTAAGTATGCGAAAGCTCCATAGGTAATGTTAACATAGAAGCAATTCCAACGGCTTCTATTAAGTACGTGTTTGGTTACACGGTCAAAAACGGAAAACGCGCTTCCATCTGTTCAAAAGCACTTTGAGGATGTTTGGCTCTCCATAATCCTTCTGCCGCCGCCTAGCTTTTGACAACTAGAATCGATTTTGAAAGAAGCTGCTATTCCTAGCTTCTACAAATCGATTTCCTACACCTTAGGTTTGCTTTCTCTCAATTTCTCTTTTTTGCCCTTACCTTCACCGCCATAAATCCATGTTGATCTGAATTTTTCAAATTTTTTTTGAAACATTGAAGGCAAAGCTGTTTTTTCACCTGTATAATAACTCTATGCTTATCTAAATTTACTAATCTCTTGTCAAACATTGAACTCTAATTCCTTAATGGAAATATGATCCACTTTGTATTAAGGGCGGCCTCCACATTTTCATTAATTCTTCACAACTTGTAGAAATCAGTCACCAACCTCATAGTTTCATTAACTATGTAGTTACTCTCTGTTCATACAAACTTCTATATATAGGTTGGCTCATTTATCACTCTTTCATTCTTAAACAAGCAAATAGCCAAATAGTTACAGTGTTTGGTACTCAAGGGTAAGCTCAAACACTCATCTTCTGTCTATTAATTCAATTTTGATAACATTGCATTTGATGTGTTTGATAAAATGCCTAAATAAAAAACAATTTATTTCTTTTGTTTTCCTTGACCTTAGTATGATTGTTTATTTTATTTTTTGCCTGAAATATTAATGATATTGATGGAGTTTGAAAATAGCTTCTATGTTTTTCATCAAATGATACTAATCAATATTATTTGCATTGTATGAGTACTTTAGATTGAGTTATTTTCTATACCATTTATCACTATAGTTTCAACTTTGTTGACAGAAGGAATGTTCTTCATTTTTTTTCTATCTTTTGTCAACTCTAGAAAATAAAGGAAGAGCTATCTATGGTGTTCATATGTGGTTTTATAATTTATTTTTACCAAATTTTCTCTTAAACACATGTATTATATCTGAAGTTACAAGTTTCAAAGGATAATATCTAAAGAATTTATCAACCTTGATGAAGACCTTGAATAGTTTAGGACCATGGATCTTGAAATAGTTGCAAGAAGAGAAAGCTTTCAAGCACAAATGCCACTTATTCATGTCTGTTATTTAATATTTACTTTTGACAAGGTTTTAGATGTGTGTGTTTTTTTAGTAGAGAATATGTCTTTATTTTATTGGTGTTTTGGTTCAGTTTTGCTACTATTTTGGTTATGTTTTTCTATATGTTGATATAAACAACCTCAATAAGCTCTTCAAATGATAATGATAATAAAGTCTCTCTTTGTTTGCTTCTTTGTTTTACTTGAACTCATAGTGATTTTTGTTTACCAATTTCACCTCATTAGATAAGTGGTTATTCGAATATAGGTTTGATTCAAATAGATTAATATTTAACCTTGTTTACATAAAATGGTGAATACCAAGAAAAATGTTGTGCGTTTCTCCTCACCTAATGATGGGGGGCAGAAAACAAAAGCTAATTGGGATTATAAGTCAACTGAAAACTTTGTGAAAGCATGTTTGGAGCAAGTTTCCAAGAGAGAACGTGTTGGTACGAGCTTTACAAAAAAAGGGTGGAACAATATTAAGGCCCAATTTCATAATTTAACCGGACTGAAGTATGAGAAGGCTCAATTAAAGAATAGGTATGACAGTCTGAGAAAGGATTGGAGAGCATGGTATAACTTATTTGGGAGAGAAACTGGATTAGGGTGGGATCCGGTGAACAACACTGTTGTAGCACCTGATGAGTGGTGGGAGACCAAACAGCTGGTATGTAATAGAGAAAATTGTTATTTCGTAAGCCTTAGATATATATACCCGTGTTTCTTATATGATGAATTATGAAAATGTAGGAAAACCCTCCTTATGAAAAATTTAGGAACAAGGGGCTTCCATTCTCCAATGAGTTAACTACACTTTTTAAGGATGTAGTGGCTAATGGAGAGTACACTTGGGCACCATCATGTGGGGTATTGGCATGTGTGTTTGAAAATGATGATAATGATGTAGTGGCTGTAGAAGGATCTGGCGATAGCGAGGATGCAAGTGTTGGAGCAACAACTGAATTTGCAAATATTAGACTGAATTCTTCACAAAAAACCGATGGTCAAAAGAGTGGTGAGAAGAGGAAAAGAGTTGTTAGAGTAGACAAGCCAAGTAAGAAAAAAGCAAGTGCATCATCAAAGATAGCTCCGGGTAATAGCAGAGACATGTCGTTCTCGCAATGATGCTCCGGGTAATGCATCTATTGGTGAAGTGATGGCTAAGCTTCACACCATGGATGAAATCTCAAATGATCTTTATTTGCATGCGCAGTGTTGCAACTTGCTGATGTTTAAGCCTGCAAGGGAGATTTTTATTTCCCTACGAGGTTCAGAGGAGAAAAGGTTGGATTGGCTTAAGCATACAATTGATAACCCATTGCCATTCATGACTATGTAATTTGGAACCTGTGTGACTAGGATGTAATGGGAATTAAGCTAGGAAGTACTATGAATTAAGAAGTAATCTACGAAGTACTAGTAACTATGAAGTACTCTTATGTTTAATCTTTAATGTTGTAATGTTCTGTTGTCTTTAAATTAAGAAGTAATCTAGGAAGTACCGGTAACTTTGAAGTATTGTTATGTTTTTCCTTTCAATTAGGAAGTAATCTAAGAAGTGGTAGTAACTATGAAGTACTCTTATGAAGTACCAGTAACTTATGTAATATTTCTATCCCTTAATGAAGACTTATGTTGTGTGATAATTATGCTTGTATTTTTGGTTCACTTATGTTGTTTTTTTGCTTCAGTTTTAACTGCTATTTTGGTTCTGATTTGCTGGTTTTCTTGTTCAGTTTTTACCACCCTTTTAGATTGTGTGAAAATATTATCCTGATCATAGTTATTTGCAATGTTGTTATGATTTCTGCACTATATTCTGCACATGATTTCTACACTATATTTGTTTTAGATTGCAGTTAACTTGTGGGTTGCACTTGGTAGTTTGCTGCAAAATGCACAGATATACACAATAAAGAAAACTAACATATGGGTTGCACTAGGTAGTTTTCTGCAAAATGCAATACATAAGATTTACTTTGCTGGTAAACTTATTTACATTGCTAGTACCTTCTGAATGTACACAATAAAGACACATATGTCAAATAAGATGCAAAAACAATGCAGACAAGTATATATATGTAATCCGAGTAAAAATACAGTATATGGCTGACATGTAATTAATTTCTTCTACAAAGCTAATGCACTATATTTGTCTATAATTCAAATGCCATGATTTCTGATTGTTCTGATTATTGTTATGTTTCTTATGATTTCTTATGTTTAATATCATGTTTTAGATTGTGTGACATTCAAGATAGCTCCTGATATAATAAATTAATTTTTTTTTTGTTTTTCTTACTAATTGTTTACCTTTGACAGTAGCCAAATCTCATTGCAAAATGGACTATTGTGATGAAGAATCAAATGAAGACGATGATTTTTTTGAACAAGCTTCTTTAGTGGCTGCACTAATGGGTGAGTATGCTACGAAACATTTATGTAAAGAGCCATGTAGAACTAGTGAGCTAATAGGGCATGCATGGGTGAAAGAAGTATTGCAAGGAAATCCCACTCGTTGTTATAAGATGTTTCGAATGGAAAAATATATTTTTCATAAACTTTGCACTAAATTAGTTGATCATGGTTTAAATCCCACTAATCACATAGGGGTAGAAGAGATGGTTGCAATGTTCTTACTTGTTGTTGGACATGGAGTGGGTAATAGAATGATTCAAGAAAGGTTCCAACACTCAGGAGAAACTGTGAGTAGACGTTTTCATGATGTGTTAGTTGCTTGCTTGAGTTTGTCCATCGAATATATAAAGCCTCAAGATCCTTTGTTCCGTGATAGTCATGCAAAAATTCAAAGTGATCCACAGTATTGGCCATTTTTTAAGAATGCCATAGGAGCAATCGATGGTACGCATATTCCCTGTGTGGTTAGTGCCAATGACCAAACTAGATTTATTGGACAAAAGGGATATCCGACACAAAATGTAATGGCTGTATGTGATTGGAACATGTGCTTTACTTTTGTTTTAGCTGGATGGGAAGGTACTGCCCATGATGCTCGTGTTTTTGACCATGCTCTCACAAATGCAAATCTAAATTTTCCACATCCTCCTCCAGGTATTAATATTATCTTTTACAACTTATTTATTAGTATTATTCTTTACAATTTATAATTTAATTTGTTTTTAGGTATGTATTATTTGGTGGATGCCGGTTATCCAACACCGATGGGATATCTTGGTCCATACAAATGTGAACGTTTATCACCTCCCTGATTTTCGGCGTTCTCATGGGTTTGAAAATAACAACGAGGTATTCAATTATTATCACTCAAGTTTAAGGTGCACAATAGAAAGAACTTTTGGTGTATGGAAGAATAGATTTGCAATTCTACGACGCATGCCTAAATTCACAATTAAGACACAAGTTGAAGTCGTTGTTGCAACAATGGCTATACATAACTTTATTAGAAGGAATGCTGATATGGACGTCGATTTCAATCGGTATGAGGATGAAGACATAACCCTTGATCATGATGATTATCGTAGACCAGTTAATTTGGATTTATCTCAAAATTTAAATATAGCTTCCTCATCTGAGATGAATCATGTTCGAAACTCGGTTCGAGATCAAATTATAGAGTTCAACAAAAATCATTAGTATTGTAGTAATGTTTAATTTTAAAGACCATCAGAGATGAGATAACATGATGCACTGAGAAGGCATATGACTATCTTGCAAAGAAACACCCTCTCTGCAACTCATCAACCAAACACTTAGTTATGCTAGGGAGATGGAGAGGATTGTCTCAAAAGAAATGGATGCAATGGATTTTGTGTTTTCCAAGATTGCTAATATTGTCTAATGAAATTGTTTAATTCTGATTCAATGTGGAACTGTGAAATGATTCTATCTCTTTATTATGTTCATCTAGGTGCTGTATTGTTCCATAGTGTACCCTTTTCTTTCTTTTTTACAGTGCTCAAAATCATTATATACTTGTGTTGACTATTATATCGTAAGAATTTGACAAATTGATGAATTTCAAATCCATTGGAAGGTTCATATTCAAAAAAAAAAATTATATATATTCCCTACATGCATTTTTATTTGAATATTGTGTGATTAACAATTATATTAATCTAGTAATTTTATTGTCAGTTAATCAAAAATAAATAAAGGATGAAAAATCAAATAAATGTAAAATTTATATATACACATATACAAACACACACAGACACACTCACATTTTAAAGCCCATTTAGGTCTTTTATACATCTAAAAGCAATTCTGACTCAAAACATCCAAACAAAATTTTTCATACAAATCACTTTTGTTTTGAAGGTATCCAAACATAAATCACTTTACATTCAACTCACTTTTAACCAAAATCAATTTTTTCCACCGCACAACCAAACACACGCTAAGAGAGACGTGCTTTATAATACCACATGTATTCCATTTATACAGAACAATTATTAATAATGAGACTTGAATGTTTTTTTTATTTTTATTTTTATTAATTACAGATGTATTACCACATGTATTCCTTTTATACAATTTTAATAACGATCCTTCAATTTTTAATTTTAATGCCCCTGTTATTTTTTTTGGTAGATAGACGAAATGACAAAGCCATTATAAACTCACACACATAAGTGGAGGTACCGGGGTTCGAACCCCGGTCATGGCATCCGGCCTAACAATTTCGGCATTTTGCCAGTTGAGCTATGACTTCTGGATTTTAATGCCCCTGTTATATCTCACATACAAATGTCATTCTCATCTGGTATATATTTTTCGGAAGTAAGTCATAAATACGTTAAGGGTTAGAACACTAATAGAAAAACGCTAATAGAGAGGGTACAAATCCGTCATTAAACCACTTAAATTCTATCACAAACCAATTCAATGACGGATTTCGTGACTGTTATCGCGATTTTCGGGTGTCAAGTCATTAATTAGGCTTGAACCTTTCAATCTTTGATATTCTCTATTTTTTCTTGGGAAGGGCAAAATTGAGAAAAAACCCTTAGAGTCTAAGTTCGGGGGTCATTTTCGCTACGGGAAGGTGTTAGGCACCCGGAACGATTATGGTATTCCATAAGAACCGTTCTCCTAAGTTTATTCTTACGCTTTATTTTTATTGCCTACTTATTAAAAAAGAAGTTTTATTTGAGTGAAGAATGGGGGAGAGAAGATGGTTGAGATTTTATTTTACTTGGCTTGGAGGAGTTTTAACTCATTGCCTACGTACCCTTTTAAGGGATCAAAACCAAACGTAGTTCGTTCTCGAAATTTGTTTTTGTTTTTGTTGGTTGATTTTAAGTTTGAAAAAGGAATTTTGAAGAATGGAGATGAGAGGCCTCAAGGGCATGAGATTTGGAAAATGTGAGGTGGAATTAGCTATTTTGCAAAATAAAGTCTAAGTATGATTAAAATTCATTAAGATTTTTACTTAAGAAAATAAAAGGAAAATGAGGAGTTTTGACTCCTATTTTAGAAAAAAGGTTTTCAAGTGAGGTTGTTCACATTTTTTTTGGGAAAATGATTTTTGTCTAAGCGTTGTAAAACCTAAGCATACATCTAAACATACATTCCCTAATCATACATCTAGAATATCCATGTGGGGTGTGTGCATGTGTCGGTGCTCGTGTCGGTGTACATCACTTATAGTGTCCATAGTCCTTTACATCGAGTCCTAAATACATGCTATGGTCTTGCAAGGATTTAAAAGATGAATTTAAACTAACATAAAATATTACATAACCATTGGAAATACAAAAAAGGAAAAATTGCAAGAAATAAAAACCTAATCTAATAGAAATGAGAATGATGTGGTGAGATGCTATGAGATGAGTGAAACATGAGTCAACAATGTTAGCAAAACAAGATGAAAAATATAACATGAGTGATAGGAAAAAGTAATCAATTGAATATGAAATAAAATGGTGAAGAAATGGTGAAAATAACCAAGACATATTGAGAAGAAAAGTTGCTTAAAATGCAAGAAACACACAAATCATACCAAAACAGTAGCACAATCATAAAATCAACATCACATCTATCATAAAGTTGTATACTAATTGTTCATAACATGTGCCAAAATTTATGAGAAAAAATATGGCAAGAAATTCACAAAATTAGGTCAAAAAGAACAAATTAAACAAGAAAATGACATCTATATTTTTATCACTTTTTTAACATGTGAAAAGCATCACAAAATAAACCAAAAATGAACTAAAAACAATAGGAATTTTTCTAGAATTTTTGAGAGAAAAAAAATGAGCAAGCAGGGGTTCAATCAGCAAGAAAACAAGGTGTAAATAGCAAGAAAAAGCAAAAAACGCAGAAAACCACAAACAGAAACCCAAAACCCATGGATCTGGATGCACAGGAACCATTGGATTGATCCAGGAATCCAAGACCTAGATCTAAGGGTTGAGAATGAAAGGAGAGAACCAGAAATAAACCGGACCGGTTCAGTGGTTTATATAAAGGCTTTAGGACCGGTTTTTTCATTTCCTCCTTTCCTTTCTCTCTCTTCTCTCATTCTAGTGAGAGAAGCTCTCACTTCTCTCCTCCCTCTCTCTCGCCGGAAACCGCATATGGAGGATGATCTTCATCTTCTCCGGTGAGGTTTGTCCCTCCGGCGTGGTGGCCGGCCGCCCAAGGGTGGCGGCGCCGCCGCCGAAGTTGGACAAACTTCTCCGTTTTCGAAATTTTTTACATTTTTGGATATCCTTTTTCGTTCTAAGCATGAATATGGCACTGGTTTTTGCATGCAAAGCTCGAATCAACGTAGATCTACGCTTTTTGTTCGCGGTTTTGTAAGGAACTTTTTTCAAGTTTTTTTGACTTTTTCGTATGGAATCTTTTTGAATTTCATAGATCTACACTTGATTCGTCTTTGTTGATATTCTTGGAAAAAAAAAGATGAAGTTTGAGTTTTACCTGTGATTTTCTTGGTGATTTCGAACCGAATCTTCAAGAAAAACTTGGATTGATTCTTGTTCTGTTGATTCTGGCTTGAGTTCTTGCTGTTCCGATCCTCTTTTCTTTTTCACAGGTTCGACATCTTCATTTTCGTCCCTCTTCTTCGTCTCCGAGAAAGTCTCTGCGATCGTGCTTGAGTTTGCCGCTTTCAGTGGTGAATTCGCACTCGAATTGCAGAGCAACGATTCAATGATGATGATTCCTTGATGAATCTCTGAGAATCGAAGCCATTTCAATGGATTCTGGTTCTGGAAATTTCTAGGGTTTTTGGTTTGTTCTTGGTGATTTTTCTGTTTTGATCTAACAGAAAAGAGAGAGAAAATTGAAATCTGTTTTTGGTGATGTGTCAATGATTGTGTGGATCTGTGCAGAATAATGCTATTTATAGACTGCCATGTGTATTCCTGGACCAATGGGGGAATGCCACCTGTTTTTGGACATAGGGACTTTCCTGCGAAAATAAGAAAATTGGAGGACTGGACCACAATTAAAAAAAAAGGACCTAAATGCAATTTAAAAAAGTTTTGGACTAAAATGCAAATTAAAATAAAATTGGATTAAAATTGGTAATTTGAAAAAACGTAAAGTGAAACAAAAAATAAAATCAACAAAAGGACTAAAACGAACCAATTACTGACATGAGGTATTTTAAAATACCTCCCTGCCGAAATTTTGACAGGAAAAGACCAAAATGCCCCTAGGGACTAAACTGACCCAAACTGACTCAAATGCAATTTTTGAAATGATTTTTAAACAAAGACTCAACAATGATTTGTACAGACAAGTTGAAAAGACTCAGAGGCAAACACAGGGACTAAAATGGGTTCCACTGTAGGAAATGACCAAAATACCCTTTTGTATGATTTTTTGAAATAAGATGCAAGAAAAGTAATGCGATGTTTCATTGAGTTCTTAAATGACTTATAATGCAAGAAAAGACACTTTGAAGAGTTTTATGCAAGAAAATCGAGCTTGAACGTACTTTGAGACAGAGACAGTAAAATATGCAGATGAAAAGAGAGTAAAGATTCAGAGTAAAACAACAGCGAATTGACAAATATCAGTGTTAAAAAAAAGAAATTTGAATGAGTATTTTTAGGTCCAAAATCAGGGTATAACAGCTGCCCCTATTTAAGTTTCTTTGTCCGAAGGGTCAAGAGACGGAGTCTTTGGCTTGACGGGACGAAGATACTTAAATATTAACATTTGCACTGTGTTTGGACGTAAAAATACGCTTGTACATTTTCAAATATCATGAATGCCATGCAACATTTGGATTATGAATGCGAGACAAACGAGAGTTGGAACTAACAAAAGATGTCGTATCCATTGCGGGATTGATAGACATTGACAAGATAACAGATAACAGGGTAGACAGGAAACTAGAAGCAAATTGACGGGTACAAGCTGCTCTTGGATTGAGCTGGGCACTTGACCGGGAATAAAAGCAGACAAACAGGTGCGAGTTGTTCTTGAATTCGAACTGGTCACTCGACCGGGGATACGGAAGAGGTAGACAGGTACGAGTTGTTCTTGATTCGAACTGGTCACTCGACTGAAAGCAAAGGCAAATAGACAGGTGCGAGCTTGTTCTTGGATGCGAACTGGTTACTCCACCGGAGATAAAGGCAAATAGACAGGTGCAAGCTGCTCTTGGATTTGAACTAGCCACTTGACCAAAATCATAGACACATAGACAGGTACGAGTTGTTCTTGATTCGAACTGGTCACTCGACTGAAAGCAAAGGCAAATAGACAGGTGCGAGCTTGTTCTTGAATTCGAACTGGTCACTCGACCGGGGATACGGAAGAGGTAGACAGGTACGAGTTGTTCTTGATTCGAACTGGTCACTCGACTGAAAGCAAAGGCAAATAGACAGGTGCGAGCTGCTCTTGGATTTGAACTAGCCACTTGACCAAAATCATAGACACATAGACAGGTACGAGTTGTTCTTGATTCGAACTGGTCACTCGACTGAAAGCAAAGGAAAATAGGCAGGTGCGAGCTTGTTCTTGGATGCGAACTGGTTACTCGACCGATAACATAAGCAAATTGATAGGTACAAGTTGTTCTTGGACTTGAACTAGCCACTTGACCGGACAGAAACAAATAGACAGGTACAAGCTGTTCTTGGACTTGAACTAGCCACTTGACCGAACGGAAACATATTGATAGGTACAAGCTGCTCTTGGATTGAGCTGGGCACTCGACCGATATCATAGACACGTAGACAGGTACGAGCTGTTCTTGGATTCGAACTGGTAACTCGACCGATAACATAAGCAAATTGATAGGTACAAGCTGTTCTTGGACTTGAACTAGCCACTTGACCAAACGGAAACATATTGATAGGTACAAGCTGCTCTTGGATTGAGCTGGGCACTCGACCGATAACATAAGCAAATTGATAGGTACAAGCTGTTCTTGGACTTGAACTAGCCACTTGACCGGACAGAAACAAATAGACAGGTACAAGCTGTTCTTGGACTTGAACTAGCCACTTGACCGAACAGAAACAAATTCACAGGGGATTAGTTTTTTTTTTGACAAAATATAGGTTGAAATTGACTTGACGTCGGTTTGATTTGAAAGGTAGAAATTGACCAATATTATTGGCTCACAAGATTTTGATAGAGAACCTAACATGAGTATTGAATTGAGACTGATGTTGACATTGGAAATTCAATATGCATGGATGATATGACAGTTTCATCAAATGCATGGGCACGTAATATGCATGATTATGCATGTATGAATGCTTGTAATGTATGACTGTTGACAGTTGGTAGACACAGTTCCGCAGAGACAGACAAGACACTGGAGTATTGGGCACGTAATGGCTCGTGCTATATTACACATTCCTGGAAATCCTCTTTGGAGATAACGTCGTTGGGAGACTTATCGGAACCATGACTGAGGGCAGGTAGCTATGCAACTTGCTGGGGATAGAATCTCGGAAGGCTCTACTGGGAATAATGCCGTCATTACCGGGCATTTCAGTGCCGGGTGTATCGTGGATGTCGCATCTGTGGTCAATGCTTTTTGCATGTTATTTTATCAATTTCATTCTTTTTTTTTTGTATCCCATTTTTGCCTGGATCGCCCTTTCGGGTTTTCGATCCACCGGGGAAATAAATTCTTTTCATTGTCCCATTTTTGCCTGAACTGCCCTTTCGGGTTGTCAATCCAGCGGGGTGCTCATTTTTGCCTAAGCCGCCCTTCCGGGTTTTCAACTTAGCGAGCCTATTCATTTTCATGCATTTTCATTCTGTTTTTTTTCATTCTTGTCATTGACCAAAGACTATCCTGGGGAAGAGTCTGCTTGTAACATATATTGAAATAGACACCAACATACACTCGCTCATGCACGTTTTGTTTGAATGTACCCTGTTGCTCAGGTTTGCTTTCAAAAAAAACTTTTCAATTTTCAAGATGTTTGTTTCAAGCATTTGTCATTATTAAAAATAGAAGGAAAATGTTTTTGTACATAACTTTGAAAGTAAAAAGAAAGTAGAGTTTCAAACAAAAGCACAGGCTCAAATTGATGTATAAGAGTGGTGGTCAGCCGAAGGCGAGACTCCACGGATTTACAAAGCTTGGAAAATGGTAATTTTTTATTGGTTGGTGGTACATTGAACACAGCAATCATTACATTTCCTAGAAACTTTGAATTCGCAAGCATAGGAGCTTTTGATGAAGATGGTCATTAACAGCTGCAGATGCCCCAAGGGGGACGGTGGTTGGCCAGATATAGTTACTTGCCTTTTGTTTCAATCTCATTTTTGCATGAACCGCCCTTCCGGGTTTTCGGCTCATCGAGACGCTCATTCTTGCCTGAGTTGCGTACAATCTCAGCGAGCTTTTTCATATATTTTTTGTCCCTTATTTTTTCCTGGACCGCCCTTTCGGGTTTTCGATCCACCAGGAAGCGCATTTTTGCCTAGGCCGCCCTTTCGGGTTTTCGACCTACCACGCTGTTCTTTTCATATTTCTAGGCAAAGTATTTCTTGACTATATCAGCATTCACAGGATTTGGAAGTTCTACACCATCCCTGTGTGTAAGGATTAAAGCACCACCGGAGAAGGCCTTCTTGACAACATAAGGACCTTCATAGTTAGGCGTCCACTTGCCCCTTGGATCGGGTTGCTGGCTTATCCTCCTTTTCAATACAAGTTCCCCTATCTTGAATTCTCGAGGATGGACTTTCTTGTCAAAGGCAGTCTTCATTCTTGCTTGATATGACTGTCCACGAGCCATGGCATCCATACGTTTTTCCTCCACCAGATTCAACTGATCATACCGGCTTTGGCACCATTCAGCCTCGGATAACTTTGCTTCCATGATCACACGGAGAGATGGGATCTCCACTTCCAAAGGAAGAACTGCTTCCATACCATATACAAGAGAAAAAGGGGTTGTCCTGGTTGAACTGCGCACGGTGGTGCGGTAGCCATGCAGAGCATAGGGTAACATCTCATGCCAGTCCTTGTAAGTGGTTACCATTTTCTGAACAATCCTCTTGATATTCTTGTTGGCGGCCTCAACAGCACCATTCATCTGAGGTCTATAGGGAGAAGAGTTATGATGCTCAATTTTGAATTCTTCACAAAGTGCTTGCACCACATTGTTGTTCAGGTTGGTACCATTGTCGGTAATGATCTTGCTGGGAACACCATATCGACAGAGTGATGTTGTTCTTGATGAACTTAGCTACCACTTGCTTGGTCACATTGGTATAAGATGCTGCTTCAACCCACTTGGTGAAGTAGTCAATTGCCAGTAAGATGAAACGATGACCATTTGAAGCCTTCGGTTCAATTCTTCCAATCATGTCGATGCCCCACATTGAGAACGGCCATGGGGATGAAATAACATTGAGAGCGTGCGGAGGCACATGAATCTTATCAGCATATATTTGACATTTGTGGCACTTTCTGGCGTGCTGGTAGCAATCATGCTCCATGGTCATCCAGTAGTAACCTGCTCGTAATAACTTCCTTGACATAGTATGCCCTATAGCATGGGTCCCGAAGGTACCGTCATGTACATCATGCATTAACTGCTTCGCTTCGTGTTCATCAACACATCTTAACAATACCATGTCATAGTTTCTTTTGTACAGAATATCTCCATCTAACAGGAATCTACTGGCCAATCTTCTTAGGGTCTTCTTGTCTTTGTTGGAAGCACCCGGCAGATACTCACGGCTCAGCAAGAATTGTTTGATGTCGTAGTACCAGGGTTTATTGTCAACCATATTTTCACCAGCCTGATCGATCACATCCCCAATAGCGAACACATGCGAAGGTCTTTCAAGGCGTTGCACTTTGATTATTGGCACATCATTCCAATGGTTTACTCGAAACATGGAGGATAGAGTAGCAAGAGCATCAGCCATTTGGTTCTCATCACGAGGGATATGGTGCAGCTCAACCTTTGTAAAATATGTCAGCAAACGTCTCGCATAATCACGATAAGGAATCAACTTGGCATGGTGGGTCTCCCATTCACCTTTTATCTGGTTGATGACGAGTGCAGAATCTCCATAGATGTCGAGGTGTTTGATTCTCATGTCAATTGCTTCCTCAATCCCAAAGATACATGCTTCGTACTCAGCCATATTGTTTGTACATTCGAACAGAATCCGGGCGGTAAAAGGAATGTGATGCCCCTGCGGGGATACAATGACTGCCCCGATTCCTTTACCATAAGCATTGACAGCACCATCAAAGACTAAACCCCACTTGCTATTGGGATCTGGACCTTCACCAACCAACGGTTCTTCACAGTCTTTTGATTTCAAATACATGATCTCTTCATCGGGGAAATCGAACTCAATTGGTTGATAATCATCAAGAGGTTGGTAGGCAAGATGATCGGCAAGAATGCTACCTTTGATTGCCTTTTGAGTTTTGAACACAATATCATATTCAGACAAGAGCATCTGCCAGCGTGCAATCTTCCCAGTAACAGCAACTTTCTCAAAGATATACTTTATCGGATCCATTCTGGATATCAACCAAGTTGTATGATTTACCAAATAATGGCGCAGGCGTTTGGCGGCCCAGGCCAGAGCACAACAAGTCTTTTCAAGCATCGTATACCGAGTTTCACAATCGGTGAACTTCTTGCTTAGATAGTAGATAGCAGTCGGTATACCCAAGTTGATGGTCTCGATCTCTTCCTGGTGAGGCTGAATGGCTCTTCCCTCTTGTTCAAGCAGTCGAGTGATCTCATATGGTATATCATCATCCTCTTCATTTTCGGCTTCATGCACAGGGAATTCAAAATTTGGAGGAACCGTAGGGTTACTGTGTTCAACGGGTTTATTATGGCTCAATCTGCGTAAAATGGTTGGATGATTTTAGAAAGAGGTTTTTATGCAGATTTTTTGAAATTAATAAGAAAAATAAAGATGTTTTGGTTTTTTCTGGCATTACCATTATTTCCAAGGAAAAAAGCAATAAAAATAAAAGTCGTGAAAGAAACGACAATTTTTATTAATAACGGCGATGCCGAAACAAACATGCCCTTACAGAAAATATCACTTTCGCTTCGGGCAGAGCGAGAGGATTGTTATTTTTGAAAAACAAAACACTTAAGCAACAAGACACATTACTCGGAAACATGCATGATTGAAGGAATGATGATGGCATCCCAATTTCTCGCAATGCCTCCTGGTATAACAAACATAGGCCTAGGATCAAATCCAGTCGCCTTTTCAGTAATTGCATTGACAAACCCAGCACTGTAGAAGGTTCCTGTGGAGACTCCTGAAGTTGGGGAATATCCGAGACCCTCTTTGTGCTTATTCTCAAGGAGTTGTATTATCTTGCCCCAGCCAGCAGCTTGTCCTTCTTGGATGTCATTGACAGTCAGATAATTGTCGTTCATCAGGCTCTGGATGTCATTTTGAACAACGTAGCAACCCCAAGGATTATGGAAGCATTCTGGGCAACTGGCATGATCATGGTCAAACAGAGAGGCTTGGCATAACTTGATGGGTAGTGGCACCAGAGGAGTTGCAACGTTACGAACGTCCGGTCTGGGAGCTTCCTCATATACCTCAATCATGTTTACAGCAGCGTGATTCGGAAGAGGATTGTCGAGGACATGCGGGACGTTATTCTCAAAGGTCAATTTTCCTTGGTCTATGAGTTTTTTACAATGTACCTCAACGCGTAGCATCCTTCGACATCATGACCCATAGCACCTTGATGGAAATCACACTTGAGGTCCGAACGGAACTTGGGAGGCGACGGGTCAGGTGGAGGCTTGCCCTGTCTGGTTGTGCAGCGCCCTTTGAGAAGTAGAGTCGGGAGTAATTCAGCATATAACATTGGTATCAGAGGAAAGGTAGGTCTAGCCTGTTGCTGCTGTCGTTGTTGAGCTGGAGGTTGTTGTTGCATTCGCTGGACGACGGCATTAACGGGTACCTGAGGTTGACCCGATGGCAAAGGATACTGATGATAGAATGGTGGAAAGAAGGGATGCTGAGAGTATTGCGCATACGGGTACGACGGAGGTAGCTGAGCAGCATTGATGTCCATGACCTGAAACGTGATCAGAAAGGTTTCGGGACAGATAGTTATTGGCAGATCTATCTCCCCAAGAATGTTCTTACGGGATCCGTCGAAGGCTTTAACCAGAAGGGTGCTCCTTCCCAAGGGAGTTCCCCGATAGCTCAATTGATCCAGAGGGGCCGTTGTCTGAGGCAAGGTGGTATTGACAGAGACAGGGTTCGTCCCAGGAATCTGGCCATTATTGACAGTACCAGAAACGCCAGCTGCAGTACTAGGAGTGAAAAACGGTGGAAGTCCATAAGGGAACCCAGTTGGCATAACGAAGCGGGCATCAGTAGATGCAGTTGGGATCACACTTGTAGCTATAGGGATAGCTGTGGCTGATTGTTCCTGGGCGGCTAGCAGAGCAGTCATGGTATCATTGGCCTTAGCCAATTCTTCCCTCAGAGAAGCTAATTCGGTACGGAGCTGAGCATTTTCCTCTTCCATAGCTACCAAATTCTTCTTTATGTATAGTCTAGTCTGATGTATTCTGTCAGGTTCGTAGACTTTCCGAGCACGAGCCACCTTTCAAACTGTGGCAGAAGAACCAGGAGGCAGTGAGCACTTGGAAACCTTTTGTGACCGATGAATGATGCATATGGTGCATGATATGTACAAATGCAAATGCAGAAACGACTCTTTTTGTAGGATTTAGTCTTCCTTGAACTTGTAGGATTTAGTCTTCTTCATACCTGTAATGTTTACAAAGTTTTTAATTTGTCCAATCCTTCGATGAATGCATGAGAAAAATTTATGCATGAATGTATGTATGCATGATTGTTTTTTTTCAATTACAGAGAAAACATGGAGGGTTGAGTTTAAAGTCGAGGAGCCACGGGCGGACACGGTGCCCGGTAAACTAAGGCTTAGGATAATAGTAACCAAGGTTCTAATGAAGTTCCCAAACTGCAACCTCTCTTACGTATATCATGGTAGCACGGGACAACGTCCGTTCCATGTTTATTCGCAAGAAGGTCTAGTTTGAGTGCAGTATCGCGTGACGACTAAAACTCGAGACAACACTCGGTTTAGCCACCGCACTACGTCCTAAAAAGGCCAGGGATGGGTTTCGTAACTACGGTCCATAGCATCGTCGAACAATTGAAAGCAAAGTGCCTAAGCATGACAACACACGCCGACAATATTACTTCCAAAATGCCTCAGCTATGTGAGATTGATCGCATAACCCAATACACGAGGCAACCCTCGGATCGAATTGTCGATTATATCTCTGCCTATTCATAAGTTCACTCAGCCCGGGTATAGGACTTTTGATATTCTCACCCCACACGTCAAATGAAAATAAACAAGTATTCACATATGTAAGCAATAAAACAAAGCGTAAATATAAACTAAGGAAAACTAGGCGTGACCCGCTTAAAGAAATTTCCCCAGTGAAGTCGCCATTTCTGTTATCGCGATTTTCGGGTGTCAAGTCATTAATTAGGCTTGAACCTTTCAATCTTTGATATTCTCTATTTTTTCTTGGGAAGGGCAAAATTGAGAAAAAACCCTTAGAGTCTAAGTTCGGGGGTCGTTTTCACTACGGGAAGGTGTTAGGCACCCGGAACGATTATGGTATTCCATAAGAACCGTTCTCCTAAGTTTATTCTTACGCTTTATTTTTATTGCCTACTTATTAAAAAAGAAGTTTTATTTGAGTGAAGAATGGGGGAGAGAAGATGGTTGAGATTTTATTTTACTTGGCTTGGAGGAGTTTTAACTCATTGCCTACGTACCCTTTTAAGGGATCAAAACCAAACGTAGTTCGTTCTCGAAAATTGTTTTTGTTTTTGTTGGTTGATTTTAAGTTTGAAAAAGGAATTTTGAAGAATGGAGATGAGAGGCCTCAAGGGCATGAGATTTGGAAAATGTGAGGTGGAATTAGCTATTTTGCAAAATAAAGTCTAAGTATGATTAAAATTCATTAAGATTTTTACTTAAGAAAATAAAAGGAAAATGAGGAGTTTTGACTCCTATTTTAGAAAAAAGGTTTTCAAGTGAGGTTGTTCACATTTTTTTTGGGAAAATGATTTTTGTCTAAGCGTTGTAAAACCTAAGCATACATCTAAACATACATTCCCTAATCATACATCTAGAATATCCATGTGGGGTGTGTGCATGTGTCGGTGCTCGTGTCGGTGTACATCACTTATAGTGTCCATAGTCCTTTACATCGAGTCCTAAATACATGCTATGGTCTTGCAAGGATTTAAAAGATGAATTTAAACTAACATAAAATATTACATAACCATTGGAAATACAAAAAAGGAAAAATTGCAAGAAATAAAAACCTAATCTAATAGAAATGAGAATGATGTGGTGAGATGCTATGAGATGAGTGAAACATGAGTCAACAATGTTAGCAAAACAAGATGAAAAATATAACATGAGTGATAGGAAAAAGTAATCAATTGAATATGAAATAAAATGGTGAAGAAATGGTGAAAATAACCAAGACATATTGAGAAGAAAAGTTGCTTAAAATGCAAGAAACACACAAATCATACCAAAACAGTAGCACAATCATAAAATCAACATCACATCTATCATAAAGTTGTATACTAATTGTTCATAACATGTGCCAAAATTTATGAGAAAAAATATGGCAAGAAATTCACAAAATTAGGTCAAAAAGAACAAATTAAACAAGAAAATGACATCTATATTTTTATCACTTTTTTAACATGTGAAAAGCATCACAAAATAAACCAAAAATGAACTAAAAACAATAGGAATTTTTCTAGAATTTTTGAGAGAAAAAAAATGAGCAAGCAGGGGTTCAATCAGCAAGAAAACAAGGTGTAAATAGCAAGAAAAAGCAAAAAACGCAGAAAACCACAAACAGAAACCCAAGCCCAAAACCCATGGATCTGGATGCACAGGAATCCAAGACCTAGATCTAAGGGTTGAGAATGAAAGGAGAGAACCAGAAATAAACCGGACCGGTTCAGTGGTTTATATAAAGGCTTTAGGACCAGTTTTTTCATTTCCTCCTTTCCTTTCTCTCTCTTCTCTCATTCTAGTGAGAGAAGCTCTCACTTCTCTCCTCCCTCTCTCTCGCCGGAAACCGCATATGGAGGATGATCTTCATCTTCTCCGGTGAGGTTTGTCCCTCCGGCGTGGTGGCCGGCCGCCCAAGGGTGGCAGCGCCGCCGCCGGAGTTGGACAAACTTCTCCGTTTTCGAAATTTTTTACATTTTTGGATATCCTTTTTCGTTCTAAGCATGAATATGGCACTGGTGAATTCGCACTCGAATTGCAGTGCAACGATTCAATGATGATGATTCCTTGATGAATCTCTGAGAATCGAAGCCATTTCAATGGATTCTGGTTCTGGAAATTTCTAGGGTTTTTGGTTTGTTCTTAGTGATTTTTCTGTTTTGATTTAACAGAAAAGAGAGAGAAAATTGAAATCTGTTTTTGGTGATGTGTCAATGATTGTGTGGATCTGTGCAGAATAATGCTATTTATAGACTGCCATGTGTATTCCTGGACCAATGGGGGAATGCCACCTGTTTTTGGACTTAGGGACTTTCCTGCGAAAATAAGAAAATTGGAGGACTGGACCACAATTAAACAAAAAGGACCTAAATGCAATTTAAAAAAGTTTTGGACTAAAATGCAAATTAAAATAAAATTGGATTAAAATTGGTAATTTGAAAAAACGTAAAGTGAAACAAAAAATAAAATCAACAAAAGGACTAAAACGAACCAATTACTGACATGAGGTATTTTAAAATACCTTCCTGCCGAAATTTTGACAGGAAAAGACCAAAATGCCCCTAGGGACTAAACTGACCCAAACTGACTCAAATGCAATTTTTGAAATGATTTTTAAACAAAGACTCAACAATGATTTGTACAGACAAGTTGAAAAGACTCAGAGGCAAACACAGGGACTAAAATGGGTTCCACTGCAGGAAATGACCAAAATACCCTTTTGTATGATTTTTTGAAATAAAATGCAAGAAAAGTAATGCGATGTTTCATTGAGTTCTTAAATGACTTATAATGCAAGAAAAGACACTTTGAAGAGTTTTATGCAAGAAAATCGAGCTTGAACGTACTTTGAGACAGAGACAGTAAAATATGCAGATGAAAAGAGAGTAAAGATTCAGAGTAAAACAACAGCGAATTGACAAATATCAGTGTTAAAAAAAAGAAATTTGAATGAGTATTTTTAGGTCCAAAATCAGGGTATAACAGTGACGATCGATAATTCTTAACGTTTTTCTCCTCGTTATATTAGTGAGCGAAATAGAGTTCCGTCACTAATGGAAAACGAAAATTCCGTCATTAATTTTACACATCCTCTAAATATGCAGTAGAAAACAACATTTTGGTTTATATTTTGTCATTAATTAGTGACAGAATAAAGTTCCCTTTCCATTTACGAGGAGTATTCCGTCACAAATTCGAGACTGAATACATTTCCGTCACTAACCAAAAATCATTGTATTAGTGAGGTTTTCTATTTTCCATCACAAATTAGTGAGAAAATCCTAAGCTTATACTATTTATACATTTTAATGTATAATTTCCTGCCTAATTCCATTCTTGATATTAATATTGCAAATGCATTCACCATATTAAACAAAATAAAAATTATATGGGTTATGTTAACTTGTGCCATAAGGGCATATGTTAAGTGTAACACCCCGTTTTTCCAACTTGAATTTTTTTGCATAAATCAGTGTAAAACAACTAAAACAGGATGCTACACTTCTTACAAATATGAATATAGTAAAATTACTATTTATTTCATTCATCTCATGTCATCAATTTAAATCTCAATGCAGCGGAAAACATTTAAATTAAACATCGTGTTGGCACAACGGCCTCAACTTAAACAACTTATTAAAATCCAGTTTAAACAAATCTTCAACATAAAATCATAATAAATACGTAACACATGGAAAACAACAAAATCCCCATCCCGTTACGTATCAGAGTGACCCTAAGACGACAGGTGAGAGAGTCAACTCACTTCAACAACTATTCTTGATTACCTGCAAGTTACCCACATAGAGGCAACATTTCCAAGCAGAAGGAGTGAGATTTCACATTCAATAATGTTATACCCTGATTTTGGACCTAAAAATACTCGTTCAAATTTCTTTTTTAACACTGATATTTGTCAATTCTCTGTTATTTTACTCTGAATCTTTACTCTCTTTTTAAACGTATTTTACTGCCTCTGTCTTTTCTGACATTACAAGTCATTTAAGAACTCTCTGAAACGTCGCATTACTTTTCTTGCATTTTATTTCAAAAAATCATACAAAAGGGTATTTTGGTCATTTCCTGCAGTGGAACCCATTTTAGTCCCTGTGTTTGCCTCTGAGTCTTTTCAACCTGTCTGTACGAATTATTGTTGAGTCTTTGTTTAAAAATCATTTCAAAAAATTGCGTCTGAGTCAATTTGAGTCGTTTTAGTCCCTAGGGGCATTTTGGTCATTTCCTGTCGAAATTTCGACATGGAGGTATTTTGAAATACCTCATGTCGGTAATTGGTTCGTTTTAGTCCGTTTGTTGATTTTATTTTTGTTTCACTTTACGTTTTTTTTTCAAATTTCCAATTTTAATCCAATTTTATTAAAATTTCATTTTAGGACTAAACACTTTAGAATTTGCATTTTGGTCCCCTTTTATTATTTTTTATTTACAGTCCAGTCCTTTTATTTTTCTTTTTTACAGAAAGGTCCAAGTCCAGATGGCAGCGCCTCATTGGTCCAAAATTACACTTGGCAGTCTATAAATAGACTGAATCTGCACAGATACACAATCATTGACATCACCACAAACAGATTTTTTTTCTCTCTTCATTCAGTTACAAATCAAAACAGAAAAATCATAGAAAATCATCAAGAATATTCACATAAACCCTAACCAAAAATCATCACAAATTCATCAAATTCATCATTCTTTTTGTGCGATTCTCGGAGATTCTTCGCGAATCTTCATCACTGAACCGTTTCTGCTCTGCAATTCAAGTGCGAATTCGCCACCGAAAGCGGCGAATCCGAGCACGATCACAGAGAGAGGAGAAGAAGGAAAAAAGTTCGGAACCGAATCCAGCAACAAAACCGAATCCAGCGCCGAATCCAGCAACAAATCCGCGCCAAGAACCACCAAAATCAACAAAGTCCGAACCAAATCACCAAGAACATCACCAAACAACAAGCACAAATTCGGTCAAAGAGTCACGAGAAGAAGAAGAGAAAAAAGGAAGGAATGTTCCGGATCTAGAAGAAAGCAAAGCTCTCTCCCTTGCTCCACAACACATCACAAATAGGTAACAACTTCTTCTTTCCTCTTTCCTCCTTTTGAATTCAAAAATTTCTGAACCTTTGAAGTTAGATCTACTCCGATTGGGACTTTTCTTCAAAAAATTAAGTTCGGATTCGTGAATAGCATAAAAAAGGATATCTAAATCTTTAAAAAAAAATTTGAATTCGGAGCTTTTGCTCGATTCCGGCGGCGGCGCCGCCACCCTAGGGCGGCCGGCCACCACGCCGGAATGGCAAGGTCCATCGGAGAAGACGATCGGAGTTGTAGAGAGAAATGGGAGCTTCTCTCACTAAGTGAGAGAAGAGAGAGAAGGAAGGGGAAGCAAATGAAAAAAACCGGTCCCATGCCTTTTTATAAACAATTAAATCGGTCCGGTTTATTTCTGGTTTTTTTTTTCTTCATTCTAAGCCATTGGATCTAGGGTTTGGGATCTTGGATCAATCCAACGGTTCCTGTGCACCCAGATCCAATGGACGTTGGGCTTATGGTCTGGGCTTAGTTTCTTTTTTTCTTTCCCTTGTTTTTCCTGTTATCTGCACCCTGCTTTTTTGCTAATTGAACCTCTGCGTGCTCAATCTTTTCTCTAAAAATTCCAAAAAAATTGTCATATGTTTCTTAACAAATTTTAATACCTTTGTGATATTTTTCAGTGGTTTAAAAAATGATAAAAATGTGTGTGTTATTTCTTCTTGATTAATTTTGTGTTTGATCTAAGTTTGTGTATTTTTGTGGTATATTTTCTCATAAAATGTTGGCATGTGATGTGGATGATTGGTGTGTAATTTCATGGTGAATGTGTTGCTGATCATATGTATGTCTTGCTGATTGTGGATGTAGATTTTCATGTCTTTCTTGTTTTGCAAGCAATGTGTGTTTTTATCAAGAAATAAAGTGCAAAATATCTTTAAAAATGTGTCATGATTCTTGGCTTGAATGTGTCCTATTTGTTCCCACATTATAGCTCAAAATCAGACCCCTTTAACATTGCTATAATGAGGGGATTATAGGTCATATGCATGTCTAAGTGTCATAACCAATTTTAGGTATATTTTGCCATTTTATTTCATTTCATTACTTTTTTTTCTCTTGCTATTCTATTCAATTTTGTTTACCTTTCTACTATTTTTATGCCTTATGATACTAACCATTTCATCTCACATTTCATTCATCCCATAGTTTAGACATCATTTTTCTATTCATTTCTATATCAAATGGGTTTGTAATAATTTTAGGTAGATTAGTTCCCTTTTTAATTCCTTGCAAGACCATAGCATGTATTTAGGACTCAATGTAAAAGGACTATGGACACTATAAGTGATGTACACCGACACGAGCACCGACACATGCACACACCCCACATGGATGTTCTAGATGCATGATTAGGGAATGTATGTTTAGATGTATGCCTAGGTTTTACAACGCTTAGACAAAAAAATCATTTTTTCAAAAAATGTGAATAACCTCACTTGAAAACCTTTTTTCTAAAATAGGAGTCAAAACTCCTCATTTTCCTTTTGTTTTCTTAAGAAAAATCCCAATGAATTTTAATCATACTTAGACTTTATTTTGCAAAATAACTACTTCCACCTCACATTTTCCAAATCTCATGCCCTTGAGGCCTCTCATCTCCATTCTTCAAAATTCCTTTTTCAAACTTAAAATCAACCAACAAAAACAAAAACAATTTTCGAGAACGAACTACGTTTGGTTTTGATCCCTTAAAAGGGTACGTAGGCAATGAGTTAAAACTCCTCCAAGCCAAGTAAAATAAAATCTCAATCATCTTCTCTCCCCCCATTCTTCACTCAAATAAAATTTCTCTTTTAAATAAGTAGGCAATAAAAATAAAGCGTAGAAATAAACTTAGGAGAACGGTTCTTATGGAATACCATAATCGTTCCGGGTGCCTAACACCTTCCCGTAGTGAAAACGACCCCCGAACTTAGAATCTAAGGGTTTTTCTCAATTTTGCCCTTCCCAAGAAAAAATAGAGAATATCAAAGATTGAAAGGTTCAAGCCTAATTAATGACTTGACACCCGAAAATCGCGATAACAGAAATGGCGACTTCACTGGGGACATTTTAAGCGGGTCACGCCTAGTTTTTCTTTAGTTTATATTTACACTTTGTTTTATTGCTTACATATGTGAATATTTGTTTATTTTCATTTGACGTGTGGGGTGAGAATATCAAAAGTCCTATACCCGGGCTGAGTGAACTTATGAATAGGTAGAGATATAATCGACAATTCGATCCGAGGGTTGCCTCGTGTATTGGATTATGCGATCAATCTTACATAGCTGAGGCATTTTGGAAGTAATATTGTCGGCGTGTGTTGTCATGCTTAGGCACTTTGCTTTCAATTGTTCGACGATGCTATGAACCGTAGTTACCAAACCCATCCCTGGCCTTTTTTAGGACGTAGTGCGGTGGCTAAACCGAGTGTTGTCTCGAGTTTTAGTCGTCACGCGATACTACACTCAAGCTAGACCTTCTTGCGAATAAACATGGAACGGACGTTGTCCCGTGCTACCATGATATACGTAAGAGAGGTTGCAGTTTGGGAAGTTGATTAGAACCTTGGTTACTATTATCCTAAGCCTTAGTTTACCGGGCACCGTGTCCGCCCGTGGCTCCTCGACTTTAATCTCAACCCTCCATGTTTTCTCTGTAATTGAAAAAACAATCGTGCATACATGCATAAATTTTTTTTCTCATGCATTCATCGAAGGATTGGACAAATTAAAAACTTTGTAAACATTACAGGTATGAAGAAGACTAAATCCTACAAGTTCAAGGAGGTTGATTTGGTTAGTTTGAGAGAGTTGGCACTGAAGGTGAAGAATCAAACGGGTTTCCGACTCCGGTATGGTGGTGTGCTTACTATTCTCCAGACTAATGTTGAAGAGAAACTCGTGCACACTCTAGTGCAATTCTATGACCCGAGTTTCCGTTGCTTCACTTTCCCGGATTTCCAGTTGGTCCCTACTCTTGAGGCTTACTCCCACTTATTGGATTCACCTATAGCCGAGAAGGCGCCTTTCACCGGTCCCGGGACTTCTCTTACTCCTCTGGTTATTGCTAAGGATCTCTATCTCAAGACTTCCGATGTCTCAAAGCATCTTACTACTAAGTCTCACATCCGAGGGTTCACTTCAAAGTATCTACTTGAGCAAGCTAATCTTAAAACTACTTGTCAGGACGCACTCGAGGCTATTCTTGCATTGCTTGTCTATGGGCTCATTCTCTTCCCGAATCTCGACAACTTTGTGGACATGAATGCTATTGAGATCTTCCATTCTAGGAATCCGGTTCCTACCTTGCTAGCTGACACGTACCATGCTATCCATGACCGGACTCTCAAAGGTCGTGGGTATATCCTTTGCCGCGTGCCTCTCCTATATAGGTGGTTTATTTCTCACCTTCCGAGCTCCTTCCATGACAACTCGGAGGATTGGTCCTATTCACAGCGGATGATGGCTCTCTCTCCTAACGAGGTGGTCTGGATCACTCCCGCCGCTCAGGTTAAGGAAATTATTACTGGTTGTGGAGACTTTCTCAATGTACCTCTTCTTGGTACCCGTGGGGGAATCAACTACAATCCGGAGCTTGCTATGAGACAGTTTGGGTTCCCTATGAAGACAAAGCCCATCAATCTTGCTACATCTTCGGAGTTCTTCTACTATTCGAACGCCCCCACCGGACAAAGGGAGGCTTTCACAAGGGCTTGGTCTAAGGTCCGAAGGAAGAGTGTGAAGCATTTGGGTGTGAGATCTGGTATTGCTCATGAGGCCTATACTCAGTGGGTAATAAACCGAGCCGAAGAGATTGGTATGTGTTATACCCTGTTTTTGGACCTAAAAATACTGGGCCCAATTTCATTTCAAACTTTGTCAAAAATCGAATTTCAACTGCACAGTTCAAATTGTCTCTGCTACGCAGTGTTTTCAATCACATTTTTACCTATGTTTTTCATGCATAAAACTTTTCAAAATGTCTTTACTTGTCTTGTAAGTCATTTCAAAAGTGTCTCTGAATCATTACATTGCTTTTTCTACAGTTTATTTCAAAATTTGCAAAAAGTCATACAGAAGGGTATTTTGGTCATTTCCTGCAGTGGGACCCATTTTCATCTCTGTGACTGTCTCTGAGTCTTTTCAGATTGTTTTTTACATTTCATCAGTAAACCTTGTTAAGTTCATTTCAAACTTGCATCTGAGTCAGTGTCAAGTCAATTTGAGTCTGTTTAGGTCAATTTTAGCCCTAGGGGCATTTTGGTCATTTCACACAAAATTTTGGCATAGAGAGGTTACTTTGAAGTACCTCATTTAAGCCATTGGTTCGTTTTAGTCCATTTTGTCAATTTTATTTTAGTTTCACTTTACGTTTTGTCAGGTTGTCAATTTTATTCCAATTTTATTTTTATTTTACATTTTGGTCCCCAAAGAGGTCCAAAATTGCGTGTCAGTCCAGAATTTTCTTTTTTTACATTTCAGTCCGTTTTGGATTATTTGCAGTTTAGTCCTTGAAGTTTTATTCTTTGCAGAAAGGTCCAAAGTTCATTTTTCAGGTCCAAGCCGTGCCATTTTTTTTACAAGTCCAGGTGTCCTTTTCTTATTGGTTCCAATGCACACATGTCAGCTATAAAAGCATTGAGTCAGAATCAGAAGCAATGATCACACGCCAACTCACCAAAACAGAATTCAACTTTCTCTCTCTTTTCTGTTAGATCAAAACAGAATCAACAAAAAGCTTCAAAGATTCATCAATGGCAGAAACCCTAACCACCTCAATCCACCATTGATTTCCACCAAATCAACACAAAAACACCAAATTCAACAGAATTCAACAAAGTTTCTTTGATTACTCGTTGGTTCTCAGAGATTCAACACGGAATCATCATCACAGAATCAATTTCCTCGCAATTCAAAGTGCGAGTTCATCACTGAAACGCGACGAACTCAAGCACTGATCACGAGGAAACAGTGAAGAGAAAGAAGAGGGAAGAAGCTAGGTTTAAACCGGTGATGAAGATGAAGATTCACGTACAAAAATACTGATTTATTTTCAGTAGCTCAATAACAAAATCATCAAAAACGCAGCAAGCAGATCACGGTTTTCTGAAGAAAATCAACCAGAATCTCCATTAAAACCTCAGGTATAACTTCAAACACCTCGTTTTTCTCATAAAGAAGTTCAATCACTGGAAAACGATGTAGAACTTAGTGATAAAAAACGTTTTGGTTTAAGAAAATTCGAAAACCAAAAAACACCTTTGAAACCGAAACTGAAATCAATAAGATCTACATCGTAAACAAAAAACGTTTCCTCTCAGTTTTTCTTCATCAAGAACAGTGGCGAGACCAACGTGATGTGGATCTGTACGAATCAAAATGTTTCAATTCAAAAAAGATAAAAAAAACCTCAAAACAGTTTCACGTCGCGTCAAAGTTCTAGATCCACATCGCTTAAAGCCTTTGTTCACTTCATCTCTTTCGAAAAACATCAATCCAAGTGAATCAACGAAGATCTGTGCCAAATCCATAGAATCTTATCAAAAAAAAAAACGAAAACTCAACTTTCTGAAACCGTAAAAGAAAATATCAGATCTGCGTTGATTCACGTTTCAAATATGAAAACAGATTACGGATTCGTGTTTAGAAGAAGGAGGCGAAGGATTTGGTGCAAGTTTGGTTGGTTTCTGGGCGCTGGTTCACCGGAGAAGATGAAGCTTCCGGCGAACCACCTAGGTTTCCGCCGTGGCTTCATCAACTCCGGTGAGGAAGTCTGATGAGAGGTGAGAGATGAGAGAGAAGCTCTGAGTGTAGAGAGAGAAAGGGGAGTGAAAATGAATTAAACCGGTGCTAGTTCCCTTTTATAGACAACTAAACCGGACCGGTTCAAGACCGGTCCAATCCCTTCGATCCTGAGCGTTGGATCTAGGGTTTCCTTCCCTGGATCAATCCAACGCTCCCTGTGCATCCGGATCTCTTAGTGATTGGGCTTTGGTTTGGGCTTTTGTTTCTTTACGTTTCTGTGTGTTATCTGCTACTTGCACCACTTCACTGTGCTTCCTGCACCCCTGCTTGCTCCAAATTTTTACCATGAAATCCGAGGAAATTACCACGTAATTTTTACTACTTTCTTGATAATTTTTAGTGGTATTTCGCTTGGAAAAGACTGGTAAAAACATATGTGTTGTTTTGTTAGGGTTTTTACCACTTTAAGTCATTTTTCTCGCATTTCTACCCGTTACTTCATGTGCATAATGTTCGTGTTCGTCATGTTTGATTTGCATACCATTCCATGTGAACTTTGCTACTGTTTGCTATGTGTATGTCACTGTTTTGATGTGTTGGGTCTTATTTTAGCTTCATGCGTATTATTCATCACATGTTTCCGGCTTATTTTCATCGTCACTTTACCGTCTTATGCCATACTTTCTTCTATCGCTTCATGCCATATTCTTTTTTACTATTTTGCTACTAACGTTTCCTTTCATGTTGATCACTTCATAGCACTTCATTATCTTCACTATTGTATCCGTTAGTTTAGTTTTCCCTTTTTACAAATTGTAATTCATTCGGTGATGTAATATTTTACCATTTGGTTTGTAGCTTGGCAAAGGGGCCATAGAATGTATTTAGGCAATGTTGTAATATGGACTATGGACACTATGGCGCACCGACACGCACACACTCACTTTAGATGTATGCATAGGATTGTATTGTTAAATAAGCGTTTAGGTTTTAAACACTTAGAGAAAATCCATCTTTTTTCAAAAAAAAAAACAATTGAACTTCACTTCAAAAATTTTCATAATAAATATGAAGTCAACACTTCATTTTTCTTCTTTCTTTTTTCTTAAGAAAAATTCAATTCATCTTAATCATTTAGACTTTCTTTTTAATCACTAATCAAACCTCACTTTTTTTTGCTAAATCTAATGCCCTTGAGGCCTCTCATCTCTATTCTTCAAAATCTCTTTTCAAACTTAAAATCAACCAACAAAAACAAAAACCATTTTTTTGAGAATGAACTACGATCGGTTTTGATCCCTTAAAAGGGTACGTAGGCAATGAGTCAAAACTCATCCAAGCCGAAACAAAAAAATCAAATTCTACTTCTTCTCACCCCCACTCTTCACTAATCATACCTTCCTTTTTACAAATAAGCAATAAAACTAAAGCGTAGAAATAAACTCAGGAGAGCGGTTCTTATGGAATACCATAATCGCTCCGGGTGCCTAACACCTTCCCGTAGCGAAAACGACCCCCGAACTTAGAATCTAAGGGTTTTTCTCAATTTTGCCCTTCCCAAGAAAAAAATAGAGAATATCAACGGTCAAAAGGTTCAAGTCCAATTAATGGCTTGGCACCCCAAAACCATGATAACAGAAATGGCGACTTCACTGGGGACTTTTTTTTAGCGGGTCACGCCTAGTTTTCCTTAGTTTATTTACGCTTTGTTTTATTGCTTACATATGTGAATACTTGTTTACTTTCATTTGACGTGTGGGGTGAGAATATCAAAAGTCCTAACCCGGGCTGAGTGAACTTATGTTTAGGTAGAGATATAATCGACAATTCGATCCGGGGGTTGCCTCGTGTATTGGATTATGCGATCAATCTCACATAGCTGAGGCATTTTGAAGGTGATATTGTCGGCGTGTGTTGTCATGCTTAGGCACTTCACTTTCAATTGTTCGACGAAGCTATGAACCGTAGTTACCAAACCCATCTTAGCCTTTTTAGGACGTAGTGCGGTGGCTAAATTGAGTGTTGTCTCAAACTTTAGTCGTCACGCGATACTACACTCAAACTAGACCTTCTCACAAATAATCATGGAACGGGTGTCGTCCTGTACTACCATGATATATGTGAGAGAGGTTGCAGTTTGGGAACTGTGTTAGAACCTTGGTTACTACTATCCAAAGCCTTAGTTCACCGGACGCCGTGTCCATCCGTTACTTTGAATCTCAACCCACCTTGTCCTTTGTAAACTAAACAACACCATCATGCATACATGCATTCATACATAAACATTTTTCATGCATTCATCGAAGGGTTTAAACAAATGGAAATTTTTTGTAAATAATCACAGGTATGAAGAAGACTAAGTGCTACAAGTTCAAGGAAGTGGATTTGGTTAGTTTGAGAGAGTTGGCACTCAAGGTCAAGAGTCAAACAGGGTTCCGACTCCGATATGGGGGATTGCTTACTTTGCTCCGAACCGATGTAGATGAGAAGCTAGTGCACACTCTGGTGCAATTTTATGATCCGAGCTTCCGTTGCTTCACTTTCCCGGACTTCCAGTTGGTTCCTACTCTCGAGGCTTACTCCAATCTAGTGGGTTTACCTATAGCCGAGAAGACGCCTTTCACCGGTCCCGGGGCTTCTCTCACTCCTCTGGTTATTGCTAAGGATCTCTACCTCAAGACTTCCGACGTCTCCAACCATCTTATTACCAAGTCTCACATCCGGGGGTTCACTTCGAAGTATCTTCTTGATCAGGCTAATCTCGGTGCTACTCGTCAGGATACACTCGAGGCTATTCTTGCTTTGCTTATCTACGGGCTCATTCTCTTCCCGAACCTCGACGACTTCGTGGACATGAATGCTATCGAGATCTTTCATTCCAAGAACCCGGTTCCTACTTTGCTAGCGGATACCTACCACGCCATCCATGACAGGACTCTCAAGGGCCGTGGGTATATCCTTTGCTGCATATCTCTCTTGTATAGGTGGTTTATTTCGCACCTTCCGAGTTCCTTCCACGACAACTCGGAAAACTGGTCCTACTCGCAGCGGATTATGGCCCTCACTCCTAATGAGGTCGTCTGGCTCACTCCGGCCGCTCAGGTGAAGGAAATCATTATGGGTTGTGGAGACTTTCTCAATGTACCTCTTCTTGGTACCCGTGGAGGAATCAACTACAACCCCGAGCTTGCTATGAGACAGTTTGGTTTCCCTATGAAGTCGAAGCCCATCAATCTTGCTACATCTCCAGAGTTCTTCTTCTACACGAATGCTCCTACCGGACAAAGGAAAGCTTTCATGGATGCTTGGTCCAAGGTTCGAAGGAAGAGTGTGAAGCATCTAGGTGTGAGATCCGGTGTTGCTCATGAAGCCTATACTCAGTGGGTGATAGATCGAGCTGAGGAGATTGGTATGCCTTATCCGGCTATGAGATACGTGTCTTCATCCACTCCGTCTATGCCTCTACCTCTGCTTCCCGCAACTCAGGATATGTATCAGGAGCATCTAGCTATGGAGAGTCGTGAGAAGCAAGCGTGGAAAGCTCGGTATAATCAAGCCGAGAATCTAATCATGACTTTGGATGGTAGAGATGAGCAGAAGACTCATGAGAATCTAATGTTGAAGAAAGAGCTAGCTAAGGCCCGGAGGGAATTGGAAGAGAAAGATGAGCTGCTTATGAGGGACTCCAAGAGAGCTCGAGGACGACGAGACTTCTTTGATAGATACTGTGATTCAGATTCCGAGTCCGATGATCCTCCGACTACTTCCTATGCTTGAGGGCTTCATGTGTTTATCTTGTTGAAATTTCAAAGTCTTCCTGTTAAAAATACTATGTAGTTTTGATTATTTGCAAAGATTTCTAATTTGTTTAAAAATCCTTCGATGAAAAAAATAAGTCTTTCGCATTTGCATTTGCATATCATGCATCATATGCATCATGCATTGGTCACAAAGGCTTCCAAGTGCTTACCACCTCCTGGTTTCTCTGCCGCAGTGTGAAAAGTGGCTCGTGCTCAGAGAGTTTACGAACCTGATAGAACCGATCGAACCAGAGAATACAGAAGAAAGAAAAGGGCTATGGAAGAAGAGAACACACAGCTTCGTACTGAATTGGCATCTTTAAGGGAGGAATTGGCCAAAGCTCATGATGCTATGACTGCTCTGTTGGCTGCTCAGGAACAACCAGTTCATGTGGTTTCTACAGCTGCAAATGTGACTCCTACCGTAACAACTGATCCCCGCCTTATCATGCCATCCGGGTATCCTTACGGACTTCCGCTGTACTATACTGCTAATACAGGGGCAGGGACCTCTGGTACTACCAACAGTGGCCCAATCCCAGGGGCAAATTTAACTCCTGTTAGTACCGCCTTGACTCAAGCCGCAACAACTGTTACCGAGCCCATTGTGAATACGGTGCCTCAATTTGTCCATGCTAATGCGCACCGTGCGGGTATTGCCACAACCGGGACTATGGAAGAGAGAATGGAAGAACTGGCCAAAGAGCTCCGACGGGAAATTAAGGCCAACAGGGGAAACGGAGACTCCATTAAAACCCAGGATCTCTGCTTAGTATCGAAGGTAGATGTTCCAAAAAAGTTCAAGGTCCCGGAGTTCGACAAGTATAACGGGCTGACTTGTCCTCAAAATCATATTGTCAAATATGTCCGGAAGATGGGCAACTACAAGGACAACGATTCCCTTATGATCCATTATTTCCAAGACAGTCTGATGGAGGATGCTGCAGAGTGGTATACTAGTCTGAGCAAAGACGATGTCCATACTTTTGATGAACTAGCCGCTGCTTTCAAGAGCCACTATGGGTTTAACACTCGGTTGAGGCCAAATAGGGAGTTTCTCAGGTCCCTATCTCAGAAGAAAGAGGAAAGTTTCCGTGAATATGCGCAAAGGTGGAGAGGGGCAGCTGCCCGTATCACTCCTGCTTTAGATGAAGAAGAAATGACCCAGACATTCTTAAAGACCTTGAAAAAGGATTATGTTGAGAGAATGATCATCGCTGCCCCGAATAACTTTTCGGAGATGGTCACCATGGGAACCCGTCTTGAGGAAGCCGTCAGGGATGGAATTATTGTGTTCGAGAAAGCTGAATCTTCTGCGAGTGCGTCGAAGAGGTATGGTAATGGACATCACAAGAAGAAAGAAACGGACGTGGGGATGGTGTCAGCTGGAGCCAGTCAATCCATGGCTACCGTTGCTCCTATCAATGCAGCTCAAATGCCTCCGTCATACCCATATATGCCGTATTCTCAGCATCCTTTCTTTCCGCCATTTTATCATCAATACCCTCTGCCACCGGGTCAACCTCAAGTGCCCGTCAATGCAATTGCCCAACAGATGAAACAACAGATGCCGGTTCAACAACAACAACAACAAAATCAGCAAGCTAGGCCTACTTTCCCTCCGATACCGATGTTATATGCTGAGTTGCTTCCAACTTTACTCCAGAGAGGGCATTGTACAACTAGACAGGGCAAACCCCCACCTGATCCGTTGCCTCCAAGGTTCAGGTCTGATCTCAAATGTGATTTTCATCAGGGTGCCTTAGGTCATGATGTCGAGAGGTGTTATGCTTTGAAGTATATTGTGAAGAAGCTCATTGATCAAGGGAAGCTGACTTTTGAGAATAATGTCCCACATGTCCTCGACAATCCGCTACCAAATCATGCCGCTGTGAATATGATCGAAGTGTGTGAGGAAGCTCCTAGACTTGATGTCCGCAATGTCGCAACTCCTCTGGTGCCTCTGCACATCAAGCTGTGCAAAGCTTCTCTGTTCAGCCATGATCATGCCAAGTGTCTAGGATGCCTCCGTGATCCTTTGGGTTGCCATGCTGTTCAAGACGACATCCAAAGCTTGATGGATGATAATCTTCTGACTGTCAGTGATGTTTGCGTGGTCGTGCCAGTTTTTCACGATCCGCCTGTCAAGAGTGTACCTTTGAAGAAGTGTGCTGAGCCCTTGGTGATAAGGTTGCCAGGACCAATTCCTTATGTTTCGGACAAGGCAGTGCCATACAAGTACAATGCTACTATGATAGAAAATGGAGTAGAGGTGCCTCTAGCCTCCTTTGCCACAGTAAGCAATATTGCCGAAGGGACTTCTGCAGCACTAAGAAGCGGGAAAGTCCGTCCGCCGTTATTTCAGAAGAAAGTAGCTACGCCGACCATTCCACCAGTTGAAGAGGCAACTCCAACCGTTGTTTCACCCATTGCTACAGATGTGAACCAGTCAGGCAAATCTATAGAGGATTCAAATTTAGATGAGATTCTGAGGATAATAAAGAGGAGCGACTACAAGATCGTTGATCAATTGCTGCAGACTCCTTCGAAGATATCTGTATTGTCATTACTCTTGAGCTCTGAGGCTCACAGGAATACCTTGTTGAAAGTGCTGGAGCAGGCATATGTTGACCACGAAGTTACGGTAGATCGGTTTGGTGGCATAGTGGGAAATATTACTGCTTGTAACAACCTCTGGTTTAGTGAAGAAGAGTTGCCGGAAGTGGGAAAGAGTCACAATCTGGCTTTGCACATCTCGGTAAATTGTAAATCAGACATGATATCAAATGTGTTGGTGGATACCGGTTCCTCCCTCAATGTAATGCCCAAGACAACTCTAGATCAGTTGAGCTACCGTGGGACCCCGTTGAGGAGAAGTACTTTCTTGGTCAAAGCTTTTGATGGATCTCGAAAGAATGTGCTGGGAGAGATAGATTTGCCGATAACCATTGGCCCTGAGAATTTCTTGGTTACTTTCCAAGTGATGGACATTAATGCCTCCTACAGTTGCCTGCTGGGAAGACCGTGGATACACGATGCTGGTGCGGTTACTTCCACCTTACATCAGAAGTTGAAATTTGTGAAGAATGGAAAACTCGTTACAATCCATGGTGAAGAAGCATACTTAGTCAGCCAGTTGTCTTCTTTCTCTTGTATTGAAGTAGGGTCTGCTGAAGGGACTGCTTTCCAAGGTTTGACCATTGAAGGTGCAGAGCCTAAGGAAGCTGGGGCTGCTATGGCTTCATTGAAAGATGCTCAGAGAGCCATCCAAGAAGGTCAGACTGCCGGCTGGGGCAAGGTGATACAGCTCTGTGAGAACAAGCGTAAAGAAGGTCTCGGGTTCTCCCCGTCATCAAGGGTTTCCTCGGGAGTCTTCCACAGTGCAGGGTTTGTTAATGCTATCTCTGAAGAAGCCACTGGATCTGGTCTCAGGCCTGTATTTGTTACACCAGGAGGCATTGCGAGAGATTGGGATGCCATTGACATTCCTTCAATCATGCATGTTTCTGAGTAATGTGTCTTGTTGCTTTAATGCTTTGTTTTCAAAATAACAATCCTCTCGCTCTGCCCAAAGCGAGAGTGATATTTTCTGTAAGGGCATGTTTGTTTCGGCATTGCCGTTGATTAATAAAATTTTGTCGTTTCTTCCACGACTACTTTTTTTTTTTTAAGTGTTTTTCCCTTGGAAACAATGGTAATGCCAGAAAAAACCAAAACGTCTGTATTTTTCTTATTAATTTCAAAAATCTGCATGAAAAAAGAAACTATTTCTAAAATCATCCAATCATTATATGCAGGCTGAACCATAATAAACCCGTTGAACACAGTAATCCCACGGTTCCTCCAAGTTTTGATTTCCCTGTGTATGAAGCCGAAGATGAGGAAGGTGATGACATACCGTATGAGATCACTCGGTTACTTGAGCAAGAAAAGAAAGCCATTCAGTCTCACCAAGAAGAGGTTGAGCTTATCAACATAGGTACCGAGGAAAACAAGCGAGAAATCAAGATTGGTGCTACTCTAGAGGAAGGGGTTAAACAGAAGATCATCCAACTCCTCCGGGAATATCCGGATATTTTTGCATGGTCCTATGAAGATATGCCAGGTCTAGACCCTATGATCGTGGAGCATCGGATCCCTACCAAGCCTGAATGTCCTCCCGTCAGGCAGAAATTGAGAAGGACTCATCCTGATATGGCTCTCAAGATTAAGAGTGAAGTTCAAAAGCAGATTGATGCGGGTTTCCTCATGACAGTTGAGTATCCCGAATGGGTTGCCAATATTGTGCCTGTGCCAAAGAAGGATGGTAAAGTCCGGATGTGTGTTGACTTCAGAGACCTGAACAAGGCCAGTCCAAAAGACAACTTTCCATTACCTCATATTGATGTGCTTGTTGATAATACTGCTCAATCTAAGGTGTTCTCCTTCATGGACGGTTTTTCCGGTTATAATCAGATCAAAATGTCTCCTGAAGATAGAGAAAAGACATCTTTTATCACTCCATGGGGTACTTTCTGCTACAAAGTGATGCCGTTCGGCCTAATCAATGCTGGTGCTACCTACCAAAGGGGAATGACCACTCTGTTTCATGACATGATTCACAAAGAAGTTGAGGTATATGTGGATGACATGATTGTGAAGTCAACAGATGAGGAGCAGCATGTTGAATATTTAACAAAGATGTTTGAAAGGTTAAGAAAATACAAGCTGCGATTGAATCCCAACAAATGTACATTCGGCGTCAGATCCGGGAAGTTATTAGGCTTCATTGTCAGCCAAAAGGGCATTGAAGTCGATCCTGATAAAGTCCGGGCCATCCGAGAAATGCCAGCTCCACAGACAGAGAAGCAAGTCAGAGGCTTCCTCGGACGTTTGAATTACATCTCTCGATTCATATCGCACATGACCGCAACCTGCGGGCCGATCTTCAAGCTACTCAGAAAGAATCAGCCTGTTGTATGGAATGATGAATGCCAAGAAGCTTTTGACAGCATCAAGAATTATCTGCTGGAACCACCTATCCTTGTCCCACCCGTGGAAGGAAGGCCTTTGATTATGTATTTGGCAGTATTTGATGAATCCATGGGATGTGTACTTGGTCAACAAGATGAAACTGGAAAGAAAGAACATGCTATCTACTACCTAAGCAAGAAGTTTACCGATTGCGAAACTCGGTATACAATGCTTGAGAAGACTTGTTGTGCTTTGGCCTGGGCCGCTAAACGCCTGCGTCATTATTTGGTGAATCATACAACTTGGTTGATATCCAGAATGGATCCGATAAAGTATATCTTCGAGAAAGCTGCTGTTACTGGGAAGATTGCACGCTGGCAGATGCTTTTGTCTGAATATGATATTGTGTTCAAAACTCAAAAGGCAATCAAAGGTAGCATTCTTGCCGATCATCTTGCTTACCAACCTCTTGATGACTATCAACCAATTGAATTCGACTTCCCCGATGAAGAGATCATGTATTTGAAATCCAAAGACTGCGAGGAACCGTTGATTGATGAAGGTCCAGATCCCAATAGCAAGTGGGGTTTAGTCTTTGATGGTGCTGTCAATGCTTATGGTAAAGGAATCGGGGCAGTCATTGTATCCCCGCAGGGGCATCACATTCCTTTTACCGCCAGAATTCTGTTCGAATGTACCAACAATATGGCTGAGTATGAAGCATGTATCTTCGGGATCGAGGAAGCAATTGACATGAGAATCAAACACCTCGACATCTATGGAGATTCTGCGCTCGTCATCAATCAGATAAAGGGTGAATGGGAGACCCACCATGCTAAGTTGATTCCTTATCGTGATTATGCGAGACGTCTTCTGACATATTTTACAAAGGTTGAGCTGCATCATATTCCTCGTGATGAGAACCAAATGGCTGATGCTCTTGCTACTCTATCCTCCGTGTTTCGAGTAAACCATTGGAATGATGTGCCAATAATTAAAGTGCAACGCCTTGAAAGACCTTCGCATGTGTTTGCTATTGGGGATGTGATCGATCAGGCTGGTGAAAATGTGGTTGACTATAGACCCTGGTACTATGACATCAAGCAGTTCTTGCTGAGCCGTGAGTATCCGCCAGGTGCTTCCAAACAAGACAAGAAGACCTTGAGAAGATTGGCCGGTAGATTCCTGTTAGATGGAGATATTCTGTACAAGAGGAACTATGACATGGTATTGTTAAGGTGTGTTGATGAACATGAAGCAGAGCAGTTAATGCATGATGTACATGACGGTACCTTCGGGACCCATGCTACAGGGCATACTATGTCAAGAAAGTTGCTACGGGCAGGTTACTACTGGATGACTATGGAGCATGATTGCTACCAGCACGCCAGAAAGTGCCACAAATGTCAAATCTATGCTGATAAGATTCATGTGCCTCCGCACGCTCTCAATGTTATGTCATCCCCATGGCCGTTCTCAATGTGGGGCATCGACATGATTGGAAGAATTGAACCGAAGGCTTCAAATGGTCATCGTTTCATCTTAGTGGCAATTGACTACTTTACCAAATGGGTTGAAGCAGCATCTTATACAAATGTGACCAAGCAAGTGGTAGCTAAGTTCATCAAGAACAACATCATCTGTCGATATGGTGTTCCCAGCAAGATTATTACCAACAATGGTACCAACCTGAACAACAATGTGGTGCAAGCTCTTTGTGAAGAATTCAAAATTGAGCATCATAACTCTTCTCCTTATAGACCTCAGATGAATGGTGCAGTTGAGGCCGCCAACAAGAATATCAAGAGGATCGTCCAGAAGATGGTAACCACTTACAAGGACTGGCATGAGATGTTACCCTATGCTCTGCATGGCTACCGTACTACAGTGCGCAGTTCAACCGGGGCAACCCCTTTCTCTCTTGTATATGGTATGGAAGCAGTTCTTCCTTTGGAAGTGGAGATCCCGTCTCTCCGTGTGATCATGGAAGCAAAGTTATCTGAGGCTGAATGGTGCCAAAGCCGGTATGATCAGTTGAATTTGATTGAGGAAAAACGTATGGATGCCATGGCTCGTGGACAATCGTATCAAGCAAGAATGAAGACTGCCTTTGACAAGAAAGTCCATCCTCGAGAATTCAAGGTAGGGGAACTTGTATTGAAAAGGAGGGTAAGCCAGCAACCCGACCCGAGGGGCAAGTGGACGCCTAACTATGAAGGTCCTTATGTTGTCAAGAAGGCCTTCTCCGGTGGTGCTTTAATCCTTACACACATGGATGGTGTAGAACTTCCAAATCCAGTGAATGCCGATATAGTCAAGAAATACTTTGCCTAGAAATATGAAAAGAACAGCGTGGTAGGTCGAAAACCCGAAAGGGCGGCCTAGGCAAAAATGCGCTTCCCGGTGGATCGAAAACCCGAAAGGGCGGTCCAGGCAAAAATAAGGGACAAAAAAAAAACAAATATGAAAAGCTCGCTGAGATTATACACAACTCAGGCAAGAATGAGCGTCTCGATGAATCGAAAACCCGGAAGGGCGGTTCATGCAAAAATGAGATTGAAACAAAAGGCAAGTAACTATACCTGGCTAACCACCGTCCCCCTTGGGGCATCTGCAGCTGTTAATGACCATCTTCATCTGAAGCTTCTGTACTTGTGAATTCAAAGTTTTTTGGGAAATGTAATGATTACTGTGTTCAATGTACCACCAACCAATAAAATTACCATTTTCCAAGCTTTGTGAATCCGTGGAGTCACGCCTTCGGCTGACCACCACTCTTATACATCAAATTGAGCCTGTGCTTTTGTTTAAAACTCTATTTTCTTCTATTTTCAAAGCTATATACAAATCATTTTCCTTCTATTTTGATAATGACAATGCTTGAAACAAACATTTTGAAAATTGAAAACCTTTTGTCTATTTTGAAAAGCAAACCTGAGCAACAGGGTACATTCAAATGAAACATGCACGAGCGAGAGTATGTTGATGTCTATTTCAATATATGTTACAAGCAGGTTCTCCTCCAGGATAGTCTGTGGTCAATGGCAAGAATGAAAAAACAGAATGAAAATGCATGAAAATAAATGAGCTCGCTAAGTTGAAAACCCGAAAGGGCGGCTTAAGCAAAAATGAGCACCCCGCTGGATTGACAACCCGAAAGGGCAGTTCAGGCAAAAATGGGGCATTGAAAAGAATTTATTTCCCCGATGGATCGAAAACCCGAAAGGGCGATCCAGGCAAAAATGGGATGCAAAAAAAAAAAAAAATGAAAATGAATGAAAATTGAGAAAATAACATGCAAAAAGCATTGACCACAGATGCAATGTCTACAACGTACCCAGCACTGAAATGCCCAGCACAACGGCGTTTTCCCCAGTAAAGTCTTCCAAGATTCTATCTCCAGCAAGTTGCATACCTGCCTGCCCTCAGCCTTGGCTCCGATACGTCTCCCAACGACGTCATCTCCAAAGAGGATTTCCAAGAATGTGTAATATAGCACGAGCCACTACGTGCCCAATGATCTGATGTCTTGTCTTCCCCGTGAAGTCGTGCCTACAAAATGCCAACAGTCATGCATTACAAGCATTCATACATGTATAATCATGCATATTACGTACCCATGCATATTAATGAATCTGTTATATCATCCATGCATATTGCATTTCCAATGTCAACATCAGTCTCAATTCAATACTCATGTCAGGTTCTCTGTCAAAACCTTGTGAGCCAATAATATCGGTCAATTTCTACCTTTCAAATCAAATCGACGTCAAGTCAATCTCAATCTACATTTTGCCAACAAACCAATCCCCAGTGAATATGTTTCTGTTTGGTCAAGTGGCTAGTTCAAGTCCAAGAACAGCTTGTACCTATCAATTTGCTTATGTTATCGGTCGAGTGCCCAGCTCAATCCAAGAGCAGCTCGTACCTGTCAATATGTTTCCGTTTGGTCAAGTGGCTAGCTCGATCCAAGAGCAGCTTGTACCTGTCTATCTGTTTCTGTCCGGTGGAGTAACCAGTTCGCATCCAAGAACAAGCTCGCACCTGTCTATTTGCCTTGCTTTCAGTCGAGTAACTAGTTCGAATCCCTAAGAACAACTCGTACCTGCCAATTTTACATGTTTTCAGTCGAGTCACCAGTTCGAATCCGTAAGAACAACTCGTACTTGTCAATTTTCTCTTTTTTCCAGTCGGGTCACCAGTTCAAATCCATAAGAACAACTCGCACTTTCCAATATCCCCAAGTGAGTTACCAGTTCGAATCCATAAGAACAACTCATGTTTGTCCAGTAACCTCTATCCCCTGTGAAGTGACCAGTTCGAATCCATAAGAACAACTCGCAGTTGTCTGTTTGTTTCATCCCCGGTCAAGTGGCTAGTTTGAATCCAAGAACAGCTTGTACCTGTCCAACTTGTTTCTAGTTTCCCGTTACTCTGCTATTCACTATCTTTGTCAATGTCTACCAATCCCGCAATGGATACGACATATTTTGTTAATTCCAATCCCCATGAGGTCTTGCATTCATAATCCAAATGATGCATGGCATGCATATTATTTGAAAATGGGTAGGCGTATTTTTACGTCCAAACACAGTGCAAATGCTAATATTTAAGTATCTTCGTCCTGTCAAGCCAAAGACTCCGTCTCTTGACTCTCCAGACAAAGAAACTTAAATAGGGGCAGCTGTTATACCCTGTTTTTGGACCTAAAAATACTGGGCCCAATTTCATTTCAAACTTTGTCAAAAATCGAATTTCAACTGCACAGTTCAAATTGTCTCTGCTACGCAGTGTTTTCAATCACATTTTTACCTATGTTTTTCATGCATAAAACTTTTCAAAATGTCTTTACTTGTCTTGTAAGTCATTTCAAAAGTGTCTCTGAATCATTACATTGCTTTTTCTACAGTTTATTTCAAAATTTGCAAAAAGTCATACAGAAGGGTATTTTGGTCATTTCCTGCAGTGGGACCCATTTTCATCTCTGTGACTGTCTCTGAGTCTTTTCAGATTGTTTTTTACATTTCATCAGTAAACCTTGTTAAGTTCATTTCAAACTTGCATCTGAGTCAGTGTCAAGTCAATTTGAGTCTGTTTAGGTCAATTTTAGCCCTAGGGGCATTTTGGTCATTTCACACAAAATTTTGGCATAGAGAGGTTACTTTGAAGTACCTCATTTAAGCCATTGGTTCGTTTTAGTCCATTTTGTCAATTTTATTTTAGTTTCACTTTACGTTTTGTCAGGTTGTCAATTTTATTCCAATTTTATTTTTATTTTACATTTTGGTCCCCAAAGAGGTCCAAAATTGCGTGTCAGTCCAGAATTTTCTTTTTTTACATTTCAGTCCTTTTTGGATTATTTGCAGTTTAGTCCTTGAAGTTTTATTCTTTGCAGAAAGGTCCAAAGTTCATTTTTCAGGTCCAAGCCGTGCCATTTTTTTTACAAGTCCAGGTGTCCTTTTCTTATTGGTTCCAATGCACACATGTCAGCTATAAAAGCATTGAGTCAGAATCAGAAGCAATGATCACACGCCAACTCACCAAAACAGAATTCAACTTTCTCTCTCTTTTCTGTTAGATCAAAACAGAATCAACAAAAAGCTTCAAAGATTCATCAATGGCAGAAACCCTAACCACCTCAATCCACCATTGATTTCCACCAAATCAACACAAAAACACCAAATTCAACAGAATTCAACAAAGTTTCTTTGATTACTCGTTGGTTCTCAGAGATTCAACACGGAATCATCATCACAGAATCAATTTCCTCGCAATTCAAAGTGCGAGTTCATCACTGAAACGCGACGAACTCAAGCACTGATCACGAGGAAACAGTGAAGAGAAAGAAGAGGGAAGAAGCTAGGTTTAAACCGGTGATGAAGATGAAGATTCACGTACAAAAATACTGATTTATTTTCAGTAGCTCAATAACAAAATCATCAAAAACGCAGCAAGCAGATCACGGTTTTCTGAAGAAAATCAACCAGAATCTCCATTAAAACCTCAGGTATAACTTCAAACACCTCGTTTTTCTCATAAAGAAGTTCAATCACTGGAAAACGATGTAGAACTTAGTGATAAAAAACGTTTTGGTTTAAGAAAATTCGAAAACCAAAAAACACCTTTGAAACCGAAACTGAAATCAATAAGATCTACATCGTAAACAAAAAACGTTTCCTCTCAGTTTTTCTTCATCAAGAACAGTGGCGAGACCAACGTGATGTGGATCTGTACGAATCAAAATGTTTCAATTCAAAAAAGATAAAAAAACCTCAAAACAGTTTCACGTCGCGTCAAAGTTCTAGATCCACATCGCTTAAAGCCTTTGTTCACTTCATCTCTTTCGAAAAACATCAATCCAAGTGAATCAACGAAGATCTGTGCCAAATCCATAGAATCTTATCAAAAAAAAAACGAAAACTCAACTTTCTGAAACCGTAAAAGAAAATATCAGATCTGCGTTGATTCACGTTTCAAATATGAAAACATATTACGGATTCGTGTTTAGAAGAAGGAGGCGAAGGATTTGGTGCAAGTTTGGTTGGTTTCTGGGCGCTGGTTCACCGGAGAAGATGAAGCTTCCGGCGAACCACCTAGGTTTCCGCCGTGGCTTCATCAACTCCGGTGAGGAAGTCTGATGAGAGGTGAGAGATGAGAGAGAAGCTCTGAGTGTAGAGAGAGAAAGGGGAGTGAAAATGAATTAAACCGGTGCTAGTTCCCTTTTATAGACAACTAAACCGGACCAGTTCAAGACCGGTCCAATCCCTTCGATCCTGAGCGTTGGATCTAGGGTTTCCTTCCCTGGATCAATCCAACGCTCCCTGTGCATCCGGATCTCTTAGTGATTGGGCTTTGGTTTGGGCTTTTGTTTCTTTACGTTTCTGTGTGTTATCTGCTACTTGCACCACTTCACTGTGCTTCCTGCACCCCTGCTTGCTCCAAATTTTTACCATGAAATCCGAGGAAATTACCACGTAATTTTTACTACTTTCTTGATAATTTTTAGTGGTATTTCGCTTGGAAAAGACTGGTAAAAACATATGTGTTGTTTTGTTAGGGTTTTTACCACTTTAAGTCATTTTTCTCGCATTTCTACCCGTTACTTCATGTGCATAATGTTCGTGTTCGTCATGTTTGATTTGCATACCATTCCATGTGAACTTTGCTACTGTTTGCTATGTGTATGTCACTGTTTTGATGTGTTGGGTCTTATTTTAGCTTCATGCGCATTATTCATCACATGTTTCCGGCTTATTTTCATCGTCACTTTACCGTCTTATGCCATACTTTCTTCTATCGCTTCATGCCATATTCTTTTTTACTATTTTGCTACTAACGTTTCCTTTCATGTTGATCACTTCATAGCACTTCATTATCTTCACTATTGTATCCGTTAGTTTAGTTTTCCCTTTTTACAAATTGTAATTCATTCGGTGATGTAATATTTTACCATTTGGTTTGTAGCTTGGCAAAGGGGCCATAGAATGTATTTAGGCAATGTTGTAATATGGACTATGGACACTATGGCGCACCGACACGCACACACTCACTTTAGATGTATGCATAGGATTGTATTGTTAAATAAGCGTTTAGGTTTTAAACACTTAGAGAAAATCCATCTTTTTTCAAAAAAAAAAACAATTGAACTTCACTTCAAAAATTTTCATAATAAATATGAAGTCAACACTTCATTTTTCTTCTTTCTTTTTTCTTAAGAAAAATTCAATTCATCTTAATCATTTAGACTTTCTTTTTAATCACTAATCAAACCTCACTTTTTTTTGCTAAATCTAATGCCCTTGAGGCCTCTCATCTCTATTCTTCAAAATCTCTTTTCAAACTTAAAATCAACCAACAAAAACAAAAACCATTTTTTTGAGAATGAACTACGATCGGTTTTGATCCCTTAAAAGGGTACGTAGGCAATGAGTCAAAACTCATCCAAGCCGAAACAAAAAAATCAAATTCTACTTCTTCTCACCCCCACTCTTCACTAATCATACCTTCCTTTTTACAAATAAGCAATAAAACTAAAGCGTAGAAATAAACTCAGGAGAGCGGTTCTTATGGAATACCATAATCGCTCCGGATGCCTAACACCTTCCCGTAGCGAAAACGACCCCCGAACTTAGAATCTAAGGGTTTTTCTCAATTTTGCCCTTCCCAAGAAAAAAATAGAGAATATCAACGGTCAAAAGGTTCAAGTCCAATTAATGGCTTGGCACCCCAAAACCATGATAACAGTATGCCATACCCTGCTATGAGACATGTGGCTGCATCTGCTCCATCTATACCTTTACCTCTACCTCCCACAACTCAGGAGATGTATCAGGAGCATCTGGCCATGGAAAGTCGTGAGAAACAAATGTGGAAAGCCCGATACAATGAGGCTGAGAATCTAATCATGACTTTGGATGGTAAGGATGAGCAGAAGACTCATGAGAACCTGATGTTGAAGAAGGAATTGGTTAAGGTCCGAAAGGAACTTGAAGAAAAGGATGAGCTACTTATGCGGGACTCCAAGAGAGCCAGAGGACGACGCAACTTCTATGCTAGATACTGCGGTTCGGATTCGGAGTCTGAGTCTGAGGATCATCCCACTACTTCCTATGCTTGAGAGTTTTATTTGTTTATATTTCAAAAGTCTTCCCTTGGCTTAGTATTTCAAAGGGATTCATCTTGTAAACGCTTCGTTTTGCTTTGCTTATTTAGATATTGTTTACAAAACTCCTAATTTGTCTAAAAATCCTTCGATGTCCAAAAAAAAAAAAAAAAGCTTTTACATTTGCATCTGTGCATATCATGCATCATGTGCATCATTCATCAAGTCACAAAAGGTTTCCAAGTGCTCACTGCCTCCTGGTTCTTCTGCCACAGATTGAAAGGTGGCTCGTGCTCGGAAAGTTTACGAACCAGACAGAATACACCGGACTAGACTCTACAGAAAGAAGAATTCGGTAGCCATGGAAGAAGAGAATGCTCAGCTCCGTACCGAGTTAGCCACTCTAAGGGAAGAGTTAGCTAAGGCTAATGATGTCATGACTGCTCTGCTAGCCGCTCAAGAACAATCAGCCACGGCTATCCCTATAGCCACAGCTATACCGGTGACTACAAGCATGCTCCCAACTGCATCTACAGACGCTCGCTTCGCTATGCCAGCTGGGTTTCCGTATGGGCTTCCACCGTTCTTCACTCCCAGTACTGCAGCGGGCACTTCGGGCACTGCTAACAATGTTCTGATTCCTGCAACAAATGCTGTCTCCATCAATACTACTTTGCCACAAACAACGGCAGTTGTCACTGAGCCTCTTGTGCATGTCATACCCCAAGGTGTTAACATCAACACACAGCACGGAAACATCCCCGTGATCAAAACCATGGAAGAGATGATGGAGGAACTTGCTAAAGAACTCCGTCATGAGATCAAAGCTAATCGAGGGAATGCGGACTCTTTCAAAACTCAAGATCTCTCCTTGGTGTCAAAGGTGGATGTCCCTAAGAAGTTCAAAATCCCGGATTTCGACCGATACAACGGGCTGACTTGTCCCCAGAACCACATCATCAAGTATGTCCGAAAGATGGGTAATTACAAAGACAATGATTCCCTTATGATCCACTGCTTCCAAGATAGCTTGATGGAAGATGCTGCAGAGTGGTATACTAGTTTGAGCAAAAACGACATCCATACCTTTGATGAATTAGCCGCTGCTTTCAAGAGCCACTATGGGTTTAACACCCGATTGAAGTCGAATAGGGAATTCCTCAGATCTCTCTCCTAGAAGAAGGAAGAAAGCTTCCGTGAATACGCACAGAGATGGAGGGGGGCAGCTGCCCGCATTACTCCCGCTCTTGATGAAGAAGAAATGACCCAGACATTCTTAAAGACCTTGAAAAAGGATTATGTTGAGAGAATGATCATTGCTGCCCCGAATAACTTTTCGGAGATGGTCACCATGGGAACCCGTCTGGAAGAAGCCGTCAGGGAAGGAATCATTGTGTTCGAGAAAGCTGAATCCTCTGTGAATGCATCAAAGAGGTATGGTAATGGACACCACAAGAAGAAAGAAACGGAAGTAGGGATGGTGTCAGCCGGAGCCGGTCAATCCATGGCTACTGTTGCTCCTATCAATGCTGCCCAAATGCCTCCGTCATACCCATATGCGCCGTATTCCCAGCATCCTTTCTTTCCGCCATTCTATCACCAGTACCCTCTGCCACCGGGTCAACCTCAAGTACCCGTTAATGCAATTGCTCAACAGATGAAACAACAGTTGTCGGTTCAACAACAACAACAAAATCAGCAAGCTAGACCTACTTTCCCTCCGATACCGATGTTGTATGCTGAGTTGCTTCCGACTTTACTCCATAGAGGGCATTGTACAACCAGACAGGGCAAGCCCCCACCTGATCCGTTGCCTCCAAGGTTCAGGTCCGATCTCAAATGTGATTTTCATCAAGGTGCCCTGGGTCATGATGTCGAGGGGTGCTATGCTTTGAAGTATATCGTGAAAAAGCTCATTGATCAAGGAAAGTTGACTTTTGAGAATAATGTCCCGCATGTCCTCGACAATCCTCTTCCAAATCATGCCGCTGTAAATATGATCGAAGTATGCGAGGAAGCTCCTAGACTTGATGTCCGTAACGTCGCAACTCCTCTGGTGCCTCTACACATCAAGCTGTGCAAAGCTTCTCTGTTCAGCCATGATCATGCCAAGTGCCTAGGATGCCTTCGTAATCCTTTGGGTTGCTATACTGTCCAAGATGACATCCAAAGCTTGATGAATGATAATTTTTTGAATGTCAATGATGTCTGCGTGATTGTGCCAGTTTTTCACGATCCGCCTGTCAAGAGTTTGCCTTTGAAGGAGAATGCTGAGCCTCTGGTGATAAGGTTGCCCGGACCGGTGCCGTATACTTCAGATAGGGCTATCCCGTACAAATATAATGCTACCATAATTGAAAACGGAGTAGAAGTGCCTCTGGTATCCTTGGCTGTGATGAACAATACCGCCGAAGGAACTTCAGCAGCCCTTAGAAGCGGAAGAGTCCGTCCACCGTTGTTTCAAAAGAAGGCAGCTACGCCTACCGTGCTACCCATTGACAAGCCAATCCCGACTGATGTTTCTCCCGTTAACAGAGACGCAAGCCAACCAGGCCGGTCTATAGAGGATTCTAATCTGGACGAGATTTTGAGGTTGATCAAAAGAAGTGATTATAAGATTGTAGATCAGCTGCTGCAAACTCCGTCGAAGATATCCATTTTGTCTCTACTCCTGAGTTCCGCTGCCCACAGAGATACCCTTTTGAAAGTATTGGAGCAGGCTTACGTGGATCATGAAGTAACTATGGATCACTTTGGTAGCATAGTGGGGAACATTACCGCCTGCAGCAATCTGTGGTTCAGTGAAGATGAATTGCCCGAAGCAGGAAAGCATCATAATCTGGCCTTGCATATCTCCGTGAATTGCAAGTCCGACATGATCTCAAATGTGTTAGTAGACACTGGCTCATCTTTGAACGTGATGCCCAAGTCAACGCTGGATCAGCTGAGTTACCGGGGAACTCCCTTGAGGAGAAGCACTTTTTTGGTCAAAGCCTTTGATGGAACCCACAAGAGTGTTCTCGGGGAGATAGACTTGCCAATAACTATCGGCCCCGAAACCTTTCTAATCACCTTTCAGGTCATGGATATTAACGCCTCTTACAGCTGTCTCTTGGGGAGACCATGGATACATGACGCGGGAGCGGTGACCTCTACTTTGCACCAAAAGTTGAAATTTGCAAAAAGTGGAAAGCTTGTTACCATTCATGGAGAGGAAGCATATCTGGTTAGCCAGCTATCATCTTTCTCTTGCATAGAAGCAGGGTCTGCAGAGGGGACCGCTTTTCAAGGATTAACTGTCGAAGGTACGGAACCTAAGAGGGATGGAACTGCGATGGCTTCTTTGAAGGATGCACAGAGAGCCGTCCAAGAGGGTCAAGCTGCCGGCTGGGGCAGGTTAATACAGCTTCGTGAGAACAAGCATAAGGAAGGTCTTGGCTTCTCCCCAACTTCAGGAGTTTCCACCGGGGCATTCTATAGTGCTGGGTTTGTCAACGCAATCACAGAAGAAGCAACTGGATTTGGCCCGAGGCCTGTATTTGTTACACCAGGAGGCATTGCGAGAAATTGGGATGCCATTGACATTCCCTCAATCATGCATGTTTCTGAGTAATATACCTTGTTGCTTAAGTATCTTGTTTTTTCAAAATAACAATCCTCTCGCTCTGCCCAAAGCGAGAGTGATATTTTCTGTAAGGGCATGTTTGTTTCGGCATTGCCGTTGATTAATAAAAAATTTGTCGTTTCTTTCACGACTTCTTTTTTTTAGTGCTTTTTTCCTTGGAAATAATGGTAATGCCAGAAAAAACCAAAACATCTGTATTTTCTTATTAATTTCAAAAATCTGCATAAAAAACCTCCTTCTAAAATCATCCAACCATTTTACGCAGATTGAACTATAATAAACCCGTTGGGCACAGTAACCCTGCATTCCCTCCGAATTTTGAATTCCCGGTGTATGAGGCCGAAGATGAGAAAGGTGATGACATACCATATGAGATCACTCGTTACTTGAGCAAGAAAAAAGCATTCAGTCAAGGAGAGATGAGTTATCAAAGGTAGAGAAAACAGAATAAATCGGGCTGTCTAAGGAGGGTAAAAAGATTCACTCCTGATATCGGATATTTTTGCATGCGTAGAGGATTGAGTCAGATCCAATTGGAGCATGCATTGCCGTTGATTAATAAAAAATTTGTCGTTTCTTTCACGACTTCTTTTTTTAGTGCTTTTTCCTTGGAAATAATGGTAATGCCAGAAAAAACCAAAACATCTGTATTTCTTATTAATTTCAAAAATCTGCATAAAAAAACCTCCTTCTAAAATCATCCAACCATTTTACGCAGATTGAACTATAATAAACCCGTTGGGCACAGTAACCCTGCATTCCCTCCGAATTTTGAATTCCCGGTGTATGAGGCCGAAGATGTTACCATATGGATCACTCGTACTGAGCAAGAAAGAAACATTCAGCCTCACCAGAAGAATTGAGCTATCAACATAGTACGAGGAGAACAAGCGAGAAATCAAGATCGGTGCTGCTCTAGAGAAGGGTAAAAAGAAGATCATCCAACTCCTCTGGAATATCCGATATTTTGCATGGTCGTATGAGGATATGCCAGGTCTAGATCCTAAAATTGTGGAGCATCGGATACCCACAAAGCCTGAATGTCCTCCCGTCAGGCAGAAATTGAGAAGGACTCATCCAGATATGGCTCTCAAGATTAAGAGCGAGGTTCAAAAACTGATTGATGCGGGTTTCCTCATGACAGTTGAGTACCCTGAGTGGGTTGCCAATATTGTACCTGTGCCGAAGAAGGATGGTAAAGTCCGGATGTGTGTTGACTTCAGAGACCTGAACAAAGCCAGTCCAAAAGACAACTTTCCATTACCTCATATTGATGTGCTTGTTGATAATACTGCTCAGTCTAAGGTGTTCTCCTTCATGGATGGTTTCTCTGGTTACAATCAGATCAAAATGTCTCCTGAGGATAGAGAAAAGACGTCTTTTATCACTCCATGGGGTACTTTCTGCTACAAAGTGATGCCATTCGGCCTAATAAATGCTGGTGCTACCTACCAAAGAGGGATGACTACTCTCTTTCATGACATGATTCACAAGGAAGTCGAAGTATATGTGGACGATATGATTGTAAAGTCAACAGATGAGGAGCAACATGTTGAGTATTTGACGAAGATGTTTGAAAGGTTGAGAAAATACAAGCTTCGATTGAATCCCAACAAATGTACATTCGGTGTCAGATCCGGAAAGTTATTAGGCTTCATTATCAGCCAAAAGGGCATTGAAGTCGATCCTGATAAAGTCCGGGCCATCCGAGAAATGCCAGTTCCACAAACCGAGAAGCAAGTCAGAGGTTTCCTCGGACGATTGAATTACATCTCCCGATTCATATCTCATATGACCGCAACCTGCGGGCCGATCTTCAAGCTACTCAGAAAGAATCAGCCTATTGTATGGAATGATGAATGCCAAGAAGCTTTTGATAGCATCAAGAATTACCTGCTGGAACCACCTATCCTTGTCCCACCCGCGGAAGGAAGGCCTTTGATTATGTATTTGGCAGTATTTGATGAATCCATGGGATGCGTACTTGGTCAACAAGATGAGACTGGAAAGAAAGAACATGCTATCTACTATCTAAGCAAGAAGTTCACCGATTGTGAAACTCGGTATACAATGCTTGAGAAGACTTGTTGTGCTTTGGCCTGGGCCGCTAAACGCCTACGTCATTATTTGGTGAATCATACAACTTGGTTGATATCCAGAATGGATCCGATAAAGTATATCTTTGAGAAAGCTGCTGTTACTGGGAAGATTGCACGCTGGCAGATGCTTTTGTCTGAATATGATATTGTGTTCAAAACTCAAAAGGCAATCAAAGGTAGCATTCTTGCCGATCATCTTGCTTACCAACCTCTTGATGATTATCAACCAATTGAGTTCGATTTCCCCGATGAAGAGATCATGTATTTGAAATCAAAAGACTGCGAAGAACCGTTGATTAATGAAGGTCCAGATCCCAATAGCAAGTGGGGTTTAGTCTTTGATGGTGCTGTCAATGCTTATGGTAAAGGAATTGGGGCAGTCATTGTATCCCCACAGGGGCATCACATTCCTTTTACCGCCCGGATTCTGTTCGAATGTACAAACAATATGGCTGAGTATGAAGCATGTATCTTTGGGATCGAGGAAGCAATTGACATGAGAATCAAACACCTCGACATCTATGGAGATTCTGCGCTCGTCATCAATCAGATAAAGGGTGAATGGGAGACCCACCATGCTAAGTTGATTCCTTATCGTGATTATGCGAGACGTTTGCTGACATATTTTACAAAGGTTGAGCTGCACCATATTCCTCGTGATGAGAACCAAATGGCTGATGCTCTTGCTACTCTATCCTCCATGTTTCGAGTAAACCATTGGAATGATGTGCCAATAATCAAAGTGCAACGCCTTGAAAGACCTTCACATGTGTTTGCTATTGGGGATGTGATCGACCAGGCTGGTGAAAATGCGGTTGACTATAGACCCTGGTACTACGACATCAAACAGTTCTTGCTAAGCCGTGAGTATCCGTCGGGTGCTTCCAACCAAGATAAGAAGACCCTGAGAAGATTGGCCAGTAGATTCCTGTTAGATGGAGATATTCTGTACAAGAGAAACTATGACATGGTATTGTTAAGATGTGTTGATGAACATGAAGCAGAGCAGTTAATGCATGATGTACATGACGGTACCTTCGGGACCCATGCTACAGGGCATACTATGTCAAGGAAGTTGTTACGGGCAGGTTACTACTGGATGGCCATGGAGCATGATTGCTACCAGCACGCCAGAAAGTGCCACAAATGATAAATCTATGCTGATAAGATTCATGTGCCTCCGCACGCTCTCAATGTTATTTCATCCCCATGGCCGTTCTCAATGTGGGGCATCGACATGATTGGAAGAATTGAACCGAAGGCTTCAAATGGTCATCGTTTCATCTTACTGGCAATTGACTACTTCACCAAGTGGGTTGAAGCAGCATCTTATACCAATGTGACCAAGCAAGTGGTAGCTAAGTTCATCAAGAACAACATCACTCTGTCGATATGGTGTTCCCAGCAAGATCATTACCGACAATGGTACCAACCTGAACAACAATGTGGTGCAAGCACTTTGTGAAGAATTCAAAATTGAGCATCATAACTCTTCTCCCTATAGACCTCAGATGAATGGTGCAGTTGAGGCCGCCAACAAGAATATCAAGAGAATTGTCCAGAAGATGGTAACCACTTACAAGGACTGGCATGAGATGTTACCCTATGCTCTGCATGGCTACCGTACTACAATGCACAGTTCAACCGGGGCAACCCCTTTCTCTCTTGTATATGGTATGGAAGCAGTTCTTCCTTTGGAAGTGGAGATCCCATCTCTCCGTGTGATCATGGAGGCAAAGTTATCCGAGGCTGAATGGTGCCAAAGCCGGTATGATCAGTTGAATTTGATTGAGGAAAAACGTATGGATGCCATGGCTCGTGGACAGTCATATCAAGCAAGAATGAAGACTGCCTTTGACAAGAAAGTCCATCCTCGAGAATTCAAGGTAGGAGAACTTGTTTTGAAAAGGAGGATAAGCCAGCAACCCGACCCAAGGGGAAAGTGGACGCCTAACTATGAAGGTCCTTATGTTGTCAAGAAGGCCTTCTCCGGTGGTGCTTTAATCCTTACACACATGGATGGTGTAGAACTTCCAAATCCAGTGAATGCCGATATAGTCAAGAAATACTTTGCCTAGAAATATGAAAAGAACAGCGTGGTAGGTCGAAAACCCGAAAGGGCGGCCTAGGCAAAAATGCGCTTCCCGGTGGATCGAAAACCCGAAAGGGCGGTCCAGGCAAAAATAAGGGACAAAAAATATATGAAAAAGCTCGCTGAGATTGTACGCAACTCAGGCAAGAATGAGCGTCTCGATGAGCCGAAAACCCGGAAGGGCGGTTCATGCAAAAATGAGATTGAAACAAAAGGCAAGTAACTATATCTGGCCAACCACCGTCTCCCTTGGGGCATCTGCAGCTGTTAATGACTATCTTCATCAAAAGCTCCTACGCTTGCGAATTCAAAGTTTCTAGGAAATGTAATGATTGCTGTGTTCAATGTACCACCAACCAATAAAAATTACCATTTTCCAAGCTTTGTAAATCCGTGGAGTCACGCCTTCGGCTGACCACCACTCTTATACATCAATTTGAGCCTGTGCTTTTGTTTAAAACTCCGCTTTCTTTTTACTTTCAAAGTTATGTACAAAAACATTTTCCTTCTATTTTTAATAATGACAAATGCTCGAAACAAGCATCTTGAAAATTGAAAAAGTTTTTTTGAAAAGCAAACCTGAGCAACAGGGTACATTCAAACGAACATGCATGAGCGAGTGTGTGTTGGTGTCTATTTCAATATATGTTACAAGCAAGTTCTCCTCCAGGATAGTCTGTGGTCAATGGCAAGAATGAAAAAACATAATGAAAATGCATGAAAATGAATAGGCTCGCTAAGTTGAAAACCCGGAAGGGCGGCTTAGGCAAAAATGAGCACCCCTCTGGATTGACAACCCGAAAGGGCAGTTCAGGCAAAAATGGGGCATTGAAAAGAATTTATTTCCCCGGTGGATCGAAAACCCGAAAGGGCGATCCAGGCAAAAATGGGATGCAAAAAATGATGAATGAAAATTTGAGAAGATAACATGCAAAAAGCATTGACCATAGATGCGACATCCACGGTACATCCAGCACTGAAATGCCCGGCAATGACGGCATTATTCCCAGTAGAGTCTTCCGAGATTCTATCCCCAGCAAGTTGCATAGCTACCTGCCCTCAGCCATGGTTCCGATACGTCTCTCAACGACGTCATCTCCAAAGAGGATTTCCAGGAATGTGTAATATAACACGAGCCATTACGTGCCCAATACTCCAGTGTCTTGTCTGTCTCTGCGGAACTGTGTCTACAAATCGCCAACAGTCATGCATTACAAGCATTCATACATGCATAATCATGCATATTACGTGTCCATGCATTTAATGAAATTGTTATATCATTCATGCATGTTGCATTTCCAATGTCAATATCAGTCTCAATTCAATACTCATGTCGGGTTCTCTGTCAAAACCTTGTGAGCCAATAATATCGGTCAATTTCTACCTTTCAAATCAAATCGACGTCAAGTCAATCTCAATCTATATTTTGTCAAAAAAAACAACAATCCCCAGTGAATCTGTTTCTGTTTGGTCAAGTGGCTAGCTCAATCCAAGAGCAGCTTGAACCTACCTGTTTGTTTATGTTTCCGGTCGAGTTACCAGTTCGTCTCCAAGAACGACTTGCACCCGTTTACTTTTCAATGTTATCGGTCGAGTTACCAGTTCGAATCCAAGAACAGCTCGTACCTGTCTATGTGTCTATGATTTTGGTCAAGTGGCTAGTTCAAGTCCAAGAACAGCTTGTACCTGTCTATCTGTTTCTGTTCGGTCAAGTGGCTAGCTCCAAGAGCAGCTTGCACCTGTCTATTGGTCTTTGTCTTCGGTGGAGTAACCAGTTCGCATCCAAGAACAAGCTCGCACCTGTCTATTTGCCTTGCTTTCAGTCGAGTGGCTAGTTCGAATCAAGAATAACTCGTACCTGTCCATCTTTTCCATGTCCCCGGTCGAGTGACCAGTTCGAATCCAAGAACAACTCGTACCTGTTTGTCTGCTTTTATTCCCGATCAAGTGCCCAGCTCAATCCAAGAGCGGCTTGTACCCGTCAATTTGTTATCTGTTATCCTGTCAATGTCTACCAATCCCGCAATGGATACAACATCTTTTGTTAATTCCAGCTTTCGTTTGTCTCGCACTCATAATCCAAATGTTGCATGGCATTCATGATATTTGAAAATGTACAAACGTATTTTTACGTCCAAACACAGTGCAAATGTTAATATTTAAGTATCTTCGTCCCGTCAAGCCAAAGACTCCGTCTCTTGACCCTCCGGACAAAGAAACTTAAATAGGGGCAGCTGTTATACCCTGATTTTGGACCTAAAAATACTCGTTCAAATTTCTTTTGTAACACTGATATTTGTCAATTCTCTGTTATTTTACTCTGAATCTTTACTCTCTTTTTAAACGTATTTTACTGCCTCTGTCTTTTCTGACATTACAAGTCATTTAAGAACTCTCTGAAACGTCGCATTACTTTTCTTGCATTTTATTTCAAAAAATCATACAAAAGGGTATTTTGATCATTTCCTGCAGTGGAACCCATTTTAGTCCCTGTGTTTGCCTCTGAGTCTTTTCAACCTGTCTGTACGAATTATTGTTGAGTCTTTGTTTAAAAATCATTTCAAAAAAATGCGTCTGAGTCAATTTGAGTCGTTTTAGTCCCTAGGGGCATTTTGGTCATTTCCTGTCGAAATTTCGACATGGAGGTATTTTGAAATACCTCATGTCGGTAATTGGTTCGTTTTAGTCCGTTTGTTGATTTTATTTTTGTTTCACTTTACGTTTTTTTTCAAATTTCCAATTTTAATCCAATTTTATTAAAATTTCATTTTAGGACTAAACACTTTAGAATTTGCATTTTGGTCCCCTTTTATTATTTTTTATTTACAGTCCAGTCCTTTTATTTTTCTTTTTTACAGAAAGGTCCAAGTCCAGATGGCAGCGCCTCATTGGTCCAAAATTACACTTGGCAGTCTATAAATAGACTGAATCTGCACAGATACACAATCATTGACATCACCACAAACAGATTTTTTTTCTCTCTCCATTCAGTTACAAATCAAAACAGAAAAATCATAGAAAATCATCAAGAATATTCACATAAACCCTAACCAAAAATCATCACAAATTCATCAAATTCATCATTCTTTTTGTGCGATTCTCGGAGATTCTTCGCGAATCTTCATCACTGAACCGTTTCTGCTCTGCAATTCAAGTGCGAATTCGCCACCGAAAGCGGCGAATCCGAGCACGATCACAGAGAGAGGAGAAGAAGGAAAAAAGTTCGGAACCGAATCCAGCAACAAAACCGAATCCAGCGCCGAATCCAGCAACAAATCCGCGCCAAGAACCACCAAAATCAACAAAGTCCGAACCAAATCACCAAGAACATCACCAAACAACAAGCACAAATTCGGTCAAAGAGTCACGAGAAGAAGAAGAGAAAAAAGGAAGGAATGTTCCGGATCTAGAAGAAAGCAAAGCTCTCTCCCTTGCTCCACAACACATCACAAATAGGTAACAACTTCTTCTTTCCTCTTTCCTCCTTTTGAATTCAAAAATTTCTGAACCTTTGAAGTTAGATCTACTCCGATTGGGACTTTTTTTCAAAAAATTAAGTTCGGATTCGTGAATAGCATAAAAAAGGATATCTAAATCTTTAAAAAAAATTTTGAATTCGGAGCTTTTGCTCGATTCCGGCGGCGGCGCCGCCACCCTAGGGCGGCCGGCCACCACGCCGGAATGGCAAGGTCCATCGGAGAAGACGATCGGAGTTGTAGAGAGAAATGGGAGCTTCTCTCACTAAGTGAGAGAAGAGAGAGAAGGAAGGGGAAGCAAATGAAAAAAACCGGTCCCATGCCTTTTTATAAACAATTAAATCGGTCCGGTTTATTTCTGGTTTTTTTTCCCTTCATTCTAAGCCATTGGATCTAGGGTTTGGGATCTTGGATCAATCTAACGGTTCCTGTGCACCCAGATCCAATGGACGTTGGGCTTATGGTCTGGGCTTAGTTTCTTTTTTTCTTTCCCTTGTTTTTCCTGTTATCTGCACCCTGCTTTTTTGCTAATTGAACCTCTGCGTGCTCAATCTTTTCTCTAAAAATTCCAAAAAAATTGTCATATGTTTCTTAACACATTTTAATACCTTTGTGATATTTTTCAGTGGTTTAAAAAATGATAAAAATGTGTGTGTTATTTCTTCTTGATTAATTTTGTGTTTGATCTAAGTTTGTGTATTTTTGTGGTATATTTTCTCATAAAATGTTGGCATGTGATGTGGATGATTGGTGTGTAATTTCATGGTGAATGTGTTGCTGATCATATGTATGTCTTGCTGATTGTGGATGTAGATTTTCATGTCTTTCTTGTTTTGCAAGCAATGTGTGTTTTTATCAAGAAATAAAGTGCAAAATATCTTTAAAAACGTGTCATGATTCTTGGTTTGAATGTGTCCTATTTATTCCCACATTATAGCTCAAAATCAGACCCCTTTAACATTGCTATAATGAGGGGATTATAGGTCATATGCATGTCTAAGTGTCATAACCAATTTTAGGTATATTTTGCCATTTTATTTCATTTCATTACTTTTTTTTCTCTTGCTATTCTATTCAATTTTGTTTACCTTTCTACTATTTTTATGCCTTATGATACTAACCATTTCATCTCACATTTCATTCATCCCATAGTTTAGACATCATTTTTCTATTCATTTCTATATCAAATGGGTTTGTAATAATTTTAGGTAGATTAGTTCCCTTTTTAATTCCTTGCAAGACCATAGCATGTATTTAGGACTCAATGTAAAAGGACTATGGACACTATAAGTGATGTACACCGACACGAGCACCGACACATGCACACACCCCACATGGATGTTCTAGATGCATGATTAGGGAATGTATGTTTAGATGTATGCCTAGGTTTTACAACGCTTAGACAAAAAAATCATTTTTTCAAAAAATGTGAATAACCTCACTTGGAAACCTTTTTTCTAAAATAGGAGTCAAAACTCCTCATTTTCCTTTTGTTTTCTTAAGAAAAATCCCAATGAATTTTAATCATACTTAGACTTTATTTTGCAAAATAACTACTTCCACCTCACATTTTCCAAATCTCATGCCCTTGAGGCCTCTCATCTCCATTCTTCAAAATTCCTTTTTCAAACTTAAAATCAACCAACAAAAACAAAGTAAAACAAAAAACAACTTAAACTCGACAATGCAACTTCAACTTCTTAATCATGCATGTGGTACCAACCAGGGCATCAAGCCCTCAACATATAAAGTATAATTATACTCACAGGGCATCAAGCCCTCAACTTAAGAGCAAATAGGCTCACAGGGCATCAAACCCTCAACGTAAAGAGCAAAGGCTCACAGGGCATCAAGCCCTCAACTTATATGAGTATGCATGGACTCAACAACTTACAACTTAGACAACTTCAACGACTTATATACCTCCAATATCTTGGAATAACAACTTACAACTTTACAACTTAGACCAACACTTGCAATCAAATGATATTATTAAATCAATAACAGCAGAGACAACAACATAAAGCAACTTACATCATAGCCACATTAATACTAACAACTTGGATAATATAAACAATAACAATTTCCATATCATACATTTTCAACACAATATATAAATATCTCAACTAACCAACAATCATTAATCATTTGATTCATGCTCTCTGTAAATCTATAACTTAATAAACAACTTCCATTCCTATCCTAAGATCAACTCACAACATCACGTGCGACAAAGATCGCAAGAACCCTAAACAAGGTTGACTGCCACTAAGTCGCTCGCAAGGCGAGCCACTCTACTCGCTATGGCGAGTTCAGGAAAAGGGATACTCGCTATGGCGAGTTAGCTACACGCCGTGGCGAGCTAAAACTGATTGCTCTCGGGAGTTTGACATTTTTCACCCAAAATTCCCATTTTTAACTTCTCTATGCCCAAATTTAATCTAAAAACTTGCCTAATCATTCCTAAACAGGTTAAGGCACTCAAAACCATCTCAAACTTGACATCTAACATCAATTCACAAAATCATGTTTCACTCACTGGGTAACTCGCTATGGCGAGCGACAACTAGGGTCACTCGCGAGGCGAGGGGAAATTACTTGCAAGGCGAGCGATGAAGTTCATCACTCGCGAGGCGAAGACAGCTACTCGCTATGGCGAACGATGAATGTCAGCTCGGGCAGAATGCAAATTTTCTCAAAAACTCATCCAATTTCATGGTTCTAACCTTAAAACTGATTCTAATCATTGTTCTATGAATATTCTAAGGTCTGGTCACTAATTCTACATCAATTTAACAGGTTCCTATTCTTAATTAATCAATTCACCAACTTTTAACCTAATCCTCAAATCCTCAAAACTACAACCTACAACATGTTAAATCCGATTCTTAGAATTATACAACTTAGAATTAAAGAAGGTTAGTCCCACCCTTACCTTAGGTTAATCGATTGCAAGCTTCTCCTCTTTGGTTCTTCTCTTCTCTTGGTTTCTCCCTTTTTCTCCAAAAACTTATTTCACGTGAAAACTATTATGACTCTACTTTCTCCTATTTATTTCCTCAACCCTCTTTATCTTATTTCAACTTATTCCACTAAACTCTTCTGAATTCCAAAACAGCCCCCACAACTTAATCTTATTTTATTTTCAAATCTTATTCTATTAAATAATAAAATAAGCCACGTAATAATCAACAACACATCACATAATAATATAAATTGCATAAGTCATATAAATAGACTCTAAACTCAATAAAATAATCAAATAATTGAATAGGACGTTACATTACGGAACCCTAACAGCACATGTTAACATTTGCTAAATTATAAATACACACTAAAAAACCCTTTTAAAATTATGTTCATAAGTATTACATACATTCATCCCCAAAATACATAAAAATTATACCTAATATTTCTAGTACTAGCACATTGTTATTGAAAACAAGTGTGCAACCAAACTCTCAAAAATCTATATACTACCCCCGTCCCTAATTATAGGGTCTTTTTGGAAAATAACGGGAATTAAGAAAATTGAAAGTGGTAATATATTTGTTTGTAATTATTACTGTTTTTACAATTTTATCCTTTAAGAGAAAGGGTTAGTGTATGTTTTGAACATAATATTTAATGTTGATTGAAAAAAATATATAAAATAAATTGGGGTATGTTTTTTGGATAAGGCAAGAAGAAGGTTAGACATCATGGAACCCAAAGACATCCCAACTAGGTTGTCACTCCGCTAGAACTCCTATCCTTTGCCGCTTGCTTCATATATATTATTAAAAAAAGGAAAAATATATGTACAAGAGGGAGGACTAGGCCAAAACCCTCGAAACAATACGAAAAAGAAACATCTGACAACTTAGGGAAAACGATAATTGGGATATGTTGTTAAAGAATTAATTAATGTACTTGAAAATATCAAAGGGGGTCTTATAAAAAGAGGAATATTTTTTCTTAAAAGAGTCTTGTATGTAGCACTATATTTGAACAAGGGAGATGCATTTCATAAAGCGTTGTTCCCTGATTTTATTAGGATCGCATCTAAAACAATATTTTTTTGGTCTATGTGTACGAACCCCAGACCTTACATATATTATGCATTATCCTTATCAACTGAGTTAAACTCACGAGAAAAAAAAAATTATTTAATATCTTTGAAAAACTAGCTGACATTAATGGAAAACTTTTTAACCAAATAAAAATCAATTAGAACTTTTAGTCAAAAAAATAAAAAATAAATCAATTAGAACTTTGTTTGCAACTCTATTTTTACTACGATCCTTCTCTTTTTAATTTTTTTCCGAATTGAAACTTCATATCTATATTATTTTTCTTTGTAAAAATAAATCTATATTTTTTTGCAAAATAAAATTTTATATGAATATAAAATAAACTCCGTATATAATATTTTACAGTATTTACACACCATACACCAACTATTTGTGCAAAATTCGGATGGTATCTCTTATTTATATATCATATAAACATTCAAAATAAAAATTATTTGATTTTGAAAAAAAAAACATATTAGTAAAATAAATCAATAAATTATCAGTTAAAATATATTTTGTGTACATCAGAAAAAAAAAATACTACCAGAATCTTCGAACTGCCTGCGGAACCTACGGATTTTGAGAAAATATCTGCAAGAAACCTTTTCCCTGCGGATTTTATCAAAGATAAATGTTCCCAGCTAAATACCTTTGAGGATTTTCAAATATATAAGGAAAATGGCAGCAAAATCCCCAGGATTTCCTGGGGAAGATTTTCTGCAAGATGATAGCCAACATATATTATATCATGCTAGCCAAATTAATAACTAATCAAAGTAAGAATGTTGATGTTTAAATAAATTAATATCTCATCAAAGTACATACGAACTAATAAATAACAAAAAAAAAAGTACTAACTAAGCTAATTAAGAATTTTGATATTCAAATAAACTAGCTAAAGATAAGAACACTCTAATTTCGACAAACATAGTATAATACCAAAGATGCACAAAAGATTGAAGCAAAACCAATGCATCAAACTGCAGAAACAACATTCACGGAACTTGATTGTTTCTTGCTTTTCCAGCCCGGTACCTTTCTTTGGTTTATGAGGCAAATCCTTGAGACGAAAGCATTTTAGTGAAGATCCAAAACGATACTTTCCAACATGAGTAACAGCATTTTCTGCATCACAACGTTTCTGGAAAACAACTCTGACGCCGTTAGTCTTCGCTAAGAGTTCGGTCTTTGATTCAATTAAGGGCCCAAAACAGCATAAAAGCTTGTTGAGAATAGTTGTTGAAGGAACAGAATCTTTGTTTGTATGTTTAAGAGTTAGCGCAGTAGGAGAACACTCCAAAGCATTATGCATTAAACCTAAATTTGAACTATTTTCAGAAGATGGTGAAAGCTCCATAGCTAATGTTGACATACTAATTCATTATCTATAATTATAAAGTAAGTTTTTATTTGTTTTTTAACGGTGTAAGGTAAGTTTTCTTTTAAGGGTGTATATATATGTAGAGAGAGAAAGACACACAAAAAAAAAAAAAATGAGGTGGGACAAACAACCATACCTTCAGAAGAACTAACACAATCTAAAACAAGTGAACCCCATTCTATTTCTAGAAAAATCTTCCCTAATCTGACTAGGAAGATGATCCCACCAGAGATAAACCAATGCCAGCCAACTTATCAGCATAATGATTCCCCTCTCTATAGATATAAGAAACAAACAATTTTCCCATCTGTTTCTTAAATTGCAAGACATAATGGTTCTAGACATAAAAGCTAGAATGACTAACATTGAGTCTGTTTCTAACCAAAGATGGTTCCGACCTTTTTGAGCAGCCATTTGAATTTATATATTATAGCACCCTGAAGCTCAGCACTCAGGGTTATAAGAGAAAGCTCCCAAGAAATCGGCGTTACAATCTCTAATAAGACCTCCAGAGAGGAATAGGGACCAGGATTTCCAATGGATGCTCCATTAATATTGCATTTGATCCAACTAAAAATGGGAGGCTTCCATAAAACTTCCTTAATTCTTGGAGCATTTCCCAATTTCAGCTTGACTGAGAAATTATTGAGAAGAACAAATTCTAAAATAGAAGATGTAGCAGCCATATTGGAATTATAGCCAGACATAGAAGTGCTAGAAATAATGAGATTTTTTTTTTAAAAGTTAAATTAGCCCACCTTAATTGACACTAGGGAGAATCGAACCTGAGACCTTGAGGAGGAGCACACTCTCAGGTCCCAAGCCAATACCACTAGGCCAACCCAAGTGGGTTTAGAAATAATGAGGTTGATTGCCGATCTACAGTTAATCTTCCTATCCTCAAACCTTCTTTGATTTCTATAGAACCAAATTGTGTTGAGACAATTAATGATAGAACCACTAACTTGCAGAGGGGAGACCAACTTCTATTTGCAGATATCAATTGCATCAGGTATTGAGGCAAAGTTGCATTGTATGCTCAAACACCATATTGGATAATCTCCAAGACTGTGTGAGAACTAGAGTAGTGCAATTAGGGTGAATCGTGATTACGCTATTATGTTCTATTCTCTATCCTTACCTCTATTTGATAGATCATAATCAAAACATTCATATTATGTCAAGGATACATACTTCAAATTATCCAATATTCTACCTCCATATGTCAAAGTCATTTTGAAAGTGTCAACCACTGCGATGGGTTTGAAAACCAATGACTCCCATAAGACTGGCCCATCATTTGAAATGTCATGTTGATTAAAAATCCTACAAAGGAATTCAAGAAAATAAAGTCAGAACCATAGTTGAAGGAACCATATGAGACCACTCACGGTCTTAATATTCTGTTTTTATTAGTCGATCTAGAATGAACCCATACACATGTCCATATATAGATATATGTTTTTAAAAGATGTTTTCTTTTTCAAACCAATTAACTCTTGTCAATTTGATTACTCCAACAAGGTTTGTTAGAATTGGGATTTTACTTCAAGTCCAAAGGGAATAGCAAAATCGGGACTCGTAAAATCGCAATCAAAATCAAAGGAATTTACTCAAGGACTGTTGTAGAATCGATATTTGAAATCTTAAAATCACAATCAAAATCGATGGATTTTACCTAAAAAAAAAAACTAAATATATGTTACAAATGGTATATAGTCATAAATAACTTGGTTTATAAGAAATCGTAAAATTGCAATCAAAATCGATGGATTTTGCCTATTATGGAATTCTACTATGGATTTGAGTCGTTGAAGGTGAAGAAAGTCGCAAAAACCTTGAATTTTAAGATTTAAGTTGGGATTTTGACAACAGTGTACTTCAATGGTAAACTTAATCTCCTTTACTAATTAAGCGATATCCTTGCCTAATCATTAGGTTAGCTCTTTCTATAAATAGCCTTGGTTGGATATTGTCCTCCTTACCTTACTATCTATTCTTCCCCTCTGTTTGCTAAGCATTCCCAAATTCCAATAATTTTTTAATAGTTTTCCTTTCTTATTGAAAACCAAAATCTTAAAAAAAAAAGTCGTATTCAAATTCTCAGAGTTGGGATTTTCTTACTCGGAAAACGCTTCAGTCTATTAGAAGTTCTTGTTGTATTGGTTTATGAAGTTCATCATATATGTACTGGTTGTGTAGCTATGGTCCAAGAGTTTTAGCTACAAGTTTATAAGTTTACCATCTTTTTGCTGCTAATACTCTTCATACGCAATCATAGGCAATCGTTCTAATACTCCTTCTTTATGCTGTTAAAACCTACTGAAAATGACTGAAAAACATACTAAGAATAACGTAAGATGACATGTCATCAGTTGTGAAGATTCCAATAGTTTTTCTTGTTATAATCACTGAGAGTTTTCTGAGACAACACCTTGAGATTGTGAGGTCATATGAACTCCAAAGCAAAAAAAGAGTGACTTTGACTTTTGACTATAGGCCTTGTGTCGGACCACATGTTCCATACATTGTGATCTTTGCTGGTTTGTGTATGATGTTTCCAAGAACAGTGTTTTCTTATGGCCTTGTTATATTGTGCAAACAAAGGTGAGATATTTGTGTTTTGAGTAATTACTCTGATGTTTGGTGTGCTTAATTTGGTATGTTCTCTTCACTGCTGATTTATATCTAATGTGGTATGCCTCCTACGATCTTATCTTGGAGGTAGCAGCTCTGCGAACTATATGGTAGTTATGATGGATGTTTTAACAGGATTTGTGAGCCCTTGATCTAGATATGTGCGCACTTTACATGCCTATGGTCTGTAACCTAATACTCCGTATGTTCTGCTACTTATGTTCTTATATTTATGCTTCTTAATGCATGATAGTTTGTTAGAATTTCTGGCTAAAAATGGGGAGTAGTATATGCATGTGTTCTGCTATTGAGGGAGAGTAGTTAAGTGATTGTGTTTGGTAGATTTTCATTTGCATGCCGTATAAGGAAGTATTGCCAAGGGGGAGTGTTAGCTAGCTTGATGATGCCATGTTTAATTTATGCTAGTTTATGTGCTTGATGTTTGGATGCAGGTGGGTGTGTTGTGTTCTGGTGTACTGATGTCTTACCATATGTCCTAACATTCTGATGTGAGAATTTATTTTTCTCTGAAGTGTTTTTATGTGGGAGTTTATTTCTCCCTGGGTTGCTGTTGTGAGAGTTTATTTCTCTCTGGAGTTGTTTGTTTATGTGAGGCTCGGTTCTATCCATTTCTGTTGTGTGTGCCTCTAATGTTCCAGATGATGTCTCAACATGTTCAATTATGCATTATTCTTAAAGTTGTCTCTTTTGAAGTAATGTTGAAGTTTCTTTTTACTTTTTTTCATGATGAGTTCTTATGTCAAAGTGAAAGAAGGTATGACTGTATGATATCCTGCTCGTTTTTATCTATGCAAGTTCTTTGGTTTTTGAGGATATGCGCCATAAAGGTTGTTTTAGCCAAAATTTGCTAAAGGGGGAGATTGTTAGGTTTGTAAACTGTAGTTGGCCGTATTTTGTTAAAACAAGTGTTCTGGCAAGATGTCTTGACATATTGGTACAACATCATAGTGTACCTTGTTTCACAATCTTGGAAGATTTGTTTTAAATGTGAGATCACTTAAGATTTTATTGAAGATATGATTTACGTGGATTGGTTGTTGTCCAAGAAGCGTGTGATTCTAGAAGGTACAGAGGTTGGTTTATGCATTACCGTATTCCGTAAAATGGATGTCAAGACATTTAAGGAAATAATATATTTGCTCCTAGAAAATTGTGAAGACCATATTTTCGTTTTGGTATGCTGATTGTTTAGCCAATGAAGAAAAGCCCATTCATAATCATGGCTATATAAAGGAAGAGTCTTTTAGGGTTTCATGTTTTTGTTAAGCCTTGTGCTTTATTGTATGCCTCAATGGTTGTTCCTATTGATTATTAAAGCACATAGTTTGAAGGTGAGAAAAACACAAGAGGGGTGGGGGGGGGGGTTGAATTGTGTTAGCTTTTTCTTCGTTTTCTCCTATTGAAGTCACTGATCAGAAGCAGATAGAGTTCAACTTCTGAAGTGATGTTCAGATACTAAATGGAGCGGTTAAAGAGAGAGAGAGAGAGAGAGAGAGGAAACACACAAAGCAATTATACAGGTTCCTTCCACAAATCGAAAGTAGTCCTGTCCCCCTTGCACTTCCAAGGAGAGTTCACTAAAAATGTAATATCTAATTACAACTTCTCACTCCTAAAACTAGCAAGAGACTTCAATTTCAAACTGCAAGAGATTTCCTATGCTCCTGAACACAATCAATAGACTTCCTATGCTCAAGCATAGCTGCAGGAGACTTTTATTCAAACAGAATTACAAAGAAAATTGTTTGAGGTTGAACACTTGATATACAATCAGTGGTGTTCACAATACAAATCAGATACAGACTCTTAAGACTCTAGAATTTCTAAGATATGAACTTTCATAAGAAATTCTAAGTGAAATTTTGATGCAGAACAATTTCAGCAGAGTTTTGGCGCTTTCAAATTGTTGTAGAGTCTTGTCGTTCTCTAAGTCTTCACTCCTTTATATAGAGGTGTGAAAGAGACGAGGTGAATTGTCAGCACATCAAAAAGAGTCGTTTGAAGTTTTGATCAATCACCAATGATCTTTTGTCTTATATGGTTATTGTCCTATGAAGGATCAATTTCAAATCCATTCCAAGTATGAAGGAACATTGTTCCAGGCCTAGTTGTTATTCTTGTCCTGTAGTAGAGACACAAACTGAGTAGAGGATGTAGTGGTTGTACACTTCGTACAATTGTACTTTGTCAACGTTCTTCAAAGAACAACCATTCAATGCCTTCAAATTCATTTGAATTAGCCGTTGCTTCACTCTTCTGGTCTTCTGCAATGTTAGGAATGATTAAGTCCTTTGAACAGCCTTTGAAGCTTTAATTCTTTCATCTTCTGATGATCTTCAGCTTCTGGCGATCTTGCTTCTAATGAGGTGCTTCTAATGAACTTGCTTCTGATGATGTCATCACTTCAGGAGCACTTAACTTCAGGAGCACTTTTCTTCAGATTCTTCAAGCTTCCTTTTTGTTGATTCCATTGCCCTCATTTGTTCTTCCATAACCTATACTTTAAATAGACACTTAATTTTTGTCTATGGTCTTACACACTTGAACAAATATTAGCATATCCAATTGACAATTTTTAATATTTTGTTATCATCAAAACTCTAAAGGTTAATGTTAAACACATTTTGTTCCAACATAGTTGGTTGGTTTTAGTTGAGTTGTATTAGGTCAAAACCATTGTTTGAGAAAATAGTCTTATTAGGGTTTTGAGTACTTGATGTGAGCCTCTATTTGTATCACCTTGATGCATTGAGTTGGACTTTTAGTTGAGTTGTAAGCTTTGAACCACTCGTAACCTTTTAAGCAAGAGTGGATTCTGTCTTTCACGGAGTGTGTCTCCATTTCATGTATAACTGTTGATTATCACTATTGGGTGATTGAGAGGAAGTGAGACGGAGGTCTCATATCTAGGTGTGTCTTATATAGAAATACCACGGGTTGTAATTAAGTGAGAAGGTAGTGAGCTGGGATAGTTCACGTGTGAACCGGTGGTTGTTCACATAGGACTTTGAATTAATACTATTATAGTGGATTTCCTTCCTAGCTTGGAGCCTCCAGATGTTGGTGAGGTTGCACCGAACTGGGTTAACAAATACCTTGTGTTATTTTCTTACTGTTCTTTACTTTAATTTATATATCATGTTAAAGTATTTGTTGTTACGTTGTCATGACATTGCATTCGACATTCTTGATGTCCTGACATCGTATGCGACATATGTCCACTACGTGCCAGAATTTCATAAAGAACCAAGTTATGCATGTTTTGGAAAAATGTAGATGTAGCATCAAAATCTCTTGAATTATTGAATTTATTGCATTATTATTGCTTATGGGGTTTAAAGCGATTTATTGTATCTTCCCCGTGTTTTAAGAGAAGTGGCAGTTTTTGGAGTTCGTGGGAAGTTGAGAAGATTTTTCCAGAAAATAAAAGCCTATAAACTCCCAAAGGTTGTCGTCATGGTGGAAAAAAAAAAATAGGAAAAGGTGAGGTTTGGAAAAGTGATGTGTTTTGATAGGGAAGAAAAGAACTTTTGAGTTATGATCCATTAATGCACTGCCAGGTGGTTGAGAGTATTGGCCCCCTAAATCTTGAGTTCCTGCAGTGAAAGGAGAACTGAAAAGAATACTCTTGAAAGTAATAATTATCATGACGTCATCCTCCAAAAATACATAGTGTTTTCAAAAATGCCAACTTTCTCCTTCATATTTTTAGTCAAAAATGGCATTTTTTGGGGGCAATTTGTTAGCCAGTAATTTCGACAGGCTCATTTAATGCAGTTAACAAGAGTTGTCTTCTGTTCTTTCAAGAACTGAAAGAGTCATCTTCAACATGAAGTATTTGACACTGTCTGGAGTTTAGAACTTAGAAGAGTTTATGTTCTTTGAAGTTTGACAAGAGGCGATGCAGAGAGAAGATTGGTCGAAGCCAAGCAGTTGTTGTCGAAGGAAAATAATTTGAATTCAAAAAGCAGCAGTTTTCCCATTAAAGACGTGGGGGACAGACAATTTTCGATGGAAGGAGTGCAGATCGTGGCAGTTAGCTTTTTCATTTATATTTACTATGTATAAATGGTAGTTTTTCATATGAAAAAATAGGTGGCAAATCACTTATAGAATTCTAGCACTTAAAGTACCGTCGTCCGGAGAAAAGAGTCATAGATAATGTATGTAATTTGATTTGTCGAACCACATTTACATTAATGCAATGCAATTTACCTTTTCTTTAAATTTATGCATTTAACCTTTTAGTCCTTTTTTACTTCCATTTTCTTTATTTACCCCGTCGAGAGACAATTATTTTCGTACAAAACTTCATCTTCTTCATAAAGAAACCTATTGATGAACATTCACGCACTTTCTGAAAAAAGATTGCACAACATGTCCTAGGATTTATGGTTTGATCCTGCTTGCAATAATCAAAATTAGGCTTCTTGTTTACCAAAAACACCGGTAAACAGGCCCTTAGTTGCCTCTTTGTTGAAAAGAGAACTTCACCTGGGGCACAACATGACCTTAGAATTTTTTTAGTCTACAACGATTTAGAAAGTGAATCAACTCCTCCTAAGCCATAGGATAAGCCCTTTCATTTTTTCGGCAAACTGGGATTCAGTGATGACTTCATTATCAGCTTTGGGCCTTCAGTAGCCTCCACCACCTGACATTCAGCAACATCATCATTTGCTTCAACAGATAGGTTTCGACAACACCTATGATGGCTTCGACAAAATTGCAGTCAGCAACTTCAGTATACATTGCATCAACAGCCTTCATAGGATCAATATCAACTTGCATTTGAGACTTTGACTTGTCTTCAATAGATAAATAGTTGTTATTGTAATGACTCTTGTTTTACAAAGTCCATGGATTACAATTTGAACACATTGTTCGAAAATGATTTATAATGGGTGGCATTTATTCTGGTCATCATTTTTGGAAAATACTTTTACTCAAAAAAAAAATTTGGAAAATATTTTGAAAGAAAATTTTTACTCTGATTTTCAAAATAAATAAATAAAAAATGCATTCTCTCCATTAAAAAAATCAGGATGTTAAATTTATCGTTGTTGTAATTTACTTTTTTCACAATTTAAGTATTCTACGATTTAAGTTTCTATATTTAGCTTTTAAAGTCATCTAAACTTATGTAATTTACTTTACAAATTCATTATATTATGCACTTTAAATTTCATTGCAATTTACTTTTCAAGTTATTTACATTTCTTTCACTTTACACATAAACATTTTCCTTTAGAGAGGAAGCGGGATCTAACATAACACTTTGCTACTTGAGTATCAGAGCAGTACCATACATCTCTACAATCATAATCAGTAGTACATTCAAATAGGTCTGTAAAGAAAGAAGAGAGTAAAAAGCTGTTATTAAAATGTGATAAATATTATGTAGGAAGTAAGTAATAAAATTTGAAAAGGATAAAAAATTACTTACAACCACCATTCATTGCAACAAGAATTAGGAAGAGAGAAATAACTATAACATAAAAAAACTTGACAATTTGAGCTATGTTTTTTCCCCTTTGCATGTGAGAAATGGAATATGGTTTTATGGCTTTATAATTTATAAATCCCATCCTCTCCTTTTATACATTAAATAGATTTCAGGGCTTATGGAGTTGCAAAAAAAACTTCTTAAAATAGAAATTATTATTAAATGTCTCTTAAGTACATCAAACTATCGTGTTTACCCGTTTAGCAAGCTTAATAAAGAGGTCACGTAAATAAACTTACTAATCAGAATAATTTAATCTTATTTTCAAAGTTTCCATTATTTTATAACCTTTTCGCAAGACACAAAAGGGAAACTAATGAGCTTTAAGTACACAATTTCTATAAAATAACAAAAAGTATCGATCCGACAAGGACTAGAGTTAGTTACCAATTTGTTTTACTAAATTGATTAGTTAAAAATATTAGATTTCTGAGTAGTTAAATTTGGTAGATCATGTTGAAACAAAATGGATTTTGTACAATGTCTCTAAAGTTTCGCTGATAACAAATCCAACTTCCGTAATCGATAAAATTATATCTTATCTTTTTTTCAATACTTCATTTGCAATAAATCCTCACTCACAATTAAATTTTTGTTCAACAACTTGTACACATATTTCCCCTATAGCTTATAAAAAGTGATTTAACCGGAATTCTTTCACAAAACGATTATGTGAAGAATTAACCGTAACATGCACGTGTTTTTCATAAATCAACCGAGCTTTGATGAACATGATTCTAGACGACTACATTTCACCAAATCGTCGTTTTCAAAAACACGATACGGTGAATAATTCCTAACTAACCAAGAAAACCTTGGAAATCGTTGCAAACCTCAATTAATGATTACGATAAACAAGTAAGAGAACAAACACAGGAAAAGTTTAAGAGAAAGAACACATAAATGATAAATGATGAAGAGAACAAAGATAAAGGAAAAGGAAAGAAAGCTTGCTGTTTGTTGGAAGCAGAGGCAGCAGAAGCAGAAGTTTTTTTTTTTTTTTTTTTCAGAAAAAGGTGGCGGTGAAAAGTGAAAGGGTGATTGTGGTTTGTTTTATATAAAGGGTAAATTTGGTAGTTTATGTCAAATGTTGGGGTGAAGGTATAATAAGGTTGGGGTATGGGGTATAACTTTCTAAAAGAACAATTAGATATGTTAATATATGTTCAAGTATGCAAGACCATACACTAAAACTCAATGTATAAATTCAAGTTCTGATACTTGAAGAACGTATACAATAGCAATTAGATTTTGAAGAAGCTTGACAGGATGCATTAACTAAAAAATAAAAGAGAAATACAAAGAAGAAAGAAGGAAAACTAGGTCAACACCTTTTCAAAAAGATAAAAATTTAAAGTTAGGCAAACTTAACCTATTTTTTTATGTCAATGGGATATCGTGAAAGGAAGGGAACCAAACAAAAAGTGCTAAATCAATATTAGCTAACTTTTCTTCACAAGAGTTCCTTCTCTAATAATTAATTAATTGTTTTGAAAAAATATTAAAAAACAGGGGACAAATATTTATAACTGAAACATAAAAAAAAGAAAAAAAATGTTCATAACAAAAAAGGCAAATGTTGGTTGTTAGTTAGTAAATATAAAAAATAATGAAAATATATTTTTCACTACGGCATAAAAATATTGGGCATATATTTATCACTAACAAACATAAAAAAAAAAATATAAAAAAAAATTATGAAACATATTTGTCATTGTGGCATAAAAAAACATGGATAAATTTAAACAACTATGGGATAAATATTTTTCATTCATAAATAAAAAAAAAAAGAAGTCTGAGATTGAAACACAATAGCACGTCACTTTGTTAGGGGCATGTTGTTTGTATCAGACTTTGGATGATTCATCACGTTAGCACATCTTGTGCGGGGTGAACCATTCCTTTTTTGAGTAATATATTCCATTTTGATTTGTTCAGAAAAAACAATAGCACGTCACTTGTGCATTGCGTGGGTTAATACACAGTAAACTAATAAATTAATGAAAATAAAATGATTATGATTGAGATGCACAAATAAAACTACAGGAAGAGGCAAGAGAGATTGTTGACCCTAAGCAAGATTTTGTAAGAAGATAGTACCCATATTGTGAATAAAAGTGGTACATAAATACATGAGTTTGAACATTTGATGAGTTAAATTATAAGTCATTTGGGAAAGAAAAAATATATGTCTTAAATTATAAGTCGCTTTACAATATCAATGAAATATTAATGTTATTTTTATTAATATAATCTTAACTATTTATAACTCTCTCTGCTTTCAATTATTTAATTTATTTGTCATAACATGTGTGAAATGCTCAAAACGTCGTATTATTTCGGATGGAGGGAATAATAAATTATGATGCATGAAATGAATTTGAATGTCATAATTATATGGTTTGTTACTTTTTTTCGAATTATTTGAATGTCATTTTAGTTGTGAAGATTGTATGTTTTAGATTTAAATTTTGGAAAAGATAAAAAAAATAAAAATAATGAAAAGCATGCAGCAAGGGTGAAGAAGTGCCACATAAACAAGCTGTGTTATGATTGAAAATTAAGAGGAAATGCATTTAATATTTTGCTTGTTAAAAAAGACTCATTATTATTAGTTTAGATTAATTCTTCTTTTGTGATACAAAATTACCGGATTCATGAGACAAATATAGAAAACAGTGATTGCATAAAAACAAATAATGGGTATGTTTGTGTGTGTGTGTATATATATATATATATATCATTGATCAACAATGGATTCAACCAAGTGTTAAGATTAGTGATTAAGACATGTTTGATTTTAAGAATTCGGACAAGTTTTCTGGGGAATATTAGTAAATTACCGATCAACTATATAATAGCATGCTAGCAAAATTAAAAACTAATCAAAGTAAGAATGTTTTTTTTAATAAATCAAAGTAATAATGTTGATATCTAAATAAATTAACAACTCATCAAAGTGATAATTAAATATATCAAATAAACTAACCACAGAAGATTATAGTAAACCACAAAAGATTACCGAAAAAACATTGTAATTTCGACAAATTACTTTGATACCAAATATGTACAAAACATTAAAGCCAGTGCATCAAACCGCAGAAACACCATGCACAGAAGTTGATTGTTTCTTGCTTTTCCTGCCTCGCTTTCCGGTTCCTTTCTTTGGTTTATGAGGCAAAACCTTGAGATGAAAGCTTTGTAGTGCAGATCCAAAACGATACTTTCCGATATGAGTAAAAGCAGTTTCTGCATCACAACGTTTCTCGAAAACAACTCTGACGCTATTAGTCTTCGCTAGCAATTCAGTCTTTGATTCAATTAAGGGACCAAAGCAGCATAAAAGCTTGTTGAGAATAGCTGTTGAAGGAACAAAATCTTTGTTTGTATATTTAAGAGTTAGAGCAGTAGGAGAACACTCCAAAACATTATGCACTAAACCCAAATTTAAACTAATTTCAGAAGATGGTGAAAACTCCATCTCTAATGTTAAAACATATAAGCAATTCCAGCAGCTTCTATCCTGAGAGACGTGCTTTATATTACCACATGTATTCCTTTTCTACAATTTTCAATAATGAGCCTTCAATGCTTTTTTTATTAATTATAGATGTATTACCACATGTATTCCTTTTATACAATTTTAATAATGATCCTTCAATTTTTAATATTAATGCCTCTATTATATCTCACATACAAATGTCATTCTCATTTAATATATATCGTTTGGAAGTAGTAATTCATTGTATATAAGTTAAAGGTCATAAACAAGTTAAGGGTTAGAACACTAATAGAAAAACTCGAATAGAGAGGGTACAAATTCGTCATTAAACCACTTAAATTCTATCGCAAACTGATTTTGTGACGACCGATAATTTGTAATGTTTTATCTCCTTACTAAATATTAGTGAGCAAAATAGAGTTCCGCCACTAATGGAAACCGAAAAATCCGTTACTAATTCTATACATCCTCTAAATATGCAGGAGAAAACAATATTTTGGTTTATATTTCTGTCATTAATTAGTGACGATATAAAGTTCCCTCTCCATTTATGAGGGAGTATTCTGTCACAAATTTAAGAGCGAATACATTTCCGTCACTAACCAAAAATCATTGTATTTGTGAGGTTTTCTATTTTCTGTCACTAATTAGTGAAAAAATCCTAAGCTTATATCATTCATGACATTTTAATGTATGATTTCCTGCCCAATTCCATTGTTGATATTAATGTTGCAAATGCATTCACCATATTAAACAAAATGAAAATTACAATTACACACTAAAAAACCCTTTTAAAATTATGTTCATAAGTATTACATACATTCATCCCCAAAATACATAAAAAAAATTATACTCCCTCCGTCCCAAATTGTATGTCACTTTAGAAAAAATATTTGTCCCAAATTGTATGTCACTTTACAATACCAATGAAACATTAATGTTACTTTTCCTATTATATCCTTAATTATTTATTACTATTTCTTCTTTCAATTCTTTCATTTATCTTTCCCATATCATTTATTAAGGATAATTTTGTAAAACAACTCATAATATTTCTTTCCCATACAATATTAATTATATTTCTTAATATATGTGAAATGCCCAAAACGTCATACAATTTGGGACGGAGGGAGTAACAAATATTTCTAGTACTAGCACATTGTTCTTGAAAACAAGTTTAAAACCAAACTCTCAAAAAACCATATACTACCACCGTCTCTAATTACAGGACCTTTTTTTAAAAAATAACGAGAATTAAGAAAATTGAAAGTGGTAATATATTTGTTTGTAATTATTATTGTTTTTACAATTTTATCATTTTTTTTTGTGTAAACCAGGTATTCTCCGCGCGCAACTGCGGAGACTAATCCCCTCGAGCATTGTGGGACCCAAATGGGCGGCAAGCTCTCCCTGAGAGTTTTAACGCTGCTGCATGCCCAAGGCTGGATTCGAACCCAGGACCTTGGTTAAGCTAGAAAAGACATGTTCCATCTCATCTAAGCGCTCATTTAAGATAAAAGGTTGGTGTATGTTTTCAACATAGTATTTAATGTTGATTGAAAGAAAGAAAAAAAGATATAAAATAAATAGAGGTATATTGGTAAAGAACTAATTTTAATACTTGGAAATATCAAAGGGACCTTATAAAAAAGACAAAAAAAAATTGTTAAAAGAGTCATGTATTTAGGAACTCGGATAGCACTATATTTATTTTTATTTTTTGACAAGAGTAGCACTATATTTGATGATGAGAGATGCATTTCAGTTCAGTTGGTTGGGACAATGCATAAAATATGCAAGGTTGAACCCCGGCCACTACCAAAAAAGAAAAAGATGCATTTCATAAAGCGTTGTTCCCTGATTTGATTATAATCGCATCTAAAACAAAATTACTATAAACTTAATAAAAATTAATTAGAACTTTTGGTCAAAAAATGAAAAATAAATCAATTATTACTCAAAAAAAAAATATCAATTAGAACTTTATTTGCAACTCTTTTTTTACTACTATCCTTCTCTTTTTAAATTTTTTCCGAATTGAAACTTCATAGCTATATTATTTTTCTTTGTAAAAAATTTTTTTTTTTTTGGATAAACTGGAAGAGTGGACATACATCAAGAAAAGAAAATTTTATTATGAATATAAAATAACTTGGTATATATTATCTTACAATATTTTTATCAAAAAAATATTTTACAATATTTACACCATACACCAACTATTTGTGCGAAATTCGGATGGTATCTCTTATTTATATATCATATAAATATTTAAAAGAAAAATTATTTAATTTTGAAAAAAATATATATTAGTAAAATAAATCAATAATTTATCAATTAAAAATATATTTTGTGTACTGTAATTAAAAAGTAACACTACCAGAGTGTTCGAATTGCCTGCGGAATTACCTACGGATTTTGAGAACATTTCCGCAAGACACCTTTTTCCTTCGGATTTTATCAAGGATTCATGTTCCGGCGGCTTTTCCTACGGAGATATTATCTGTAGGAAATATAGTTCAAATAAGGAACATGGCAGCAAAATTCCCAGGATTTCCTATGGAAGGCTTTCCAACGGAAAATCCGATGGACAAACCTTAGGGGGATGTATTGGATTAGGATTTTAAAAGACTATTTTAATAAAAAAAAAGTCTTTAAGATTTTAAAAGACTGTGTGAGATTGTATTGATTCTGTGAGATTTTAAAAGACTTTTTATGTAAAAGACTTTATACACTCAAGATTTTAAAGGATTTATCATACAGACTTTTAAGGATTTCAAATGATTTTATGTGATTTTAAAATTTCAAAGGATTCAATGAATTTTAGGGGAAAAAGAACAAACTTACAAGCGTGAATGATAAAAATAATGAACAAATAAATTCTAGCGTTTGAATAAAGAAAAATAAAACCAATAGAAAATTCTTTTACTATTGATTTTCAAATTTTAAGAATTTTATGGATTTTATAAGATTTTAAGGGACTAAAAAACACTCTAACACGTTATTCTCAATACACATTTTTTATTTATTAAAAATGTTATTCCCACAAAATTCAATTGTACATATTTAAAATTATGCCAGTACTTACAAATGTTTAAAAAAAAATATTGTGTCAGCCATTACAAATCGGTCGAGTTACACAAGTTTACCGAGTGTTAACTCAGTCAATCTCGTTAAACCTTCCAATTTTACCAGAAACCGATTTTACCTCAGAGTTAACACGATTTTTGTACCTAAAAATGTAAACTCGGTAATCTCGGAGAGTTAACACTCGATTTGCGGAACATTGATTACGACATACTCTCTATCATAATATTCTCAATACAATTTTTTATTTTTTTTATGAGATAGAGTGAGGGATATAGGGGGGATGAGAGATGAGAGAGAGAGAGAGAGAGAGAGAATGGAGAGATAGAGAAACGAAGAGAGAAAGGAGAGAATAGGGAGAGAGAGAGAGAGAGAGAGAGAGAGAGAGAGAGAGATAGTAACTTTTAAAACAAAAACAATCTCAAGAAATCTCATCTTTTCATAAAAGACTTTTTCTTGTTAAAATTACACTACAAAATCCCACAAAATCCATTAAAATCCAATTTATTAAACAATTCTTCGAAATTTGAATGATTTTGAATACCACAAGACTTTTTTTAAATGATGAAAAGTCTTGATTGAATACCTCAAGACTTTTTTAAAATGACAAAGAGTCTTGATTGAATACCACAAGACTTTTTTTAAATTGCAAAAAGTCTTGATTGAATACCGCAGGACTTTTTCATAATTAAAAGGTCTTTTAAAATCCCATAGAATCCTAATCCAATACATCTCCCTTAGTTTATGGTAGTATATAGCCATTAAGTAAAGGAGAGGATCAGCAATAGTAATTGAGTTTAACGAAAAGACACTTTTCAATCTTTCACAAGGTTCAAACGTGATAAAAAAATAAAAAAAAATTAAAAAAATTCTATGGTACACCCGCAAATTAAGGTGTACTTACTTTAAAAATCTATAAATTAACTATTATTTTTATGAAATAAAGAGCTATTTGTTGATATTTATATTTTAAAAATTATTATTTTTAAGAAAAAATATCATTTCATTGTTTATAAAAATCATACTAATTTTTTTTTACATTTTATTGTAAAATATATCAAAATTCTCTATTATGAATACTAAAAATCCAGAAAAATTAAATTTTATTTCGTCAACTTTTTGGTAAATAAAATTTAATTATTATAAACAGTTCCCTTCAAAAAAAAAAATTAATTATTATAATTTTGGTGATAGAAAACAATTTTTCTCTTCAAAATATAACACATTTAATTATTAATTTAATGATTTGGTGTACTAATACACTCAAATTTTTGGATGTACCATAGAATTTGCCTAAAAAAAATGGTTAAAATCTATTGAAGAGATACATAGAAAACTCATGGAGACTCGTAGGCGCAACCAAAGAAAAAAAGAAGATTTAATCTAACAATTCGGTGGAATTAAAAGCATGATAGCCAACTTATATATTACTATCATGCTAGCCAAATTAATAAATAATCAAAGTAAGAATGTTGATGTTTAAATAAATTAATATCTCATCAAAGTACGTACTAATAAATAACAATCCTTCAAAAAAAAAAAAACTAATAAATAACAAAAAAAAAGTACTAACTAAAGAAGAACACTGTAATTTCGACAAACATAATACTAAAGATGCCGAAAAGATTCAAACCAATGCATCAAACTGCATAAACATCATGCACAAAACTTGATTCTTTCTTGCTTTTCATGCCTCGCTTTCCAGTACCTTTCTTTGGTTTCTGAGGCAAAATCTTGAGACGAAAGCTTTGTAGTGAAGATCCAAAACGATACTTTCCAACATGAGTAACAGCATTTTCTGCATCACAACGTTTCTGGAAAACAACTCTGACGCCGTTAGTCTTCACTAAGAGTTCGGTCTTTGATTCAATTAAGGGCCCAAAACAGCATAAAAGCTTGTTGAGAATAGTTGTTGAAGGAACAGAATCTTTGTTTGTATATTTAAGAGTTAGCGCAGTAGGAGAACACTCCAAAGCATTATGCATTAAACCTAAATTTGAACTATTTTCAGAAGATGGTGAAAGCTCCATCGTTAATGTTGACATAGAAGCAAGTAGCATCACTACTTCAGTCTGCTTTCAATTGTGAGAGACGTGCTTTATATTACTACAAGTTTTCTCTATACAATATTTTTTGAAGATATTTATTTTCTTTGATCCTTGGTACGGTATTTTTTTATTACTTACTTACGGATAATAATATATTTTTAGTGTTATTTTTTACAAAATTAAATTGTTGATGATGTATATATGAAGATTCGGTGGAATATTTTATTAGTTTTGTTTTAATCAAATGTATTATAGGTATATTAGATTTTTTTAATAATAATCATTCAGTGCTTTTTTATATTACTTATTATGGGTATATTGGATTTTTTTAGAGGATGGATATATTAAATTATTGGTGTTTTTTCGATATTAAATTATTGATGTTGTAAATATGAAGATCGGTGCAATATTTTATTAATTTTATTTTAATCAAATGTATCTCATTCTCTCAAAAAAAAAAATCAAATGTATCTCATAATGATATTTTCGATATATATGCATTATGAGAGGATTTGCAAAATAATCACTGATCATATCATATGATATTTGATGTAGACAAGATCAAAATATCATGTTTCTAAAAAAAACATTTTTTGTGATTTCGTCGTCTCTGAACGATATTGTTTGTTTTGACCGTCTTTGTACGGTGTGTTTTTTATTTCTCGTCTTAATGCGGTAATTATTTGATTCAGGTTGAAAGATTAGCTTTGAGCAAGTGCAGGTCCGATCAATAACAATGACTTTGACGTCGTCAACGTTGCAGATCCGAAGACATGAGTATTCCGGAGACTTGAATATAGTCATATTAGTCATATTTGTAGGCATAGGCACTTTGCCGTTTTATGCTATTAACATGGATGCAGTGAGTTTGTCCACAGATTCATCATTTTTGTTTTTAGCGAATTTCGATTTGTATTGTATCGATGTACTCTATCAATCAATTTGAATGAATGAATATCGTTTATTTTTCTTTAAAAAAAAAACATTTTTTATATGTTAATTTTTTGTACACGCCTCAAAATTAGGGGAGGACAAAAGAGGCCAATTGGTCGTGTGTTGGCACACCCTATGGTTGCAAAAAATTTACCTGAATTGGATGAATTTGGATTTAGATCATGATGATCAAACCAATTTTTTTTTTTAAATATGATCAAAACAATTTATTAGTTCATTTATAATCTTTAAAGGTCTCCGCCAAGGCGACCCTCTCTCACCTTACCTCTTTGTGATGTGCATGGAAAATTTGTCTCATATGATTTTGGAAGCAGTTGATGACTCTAGATGGAAACCGGTGACCTTATCGAGAAATGGTCCTCCCTTGTCCCATCTCTTTTTTGCAGATGATGTGTTACTTTTTTCCAAAGCAACGGTTTCCCAAGTTCGGGTGATGGAAGACGTTTTTACTAAATTTGCTGGTACTTCAGGGCTGAAGGTTAATACTTCTAAGTCAAGGGCTTTTTTCTCAAATGTTGTTACGCACTCAAAAATCAATACCATGGTATCTGTCACGGGGATTCACAACACTTCTTCTCTTGATAAATACTTAGGTTTCCCCATTTTTCATGGTAGAATGAAAAGGGTCGACTATGATTTTCTGATTGACAAGGTCCAATCTTGTTTAGCTTCATGGAAAAATAAATTATTAAATAAAGCTGGCAGGTTGACTCTGGCCAAATCTGTCCTCAATGCTATTCCTACCTATTATATGCAAATCTCTTGGACCCCTCAAAGCATTTGTAATCAACTGGATAAAATGACTAGGAAGTTTATCTGGAAGGGTACTGATGGTAAAGGAGTTCACTTGGTGAGTTGGGATAAAATCACCCGGCCTAAATCTCTTGGGGGGCTTGGTGTTCGTGTGGCTCGCAATGCTAATACTGCTTTACTTGGAAAATTGGTGTGGGATATTCATACTAATGCTAACAAATCTTGGGTGCAAATCTTGTCCAACAAGTATCTTGGAAATTATAATGTTCTAGATGTTCCAAAGAAGAATGGCTCCACCACTTGGAACTCAATGTTGAAGGCGAGGTCGGTTTTGCGAGATGGCCTTGTGTTTCGGGTAGGTAACGGCACCACATCCTTTTGGTATTCCTCTTGGACCACCTTGGGGACCTTTGCAAGTATGGTTTTGTGGGTTGATATTCATTACATATCCTTGTGTATTCGTGACTTGATAATAGATGGTAATTGGAACTTTAACCTGTTGTATACTATTCTTCCTACCAATATTCAAAACCATGTGAAATCCCTACCCCCCCTGCTTGCATAATGATGTTCCAGACCACATCACTTGGGCCAACCATCTGGATGGTATTTATACAGTTAGGTCGGGATACTTCTGGCTCCTAACTACTCATTCTGAAGACCACCATGATGAAGATGTTTCTTGGAATTGGATTTGGAAAATGAAAGCCCCAGAGAAGATCAAGTTCCTTTTTTGGACCGCTAGCCATGTTTCACTCCCCACTAAAGCGCTTTTGCACCGTCGCGGTATGGTTTTGTCTCCTATGTGTTATAGATGTAATGATCATGTGGAAGATGTTTTACAGTGCCTCCGGGATTGCCCTCTTTCTGCTTGTATTTGGAGATCCTTGGGGTACAACGATATTTCTTTCTTCCAGGAGTTAAACACTCACTCGTGGCTCAGAAAAGGTCTCCGCCTCTCGGATCCTTTGATATTTATGGCAGGCATCTGGTGTATTTGGAAAGCACATAATACAATGTTGGGAGCTATCTTAGTTCTCTTTGAACGTATTTGGGTGGAGGTCTTGTCTCTCGTCCACAACAACGCTTGACTTCTTGGCACCCCTCCCATATGCAAGCTACAATTCTTAATGTTGATGGGAGCAGTTTCGGCAACCCAGACCGTTCTGCCTTTGGTGGTGTTCTTCGGACGGGACTTGGCTTTGTGGATTCTTAGGTTTTCTTGGTATTTCGAATAACTTGCATGTGGAACTGCTTGCGATCATGCATGATTTGAAGTTGACTTGGGAGAAAGGGCACTGAAATGTGATTTGTTATTTTGATTCCCTTCATGCTATAAACTTAATTCAAGCCCCCCTCAATGATTGGCATATTTATGACATTATCATCATAAATGTTAATGATCTCCTTAATCTCCCTTGGAATGGGCAGTTGACTCACACCCTTCGAGAGGCTAACGAATGTGCAGATTTTTTAGTTAAACATGGTGCTATTCACGATTCTGCTTGGTGCAGCTTGGAGAACCCCATCCCAGACTTGGAAGATTTACTCCTTGATGATGCTTCTAGAGTGCAGTTCTTAAGGTTGTAGCCTAGTTTATTTTTCTTTTCTTTTTTTCTTCTCATTTTCTCCTTCTCCCAAAAAAAAAATCCATTCAACTATAATTTTTTATCGAAATCTTTTAAAATTATATTGAGCCGTGTTTTTTTTTACATTATTAATTATTATTATGGTAAGGGTTTACCAACTTTTCTTTTGGTCCGTCTAGATTTTTTTCTTCCACTTTTAGTCTCCTTATATTTTTTCATATATTAAAACAATCTCTCGAAAAATTAGAATTTTTCAACAAAACCCAAATTAAATATAAATTTTTAGAGCAATGATATTTGTACATCTATATCATGACAACTTTAGTGACAACCTTGTTTTTCTCTCTTCTTATTAGTCAAAAACAATGGAGAGAGAAAAAGGAAGAGAGAGGATAAGACCATCATGTGAGTATGAGAGAAAGTTGTACAAAAGTTGTCACAAATTGGTTGTACAAAAAAACTCCAAAGGTTTGGTCTAGTGGTAAAAAGACAGGTCTTGAATCCGAGAGAACCCGGGTTCGAGCCCCGCTAGTGCCTTTGGAGGGAGGTAAATGTAATTACCTTTGTAAGTGCTCTTTGAGCCCAAAGATCTTCCCTGCCTTGGACTGGGGCACCATCCCCTCACCCTAAAATTTTTGTAACCAAAAAAAAAAATTGGTTGTACAAATAGCATTTCTCAAATTTTTATATTTTAAGAACTTAAAAGTTCATATTTAATTCATGTTTTGTTAAAACATTATTATTTATTTTATGAGAGATTGTTATAATATTTTAAACATTCTATAAAAATTTATTCAAAATATGAAGGTTACACGTGAGTTGACTTAAAAGTATGAACTAAAAGTGGTGATTGAAAATTTTTGAAGACTAAAAGTGGAACATAAATTTTAGTAAAATTAAAATGAAAAATTGATATATTTATAAAAAAACAAACACATATTTAACCCTTAGGGAATCCCAACTGAGAATATGAATAAGATTTTTTTTTTAAGACTATGGTTTTCTATGAGATGGAAAAGTAATCGAAAATTATTGGAATTAGGGAATGCTTAACAAACAGAGGCCTAGGGAAAGGAAAATCAGGAAGGAAGAATATATAGTAAGGTAAGGAGCACAAAATTCAACCTAGGCTAAATATTTATTGAAAGAGTTAATTACCTAATGATTAGGCAAAGGTTATCGCTTAATCAGTAGAGGTAAGGAGATTATGGTTACCATTGGAGTAATCAAATTGACAAGAGTTAATGAGTTTTGCCAAAAAAGGCATCTCTAAAAAACATATTAACATTCGTGGATATTTGTAAATACACACGCATACTTCAAAATCCGTTAAATAGTTGTCTAGACAATATGCTCATATATGACTACTATCGATGTTCATGGATATCCATCATCTTTTCTAATAAGGTTAATAGCACAAAGTTATTATCAACACGAATGTATAAACTAATTAAACTTGTGCCTCGTTGTTAGGTTAGAGATTACTGACTGCAATTATCATTTGCGATCGTCGTATAGATATCGAATAAATCTAAATGATGCAATCTTAAATAATTTTATTTCTCAAATGCTTGGAAGAAAAAGAAAAGAAAATAAGAAGGGAGAAAAGATAACCATTCAAAATAAAAAAGACAAAAGATCCAAAACTATCAACATTATATTTTAAAAAATAGCATACATTGTAAATGATCTAACTGTCCATATCTAATTAACTGATATATAAGCAAAATTGAGGATAAGTAAATTTAAGGATAATCTTGTCAAAATAACCAAACTAGAACTAGACTTCATTTTTTTTAAGTAGAAGAAGATAAAATGAAATATATTAAACCGAAAAACCACACCCGTGCAAGGAGATCTAGGCTAGGGTTCCAGATATTTTACAAACTTAATACATAATAAAACCAACACCACCACCGACTATAAAGCAATACAACACTCTAGCAAGGTAGGTTAGTCCATCAGTGATGAAAATTGAAAATTAAGTTTTTGGTTTTTGGTTTTAACCATAAAAAAGACAAGAGTTTCACTCTATCAACGAGCTGTTATAACGACTATTATTTTCACATAAAAATAAGGCTATTTATTTCCTTCAAAAGAAGCCAAACAGTTGTCATCCAAACCAAATTAAGCGTGGATCGGATTTTCCTACAATCTCCTACTAAAGTTGAAAATTGAGTAAAATGATAATATATATATATATATATATATATATATATATATATATATATATGGTAATTTCTACAATACACTCAACAAAATTGAGTGTACCGGTACACCTATATATTAAATTAATAGTTTAATGAGTTATTTTTTAAAAAAATATATATTTTCTATCAGTTATAATTATAATAATTATATTTTATTTCACAAAAGTGTCCGCAAATCAAAATTCAATTTTTTAAATTTTTATTACTCATAATATAGTGAATATTGATTATTTTTTCGATAAAATTTTTTAAAAAAATTGTATGATTCTTAAAAAGAATGAAATGATGTTTTTTCTTATGAAATAATATTTTCTAAAATATAAAAGTCAACAAATATCTCTTTATTACATAAAAATTATCATTAACTTATTGATTTATGAAATAGATGTACCTGTACATCTTAATTTAAGGGTGTACCGTAGAAACTCCCTATATATACATATGTGTAATACGTTCGCTGATGAAATATCAATCTAGTGTCGTACATGCGACCAAATACTTTCAAAAATTGTGCATCCCACAAATATATGATCAACACTTTCGTCCTTACTGTAAAGGATCATTTTCCTTCAAAAATAATATTTCACTATTTTATTCATTCAATAACAAGGACGTTATTTTGATGATTAGAGAATTTGATGAGAATTGGTAGTTATTGCAAAAATAATATTATTTTTGAATGAATAAGTTAAGTTGAGACTAGTATTTTTCTTAGATTTTTTTCAAACTAAGCGCAAAATATGAGTAGGGGACTAATTAATCACAAAAGGGGTCAAAATCGTACAAAATAAATTAGGGAGAAATTAAAAGCATAGTTTTGAAAACCGGACCGGTCGGTCGAACCGGTCTGACCGTGAATCGGATGGGTAACCAGTTCGGTAGACATATTGGATCGGTCATGCATTTAAACCGATGAGAACCGGAAAAATTCGGTTAAAACCGGCGAACCGGCGGTTTAATAAGCTGACCGGTATTTTTAATGAACAATTGTTTTATATATCAAAAAATTGAAAATTGGTGCAGCTGGGGATCAAACAGGCGCGCATGCATTCACTAAGACACTAAGAACCACTGCACCACTTTTGTTTGTTGTGATAAAATATTAATTCATATTGATTATATATTAATTCAAAAGGCCATATTGATTTTTCCATTCACATGTGAACTTGTATTGTCTTTTTTTTTTTTTGCATAATTTGTATTTTCGTCATTTTTTTTGAATAACTTGTATTTTGTCTTTCTTAAAAAAAAAAAAACATGTATTCTCTTTTTATTTTTTATTCTATCTTCATAATATATTATACAAGTAAACGTTTCTATTTTTTTAAAGGGAACCAAGCAATCTTTTTTATTTTAAGGAACCAAGTTCACTGTTATCATTTAAATATTATTGTCCGACATCTCAAATATTTTAATAAACATTTTTTTTACAATATTTTTTTTGAAAGAATAGTTTTATTTTACTATATTTATTTGAATATGTATTACTCTCTTCGTCCATATATTTAAACACCCATTTGATTTTATTTTTGTCCTTAAATGCAAACCTTTTTTAAATTACAACACTCATTAATTATTTTAGTTTCTAAAGTGACCGAGTCACTGATTCAATCCGAGTTAATCCGGTTAAATAACTATATAAATTTAATCTAAGGACCGAGTTATCTAACCGAGTCATCTGAGTGGTTCCGATTCAGTCATGCGGTTCGACCAATGACTCAGTGGTTCGACCATTGACCCATTGACCCAGTACCCCCGCCGAGTCGATGACCGAGCCGAGTTTTAAAACTATGATTAAAAGGGCTAAAAGTGCAATTAAGCAACAAAAAAAAATAGTAGAAGAAAGAACAACGCTCCTTTTTATTACCCTATTTTCCATCTTTCTTCAGGAAAAAAAAATTACCCTATTTTCCATCTATTTAGGTTCGGGTTCAAATACAAAGTGCCCAATATACGCTTCTTACCCTTCTTTTGCTTTTCTCTGACCAATTGCAGTCTGCAAAATGGTGCTAGGTAGTGAGGGCGCAGTTTATTCTCAATCACTCAATGAAAAACAACAATTAACCGAAACCCTAACGTCGCCGTCACTTCCTACTCTTCCTTTCGATCTCATTCCAGAAATTCTAAGTAGGCTACCCGTGAAATTCCTCTTGCAGTTCCGATGTGTTTGCAAGTCGTTGAATTCTCTAATCTCTGATCACAAATTCGCCAACAAACACATTCGCGTCTCAACCACGACCCTTGTCCACACCTTGACCTACTCGACTCCATTTTCACGAACATAACCACTAGCCATACCACGCAACTCGAATTTCCTTCCAACGATTCCGTAAACTTCATTGGATCTTGCAATGGTATCCTCTGTCTTGCCGACTTTAAAATAGGTTTAATTCGATTGTGGAACCCTTCCGTTAGAAAATTCAAGGACTTGCCCCCTCTTGAAAAGCCACAAACTTTTTGTCAAACTATGATGCATGGCTTTGGCCATGATCCTAATACTGATCATTACAAGGTGGTGGTTATTTTACGTGCACGTGATAGTAGTGGTAATTTATTTCACAAAAATGTGTACGAACCTAATGTGAAGGTTCATACTTTGGGCACAAATTTCTGGAGAAGTATTCAATAGTTGCCTTATGATTCTTTGCGTTTTCAACAATCCGGAAAATATGTGAGTGGCACAATTAATTGGGTGGTTTCTAAATATTTGTGTGGGAAAGGTCCGTGTTTTATTGTTTCTCTTAATTTGAGGACCGAGTCTTACCAAGAAGTTTTGCTGCCTGATTTTGGAGTGGTAGATACATATTCTTTGCATTTGGGTGTGTTGCGAAATTGTTTGTGCATGGTTTCTGGTGATGATGTTTGGGTTATGACAGAATATGCAAATAAAGAGTCATGGACTAAACTGTTCACTATTTCTTACATACGCGATCCTTGTGCATATTGTGTTTTTATCAAGGCAATACATACTTTTGAAGATGGCCAAATGCTGCTGAAGTTTATAGGGGATGTGAAAAAGTTGATTATTTACATTTCTATAAATGGAACTTCAAAGCCTATTGAGTTTGAAAACGCTTCTGAAGTCTGCGTTGAGAGTTTGATATCACCTTGTCTGTAATGCAAAGATTTAGATGTGGTGCTATGTCACCTGAGCATATATTTAATTAGAACCTATATGCTAATTGCTTTTATTACTGGTGCCTTCATGAATCGTTGTTAATTAATTGCCATTTGAACTACAGCTTAAGAAATTACAGTTATTTTCATTTATTTGTTTGATAGAGGTTTTTCGATTTCTTATCATGCATGTCAGTTTGTATATTTCTTAATTATGCACTAATTAGATTGTTTGAGGTAAGATTTTCAAACACCAGAAATAGGACTTAGACGTTATTATAGGTCAAGTCATTAGCACGTTTATTGAAATATCCGCTTTGAGCTGCGCGAATTTCAAATGTTATGATCCCCCGGTTCTGTGAAGGTTAGGAAAGCAAAATAGTCACTCGGAGTTAAGTATGCCAGGTACGTTCTTTTTGCATGTCTTTTGAGACATTTTCTGCATAAGTTTTGCTCTCCTTTCTGATATGAATATGTTTTAGACCTTAACATGGTATGTTGGAAAGGTTTTGGAATGTCGGAGTGTTAATGTTGATTGAATATTTCCATATCCGAGTTGAATCAGAAATTTAAAATACCGAGTTTTTATTGTTCGAGTTTTCAAGTTAAACACCATGGCGATATGATACAGTATTCAAAACATGTTCATTAGATTGAGTTGTATGTTCTGCTATTGTCAAGTCCCCTAGAGTTTAAGTCTATAAGAACTACTGTATTATAAATAAGTGCTAGAAATAGGTCAATTAGTTATTGACTTGTAACTATTAACTACTTCACTTGAACTTCTATTAAACTTGGAAACAGTAGCCACAACATGTTGTATTTAAAAGTTCATGGAGTCTAGTTGTATTATTAGATAAACAAAAACATTTCAGGTGTTCATGTCATATTGCATCAATGTCTAATGTTGTATTCACATCTAATTAAGGAATACCAAATCTGATTTTGGTCTGTTTCATGGCAGTTTTGCTTAAATGTGCAGTTTTTTATTATGTGTGCAATTTTTATTATATGTGTTTTACGAAGTCGGAAAGGGAGGGTCATTTGGTTATTTAGATAAAGTATTGTTAAGGAGAGACCAAGCTCTCGAATTCTTGGAAGGGAAACACCCAAGACTCTTAAATTTCTCGGAGAATCGACATAATTGAGTTATAATGTGTATGTGTCATTGTTCTATTGATCATGTTTTGTCTTTTGCTTAAAACAATTTAAGCATAAATATTGGAAACAGTCTCTTATGTAAAACAGGGTAAGGCTGTGTACAATACACCAAATGGTGGGACCCCTTCCCGGACCCTGCATATACGGGAGCTCTAGTGCACTGGATTGCCCTTTTATTTGTATGATCTTTGTTCATAATTCCCTACGTTGAGTACCAGTTTCTATCATATTAATACCGTCTTCGTGGCATCACCTTCCGTCATATTAAGAACAATGGTATTCATACTTTGTTGATGGCACCACAGTTCTATCATATTCATATCTATGCTGTTTGGTACCAGCACAACATTGGAATTAAAGAACTTATGACTCCTTTTCCTGATCTTTAAAGTAATGAATACTCCCTCAGTCTCATTATAAGTGTCTCATTTAAGTTGTATGCAGTTCTTGTGAAAACAATTTTAATGATGTTGAAAAAGAATAAAATGGTCTTAGACAACTTAGTAATCACAAAAGAAAAGTAAAGAGTTCTTTAAAGTAAGACAGACAATTTTTTTCCTACACCAAGCCTTAGTTTTATAGCATTAGAGCACCTCCAATGGTGATCTTTACAAATGGTTATTTTATGGGTCCCCATTGTGACACATCATTTTGAAATAACTCATTTATTTTTCACTCCAATGGTGAACTCTAAACAATTCATATTGGGTCCCACAACTTTACCTCATATATTAATATTATATTCATGTTTAATTTTATTACAACTTAAAATATTATTTTAATTATTTTAAATTAATATCAATATGAAATTAATTTAAAATAAAATAGAACTTAAATTTTTATTACAATAGTTAAAAATTAATATTAAATTCACAACTTGCATAATTAAAAACGATAAAAATAAATAACATTACATGATTAATAAAATTTAAACTTCGTTGTGCTCATGTCCAAAGCATTTCCAAATATGCTCCATTAAATCTGCTTGAAGTTGTCGATGAACTTGTCTTTCACGAATATTTGCTCTCCTTTGTAGTCTTGTTGCAAGATTAGGATGAGGACCGTTAGATGTTTCAGTTGCTGAGACGTCATTGTTCACATTATCATAAGAGTAATCAAAATCACCTCCATATGTATGTCGTTCGTCTTCAACAATCATGTTAAGTAATATGATGCATGCATAAATTATATGCTTGAGAGTTTCCATATGCCAAACACGTGCTGGGCCACGAATAATTGCAAATCGAGATTGGAGCACACCAAACGCCCGTTCCACATCTTTTCTTGCCGATTCTTGATGTTTAGCAAATAGTTTTATTTTTTTCTCCTTGCGGCGTTGGAATGGTCTTAACAAATGTAGCCCACTCAGGATATATACCATTTGCTAGATATAGTACCCCATATGATATGGAGTTCTATTAACTGTATATTGCACTGTCGGTGCTTGTCCTTCCAAAATATCATTAAACACATTAGATTGGTTTAACACATTAATGTCATTGTTTGAACCTGCAATACCAAAAAGTGCATGCCAAATCCACAAGTCTTGTGATGCCATTGCTTCAAGCATGATCGTTGGTTTACCATGGTCGCCTCGGCAAAATTGGCCTTTCCAAGCAACCGGACAATTTTTCCATTCCCAATGCATACAATCAATAGAACCTAATATACTTGGAAAGTTGCGTGCCTCACCCGTTTGTAATAAGTGATCAACATCATTGTTGTTTGGCCTTCTTAGATACTCCGCCCCAAATACCTCATTCACGCCTCTTGCAAATCTGTCTAAGCACTCAACTGTCGTGCTTTCTCCAATTCGAACATATTTGTCTACAATGTCGGCAGGAGACCCATATACCAACATACAAATAGCAGCAGTGCATTTCTGCAATGGTGAAAGACCCATTTTACCAGTTGCATCGGCCCTCATTTGGAAATACTCATCATGATGTCCAAGAGTAGTTACAATTCGAAGAAACACATGCTTATGCATTCAGAACCTTCGTCCAAATTGAGCATCTGTGTATACTGGATTTTCATAGAAGTAGTCATTTACCAATCGACTATGTCCTTCCTCACGGCTTCGATCAATTACTTTTCTTCTTCGCTTGAGCCTAGTAGAACTTTCTGATTGTTGTTCACTCTAGAGCATTGACATCAACAACTCCTCATGTTGTCCATGAACTCTTCTTCTATCAACTCCCAAAAAAGATTATTAAGATCTTCTGAACTATTTGGATCCATTTGAGTGAAAGAAGATTGAGAGAAGAGTTATAGAAGATTATATGGTGGAGTTTGTCGGTGGTGACAAAAATTGAGAATTTTGAGAAATAGGGTGTTGGTGATTTTGCATAAAATGCAATAAAGGTTATTGGTAATTAAACTGATTAGGATCCATTTGACATAAACAAAAATAAATTTGAAGTGAAGAGATAAATAATTGAATAAAATGTATTATCAAATGAAGACCAAAGAAATGAAGTTGTGAAGTTAAAACTATAAGAGAATAATTGTGGGTAAAAATAAGAGCAAATAGATGAAATATTGAAATTGTGATGAAAAAATTGAATGTAATTTTTCTAAATGAACACAATTTATAGTTACAGGAATTTCAAACTAACAAAAAAAAAAAGAACATGTAAAAATCAATGATGCATTGATGTCTGTCATTTATTCAAAACGGTAACAATATTTATTATTGTTTATTCAAAGTAACCGTTGCTTTCTGAAACAACGGTGATGCCAGCCTGTCGGACTCCAAGGAAAAGTTTTGGCAAAATAACCATTTTTATACTTACATGATGGCGGACGTAACTCAAATATCAACCGCTGGAGCTGCTCTTATGAGTCACATGTGTAAACTTTTACAATCTTGTTAGACAAGTTATTTGTCTAACGCATAGTCACATAATTCTTTTGACAAGATGTGAACTGCAAATTGGTTTGCATATAAGTTTGTGTAAGGCTAAGCATTAAATTTGAACCCACCAACATCCCGAAATATCTGAATCACCTGTGGATTTATTGGACGGATTAGTTTTTGTGATCATTATGTCTTTATTTTATCATGTGTTGATATATTTTTTATATGAACATTTATAGTATATATTGTCAGTCCACTAATCAAAATTCTGGAATTCGTCCCTCGCTACACCTCCAAAGATTAGCAAATTATCTTGTCTATTACTAATATATCTATATGAATGTTGTATATTTTTTAGGTATGTTGACTTTGAGTCATTGGTATCAAATCAGTGATTCTTCGAAGAGGGTGATGTACAGGTGGACACTTTGAAAATTAAGTAAAATGTGCCAATTATGCGAGATATTTTGGATTGAAAAGTGTGTACTCTACAAAAAAAATATGAATTAGCCATTATAAAGTGAGGAATTATGGTTTCGAGTCCTTGAACTCTTATTTGAACATATGTCCTTAGTGCACAACTTTGAGCATATTATGGCAAGCTAGCCTTGAATTCGGATTGAACTGTTCAAATTAGTTTACACGACCCTGGCTCAATCGATTTAGGGCAAGTCCATCGCATGGTCCATTCATGCATTGCGCAAGGAGGGCTGACCTGGACTGCAAAGGAAATGACCCTTGGCCTAGTTCGAAACTTTATTGATCATTATTAATTTAATATAACTAATTTTAATATATATTGTAGCTTTTTAGCTCTATCAAATAAGGGATTTTTCGTTTATTAGCACTTTTACAATGAAGTTCTGACTAATCTTGTTTTTTTGTCAAGTAGCTTAGTGGTTAGAGAAATTCACCTTAAAGATGAATAATTTAGGTGTTCGGGATTCGAACCCCGACCCCTGCATATATTATGCATTATCCCTTACCAAATGAGCTAAGCTTATGGGGACTCCGATTAATCTTGTTATTATCAACTCACACCCACCTAACCAAAAAAACAGGTTGGTTGAAACACTTTTATTTAATTTTTTTTCTCACATGCATGCGTACTATTTGTTCATCTGTATCTGTCACAATCATTTTTGTTTTATGTTATAAGGTTAATAATCAGTGTCAATAAAAGTTGGTTCTTTTCAATTGAACCACCAAAAATGACATTAGAATAAATGCATGAAACTTCAAAGTGGTAGATGAGTCAGCATAAATAGTAGAGACAAGACAACCCTTCCTTTCAATTACTTGCTAGTGCAAATTCATGATCTATAACACCCAATGTGGTTTCTCTAGAATAAGCATCTTGTGTGAGGTGAATACAATGTTTAACAAAATTGAATGTGAAATGACATGTCTTATTATAAGTAGAGTAAGCATCTTGTGTATTAATGCACATGGAATAAGAAAAATAGAGCATATATTGGGAAATGTATTCTTCAATTGAGAAAAAAAAAATTTCTCAATTAACTATTTCAATTGACCATATCTGAACTCACTTTCCTTTGTCATTGGTACACACTTATTCAATTTTGGTAGTTTTACATTCAAGGGAATTGAACTCTTGATAGTGAAGTTACATGTTGATAGTTGAACAAGAAAATGCCAACTACTAAAAAAGAATGGTAGACTTTCAAGCTGTGAAATGCTGAATATAATTATGCCTATGGTAAAGAAAGAAAGAAAAAAAAGTAGAGGGGTCCACACAAACCCATGAATTGAGCAATTTCTTTAAAAACCACTTCTCTCAACTTAATTAACGATCATTTTTTTTTCTTGGCTATGGATAGAAACAAAGCTGCCCTCTATAAAAGTATCATAAATACAAGAAAGATATGTTTCCAATACAAGAAATAGTGATAGCTCAACTCACTGGCCCATTTAAGCAAAAACTATCCCCTTAAGTATGTCATAAACAAAATTATAAAAAAAAACTCTTCAAAAAAGCTAACAAAAATAAAATTAAATGTAATATAGGGTTTTTAACAAGTTAATGTAATATAATCAATTCAATAAGTTTTATTTATTTTTTAACTATTTAGGAGAGGAAAATAGAGATTGATGCTTGACGTACGTGTTCAAAAGAATGTTTGAAAGTCCTTGTAAACTTAGCTCAGTTGGTTTGAACAATACATAATATATGCAAGGTTCAGAATTCAAACTTTGACTATAAAAAAAAAAGTTTTAAATATACGATTGTATTCTACGTGATGAAAGAGTGATATCCAAAAGATTCTCATGTATAATGTGAGAATTAATAAAAAATCGAAGTGTTGAGATCACTCACGACCTACAATGTTGAACATATAGAAAAGAGAAAAGGATGTATAAAGAAAGTAGATTGCAAGTGAAGATGCAAACAAGTTGCCCTAAAAAGAGGGGCAAGCACAAACACGCATGATTTTCCCTAATACCCACTAAAGTAGTTAATCAGATTGTAGTTATTTTGTGACCACTAGCCTGTCTTTTCTTTTTCCTAACTTTCATGATTTTTTTTTCTTTTAATTTCATCATGTTTGTGGATATGCAACTAAAGTAGGAGGAATATGGTTGGAGTATACGTGAGCTTTGATGGAGCAATAGAATTGGAAGGAAAAGATAAATAGCTTTGAGGAGGTGGCATGGCATCAATATTTGCTACTTTCATCTAGTCGTCCTCCTCTAAGAATAAAATCTATCCCCTTAAGTATGTCATAAACAAAATTATAAAAAAATTTGTAACTTTGTTTTTTTTTGTCTGTAACCTTCCTACTAGGTGAAAGGGGTTGTGGAAACTCAGAGTTTGACCGAAGGTAAATAAAGTCTGAAAAAGAATTGTTTCATTCAGGAATTAAATTCAGATTCTTCCAGATAATTCGTCTTTCGGTTGAACTCATTTACCATTTGAGTTCAATTGTTTGGTTTGTAACATTATTTTGTTATGATATGCATGTTAATAATATCTTAATCATTTAATTTGTACACACGATTGATGTTACATCGTAGATCGACCAAGTTGAGTTTTCATCAATTAGACGAAAATAAAGTTAACTATGGTAAGACTTTGCTTGCTACCCAAGTTAATTATGGTTTTGATCAACAAGATTATACCATTCATCTAATTGGATGAATACTCAATTTAAAACTTTATTTTAGTCAAATTACTTGTTCATTAGATCTATAATCATCTTACTTTGACTATTACACTAATCAAATTAATTAAAATAAGATTTTTCATGCTCACCAACCTAACTATAATTAGATAACCTTTTGGTCCTCAAAGGTTTGACATTTCTTCCAATTGAATTAAAACTTAATTTAAAATTTTATCTTTGTCAAATTACTTGTTAATTGGGTTTATAATCATCCTTTTTCAATATTACACTAATCAAATGAACTTTAGCAAGACTTTGCTAGCTAACCAAGTTAATTATGGTTTTGGTAAACAAATGTTAGACCTTTCGTCTAATAGGATGGAAACTCAATTTAAAACTTTACTTTAGTCATGTTACTTGTTCATTACTCCCGGTCACATTTATAAGCAACTTTTGCTTTTTTAGATTCATTAAACAATTGATGTATCTGGAATGTACTATAGTCTTGATACATCACTTATTTAATGAATATGAAAAGGTAAAAGTTGCTTATAAATGTGACCGGAGGGAGTAGGTCTATAATCATTATACTTTGACTATTTTACTAATCGAATTAACTATAGTAATATTTTTCATAGTTACCAAGCTAACTATGATTAAATAACCATTTGGTCATCAAAGGATTGACATTTCTTCCAATTGGATAAAAACTCATTTTAAAACTTCATTTTAGTCAATGTACTTGTTAATTGGGTCTATAATCATCTTTTTTTTTTTTTATATTACACTAATAAAATGAACTATAGTAAGACTTTTCTTGCTAACCAAGTTAAATATGATTTTGATCAACAAAGATTAGACCTTTCGTCTGATTCTATGAAAACTTAACTTAAATCTTTATTATTGTCAAGGTACTTGTTTATTACATCTATGATCATCCTTCTTTGACTATTACATTAATCAAATGAACTATAACAAAACTTTGATTACTAACCAAGGTTTGATATTTCTTCCAATTGGATGAAAACTCAATTTAAAATATTCGTTTAGTCAAGTTACTTGTTAATTAGGTATGTACTCATCCTTTTTTGATATTACACAAATCAAATTAACAATAGTAAGACTTTGTTTGGTTACCAGGTTAACTATGGTTTTAGTCATCAAAGGTTTGACATTTCATCTAATTGGAAGAAACTAAATTTAAAACTTTATATTAGTTAACTTACTTTGTTCATTAGGTCTATAATCAACTTACTTTTATTATTACATTAATTAAATGAATTTGTAGTAGGACTTTTCTTACTAACCAAGCTAACTATGGATAGATAAACCTTTGGTAATCAAAGATTTGACTTTTCTATCAAAATTATGGAAGACAAAGAACCCTTGAAGGATGAATTCAATAGGACGAGGTTTCTTTGAATTCACTTTTGCCTCGATGGAAGACCTAAGAATTGTTTAGGCGAAGGGCACTCTTAATGGACTAAGGATTTCAACACATGTCTCAAAGGCAGACCCATGCACAATTTTAAATTAGACCATTGGAGATACCTCAGGAGTATTGGGGTGAACATACTCTCTTGGAGATCGCTGGTGGAATAGGTACGCTATAGATACTGCCACACAAAATCGAGTGCTCGGTAATTATGCTCGCATTTTGGTTGATATTGATTTTTCTCGCTGTATACTTGATGGAATAATGGTTGAAAGAGACGACTTCACTTTTAAATTGGAAGTGGTTTACGAATGGCTCTCAGATTTAATTGTCAGATTATTGCTCATGATGTTACAGATTATCGATGGTTGCACCCTAAGAAGGTTGTTGAAAAGGTATACCGTGGTAAAACACTAGTGCACCCACCGAAACAACTGATCCATAAGTGTGTGGAAAGGGGAATACAAATAGTATTGGACAACATCCATCGTCCCCCTCAGATTTCTCATATTAACCAGCCTCCCTAGGCCATCATCTCTTTTCATTTTACTATTTCCAATGTTACAAATTAAATTGTTGATACAACTACATTGGTTGAACAACATGAAATGAGCACACCTTTTATACAAATACATATTTGGCAACACAACAGGTATATAATAAATTTGATACTTAGATTCAGCAGGTTGGTGATGCTCATGTAACATCATTGAACAGAGAGACAACTCCAACCATGTGTCCGGCACTATAAAATGATCTTAATTTAATTAGGCATTTGTTGGTTAAGGAGACAGACGATGCTAACGTCCCGTTTACTATTTATTTAACATAGAAACAAAAAAATGAGCTTAAGAAGACCACTTATAACACTCGTATTAAGGGTAAACTCAAGGATGGTTGAATGATATCATTTTCATTTTGGGTTGTTTCTCATCCTTTCTTTTATTTTTTATTTATTTTTCAAGCTTTTAGCTTTCTTTTATTTTAAGGGCTTTGGTTTGTCCCCTCTCTTGTACATAATTTTTCATTTTTTTAATAAAATTTTCAAAATGGCTATCAGAGGATAGAGGTTTATTGAAGGTGCCAACACGGTCGGAATGTCTAAGTTTCACCTTGGTGTTACAAGTTACAACCTTTTTTGTTACAAAAATACAATAAAAAAATAAAAATCCAAATTTTTTAATGTAATTAGTGGAAAAATCAACACTTTTGAATCAGAGCCTGTTTGTTATAATTTTTTTTAAAAAGAAATTTTTTTTTAATAAATAATCACCTTTTAAAAGTAGGGTCTTGTTAATGAATGTCTCCGGAGCACTCTTTAAACATGCTAAATAAAATAATTATTCTTTTAAAATTTAAAAGTTTTTAATTTCCAATGAGCTTAACCAATGCTCAAAAGACATTAGTTAACATTTCTCTTAAAAATATTATATTTGTTTGTTACAATTTTTAAAAATATATCTTTTTAAAAAAAAAATCTCTATAAAATAATTTATGGTAAATTCACTTTTATTTTAATTCATACCAAACCAAGCCAAACTGTTCTACCAATACCAACAAGTTTTGTGTAGACCTTCCCTCAAAAAAAAAAAAAAAAAAGTTTTGTGTAGACCAACCAATACCAATCTGCCACGTGGCTAATTAAATTTCAAGGCACAATCCAACGTTTTTCCACACAAAGAAAGACCATTTAGACTCAACTAATTTCTTGAATCAAAAAAGGAAGCAAAAGGAAACAGCCAAAAAAAGGTTCTCATCTCGCACGTGCTGTCCCTACGTCATTGTGGGCCCTCATTATTCTTCTTTCTCATCCTTACACCAAAGTGTAAAAAAAAGTGAATATTTTGGCCTAGAAAAACTGTGCAATGTCACATTGCAGAAACAAGAAAGTGGATCTGATTTGGATTTTAAAGTGCCAACATCGCACCCTTAGTCGGCAGGTATACGTGGCAATTACCCTACTTGTCAATTATTGAAAATCTCAACCATTAATTTTTACTCTGTAGTTTGAACTTATAATTTATAGTTTCTTACTTTTTCTTTCAATTTTATCTTTATTATTTCATTTAAATTCTATTTTTTTATTATAATTTTTATAATAAGTTACGTAATAAAGACTACTATTTCTTTATTCCAATTTTTGTATATATATCAGCTGATCTTTTTTTTTGTTTTGAAAAAATATATACCTTCGTTTTTTTTTACAAAACAAAATACTATTACTCTATTAGTGTTACTTTTATTTTTTTGAGGTAAGTATTTTTTTAAAGAAAAATTAGTTTATAAAATTACAAATACTTAAATATTAATTGATATAATTTTTATCATGAATTAAGAATACCCTTTATGTCATTTTACATTTATCAGCTAGTTGAACCGCTATTTTTACCAAACACTTCAGTTAGCTTATCAGCTAAAAGATATCCGCTATTTTTACCAAACAGAGCCTAACATAAGTAAAATTGACTTTTTAGGTTCATTCATTTAATGATGTATGGGATCCATGAACCACATACATCATTAAATGAATGAACCTAAAATTAAATTTTGCTTATATTAAAATACAGAGGGAGTACCATTTTATTTAATTATGTATTTAGTTTGTATTTTCTTTACATGAAAATTAATTTAATTTGTATACAATGATAGTTGTAAAACTACTATATATATTATGTTATATTCTCTCAAAATATATATGCGCGTGCATCCAATCATGTTATGTTACGTAATTTTTTTCTTTTTTAGGAAATGTTACCTAAATATCTTAAGATGTATTTTAAAACAAATCTAAAAAATTGAAAAAATATATAAAAAAAAGTAAAGATTCCGTCAAAAAAAATATATAAAAAAAAGTAAAGACATAACGGGCAATTTGATTGAACGAATGTATAGAAATATTCTTAGGCAAGCCGTTGTTATGGCCGAAGTCCAAATTGGAACAACTTCCATATATTTGTTTGTCCACGCTTAAAGAATTAATTTTTTTTTCTTCGTTTTTTCTAATTCTAATTTTTAAAACAAGTTTTTTATCATTAATTTTTTTACTATCAAATATTGTAATTGTTAAAAATAACAAAATCTTATCAAATTTGTTGAAAGTTTCTTTATCTAAAGAAAAATATACCCCTTCCCCCTCCTTAATTATAAATACCATTTAAAAAAAATCATGTATCTAAATATAAAATTCCATAAAAAAAAAAAAAAAATCATGTATCATAAGTTTTTTTTAACAACTTCCATACAAATTAATTGGTACATTTATTATTTTTTTCCTAAACATACCTCTAATTAATATTAAGTCAAATTAAATACGTATATAAATAAAAGGAAATTTAATAATATTCATACATAAATTTAGTTCTCCGTTTTTTTTTTTTAAGAAAATTTTAGTAACATGGAAGATTAGAATGATCATATTCTTGACAATGGTTAACGTATATTTATTGGTGGTTGGGTACTAGCTCTTTTTTCGTTTTCTTTCATTCGTTTTGTAAGTATGTGTTAACTTTTGAGTTTTAAGAGCGGATCTTGTCTTGTGCTAAGTAAAACACTTTCTTGTTGGTAATATTAGGCATGACAATGGGGTGGGGTGGGGATGAGTTTTGCCTTCCCCATCCCCATCCCCTACTCCCATATACTTACCCGTTACCTTACACATATCCAACAGGGATGAGAAATTGAATCTCATCTCCGTCCCCAGTGGGTTCGGGTATTCTCACCTCATCCCCGTCCCCGTAGTGAACCAATTTTTTTTAATAAAAAAAAGTTTTTTTTTTAAGCTTCAATGGTAACGTTGCAATGCATTATCCAAAAATTTGCACCTGTTCTAACATTTCCTTACCGCATAATTCGGTTGTTCCTTTAATTATCAATGAATGTTCTTATATCATGACAATTATCAAACCAAATAACATGGTATATCATTATCAACCCCCTTAACAAAAACAAAAATATGACCTTTCTACATTCGGGTAGGGTTTGAGTATGGGTTCGGGGTGGATACATATATCCCCGTTACCCGTCCTGTACCCGTATTTTGAAATCGAGGAAAACTCAAACCCATACCCAAACCCAGTCAAATCGGGGTTGGTTTGGGTGGGTATCCATGGGCATGAGTTTTGTTGCCATGCCTAGGTAATATACTCCATCCGGTCCTTTTTATTAGAAACAAAATTGAGAATTTTTTTGGTCTTTTTTATAAGAAATATTGACCAAGTTTCAAGTATGTTTGAAGTTAAATTTCATTTGTACCCTTATTTATTACAAGAGAGAATATTAAAAGTAAGTAAATTGGTGGAATAAAGAGTAATTAATTTAGGGGTGTTAATAGAATTTTCTTAAATATAGAGGTGTATTAATTGAAGATTACTATTTTCAATGTATTTCCTTGATCTTGATGTTTTATGTCTTTTGTTTTTTTTTTTTTTTTTGAACAATAAAAAATAGGATTATATTAACAACAAGAGTCTCAATAGCACAAGACGTGCCACCAAGACTACTTCAGAATTCTGTAGAACAACAAAACCAAGCTAGCCAATACCCAGACATTGTAACGGGTTTGACCACCAACTAAAAGTACCAAACAAAAAAGAAGCTTTTCTAGCTTTCAACCAACCTAAAGACAAATATTTTACTTTATCAAGCAACCTGGGCAAAGGAGTAATAGCATCATTGAAACACATATTGTTACATTCAGTCCATAAGACCCAGGCACAAAGAAGCCAAATAAGCTGGAAAAAGGACTGTGTAGCCTTATTTCCACCTGTTGTGTGAACAAACTGAACAAAGTGGTCAGACAAAACATTAGTGTCCACTCCAACAAAACCAATCCAATTACGAACCAACAGCCAAAGTAAAGCAAAGTACGAACAAGAAAGAAACTAATGTTGCGTCGATTCCAAAGCACCGCAACAAGAGACACACAAACCAGTTTCTGATGGAATTACACCTCTTTTGTTTCTTGTATAAAGAACCGGAGAGTATTTAATTTTAACTAAAAAATATTATTACTATAAAAAATAAACATATTAACTACACATTCAATTTTTTTCAATATGAGTAAAATTAGTCAAGTTTTCTATAATAAAGGATGAAGAGAGTATTTAACGCTATTTCTTTTTTGCAGTGGCTATTTATCGTTACTTGACAGCTAAGGATGGGTTTTAATTCCATTAATCTTCCCAATACTGACTGATTTAACTTTTGAAAAACATGACCATATCAATTAAATATACTCCTTATTAATTAATTATTTTCGAAAAATGTGCAAGTTACTGAAAATACCGCTGAAAACATGCTATAGTCTATAATTATGACAGGTACATAGAAATCTAGAAGGATTGAAACTTATCAATCCATTAATAGACAAAATCTTACAATAAGTAAGTAGCAAAAAATTTCACTCTCTCTCTCTCCACACACGCGTAATATTTAAATTTAGAATATTTTTTATTTTGATTTTGATTTTGATATAGTATTAAATTAAAAACCTTACCATATATAACCTTGACACCTCATTTGCATGCTTTTGATTCATTGTTTTCTAACGCTCATTTATTCATTCCCCAAATTTTCTCTCTTCGTATATCTTTTTTCCTTAACCATAACCTTCACCACAAAATAAATACTACTACACCTTAGCTTAGAATCATAAGAGAAAAAACTTAGTGAAGAAAAACAAACCCTTGTGAAACATGACCCAATAGGTATAGTACAATCTTCATAAAATTATTTGTTTGTTATGATTTTTTAACCTAAACCATGTTTTTTTTTTTTTTTTGTATTGTTTATGTTTTTAATTGATTTGTTATGATTTTGCAGAGACATGATGATGATGAACACGACCGACACAAATTTTACAAACATGTACAACAACTACAGCTACTCATCACTGTTACCACTTTCCGGCACAACCACCGTGTCGGAAAATCTCATTCCGTCGCAATCTCCGTCGAACAACCCTTTCATAACCGATTACATCCGTCAAAAAATAACCACCGTGAAACCAGACACAATCTTCGCTTACAACAACAACGTTGTATCGTTCCCACAAAAACGTTCTAGAGATTCTATTAATAACAATAACTACCCTTTCATCAGTGAAGATTTCTCTCAATACATCCACCATCAAAACACCGACATCGACAACTTCATTTCTCAACACGTAAATTTCTTACCTTATTCTCCTAAATTCTTGTTTTTTTATTTAGGCTTAATTGTACCTTTGACCTCTATCTTTTCAAAAGTTGCGATTTTAGCTTTCTAACTAATTAAAATACAAAACAACCTCATATGTATTGTATCTTTGATAGTATTGGCTCCCAAAGTGGAAAGATAGGGGGCCAAAAGTGGCATTGGGGGCCAAAACTGCCTAAGATCCAACACATATAAGGGGTTGTTTTGTATTTTAATTAGTTAAGAGGCCAAAATCGCAACTTTTGGAAAGATAGTAGGTCAAAAGTGCAATTATGCCTTTTATTTATTTATTAAAAAAAAACTAATTTTTTTTATTTTTTGTTTGCATGTGTGTTTTTTTAGACGGAGAAGTTTAGAGTGGAATTAGAAGAGAAAAGAAAGAGAGAAACAATGATGATAATGGAAGCAATAGAAAACGAAGTGATGAAGAAAATGAAAGCAAAAGAAGAAGAAATCCAAAAGATTGAAAGAATGAACATGATTCTTGAAGAAAAAGTGAAAACACTATGCATGGAGAATCAAATCTGGAGAGAGTTAGCACAAAACAATGAAGCAACCGCAAATGCCCTCAGAAACAATCTCCAACAAATACTCATGCAACAAATGGAAAACAACAACAACGGCGGTGAATACAGCGATGGCGGAGATTTTGCCGGTGCCGCCGCGGCGGGGGAGGATGCTGAGTCATGTTGCAGTAATGATGAATATTCCGGGTGGCGTAAGGTAGCAATGACGGTGCAGGATAAGGATGAAGGTACTAGTAATGGTAGAGTGATGAATAATAGATTATGCAGAAATTGTGGGGAAGGTGAATCTAGTGTTTTGATCATGCCTTGTAGACATTTATGTTTGTGTTCAATGTGTGGAGCTATGGTTCTTACTTGTCCTATTTGTGATTCTGTTAAATCTGCTACTCTTAATGTTAATCTTGATTAGCTATGCTAATCTTGATTAACTATGCAGTCATAGGAATAGGAATTAGGAGATCGTAGTTTTTTTTGTTTTTTTTTTTTTTGGATATAATGGTAGTTTTATTTTGGTGGTTAGGTTTTTTTTTGGTACAATATTATGGTTGGTTTTATTTTAATATACAATGGTTTAAGTTTATCCAATATTATGGTTGCATATATAATTTTTTTTTTTTTTTGGTTCATTATATACCTTTCTTTTATTTTTTGGTATATATAATGTTGCACAACATCTTATAATCTTTATTCTATGTTTTCATGAGTACACAATTTACACGAGTAACATATTTCCAAATTTTAGTTAGTTATAACATCCATTTCGAATTAGTTTGTGCATTTGTGGAACTTATTAATTTCTGGGTTCAATTTTTCTCAATTTCACTTTTAAATATTAGTATGTGCAATGTGCATTTGTGGAACTTGTTTATCTCTCTGGGTTTAGTTCTTTCTGATTACACTTTTTTTTTTTTTTGTCTTTTTTCCTTTTCCATTATGATATCATTGTTTTACATTATTTCCAAATTAAATAAATTTTTAAAGTTGTATTCCATCCATCATGTAATATGTCAAAAGTGATATTTTGAGTCTTCAAAATTAGATATTTGAGCAATAAATCACACACAAAACGTGCCTATGATTTTAATTTTTGCATTAAACACGTTAATTTTTTCTTTATAATCCAAGTTTAACTTTTCTAGATATGTAAAAAAATTTACATTCCATAAATAAATAAAAAGTCCAATATACTACAATTTAATTTAGTTAATTCACCGTGACGTGCTATGAAAAATAAGTTGATTCTGATTTGGATATGTGACAAATATAAAAGGAGTAAAAGGTTAAAAAAAGGTATGTGGGGTCCACACTACCAATCCGACAGCTCGGAGTAGTGACCTCAAATAAATTCAGCGGATCTCGAGTACGAAACACGCGCGTAAAGAAGCGCGTAAGAGAAAGCGAAAGAGCGTGAGGCAAAATCTGACACGTAGAACGCGCGCAAATGTCGCTGTTTATGAAGAGGGCCTGCAACGCCCATTTTCTCTGTTTTCTGCGTTTTGCACAAAACGACACCAAAATAAGTTGTTGTGTGAAGTGTAGTGTACCCTGACAAAAAAGGACATTGATTTTTATTGTAGAAAGATGCAGTTTTGCTTGGGAATTTGTAAAAGCTATAATAATTATGGTTGCAGAATATTGCCGATTGCGTGCAGAAAACGACGGCGTTTTCTTGATCCCTGTTTATAGGGACAACACAAGTTGCGGTAAAATACTGTAATTTACTGGGGTGTGGGTTGTACGGTACTGAATCTACTATTCAATGAATACTGTATTTAGGTTTTTTTTTTTTTTTTTTATTAATTTTTGTGGGAAATGGACTCCAGTGCACTTTTATAGCAATGGAATATATCCGGTCGGTGTCCAATCCTACCGGATATATTGTTATCAAAAGATCAACGTTTACCTTATCTCAAGGCTACGTGTCTGAAAGAATACATCGGTTTTAAATTGGTTTAATAACAGTTTTAACCCTTTAATTTTACAAAACCGCCTTCTAAGTTTTGCATTTATGGCACAGTTTTGGTTCCCAATGCCAATTTTGACTCGGTCTATGCTGACGTGGCACCCTAAGTGAGGTGCCACGTGTTATTTATTTTTTTGAGTTAATAGTGCTTTACCTCCTTGTAATATAAGACATTTCCGGTTTTTCCTGTAAAATTTTCTTTTTGGATTCCGTCCTTGTAATTTGAAGTTTTTTGGTTTTGGACCTTCATGAATTTTGGCGGTACAAAATCGATGATATCGAAGGGGGTAAACCGAAATTTTCTCAAATTAACAGGGAGGATAAACCGAAATTTGCTCAAATTATAGGGGGCAAAATTTTTCATGAAGATCTAAAACCAAACAATCTTCAAATTACAATGACGGAATCCAAAAAAAATATTTTGCAGGGGACAATCAGAAATGACCTACTCCATCCGTTCCAAATTATAAGCAAAAAACTCTCATTTTCTTTGTCCCAAAATATAAGCAAAAAATACCAATTTTTATGTTATTTCAAAAAAAATCATCTTTTCTAAAGTAATATTAAATGCAAATTGCATTCAATTTGTTCTACTTTCTATTCTATCAATAATCATTAACCAATAAGAATTGTTTTTACATCTTTCCATGAAACTTATTTCAATAAAAACACAAAAAATTATACTTCAAACTACTATGTTTTTGTTTTCTTAATAACTGTGAATTTGTGTTTTTTGCTTATAAATTGGGATGAGGGGAGTATATTACATGGGAATAAAGCATTATTAACCCCTTTTTTTTTTCTTCCCAAAAATTGGTCTTGGGGCCAAAACTGCTACAGTTGCAAACTTAAGGAGCGGTTTTGTAGTTTTTTTTAGGGGGCCAAAATCGCAACTTCGTGAAAGTTAGGGGGCGAAAACTGCTATTAAGCCTTTTAAATTTTAATGCACCGCATCGCATACGAGCACGACCTGGCACTAGGATCACGTTACACGTGTCATCTAACCGTTCTTAATCATACACCTCAAAAATAGAGGTTCATCTTAGAACCCTAGCCTAAAAAGATTTAGTTACACATGATAACGAAAGATAAATTACAAAAGAAATAAAACATATCTTAGAGAAACTTGGAGTGAGGAGAGAAACTCGTCATTTGAAACTCATGGTATTTGCCTTCCTCTTGAACCGCTTCGTTCTGAATAAGAAATAATAAATGAAGAGAACGTTATTATAGGGAGTGTTTCCACCTGAACTTGGGCTAAAATATTGGGCTCTTTATACAAAAAGTCACAAAACAGCGCATTGGCCCGCAAGGAACAGGCGCCTAGAACCATGCGCCAAGCGCATGTGTATGGTGTTTCAGGCGCCAAACGCCTACACCCATGCGCTAGACACCTCCTCATGTGCCTTGGCACACGGAACTGTGTCATGCGTATGTGTACCAATTTACATTCAATCAGTGCAATTTATGTTTATTCATTTAAATTCCTTTGCAATTTACTTGTTCTTTTTAAGCAATTTACTTCGACGAATTTAACCCTTGTTAAATTCCCTTGTTAAATTCGACAATTATCTTTATCTTTTACATAATAATATCAAGAACATTTATCATTTTCTAAATAATAACAAACACTATATCTCAAAGATTTATCGATTGATCTTGTAACCAATTAATTTTAAAACAACAATTGTCTACCAAAAATCAAGGTAAATATAATGTATGGAAAATTGAATGAGATTGGACCATACTTTGGACTTTTCAACGTAAAGTTTCTATTGTTGAGTTCTTTATCAAGTATCCTTATATAATTATGGAAAATGATAGATGGACCACTCCCTATTGTACACACTTTGCACCACTTGTTAATGTGGATGACAATTCTGTAATTTTATTTAAAAACAAGGGGTAAAATTGAGATTTCATGTTCCCTTCCTCACCCTCATGCGTTTTTTTCTCTCTCTCTCCTTTTGTAGTTGTAATTTTATCTATCTCTCTTTTTCTCTTCTCCCTCGCCTGAGTAGTGACGAGGATGTTGACGGAGTGTGGTGAGAACGGCGGCAACTATGATGGTAATGGCTAGATCTTACATAATGATGGTGGTGGTGGTGGGATTTGAGGACGATGAACGGGAAGACTTCTGGATGGTGTGAACTGTGAAGGCCACGACAGTTGTGGTGCTGGTGGAGTGTTGTGTTGCAGAGGGGGTGGGGTGGAGGTACGATGACAGGGAGATGATGGTAGTGGTGAGAGAGGCCAGGACGGGGAAGCGGTGGTGGTGGAAAACGAAACGCCGGTGGGGAAAAAGAGAGCCACCAGAGTGAATAACAGAGAAAACAACAATTTTTTTTTTATTTTTTTCTTGTACAAATGACATGGATAATAAGAATTTTATTATAAAATTGGCCACTTAAGAGTGGTAGAAGGGTGTTTGTCCAAGTAAGGTGGTTTACGTATAACAACTCTATAATTATTAACGACCATACAAGTGGGTAAAAATAAATCCTTATCAAGAATTTATGCAATACAACAAAAGAGTCATGAATGTTTATCTCTAAACAATATTGTCTACTATGGTTAGAATTTCTAATAATTTTATACATTAATTGACCATGGATCATAGCTGCCAATAGTCCATGGAAACATCATACTCACTCCGTTTTTAAATATAAGTAAAATTTATTTTTTAGATTCATTCAATTAATAATGTATATGGTCCATATTATAAACCACATATATCATTAATTAAATGAACCTAAAAAGTAAAATTTGCTTATATTTAAAAACGGAATGAATACATTATTAAGAAAGAAACACAAGTTTTATGTGAGAAAGCAACCCGAAACACAAGCAGGTCTGTTGGTTCATTTGATTCAGTCGCGGTGACGGTCCCACAAGTTTTACAAAAGTGACAACACAAAAATAAAAGCAGATTTTCATTGTGTGGGGAAGGAGGTCTTTATTGATGAGGGTCCCACGGGGATAGAACCATCTGTCCCTCCATGACCGGCATGCCCTCCATTACATGTGAATCCTGATTAATAAATTAAGGAAAATACTAATATGTGTTTTAAGATTTTCTTTTGTCAAACAAGTTAAAATGGAACTTCGATTAAAATATACACTATTTGTCTTGCATAAGGTGTGTTAAAAACAGAAAGCTAAAAGTGAGTTTACAAGGTTAGACTACAAGGTAGAAAAAGCTAAATTACATGTCAATGCCAAAAACACAATGGAAGTAAGCCACCAATTATGATAACTAAAAACAAAATTTACATGTTTCTTCGCCTTTAGCTGCTAGAAAGAAAGTAGCTTAACCTTGTTCACTATTTCATCAATCGACACAACCTTGTTGTTAAAAATCTTGTTATTGTGTTCTTTGCATAACACCCAAATCAAAATAAGAGTAGATCGAAGGCGTCTTTAGTCGCTTCCTAAATACCCAAACTGCAGAAAGTGATCAAACAAATACATAGGATCAACCCCTAAAATACCAAGCCATCTTTGCAGATGATGCCAAACGCTGCCAAAAATAGGACAAGAAAGAAACAAGTGATGAGACGTTTCCTCCAACCCGCAGTCGCCCACTTCTTAAATCGTGTTTCCAGGACATTCTTTATCATTTTTCTGAAACTTTTTATAAACAACCAATCAATTAAACAACAAACAATTAAAAACTTTACTAGCTCCATTGATTTGATGATAACTTAGATAATTTTTTTAAGTAATTAAGTATATTTAAAAGCAATAGTGGTGTCATATGGACACTATTTTTTCGATCCTTTCTCTAACATCCACTCTTCAATTGAATTTTTTTTAACGAAAAATATTAGTAATTTTTTTTTTGTTAGATGAAAAATGTTAATAATCGGTTACTCTCTTTAATCTTTTTTATAAGGGATAAATGAATCAACAAAAGTTGATGTGTTTGATTCATAATATAGATCAAATATATCAATTTTTGTTGATTCATTGTTTATAATAAGATAAATGTTAACTAGTGTCCACGGGGCATTGGTTAAACACTTTAAATGATAATTTTTTTTATAAGAGTTTGTATAATAAAGTTGAGCTAGTGCCCCCGAGACATTATTAAAGAAATATTACTTAATTTAGAAAGCTTAACGAGTGCCTTGAGAGGATTCGTTAACAAGACCCTTGTAATAAAAGGATCGGATCAGAGAGAGTATTAAATTAAATTTTGGAGAAGAGAAACTCCGTGCTACTTATGATGGAATAGAGTAAATTGTGTCTGTAGCTCAATTTATTAACTTGTGATTTTGTATATCAATTACACGGAAGGTTTTAAAGAAATAATTAAACCTTACGCGTTAATTAAATCTAATGGTTGATATAGAAATTTCTCGTTTCTCATATAAGATATTGGTTCTCACCGGATATGCTCCCAATATATATATATATATATATATATATATATATATATATATATATAAGGTATTGCTAACCAGTGTCCTAAGGACAATGGTTAAGGATTCCATAAATAGAAGTTTTGCTCAGGAATACAAGTCTTTTACTTTTTTCTTAGCAATAATTATACCACTTTTCGATGCAAATTTACTTATTTTAGTACTTTAACCAATGCCTCAAAGGCAATGGTTTTAACTGTCATTGACTTTGATCTTAGACAAAATTACAGTTTTAGTCTCTTAACTTAATTTCAGTTAACAGTTTGATCCTTTATCTTTTTTTTTTCATTTCAATTTGGTCCTTTTTGTCCATTTTCATATACATTTTCAAGTTTCAAATCTAATATTCTTATGCAAACATAGACGAGGATCATAGATTTGAAGACTAAAAGACCATAAGAAAATAAAATCATGAATTTTAAGCTTAAAATTTTATATGAAAATGGACAAAAAGGACCAAATTGAAATGAAAAAAAAGATAAAAGACCAAACTGTTTCCTAAAATTAAATTAAGGGACTAAAAGTGTAGAACTTTTTACCTTTGACATATTCACTTATTATGGAACTGTGTTGCTTTGGTTACTTATTAATTACACAACATTGTCCTTTTGTGTAGTTTTTGCCAGCTACTTCATATCCAAAGACTAAAGTTTGGCTCTAGTACAATTATTTAAATTATCATGGGAAAAACATAAATAAAAAGGTGAAAAAACCTATACCTAGCTATAATATACATGAATTCCCATAATAGGATAATATATATAACACATGGTTTGAAGAACTAGTGTAAAGTAAGCATACAGTTAAATTAACACCGACTGAACATTATTCTTTACCAAACACATCCACATTGATGAATGGGACCATTATTTCAATACCGTCATCAAATTGAATGGGTGGTGATGGTGTAGTATCAACTTGGTTTAAAATTCAAACAATATTGACATTATTGTGTTAGTAAAGGAAAAAGGGTGTAAACTTGTTTCTTTTCTTTCTTCCTATTTTAAAAAAAGTGGGTCTTTGAAGATAATTGGAATTGTCACAAAGTATGATTTCAATTTTAACATGGCCATTTTTACGAATCCGGAGGCTCGACTCTGTAAGTGAAAAAAGACCCGTAATAAAATAAAAATGTATGTATTTTTTTTAAAGAACAATGTTCTATTTAAATTTTTTAAAAGAAAAATACAAGAAGCCCTATATATGATGTAGACCCAAAGGTAAAAATCACTACCGCATACATGAAGAACCTCAAACCACCATAAAAAAACACACACCTAACACCAAAATCAAGATGACCTAATTCTAATAAGCCTAATACAAGACAACAGAAAAGAAAAGTGGAAAACCGATGAGTAGTGGAGTAGTACTTAATAGTATTATTGAACTATAATTTTTTTTGTAGGCCCATACCCTGCAGAAGCCCAATTCCATTAAACGGTTTGCACACTTCAAAGTTCAGCTTTGAATTTCAAGTACTCAAGTAGGTTGAATGACACTCCTCGTGATGAAGGTGTATATTTGTTGAGTAGTGCATTGCAATGTTGGAATCGTCCAATTTTTTTAAGCTTTGAAAAGACCTCACACAAATAATCGAGTCACAATTCATACGCAACAAAACCTACATACATATCTATCAATATTAAATATGAATAATAATAATATATCATTGCCAAAAGGAAAGACAAATCAACACTAACCCACACTGCTTCATGTCTCCCTTTTAAGAAAGAGACGTGTGAATGAATAAACTAACCCACTTTCATTGCTTTGGTCTCTTTTGTGCATAGATTATAGAATCACACATCCATTTCATGTGGGGTATGCCATATCCCCTCTATGACTATCTTCACCTCCCAATCATATTTATTTGGATTTTAATTTGGATATGGTTAAATTATTCTTTAAACATCACTATCTTTTCACACATAAGCATATTTAATTATGCTTTGTAAATATCAAGAAGAAGACTTCAAATCCAACGTCACGTATGCACTACGGACCTTGTCACCTTAGGACAACGACACTCAACCTAATGATGGTATTTATTTATTTTTAATTTATGTTCTCAATTAGCTAAAGAAGAAGAAAATGATGAATAACCAATTAATTAGTTTACTTTCTCCGTAACTTATATCTTAATTTTAGCTGTGGAAATGGTTTCTATGAGTTGTACTCCAAAACTATTTTTGAATCTATGCAGAGTGCATAAAAATTTCTTTATGTACCATAACTGCACCCCAAATTTTATAGTCCTAAAATTGTTTTGGTGATTCCCTTGAAAAAGAAAGCTTCTAAGTTTCTAGACCCATTCTTGTTGGTGGTCCTTTATTCATGTTTTTATAGCTAAAGGATAAGTAAATGTGTTAAATAAACTTGGTGCACAAAAATTAGAGACGTGTATCACACATGTTTTCTACATCGGTGATATATACATATTCCAAATTTTCAGTTAAGGATTGAAGTGGGATAGAACAAAGGCATATAATACTATGGATCTAATTAAAGAAGACAAGGGACCATGATGGGGACCCTAACTTTTTTACCTAGTGAAAGGAGACACTTATGTTGGTCCATCAACTTAGAATTGATTTTGTTGTTTCCTATAATACATGTTTCCTTCTTTAAAAAGATGGACCCACTTCTATTCTCCCATAGAACAAGTCATCCCTCAAGGATAAAAAGGAAATAAGATAAAATAAAATGATAAGACCAAAAAGTAGCATCTCTATTTTTTGCTCCTTCAAATTAAATGTGAATCACAAAGTCTAATGTGCCATGGTGAAAGTGATTGTGAAATACGAATAATATAATTTTGTGTCTCAATCGCCTATGAAATATTGCTTATTGAGGTAGGCATAAATCTAATCTAATCCAAATCACATTACTTTGTTTGTGAAATTAATTAACATGAATGGTCATTTTCAACCGGCATTATTATAATTTTTGTTAAACTAGTGCGAGCAGAGAAAATAGATATGCCGGCTAGTAATAATTTAATTGTATAAATTGTGTAAGTTGTATTAGATATGAAAAAAAAATCCTTTTATGCATATAATTACAAATAACTAATGTTGATTAAAGATATATCTACTTAAAATTTTCTCAATTGATTGAGACTAGGGCAACCTAAGAGAAAGTAAGACCTTATAAATCGACTCTTGGACCAGCCCTTGCAAATCACTAATATTATTTTGGATGTATACATAAACAAAGTAATTAGTCCATTGAATTTTCACAATACAATTTCATTTTTTTATCTTTCATTTTTTTTTAGGATATATCTTTATGAAGTATTTTATAAATATCTGTGTATTTATCGAGTATCTTATAAGTGTCCAATTAAATATATATTTTAAATTAAAATAATTTATTTCGAAACTTCATATATCTATAAATATTTGCAGAGTATCGATATCTGATATGGATACGTTTTCATTTTAGAGTATTCGGACTTCATAGTTATGGAATGAAGAAACCATGCATATATGCAACAATCATGCTAACGTTTTTTTGTATACTCTCATCCTCGATTATTTTAATTCTAAGGATAATGGCTTGATATGTTTGTATTTATTTTTATGAAAAGGCATGATAGGTCAATATAAAATGTGCCCACAAGTTACCAAAAGAAAGAAGACATAAATTAGTTCATTCACCTAGAAATCGTATATCACACAATAACATTAACTTTATGGGAGAATTTCAATGACCTGCCATAAGTCCACTTTACAAGGATGGATGGATTTGGTATGATGGGGGCAGCAAGGCTAAAAGATAGGGACATTATTTATTACACTTTTGAATCCAGAAACAACTCCCACTATGGATGAATTAAAGGAATTATCAATAGATTTATAAATTAAAAGTAAAAAGCATCAACATTTGTAACTATTCTTTTTCTCTAGCCTTTAGACATTTTGAAGTGCAAAGTACTAATACAATAATATTTGTATCTTTCATGGCTTCATATCTTATACTCATCCCATTAATGAATTCATGATGATTGTGGTTGCAAACATGATTATGTTGTAGCTATCCTCTTTTTCCCTTTTTTATTTTGGCTTCGCCCTTGAGTTTCACGAAGTTGTGATTTTGGTTCTCTAAAAAAAATAAAATTATAAAACTGTCCTCTAAGTTTTGTAACTGTAACAGTTTTGCCCTCATGACAATTTTTGGTAAAAAAATAAATAGAAAATAACACGTGGCACCTTACTTAGGGTGCCACGTCAGCGTAGATCGAGTCAAAATTGATCTTGGGGGCCAAAACTGTCACATATGCAAAACTTAGGAGCCGGTTTTGTAGTTTTTTTAGAGGGCCAAAATCGCAACTTTGGGAAAGTTAAAAGGCTAAAACTGCTATTAAGCCTTTTATTTTTTTCAAAGTCTCATTAATAGTTTCTTAGTTGTTAATATTAGGGCCTCGTACCTTGCTACAAAATCAAACATCTAAATCCACACATGCTCTTTGGTCGAGTTAAGTGGGAAATCAAACATCAAACATCTTTCTATGTTGATAAATAGTACTATAATGGGTTGGATAGGACCTTCACACTTATATTTTGCAATTGGACTTGTCGTGATATAAACTAGTTGATGTTAATCTAGTGACTAAAAAATCTTCACTATGTTACCTATCTCCACCGAAATAATTGTTTTTTTTTCCCCTATTGCCCATTTTGAAAGTCTTGCTTTCTAATCGTTAGGCATGTACCTTAGAATTGAGATTGTGAAATTGACGTTACAAAATGGTTGGTCCAGCTAGCTATCACGTCGAGACAAATATATAGAGGGAGTACATTAGAAATGACATCAATATGGGAATGCATCAAACTATGCTGTCCACCATTCTAGTTGTGAATGATGGGAAACATTGGGACCATATTTAATATTGAATAATAAATCGTTGTCGTTGCAGTTGATTTCTTTTTTTTAACAGGTAGTTTAGTGGCTAGAATTCACTTTATAAGGTGAATAATTGAGGTGTATGAGATTCGAATATCGACCCCTACATATAATAATGCATTATCCTATCAACTGAGTTATGCTCACATGACGTTTTAGTTGAATTCTAATTTATATATTTTACACCTCCTTTATCTAGTCAAGAAAATATGCACCGTTAATTTTACCTTTCTTCTCTATTGCGTGTTTGGAGTATTTTCACACCCCACACTTGTCAATTCATTTTCATTGCACTATTGAAGAATCCAATCAATTGAAGATGAGCAATGATATTTGAACAACCATTTGATATAACCTTTATGACAATTTTTATTTATCTTTTCTTATTAGTCAAAAACAATGGAGAGAATAAGAAGATAATGTGAGTATGAGAGAGAAAGTTGTATAAAAGTTGTACAAAAATGGTTTATTTCTCATTGAAGATTGATTCAATAATCTAATAGAGGATCAATTGAATGATCAAAAGAATGCGAAATATTTAAATTAGAATACGCTTATTAATTTGTTTTTGCAAGTAATCAAATAGAAACCCTCAACTTTATGTAAATACGAAATATTTATAGTCCCTAGGCTAGTTAAGCTGCTATTATCTATTTTCCATCAATTTTGTAGTCTTTGATGTTGAATTGCAAAAGAACAAATATTACGAGTCCAAGACATTTCGTTAGGCGAGCAAAGCGAGCTAAGTTAGAGAGTTCTAATGGGGTGTTTGTTTCAAGGTTAAGAATGACATTCTCGGGAATACATGGCTAGGGAATGATTATATCCATGTTTGTTATGAGGTTGAGAAAAAATATTCTTGGGTTTAAAGGTTCATGGGAATGGAGTAACTTCCCATAACTTTCATTATTCCTATGAATTTATTCCCATGTAAAGAGATGAGAATGTGCATTCCCATGATATTATGCATGGATTTTAAAAAAAAAATTGTGACTTTCAATTTTTTTCAGGAATGTCAAATTATTTATCACAAATTTTAGGATTGAGTGGTTCACTAGGCAAGCCCAAGTGAGGTCAAGGCGAGGAGTTCCTGAGAGTTTCCAAGAAGATGCAGGAGAAAGTTTGCTACGTGAGAATTAATTTAACTCACCTAGCAAGTCATGACAGTTTAGTGACCTTTTTGAATGAGCTCTCATATTCCCCCATTTGAAGAAACCTAGGATCCCTAAGCGAGCATAATTTTAGAGTTGTCAAATCGGACCGGGCGATATGGGCCGGTCCGTTTAGCCCGATTAATTATAGAGCTTGGGCCTTAAATATTGAGCCCGAATTTTGATAGGACTTTTTAGCTCGGTCCTAAAAAGTCCGCTACCCGTTAGGGCTAGCCCGCATAACAAAAAAATTCCTATAAATTATATATATTTTTCAAATAATTCTTTACTTAGTTGATTATCAAAGTAATAAATAAAAGTGAAAATTCAATGAATTAACACAAATATACATGTAATATAAAATTATATTTACTCGTTTCGTTATTTATAATTTTAAAGATCAAATATATAAATATCTATAACCATAACGTATCTAATTTATTTAAAATTGCATTCCTCGCCGTTTTAGTTTATGACGTTTGTAGGAAAATGTTTACAATTTATTTTTGTTCTAGGTATTATTTAAACATATTAAAAATATTATTTACAAAAAAAAAAATTATAGGAGTATTTTATAGTACTTTTTTAAAAAAAAAAAAATATAATTTTTAATACGGGCCGGCCCGTTAAGCCCGCGGCCCGTGTAGGGCCGAACTCGGGTAGTATATTTCATGCCCGTTTTTCAACCGGGCTTTTTGGCCCGGCCCGATAAAGCCCGAATCCCATTAGGGCCGCCCGTTTTGACAGCTCGACATAATTTGTTGGGCGAATCTTCACCTATATGGCTTGTATATTATATAATTCAAACATGATTCTTACACTCTTAGACTCATAATAGAGAGATAAACATGAAGAGAAAGTTGTTTTAAGGTTATTGGAAGCTTGGATGTTCTTTTTCTTCTTCATCTTTGTGTTAGTCATGCTCACCATGGATAACTAACTATTTTTTTGGGTCGAGATTAGGATTAGTTAGCATGGATTTCAATGTAAAATTATTGGTCTGACTAATTATATATATAATCTCTTTCATTATGTTGATGATTTGTTTTCGTTCTTAACTCTTTGTCTGACGTGCAATCCAAAAATAATTTATTGATTTAGAAAATGCGAGACATCGACTTTTTATTTAAAAGATATGAAATAATCTCTTTTATGGTTACTAGTTGTTAGACATAGGGCTATGTTTACAACCACATACATTGCATAAGCTTAATGTCATTGAATCAATTAACTGAGCGAGCCATATGAAGTTACTGTTGGTATAAGCCTTAGAGACCAATTATTTATACGAACATGATACATACTTGTATCAGATATTTATTTATTCAATTTTTTTTACAAGAATATTTATTTATTAGATAAATGCATTTCTTTGTTATGTTTTTTTATGTTAAAATAATCAAGTCTCCATAATAGTTAATTCGTTTAAGAATAGTGTCCGTATAATAATAATAATAATAATACACAAATTAATTAAACATTTATTTTACACTTTTGACATGTCATTGTCTAGTTAAATGACCTTGAGACAAACCATAATTGATAATTCTCCGGTACATTTGCTGTTTGCTGTCTATGCTGTTGCTGATATAGAAATGTGATAAATTTAGTGGTCCACTCATTTTGGAAGACATAGTTGGTGATGCAGGACAAAAAGATCTATGACAACTTTTTTATACTGTAACAATGCAAATTAGACATATCATATCAGAATATAAATGATATTTTAGGGAAAGAAAAAAAAAAATCCAAAATGGGTTGTAGTTTCAATATTTCTGGTGTTCCACATACAATGGCAAATCTTATTAGGGACATGGAGTAGTAAGGTAGCTCAATTTGTTTTAGGTAACGATTAAGTTAAGAGACTAATTGTGTAATTTTGTAAAAAAAAAAATATCATCCCAAAGTTTTTCTTCGTTTCTCATATTAACTTCAAGGTAAATTTAACGTTTTGAATTTCTGGACCATGACCTCTTATTCATATGTTATGTTTTATGGTTTTGTTTGGTATGAGATTCCTATACCAATATATTTTTTGGTGAACAATATTTTAATTCTATTCACAATGATTTACTGGTAGATAGACGTGGGATTATTGATAAGTTGACTTTGACTTTAACACCACTAGAAGTGCTTTTAAAGTTTGTTTTATTTTAGTTCACTTGGTAGGATAATAAATTTGGAGTTCAAACCCTATATATCCACACTTTTTTATTTTATAAGATGAATTTTAGCCATTAAATTACTCAAAAAAAAAAAAAAAAAAGTAACTAGAAAGCCTCTTAGTCAGAGACTGTATTTTTTGAAATTTTAGTCTTTAAATCCTTTGACTTAGCCCTGCTCATAATGACTTGAATGTTTGACTTCCACATGATCAAAAGTGTGTCAGCTGCAATAATTACAGGTATTTCACCTGTTGAATGGTTTGTCTCACCGAGTAATAGGAATCAAAGTAAAAATTGAATCATTATTTTAAAATTAAAGATTTCTATGTCATCATATAATTTATTCAACTTAAAAAAAAAAAAATTTCAGTATATTATTTCAACTAAAAGGTTGGTCGGTAGTAGGTATCTCATGGTAGAACGGTAATAAAAGTGACTCGAAACTCTAACAACGATCGACGTTACCCTTTGCATGTAGAAACTCAATATTGTTCATCAACTGAGATTGTGACATGACTAAAATCAATTCGACATAGACAAGGAGAAAACAAATGTAAGTTCGGTTTTGAGGTACACATCAGTTTTATTTTTTTATCGAATTGATTAAGTCACCATCTCATCTGTGAAGATAAAAAGGACCGTAAACTTGTACTTTTCGAAGACGAAACCTATTGTTGAAGTTTTGAACAATTACAAAACGACGTCTTGAAGTTTCAAACAATTTTCAATTATAACGATGGAAAAATATTAAAGCGGACCACATTAGAGTTTCCTTTTAACGCTCATGTAAAACCACTTTAGTTTATAATAAAAGTATTAAAAGATTTTTACAAAAGTGGAATATATATCAATATTGTTCTAGACTAAAACATTTGGCTAGAAGAGCAAAATCTACAAACTAGTAGCAGCAGCAGGATACATAGACGTAACTTAATGGGTTCGACAAAAAAATGGCAAAACAAATGAGTTATGTGTTGATGCATACATTCGTATTTCTTATTTTTGTCAAATCAATATTGATCAAGTCACAGCTTTAGCCGCAAAGATAAGAAAGACCGTGAGCATCTACTTTTGCAAGACGATGTCTAGTGTAATCTGGGCATAACACGGGTGTATAAAGAGAAAAAAGGCAAGCACTCCACATATAAGGAAGTAGACAAATAGCAAAAACCCTAAACCCCAAATAGTTCAATCTAGAAAGGAGCTGGTGTTGTGCAAGGCAAAAACCATAGAAAAAGTACTACTTCGAGCCATAATACTAGAGTAGAGAAGCCTCAAAATTAGCTGATTGGGATTAGTAGTTTAAATTAGGGCTGGAAATGAGTCGAGCTGAATCGAACTTAGCTAAGCTCGGCTCGATAAAAATTAACTCGGCTCGAAATCATCACGAACTTTTTTTCAAGCTTGAACTCGACTCGATTCGAGCTCGCGAACAACTCGATTTAGCTCGATGAACCAAGAGAGAGACAAAGAATATGGTTTAAATGAGCACAAAAACAGCTCATAAACCTCTTAATTGTCTAAAAACAACTTAAGTAAATGGATAACAACATTATTAATTAAATTAATTAATTAATATCCCTGTAATTCCAATGCTATTTTGAATCACTGTGCACGCCTATTTTTATAGATCACTTGCTTTGTATCCATCATAAAACTACCGATGTGGGACATGAAACTGCGTTTAATTTTTTCTGGACAAACAAGCTTAAATCTATCGAGTGCATTAACATTATTTTTACTCAATTGGACGTTTTTAGTTTATATTGTTAAAGTGGTATGATAAAAAACTGACAAAAAAGGTAGAAATAACATTTCATTTAAAATTATTGTAATTGATTTAGCAAACATATATATATATATATATATATATATATATATATATATATATATATATACCGAATTGTCTCGTGAACCAAACAAGTCGAACTATCCATAACTCAAGTTCGACTCATTTGGTTCATGAACCAAGTTCAACGAATCAATTACCGAATCGAGTTTCAAACTATTTTCGAGTTGGTTCGGTTCATTGCCAGCCCTAGTTTGAATATATCAAGTGCTTCCACCATAGCATGTTTCAGATCGAATTCGTAATTGAGGACCTGGAACTTACCTGACGGAGAATTAGGAAAATGAAAATAGATTTTACAGACACAAACTACACATGTCTACAGAAATATCTCAAAAGTGCACAAAATATTCAACAAGACTAATGCAGTGTAAGGTTAAATACCGGCCATGGAAGATTGCGGTTGCGGATTTTTTGACAACTATCACAGCCAATTTGTGAAGATTGGCAGTACAGCAGATTTTCAGTATTTTCCCATAGTCACTATACGCAATTGACGACACTGAATTAATGTCCATTTGTTCACATTTTTGTTAAGAGTGTGGGTAGAAATAGAAAATCATGTATTGAATCCTACCTAAGAAGTATAAGCTTTAATGGTTATCATTTGATAAATGTAGCAATATGAAAAATATAAACATTTTCCAAAGCATGAAAAATATTGTTAAAACCATTTTCCTAATTGAATCCTCTTTAATGAGCAATGTACTGGATAAAACATGCAGAGAAACTAAACCACGAGGTATGGCTCATTCGGCAAACTCAATTCCATTCGGGAGGATCTTACTAGCAGTTCAGGGGATTCAAAATCTAATCAGTGCTTCGCCTCATGCGAACAACTCATTCAATTATAAACAGCTAATTCAACCATAATAATTCAATTAATCTCAATGTCATGCATTGAATGGATAAACATCACTGACTCGGTACTTGAAAGTAAATAAAATCAATCATGTTTACTAGTTTATTTCTTAGTTTTAGTATTAAAAAAAAAAAGAGTTAAAATGACATTCATACCACTGCCATGAGGTTGTTTCAAACAAAAACAACCACTATATCTTCAACTATATGATTATTACTTCATTCTGGTTCTTCATGCAATCATTTTAAAACCAATTCATATCAGACAATTAAGTCACCAATACAGTTCATACCATTGTTGAAAAATCTGGATCAGATACTCAAAATCAAACTTTTTCAACCATATGACTCTTCCTCAGCATGAACCTCCATGTATAATGTCATTGAACAGGAGGATACAACAATAACTTCTTTCGATAAGGTACATATTCAATCTGTTCAAAAATAGAGGTAGGCTATTCAATGAAATTTTATAAATTTGAAATTAAGGCAGGTATTCAGTGAATTTTTATAAATTTGAAATTTTTAACAAATTTATTTTATTATCTCATGTAATGTAAGTTTAAACTTTACTTAATGATACAATACGTGCACGTATGTAATGGGCAAGTGTGTGCAGATGATACAAATATTACACAGAAATTCAAGTGATATGAATGTACTTACTAGTTACTTCGCTATGTATCTAGAATATGTTATATGTGAGTCCAATGGTGGAACTTACCTCCGATCACAGGCTAACCATCAAAGAACTTGCATTTTCTAAAATTGTATAAAATCTGAGGTCAGACTGAGTCACTCATTATTGGAGAAAAATGACATCATGAGTCCATTCTATAAGAATTTGTCTTCTCTCATAGTTTAACCATTTAATGCACTAAAAATTTCCATCCATAAATTCACCAAAGGATCTTCTCTATACCGATGACAATGACTGGTGTATGCTGTATCAATATTAAGTCGGAAAAATCCCAATTTATTATAGCTAACTGCCGACCGGGGCTGGATTTATACATCAAAAACAATTCCTCAACGAAGCAGTATAAGCAGTCAGAAAAATTACTGCACCAAAACTCTGATGGCTTCTCTTGAAGTGATTACACGTCCTTAACCTGTCAGCCATATATGCACTATATGGAGCACGTGCAAGCTAAGATCCTGTTGATGGTTACATATAATGCCAAAGTCTCCATTCAAGCCTCATACACACCATTTTCTATCATCCTGAAAGTGTGATCTGAGAGATGATTAAGTTCTTTGAGGGCATAAATACACATTGGATTATTAGAGTTGAAAATTGTTAACTAAATGATACACTTTTCTACAGCACCTTAATCTTGACGCTTGCAAGGTGCCAACAATCAGAATAATCCAATAACAAATTCTGTGGAAGAATCTTCCATCGGTTTTCTTAAAATAAGGAATAATCTCCTTATCTCTCCTTCATGAAGGGAGAGAAGCAGAGACACCTAATCACGAAAATTCAACCCTAAAGAACAGCTTGTAAAGAACTCTTGCTGTTACACAAATCAACATTTCCTCTACCACAGAGTGCCACAAATTTATCATTAAATTGCAATAAAGGACACTTATCTATCAAGTTCGAACCAACATATGCATCCTTGAGGAAGACTGTACTCCTTACCCCTTTATTAGTGAGGTAAAATATCCCGTGATGCTTTATTAAACAAAGCAGCAATTGCGACGGTAAATAACACTCTGCATGAAATGCATCCAGCTGTGCAGAAGTCATCCTCCTCTCCATGGTTAAGCTGAGGAGCTCGTGAATCACTGCCAAGGCCCGTTTTCGAGTCTTCGGATCTGAAGCATCAAACCTCCTTGCATTCAAATAAGGAGAAGGAAACTCTAATTTCTGCCACCTCTCAAACTGTTCAAGGAAATTAACATTTGGCCTAAAACCAGCAGGAAAGTTCACTTTGAATGCATATGGACCAGCATAGTTTCCATCTTTTGAAATCTTCACCTTCTTCTTATCATCGTTTGGCTTTGCGTTCACAATTCCTTCCTGTGCCAACCTATTGCATATTTACATCAACTTACTTGATATCCAAATAATTTATAAAATGTGGTCCGCAATTACAATTTGCAACTACTGTAGCACCGACAATTCCGCTCGAAAGAGTGTCCAGTGTTCCACACCAACACATGTGATTACATTTAGTTATGTCGTTTTCTTAAATTACTACCGGTGTCACGTGTCAGTGTCGTGTCACATGTCCATGTATGTGTCGGTGCTTCATAGACTGCAACTGCATTCACAATACAAGAGTTTTAGAGGTCATCACAGCGGCATTGCAACCGCAACCACGGCTGTTTTTGCCAGCCACAATATCAAAGTTCAATAACTTCGATTACAACCGCAATTTATAACCATGGTCTTTACATGTTACGCAAATCCAATAATGCACCTAACAGCTTAACAAAAAACATAAAACTCTAGAAAAAAAGACAAGAAATGTACCTAGCTTCTCTAGCAGTAACAGCCAAAGTAGAATCCCAATCCTCCAAATAAACAAAATCCCTTCCATTAAACCGCTTAATCGAAAAAAACTGCGGATACTTCCCAATCAAACATTCCTTAAAATCACAAGGCAAACCCATCTCATTCCCAACAAACTCAACCGTTTCAAGTGGAATCCTACAATCAACACAAAGCATAAGCATCTTCCTTAAATTATTAACCAAAATCGGCTCCATCAAAACTTTCGCCTCGGCTTCTTCGTTCGCCACTCTTTCGGCCTTATCGGTTAAATTCACAAAAGGGGGAGAGCCAGTTACACGGAAAATTGTGGGGTGTTTTTCAATGAGGGTCATGAAATCCCATTTGCGAACGAAGCCGATGTTTTTCTCGAGATCACGGAGGAAGAGAGGGTTGTTTTTGGGTTGGGATTGGATTAGGGTTTTGAGTTCGAGGATTAGGGATGGTTTTTTGCGAAGGGACATTACTCTGTCGAGTTCTGGGACGCGGTGGTAGGTTTTTTTCTTTGGTCTTCTTCCGCCGCTTGATTTTTGGCGGATGGTGGTTGTGATGGGTGGCGGGTTTGTGGTGAGGAATGGAACGTTGCGACGGAGCATTGGAGGGAAATGTGACGAGGCGAGGAAAACCGGTGAGAGCTTATTTGCAGCTTACTACTCTCTCCGTTTCAAATTATCCCCATCTATCTATTTCCCCCTTGAAATTGTAAGTTTCATCAATTACCCCTTTGAAATTAACAAAACTTCAATCACCCTCTGAAATTTCACAACGTTAGTCAATTTACCCCCTCCGTCAAATTTTTCTGTTAGTGAACATGATATTTTGCAAATACCCCCCTAAAGTTTTGCACTTATGTGCAAAATGCCCCCCAAACTTAAATATTTATATTATTTTTTCTTAAAAACAAACAATTAATAGTTAAATATTAAAACTAACTATTAATTTTGAAGTTTGAAAAAACTACATACATATATACATCAAAATAGGGAAAAATGTGTATTTTTGAAGTGACAATAATGGTTATTTCTAATAGACAAATTATTATTTTTAGAGGTTTATAAACAAATTAATAATCAGATTTAAATTTATATTTTCTCCTTCACCATCTTAGTCTTTTAACTCCTTCAACTCCTTCAACAATTTGCTCAAACCATTTAAACTACACAACCCCCAATATTAATCCACAAATAATCATCCCATTATTGTCACTTTAAAAAATACATATTTTTTCCCATTTTGGAGCCTATTTTGATGTATATATGCATGTAGTTTTCCCAAATTCCAAAATTAATAGTTAGTTTTAATATTTAACTATTAATTGTTTGTTTTTAAGAAAAAAATAATATAAATTTTTAAGTTTGGGGGGCATTTTGCACATAAGTGCAAAACTTCAGGGGGGGTATTTGCAAAACGTCATGTTCACTAACAGAAAAATTTGACGGAGGGGGTAAATTGACTAACGTTGTGAAATTTCAGGGGGATAATTGAAGTTTTGTTAATTTCAGGGGGTAATTGATGAAACTTACAATTTCAGGGGGGAAATTGACTATTTACTCATTAACAATCTATAAAAAATCAGCAAAATTTCATAATTATTAAGTGAGTATTACTTTTTCCACCCTATGTCTTTCCTCGTGCGCCCTATTTTTTTTTTTTCAAAAATACCTCTAGTCCAGAATATATAATTCGAACTCATTCCAGAATATTAGTTTCGGATTTATTCGTGGATTTTTGCACTTCAACCACCCTGATGGATGATGATGCCAGTTATGAATAGATGGATTCAGATTACATAATCCGTATAGATTGTACAATATCCTGATTTTTTGAATCTGAAATGGTTAAATCACCCCGTTGAAAGTCAACAAAAGGGTGTGGGAAATGATGGTTACGGATTATATAAGCCGGAACAATGCAGTCTGGATTATATAATCCGGAGTGCACCACCACAAATGCAGAAGCCATCTGTTTTGGTTGAGCCTCTGTTTTGGCGCATTTTCCTTGATTTCAAACAGACATATCATGCCGGTGACATGTTCTAACATTAAATCGAACTTATAACATTAAAATTATCAACACAACATAATTTTGAAACATAACATTAATCAAATATAATTAAAAATTATCCAAGATTACGTAACATTAAAAATTATCCAAATGTTACATCACTAAAAATTATCCAAGATGTTCAAACATAACATAATTAAAAAGTACAATCATCACTAAAAATCAACATGTACCACCGCCACCTCTGCCACCCCTTCCACCCTCAATAGCTCTTCGACGACGGTAAACCTTCCTATCGTACACCTCTTTCAACACATCCTCCAAATGCTGCCATGTCTCAGTCCCTCGCGGCACCAGACCACTAGACATCACAACATACACATGGTCTCTGATGCGGCTCATCCTTCTGCTAAGCTGTAAGTACCTATGGTCTCCAACCTCCTAAGCAGCTCGCGCATCAAGGACCTCATGCTCTAGTGGCCTCGACACTTGTACCGGCATGTCAGGAAGAATCATGTGGGGATGAGAATGGTGATAAAACCACTCTATGTATCCACCTTCTGCCTCCACACAATGAACTGCACACTGCCCCAACTTCTCAGGTGTCAACGCATAATCAAGTGCACGCTGAAAGCGGTTTGAGATCTCCGCTAAATTAAGATCAGGAGGTGCACTCTCAACAGGATGTCTCGGTATGGTCTGAACCCTCCCAAACTGACGAAGCACCCGCTCTGGCAGATATCTCACCATGCGGTCTCCGTATCTTATCCATCCAGAGTAAAGGCTGACCCGCTCAAACTGACTTGTCGCACAGTGCTCTCCATATGGGGCCATGACAACCCTCGTCAAATCCAGCGCATCCAGATGGTTTATGTAGTTGTCTGGTGTGCCCAAACCAGACAGTGGTAAAAAAAGCATCGCGCGTGGATACCAATCCTCCCAATATCCTACCCAGGCATCCTTGCTTCCCATACCTTGGAAGTGCTGATACACCCAAGCCTGCAGCAATGACAATCACATATAAATATACAAACCATAAACACTTACATATAAAAAATAAAACATAATTTTTAAATTATACCTGCAACAAAGTCAGGTATCCTGCCACCTGACTGCAGTTCCAACGTGTAGCATTGTTGAGCTCCCTATACAAGTGAGCTAGTGCCGCAGCTCCCCATGAATAACCAGCAACAAGATCAAGGTCTCTAAAGTACATGTGGTAGACAACATCCACAACATTCTAGCTCTTGTCAATGAAGATCATGATCCCCACCAAGTATAGAAATTATATGCGGACAACCTGGTCCCGCAACCTCCGCACCTCCTCGGTCACACCACCATACTCAATATCCAACGCCAACTGCTCCTTCAAACGGTCCTTGAAAATCCTCTGCAAGTAGCCAAATCGGCAATATGCACCTTTGGTCTTCGTCACCTCAAGAAGAGCATCAACCGGATCAGACCCCAAGTACAACTCTATCCATTCCATCGCCTGGTCCCGTGATATGAACCCATGGGACAGGAACATGCCGTCAATGGGGAGATGCAGCAAATAGGCCACATCATCAAGTGTCACTGTCATCTCCCCAAACGGAAGGTGGAAGCTCGAAGTCTCCTCGTGCCACCTCTCCACAAATGCACAAATGAGACCGTGGTCAATCATGCTGTAGTTGGTATCCTAAAGCCAAACAAGACCGGTGCCCTGCAATCTCTCTTGCCACCACTGTGCCGCCATGATAGGGATGATCTCTTTATCATGCATCACTTCTATCTTCTTTCCGTTGCTGACGCATTTTAAATTGCAATGCCACTGCAAATAATTAAAACAATACCTAAACACCATTTTACACTCATGGCTTCACAAACAGTCAGTTTAACAATTTAACATTGCATAAACAGTACATTAACAACATATTAAAGTAAGTTTAACATTAATAAATACCTCGCCCTCAGTCGCCTTCCTGAAAACGTGCACATGGTACCTTCACAGCAGGCAAGTGTCGTGTGGGTCACCGAGATAATCATTAAGTGGCTCAGGGTCCACCACCTTCGCCGTGGCTCGGCATCTTCCATTTCCTCATCCATAGCCTGAAGCTCCTCCTCAAGCTCCTGCTCTTCCATTAACTGCACGTCCACGACATCTTCCATATACTCTTGCTCATGCTGCTCCGGCTAATTCTCGACATCAGGCTCGACATCAACACGGCGTCCTCTAGCACTACCCCGACGCCTCGGAACAACACCTTGTTACTCCATCCGTTAGGTACGCTCTCTCCTATGGGAAGCATGCCCTGCTTGCATTACGTGCCGAGTGGATGATGAACCTACTGTAACACACACACACAACACAATCATCACAAAACAGTACAAAACAGACGGTGAAAAACATATTCCGGATTACAACAATCCAGTTCGGAAAACGAATTCCGGATTGCTTCAGTGCAGAAGAAAAAAAAACTGAACAAATTACTTGCATGCATAGAGAAATCGAACTAACCTTCCATGTGATGTTTATCAAGGGTTGAAATGCGGTCCGTTTGAGCAAGATTTCACCAATTTTGGTTGGATTTTTGTAGTTCAGATTTTGGGATCAGAGGGAGAGAGAGAGAGTAAGTTAAAAGTGAAACTGTAAAAATAGGGGGTGAACTTCCTTTTATATTACGATTTCGTCCAGAATATGTAATCCGGACCAGGTTTTAGATTTTCGGAATCTATTTTATAGAGGGCAAATTGGTAATTTTTACAGGGCGCGTGAGAAGGGCATAGGGTGAAAAAAGTAATACTCTTATTAATTTTATGTACATAATCATAATTTTGCAAAATTAATTATTTTTTTTGGTCAGATCAAAATTTAATCTATTTGTTAAAAAAAAAGTTTTGATAATCGTCATCACAAGTGTAATCAATTTCTAAGAGTGTGCTTATTTCAAGTTATATATAGTATATATATAGACATATGAGCATATAAAATCCTCAACCAGCGAGGTTTAAATATTTAACAATGTTTTAAATATAAAATAAAAATATATTTAATAGACACTAAATTAATGTTGATATTTTAAAAATAAAACTAAAATTTTATCATATCGAATTTCTCATCTATACATATAAAAATTGTTTATTCAGATATAAGTACATAAAATCTACAACGGATACGTTGTAGACATTGAACAGTTTTTTGTATATAAAATAAAAAATTATTTAATAGAAACACTACATTAATTTTGATTTTGAAAATAGTCACGAGTTTTTTTTTTTTTCGGTGGTCGGATTCGAACCCCGGACCCTACATATATTATGCATTATCCATACCAACTGAGCTAAACTCACAAGGACTAGTCACAAGTTTTCAAAATTTTATCATATCAATTTTCTCATATATCTATATATTTTTTTTCCCACATATATAAGCAAATAAAATCCACAACAGGTGTGACTTAACTATTTAACAAATTTTTGTATACATAAGAGTAAAATATTTAAGAGAAACATTACATTAATACTCATAATTTTCATTTAATATTTATAAACATTCTACAATATTAACAATTTAATTATTTTTTGATAATTATCACAATGTTACGTGGCTTGTGCGAAAGCACGGGTCTTTTACTAGTTATATGTCACTTTATGATACATCATTTTCATTACTTTTCTTATTATATCTTAACTATTTATTACTCTATCTTCTTTAAATTATTTCCTTTATATTTTTCATATCATTTATTAAGGACAAATTGGTAAAAACAACTCATAGTATCTCTTATATATATATATATATATATATATATATATATATAGGATTCATCAGAGGTAGACATATTAAAGACTGTATAGGTGTGACCTCACAAGCAATCAACTTGTTGAACGACAAATCTTTTGGAGGCAATCTTGCTTTTAAGATAGATATTTCAAAAGCATTTGACACAATTGAATGGAATTTTGTAATCAAAGTTTTAAAGAATTTTGGTTTCAACAACAAACAAATTATGTAGTTGGATTGAAGTTATTCTAGAATCAGCATACCTATCCATATCAATAAATGGTAAGCAACATAGTTATTTTAACTGCAAAAGGGGGGGTTAGAGAAGGTGATCCGTTGTCTCCCTTACTTTTTTGCATTGATGAGGGGGTCTTAAGTAAAGGAATCCTGAAACTTGTAGAACAAGGCAACTTAGAGATGATTAAGGGAACCGGAGATCTGCATGTTCCCTCACATACTTTATATCCTGATGAAATAATGATCTTTTGTAAGGGAAAGGTTTCTTGTATTCAAGCTTTAGAAACACTTTTCACAAGATATGCTCTTTTATCAAGTCAAGTTATAAATTCGGCTAAATCAACAGTATATGCAGGATCAATGTCAAACGTTAGATTGGATGATATTGTTATTAGGCTTTACAAAGGGCTCCATGCCTTTCACCTATCTGGGTGTACCCATCTTCAAAGGTAAACCTAAGACTACTCAGTTTCAACATATATTTAATAGAATCAAAACTAAGATTTCTGCCTGGAAGCTTCACTCCTCTCTATTGCAGGAAGATTACAGGAAATCATTAGTTTAGAGTATGCTTATGCATAGCATTGTTATATATTCTTGACCTAGAACCTTATTGAAAGACATTGAGAAATAGATTAGAAACTTCCTGTGGAATGGTGACATAAACCCAAGGAAATTAGTTACTGTGGCATGGCATAAAGTTTGCCTCCCTTTCTCTAGGGGGGGGGGGTTGTCTAGGATTAATATCTTTAATTGCATTGAATGCAACAACAAATTTGAATCTTTTTTTGGCAAATCTTCAATTCTAAAGAATCTTGGGCCACTCTATTAAAGAATAGAACTATCAGAAATAATAGACCAATTGCATACCATATATTCTCATCTATCTGGAGCAGTGTCAAGGATAAATATCATGCTCTTTCAGTCAATGTTTCATGGCTAATTGGTGACGGTGACAACATTAACTTATGGAATGACCCCTGGTGTGGTGATCCCCTATCAACTTCACTCAACTTGTCTCATAATGTCATTCATCAAAGGTAAGTGACTTTATTTGGTATTCTAGATGGAATGTGCTTGATTTGGTGATACAAACTCTCTCTGATATAAATCAAATGATCAAACCATATCATTATCCCTACAAGCCAAAGAAAAGATAAACTGGTATGGAAGCTTTCAAACTCAAGAGATAAACTAGTTTGAAAAGGTATTGGCCTAGTCCCCCGTTTTCTTTCACGTACTCTTCTCTTATTTTTTTTAATGCATTATTGTGGTGCTCTTTGCATCACTTTTGTTTATATAATATATATATATATTAACTTAGGAAAATTCTTTAACAACCTTTAGATAGTAAACTTTTATAGAAATCGATGCATTCAAAACTACATGTATATATTTCTTCTCAAAAAATATATATTTATCTATTTATATATGTTCCTTTAAAAAAAAAATATACTTCTCCGAATCACATAAGAAAAAAATAACTTTTTATGTTCTTTGAATAAATAATGTATATGGTCTATATATAGGTCAGATATATTATTTATTCAATGAACCTAAAAAATTGTTTTTCGCTTATAAATATGACAAGAGGGAGTATTAATAATAATAATACTAATATTATATAATAATAATATTAATACATCGATTTTTAATATTATTATTTTTTTTTTCCTTCAAAAAAATAATAATAATATTAAAAATCGGTGTGTTAATATACCCTACTTACACTTTATTACTTGGCAAACGATTTGATACACTTTCTTCCAGGGTCACTTCTTATTCGTTGATGGCTCATGTGCCTGCTTTCTCGACGTGTTACTGTTGCTCGTTTGGGCATTGTGACAATGCACAATGATAGGAGGGAAAACATGCACGGCCTTTCAAATTTTGAATCTGGGTACGAGTTAAGTTTTTATTTGTTCCTCCTGCCTCTTGTTTTCTTTTTGCTAGGTTATGCGCTATGCGAATTTTTTTTTCGAACCTGGCTGCCCTATCACCCCTGTCGGTTACCTGGATTCGTTCGGTTTGGTGAAGGAAGAATACATGGGCACGCCTTTCATCTTCAGTGATCCAAGTGAGTGATGGAATTTCACGCCTTCATTCTTGGTAGACTCCCCCGAGGATTGGATTGTAGAGCCTGCGGCCTTCAAGGATCGTATTTACAACCATATGAAGCATTCTTTGTTGTTGTACGACTATGTGTTGCGAGTCATCAGGGTCAAAATGCCTATACCAGTCTTTCATGTTGGGGTCTTGGATTGGGTCCAGGCCACTCTTTCCCAACTTCATCCCAGTGTTGGGGGTTATATAGAGGTTGTCATATGGGTCTATGAGTGTTTCTAAGTCGAGCCTGAAGTGAACACATTTTCCTCTATATTTCAGTTATAATAGGACTCGGCGAAAGTTTCCACCTCAAGGGTCCCCTTTCCTTCTACCAATATTTCATCTAGTTCATTGAACCCAATGAGGAAACCATCAAGAACTTCAAGATCTAGTTTGTTGTTGTTACGCCTCGGCCGCAGTCCCGTCACACTATTGGTGTCCATATGGTAGGGAGTGACAGTGAGGGCACCAACAAACCAGTTCATCCCCAGGGGTGAGAAGTCTCCCTTCCATTTCCTGACGCTTAATTCTTCTCAGCAGGATTTCCATTAGAATTTGAAGAAGATTATGGACACCTTCGACCCTTCATAGTTTTTAACAAGTGGACCAAGGAGGCTACGAGAGTGAACAACGTCCCAAATTTCTCATCAATATCTTTTGGATAATATTGTAAAAACTATTATTATATGTCTGTTTGCTAAGGTGTGACAAATTCCTACATATTTTCCCTTAATTAAGGGCATTGTACCAAACCCATTTTGTTTCAACACGATCTATCAAATTGAAGCACTCAAAAATATAATCTCTTTAACTAATCAATTTAAAAAAGAAATTGGTAACCAACTCTAGTCCTTGTCGGATTAATATTTTTTATTATTTTATAGACATCGTCCACTTGAAGCCTATTAGTTTCCCTTTTATGTCTTGCGAAAAGGTTATAAAAATATTGTAAACTCGGAAAATATGAATGAATTCTTCTGATTGGTAAGTTTTTTATGCGATCCCTTTATTAAGCATGCCAAAGGGGCAAACAAAATATTTTAATATACTTAAGAGACATTTAATAATAATTCATATTTTAAGAAGTTTTTTTTTGCAACTCCATAAGCCATAAAAACTATTTATTGTATAAAAGGAGAGGATGGGATTTATAAATTATAAAGTCAGAAAACCATATTACATTTCTAACAGGGAAAAAACATGGTTCAAATTGTCAAGTATTTTTATGTTATACTTATATTTCTCTCCCTATTTGTTGTTGCAATGAATGGTGATTGTAAGTAAATTTTATCCTTTTCAAATTTTCTTACTTACTTCCTACATAATATTTATCACATTTTAATAACATATTTTTATTTTCTTCTTTCTTTACAGACCTATTTGAATGTACTAGTGATCATGATTGTGAAGATGTAGGGTACTGCCCGGATACTTTTGTAGCAAAGTGTTTTGTTAGTTTTGCTTTATCCCAGTTCCTCTCAAAAGGAAAATGTTTATGTGTTTGAGTGATGAACCCAATTGATTCTATTATAAAATTTCATAAGCTATCATTTATTTACTGTATTGGTGTTGAATTTGATTGAACTTATTATTGGAATATGAATATCTTTTTCTTTTTTTGTCTTAGATGAAGTGGTAATCCACTCAAAATAAATTCACACACAACTGTGAGGTCTCGGATTCGAACCCGAGTCACGACGTTCGGCCTTGCAATTTCGGCATTTGCTAGTTGAGCTAGGACTTCTAGACTGGAATATGAATAATTAACAATTTTGTCAAAAAAAAAAAACTATTAACAATTATCAACAAATAGAATGTTTAGTGTAAGATCTTAACAAGATAAAAAGTAAGATTCATTGTGTTTACTTTGAATATTGTTTGAAAATTTGGATGGATAAGAATCCTAAATGTGATTGACTCAAAACTTACATATTTCTTGGAAATTAATAATGCCAAAATTGTACATGAAAACAAAAACAACGTACAATTTTTAATGCATAAAGGTGTATGATTTGAGTTTAAAACGTTTTTAAATAAGTATTAACCTAAAATTTTAAGTGCTGAAAAATGTAAAACAAAAGAAATGTAAATAACTTAAAAAGTAAATTACAATGAAATTTAAAGTGCATAAATGTAATGAATTTTCAAAGTAAATTACTTTAATTTAGATGACTTTGAAAAGTAAATTATTGAAAACTAAATTGTAGAATACTTAAATTGCAAAAAAAGTAAATTATAATAACAATAAATTTAACATCCTCATATTTTTAATCGAGAGCATGCATTTTTTTTCTTTTGAAAATCATAGTAATACTTTTGGCTTAAATGTATTTTTGATCCACCTATAACTTAACCAGAATTTTTATTCCCCTATTTTCAAAACCACTATTTTAGTCTCCTTATTTTAGATTTTTTGGTTTTTTTTTTTATGCCCCTACCAATTTTAGTGATTTGTCATTGTCGTTAATGACGTGGCGGTGATGTGGCAATGTGTGTTGGCTAATTAAGTTTTCATGTCATTAACATAAATAATTAATTACATGAAAAAGTGTAAAAACTAATTGATTAATAATTAAAAAAACAAAATTTGAATTAAATTATAATAAGAAAATGAATCAGGTTTGATAACGTGAACCCTAATTTATAAAATGCCTTATTTCTTCAATCTCCATTAATAGAGGGATTAAAATTCCGATTAAGTTAAAATAGGGGATTAAAATTGAATTTAAGCCAAAACTTTTCTTTCAAAATTATTTTCCAAAAATAATGATCGTAATCTCCAATTCGCAATCCATTGACTTTGTACTCGTAATCCATGGAATTTGTAAAACAAGAGTCATTAGAATAACATCTATGTATCATGATCGATCTTATAAACAACAGTAATAATCCAAAAGGAAAAGAAGGAAATAGATAAAACTCAACAAAATCCTAAGCTAATCTTGAACATATCCATGATTCTTACCTAGGGAATGGTTATGGTGCATAAGGATGCACCGTGCATAATTGCTTCCTACACCCTAAATCATTTTGTCATACACCCCCCCAAACCAAACCAAACCAAACATTTCTCTCCAAACGGAAGCCCATTTTGTACATCTCTCCAAACATTTCTCTCCAAAACCAAACGTAACCATACAATTGCTCACCGTCACACAACCATCGCAACAGTTTCTCGCCGTCACCGTCGCTGTGTTCATCGCCGTCACCGTCACTGAAATCATCATCATCACAGAGATCATCACCATGCAACATCACGTGAAGCATCATCATCACCATTCAAACGAAACAAACAGCAAAACGATGAAAATAAAACAGGTTCGAAATAGTTTTGAAAGTGTATCTTGTGCTTTCAATTTGGAAATGTTAGTTAGAAATGGTTTTGTTTAGTTTGGAAAGTAATTGCATTTGTGTAACCCTAATTGACAGTTTAATTTTGAATTGGGGAAAATCAACTCAAATTGACAGTTTATTCCACTAATCTGTGAAGAAAAAACACATTGTGTATTTTACCAAATCAAAACATTAGCTGAATTGAAATTGATTATAGGTTTAGAACACATTAGGAAATGTTGATTGATTATAGGTTTTGAAATGGTTTCATAAGTTCTATTTGACTCTATTCTCATAGATTAGGTATAAAATATAGCTTAGGTATCTCGTAGATTTGGTTTAAAATCGTCAAGATTTCCCTTCTAGATTCTAGTACATTGATTAACAATCGTATTTGTTGATGATCATGTATCTATCAGAAATACAGCTTACATATCTCTTAGATTTGGTATCCAATGAATTCATTCATTCATGGTTTTTATGACATTCAACCGATTTTTTATCCCAAAACCATTTTGCTTGGGAAATGGTTTTTGTACTTAGATTTGAAAGTATGGATGGAATATGTCAGTTTTCCTCACCTCTTAAACTTCCCAGGAATAAACGAGCCATTGAGGGATTATAAAGATATCATGTTACAACTTAATGATGGAATTGGAAACTTTTTTTTGTGTATATATATGTATCTGACTATCTAACTTTCTTGTGCCCATTGTCAAAAAAGAAAAAGAATTTTTGTGCCTGCAAGTTTTCAAAGTTCCTTTTATACTAGAATTCCTGAGCAAGAAGTTTCAAAAATTCCTTTTACACTAGTTTCCAAAACCATTTTGCTTAAACCTTTATTTTGCTTATTAAACCATTTTTGTGCCATCGTCTTCTTAAAGCTTTATTTTGCTTTTTAATTCTCTTCCTGAAACTCATGACATTGATGCTCTTTTCATATCCTACAGTTTGAGTTATGATATAAAAAATCAAATTGAAAATAATATTAGTTTTTATGAGTTATGATATAATGATTTTATTATCTTCTATGCTTGCCTTATTTATCTTTAGTAGTATTGACACGACTAACTCATGTTTTACTATGATTTCATGCACACACTTATATACGGTGTTGATTGTTTTACTGATGAAATAGTTCATGACGCCAGCACTAATTGGGAATCCGGGTAGTCATTATGTATGCTTTGTTGTGAATCTCAAGAGGCAAAAATTACAATTCATGAACAGCTTGATCGGTGAGTGCCTATTCAAACTGATAAAGACAGTTGTGGAGTCTTTTGCATGAAGTTTCTTGCTGAATGGGAGGGCGACAATACCGAAATGTAATCTTTCAAAAATTGGTCCAAAATGAGAAAGCATGGGAAGAATGACAAGATTGCAAAAATTGTGGATTTGAGAATTGGAATCTGTTCCACAATATTAAGCGACTCAAACAATTGCAAAAGAAACTATGTGGAGAAGGCAACAACTTCATACTATGAAGAAATGCTTCGAAAGCTAGCACATCCAACATGATATGTAACCTCCGATTAAGGACTGGATTAGTTTTAATGTTTTTTTTTATTGAGTTTGTATAAAGATGTTGATGAATTTCTGGATTTGTATCAAGTTTATGATGAATTTCTGGATATGTTCTTGAATCTAATGATTTTGTAATAATGATTAAGATGTTATACACTGAAACTATTACTGAAACCATAAGTATGGTTTAATGGTTTTGATAGTATTGTATGTGAAACCAAGATAACTGTGTAATGGTTTTAAATAATGATTAAGATGTTATACACTGAAACTATTACTGAAACCATAAGTATGGCTTAATGGTTTTGACAGTCTTCATTGTGAAACCAAGATAATTGTGTAATGGTTTTGCAATAATGATTGGTTTTGTAATAATGATTAAGATGTTATACACTGAAACTATTACTGAAACCATAAGTATGGCTTAATGGTTTTGACAGTCTTCAATGTGAAACCAAGATAATTGTGTAATGATTTTGTAATAATGATTAAGATGTTATACACTAAAACTATTACTGAAACCATAAGTATGGTTTAATGGTTTTATAATAATGATTAAGATGTTATACACTGAAATTATTACTGAAACCATAAGTATGGCTTAATGGTTTTGACAGTCTTCAATGTGAAACCAAGATAATTGTGTAATGATTTTGTAATAATGATTAAGATGTTATACACTAAAACTATTACTGAAACCATAAGTATGGTTTAATGGTTTTGATAGTATTGTATGTGAAACCAAGATAACTGTGTAATGGTTTTAAATAATGATTAAGATGTTATACACTGAAACTATTACTGAAACCATAAGTATGGCTTAATGGTTTTGACAGTCTTCATTGTGAAACCAAGATAATTGTGTAATGGTTTTGCAATAATGATTGGTTTTGTAATAATGATTAAGATGTTATACACTGAAACTATTACTGAAACCATAAGTATGGCTTAATGGTTTTGACAGTCTTCAATGTGAAACCAAGATAATTGTGTAATGATTTTGTAATAATGATTAAGATGTTATACACTAAAACTATTACTGAAACCATAAGTATGGTTTAATGGTTTTGTAATAATGATTAAGATGTTATACACTGAAATTATTACTGAAACCATAAGTATGGCTTAATGGTTTTGACAGTCTTCAATGTGAAACCAAGATAATTGTGTAATGATTTTGTAATAATGATTAAGATGTTATACACTAAAACTATTACTGAAACCATAAGTATGGCTTAATGGTTTTGACAGTCTTCAATGTGAAACCAAAATAATTGTGTAATGGTTTTGTAATAATGATTAAGATGTTATACACTGAAATTATTACTGAAACCATAAGTATGGTTTAATGGTTTTGATAGTATTGTATGTGAAACCAAGATAATTGTGTAATGGTTTTAAATAATGATTAAGATGTTTATACACCGAAACTATTACTGAAACCATAAGTATAGCTTAATGGTTTTGACAGTCTTCAATGTAAAACCAAAATAATTGTCTAATAGTTTTGTAATAAAACAAAAGAACAAATGTGATAAACATTTAAACCATTATGCACTAACTATAGTACACACTTATATAACATTTAAAACAATTACCAAATGTGAATTAATCAATCAGTGACCACTTTTTCTTGTAAAACCTCATCATCTCTCTTTTGTTTCTTCCGTTGCAAAATGAATTTATGTCTTTGTTTAATGGTTTATAAAATAAAAGAATAATGAAAATTATTATTGATATATGGTTTTAAATAATGACTATTATTGAAACCATAAATATGGTTTAATGGTTTATACAGTGATATGTGAAACCAAAATAATTGTTTAATGATTTTATAACAAACTATAATCATCAATACATAACCAAAATAATTGTCGATTGTCTTACTTTTTATCTTCTACAAATTAGATAAAGAGAGCTAAAAAGGCAAATTGTAAGGATTGATATCAAAACGGGAGCTAAAATATATACATCCATGCAAGGTTCCTCCAATTCTAGCATTATATTTGATAGAACAACTACAGCCAGAAATCTTGAATCTAGCTACTGCAAAACATGTCAGATTCTTGTTGCTTCCTTTCATACACTTGGAGGAGCCCACTTTCCATCTTTGAATTTGCTATAAAAGCTGGATTGCTTAGAAACAACATAGAAGACTGCAAATACATGTATATAGTTAGATGAAACTCTAAACAAAATCAATGGAAAAACAAAGCAATCACTTTTACTGAAAACCATTTCACCTGGGATCTCAGGAATGATGAAATTGGGCTCTTTCAGAACATCATGGAGTGTTCTCCTCTCATTGACTTTGATCCATTTCGGGGAGCCTGATGAACATACATTATGTTAACAACGATGCTAGTAACAATCTTTTAAACATACATGAATACATTCTTTATGGTCGGTTCAAGAGTCCTCATTTTGTTAAACTTATGATGTTGTGATGAGGGAGTTTTTTTTCTTTTTTGCTTGATAAAAAGGAGAAATCTAGTGAAAGAGGCATTTGCCTAGCTTAGCATGATGGGGGTGGTTTTACAATGTTAGGTAATTTGAAATCATTTGACACTTGAACCAAGTACTCATTGTCAATTTTTGAGTCAAAACTAATAAAAAAAAGTTATCCATTCAAAAATTGGTTTTCAAACTGATAAGTTCTTATACCAAACAGTGGTTGGTCACAGTGGAATAGTGGTTGGTCACAATCACATGACCTCCAAGAGTAGTATTTTGGGAAAGGTTCTTCCTAAACACCACCCTCGCAGTGACAGATCTTTTGACAACTGCCATAGACAATCTGTGAAGGGATGCCCACCATGGCGGCACCATAGGCTGCAATGACGTGTTTGTATGGAAGATCATTGGCCTTCCTCCATCAACAAAACTGCTCTCAACCTAGGGGATCAATCTTAGAGTCATGACTATGGGAGATAACCTAGTCACAGACTTCACCAACTAGTTTTTATTTGAATTGAAAAAGTTCTTCTGGCCATTCTTCTCTTTAACACCTACCTATGAACTACTTTTATCATCCAAAACCGTCATAAAAAATGGCTCGCCATAAATCATCACCAATAGGTGTTTTCCTCATTGTCTATATCCTTACCGCCCAAGTTAGTATGAACCATTATATTAGGGAAATGAAGTCATACAAACAAAGAAACCAGACACAATGGAGGATAAAATGAACTTCAAGAGTAACATACTTTTGTTTTGCTTAAAATCCTCAACTGCATCTTTGAGTTCATCGCCAATAACTTCCCCACTAGAAGTTGCTGGAGTTCCCTCTAATAGATAATGAAGGAGTTTTTGCTTAGATAGACGAGGTCCAGAACCAACTTGGCAAAACAAGGAATAAGGGGTGAGGTGGGAAATTGCTTTGGGGGTATAAGTTTTCCAACATTTGACACAAAATATGCCAAAATGAACAATGTCGCCAAAAAATATCACCATATCAAACTAGTAACTGCAAGTACACAATTTCAATGGAATCAGAAAGCTTGCCTCGTAGTATAACTCAATAAATTCACGTTTGTAATTGTTTTCAACATCCCATGGAAGCGGCTGATCTTCTGAAAATACGTTTGATAGCTAAGGGTGTAACGCGGTCATATATACACAAAACTAGTATAAAGAAAATGTGAACAAACATTTCATATAAAAGGATATCATATCAAGGTGAACCGTAAACATGTCGGTCTCGCAGAAATCCTCAATGAAGTCACTAGACATAACTTCTGCATACAAAAGAAGAACAGGCCAATGAAGGATGTTACTTTTGTCAAACACAGGTTTCCTTAACCCAGTAAGTTCTCGATACATAGCCTTCCCAACCTTCAAGCCTCTATTTTCTATCGCAGAAGCAAGTTCGTGCATAGTTTTTGTTTAAAGAAAGGCATGAGTCTCTCTCCAGTCTCCACATTACAAGTTACATGAGAAAACCAGTGTTGTTAAATAGAGGCACTATAGCGTTATAACATAACAAAATTTAAACAAATCGCTATTGCTCAGCAACATAGACATACTATTTAGTACAAAAATGTTGTAAAAAAGGGGCTATAGAGGCGCTACTGATGATAGTGGAATTTGAAAAAAAATCGCTATTGCTCAGCTTGATACCTTGCACACACACCTACAACAAAAGTAATGTCTGGTCTGCTTGCAGAGACATGATTTGCAGATTCAGCTTTTACTTCATCATCCGAGTCATCCCCATCTGACCAAGAGACAACTAGACTTTTCTTTTGTTTCTTCAGAAAAGTAGCACACTTTGTTCTGATATGCCCATATCCTTCACATTCATGACATTGAACACCTTTGTATTGAGAGTTCTTCTCATCAGACCTTACCATCTTCTCTTTTCTGGGTTGATTGTCAATGTTGGGTCTGATGTTCTGACCATTTGGTCTGGACCTTCTATCAAACTATTTGAAGATTGTCTTGAACTGCCTTCCAAGTAGTGCTAGAGACTCAGTCATGTCTTCATCATCTTCTTGATTTACTTGTAGCTCATCAGGCTCTACACTAGATGCAAAAGCAATCTCTTTGCCCTTCTTATCATTCTTACTATTGACAGTTATTTCAAAATTTTGCAAGGATCCTATCAATTCATCAACCTTTAAACTTGAGATATCCTGAGCCTCTTCAATAGCAGTAACTTTCATGTCAAACCTCTTAGGTAGAGATCTTTGAAATTTTCTAACTAGTTTTTCATCAGAAATTTTCTCTCCAAGAGACTCAAAGGAATTTGAAATATCAAGAATATTTAAATGATAATGTTGAATACTTTCATCTTCCAGCATTCTCAAGTTCTCAAATTTTGTAGTAAGAAGTTGAAATTTAGCACTTTTTACCTTAGTAGTGCCTTCATGTGCTGTTTTGAGAATCTCCCAAGCATCCTTAGCCAGAGTGCATTGCTTGATTAATCTGAACATGTTCTTGTTTACACCATTGAACAAAGAATTCAATGCTTTGGAGTTTCCAAGGGCAAGTTCATCTTCAGCAGTGGTACACTAGCTGTCAATTGATTTGAGAAAAGTACTCATGCATGACTTCCAGTAATCATAGTTTGAGAAATGAGTTTGTTGACTCAATTCGGTGACAAATACACCTACTCTGGGGGGCTACCAAGCCAGGAAGGAAATCCATTAGTGTAGTCCTTATTCAATAGCTCTCAGCAAACTCCTCGTTTACACTATATGACTTAGGACCTACCCGTATAGACTTCAACCTAGGAACTCCTAGATCTGATATCCCATCTCACTATCCTAATGGTTAGTCACTGCTCTAGTGACCTATCAGACCTAAACCAAAACAAAAGTAGAAGTTACCTTCCATCACAAACAACTAGCACCTTGTTTCACAACTTCGGTGTAGTACAAAGAGTAATCAATACTCACACACAGTCCTAACAAGTATCACAAACAATACAAGAAATAACACACAGTAGATTCTAAACTTGCATCACAAACGATACAAGAGCAGAATACATGAAGACTCAAACCCTAAAAATTTAAACTTTTTAGTATGATGGCTTGAATGAACAATTAGGTCTTGAAGTCTTCCTTATATACTAAAGCAGCTTGGGCTAAATAATACGTTGGGCTTCAGTAAAATGCAGATCGGTTCAGCTTAATCTGCAAAACAAGAATCAGAAACAAATTTGGAAAGTCTTAAAATGTCGGAACATTTATAGTATCGTTCCAAACAATATTAAATATTTCCTAAAATATAAAATACACTTTAGAAATATTCCACAGCTGATTCTTAGAAGATATGCACGTTGCTTGATCAATAAATTAAGGAAATATTGTTTCCTTAAACAATAAATGGCGCACATACATACATGCGAGAACTCAGGCACACTGAACCGTGCCAGGATGTTGGAGCATCGTATCCAACATCTTCCAGAGACGCCTAAACACATGTTGAAACTTTGGTTCCAACTTACAGAACAAGGATATTTGTTTTAGCAACAATGCAGCCAATACAAATACCCAACACAATTGAAGTTTTCTCATCTAAAGCTATATACACTAGAATGATGATAAAAATCACTCGTCCTGTTCTATTATGTTAAAACCCATTAGATTATTTTCACAGTAATGTTAAGTTTTGCTTTGCCCTCTTGTTTCCACTTCCATTTATTTTGGTATTGCTTTGGCTTTTAACTTTTACTCTCATTGTCTATTTCATCTAGAGTGGTTTGATGCTGTAAGAAAATTATGTAGCTATCTTATTTCATTTTTCATTTGATGATCTAAACAAGAATATATATATTTTTTCTTTTTCCTAAGTGGTTCTTGTGATGATAAAATTGAGATATTGCATATAATTAGAAATGCTTAGCATATAAGGGGAATCATATGCACATGCATTTCATAGTTACGTGGCCACCAGAGAGGAGTCACGAGGTGCACACCGGAGAGGTGGCACGAGGTGCATTTTAAAACCACTTTATCATGTAGTGGATCATTGAGTCTGATAGATGAGTAGATACTCATCTCCTTAGTGGCGTTGCCACAGCTCTCCGCGGAGCGGTATTAATTCCGGAATCATTTGCACCGGCATATAGGTCTTAAATGAGTTCCACGTGTACACATCACTCTTTTATAAATATTTCAAACTTCAAAGAGTAAGTTAGGAACTAATTGATAGTAAGTGCCTAAGTGGGTAAACTTATGGACCAAAATGATAGTAACTTGTTAAAATATAGGGACTTGATTGATAGTTAATGGTTAAATATAAGGACTAACTTGAAAATTTAATGGAGTCAAGGATCTTTTTATTTTAGAGTGCCCTGTGAAGTCAATAACTTACTCCAAATGATATTAACCAACAACAAATACAAACATGTATGTACCTTCCATTAAAAGGGATGTTAGTTTTTGTTGAATTTTGCTTCAATTGATCAAATGCACCATCTCTAAATGTATCTGCACAAACTACTCCTTCCTTTAATTCTTTTTTCTGATAATAATTGGCATATTGTGTACATGTTGTTTTTCCACAACCTGGATTTAACATAAACAGAAAGAATATTCAGAACGTGAATTTAATTAACAGGCAAAAGTAACAAACCTTGAGCACCAAGAAACATGACAGACACTTGTTTTCCCTTTTTTGGGAACTACAGAAGGGTTATTTCCAGCAGGATCCAACATTTTGCAGACTCCACCAAACACAATTTGTTGGATCATCTTATGAGCGGTGGCGAGATCATGAAGATCAAGATGATTGTAGAGAATGTTCTTGATTTTGGCACGCATGTCTCGGTTAAACACAGGTTCAATAAAGGAATGTGCGAAAGCTAGCATAATCTCGCTGAAACAACTCTTACGGACTTCCTTGTTAATCAGCATTTCATTGCTCATCTCTGAGAGCACGCACAATCCTCCCTCCAAAATCCGCTAGACCCATCTTGAAAAGATTGTTGTATATTCATCTCTGAGAGCACGCACAATCCTCCCTCCAAAATCACTATCCAAGAATAATGCTAGCACTGATGTCTATACAATCATAAGGAAACAAATAATGATAGTCAAATCAAACGATTGTACTCATAATTGCATTTATCACAACACAGCCTAATGTCTCTACATTGATTGAATTGGTGAGGGAATGGTATATAGGCTACAAGCCTTGGCATTCAAGTTATCACACCACATGAGGCACAAATTATGTGTCCATTGATACACTGAATTATGGAAACAAAGTGGCGTGGATAAATAGAAAATCAAAAGTATAGCATCAAAGATAAGTGTACTATATGATAAATGTGTCTTGAATTCGTTTGAATCTTTTACTCACTTCAAAATTTGAATTCATTTGATAGATAAACGCGAGTTCACGTGTTTTATTTGATATAAATCAATGTAATCTTTATGCTAGATCACTATACAATTTTATAATATATGCACGTAATGAACTAATTACATGTAGTTAAATGTTTGTGAATGAACATACAATACTCTCAATTAATTAGAATTGCATATCCAAAACAAATTTATGAAAGAATCTAATCTAAACAAATATTGACATATATCTCTCTGTCTTACAATCCTGTAAACAAATATTGATATAACTACATGTAATTTTTATTTGTCTTCCAATTTTTTATTTAATTTATACTTGGATCAATAAAAATAACAAATAAAATAAAACTAAATATATCTCAAAAAAAAAAAATCGTTACAAGATTCATTATCAAAACTGGTGTTAAACAATTGCATAGGTTATCAATAAAATAAACGAAAATTTCAACACCAAGTCGTTGTAGTATAGTGGTAAGTATTCCCGCCTGTCACGCAGGTGACCTGGGTTCGATCCCCGGCAGCGGCGATATTTTTTATCACTTTTCATAATTTTTCTACAGCGATAGAAGAAGTTTGCATACTTAATGGGAGAAAATTTTGTCGCTTGGTTTACAAAAGAATACAGTCATAATTCTTGACATGGATAGAAATGACAAAAAATATAACTTGTATATAAATATTAGTCTTTTAAATGATAGCTATTCTATTAATATAAGACACTATCACTTGTATTAATAGTAAAATTTTTGATAAATGTTATTACTTTTCAAGTATTACTGAGTTGAGGATTTGAAGAATGACCATGTGAACCATTTTTTGTGTGTTTTCTACTACTGTCTCATACTTTCTAAGATAACATGAAATGTAATATGAAAAAAGTTGCTCTAAATTGAGCTTGTCTGAATAAGGGTGTGGCCACCTTTAGTTTTTATGTGTTAGATGATAATGTATTTAATGTAATAGTGTCCCAAATTTATCTTCACGTTTAAATTCAGAAGTTAGCTCTAAGATTATTCGACATCAAGACTTGAACGGAATAGAAAGAACACTTTATTTAAGAAAATATGATAGAATAAGAGAGAATCTCTTTATTTCAAGAGTTTCCCATTCACAATACAAAATAATCTATTCGTAAAGACAATATTCAAAGGCGCTCTCTACCCTTTGTGTTCTCTATTTTTTTATTTTTTTTTGTTGAATCTAGAGGAGGACATGCGTCGAGGAAAACATAGACATTCCAACTAGGTTGACACCCCTGTGAAAGCCCCATCCTTTACCACTTGCCTCATAAAATAAATATAATTAAAAAAATGGAAAATAAGTACAAGAGGGGGTTTGGGCCTGACCCTCGATAACAAAGATAGAAAAATAAATTAAAGCATGATATTATGGAAAGCGAAAAGAAGGCAAACCATATTGGTCCCTAAAGAAGTCATCCCTAAGAAAAACAGGCAAAGAAGTCGACCACATAGAGCCTTGGATAGCATGACTATGATTGGCAAGATTGTCTGGACACCAGGTCTTCGTGAAAATAATAAGAGGAAAATGTAGTTATATCCCATTCTTTAGTCATCTTGTTATCTTCTACTTCTTTCCCCTTTACTCGCCTCTCAATTGAGTGATGTCTTTCCATCGTTATGAAACAAAATAAGAAAAATATGTTATCCCTTACGATGAGAATATAGTTTTTTGTTTTTGAATCAACGAAATTAATTTGCTTATATTTTTTGTAGTATGTGAAAGTTGTTTACAAATAAAAAAAGAATATATATATATATATATATATATATATATATATATATACCATTTTATAATTTAGAAAATGCTCAAATGTATAATTGGTCCTTGTTTTTTATGTTCGTTTTGGTCCTTGTTTTAATCGGAACAAATCATTTCTTTTATTACGAAATTAGAGATTTTTTTTGAAGGAACGAAATTAGAGATTTTAGTCTTTCAATTTCGCAAGTTTTAGGTGTTTTTGTCATAACCCATTTTGTAACTTATTTTTTATGACATGTCACATTCATTACAATAAATTGTTTGTTCTCCAAATATGAAAGTGAAACATAAAGTTTCTACCACCTATCATTGATAAACAAGTGTACAAATTGAGTTCTCAAATGACGAGATCAAGACAATTCTCGAAAAAGGTTTAAACCCCTCTTGAAGGGATTGGTCTCTCCATTTACATGATGTTCATTGGCCGTACAAATCTATCTATATAAGAGCATCTACGATTGAGATGCCCCGAGTTTTCAGGCGCTCGAGGCACATTACCAGCATGCCTAGAGTATGGCAAAATTCATGCCCTAGGCGCATGAACAATGCACTAGGCGTATGGATGCCTACTCCATGTGCTAGGTGCATGGTTTATGTGCTAGGCACATTTGTCATGTGCTAGGCACATTTTTCATGTGCACATTGTAAATGTGTTAGGTGCATGGCAGCTCTTCCTTTTTTTGGGCCCAAATTCACCAATTTTCTGTCGTTTTAAGTCTTCGTCTGCAAATAACTTACCTCAGAAATTGGGAACATAATTTCTCCCATTTGTAAGTCTTTTGAGGCCTCTTGAATCTTTATCCTTTGTTTCCTTGAATCGTTATAATTCTTCGGATGTTCTTGATTTTTCGATTTGCATGATTTCTTCGTGAATTACTTAAAAAAACCCCTAAAATTGCTATGTTTCGGGAAAACTAGAATTACAAACTCAAATATAGAAAACATTACAAAAGTCCCGAATGGATATTGAAATATTTGGCTCTGAATCTCACCGCTTATGCTATTCGAAAAAAGAGTAGGTAATACTATAAGTACCTTCACTAGCAAGCCCTAGAAATTTACCGTTTGTCGCAGGTGAAGGAAACTATTCTCTTTGAATGTATGGATAAACTAGCCTCTGCCTTAAATTCATTGAATGAATTCCTAAGACTAAAACAAATTTAAGCATAAAAGGAAAGGTTGTAAATGTAATGCAAAAGAAATAAATTTTTATATGAAAATACTTGAGGGTTTGGTAATAGAAAAAGAAATGAAGTTGCAGAAAATAAAATGATGGGTTGCCTCCCATTCAGTGCTCCTTTTACGTCTTGAGCCTGAAGGTTCCCATGGGTTTCCTCACATGCGGCGCTGCATTTAACGTCTATTAGCTCGACGCCTCGATCTTGTTAGGGTGGCTTAAATGGAAGAAAGAGCACATCATCCTTCTTCTTTCCCTTGTAAGGAAGGAACTCCATGAAGTTTGTAAGAAGAATTAAGTGTTCCCATGCTCCAATCTTTACTTTTCTGGAATATGAGCTCGTCCTCCTCAAGTGACACTGAGACTCTTGCAGCAAGTGAGTCTTGTTTTGAGTCTCTTATATCATAAAGTTTGCTGAAGGTTCTTCTTCTTGCACTACTACGTCGTTCACCACTCCATCTAGATTTTTGATTGATCCTTCTTTAAGTGTTAGATTGGCAGTTGATGGTTGTGCCAGAATACTCTTGGGCTTTCCCATCAGGCATGTTGGAGTACCACACTGATGAGTCATTTATATGTTATTTTAATATGCTTTTTAGTTTAGTTTTAATTAGATTTTATATAATTTTATATTAGTATTATTTCCTTTTTAGGATAGTTTACTTTAAAATGCAATTTATTATATTTCAGGGAAGAATATTGGATGGAGAGAGTCTTGGAGCAAAAGAAAGGGATTTGGAGCAGATTGGACACAAAAATATGAAGATTGGGAAACAAAATATATCTCCCACAAGTCAGAAGCTTGGCACGGCCCGTGCTAGCCTTGGCACGGCCGTGCCACCCTCCAGATGCCTTTTGCTGCTTTTGCTTTGACTCCAAGCTATTCTATTTTGGCGCACAATCTACCGAGGAATATTCTAGGAATATACTTGCTTAGATTTTAAGTCAATTGTGTACTATAAATAGAGTAGCTAGCCATCACTAAATATTCATCTTTACTTGGAATACAATAAGTGACAATTGCTTTTCAATAAAGTTCTTTTCCTTTCCTTTATTTTCCTGTCTTTTACTTTCATGCTTTCTCTCTTCTCCCCCATGTCTACGATGAACATGAGTGAGTAGACTTCTTCTTGTCTTGGGATTGTTGGATAAGTCTAAATGACGTAATCCTAATCAAACCAAGCCCTAAGCCTTAATCTTATGTAACCCTAATTTCTTATCTGAATTCACCGTCTTAACATGGATTAACCATTATCAAACTGTGGAAACGAAAGTGGAGGGTTTGATAATTGTTCGTCCATTATTCCAAATATCAATTCATAAAACGAAAGTGGAGCTTTGATATTCGAACAAGTGAATTTAGACAAGGATTGCAAAGTCAGCGAAATAGGCTTTGCAATCTTTGAGACATATAGTTTCGATCTTCAAGGGAACTAATAACAATCAAGTCAGCGAAATAGGCTTGGTTGTTAGAGGAACCAAAATCCAATAGTAATCAAGTCAGCGAAATAGGCTTGGTTGCTAGAGGAACTTAAGAGAAACTGTCTTGAGAAATTAGGTCTAACATAACATTATAAGCTTATGGTTTTGGTTTGAGAAGGACTTGTTATTTAGATGAAACCAACGATCCCAAGGCTCTTTTATTATATTGCTTTTTAACCGTTTAAAAACCCCCAACTTACAATTCTCTTCTCTCTTCTAATCACCTCTAAAGGTTAATTAAGTTGAACTACTCCCTGTCGGAACGATACTCTTTTATACTACTTCGGTAAGACCGTGCACTTGCGGTTTTATCTCATCAAGTTTTTGGCGCCGCTGCCGGGGAGTAAACTAATTTAATTAATTCTTTCTTTGTGATTAGAACTCTTTTCTCTCCCCTCTTCTTCCCTTCTTCTTTTTCCTACACTTGATTCGGGTGGCTTAAAGATAATAGATAACATGGCTGAGGAACGCACTCTTAAGTAGTATTCGATCCCTTCTTCGGATGAGCCATGCACTATTATAGTCTACCCAACAGTTCAAGGTAGCAACTTCAAAATAAAACCTGCACTACTAATTCTGGTGCAACAAAACCAGTTCTCTGGATCACCTTCCGAGGACCCAAATTTACATATCTCAACCTTTTGGAGACTTAGTGTAACTTGCAAAGACGACCAAGAAACCGTCAGGCTACATCTCTTCCCTTTTTCTCTAAAAGATAAAGCCAGCAATTGGTTCAATTCATTGAAGCCTGGTTCCATTACCTCATGGGACCAACTGAGAAGAGAATTCCTTTGTCGTTTCTTTCCCCCATCCAAAACTGCCCAACTTAAGGGAAAACTTTACCAATTTACTCAAAAGAATGAGGAATCTCTTTTCGATGTGTGGGAACGTTTTAAAGAAATACTTAGACGTTGTCCCCATCACGGTCTAGAAAAATGGTTAATCATCCACACCTTTTATAATGGTCTAACATCTCACTAAATTGACTGTTGATGCAGCTGTAGGTGGTGCCCTAATGAACAAAGACTTCACAACAGCTTATGCGTTAATTGAGAACATGGCTCTAAACCTCTTCCAATGGACAGAAGAAAAAGCAACCATCGATCCTTCGCCCTCTAAAAAAGAGGCAGGTATGGATGAAACCTCTTCCATTGACTATTTATCTACCAAGGTGAATGCATTATCTCAAAGACTTGATCGCATGAGCACACCTACTTTCTCACCTCCTTGTGAAACATGTGGCCTATCTAGTCATTCTAACACCGATTGCAACCTAAGTAGTGTTGAGCAGTTAAATTTTGTTCACAATGGCCAAAGAGTTGTTCAAAAATCTCACATTGAACTTTTAATGGAAAACTATTTTCTTAAACAATCTGAACAGCTCCAAGAGCTCAAGGACCAAACTAGACTTTTGAACAACTCTCTTGCTACTCTCACAACAAAGATAGACTCTATCTCCTCTCACAACAAAATTTCTGAAACTCAACTCTCCCAGGTAGTTCGTAAGGTTAACCACCCCAATAAAATGAATGCTGTCACACTTAGGAGTGGTAAGCCACTCGAAGACCCCATAAGGAGAACCGAGACCGATAACAGTGAGAAAGAAATCCACGAACCACCATCTAGGGAAACCAGAGCAGAAAGAGAGGAACCACGAGTTGAGGAAAACACGCCACCTCCCTTTAAGCCAAAAATCCCCTTCCCTCAAAGGTTTGCCAAATCAAAGCTAGATGAGCAATTCAAAAAGTTCATAGAGATGATGAACAAGATATATATTGATGTGCCATTTACCGAGGTCCTAACCCAAATGCCCACATATGCTAAATTTTTGAAAGAAATCCTCTCTAAAAAAAGAAAGATTGAGGAAAGTGAGACGGTTAACCTTACAGAAGAATGTAGTGCCATCATCCAAAATAAATTGCCACCAAAGCTTAAAGATCCAGGTAGTTTTTCCATACCTTGTGTCATAGGGTCGGAAGTTGTGAAGAAAGATATGTGCGATCTAGGAGCCAGTGTCAGCCTAATGCCCTTATCACGTTATGAGAGGTTGGGAATAGGGGAACTTCAATCAACAAGGATGACCCTACAACTAGCAGACCGTTCTGTTAAGTATCCAGCTGGAATCATAAAAGATGTCCCCGTTAAGGTAGGAGAGGTATATATCCCCGCCGATTTTGTTGTGATGGAAATGGAAGAAGACAACCAAGTACCAATTCTTTTGGGAAGACCTTTCCTTGCCACTGCAGGAGCTATCATTGATGTAAAAAAGGGTAAGCTTGCCTTCAATGTAGGTAAGGAAACTGTTGAATTTGAACTTGCTAAACTAATGAAAGGTCCCTCCATTATGGACTCTTGTTGCATGATAGACATGATCGACCATTGCGTGAAAGAATGCTCTTTAGCATCAACTGCACATGATGGTTTGGAAGTATGCTTGGTTAACAATGCAGGTACAAAACTGGAGGGAGAGGCAAAGGCTTATGAAGAACTGTTAGATAGAACTCTTCCAATGAAAGGTCTAAGTGTGGAGGAGTTAGTAAAAGAAGAACCAACACTTCTACCCAAGGAGGCACCGAAAGTAGAACTCAAAACACTTCCATCAAATCTAAGGTATGAATTCTTGGGCCCTAACTCCACCTATCCTGTTATTGTAAATGCAAGTCTCGATGAAGTAGAAACTGAAAAATTGCTTTATGTCCTCAAGAAATATCCTAAAGCCATAGGTTACACCATTGATGACATTAAAGGAATAAATCCTTCATTATGCATGCATAGGATACTTCTTGAAGAAGACTATAAACCCTCCATTGAACACCAAAGAAGACTAAATCCCAATATGAAAGAAGTTGTGAAAAAGGAAGTCTTAAAACTCCTAGATGCAGGTGTTATTTATCCAATTTCTGACTCCAAATGGGTTAGCCCCGTGCAAGTTGTACCAAAGAAGGGTGGTCTCACAGTTATTAAAAATGATAAAAATGAATCCATTGCCACTAGAACCGTCACCGGTTGGAGAATGTGTATTGATTATAGGAAGCTTAATAAAGCAACCCGTAAAGATCACTTCCCTCTCCCTTTTATAGACCAAATGTTAGAAAGGTTAGCTAAGCATTCGCATTTTTGTTACCTAGATGGCTATTCTGGATTTTTCCAAATACCCATTCACCCTAATGACCAAGAAAAGACAACTTTTACATGTCCCTTCGGGACCTTTGCCTATAGAAGAATGCCTTTTGGTCTCTGTAATGCCCCTGCTACTTTTCAAAGATGCATGATGTCTATTTTTTCTGACTTCGTTGAAAAGATAATGGAAGTCTTTATGGATGATTTTTCTGTGCATGGTTCTAATTTTGATGATTGTTTGACTAACCTTGAAAAAGTTTTGGAAAGATGTGAACAGGTGAACCTAGTCTTAAATTGGGAGAAATGTCACTTCATGGTAAGAGAAGGAATTGTCCTAGGACACTTGGTTTCCGACAGAGGTATAGAGGTAGACAGAGCAAAAATCGAAATTATTGAAAAAATGCTACCTCCCACCTCAGTTAAAGAAATTAGAAGTTTCCTAGGACATGCAGGGTTCTACCGTCGTTTCATCAAAGATTTCTCATCAATCACTAAGCCACTAACCAGCCTGCTTCTCAAAGATGCAGACTTTACCTTTGATGATTCTTGTTTGCAGGCATTTTGCAGGTTGAAGGAAGCACTAATTACCGCCCCAATCATACAACCACCAGATTGGAACTTGCCTTTTGAAATAATGTGTGATGCAAGCGACTATGCAGTTGGGGCAGTATTAGGTCAAAGAAAGGACAAAAAGATGCATGCCATATACTATGCCAGTAAGACCCTAGATGGGGCACAGGTAAACTATGCCACGACAGAAAAAGAATTGCTAGCAGTTGTCTACGCCATTGACAAATTTCGGCAATACTTGGTGGGATCAAAAATCATTGTTTATACAGATCACTCGGCCATAAAATACTTGCTAAACAAAAAAGATGCCAAACCGAGATTGATCCGATGGATTTTGCTCCTCCAAGAATTTGACCTTGAAATAAAAGATAAAAAGGGCGTAGAAAATGTTGTCGCTGACCACTTGTCCCGACTTCGGGAGACCAATAAGGATGAGTTACCCTTGGATGACTCATTCCCAGATGACCAACTATTCTTATTGGCACAAACTGACGCACCTTGGTATGCAGATTTTGTTAACTTTCTTGCAGCAGGAGTACTACCGCCCGAGTTAAACTACCAACAAAAGAAGAAATTCTTCAATGATCTCAAGCACTACTATTGGGACGAGCCCTACCTCTTCAGAAGAGGCTCAGATGGGATTTTCAGGTGATGCATTCCTGAAAACGAGGTAAGTAGTATTCTAACTCATTGTCACTCCTCTTCTTATGGCGGCCACGCCAGTACACAAAAGACTTCTTTCAAAATTCTTCATTCTGGTTTCTGGTGGCCATCACTTTTCAAAGATGTGCATCTCTTTATCTCTAAATGTGACAAATGTCAACGCACCGGTAGCATCACTAAAAGAAATGAAATGCCTTTGAATAACATCCTTGAAGTGGAAATTTTTGATGTTTGGGGTATTGACTTTATGGGACCTTTCCCTTCCTCTTTTGGGAATCAGTACATATTAGTAGCCGTTGACTATGTGTCTAAATGGGTTGAGGCCATTGCTTCACCCACTAATGATGCACAGGTGGTTATAAAAATGTTTAAGAAAGTCATTTTCCCTAGATTCGGAGTGCCACGAGTTGTGATAAGCGATGGAGGGTCTCACTTCATTTCAAGACATTTTGAAAAACTTTTGCAAAAACTTGGAGTGAGGCACAAAATTGCGACACCCTATCACCCCCAAACTAGCGGACAAGTGGAGGTCTCAAATAGACAAATTAAAGCTATCCTTGAAAAAACTGTTTCCACCTCTAGAACAGATTGGTCAAATAAGCTTGACGATGCCCTTTGGGCCTATCGAACGGCTTATAAAACCCCCATTGGGATGACCCCTTTTAAACTTGTCTACGGGAAATCTTGTCACCTTCCTTTTGAGCTCGAGCATAAGGCCTATTGGGCAATTAGAAACCTCAACTTAGATCCCAATTTAGCCGGTGACAAAAGAAAACTTCAATTAAACGAGCTAGAAGAACTTAGGATGGATGCTTATGAGAATGCCCGCATTTACAAAGAGAGAACTAAGACCTGGCATGACAAGAAAATAATCAAAAGGCACTTCAAAAGTGGTGACCTTGTGCTGCTCTTTAACTCTAGGCTAAAGCTCTTTCCCGGTAAACTGCGATCACGATGGTCCGGTCCTTTCCAAGTTCGCACAGTCTACCCTTATGGGGCGATTGAAATCTTTTCTGAAGAAACAGGATCCTTCACGGTTAATGGCCAACGACTTAAAATCTATAATACCGGAGAAGTAAATGAAGTAGTGGCTGATTTCACCCTTAGTGACCCACCTTAAGGATTTTCATCCTCACCTTCGTCAAGCTAGTGACGTTAAAAGAGCGCTTCGTGGGAGGCAACCCACCAATTTAATTGCTTTCTTTGTTTTCTGTTATTTCTCTTTATTTTGTAGGTAAGTGTCCGAGATTGATTAAGAAACGCAAGAAAATCAAAGTTCCAAGAAGCAGAAAGGTGGCACGGCCCGTGCTTGACTTGGCACGGCCGTGCCAAGAAACACAACCACATCTTCAATAAAGTTGGCAGAATGATGGCACGGCCCGTGCTACATCTGGCACGGCCGTGCCAACCTGAAGGCCTCCGGAGTTTAAAATTTCGACAAATTGTGAGCTTTCCGCACCCTTTCTCACTTTTTCCTTATTTCTTTCGTTTCTATCATTTGAATCATTGAGGACAATGCTTCTCCTAAGTATGGGGGAGCCTAATAAAGTGTCTTTAGTCGTAGTGTTTCCAAACTCCCTTGAACTTTATTCTTTTGTTTCGTTTTATTGTGAAAGGCATAGTTAAGTAGCTAATTTTTATTGAAAAAAATCATGACACAAAAATTTTCATTGTCTCCTCTTATTTTGTTGATTCTTGTACATGAAAGCAAACTCTTGTGTTTTAAGTCTTCTTGATATAACCACATCTTGTTTTAAAGTGAATAAAATTCTCCAATGAGAAAAACACAAAGTTGCTTCCCTTGAGTAAATGTATGAATATGTATTTTAAGGAAACGCGTTCTAATCTTAGTGGTGCATTAACCTTTAAAAATTCTCAAAGCGCCAGTAGTATAAGTGAGTATAAGGGAGATCATAAAAAGCCAAAAAGCCAAAAAGCCAAATAATTCCAAGATCTCATCACTGAATCTAGATTGGGGAAGGAGGTAGGCCCTCCGACTTCCTACGTGAAGGTGATTGTTATCTTGAGAAAAACTTTAAAAAGCATTGTTGAAACTAGATTGGGGAAGGAGGTAGGCTCTCCGACTTCCTACGTGAAGACGATGTTTTAAGGGATACCATTGAATCTAGATTGGGGAAGGGGGTAGGCCCTCCGACCTCCTACGTGAAAATGTTGTTCCTTAAATAAAGAACTTAAAACGTGCATATGGCGAAGAACAAAGATTCTCAAATACTCCCATCTCTCTTATATGAATTATAGAAGGAATTTTTCTTGGTTAGTTTAGTGCTAGGATTAGACCATGTTTCCTCATAATGCCTATCTTATACAGGAGCAAGAAAAGGGTTGGACTTCACACACACACTCACTTAAAACTTGATCGTTGGGTAGAATAAAGATTTCAAGAAATACTTGAGTTTGTGATTAGTGTACATTTGGCATTTAAGCCCTTGAGGAGACATGTGCTTTAATTTAATTGTCATTTGATTTAACTGTTGATGCTACTATGTTTATGCCTTTTCCTTGAGGACAAGCAAAGATTCAAGTATGGGGGAGTTTGATGAGTCATTTATATGTTATTTTAATATGCTTTTTAGTTTAGTTTTAATTAGATTTTATATAATTTTATATTAGTATTATTTCCTTTTAAGGTTAGTTTACTTTAAAATGCAATTTATTATATTTCAGGGAAGAATATTGGATGGAGAGAGTCTTGGAGCAAAAGAAAGGGATTTGGAGCAGATTGGACACAAAAATATGAAGATTGGGAAACAAAATATATCTCCCACAAGTCAGAAGCTTGGCACGGCCCGTGCTAGCCTTGGCACGGCCGTGCCACCCTCCAGATGCCTTTTGCTGCTTTTGCTTTGACTCCAAGCTATTCTATTTTGGCGCACAATCTACCGAGGAATATTCTAGGAATATACTTGCTTAGATTTTAAGTCAATTGTGTACTATAAATAGAGTAGCTAGCCATCACTAAATATTCATCTTTACTTGGAATACAATAAGTGACAATTGCTTTTCAATAAAGTTCTTTTCCTTTCCTTTATTTTCCTGTCTTTTACTTTCATGCTTTCTCTCTTCTCCCCCATGTCTACGATGAACATGAGTGAGTAGACTTCTTCTTGTCTTGGGATTGTTGGATAAGTCTAAATGACGTAATCCTAATCAAACCAAGTGGAGGGTTTGATAATTGTTCGTCCATTATTCCAAATATCAATTCATAAAACGAAAGTGGAGCTTTGATATTCGAACAAGTGAATTCAGACAAGGATTGCAAAGTCAGCGAAATAGGCTTTGCAATCTTTGAGACATATAGTTTCGATCTTCAAGGGAACTAATAACAATCAAGTCAGCGAAATAGGCTTGGTTGTTAGAGGAACCAAAATCCAATAGTAATCAAGTCAGCGAAATAGGTTTGGTTGCTAGAGGAACTTAAGAGAAACTGTCTTGAGAAATTAGGTCTAACATAACATTATAAGCTTATGGTTTTGGTTTGAGAAGGACTTGTTATTTAGATGAAACCAACGATCCCAAGGCTCTTTTATTATATTGCTTTTTAACCGTTTAAAAACCCCCAACTTACAATTCTCTTCTCTCTTCTAATCACCTCTAAAGGTTAATTAAGTTGAACTACTCCCTGTCGGAACGATACTCTTTTATACTACTTCGGTAAGACCGTGCACTTGCGGTTTTATCTCATCACACACCGATCTTATTTCATGGACAACTTCCCAATAGAATTGAAACCTCCAAGATCCTTCTTCTTTAGAGGTAACTGTCCAAGTAGAAAGATGAATATGAGGTAGAGGGACTGAGTGTGCAGTTTCAGAGATTGTTAGCTCGCTTTCATTCATTCCGCTAGTCTTGACACTTAGTAAAGTGTTTTGCTCAAAAGATTCTACGATGTTGATGCGAAGTTCAACAATCTTTTTATTTAAACCTTCCATATCCTCAAAGTCTTTATTACATCTTCTTTTAATAGCATCTATTAAATCCTCAATACTTTCACTGAGTGCATCATATGCCATAGACATTGCTTTAGTCATCAAATTGTATCGGGCTTGATCATATTCCCGTAAGTCAGAATCAAACATCTGATACTTCTTGCGGTAGATTTTGTTGTAATGATTGGACTGGTTTGTTGAAGAATTGTCCATTATTCGTTCCCTAAAACAATCACAAAAAAGAATACTCAAGTAGCACTATTCTAGAAGTAAATGTAAATAATAATAATAATTATAGTTATAATTATAATATTTACTATAACCCCTTTTTTTATACAGAAAAATAAATTGCAGAAATTTAAATGACAGAAAAATAAAATGTGGAAAAATAAAAATAAGTAATTTAAACTGTTCAGTCGAAAATATCAACAATCCCCGACAATGGCACCAAAAACTTGACGCTTTGTAAACTAATAACTATGATTAGCGTAATTGCAAAATGGCAAGTGTATCAGTCGTTTTCATTAAGTAATAAAGTGATAAGTAGAGTATCGTATCCATAGGGATAGTCCTTTCATCCAAACAATTCTTGTTACTTATTTTTGTAAGTTTGACGGTATAAAGTGAGTTGCAGTTTTTATCTGTTTTGGTTGCAGAAAAGTAAGCAGCGGTTAGGATTCTTCGAATCCCCTTTGTATATTTATTGGTGGATAATACATAATCTAAATGTCGCGTTTATTTATCTTTTGGTGACTATAAAAGTGATCAGGCCGTTGGGAGTTTCCTAAATATGTAGGGCACCACCTGACCTAATGGTTCATAGACAGATAATTATTAGTAAAAAGATATAAATATCAAGATATAAGAATCCAGTTAGTGATAGCAATATTACTATCACAACCTAAGTATCTAATCTAGGGTTGCACCTCTCATAGAAATAAAACTACTTCCTAATAAAACTCTATAGTGGATGAAAGCATAAATGAAATAAATAAACGACAAATTAAATAAAATAAATATCCAAAAAAAATATACGGAAGTTCATCTTAGAACTCTAGCCTAAAAAGATTTAGTTAATTACACATGGTAACTAAAAATAAATTACTAAAGATAAAAACATACTCTAGAAAATCAAGGAGAAGATAGAAACTCTCCCGAAGCTCGAAAGTCGCCTTCCTCTTGAGCTGCTACAGTTCTGAACGAGAAATTTTGAATGAGGAAGGCTGGTATTTATAGTGAGAGTTTCTACCCAGGTTTGGGCTAAAAGTGGTGGCTTTACCCAAAATAATAACAGGAAAAGACAATTGTGCCCTGAGTTTTCAGGCGCTCGAGGCACATTACCAGCATGCTAGCACATGAGAGTATAGCAAAAGTCATGCCCTAGGCGCATGGATTCCTACTCCATGTGCTACGCGCATGGTTTATGTACTAGGCACATTTGTCTTGTGCTAGGCGGATTGCAAATGTGCTAGGCGCATGGCACCTCTTTCATGGGCCTAAATTCTCCTATTTTTTATCGTTTTAAGTTTTCGTCTTCATATAACTGGCCTCAGGACTTGGGAACATAATTCCTCACATTTATAAGTCTTCTGAGGCCTATTGAATCTTCATTATTTTTTTCCTGGAATCTTCATAATTATTTGGATGTTCTAGAATTATGTTTCGGAAAAACTAGAATTACAGACTCAAATATAGAAAACATTACAAAAGTCCCAAAATTATAGGCAATCGTTCTAATACTCCTCATTTTTGCTGTTAAATCCTACTAAAATAAACTGAAAAACATGCTAAAAAGAACGTAAGATGACCTGTCATTAAGGAGGCCACTATAATTTCCTAGTGTTCTTTCTCTTTCCATTATTCTCTTTATTTTTCCACATTTCTATTCAAACCTTCATAATAACTTTTCAGAAAAATTATCATGAACGCTAAACTAAAAAAAAAAAAATCCAATAAATCATAAAATCAAATTCACTCCTCTTTTATATATAAATATGAACTTACAACTTCATCTTCTCTTAAAAATCCAAATGCTCTTGCATACATTCTTCAAGTATCAGAACTTGATTTCATACATTCAATTTTTGTATATGGTCCTACATACTTGAAAATATATTAGCATATCCCATTATTCTTTTAAGGCTAAAATATGGTTTTGGTCCCTACAAATATGTTTCGTTTTGGTTTTAGTCGCTGTAAAAAAAAATTGTTGTTTTTGGTCCCTGCAAAATATTTTGTTTTTGGAAATAGTCCCTTTGGAAATAGTCCAAAATATTTTGCAGGGACCTTTTTCAAAATGAAAAGATTTTGCAGGGACTATTTCTCTAATAAATGGTTCAGTCATCATGTGTCACGTGTGCAAATTATCACAAAAGTGGAGCCAGGGACCAAAACCAAAATGAGACATATTTGCAGGGACCAAAAACAACAAATTTTTTTTGCAGGGACTAAAACCAAAACGAAGCATGTTTGCAGGGACCAAAACCATATTTTAGCCTTCTTTTAATAACTTGTTATCATAAAATTGTTAGAGACATTGTACAAAATTCATTTTGTTTCAACATGACCTATCAAATTGAACCACTTAAAAATCTAATCTTTTTAAATAATCAATTTAGAAAAAGAAATTGGTAACCAACTCTAGTCCTCGACGGATTGATACTTTATATTATTTTATAGAAACGGTGCACTTGCAGCCTATTAGTTTTCCATTTGTGTCTTGCAAAAAGTTTATAAAATAATGGAAACTTGGAAAATAAGAATAATTCTTCTGATTGATAAGTTTTTAAGCGACCTCTTTATTAAGCATGCTAAAGGGGCAAACAAAATATTTTGATGTACTTAAGAGACATTTAATAATAATTTCTATGTTTAAAAGTTTTTTTGCAACTCCATAAGCTTTAAAACCTATTTAATGTATAAAAGGAGATGATGAGATTTATAAATTATAAAGCCATAAAAGGAAAAAACATGGCTCAATTTTCCAAGCTTTTTTATGTTATAATTATATTTCTCTCCCTATTTCTTGTTGCAATGAGTGCTGATCGTTAGTAACTTTTTATCCTTTTCAATTTTTCTTACTTACCTCCTACATAATATCTATCACATTTTTATAACATCTTCTTATTCTCTTCTTTCTTTACAGACCAGTTTGAATGTACTACTGATCATGATTGTAGAGAAGTCGAATGTTTCTTGGATACTTTGGTAGCAAAGTGTTTTGTTAGTTTTGTTTTAGGTCGTTTCCTCTCAAAAGGCATATGTTCATGTGTTTAAGTGATGTGCCCAATTGATTCTATTATAATAGTATGTCATAAGCTATCATTTATTTATTGTATTGGTGTTGAAGTTGATTGTTCTTATTGGAATATGAATATCTTTTAACATTAATTATCAACAAAGATAATGTTTAGTAGAGATCTTAAGAAGTTAAAAAGTAAGATTAAATGTGTTTAGTTTGAATATTGTTTAAAAATTGGAATGGATAAGAATACTAATTGTGATTGACTCATAGTTTATATATTTCATGGAAATTAATAATGCCAAAGTTGTACATGAATTAAAGTGTAAGATTTTAGTTTAAAACGTTTTTAAATAAGTATTAACTTGAAAATTGAAGTGAAATATGTAAAGTAAAAGAAATGTAAATAACTTGAAAAGTGAATTGCAATGAAATTTAAAGTGCATAAATGCAATGAATTTGCAAAGTAAATTACATAAATTTAGATGACTTTGATTTTTTTAATGAAGAGAATGCATTTTTTTCCTTTCGAAAATCAGAGTAAAACTTTTCTTTCAAAAATGATGACCAGAATAAAGGTCACCTTTTATACTCCCTCCGGTCCTATATATAAGAAATAATTTACTTTTTTGATTCATTTAATAGTTGATGTATTTAGTCTATTTTTAAGCTAGATACATCAATTATTGAATGAATCTAAAAAGTTAACTTTTTCTTATAAATAGGACCGGAGGTAGTAATCATTTTCGAACAAAATTCATGGACTATGTAAGAGTTAATACAATAACATCTATTTTTCATAAATAATGTTATAGACAATAGTACTAGTCCTAAAGGAAAAGAAGGATATAGATAAAACTTTACAACAAAATCCTAGTATAATGTTGAATTCTAATATAGATGACAGGGTACAAAGACCTACAAATGTCATCAAGTACTACTACTTCTAATCCCCAATCAAGTCATCTCCTTGTCACATCCTCAACATATCCATGATTCTCACGTAGCTTAAGACTCTAAAGAAATGTGTTGTAACACCCCGATTTTTAATACTAGTTTATTAGTATTATTATTAGATAGTTTGTTTGATGTTAGTAATTTAATTATTTACATTTATTGGGAGATAGGTAATGAATAAGTGAATGGGTTAGTTAGTTGTTTAAAGAGTGGGATAAAACAATGTTTATGAAGAAAATAACATTTTAGCAAGAATAATGAAGTGGGGTGCAAACAGTAGTGCATTAGTAAAATTTGGTAGAAATGAAGGTGTAACTAGTAATCTATGTAATGTTTTAATAATTTAAGAAGATGGAGGTGTGAGTAAACATATTGTGGAGTTACAAGAGACTAGTGACCAATTTAGGGTGGGGATAGTAAGCCCTCTTTAAAGATTAAGTGAGAAACAAAACTCAATTGATGGTTACAAATAGAGAAGAACATTAGAGAATTAGGGTTACAAAAAAACAGAAGAAAAGAAGTCGGGGAGAAAAAGCAGAAAATTAGGATTAAGAGGAAAGGAGGCAAAGAAAGAAGAGCTTAGGGAGGAATTCAACTATTGGAATTCATCAATTCGGCAAAGTGGAGGTAGGGGGGGAGTTATGTTCAACATAAGGTTGTATACTCATTTGGATTGATGCTGATGAAAGTTGTTGTTGTTGAGATATTATAATTGAGCAATCAAAGTTAGGGCAATTGATTAGAAAGTGTAGTCATGCAAAAAGTGATGCAATTAGGTAAGTTGTATGAAAAAGTAGTGTTTGTAAGTTATGATAGCCCTAGGTAATGTTTCCTAATAGTTTGGGGATTATAAGAGCTCAAAAAAGGGGATTTCTGGGAAACTCAGGAGCAATCCCGTAACTCAAAAATGTAGAACTCAAAAACATCGCAACATTGCCCTGCAGTAAGGGCGCCTAGCTCCCGCAACCCGAGAGCTTGTGCCTCATGTGACAGTTTCCTAGTCCCTAGCGCCCACTCTCAGGACAGCAACATGTTGTTTTGCACGTTTAAGGTGAATGGAGATACTAGGATAAGCGACAAGATGAAAGTAAATGAAAGCGTGAATTTGTTAAAGGAGTATATGACAAGTATAAGAGGCGTATAAATATGTGTTAAAGCGTGAATTTTTTTTACAGTTTTAGATTTAATAAAACACATGCCATTGAAGCACAATTTTATTTTTAACCCACTTTTAAGATTTAAATATGAGTTATCCTTTAATATGTAATTCTTTAAATCATAAAACACAATTTTATTTTTAATTTTAATTTAATTTTGGCTAAAATATGGTTTTAGTCCCTGCAAATATACCTCGTTTTGATTTTAGTCCCTGTAAGTTTTTTTTTTTGTAGTTTTTGGTCCTTGCAAATATGCCTCGTTTTGGTTTTGGTCCCTGACCCCACTTTTGTGATGATTTGTACACGTGGCACATGATGACTGAACCCATTTTGTAGAAAAATAGTCCCTGAAAAATATTTTGATTTTAAAAAAGATCCCTGCAAAATATTTTGTTATTGAAAATAATCCCTTCAGGGACTATTTTCAAAAACAAAATATTTTACAAGGACCAAAAACAACAATTTTCATTTACAGTGACTAAAACCAAAACGAAGCATATTTACAAAGACGAAAACCATATTTTAGCCTTTAATTTTTAACTACACCACCATTGAAGGAGTACTAAAGAAGATATGAATGCAATGGATGAAGAACATTTTATAACTAACATAATTATTTTTAATTCTCAATCAATTTTTCTTCTCAAATACCGACTCTAGCCCTTACCAATTTTTTTTTAAAAAAATATTCTTAATCAACTCCACCCTTTTGTACGCCGACAATGACGATTCTGTACGATGTGCTCACACAGGCAACCGTATGGTGATGATGAGAGAGACGTAGAGAAAGTCGGTGGCCCCCTGTGGTGGGAGGTTGGGCGCGCCGCCAAATTTAGTGTGTGAAGGGGGTGACAACTATCCTATGGTGGTGGAAGGTTGGGTCACCGGATCTGGTGGAGAAAGGTGAGGAGAAGAGGAATGCATTAAGGAGAAACGAAGACGAATGGATGAAATCATGTGGTTAACGTGAGAAGAAGATGGATGAAAGTCTGGTGGCTAAGAGAAATCTATCACATGACTTGCACATGACTTACTTAATGTGTATGTTATAATCTATGATGTGTTCCTTTTAATCTAATGGCTCCTATTCGCTCTACCAATCTCACACAAAATACTCATTCTCATTTGATATGCCATATATATATATATATATATATATATATATATATATATATATATATACACACACTATGTGTACGACGTTGAAATAATGATGATATAATACTATTGTATAACGATGATTAATGATGAGGAAATATTGCTACATGGCGCTGAATAATGACGAGATACAATGTCGCTTATGATAATAAGTAATAACGAAATATATCTTGTTTTTAAATGATGAGTTTGATGAGATATTATGGTGTAAGTTATTGATGATGTGTTAATGTGTATTATTTAGTGAGTCTTTCCTCATGCATCATATCATATTTAGGACAATGACGAGTGTATGTTCAGTAACATAACTCTGACATACAAATAATGACTAATAGGAATTGTACCTAGGGGTGGGCATCGTTTAGTTCGGGATGAAAACTGAACGGAACTGAATTAAACTGTGTGCTAAATTTAAAATAACTGAATTGCACTGAACTGTTTGCATTTCGAACTGAACTGAACTGTTTCAAACCAAACTGAACTGAACTGTTATTATTGATACCTTTGAAAAAAATATGAAAAAAACAAATGAAATTTATGTTTAGTTACCGAACTGAACTGAACTGAATTGTTTTGAATCCAACTGAACTCTTTTGAACTGAACTGAACTGTTTCAGTTCAGTTTCAGAACTGTTAGTAATGATTCAGTTTTATTTTGTTCAGTTCAATTCAGTTCGGCAGTTCAGTTCAATTTTTGCTTTTTTTGCCCACCCCTAATTGTACCACATGCATATAGGTCATGAGGATGGATGAATTACATCTTCTCATGTACGTGTTGATATGCTAAACTTGATGTTGTTGTGAATGATATGTGCATTATTGGTGTTTTTTTTTTTAAGTAAAGAGCATGAGCTCAATTCATTGAAAAAGAAAAGAAAGTACAAGAAAGAAAAGGGGGATTAAACCAAGACCTTTTCAGAAGGTAGTAAATCTAAAGTTGGGCATTCCCAACCTATTCCTAATGTACTCTCCCTTGACAAAATCAGGAATAACGTCAAACCAAAAGATATCAAACGAAGAAAGAGATAAACCAAAATTAGCAAGACTATCGGCGCAAGTATTTCCCTCTCTATAAATGTGTGAAGCACAAAACCTCATGTTGCGAGTCAATTGCAAGCAATTTTCCCATCCGTTTCTGAGTTCCCAAGGAACAACCAATTTCGACTTGAAAGCCATGATGAAAAGTTGAGAATCAGATTCAAGACGAACGTTGTAAAATCCCCTGGAAACGGCAATCTTAATAGCAATCATAGCAGCAATCAGTTCCGCGAACAGCGCATCCGCCGGACCAATAAAATGAGTGAAACCTCCCAAGCAAGCACCATTAGAATTTTGAAAAATCCCCCCTGCAGCAGATCTTGAGGGGTTTTTAGTAGCAGCAACATCTGCGTTAATTTTAATCCATGAGGGCAAAGGAGGAGACCAAATGATTTCCTTTATGGAGGGAGCTCTAGGAGGCCGAATATTCACCTTGCAAGACTTCATAATAGTGAATTCATAAATGGTTGCAACAGCCGTTTTGGATGTCAAATTACCAGCAAGGGAAACTTTGGAGATGATCAAGTTTATTGCACTACGCCAATGAATCACTTTGCTTTGAAAACGAATTTGATTTCTTCTATACCAAATACTATTAACTATATTGAAGATGCAAGCTTTGACCACCACTTTACATTGAGGAGTCCAATAGAGATCCAACAAAGACCAGACTTGACTCATTGAATTAAACTGCAAGGATTTATTAAGAATGCCAGCTAACCAAGACCACAATTTTAGAGCAAAAGAACAATGAAAAAATAAGTGAGTAGTGGTTTCCGTAACACCCCGTTTTCCCAACGTAAAAATTTCATTTAATTAATCAGAGTAATTCACATAAACGGAATGTCACACTTCTTTTCTTAAAATCATAAACGGAATAATTAACTAATTATCCTTCAAAATTCAATAACATAATATTTAATACTTCGCAGCGGAATTTATTCGAACATCTAAAATAATTTTGGCACGAAGGCCTCATCAAAGTATCTCATAAAAATCTAATTAACAAGCTTTAGATTTCCAAGCTTTAGATTTCCTTAATTGTTTGTTCCTTGTTTTTCTGTTTATATTTTCTTTTATTTTCTTTGGAGGGTATTGGCTTAGTCCCCCCTCTTTGTAAATTTTTTCTCCTTTTTTTTTTATAATAAAATTTACGTATTGGAAAGGCGGCAGAGGATGGGGATTCTGTGGGGTGCCAACCTAGTTGGGATGTCTCAGACTTTCTCGGATGCCCAACCTCTCTCTTGGCCTTATAAAAAAAAAAAAACTTAATCATATAAATTCATAAGCAATACGTAAGGAATAGAAAAGCATGCAACAAAGTTCCCTTCCCATTACGTATCAGAGCACCTAACGACACACATGAGAGATAATCCACTCACGACTGCAATCTAACAGCAAATTAAACTCGATCACCTACAAGTTACTCATAATAACTTAAACAACAACGATTAATAAATATTAATACTTCACTTAGTTTTTTTATTAATAACTCAGTGACAAATGACAACTTAACGACAACGACAACGCAACTTCAACTTCTTAAACATGCATGTGGTACCAACCAGGGCATCAAGCCCCCAACATATTGAGCGTAAATAGGCTCACAGAGCATCAAGCCCTCTCCCTTCACATATTATGTATAAATATACATTACAGAGCATCAAGCCCTCACCCTACGTAAATGAGTATGCAATGGACTCAACATCTTAACAACTTAACAACTTAGACATCTCTTATGACTCCAATAATTTGGATCAACATCTTACAACTTAAACAACTTAAACCAACATTAGCATCTTAATGATATTAATACATCAAATCAGCAAGGCAACACCATAAAAATAATTTACAGCAAGTCAACATCAACAATAGTCATCTAATACAACCATTACAACTTCATATCAACATCTTTCACAATATATAAATATTCTCACATTAATCATCAAAGTAAATCATATTCATCACAACAGCAAGACATCATCATTTAAACATATACAACAAGTAACCATCATTAATAATCTTCATATGTAACATTTGCAACTCCACATCAACAACTTAGACAACATTAACAACTTAATACTCCAATACTTTGGAAACACTTTGGAAAGACCACTTACAACTTTACAACTTAGACCAACACCTGCATCTTGATCAATATGCAACAGCAACAGAAACAGTACAAACAATTCACAACATGACAATATTAATGAAAAGCATCAACAACTTAAACATCATATATTCTCCACATAAGGCATATGAACATTTCACATAACCAACAACAACAACATAGGCAACACTTAAACACCTCAAGATATAACAACATCAAATAATAATCAACATCTTAAAACATCATATATACATATAACACTTCATCAATCATGGACAATATCGTATTCACAAACATATACATACATATACTAATTCATCGATCATAAACAACATCATACTCATAAACAGATACATTCATATAACACTTCATCAATCATGAACAATATCGTATTCACAAACATATACATACATATACTAATTCATCAATCATATTCAATTATTCACTGTGACCTACGTGCAGTAATTTGACCATAACTCAAGTTCTATAAATCCTTTTGAAGTCAAACCAACGGCATTAGAAAGCTAACATCCATACCTACAACTTTTGTGTTTACACCTAAGACCAATTCTGTACCAATCAATACCAGTTTTCATTTCAAATTCGGACAAAGTTGTGCTGAAATTCATAAAAATTCACTGTGACCCACATGCAGTAATTTGACCATAACTAAAGTTCTATAAATCGTTTTGACGTCAGACCAATGACATTAGAAAGCTAACATCCATACCTACAACTTTCGTGTTTACACATAAGACAAATTATGGGCAGAGATGAAAAGAAAAATCAGAAAAAACAACCTTTATTATTCAACTTCACTTTCATTCAAAATCATCACAATCATCACTCTTAACCCTAATTCTCAAATTCTCAAAAACTAAACCTACAACATGTCAAATACAATTTTCAGAATCATAGACTCAAGATTATTCAACTTCACTTTATTTCAAAATCATCACAATCATCACTCTTAACCCTAATTCTCAAAAACTAAACCTACAACATGTTAAATACAATTTTCAGAATCATAGACTCAAGATTATTGAATGTTAGTCTCACCCTTGCCTTAAGAAATCGATTGCAAGGTTCTCTTCTCGTTCCTCCTCTTCTCTAGGTTTTCTCACTTTTTCTCCAAAAACTGGTTGTACGTGAAAAACTATTCTGACTTCTCACTTTTCTCTTTTTATAACCTTAACCTACCTATTTTCTCTTAACTCCACTTATTCTCTTAAACTCTTCTAAATTCCCAAATCAGCCCCCAAAGTCTCAATATTCTATTTTAATATATATATATATAAAATACTTCTACACCAAAATAACAAATATATTTCTATAACAAATATATTTCTACACTAGATAATATAATATAATATAATATATTTCTACACTAAATAACATATATACTATACTAACAAATAACATAATATCTCTACACCAAATAATATATATTATAATATAATATGCTACTAAAACACCAACCTATAACACAAAAATAACACACATCATCATAAATCAAATAAATTATTCAAAAAGACTCTAAACTCAATAAAATAATCAAATAAAACAAATAATTCAAAGAGGGGGTTACAACTCTACCCCCCTTAAAAGAATTTCGTCCTCGAAATTCAAAGCACGCAAGAAAAGGAATTCAATTATTGTCTAACCATCTTAAACCATATATAGCCAAATAGAAACTTCAACATAACATGTAAACCACATCAAAATTAGTCAATCAAACATGATCACGTAATAAACATATCTATTAATCAGAAACACAACAACAACCAATCAAACACCATAAAGATAGTAATACAACTGTTACTCGACACAACTCGACTCAACTACTTGGCCGGACGGACCGGCCTGCTCTAATACTGTAACGCCCACTTTCGTTTAATTAATTAATTAATCGAGTTTATGCAATTATATTATATTTTTATAATATATATGTGAGTTTTGTTGAATTAAGATGATTTAAGTTGATTTGGATGATTTGATGTGTTTTGATGATTTGATAAGATTATAAGACTTATTTTATTGTTAAATAAAATAAGATTTGATAAGAAAATAAAAATATTTAGTTGAGGGCTATTTTGAGATTTTAGAGAGTTTTGGGGGAGAAAGTGAGATAAGATAAGATATTAGGAAGAGGTATATAAGAGATAGACCTAGTTTTAGAAAAACATTGCTGTACGTACGTTTTTGGAGAAAAAGGGAGAAAAAGCCAAGAGAAGAGAGAACCAAGAGGAGGGCTGCGATTTTCTTCATACAAGGTAAGGGTGAGACTAATAATTCAGTAATGTTAATTGTTGTAATTCTGATGACTAATTGACAAAGTTAGGACTGATTTAGAAAAGTTTTGGAATTAGGTCAAAACCCTAAAAATTGATGATCAAATGGTAAAATTGTGTTAGATTGATGTAGAAACCGTCCTATAGCCTTATAATATGTTTAGGATGAATTCTGCGATTGAAACTAAGCTTAGAACTTTGATAGATGATGATTTTCGTGTAGAAAGTGCATTATGTCCGAGCCAAAATTCATCGCTCGCCATAGCGAGCTATGATTCTCGCCTCGCGAGTGATGAACTTCATCGCTTGCCACGCGACCCTTAACCTTTCGCTTCGCGAGTTACTTGGTGTAGCTCGCCACGACGAACAACCCTACTCGCCATAGCGAGCTTGACCAGAGTGCTTGACATTTTCTGAGTTTTTGACTTCTGAGTTGAAACTTAGATGCCTTTGAGTACCTTTAGGTGCCTACTATTGATTAGGGAATGATTTGGAATGAGATTGAACCTGGAACAACCTTAGTTGGGAAGCTGGCTTGTACTCGCCATGGCGAGCAGATGCTCTCGCCTCGCGAGCACTTTCAGAATTGAGTGTTTTAGTGGATTGTGAGACCTGAGTTGTTTGGATTGGTTAGAAAGGAACTTTAGGTACATAGTGTGACCTATTAAAGATAAAGATTATGAACTGTGAAGCTTTATGAATTATTAAATGATTATGAAGTGAATTATGGATTGAATTATACTTACTTGAATTGTTGTTGAATGATCAAGAAACTATTGAGAATGATTTGTTATTTAACTTGATGTGATTTGATTATGCTGCAATTGTTATTTAACTAAGTTGTATGATTATGAATAAGTTGATGATGAACTCCAAATTATTGGAAGTATAAGTGATAAGTTGATTAAGGTGTTTTGTTGTCAAAGTCCATGCATTAGCATTCATTGAGCTTTGTCCTCACCACGATTAGGAGCTTTGTCCTCCGCACGTTTAGGAGCTTTGTCCTCCGCACGATGAAAGTATATTAATACTTATGATGACGATTGGTACCACATGCATATAAGAGTCTAAGTTGCATTTTCGCATTGTCGAGTTTAAAGTTGTTTATGCTATTGATGAAGATTGAAGTTGTGATTATGTGATAAATGTATATCAAAGATGCTATGTTGATTAAGACTGATTAAGATGTTAATTATGATTTGAAATTACATTGATTAATGTTATTGTGTTATGAAATCTCACCCCTTCTGCTTGAAAATGTTGCTCTTCGTATGAGTAACGTGCAGGTGATCGTGCTTAGTGTGCAGTTGCTGTTTATGAGTGGCCTTGCCTCACTGTGTCGTCTAGGTCGCTCTGATACGTAACGGGATGGGGTGTTTGATATGCATGCTTCATTCTCTTACATGACTATTATGTTATTTTTATAATGTTATGGATTAACTGTTGAAATATTTCGATGGGGCCTACGTGCCAAAATGTTTTATGGATTATGAAATAATTTCCGCTGCAATGTTTATGTTATTTGGTTAAATTGTTATTTAACTGGTTTGGATTATGTTAAATGTGATATCCCGTTTGTTTATGATGTTTTCTCTGATAATTGTTTAAGGAATTTTCATATTGGGAAAACGGGGTGTTACAGATACCAACTGTAACACCCCGTTTTCCCAACATAAAAATTTCATTTAATTAATCAGAGTAATTCATATAAACGGAATGTCACACTTCTTTTTCTAAAATCATAAACGGAATAATTAACTAATTATCCTTCAAAATTCAATAACATAATATTTAATACTTCGCAGCGGAATTTATTCGAACATCTAAAATAATTTTGGCACGATGGCCTCATCAAAGTATATCATAAAAATCCAATTAACAACTTAATCATGTAAATTCATAAGCAATACGTAAGGAATAGAAAAGCATGCAACAAAGTTCCCATCCCGTTACGTATCAGAGCACCTAAAGACACACATGAGAGTGAAGGTGAGAAAAACACAAGAAGGGGGGGGGGGGGGGGGGGGGGGGTTGAATTGTGTTTTCTTTTTCTCGTAAAATTCTTCTTCTGATATCACTTCCGAAGCTGGTTGAGAGTGCTTCTGATGTGATGTTCAGAATCGGATATGCAGCGGAATAAAACAGAGTAGAGAAAAGAAAGAGAGACACAAGCAATTATCCTGGTTCCTTCCACAAACCGGAAGTAGTCCAGTCCCCCTTGCACTTCCAAGGAGATTTCCACTAAGAAATAATCACACTGATTACAACTGCTCAATACTACCTAGTATGAGACTTCCCAAATGCTCAAGCACGCAGGCGAGAGACTTCCAATGCTCAAGCACTAAAGCAAGAGACTTCTAATCAAACAGAATTACACAGAAAATTGTTTGACTTGAACACTTGATATACAATCAGTGGTGTTCACAATACAATGCAATAAAAGGCTCTAGACTTAAGAATTTCTAAGATATATCAAATCATTGCAGAAATTCAAAGTGGTTTTGAGAATCAAATTTGGCAGAGTTTGGGCGCTTTTAACTTGTGATAATGTCTCTGCTGATCTTCAAGTCTTCACTTCCTTATATAGAGGTGTGTAGAGAGACGTTGAGATCTTAAGCACGTCTAAAGAGTCGTTGAGTTCCTTTGATCATCCACTAGTAATCTTTTGCCTGATTTGGGTGTAGTCCTATGAAGGATCAACTTCAAATTCATTCCTATCTTGAAGGAACAATTCTGCAGGCAGAGATGTTAGCTTGTCTTGTAGCGAGGACACACTCAGGGTCGTGGAGATAGTGGTTGTACACTTGTACTTTGTCAACTCTTCAATGAGGGACAAGCACCCAATGCTTTTCAAATGAACGTTGGCACTTCCCTTTTGATCCTTCGCTTTCTTAGACGAGGTTAACTTCAAGAGACAGCTCTTTTGAGATTTCAGATTGAATCTTCTGATCAACTGTAGCTTCTGGTGATGATATAGCTTCTGATGAAATCTTGCTTCCAATGAACTTCTGCTTCTGATGAACTTTTGCTTCTGTTGACGTCATTACTTCAGAGGCACTTGAAACTTCAGAAACACTTCATAGCTTCAGACGCAGTTTTCTTCAGATGCTTTAGGTTCCTCTTCTTGATGGTTCCTTTGCTCTCTTTTGTTCTTCCAAGACCTATTGAAATTGAATAACTTTGCCTATGGTCCTGTACACTTGAACAAATATTAGCAATAACCAATTGACAATTTTTAATACCTTGTTATCATTAAAACTCATTAAGGTTTATTGTAAAACACATTTTGTTCCAACAATCTCCCCCTTTTTGATGATGACAAACAATAGTATTTAAAATGTTCAATTGTTGTTGATCTAATTAACAAGTTGACTACTAGGTATGAGGTTTGTAAGCTCCCCCTGAGTCCAATAGACCTTTAAGGTGAGGTTTGTAAGCTCCCCCTAAGTTCTATAAAATTTAATTAAATTTTCAATAAAATGCGCACAAGGTAATTAATTTTTTTTTCAGAAGTATTTAACCGACTAAGAGTTTAGAAAAACGGTTCTATTAATTTAACTTGATTAAATTAATGGGGCTCAGAGCCTAAAAATACTATACACTTACTCCCCCTTTTGTCATCAACAGAAAGTATAAAAGAAAGACAAAACGTAAGAGAGTATAAGTATAACAAATAAACTCAGAAGCACGTTAACAAAAAAAAAAAAAACAGAGCAAATATGTGAATTAATCAGAAGCACTTAACACTATCAGAGCAAAAAAGATTTATAAATCAGAAGCACAAGTGAGTTCAGAACTAGTTAGAAAGCAAAAAGAAACTAAGACAAGCTAAACAAATGTGTGCAACTAAGGGTTGGCTTGTTTGCTAAACATTTCCATCATCTGTTTAAGCAACTTGTTTGTTTCTGCTTGCTGCTTCTGCAATGACTCTTGCTGAAGCTTCATCTCTTTCTTGAATTCTTCATTGCTTCTGATCAAGATCTCTTCTCTTGTTCTGGCTTCTGCAAGTTTAGCTTCTGCAACATCCTTGTATTCCAGCAAAAGTACCTTCTGCTCTAATAAGTCCTTCTGAAGCTTCTTTACTTTTTCTTCCAAAGCAGCATTCCTCTGAATCAGTTCAAGGTTTGGAGATGCTGACTGGAAGTTAACAGAACTCAAGAAGGATAAATCCAAACTTCTGGGATGCACAAAATTGGGAATGAAGTCAGCTGCTTCTCTTCCTTTTAAGCTTGAAGGATTCTGCACCCATATTCTTAGGATTTTGACTTCTTGAAGACTGTTATCAACTCCTTTTAGCCAGTCCTGAAACTTCTTCTGAGCTAAATCTTGCTCATCCAGACAAGTGCTCGTAAGAGCAGACAAAATGTAGTTGACTCTTTCATTCAGTCTGTTCCACTGCTTCTCATAGTCATCCTGATGAATCAAATCATTCCAAGCTTGAATAAGTTGATTCAATTCCTTAAAGATCTTCTCACACACATCTGTCAGTAATGTAGAATCAAGAAAGATGGTTGGAGGTGAGGGTATCTTGGACGGTTTTGGAGAAATGAATGGTTGAATGGTTAAGTTAGATGAAGTTTGATGGCTGTTTGAGGAGGAAGGTAGGTGATCAGAAGCAGATTCCATGATCACATCAGAAGAAGAATTAAGGAGCTCTTCCTCAGCATCAGAGACATCTGATGAGATTCATAGGTTCTGGTTCTGATTGAGTTTCAAGGGTAGGTTGCTCAGAAACAGATAGTTCAGGATCAAATTGTTCAGAGAGGTTAGAGGTGGGGGGTTCAGATTGTTGGTTTTCTGAAACATTCTGTTCAGGAACTGTTTCAGAGGCTTTCTGTGGATTTAAACACATCTCACCACCTAAATGCTTTTCCAAAGAGGATAGAGTTGATGGAGAAGATGGTTGTTAAGGTTGGGGTTGTTCTAAAATATCTTATGTTGAAGCTACTTCAGAGGCCTTTTGTGGTTCTGGGTTGGTTTCTTGTAAAACTACAGAAAGAGGTTTGAGAAAGGCTGAGTCACGGTTAAGAGGGTGATCAAGTGGTAAGTGCTCAGTCGCTTTCATCCTTTGTGAGGCTAGGTCGTTGATATGTTCAAATATACTAGACTCTGGTTCTTTGTGGGTTTTGGAGGATGGTGAATGGTTTTTAGAATGAATATTATACCTTTGACTAAGTGTAATTTCATCTAGGTCAAAAGAGGATGAGGTTGAGTCAGATGAAATAGATGGGGTTGAATCTGATTCTACATGTACATATTCAACAAAGTGTGAAGAACTAGGAATACCTTTCAGACTATCTGAGATAGTGGCTTCAGATTCTGATGCGTGAGCTTCTGATGTGCCTTCACTTCTTGGCACAGCTTCTTGTAACAGAACAGTTGCTTCCTTAATTGTCTGTTCTTGAATTTCAGCAGTCAGAGACACAATTTCAGAAGCATTCTCAATAGATTGAGGATCTACTTCAAGAAGACCTGCAGCCTTGAGCTTCTCATCTCTTTGCTGTCTATAAAGTTCAGCTAGTTCCTTCCTCTCAGCAATGGCATCTTTAGAATATTCCTTGGCCATACGTTTCATTGCTGGAGTGACTACAAAACAAGGTGACTCCATTGACAAAGGCTTCTTAGTCTTTTTCAACTGAGGCTCCTCTTCTTCCTTTTATAACTCTTTAGAAGCTTCTATCACAGCTTTCTGATAATCTCTTTCTCCTTTGTATCTTTTCTTCTGAATGACTTTTTCACGAAGAGCAGCTTCTTTGGCAGCATCCCGAACCTCAGGTTCTTTGTTTCTTTTCTTCTGAATGACTTCATCAGAACCAGAAGCAGTTGAACCTTCAGTCTTAGCAGTTTTAGCTCTTTTGGGTTTGGGTGCTGAAACAACATCCTTCTCAGCATTCTTTGATCTTTTCCTTTTAACCTTGAGAGGTGCTCCTCCTATCTTGTCAGGAATAGATGCATAGCTGATAATTTCACCCGTATGCTGAAAGTGAGCTTTGATAAACTAATACAGAACCTTAAGATTGTCCTCTCTTGAGATTGAGGGGAAATCCGTCATAAGATCTGATTGAACAGTCTCTGTCTTCAGATCCTCTTCACTCAAAATTGGTTCATCAACTAACCTCATGGACCTGAGAGTTTTCCCATTGATGATCTTCCCAACAACAGTTCCAAGCTCTTCATCTGAGGATACTCCTGATTCTTTCAGATACTTCAAAAGCTTTCCCTGAACAAAAATCTCAGATAAAAGCCTTCCAAAAGGAATCTGTCTTCTACCAACTCTTTGACTTTCCCTCAGAGCCCAGCACATATGATGCAGTATGTACTTTGGAAGATTCACTTTCTCATAGGTGGCAAGGAAGAACAGAACCAGCTTGTGATCTAGAGAAGGAGAATCAGTTCCTCCTCCCTTCTGAAAGATACATTCTGAAAGGATCTTCTTCAGCATCCTATGAGTTGGAGACAAGTCAGAAAATTTGGGTTTTGGATTTCCATTGAACAGAACTCCATTAATCTTCTTCTCCCATTGGCCTTTAATAGCATCCACTTGAAACTGGCCATCAATCGAGCATCTGCATGCTATAGCAATTGTTTCCACCGTGATGGTAATCTCCATACCCATCACTGCTGATCTTATTTCTGTTCCGTTGAATGGTCTTAGACCCATTTCTGTTCTTGATTTCCCTTTGAATCTGGGATTCTCCTTTACAGCCCTGACTTCTTCTTCTTCAGCGTTTCTTCTGTCGAACACTTCTGCCCTGACCCAGAAATCTTTGACTAGATTTTCATAAGAGGGTCTGTTAATCATTTTGAAGTAATCCAACATATGTTGAGTAGCAAAGTAACTCTTGATATCCATCCCATTCCTTTCCAAGGAACCAAAATCTACCGTGGCTTCTACTTTGACATCCAGTTTGTTCAGAGGTACAGTCACCGTTCTTTCTTTGAGCACATAAGATTCGTTGGTGTTGATTTTGATTGAGGGAACAGAGCTTGAGGAGGCCATTGAATGATAATGAAGTGAAATTAGGTTTCTAGGGTTTAGAGAAGACAATGCGCTTACTTCGCAGAGAAGGTTAGAGAAAAAAGAAAGTGTAGGTTGTGAAGTGAGTAGTGTGTGTTTTGTCAAAGTGTTTTAAGTAAAACGTTTGCAATTCATAAGGGGACAAACAAACACAGCATTAATGACAAATTGGGGGTGCGTGAACGTATGTTTAAAAGCTTATAAATTCATCATTGCCCTTTTTGTTATACTTCAATGCAAATAGACCACGTCAGAAACTTTTCAGACTAACAACATTGGTTAATGGGACATGTGTTACTGAGACGTAACTGCCAACGTTTCCACTAACCTTGCTATTCAGAAGTAAAGAACACAGCTTCTGAAGTTTTAGTGCTGACGTCATCTTCAGAAGCACATTTTCCTCAGAACCTCAGTTAAGAGCTTCTGAAGGACCAATGCTTCTGAACAGACTTCAGAACCAAACTTCTTATTCAGAGGCAAGCAAATCTTAATAAGACACAAAGTGCATGTTCAAATTTTTCTTAATGAAATCAAATCTTTCAACAGTTAAAGGCTTTGTAAATATATCAGCCCATTGATGCTCAGTATCAATGAATTGTATATCTAAAACTCCTTTTTGAACATAATCTCTGATAAAATGGTGTTTGATTTCAATATGCTTGGCTCTTGAATGTAGAATTCGATTCTTTGACAAACAAATAGCAGCAATATTATCACAAAAGATGGGAATACTGTTAGCATTAATCTGATAGTCTTCCAACTGATGTTTCATCCAAAGTAGTTGTGTACAACAACTTGCAGCTGAAATGTATTCTGCTTCTGCTGTAGACATAGCAATTGTTGCTTGTCTTTTGCTTGCCCAGGATATCAGATTCTCTCCCAGGAATTGACAATTTCCACTGGTTGATTTTCTTTCAATCCTGTCACCAGCATAGTCAGCATCATAGAATCCAACCAACTGATAATCTAGGATTTCCTATACAGGAGTCCAAGATTAGTTGTTCCCTTCAGATACCTGAAGATTCTCTTAACTGCAGTTAAATGAGATTCGCTAGGATCTGACTAGAATCTTGCACACAAGCATACACTGAATAAAATATCTGGTCTAGATGTAGTGAGGTATAACAGAGAACCAATCATACCTCTGTATAGCTTCTGGTCTACTTTAGTTCCAGTATCTTCTTTGCTTAAGGTGCAGGTTGGATGCATTGGAGTGTTCATCACTTTACAATCTTCTAGCTTGAACTTCTTCAGAAGCTCCTTTGTATATTTTGTTTGATGAACATATACTCCTTCTTTGCTTTGATTAATTTGAATTCCAAGAAAGAACTTTAATTCTTCCATCATGCTCATTTCCAATTCATCCTGCATTAACTTAGAAAATTCCTTGCAAAGAGATGCATTAGTAGAACCAAATATTATATCATCAACATATATCTGCACAATCTGAATGTCTTTCTTAAGAGTCCTTCTGAAGAGTGTTGTGTCAACTTGGCCTCTCTTCAAATCATTTTTGATTAAGAAATTACTTAGTCTATCATACCAAGCTCTGGGAGCTTGTTTCAAGCCATATAGTGATTTCTTAAGTTTGTAAACATGGTCAGGATGCTTAAGATCCTCAAACCCAGGAGGTTGTTTGACATACACTTCTTCTTCAATGACACCATGAAGAAATGCACTCTTGACATCCATTTTATATAATATTAAGCCATGATTAACTGCATAGGATAGAAGTAACCTGATTGCTTCCAATCTTGCAACTGGAGAAAATGTTTCAGTGTAATCAATGCCTTCTTGTTGACTATAACCTTGTGCAACAAGTCTGGCTTTGTTTCTGGTTACTTCCCCTTGTTCATTCAGCTTGTTTCTGAATACCCATTTTGTTCCAATAATGTTCTTCTGATTAGGTTTGGGTATTAGATCCCACACATCGTTCCTTTGAAACTGATTTTGCTCTTCTTGCATAGCTAATATCCATCCATCATCTGAGAGAGCTTCATCAACTGTCTTTGGTTCAACTATTGACAGCAATCCTATCATAGATTCTTCTTGTCTGAAATGAGATCTTGTTCTTCTAGGACTGTCTTTGCTTCCAATTATTAGCTCCTCAGGATGTGAAGATTTGTACTTGAATTTTGATTGAACTACATGCTGAGTTTTATCTTGAATATCCTTAGAAGCATTTTCATTTTGTGCTTCTGGATTAGGTTCAGCTTCTGAACTTGACTCAGCTTCTGGATTTGATTCAGCTTCTGGATTCTTTTCAGTATCATAAGGTTGATCAGATTCTGATGCATCTTCAGAATGATTTGCACCTGCATTACTTTCAACTTGCTCTGGAGTTTCACTTCCAGGCTCTCTATCATCAAATTTAACATGCATAGATTCTTCAACACAATGTGTATCTGAATTATACACTTTGTATGCCTTTGACTTTTCAGAGTAACCTAAAAAGATTCCTCTTTGAGCCTTGGCATCAAATTTCTTTAGATAGTCTTTAGTATTTAGAATGTAACATGTACATCCAAACTGATGAAAGTAAGAGATATTAGGTCTTCTTCCTTTGAAGAGTTCATATGCAGTTTTCTCCAACATAGGTCTGATATAGATCCTATTTTGGACATAACATGAAGCATTAACTGCTTCTGCCCAGAAATGTTTAGCTAAATTATTTTCATGGATCATGGTTCTGGCCATTTCTTGTAAAGTTCGGTTCTTTCTCTCTACAACCCCATTTTGCTGTGGAGTTCTAGGAGAAGAGAATTCATGGATAATTCCATGTTTTTCACAAAAAGATTCAAATGGCACGTTTTCAAATTCTCCACCATGATCACTTCTGACCTTCAAAATTTTCAGTTCCTTTTCAGATTGTATTTGAGTGCAGAAGCTGCTAAACACCTCACAAGCATAATCTTTACTTCTTAGGAATTTTACTCAAGTCCATCTGCTGTAATCATCAACAATGACCAATCCATATTTACTTCCATATAAGGATGCAGTGTTAACTGGTCCAAACAGATCAATATGGAGTAATACTAAGGGTCTGGAGGTTGATACAATGTCTTTGGATTTGAAAGAAGTTTTAACAATTTTTCCTTTCTGACATGCGCCACAGAGTGCATCTGAATGATAATCAATGTTAGACAGACCTTTGACAAGTTGTAACTTGCTGAGTTTAGAGATTAATCTCCAATTAGCATGTCCCAGCCTTCTATGCCATACCCATTTTTTATCATTCATTGACAGAAGGCAAACTACCTTCTGATCAGCCAGATCAGAGAAATTAATCTTATAGACATTCTCAACTCTCTTTCCCTTAAAGGTAATGGATTTGTCATCCTTGTTGACTAGAGTGCAGTTGGTCTTACTGAACATAACATCATACCTATTGTCACAAAATTGACTGATGCTCAATAGGTTATGCTTCAGACCATCTACTAGCCAAACATTATTTATTGAAATGGAGGAATTACCAATAATACCTGTACCAATGATTTTTCCAGTTTGGTTGCCACCAAACTTCACTTCTCCTCCATCTTTCATGGTAAGGGTGAGGAACAAAGCTTTCTCTCCTGTCATATGCCTTGAACACCCGCTGTCTAGGTACCAGGACCTTTGTTTCTTTTTTGCCCTTAGGCATACCTGCAGTATTGATCAATTCAGACTTAGGTACCCATATCTTCATGGGTCCTTTTGGGTTAGTTCTGGAGGTTTTACTTTTCCTCCCTTGTACCTTGGGCTAAGTGCTGAGTAGCTTCTGATCATTCAATACTTTAGGTTTAACACCTTTGGGTATTGTTTTCTCAGAAGCAACAACTGTTTTGTTCTTCTGACCCTTTGACTTTAGGATTTTAGGTTCTGGTTTGATCAGACTCTGAGGAACAGGTTCTGACCTTTTCAGAATTTTGATCTTTGTAGTCTTAGGATCAGATTTTGTCATAACCTTAGGCTTGAGGTTTTCTGGCTTTGATGTAATCTTAGCCTTAGAACTAGAAGCTTCAGGTTCTGACTGAACAACAGTTATAGCATCAATACCCTCAGGCACAAAGATGGATTTCAATCCATCCTTAATACAATCACAATAGTTTTTGAGACTGTACTCTTTAGATTTCTCTTCAGAGTATCCAATCCCTTTACCATTGTTCTTGTAGATGCTGTAGATCATAGAAGCTACCTTGCTTCTATCAATACCCGTCATTATAAAGTCATCTAAAGCAATTTCATGTTTATTATCAGAACCTTTATCACACTTTTCTTGCAGCTTCTGACAAAGAGTCTTGAGTCTATCTTCATATGTGGTAGATATGAAGTTAAACCCTCTGAGTTCTTCTTCAGAAGCTTTCAGTTCCAATAGAGTTGTTTCTTGTTGTTTCATTAAATCAACATATTTTTCTTTTAAATCAGACAACTCATTGGTTCTGTGTTCAAATAGTGATAAAAGTTCTTTAAGAGAATCAACAAGTTCTTGTCTGGGAATTTTGGAATATACCTTATTTTCATCTTCTGAATCTGATTCAGATTCTGATACAGCTTCTGATGACACTGTTGCCACTAACCCCATGGCTGCTTTTGCATCATCATCTGCTTCTTCTTTATCAGAACCAGATTCACTATCCAGATCTTCCCAGGTCGCCATCAAACTCTTCTTGATTTGCTTGAGCTGAAATTGGTTTCTTAGGTCTGCTCTTTGACTTTTCCTTCTGAAGATCAGGGCAATCAGCAATGAAATGACCAGACTTTTTACAGTTGAAGCATCCCTTTTGATCTTCTTTCTTTGAGTTCTTATAACCACCCCTCTTGCTCAAAAACTTCTTCTGCTTCTTTGCCAGGTATTCAAGCTTGTTAGACAGCATAGCCATCTTCACAGATTGATCTTCATCAGAATCTCCATCTGGTGATTCTTCTTCAGATTCACTGGCCTTGTAAGCTTTGGAAGACTTTCCTTTAGATGGTAGAGAAATAGATCTATTCTTCTTAGAGGATTCATGCTCATTCAGACTCATTTCATGTACCTTGAGGGAACTGACAAGATCTTCAACACTCAAAGTGTTTAGATCCTTAGATTCCTCAATGGCAGTTACTTTGGGTCTCCATCTAGAAGGCAAGCTTCTCAGAATCTTGCTTACATGATCAGAAGCAACATAACTCTTCTTCAGTATTTGCAGTCCAGATACTAAAATTTGAAATCTTGAGTACATCTCCTCTATACTCTCATCATCCTTCATCATCGATAGCTCATACTGATGAACTAGCATGAGTGCCTTTGCTTCTTTAACCTTCTTGCTACCTTCGTAGTTAGCACAGAGTGATGCAAACATTGCCTTAGCAGTGGATTTATCACTCATTTTCATATATTCAGTGCGTGGTATAGAAGCAACAATGATCCCTCTGATCTTGTGATGCTTTTTGTATAGCTTCTTCTGAGCAGGAGTGTGAATCTTTCTGTCAATAGCAGCTCCTTCTTCATCCAAGTCCAAATCATCAACTCCATCTTCAAGAATATCCCACACCTCTTCATCTAATCCCATGATGTAGATGTATGATGAGATAAAACCGCAAGTGCACGGTCTTACCGAAGTAGTATGAAAAGAGTATCGTTCCGACAGGGAGTAGTTTAATTCAATTAACCTTTGGTAATGATTAGAGGGGAAAAGGATTGTAAGTTGGGGTTTTCAAGCGTTGAAAGGTAATAGTAATAAAAGGAGCCTTGGGATCGTTGGTTTCATCTAAATAACAAGTCCTTCACAAACCAAACTAAAAGCTTATAACTTTATGTTAGACCTAATTTCTCAAGACAGTTTCTCTTATGTTCCTCTAGCAACCAAGCTTATTTCGCTGACTTGATTACTATTAGATTTTGGTTCCTCTAACAACCAAGCCTATTTCGCTGACTTGATTATTATTAGTTCCCTTGAAGATCGAAACTATATGTCTCAAAGATTGCAAAGACTATTTCGCTGCCTTTGCAATCCTTGTCTAAATTCACTTGTTCGAATATCAAAGCTCCACTTTCGTTTTATGAATTGATATTGGGAATGATGGATAAACAATTATCAAACCCTCCATTTTCGTTTCCACAGTTTGATAATGGTTGATCCATGTTAAAACAGTGAATTTAGATAAGAAGTTAGGGTTACATAAGATTAAGGCATAGAGCTTGTCTTGATTAGGATTATGTCATTTAGACTTATCCAACAATCCCAAGACAAGGAGAAGTCTACTCACTCATGTTCATCGTAGACATGGGGGAGAAGAGAGAAAGCATAAAAGTAAATGACAAGAAAGTAAAGGAAAAGAAAAGAACTTTAATTAGAAAAGCAATTGTCACTTATTGAATTCCAAGTAAAGATGAATATTTGTGATGGATGGCTACTCTATTTATAGCATACATTCGACTTAAAATCTAAGCAATTACATTCGGGCTAAAAATAGAGTAGCTTAAAATCTAAGCAAAAGCAGCAAAAGTGACTCTGGAGGGTGGCACGGCCGTGCCAAGCTTCTGACTTGAGGGAGACATATTTTTGTCTCCGAATCTTCGTATTTTTGCATTCAATCAGCTCCAAGTCCCTTTCTTTTGCTCCAAGACTCAATCCATCCAATATTCATTCCTGAAATAAAATAAAATGCAATTTGTAGTAAACTATCCTAAAAAGTAAATAATACTAATATAAAATAAAATAAAATCTAATTAAAACTAAACTAAAAAGCATATAAAATAAGCAATAAATGACTCATCAAACTCCCCCACACTTGAATCTTTGCTTGTCCTCAAGCAAAAGGCATAAACATGGTAGCATAAAATAACATTATCATATGACAATTACATTAAAGCACATGTCTCCTCAAAGGCTTTTATTTCAAAGAGTACACTAATCACAAACTCAAGCATTTCTTATAATCCTTTTTCAACCCAACAATCAAGTCTTAAGTGAGTGTGTGTGTGTAGTCCAACCCTTTTCTTGCTCCTGTATAAGATAGATATAATGAGGAATATGATCTAATCCTAGTACTAAATTAACCAAGAAAAATTCTTCTTTCAATTCATATAAGAGAGATGGGAGTTTTTGTGATCTTTTTGATCTTTTGCCAATTACATTTTGGATACTTTATTTAAGGAACAACACCTTCACGTAGGAGGTTGGAGGGCCTACCCCCTTCCCCAATCTAGATTCAATGATGTCTTTTAAAGTTTCTTTTCTAAGATAACATTATCTTCACGTAGGAAGTCGGAGGGCCAACCTCCTTCCCCAATCTAGATCCAATAATGCAACCTTGAAATAAATTTTAAGCTTGGCTTTTTATAAACTCCTTTATGCTAACTTATATTATTTTTACTTTGAAAATTTTTAAAGGTTAACGTACCACTAAAAATAGAACGCATTTCCTTAAAATATCTATTCATACATTTACTCAAGGGAAGCAACTTGTGCATTTTTTTATTTTTTATTTTCACTTTAAAACAAGATGTGGGTATAAAAGGAGAACTTAAAACACAAGAGTTTACTTTCATGTACAAGAAACGACCAATAAGAGGAGACAATAAAAAATTTATGTCATGATTTTTCAATAAAAACAAGCTACTTAATCATGCCTTTCGCAATAAAACAAAACAAAAAGAATAAAGTTCACGGGAGTTTGGAAACACTACGACTAAAGACACTTTATTAGGCTCCCCCCACACTTAGGAGAAGCATTGTCCTCAATGATTCAAGATAGAAAAATAAAAGAGAAGGAGAAGAAGAAGAAGAAGAAGAAGAAGAAGAAGAAGAAGAAGAAGAAGAAGAAGAAGAAGAAGAAGAAGAAGGAGGAGGAGGAGGAGAAAGAAGGGAAGAGAGGAAGAGGAAAGCTCACATTTTTATCATTGAGGTCCATAGGGAGGACCTTGGAGGTGAAAGTGGTGCATCATGTTCCGAAGCATTTGGTTATTTTCTTCGGATATGCAGTTGCCCCGTAGGACATCATTCCTTAGTCCCATCAATTCAACACCTTGCCTTTGTTGCTCGGTGCTTATCCTCTCGACCTCGGTATGCATCCATGCCCATCTTGCATTTTAATTTGTTTCACTTTCATCATGGTCATGGTGCTCCTCATCATGGTGCAATTGTGCACCTTCCTCTTCATGGTGCAAGTGTGCACCTTCCATGTCTTCATTATTCTGTTCTACATGCACCTGTGGGTCATCATTAACATACAACAAATTTTCTTCCACCTCGGTGTTAGTCCGAGATGGTTTAGGCAGTAATATCGAAATGGGCACGTTGAGTTTGAGTGTATAAACAAAAGGGAGTCGAGGTTTTATGAAATTCATAAAGATAAGGGTGTCTATGTTTAGCCTATTGTTTCCCTCAATCTTGTTTATCCCTTGGTCTTCACTCACTCCTAGTTGCCTAGCTATGTATGTTATGATACCACCAACTACTATTTCTCCCCTACTATCGGACCTATTTCCTATATGGGAAAGGTAGTCAAGTAAGTAAAAACAAGTGTTAACGGGGTGGTTGTGTAGCATAGCCCAAAGCATGAAGAGTTCATCGCTCCTAGTGTTCCCTAATTCACTGCTTCCCCAAATAGTGCAAGCCATAACCCTTTGAAGGTACCTAAGTACAAGGTTGTGAATGCTGCTAGCTTTGTTGGCACGTGTGTTAAACTGGTCAAGACCGGTAATTCGCTCCCAAAAGGCGGCGGGTTGATAGTCAACCGACTTTAAATTTTGATTCCAAGAGTCGTGGATGTACCCCGCATTTGCGAAGCCCATCTCATCACAGAAGTGTTGAAGAGACATCTCATAATCAATATTCATAAGCCGGAAAGAAACTCTATGGTTAGGGTTATCAAAATTCAACCTATCTTTCGTAAAAGATAATCTAGATCGACACAACGAAGCCTAGATCAGAGCCGACTAAACAACTAAACACTGATATCGGAGGAAACTCCCGATATCCACCAAGCACAAAACTCACCAAACATCTAAACCTGCACAACGTCTACCCATCCATACAGATAGGCAGGCGGTCCATAACAGATCCACTGGGGGTAAGTATTACATTATCATAATCCAAATAACAGTTAACATGAATAATTCAATATAAACATCATGCACTTGATCAATAATATATTCTCATATATATATATATATACTTACATCAAAACCCCAATATCTCACATCCATAATCACCAATCACATGGCTCATGAACAAATATCAATTCACAGTTATTCATACACAATCACCAATCATATACATCATGAACAATCACCAATCATATGCCATGAACAATCATTAATCATATTTCATGAACAATCACCCATCACATTTCATGAACAATCATTAATCACATTTAATGAACAATCATTAATCACATTTCATGAACAATCACCAATCATCTTCCATGAACATTCATTAATCACATTTCATGAACAATCACCAATCACATTTCATGAACAATCACCAATCACATATATCAATAAGACTCATGTCATGATATGCACCTATTGACAGATATATGCATGTGGTACGAAATCACCTCAGGGACGTCACCCATATCCATATCTCAAAAGATCTCTGCCAGGCCGAAGCCCTATAAAGAATAAAACATCGTATTCAGATCTCAAAAGATCTCTGCCAGGCCGAAGCCCTATAACGAATAAAACATCGTATCCAGATCTCAAAAGATCTCTGCCAGGCCGAAGCCCTATGATGAATAAAACATCATCTCAACACGACGACTATGATGCATGGACATGTATAAGGACTCGATAATGCGACAACAATCCACAATTTCAACCTCAATATATAGGACAACACCCAATCATATTGATTATCTCCACAACATTGCATTATCAAGAAAACATGCCCATACACAATCAAATCATAGTATTCACCATCACACATCAACATGATTATCAATAATCAACATCATCATTCCACATTAACTATATCATATAGTTTCACCATTCCAAACAATTCTCATATTCCAAGTAAGAGAACATACAACATCTCATGACAAATATCATATCCAACATATAACCATTCAACATTAACCACATCATATAGTTTCACCATTCCAAACAAGTCTCATATTCCAAGTAAGAGAACGTACAACATCTCATGACAAATATCATATCCAACATATAACCATTCAACATCAACCACATCATATAGTTTCACCATTCCAAACAAGTCTCATATTCCAAGTAAGAGAACATACAACATCTCATGACAAATATCATATCCAACATATAACCATTCAACATCAACCACATCATATAGTTTCACTCATTCAAGCATTTCCTACATCATAAGTAAGATAGCATATACATCTCATGATAATCATCATATTCAAAATACAACCATTCAACATCTTCATTTAGTTATATAAACAAAGTCACCACAATTCTTAGGACAATTGGTTCAAGAAACGTTTTCGACCAAAAACCGTGTCAAGTGGCTACCGGCCAACATTGACAATTCCCAAAACAAAAGACAAGTTGAAAACCTTCAAACAATCTTAATCGACAATATAATCATGAAGTTAAGTCGCCTCCGGATCATTACGTTAACCCAAGCACAACCTAAGTTCATATGAAAATCCCATTTTCACAACCTTTCACTTTCCCATCCGAAATATCACTTTCTACATGATTAAGATGTTTGACCACTCTTGCAAGTATTACCTAAGCCTATATGAATTGTAGGTTCAACTTGCAAGCTTCATTAGTTTACAAAAGTTAATTTCGACAAAATCATCAAAATTACCAAGTTACGACAAGTTCATATCATTTCTTCCATATTGCAAAATCAATTCATTTTCAAAACAAAACAAAGTTAGAATCAAGCTATGATACTCTTAGAAGCTTAATTATAAATTGATTGAATATGGTTAGGTGTTTGGAATCCATTGGCATGCTTAAAAGTACACAAAAACATGGAAAAACGAGGTTTCAGAATTTTGCAGAAATAACACGGTCGTGTCATCAGGACGCACGGTCATGTCATCCCTTACAGAAGAATCTGACACGGTCGTGTCATCTAGACGCACGGTCGTGTCACCTCACCAGTATAGCTAAATGCATTTTTACGTTTTTGCGCATAAAATCTTGTTTTCGAATCCGATTTCAGTTCCGTTTTCGCCAATGTATTCCTAACACTTAGACCATACAAACCACACTTGAAAACTTGACATTTAAACATTAAAACAACTTAATCAAACTCATCCCAAAATGACTTATTTTGCAAAAGCGCTTAAAAACCACTTTTACGCAAAAACCCGTTTTCTTCCCAAAACGATTTCTCTCCAAAACCAAGTGATTAAAACAGAAAGTCATACCATCCTAATTCATTCTAACAACTTCCTTAACTCATTCAACATCATCAAAATCAAACTTCTTCATTATCAACCCATTTTACAAAACCACTAACAACAATTCATTTCTCAACAACAATCATGAATCATGCAAACCCAAGCCATGAATTATCATCAACAACATGACATATCAACAACAACATCAATTGATCATGAAACTTATCACAATTCAACAACAACAAAGCATAATTCACCAATTGAGCATGTTTTCAACATATACCAACTTCTCATACTTTGAACATGTAATTCAACTAACAACAATTCAATTATCCATAACTTCATACATCTAAACATGTCATCATAAATAGAGCAAGAATTTCATCACATATGACCAATTAATCAATTAATCCAATTAAGCACTTATCATACAAATAATTGAAAATTACAAAAGTGATTATGATGAACACTAACCCCCTTACCTTAATTATCACCAACTATTAGCTCTAGCTTCACTTTTGCTCCTATGATTCCTTAAACCCTTGAATTCTTTAAGTTTCTCTTCCCTCTAACCCTTGTTCTTCTCTTCTCCCACTTTCTCTCTCTACCTCTCTCTAGAAAATATTTTATGAAATGAATGAAGTGATATTTTCTGAAGACAACTCCTTAGGTATGACCCTTAATGGGCTTAACCTAGTTTCTAGTGGGCTTAACACATTTCTATTCAAACCAAAAATATTTCTACAGTCCAAACGATATTTAACTAATAATGATAAATTGTCACTAACGGTCACTAAACGGTAAAACCACAATTTACTCCAGTAACTTAATGAAATAACTATTCTCACTAATCACTAAAAGTAATTCTCACCCAAAATTATAATTTTACCCGTTCTCACAAAATGACCAAAATACCCCTATGTCCAAATGACTAAAATACCCTTATAGCACGGAAACCTATGGAAATGCACCAAATGATGAATAATCACACACAAACACATAAAACATATAATAAAAGTAATTAAAATAAATCTTGCTAAAAATCGGGCTGTTACAATGGACAATGTGGATTTCGGGCTATAGCCGAGTTCATGGGCTTGACCGAAAAAAATCATATCATGATTTGTACACATCTTATTCAAGAGTTGAAAGATCATAGAGATGATTATGTTGAAGTATTTGCGGGTGAGGATTGTTATAACTACATTTTAAATGGCTTACATCCTCCCGCAAATACAAAAAGTTGTGCACATCTTGTTGATAAATGGTTGACTTTTCCGGACATGGGACACATTGTTGCTAATTATTACAAAAGATGTGTGGTCGTGTTGACAAATCTTGAAGTTGGAAACTCGAAATCTTTTTTCCCACTAAGAGGGCCACCACCGCCGGGTAAGCAAAAAACTTCCATCTTGTTCCTTGGGGCAATTCCGAATCATTTCGTGCTTATTTATTTGAAAAATGGTTGTCCACTACCTCCATCATCTACGGAGTGGCACAATCACAAGAAAGAAGAGGCGGTGACTTGGGAAGATGAGTATTTGGATCAACATGAGTTGTTCCGAAAGCTCATGGCTATTGAAAGTGGAAACAATCCGCCGAAACCACAAAAGGAGTCAAACAACGCGGCGTCTATTTTGTTGGACACTCCCAAAAAACCAAAGCAACAATTTGAAGTTATTGCGGAAGATGAGTAAGATTCTAATTCACTTGATCTTCCCGAATCACTTGGTCTTTAATGAGTGATTTTTTTGTCGGTGTTAGTCCTTTTTTTGGAAGAAATTACATCGATGTATATTTTGGGGTCGAAATTGTAACGCCAATTTTTTTGTGGCCAATATATAATTAACATTTTGTAATTTATATTGATATATATATATATATATATATATATATATATATATGATAATATGACTTTTATGTGGTGAAACTAGTGCAATACTTATTTATTCGTTATTAATGTTTACACATTTAATTTATTCGTTATTACATTTCATTTAATTTTGTTCTAATCTACGATTCTTTTCTTAAAGATTTTGTCAAGTGAAACATGTCCGAGGTTGCAAAAATTGAAGGCCGTGTTAGGTACTCCGCTTTTAAAAAGACAATTAAGGTTATGATAACGCTGACGGACTCTCTTGATGATTTGAAGGCACAACTTAACACTTATTTTGAGCATCTTGGTGAAAATCAATATACACGTCACTTGGTTGGTCAAATGCAATGCATAGACCTAGGAGAAGATAGAGACGAATACGCATGGAAAACGACAAGCTATATGCCTTGGCTTATTTGCGACAATAGCAACGTCGGATTTATGTTTCGGAATATGGTGGAAGATAATATATTATATATGTATGTCCGTTCCTTCTGCAATGGCGTTGAATGTAAGTATGGATTTAATTTAATGATGTGTAATGAGTTGTTTAATTATGGACACTTTGTAACGTTTTTATGAATTTCAAACATTTGTGTCATTTTAACCAAATGTCGCTTTGATTTAATTATGGACAATTGTAAAAGATATTGTATTTTTCTTGTTTATGACCGAGTTTCAATGTTGTATGATTTATATTGCCTTTGGAAATGCTCTGGTTTAATTACAGGTAAAAATTGGCCGAAAAATTGCTTGGAAATGCTTTAGAATTATGCAGAACCCACTGTCTGCATAATTGTTTTCCTCGCCAGTTAACTGCCGAGGAAAAGTTAACTACCGAGATTTTCCTCGACAGTTAACTACTAAGGGCGCAAAAACATAAATTACTCGTATGCCTCAGCCTTATACAATCTGTCAACAACAATTCTCCTTCGCTTATATAGATAGCTTTTCTGATGCACTTCACTTAATTTAAAAGCTTGAACTGGATAAACCATGCCATAGAGCCAACATTCAATGTTGCACTAATTACTAGATAGTTTTTATTTTGGCTTAATTACTCTTTTGGTCCCTTAACTTATTTTTTGGTTTCGTTTTGGTCCCTTAACTATTAAAAGTTTCGTTTTGGTCCTTTAACTTACTTTTTGGTTTCGTTTTGGTCCCTTAACTATTAAAAGTTTCGTTTTGGTCCTTTAACTTACTTTTTGGTTTTGTTTTGGTCCCTTAACTCTTCCTCCGTCAACCACTTTGGTACTTTATTGTAGGATGAATGTATTAGAGTTAAGGGAATAAAATGAAACCAAAAAATAAGTTAAGGGATCAAAACGAAACCAAAAAATAAGTTAAGGGACCAAAACGAAACTTTTAATAGTTAATGGACCAAAAGAAAACCCAAAAATAAATTATGGGACCGAAACGAAACTTTTAATAGTTAAGGAACCAAAACGAAACGAAAAAATAAGTTAAGGGACCAAAAGAGTAATTAAGCCTTTTATTTTCATATATATATATATATATATATATATATATATATATATATTATCGAGCTAACTCACGAATCGAACTATATATAATTCAAGTTCAACTCATTTAATTAACGGACTTAATTTTCAGTTTAAGTTCGCTCATTTGACTCATAAACCAAGTTCAACGAATTATTGTCGAGTTGAGCTCCGAACTATATTTGAGTTAGCTCTGTTCATTGCCAACCCTATTTTAGAGGCAAATTGTAACGCCCTAGTCGTTATTTTAATTAATTTTGATTTATTTAGAGTCTTTTATATGATTTTAAATAATTATTGTTGGTCTTATGGTGGTGTGTTATATTTTAGGCTTAATTACTCTTTTGGTCCATTAACTTATTTTTTGGTTTCGTTTTGATACCTTAACTATTAAAAGTTTCGTTTTGGTCCCTTAACTTACTTTTTGGTTTCATTTTGGTCCCTTTACTATTAAAAGTTTCGTTTTGGTCCTTTAACTTACTTTTTGGTTTTGTTTTGGTCCCTTAACTCATCCTCTGTCAACCACTTTGGTCCTTTATGTTAGGATGAATGTATTAGAGTTAAGGGACCAAAATGAAACCAAAAAATAAGTTAAGGGACCAAAACGAAACCAAAAAGTAAGTTAAAGGACCAAAACGAAACTTTTAATAGTTAAGGGACCAAAATGAAACCAAAAATTAAGTTATGGGACCGAAACGAAACTTTTAATAGTTAAGGAACCAAAACGAAACCAAAAAATAAATTAAGGGATCAAAAGAGTAATTAAGCCTATATTTTATTAATGATTTATTTTGGTATTATTTAGAATAATGTGACAAATATAATTAATTGGAGTTTTGGGGGTTTATTTTAATTAATAGAAATTAAGTGGGAGTTAAGTGTTATAATTAGGGAGTTAAGAATGAGGGAGAAGTTGGAAAACTGTTTTACGTACAAACAGAGGTTTTTGGGAGAAAGCAAGAGAAATCAGGAGAAGAGCCAAGAGAGGAAGATTCTGAATTTTGTAGAGTTTGTTCGTCTAAATTAAGGTAAGGGTGAGGTTTACTCTCAATAATATAGATTATAATTCTGATTTTGGTTTAACATAGTTCTGGTAGAAATTGGAGATTTGGGTTTAGGTTTTGATTCTTTCATTTTTGGATGGAAAGAGTGTAGAAACCTTGCAATAGTGTTAGAATAGGTTCAGGTTTTATACAACAATTTATTATACTTCAGTAAACTGTTTTGGGGAGTGAAATTGAGGAAATTGGGATTTTTGTGAAAAACCTGCATTCTGCCCGTACAGACCTTCATCGCTCGTCCCAGCGAGTACCTTGTCTCGCCTCGCGAGTGAAAAATTCATAGCTCGCCTCGCGAGCAAAAGCACTCGCCATGGCGAGTCGGTGAGTGATGAGTCATTTATTGACTATTTTAATATGTTTTTTTGTTTAGTTTTATTTAGATTTCATTTTATTTTATATTAGTATTATTTCCTTTTTAGGATAATTTACTTTAAATTGCATTTTATTTTATTTCAGGAATGAATATTGGATGGATTAAGTCTTGGAGCAAAAGAAAGGGACTTGGAGCTGATTGGATGCAAAAATATGAAGATTGAGAGATAAAAATATGTCTCCCCAAAGTCAGAAGCTTGGCACGGCCCGTGCTAGACTTGGCACGGCCGTGCCACCATCCAGAGTCACTTTTGCTGCTTTTGCTTAGATTTTAAGCTACTCTATTTTTAGCCCGAATGTAATAGCTTAGATTTTAAGTCGAACAAATGCTATAAATAGAGTAGCCATCCATCACAAATATTCATCTTTACTTGGAATACAATAGGTGACAATTGCTTTTCTAATTAAAGTTATTTTCTTTTCCTTTATTTTCTTATCATTTACTTTTATGCTTTCTTTCTTCTCCCCCATATCTACGATGAACATGAGTGAGTAGACTTCTCCTTGTCTTGGGATTGTTGGATAAGTCTAAATGACATAATCCTAATCAAGCCAAGCTCTAAGCCTTAATCTTATGTAACCCTAATTTCTTATCTGAATTCACCGTTTTAACATGGATCAACCATTATCAAACTGTGGAAACGAAAGTGGAGGGTTTGATAATTGTTTATCCATCATCTCAAATATCAATTCATAAAACGAAAGTGGAGCTTTGATATTCGAACAAGTGAATTTAGACAAAGATTGTAAAGGCAGCGAAATAGTCTTTACAATCTTTGAGACATATAGTTTCGATCTTCAAGGGAACTAATAATGATCAAGTCAGCGAAATAGGCTTGGTTGTTAGAGGAACCAAAATCTAATAGTAATCAAGTCAGCGAAATAGGCTTGGTTGCTAGAGGAACAAAAGAGAAACTGTCTTGAGAAATTAGGTCTAACATAAGGTTATAAGTTTAATAGTTTGGTTTGTGAAGGAGTTGTCATTAGGATGAACCAATAATTCCAAGGCTTTTATCTTTTCTTTTATTATTTATTTTTAATTAAAAACCCAAAACTTTCTACCTTATAAATCTTCAGTCTAATCATTATCTAAAGTTAATTAAACTCCCTGTCGGAACGATACTCTTATTTTACTACTTCGGTAAGACCGTGCACTTGCGGTTGTATCCCATCAAGTTTTTGGCGCCGTTGCCGGGGAGTTATTGTAATTTGATTAACTTTTTAATAGTGGTTAGTCTAACAAAATATATATATATATATATATATATATATATATATATATATATTTATATAATTTTGCAAGTAAATAATATATATATAAAATATTTTATTTCCTTTTCTTATCTTTTTATTTTTTTAATTTTTTATATATATATATATCTCTCTCTCCCTCCCTTTCTCCTTATTTTATTATTTTATTTTTATTTTATTAATTTTTATCCTTAACCGTTCTGATCTCAGGCATGGCTCAAAACTATTATACTTGTACTCCTTTCCCTGTTTTGCCTCCTTGTTATGGAATATTTGGTCATAATGGTCAACTAGGTAGTGTTGTTAGTAGTCCTGAGCAAGTAAACTATGCTCATTATAATCAAGGGTTTAGGAACGATCAATTTTTTCAAACCCCTCAAAATCTTTTTGGACAACAAACAACACCACCTGGTTTTGAAAATAACCAAGGAGTACCTCAAAGATCCAACTTGGAACTTTTGCTAGAAAATCTTGTATTAGATAACTCTAGGCATAAGAAAGAATTTGAAATCCAAGCTAGAAATTTGAAGGACTCTCTCGATAGGCTTTCCTCAAAAGTAGATTCTCTTTGCACTCACAACAAAATTTTAGAGATTCAAAACCCTCAAGTAGGCCATCAAGTAGCCTCTCCCTCCCAAACCTCCGGAATCCTTCCGAGCCAACCTAAGGCTAACCCAAAGGGTCAACCGAATGATGTTACACTTAGGTATGGTAAACAATTAGAGGACCCCGTTGTGGAAACCAAAACTAATGCAGTTGAGGTAGAGAGTGAAAAGCCACAAAGTGAGAAAGTTGTGATAGAGAGTGAAAAACCTAACATATCACCACAATATGAACCAAAAATTCCTTTCCCACAAGGGTTTGATGAGTTCAAGCTAGATGAGCAGGTTAGGAAATTTATTGAAATCATTCAAGCCAATTTGCCATCTAAACTTAAGGATCCAAAGAATTTTTCCATACCATGTGTCATAGGATCCAAGATTATAGAAAGAGCCATGTGTGATTTGGGGGAAAATGTCAATTTAATGCCATTATCCCTTCGTGAAAGATTGGGTATAGGATAGGAAAACCTTTCTTAATGTCAAGCTAATGACTATAAAGGAGCGCTTCGTGGGAGGCAACCCACGCATTTAACTGCTTTATTTTGTTTATTTTTTGTTGTTTTAGGTTATTTTGTAGGTAATTGTCCAAGAACGATTCAAGAAAATGAAAAATTTTGAAGCCCCGGAGACCAGAACCTTGGCACGGCCCGTGCTCACACTGGCACGACCGTGCCAGACCTTGCCTCTCCAAAACCAAGCCAAACCCAGGAACTTGGCACGGCCCGTGCCAACCTCAGCACGGCCGTGTACGACCCCAGGTAAGGTTAAACCTCATTTTTCTTCCCTCATTCACCAAACCAACATCTCTCATCCTTCCATCTTCTCTCTAAAACCTTCATAACCACAAAAAACCATTCCAACCACAACCTTTCATTCAAAAACCACTTTCATCTACCCCATCCAAAAATCATCCAAATTCATAGCCCTCATTAACCTCACCCAAAACCCACAAATTCATCACCAATTTCCACAACCCAACCCCTAAAACTCACTTAAACCTTCTCCCCATCACTAAACCAACCCTTTCCACCAGAACATTCCCTAAACCCAACCACACTAAATCCAACCAAGGTCAAGGCTATGGCTTCCGAAAGAGGTAGTAAAGAAGTTGCAAGCTCGTCAAGAGGACCTCCCCCAAAGAAGCAAGTTACAACAAAAGAATCTTGGAATACAATTCAAGGACAACAAGCAAAGGGATAGGTATAAAATTCTCATCTCTAAACCTATACATGCTTGTAGATATCCTGATTCTTTTAGCTTGAATGTAGTAGGCATTCAAGACAATGTGTTTAACTTTCTAGGAAGCTAGCAGCATTCACAACCCTGTGCTTAGGTACCTTCAAAGGGTTATGGCTTGCACAATTTGGGGTAGGATTGAATTGGGGAACACTAGAACTGATGAACTCTTCATGTTGTGGGCTACACTTAACAACCACCCCGTTAACACTTACTTTTCCTTGCTTGATTACCTTTCCCCTCTCGGTAATAGGTCTAATGGTAGGGGAGAGATAGTGGTAGGTGGTATCATCACATACATAATTAGGCAATTGGGAGTGGGTGAAGACCAAGGGATTAACAAGATTTAGGGAAACAATAGGCTTAACATAGAGGCCCTTATCTCTTTGAAATTCATAAAACCTCGACCACCCATGGCCTATACACTTAAACTCAATGTGCCTGTTTTAATTATACTTCCTAACCCATCTCGGACTAACACCGAGGTGGAAGAAAATTTGTTGTATGTTGGTGATAGTTCGCAGGTACATGAAGAGCACATTATTGAAAAGGAAGGTGCACACTTGCACCAAGAAGAGGATCACCATGACCATGAAACCGGAGGAAACAATGATAATGAAAGATGGACATGGATGCAAACCGAGGTTGAAAGGATAAGCATCGAGCAACTAAGGCAAGGTGTTGAATTATCGGGATTAAGGAATGATGTCCTAAGGGGAAACCGCATATCCGAAGAAAATAACCAAATGCTTCGGAACATGATGCACCATTTTCACCTCCAAGGTCCTCCCTATAGAACTCAATGAAAAATGTGAGCTTTCCTCTTCCTCTCTTCTCTTACTCCTCCTCCTCCTGCTTCTTCTTCTTCTTCTTCTTCTTCTTCTTCTTCTTCTTCTTCTTCTTCTTCTTCTTCTTCTTTATTTCTCTTATTTTGAACCATTGAGGACAATGCTTCTCCTAAGTCTGGGGGGAGCCTAATAAAGTGTCTTTAGTCGTAGTGTTTCCAAACTCCCTTGAACTTTATTCTTTTGTTTTGTTTTATTGTAAAAGGCATGAATAAGCAGCTTGTTTTTATTGTTTTATTATGACATAAATTTTTTGTTGTCTCTTCAATGGTCGTTTCTTGTACATGAAAGTGATTTCTTGTGTTGTAAGTGTTCTTGCTATACCCACATCAAGTTTTATTGCGAAAATTCTCCAATGAGAAAAGCACCTAGTTGCAATCCTTGAGTAAGTGTATGAATAGGTATTTTAAGGAACACGTTCTAACTTTAATGCTAACTTGGACCCTTAAAAATCTTCAGAGCAAAAGTAGTATAAGTTTGTGTGGGAATAATTCTAATGTGCTATAATGTGTAAACCAAAATGGGGCAGAAGAATATCACCAGCACGTGGAGGAAAGGATACCCCCTCACTAACTTCCTAAATGTGGTGATGACTTCTCAAACAAATTGTGCTTAAATTAAGCCCTCTAAAAAGAGGAACTTCCTAAGTGAAGATGAATAAGTTGTAGCACTACTTAGGGTGATCATGGAAACTTGGAGGAAAGGATACCCCCTCACGGACTTCCAATGTGAAATGATAGCCCTAGGCATCTACAAGCCCCAAGCATCTAAATTGTCAAATCTATCTAAACTCTCCCATCTCCCTTATATGAAATGAAGAAAGGATTTTTCTCGATCACTTTAGTGTTAAGGTTAGAACTTGTTCCTCATAATATCTATCTTATACAGGAGCAAGAAAAGGGTTGGACTACACACACACACACTCACTTAAGACTTGTTGTTGGGTTGAATAAGTTCACAAGGAATACTTGAAGTTGTGATTAGTGTACATTGAAATGAAACCTCGAAGGAGACATAAGCTTTTATTTGAATTGTCATATATTAATCTTTTTGTTGCTGCCATGTCTATGCCTTTTGCTTGAGGACAAGCAAAGATTCAAGTGTCGGGGAGTTTGATGAGTCATTTATTACCTATTTCTAGATATTATTTAGTTTAGTTTTAATTAGATTTTAGTTTATTTTATATTAATATTATTTCCTTTTTAAGATAGTTTACTACAAATTGCATTTTATTATATTTCAGGAATGAATATTGGATGGATTGAGTCTTGGAGCAAAAGAAAGGGACTTGGAGCTGATTCGGTAGGAAAATACAAAGATTGGAAGACAAAATATGTCTCCCCTAAAGTCAGAAGCTTGGCACGGCCCGTGCTAGCATTGGCACGGCCGTGCCACCCTCCAGAGTGTCTTTTGTTGCTTTTGCTTAGATTTTAAGCTACTCTATTTTTAGCCCGAATGTAATTGCTTAGATTTTAAGTCAAATGTATGCTATAAATAGAGTAGCCATCCATCACAAATATTCATCTTTTCTTGGAATGCAATATGTGACAATTGTCTTTCTAATAAAAGTTCATTTACTTTCTTGTTATTTACTTTTATGCTTTCTCTCTTCTTCTCCTTGTCTACGATGAACATTAGTGAGTAGACTTCTCTTGTCTTGGGATTGTTGGATAAGTCTAATGACATAATCCTAATCAAGCCAAGCTTTAAACCTTAATCTTATGTAACCCTAATTCCTTATCTAAATTCACCGCTTTAACATGGATCAACCATTATCAAACTATGGAAACGAAAGTGGAGGGTTTGATAATTGTTTATCCATCATCTCAAATATCAATTCATAAAATGAAAGTGGAGCTTTGATATTCGAACAAGTGAATTTAGACAAAGATTGTAAAGGCAGCGAAATAGTCTTTACAATCTTTGAGACATATAGTTTCGATCTTCAAGGGAACTAATAATGATCAAGTCAGCGAAATAGGCTTGGTTGTTAGAGGAACCAAAATCTAATAGTAATCAAGTCAGCGAAATAGGCTTGGTTGCTAGAGGAACAAAAGAGAAATTGTCTTGAGAAATTAGGTCTAACATAAGGTTATAAGTTTAATAGTTTGGTTTGTGAAGGAGTTGTCATTAGGATGAACCAATAATTCCAAGGCTTTTATCTTTTCTTTTATTATTTATTATTAATTAAAAACCCAAAACTTTCTACCTTATAAATCTTCAGTCTAATTATTATCTAAAGTTAATTGAACTCATAACTCCTTGTCGGAACGATACTCTTATTTTACTACTTCGGTAAGACCGTGCACTTGCGGTTTTATCCCATCAGTCATAGGGTCAGAAGTAGTGAAGAAAGCTATGTGTGATCTAGGAGCCGGTGTCAGCCTAATGCCTTTATCCCTTTACGAGAGGTTAGGAATAGGAGAACTTAAATCGACGAGGATGACCCTACAACTAGCGGACCGTTCTGTTAAGTATCCAGCTGGAATCATAGAAGATGTCCCCGTTAAGGTAGGAGAGGTATACATCCCCGCTGATTTTGTGTAATGGAGATGGAGGAAGACAACCAAGTACCAATTCTTTTAGGAAGACCTTTTCTTGCTACTGCAGGAGCCATCATTGATGTAAAAAAGGGTAAGCTTGCTTTTAATGTCGGTAAAGAGACTGTCGAATTTGAAATTGCTAAACTAATGAAAAGTCCTTCCATTAAGGACTCTTGTTGCATGATAGATATAATCGACCATTGCGTGAAAGAGTGCTCTTTAGCATCAACTACACATGATGGTTTGGAAGTATGCTTGGTAAACAATGCAGGTACAAAATTGGAAGGGGAGGCAAAAGCTTATGAAGAACTGTTGAATAGAGCTCCTCCAATGGAAGGTCTAAGTGTGGAGGAGTTAGTAAAAGAAGAACCAGCATTTCTACCCAAGGAAGCACCAAAAGTAGAGCTTAAACCGCTTCCATCAAATCTAAGTTATGAATTCTTAGGCCCTAACTCTACCTACCCTGTTATTGTAAATGCAAGCCTCGATGAAGTAGAAACTGAAAAGTTACTTTATGTCCTCAAGAAGTATCCTAAAGCTATAGGGTACACCATTGACGACATTAAAGGAATAAATCCTTCATTATGCATACATAGGATACTTCTTGAAGAAGACTATAAACCCTCCATTGAACATCAAAGAAGGCTAAATCCTAATATGAAAGAAGTTGTGAAAAAAGAGGTCTTAAAACTCCTAGATGCAGGTGTTATTTATCCAATTTCTGATTCCAAATGGGTTAGCCCCGTGCAAGTTGTACCTAAAAAAGGTGGTCTCACAGTTATTAAAAATGATAAAAATGAATCCATTGCCACTAGGACCGTCACCGGTTGGAGAATGTGTATTGATTATAGGAAGCTTAACAAAGCAACCCATAAAGATCACTTCCCTCTCCCTTTTATAGATCAAATGTTAGAAAGGTTGGCTAAGCATTCACATTTTTGCTACTTAGATGGTTATTCTGGATTTTTCCAAATACCCATTCACCCTAATGACCAAGAAAAGACAACTTTTACATGCCCCTTTGGGACCTTTGCCTATAGAAGGATGCCTTTTGGTCTCTGTAATGCCCCTGCTACTTTTCAAAGATGCATGATGTCTATTTTTTCTGACTTTGTTGAAAAGATAATGGAAGTCTTTATGGATGATTTTTCTGTGCATGGATCTAGTTTTGATGATTGTTTGACTAACCTTGAAAAAGTTTTGGAAAGATGTGAACAGGTGAACCTAGTCTTAAATTGGGAGAAATGTCACTTCATGGTAAGAGAAGGAATTTTCCTAGGACACTTGGTCTCCGACAGAGGTATAAAGGTAGACAAAGCAAAAATCAAAATTATTGAAAAAATGCTACCTCCCACCTCAGTCAAAGAAATTAGAAGTTTCCTAGGACATGCAGGGTTCTACCGCCGTTTCATTAAAATTTTTTCATCAATCACTAAACCACTAACAAGTCTGCTTCTTAAGGATGCAGACTTTGTCTTTGATGACACTTGTTTGCAGGCATTTTGTAGGTTGAAAGAAGCACTCATTACTGCCCCAATCATACAACCACCAGATTGGAGCTTGCCTTTTGAAATAATGTGTGACGCAAGCGACTATGCGGTTGGGGCGGTGTTAGGTCAAAGAAAGGAAAAAAAGATGCATGCCATATACTACGCCAGTAAGACCCTAGATGGGGCACAGGTAAACTATGCCACAACAGAAAAAGAATTGCTAGCAGTTGTCTACGCCATTGACAAATTTCGGCAATACTTGGTGGGATAAAAAATCATTGTTTACACAGATCACTCGGCCATAAAATACTTGCTAAACAAAAAAGATGCCAAACCGAGATTGATCCGATGGATTTTGCTCCTCCAAGAATTCGACCTTGAAATAAAAGATAAAAAAGGTGTAGAAAATGTTGTCGCTGACCACTTGTCCCGACTTCGGGAGACCACTGAAGATGAGTTACCCTTGGATGATTCATTCCCTGATGACCAACTCTTCTTATTGGCACAAACTGACGCACCTTGGTATGCAGATTTTGTTAATTTTCTTGCAGCAGGAGTGCTACCGCCTGAGTTAAGCTACCAACAAAAGAAGTAATTCTTCAATGATCTCAAGCACTACTATTGGGATGAGCCCTACCTCTTCAGAAGAGGCTCAAATGGGGTTTTCAGGAGATGCATTCGTGAAAACGAGGTAAGTAGTATTCTAACTCATTGCCACTCCTCTTCTTATGGTGGCCACGCCAGTACACAAAAGACTTCTTTCAAAATTCTTCATTCTGGTTTCTGGTGGCCATCACTTTTCAAAGATGTGCATCTCTTTATTTCTAAATGTGACAAATGTCAACGCACCGGTAGTATTACTAAAAGAAACGAAATGCCTTTGAACAACATACTTGAAGTCGAAATTTTTGATGTTTGGGGTATTGACTTTATGGGACCATTCCCCCCCTCTTTTGGGAATCAATACATATTGGTAGCGGTTGACTATGTGTCCAAATGGGTTGAGGCCATTGCTTCCCCCACCAATGATGCACAAGTTGTTATAAAACTGTTTAAAAAAGTCATCTTTCCTAGGTTCGGAGTGCCAAGGGTTGTGATAAGCGATGGAGGATCTCACTTCATTTCAAGACATTTTGAAAAACTTGGAGTGAGGCACAAAATTGCGACACCCTATCACCCCCAAACTAGCGGACAAGTGGAGGTCTCAAATAGACAAATCAAAGCTATCCTTGAAAAAACTGTTTCAACCTCTAGGAAAGATTGGTCAAGTAAGCTTGACGATGCCCTTTGGGCCTATCGAACGGCTTATAAAACTCCCATTGGAATGACCCCTTTTAAACTTGTCTATGGGAAATCTTGTCATCTTCCCGTTGAGCTCGAGCATAAGGCCTATTGGGCAATTAGAAACCTCAACTTAGACCCCAATTTAGCCGGTGAAAAAAGAAAGCTTCAATTAAGCGAGCTAGAAGAACTTAGGATAGATGCCTATGAGAATGCCCGCATTTATAAGGAAAGAACTAAGAATTGGCATGACAAGAAAATCGTCAAGAACTTGTGCACGATGGTCCGGTCCTTTTCAAGTTCGCACGGTGGTCACGATGGTCCTTTAATTCTAGGCTAAAGGTCTTTCCCGGTAAACTAAGGTCACGATGGTCCGGTCCTTTTCAAGTTCGCACGGTCTACCCTTATGGGGCGATTGAAATATTTTCTGAAGAAACAGGATCCTTCACGGTTAATGGGCAAAGGCTTAAAATCTATAATACCGGAGAAGTAAATGAAGTAGTGACTGATTTCACTCTGAGTGACCCACCTTAAGGATTTTTATCCTTATTTTTGTCAAGCTAGTGACGATAAAAGAGCGCTTCGTGGGAGGCAACCCACTAATTTAATTGCTTTCTTTGTTTTCTGTTATTTTTTCTTTGTTTTGTAGGTAAATGTCCGAGATTGATTAGGAAACGCAAGAAAAATCAAAGTTACAAGAACCAGAAAGGTGGCACGGCCCGTGCTTGAGTTGGCACGGCCGTGTCAGGAATCACAACACCACCTCAACATAAATCGGCAGAATGATGGCATGGCCCGTGCTACACCTGGCACGGCCGTGCCAACCTGACAGGCCTCCGGGGTTCAAAATTTCGGCAAATTGTGAGCTTTCCGCATCCTTTCTCACTTTTTCCTTGTTTCTTTCGTTTCTTCTATCTTGATTCATTGAGGACAATGCTTCTCCTAAGTGTGGGGGGAGCCTAATAAAGTGTCTTTAGTCGTAGTGTTTCCAAACTCCCTTGAACTTTATTCTTTGTTTTGTTTTATTGTAAAAGGCATGGTTAAGTAGGTTGTTTTTAATGAAATCAATGATGACATAAAAATTTTATTGTCTCCTCTTATTGGTCGTTTCTTGTACATGAAAGTAAACCCTTGTGTCTTAAGTTCCCTTAATATACCCACATCTTGTCTTAAAGTGAATAGAACCTCCAATGAGATATGCACAAAGTTGCTTCCCTTGAGTAAATGTATAAATAGGTATTCTAAGGAAATGCGTTCTAATTTTAGTGGTACATTAACCTTTAAAAATTCTCAAAGTAAAAAAAAAAAAAGTATAAGTTAGTATAAAGGAGTTCATAAAAAGCCAAGCTTAAAATTTATTTCAAGGTTGCATTATTGAATCTAGATTGGGGAAGGAGGTAGGCCCTTCGACTTCCTACGTGAAGATAATGTTACCTTAGAAAAGAAAACTTTAAAAGACATCATTGAATCTAGATTGGGGAAGGGGGTAGGCCCTCCGACTTCCTACGTGAAGATGATGTTTTAAGGGGCACCATTGAATCTAGATTGGGGAAGGGGGTTGGCCCTCCAACCTCCTATGTAACACCCCGTTTTCCCAATATTCAAAAATTCTTAAAACATAACATTTATCAGAGTAAACATCAAAACAACGGGATATCACATATAACGTAATCCAACAGTTAAATAATAATTTAACCAATATCTTAAACATTGCAGCGGAAAATCATAAACATAATTCATTAAACGTTTTGGCACGTAGGCCCCATCAAATAGTTCATATCATAATCCATAACATTATAAAAATAACATAATAGTCACGTAAGAGAATGAAGCATGCTTAAACATAAACCCCATCCCGTTACGTATCAGAGCGACCTAGACGACACAGTGAAGGCAAGGCCAACTCACAAAAGCAAACTGCACACTAGGCACGATCACCTGCAAGTTACCCATACGAAGGGCAACATTTTCAAGCAGAAGGGGTGAGATTTCATAATCAAATAACATTAATCAAGGTAATTGCGAATCATAAATTAACATCATAATCATTCCTTAAATAACATTGCATAATTGCTAAACAGTTATAACATAATCATATATCCAATCATCATGAATAAAATCACATAATTGGTAAACACTTATCACGTAATCACGTATTCAATCATCATCAACAAGGCATCTTAATCATGACAATGTGACAATGCTCTTAGACTCCCTATATGCATGTGGTACCAATCGTCATCATAAGTATTAATATACTTTATTCGTGCGGAGGACAAAGCTCCTATAAAACGTGCGGAGGACAAAGCTCCTATTATTCGTGGTGAGGACTAAGCTCAATGAGATGCTATGCATGGACACTTATGAACAAAAACATCGTAATCAACATATCAACATGCATCCAATAATTTGGAGCTAACTTCATCATAAACTTATGCACTTAGTTAAATAACGAAAGCAGCATAAACAGATCACATAAACAAGATGATATCATTTTATCAATAGCTTATAAATATCAGGAATATCAACCTTCGTATCTTGCATGAATATACAATACATTAGTTCATGTCCATTTAATATCAACATAACTGAAACAACCCTACAGACTGCATTATACGTCATTCATTAGGTCTTAATACCAACTAGGGGTTCGCTCTTACACTCAAGCAAGTACAATCTGGTTGTACTCGCGAGGCGAGAGTTCTTACTCGCCATGGCGAGTACCACTCATCTCCCAAACTAATGTTGTTCTGGGTTCCCTCTGATCCTACATTCATTCCTAATCAATACTAGGTATGTTCAGGCACTCTAGGGCATCCAAAGTCCAACTAAAAATGTCGAAACACAAAATATGACATGCACTCTGCCTAAGCTCGCGAGGCGAGAAAGGGTTGCTCGCCATGGCGAGTTGCACCAAACAACTCGCGAGGCGAAGGGAAAGGGCTCGCGTGGCGAGCGATGAAGGTCATCACTCGCGAGGCGAGGATCATCACTCGCCGTGGCGAGCGATGAACAGAAGCACGGGCAGACTAGGGTTTTTCTCAAAAATACAACAAACAACATGGTTCAAAGCCTAATTTTGATTCCATAATCCATCCTAAACATGTTCTAAGGTTAAAGGACGGTTTCTACATCAATCTAAACAAGTTTTACCGTTTGATCATCAATTTTTAGGGTTTTGACCTAATTTCCAAACTTTTCTAAATCAATCCTAACTTTGTCATTTAATCATCAGAATTACAACAATCAATGCTATTGAATCATTAGTCTCACCCTTACCTTGTTTGAAGAAAATCGCAGCACTCTTGGTCTCTTGCCCCTCTCTAAGCTTTTCTCCCTTTTTCCAAAAGTTTTCACGTACAAAAGTTTTTCTAAAAATATTAGGTCTTCCCTATTTATATCTCTTTCTAATAACTTATCTTATCTCACTTTCTCCCCCAAAACTATCTAAAATATCAAAACAGCCCTCAACTAAATATTTTATATTATTTTCAAATCTTTATTTTATTTAACAATAAAATAATTCTCCTATTCTTATCAAATCTTCCAAAGCTCATAACTTAACACGTCATCAATCAAATCACCAAAATCATCACAAATCATCAAAACATATCAAAATCATGCATATATCATATAAATATAATATAATCGCCTAAACTCGATTAAATAAACGATTAAACGAAAGTGGGCGTTACAACTCTCCCCCACTTAAAAGATTTTCGTCCTCGAAAATTTACCTCAAGCAAACAATTCTGGATAAGACTCCAGCATCTTACTCTCAAGCTCCCACGTCAAGCTTTCACCAGTCGCTCCCGTCCAAACGACTCTCACGAGAGGTATCTCCTTGCCTCTCAATGTCTTCACTTTACGATCATCAATCCTCACCGGTAAAGTCTCTACCGTAAGGTTGTCTCTAACTTGCACATCATCACTTTGGATTACATGAGATGGATCCGAAACATACTGTCGAAGTTGCGACACATGGAAAACGTTGTGCAAATTCGAAAGATGCGGCGGTAAACCCACTCGGTAAGCCACCGTTCCAACTCTTTCCAATATCTGATACGGACCAATGAACTTCGGGGTCAACTTCTTTGACTTCAAAGCACGTCCTACACCAGTCATAGGAGTGACTCTCAAAAACACGTGGTCTCCTTCTTGAAACTCAAGATCTTTTCTACGCTTATCATGATAACTCTTTTGTCGACTCTGCGACGCTTTCATTTTCTCTTGGATCATCTGAACTTTCTCAGTAGTTTGCTGAACAATCTCTGGTCCTAAGACCACTCTTTCACCTGACTCAAACCAGCACAACGCAGTTCTGCATCTCCGACCATATAAAGCCTCGAAAGGTGCCATTCCAATACTTGAATGATAACTATTATTGTATGTGAACTCGATCAACGGAAGATGACTATCCCAAGTTCCTCCTTGCTCAAGAACACAAATTCTCAACAAATCCTCAAGCGACTGAATTGTCCTTTCCGACTGACCATCTGTCTGCGGATGATACGCCGAACTCAACCTCAACTTCGAACCCAAAGCCTCTTGCAAACTTTTCCAAAATCTAGAAGTAAATCTTGGATCTCTATCTGACACAATGCTCGAAGGAACACCATGCAACTTCACAATCTCCTTGATATAAATCTCTGCCAACTGGGCAACAGGGAAACTAATATTAAACGGTAGAAAATGAGCCGACTTCGTCAATCTATCAACAATAACCCAAATCGCGTCGTTCCCTCTAGGAGTATTTGGCAAACTCGTCACAAAATCCATGGATATACTATCCCATTTCCATTCTGGCACGTCTAAAGCTACCATCATTCCAGCAGGTTTCTGATGCTCAACTTTCGACTTCTGACAAACTAAACAGGAATACACAAACTGTGCCACATCTCGTTTCAAACCAGACCACCAGAAAATCTTCTTCAAATCATGATACATCTTCGTAGCTCCCGGATGAATACTCAAGCTACTTCTATGACTCTCTTCAAGAATCATCTTCTTAATCTCTTCATTGTCTGGGATACAAATTCTTCCTCGGAATCTCAACACACCTTGATTGTCGATTTTAAAATCACTGTCTTCAGTCTGATCTCTAGCAACCAACAAGTCCACAAACTTTACATCAACTTTCTGTGCTTCCTTGATACTTTTCAGAAATTCACTATCGATCTTCAGCATACCCAGTTTCACACTCTGAGGTGACCATTCGCAAACCAAACTCATATCTCTAAACTGTTCAAGTAATTCGAACTCTCTGACCATCATAGCGGACATATGCAATGTCTTCCTACTCAAGGCATCTGCAACAACATTAGCTTTACCTGGATGATAATTCAAACCAAAGTCATAATCTTTCAACAATTCTAGCCATCTGCGCTGCCTCATATTCAGTTCCTTCTGATCGAACAAATACTTCAAACTCCTGTGATCACTAAACACCTCAAATCTCGAACCATACAAGTAATGTCTCCATATCTTCAATACAAAGACTACGGCCGCTAACTCGAGATCATGCGTAGGATAATTCTTCTCATGAATTCTCAACTGTCTTGAAGCATAAGCTACCACTTTACCTTCTTGCATAAGCACACCTCCTAAACCCAACTTGGACGCATCACAATATACCACAAAAGGTTCATCTGACTTCGGCAAAATCAACACTGGAGCAGTCGTCAAACGTTTCTTCAATTCACCGAAACTTTTCTCACAACGGACGTCCCACACAAAAGTTTTACCTTTACAAGTCAACTGCGTAAGCGGAAGAGCTAACTTGGAAAACCCTTCAATAAACCTTCTATAGTAACCAGCTAAACCCAAAAAGCTTCTAATCTCTGTAACGGACTTAGGAGTCTCCCACTGTGATACCGCTTCAACTTTAGACGGATCCACTGCAATACCATCTCCGGAAATAACATGGCCTAGAAAACTCACTTCTTTCAACCAGAATTCACACTTAGACAATTTAGCATAAAGTTTCTTCTCTTTCAACACTTGCAAAACAATCTTCAGATGCTCAGCATGTTCTTCTTCAGTCTTGGAGTAAATGAAAATATCGTCGATAAACACAACCACAAACCGATCCAAAAATGCATGGAAGATGCGATTCATATACTCCATAAACACTCCAGGTGCATTGGTAACACCAAAAGGCATAACTTTATATTCATAGTGACCATAACGCGTTCTGAAAGCTGTCTTCTGCATATCTTCATCTTTCACTTTAATCTGGTGATAACCTGACCTCAAATCAATCTTGCTGAAAACTCGTGCACCCACTAACTGATCCATCAAATCATCAATTCTCGGAAGTGGATACCTATTCTTGATAGTTACCTTGTTCAACTGCCGATAATCAATACATAATCGCATACTACCATCTTTCTTCTTTACTAACAAAACCGGCGCTCCCCAAGGTGAAACACTTGGTCTAACAAACTTCTTCCCAAGCAAGTCCTCCAACTGTTTCTTCAACTCAGATAACTCGGAAGCAGACATACGATAAGGTGCCATCGAGACCGGCTTCGTTCCAGGAACAAGATCAATAGAAAACTCAACTTCTCTCTCTGGAGGCACATTAGGAATCTCATCTGGAAAAACTTCAGGAAAATCACACACCACCGGTAACCTATCAATCACTGCTTGATTCTCAAAAGATAAAGTAGCCATTAACGAAAACATCAAGATACCGTCGCGTTCCAGTTGCTTCAGCTGCTTAGTAGATAAAAACTCTGCACCACTTTCCTCTTCGACGGAAGAGAAATGCACTGACTTGCTAAAACAATTAATAAGAACGTGGTTGTACTCTAACCAGTTCATACCCAGAATCACATCCATACCGCTCAAAGGTAGACAAACTAAATCCATTTTGAAATCACGACCAAACATAGACAAAGGACATTTCAAACATATGAGAGAGGTAGTCACCGAACCCTTAGCTGGAGTTTCGACAACCATCTCTCCATTCATATCAGACAAATCAAGTCCCAAAGCAGAAACACAATCGAAAGAAATAAAACAATGCGTAGCACCAGTATCAATAATAGCAACTAAAGGAGTATTATTAATATAGCAAGTACCTCTGATCAAACGATCCTCGTTCTCTGTCTGAGTACCAGTCAAAGCAAAGACTCTACCAGTAGTCGGCGCCCTCTTAGGCTGAGTACACTGTGAACTAATGTGACCCTCTCCATTGCAGTTAAAACACACGATGTCCGTACGCTTGCATTCAGCTACAATATGACCTTTCTTGCCACACCGAACACACTTCTTGATTTCTTCAGGGCAGACGTTGCTTTTGTGGCCTTTCCCACCACAATTGAAACACACAATCTCTGTAGCATCCTTCTTCTTAGGCCGCCTATCATCGACCATCCTCTGTTTCCCTTTATCAGCGGGGGCACTGTACGGCTTAGGACGACTCTGCTGTCCCTTGCCCTTCCTCTCATTCACTACCTTGTAGTGAGCCTTCGTATCCTCTTCATAGATCCTGCAGCTATTAACCAAATCCTGAAAAACTCTCAACTGTTGGTATCCAATCGCCCTCTTGATGTCTATCTCTCTTATATGAATTGAAAGAAGAATTTTTCTTGGTTAATTTAGTACTAGGCTTAGAACATATTTCCTCATTATATCTATCTTATACAGGAGCAAGAAAAGGGTTGGACTACACACACTCACTTAGGACTAGATTGATGGGTTGAAAAAGGGTTATAAGAAATGCTTGAGTTTGTGATTAGTGTACTCTTTGAAATAAAAGCCTTTGAGGAGACGTGTGCTTTAATGTATTTGTCATGTGAAAATATTATGCTACCATGTTTATGCCTTTTTCTTGAGGACAAGCAAAGATTCAAGTGTGGGGGAGTTTGATGAGTCATTTATTGACTATTTTAATATGCTTTTTAGTTTAGTTTTATTTAGATTTCATTTTATTTTATATTAGTATTATTTCCTTTTTAGGATAGTTTACTTTAAATTGCATTTTATTTTATTTCAGGAATGAATATTGGATGGATTAAGTCTTGGAGCAAAAGAAAGGGACTTGGAGCTGATTGGATGCAAAAATATGAAGATTGAGAGACAAAAATATGTCTCCCCAAAGTCAGAAGCTTGGCACAGCCCGTGCTAGACTTGGCACGGCCGTGCCACCCTCCAGAGTCACTTTTGCTGCTTTTGCTTAGATTTTAAGCTACTCTATTTTTAGCCCGAATGTAATAGCTTAGATTTTAAGTCGAACAAATGCTATAAATAGAGTAGCCATCCATCACAAATATTCATCTTTACTTGGAATACAATAAGTGACAATTGCTTTTCTAATTAAAGTTCTTTTCTTTTCCTTTATTTTCTTGTCATTTACTTTTATGCTTCCTCCCTTCTCCCCCATGTCTACGATGAACATGAGTGAGTAGACTTCTCCTTGTCTTGGGATTGTTGGATAAGTCTAAATGACATAATCCTAATCAAGCCAAGCTCTAAGCCTTAATCTTATGTAACCCTAATTTCTTATCTGAATTCACCGTTTTAACATGGATCAACCATTATCAAACTGTGGAAACAAAAGTGGAGGGTTTGATAATTGTTTATCCATTATTCCAAATATCAATTCATAAAACGAAAGTGGAGCTTTGATATTCGAACAAGTGAATTCAGACAAGGATTGCAAAGTCAGCGAAATAGGCTTTGCAATCTTTGAGACATATAGATTCGATCTTCAAGGGAACTAATAACAATCAAGTCAGCGAAATAGGCTTGGTTGCTAGAGGAACATAAGAGAAACTGTCTTGAGAAATTAGGTCTAACATAACATTATAAGCTTATAGTTTTGGTTTGAGAAGGACTTGTTATTTAGATGAAACCAACGATCCAAAGGCTCCTTTTATTATATTAATTTTCAACCGTTTGAAAACCCCCAACTTATAATTCTCTTCTCTTCTAATCATTTCCAATGGTTAATTGAATTGAACTACTCCCTGTCGGAACGATACTCTCTTAATACTACTTCGGTAAGACTGTGCACTTGCGGTTGTATCTCATCAGTGAGTGAGGAATCTGGATTTTTAAATTGTTGTTATAAGGTGTAAGTTGGATAGTTTTGAGTGCCTGTATGATTTTAGAGAGGACTGGAACAATTTTTAGATTAAAAAGATGAATAGGGAGCTTGAAAATGAAGATTTAGTGAGAAAAATGTCAAAACTCCCGAGAGCACCCTTTTCTCGTTCGCCTCGTACTTGCCTCGGCGAGTAACCCTTTTCTTGAGTTCGCCATAGCGAGCAGATGTGCTCGCGAGGTGATTTGCTCAGTACCTGAAGCTGTTTGCTATGTAATTGAATAATGTTGATTAACTTTGGTGTAGAACCATGATTATAATTAATTGTGATACTTTACTCGAGCTATTGAATTATGTACGATGAATTGTTATGGATGTGTTGTATATTTATATTTAAATAAATTATACATGTTGTTGAATTTCATTTCAAAGGTTGAAGTATCATTAGTTGAAGTGTTGGAGGTGTAAGTCATATTCATATATATGCATTGTTGAGTAGTAGTTGTCGTAGTTCATGTTGTCGTCGAGTTGTATGTTGATATACACAAGTGGAGCCCATTGCAGAAACATCAAGTGGAGAGGGCTCATGCCCTAGAACGCCTTGTCGTTCAATTGGTGAGGGCTTATGCCCTATGAATGCTAGTTCATTTAATTGGTGAGGGCTCATGCCCTATGAATGCTTTAACCGTTCAAATTGGTGAGGGCTCATGCCCTAGAATGCCTCGTCGTTCAAATGTGTTAAATGGTACCACATGCATGTGCATTGTCGCATTTTGTTATTGAGTCGTAGTGGAGTTGTCATGTCATTGCATGAGTCGTTGTTGTTGGTTGAAATTGCCAAATGTTGATGATGTTGTTGATTATGAAATATATATGTATATTGAAGAATTATTGATTGTTTAGGGTGTTAGATTCAATTGATGAATTATATATCTATTATTGTTGTTTGTGAATCTCACCCCTTCTATTTGGAAATGTTGCCCTTCCTATGGGTAACTTGCAGGTGATCCAGAGTAGTAGATGTGGTGGCTCAAGTGTCTAGGGCTCTGATACGTAACGGGATGGGAAATAGTCATTTTATTTTCATTCCTTATGTATCAAATTTTGGAACATGTTGTGGAGCCTTTTTATTGTTGTTTGAAACTTATGTTGATGACCATCTATGTTGAGGCCTTTGTGCCAGAATTTATTATTGGAGAATTTATTGTTGGATGTTGATGTTAATTATTGAAAAATATTCCGGTGCAAAGTTTTGGTTAAACTATTAAAGTTGATTTAAATAAATAGTATTTTATTCTATTTATGAAATTTTGAAAAGTAGTGTGATATGCCCATTTGTTGTTGAACTCTGATTATTTTATTTAATGTTTAGCTATGGGGATAACGGGGTGTTACAATTGGTATTAGAGCAGGTTGGTCCGTCTGGCCAAGTAGCAGAGTCGTGTTGAGCCACGTAGGATAGAGTGTCAACTTTAAGTTGTCTTCTGTTGTCTCTTATGTAGAATTTTGAGATGGCTGGGAGAAATGATGTTGCTCGTGCTGCTGCACTTGAGGCTGTGGCTCATGCTGTACAACAACAACTGAATACTGGTGTTGGTAATGATGGTGTGAGGATGCTGGAGACCTTTCTGAGAAACCGTCCACCAACATTCAAAGGGAGGTATGACCCTGATGGAGCCCAGAAGTGGCTCAAGGAGGTTGAGAGAGTCTTCATGGTGATGCAGTGCAGTGAGGTGCAGAAGGTGGGGTTTGGTACGCACATGCTGGCTAAAGAGGCAGATGACTGGTGGGTGAGTCTTTTATCGATTCTAGAACAAGATGGTGTTGTTGTGACCTGGGCTGTGTTCAGGAGAGAGTTTCTGAACAGGTATTTTCCGGAGGATGTCCGAGGTAAGAAGGAGATTGAATTTCTGGAATTGAAGCAGGGAGACATGTCTGTGACTGAGTATGCAGCTAAGTTTGCGGAGCTTGCAAAATTTTACCCACACTATACTGCTGAGACTGCTGAGTTCTCTAAACGCATCAAGTTGGAAAATGGTCTGCGTGCTGAAATTAAGCGGGCCATCGGCTACCAAAAGATAAGAATTTCTCTGATTTGGTGAGTAGTTGTAGAATCTATGAAGAGGATACAAAGGCTCATTATAAGGTGATGAGTGAGCGTAGAGGCAAGGGACAGCAGAGTCGTCCGAAACCGTCTAGTGCTCCTGCTGACAAAGGTAAGCAGAGACTGAATGATGAGAGGAGGCCTAGGAGGAGAGATGCTCCTATTGAGATAGTCTATTTCAAGTGTGGTGAAAAGGGCCACAAGAGTAATGTTTGTAACCATGATGAGAAGAAGTGTTTCCGGTGTGGGACGAAAGGACACACAATAGCTGAGTGCAAGCGTGGTGATGTTGTTTGCTACAATTGTGATGAAGAAGGTCATATTAGCTCGCAGTGCAGGAAGCCTAAGAAGGCTCTGACAGGTGGCAAGGTGTTTGCTCTGACTGGTACGCAAACTGTTAATGAGGACCGACTTATCAGAGGTACTTGTTTCTTTAATAGTACTCCTTTAATTGCTATTATAGATACTAGTGCTACTCATTGTTTCATTGCAGTTGATTGTGCATATAAGTTGGGTCTGGTTATGTCTGATATGAATGGAGAAATGGTTGTTGAAACTCCAGCTAAGGGTTCAGTAACTACTTCACTTGTTTGTTTGAGTTGTCCATTGTCTATGTTTGGTAGAGACTTTGAGGTTGATCTTGTATGTTTGCCGTTGACGGGTATGGATGTAATCTTTGGGATGAACTGGTTAGAGTATAACCGTGTTCATATTAATTGTTTTAGTAAGATGGTACATTTTTCTTATGTTGAGGAAGAGAGTGAAGCTGAGTTCTTGACTACTAAACAGTTGAAGCAGTTAGAACGTGATGGAATCTTGATGTTTTCCTTGATGGCATACTTGTCGTTAGAGAATCAAGCTGTGATTGATAGATTGCCTGTTGTGAATGAATTTCCAATAGTTTTTCCTGATGAGATTCCTGATGTGCCACCAAAGAGGGAGGTTGAATTTGCAATTGATCTTGTTCCCGGAACGAAGCCGGTGTCGATGGCACCTTATCGTATGTCGGTGTCCGAGTTAGCCGAATTGAAGAAACAGTTGGAGGATTTACTGGATAAGAAATTTGTAAGACCGAGTGTTTCACCTTGGGGAGCGCCGGTATTGTTAGTTAAGAAGAAGGGTGGTAGCATGAGATTGTGTATAGATTACCGTCAGCTGAATAAAGTGACGATAAAGAATAGATATCCACTTCCGAGAATTGATGATTTAATAGATCAGTTAGTGGGTGCACGCGTGTTCAGTAAAATTGACTTGAGGTCAGGTTACCATCAGATTAAGGTGAAGGATGAGGATATGCAGAAAACGACCTTTAGGACACGATATGGACATTATGAGTATAAGGTGATGCCTTTCGGTGTTACTAATGCGCCTGGTGTATTTATGGAGTATATGAACAGAATTTTCCATGCCTATCTGGATAAATTTGTGGTTGTGTTTATTGATGATATCCTAATTTATTCTAGGAATGAAGAAAAGCATGCAGAGCATCTGATGATTGTGTTGCAAGTGTTGAAAGAAAAGAAATTGTATGCCAAGTTGTCCAAATGTGAATTCTGGTTAAGTGAAGTAAGTTTTCTTGGCCATATTATTTATGGTAGTGGTATTGTAGTTGATCCATCAAAAGTTGATGCAGTATCACAATGGGAGACTCCGAAGTTAGTTACTGAGATTAGAAGTTTCCTAGGTTTGCTTGGTTATTACCGCAGGTTCATAGAAGGATTTTCGAAGTTGGCACTTCCATTGACTCAGTTGACTTGTAAGGGTAAATCTTTTGTGTGGGATGCTCAGTGTGAAAATAGTTTCAATGAATTGAAGCAAAGGTTGACTACTGCTCCAATTTTAATTTTACTGAAGCCAGATGAACCTTTTATTGTTTATTGTGATGCGTCCAAGTTGGGCTTAGGTGGTGTATTGATGCAAGATGGCAAGGTGGTAAGCTTATGCTTCTAGGCAGTTGAGGATTCATGAAAAGAATTATCCTACACATGATTTAGTGTTGGCTGCGGTGGTTTTTGTTTTGAAAATTTGGAGGCAATATTTGTACGGCTCCAGATTTGAGGTGTTTAGTGATCATAAAAGTTTGAAATATCTATTTGACCAAAAGGAATTGAACATGAGGCAAAGAATATGGCTTGAATTGTTGAAGGACTATGATTTTGGTTTGAATTACCATCCGGGTAAAGCTAATGTAGTTGCAGATGCTTTGAGCAGGAAGACGTTTCACATGTCTGCTATGATGGTAAAAGAGTTTGAGCTACTTGAACAATTTAGAGACTTCAGTCTTGTTTGTGAGTTGTCACCTCAGAGTGTGCAGTTGGGTATGTTGAAGATCAATAGTGATTTCTTGAACAGTATCAGAGAAGCGCAGAAAATTGATGTCAAGTTTGTGGATTTAATGGTTGCTAGTAATCAAACTGAAAATGATGACTTCAATGTTGATGATCAGGGTGTGTTGAGGTTCAGAGGAAGAATTTGCATTCCTGATAATGATGAGTTGAAAAAGTTGATTTTGGAAGAAAGTCACAGAAGTAGCTTAAGTATTCATCCGGGAGCTACAAAGATGTATCATGACTTGAAGAAATTGTTTTGGTGGTCCGGATTGAAACGTGATGTTGCTCAGTTTGTTTATGCATGTTTGACTTGTCAGAAGTCTAAGGTTGAGCATCAGAAGCCTGCAGGGTTGTTGACACTGTTAGATGTGCCAGAGTGGAAGTGGGATAGCATTTCCATGGATTTTGTGACGAGTTTACCGAATACTCCAAGAGGGCATGATGCCATTTGGGTTGTTGTCGATAGGTTGACGAAGTCAGCGCATTTTATTCCGATCAATATTAGTTTTCCGGTAGCTCAGTTGGAGAAGATTTACATTCATAATATTGTGAAGTTGCATGGTGTACCATCGAGTATTGTGTCGGATAGAGATCCAAGGTTCACTTCAAGGTTTTGGAAGAGCTTACAAGATGCCTTGGGTTCAAAGTTGAGGTTGAGTTCGGCTTATCATCCACAGACAGATGGTCAGTCGGAGAGAACGATTTAGTCGTTAGAGGATTTGCTGAGAGTGTGTGTACTTGAGCAAGGTGGAGCTTCAGATAGTCATCTACCGTTGATAGAGTTCACGTACAACAACAGTTACCATTCAAGTATTGGTATGGCACCGTTCGAAGCTTTGTATGGTCGGAGGTGCAAGACTCCTTTGTGTCGGTTTGAGTCGGGAGAAAATGTAGTGTTGGGAGCGGATTTGGTTCATCAGACTACGGAGAAGGTCAAGATGATAAGAGAAAAGATCAAAGCGTCGCAGAGTCGACAGAAGAGTTACCATTACAAGCGTAGAAAGGCCCTTGAGTTTCAAGAGGGAGATCATGTGTTTTTGAGAGTCACTCCTATGACGGGTGTAGGCCGTGCGTTGAAGTCTAAGAAGTTGACTCCGAAGTTTATTGGTCCGTACCAGATATCAGAGAGAGTTGGAACAGTGGCATACAGAGTGGGTTTGCCACCACATCTTTTGAATTTGCATGACGTGTTCCATGTGTCGCAACTTCGGAAGTATGTAGCGGATCCTTCGCAAGTTATTCTGAGAGATGATGTGCAGGTTAGAGACAACCTTACAGTTGAGACCTTACCGTTGAGAATCGAAGACCGTGAGGTGAAGAAGTTAAGAGGCAAGGATATACCTCTAGTGAAGGTTGTTTGGGGAGGAGTAACTGGTTGACCGTGAGGTTTTCCTAGGCAGTTAACTACCGAGGGCCCAAAAACATAAATTACTCGTATGCCTCAGCCTTATGCAATGTGTCAACAACAATTCTCCTTCGCTTATATAGATAGCTTTTCTGATGCACTTCACTTAATTTAAAAGCTTGAACCGGATAAACCATGCCATAGAGCCAACATTCAATGTTGCACTAATTACTAGCTAGTTTTTATTTTCATATATATATATATATATATTTATTATCGAGCTAACTCACGAATCGAACTATATATAATTCAAGTTCAGCTCATTTAATTAACGGACTTAATTTTCAGTTTAAGTTCGCTCATTTGACTCATAAACCAAGTTCAACGAATTATTGTCGAGTTGAGCTCCGAACTATATTTGAGTTAGCTCGGTTAATTGCTAACCCTATTTTAGAGGCACATTGTAACGCCCTAGTCGTTATTTTAATTAATTCTGATTTATTTAGAGTCTTTTATATGATTTTAAATAATTATTGTTGGTGTTATGGTGTGTTATATTTTATTAATGATTTATTTTGGTATTATTTAGAAGGCTTAATTGCACTTTTCCCCCCTATCTTTTGCTAATTGTGCGATTTTGCACCCCCTCTTTTTTTTTGAGCGATTTTGCACCCCATCTTTTTGCCCCATTTCTGATTTTGCACCCCATCTTTGTGTTCAATTGCACTTTTGCCCCTTATCTTTTTGCTAATTGTGCGATTTTGCACCTTCTCTTCTTTTTTTTGAGCAATTTTGCACCCTATCTTTAGCCCCTTTTCCTCTCTTTTAATGATGATTTTGAACAAAACACAATTGACAAAAGATGGGGTGCAAAATCGCTCAAAAAAAAAGAGGGGGTGCAAAATCGCATAATTAGCAAAAGATAGGGGGGAAAAGTGCAATTAAGCCTATTTAGAATAATGTGAAAAATATAATTAATTGGAGTTTTGGGGGTTTATTTTAATTAATAGAAATTAAGTGGGAGTTAAGTGTTATAATTAGGGAGTTAAGAATAAGGGAGAAGTTGGAAAACTGTTTTACGTACAAACAGAGGTTTTTGGGAGAAAGCAAGAGAAATCAGGAGAAGAGCTGTCATACCCCAAATTTGGACCATTTGAAATCTTTTTTGTCCACAGTTTTTAATAGTTCAGATTCTTTTTTATTCGTTTTTTACCTTTTAAAACTCGTGTTTTTCGTCATTAATCATTTAAAAAAAAACTTTCATCTTGCATTTAAGTCCTCGCTTGCATTTTCTACAACATTTAAAATCACTCCATTTGCATTTTTATAAACGCATTTTATAATCCTTTTAGTCATAACAGGCAAGTCATTTTAAAACGGCTAATTGTATGTTAAAAGGCGTATTTTATTAATCATTTCAACCGAAATTTCGGCAGGGAGGATACTTTGAAGTACCTCATGTCAGATTTCGAAGGGACTTTTTATTTTCTTTTTTTTAGGTTAGTTTGTTTATTATTATTTTATTTTATTTTTTTTTTAAAAAAAAAAAACAAAGAAGTGAAAGTCACGTGAGTGACTTCCTTCCTTTTCTTTTCTTTTCTTTTTTATTTTTATTTATTTATTTTATGCATTTTGTTTTTATTTTATTTATTTATTTATTTATTTGTTAAAATCTTTTTCTCCAAGTCTCAGCTGCAGGGGCATTTTGGTCTTTGATCTGTACCAGAGCCAACCCTAGTTTGTCACTATAAATACACTGTCAATCATTGGGAAATGGGTCAGAGGAAAAATCACTGTACACACAGTCCCCCAATCAGCTCTGCAGTCACCAATCACCATCAGAAACACCTTTCATTTTCTCTTTTTTTCCTTTTTCAAATCAAATACACAAAATTCACAAAGTTCATCATGAACATCATATGAACATGAAGAACAGATAAATTCCAGAAGCTCAAATTCGAAGCTGTTCATCACTAACAGCAACAAATCCAAACCTCACATAACCTCAAACAACAATCACGAAATCAGTTCCAAGCAAACCGAATCAAAACCAAACAGAACCGGAGCAACAACAAGAACAACACGAACCGGATCTGTGAAGAACAACACGAACCGGAGCTGTGAAGGACAAAACGAACCGGACCAGAGGGAGAGAGCGCCGAACCGGACCGGAAAAGAGGTAAAAATTTCGCATTTTTCATTTGTAGATCTAGGATTTTTGGTGCATGTTTTCGAAATTTTAAGCTTGGATTCGAGTAGAGGAAGGGAAGAGGAGTATTTTGATGTAAAAAAATTTCAAAAAAAAGCAAAAAAAAAACTCCGGCGCGGCGGCGCTCCGGCCGACCACCGCGCCGGAGCAGCTCCGGCCGCCCCTCTTCATCTTCTCCGGTCGCGTGTTCTTGAGGGAGGAGAGAGCTTCTCTCTCTAAGTTTAATTTAGAGAGAGAAGTGTTTTGGTTTTTGTTGTGTTTTTTTGTTAAAATTGCTTTTATAGTGCTTTTTCTTTTTGCTGGATCACACGTGCGCGTATTCATAATCTTATGATGTTCCATCGCGTTGGTAGCCATCAGATCTGGATCGTTCCTTGATCTGACGGCTACCGTATGATCTGTTTTTAAATCAAGTGTGTGTTTTTTCTGCGTGAGTGTGGTGTGGTTTCTGTTTGGACCGTCAGATCGTTGATCTGACGGTCACTGTGTCTTCATTTTAATCCCTTTGTTTCTATGTTGTTTTTGTGACCCTTGGATCGTTGGATCCAATGGCTATGATGAATCCAGGGGTTTGAACTTGGACCATTGATTTAATCCAATGGTCCAGAATTAATCCTGCTGAGCCATTTGTTTATTATTTTTATTTGTTATTGTTTTTACTTTTTAAATGCTGTTTTTTATTCTTTTTGACATTTTTACGTTTAGAAAAAATTCCAAAAAATGTTTTTCTCACTATTTTTAATTTTCTATCATTGTTAAAAATCCATCCTTTTTTTTCCTTTTTAATTTGTTTTTTTTATTATTTCTTATATGATGATCTTAAATTTTTTATTATCTTAATTCTTGCTTATTATTTCTTATGTCTCATTCATCATAATGTTCCTTGTGATTACTAACCATTTAATTTTTGTCTTAAATCATAGCATGCATATTCAATTTTCTCATCATTTTATTTTGTCATTGACTTAGTATGTATAAATAGGGAATTGATGTAATTTTATTTCTTGCATTTTATTTTGGCATAAAGGCCTTAGAGTTGTATTTAGGAATTGATGTAATAATGTAGGTAACACAAGCACCGACACATGCACCGACACTACCACATTTTATTTACCGCTTTCCGTTAGTTTTTTACGACGTTACGTTAGTTTTCACCGTTAGTTTAGAAAAATCATTTTTCACAAAAAAAAATCAAATATGTCAAATTCAAAAATATTTTTTCTTAGCAACATTTTCCCTTTATTTTCTTAATCAAATTTTTAATCAATTTTAATTCAACTTCAATCATTTTCAAAATTTAAAATCAATCAACCTCACTCATTTCTTTTATCTCATGCCTTGAGGCCTCTTTCTCTTCTTAAAAACATTTTCAAAAAATCTTAAAATCAACCTAACCCACCAAAGAAATTTTCGAGTGGAACTACGTCGGTTTTGATCCCTTTCCCAAAAAGGGTACGTAGGCAGAGGACTCGTCCTTCCAAATCAAATAAAAATAACCAAAAGCATACTTCTTCTCCCTCCATTCTTTCGCTTAGACATTAGGCAATAATTTTTCAAATAAACAAGTAGTTTAGCACAAAATAATCTAGGTAAGAGGTTCCTATGGAATACCATAGACGCTTAGGATGCTAGCACCTTCCCTTCGCGTAACCAACCCCCGAATCCAAAGTCTCGATAAGGGTTTTTTACTCATTTTTTCCCTTCCCAAGAATAAAAATCGAGAGTTCAAAGATTGACGATTCAAATCAATCAATGGTTTGATATCCGAAAATCGCGAGCACAAGAGCCAAGATAGGAAGATTATGAATTTTGGAGAGTTTGTTCGTCTGAATTAAGGTAAGGGTGAGGTTTACTCTCAATAGTATAGATTATAATTCTGATTTTTGTTTAACATAGTTCTGGTAGAAATTGAGGATTTGGGTTTAGGTTTTGATTCTTTGATTTTTGGATGGAAAGAGTGTAGAAACCTTGCAATAGTGTTAGAATAGGTTCAGGTTGTATACATCAATTTATTATACTTCTGTAAACTGTTTTGGGGAGTGAAATTGAGGAAATTGGGATTTTTGGGAAAAACCTGCATTCTGCCCGTACAGACCTTCATCGCTCGCCCCAGCGAGTAGCTTGTCTCGCCTCGCGAGTGAACAACTTCATAGCTCACCTCGCGAGCAAAACCACTCACCATGGCGAGTAGGTGAGTGAGGAATCTGGATTTTTAAATTGTTGTTATAAGGTGTAAGTTGGATAGTTTTGAGTGCCTGAATGATTTTAGAGAGGACTGGAACAATTTTTAGATTAAAAAGATGAATATGGAGCTTAAAAATGAAGATTTAGTGAGAAAAATGTCAAAATTCCCGAGAGCACCCTTTTCTCGTTCGCCTCGTACTCGCCACAGTGAGTAACCCTTTTCTTAAGTTCGCCATAGCGAGCAGATGTGCTCGCGAGGCGAGTTGCTCAGTACCTGAAGCTGTTTGCTATGTAATTGAATAATGTTGATTAACTTTGGTGTAGGACCACGATTATAATTAATTGTGATATTTTACTGGAGCTGTTGAATTATGTACGATGAATTGTTATGTCTGTGTTGTATATTTATATTTAAATAAATTATACATGTTGTTGAATTTCATTTCAAAGGTTGAAGTATCATTAGTTGAAGTGTTGGAGGTGTAAGTCATATTCATATATATGCATTGTTGGGTAGTAGTTGTCGTAGTTCATGTTGTCGTCAAGTTGTATGTTGATATACACAAGTAGAGTCCATTGCATAAACATAAAGTGGAGAGGGCTCATGCCCTGGAACGCCTTGTCGTTCAATTGGTGAGGGCTTATGCCCTGTGAATGCTAGTTCATTCAATTGGTGAGGGCTCATGCCCTGTGAACGCTTTAACCGTTCAAATTGGTGAGGGCTAATGCCCTGGAATGCCTCGTCATTCAAACACATTAAATGGTACCACATGCATGTGCATTGTCGCATTTTGTTATTGAGTCGTAGTGGAGTTGTCATGTCATTGCATGAGTCGTTGTTGTTGGTTGAAATTGCCAAATGTTGATGATGTTGTTGATTATGAAATATATATGTATATTGAAGAATTATTGATTGTTTAGGGTGTTAGATTCAATTGATGAATTATATATCTATTATTGTTGTTTGTGAATCTCACCCCTTCTGCTTGGAAATGTTGTCCTTCCTATGGGTAACTTGCAGGTGATCCAGAGTAGTAGATGTGTTGGCTCAAGTGTCTAGGGCTCTGATACGTAAAGGGAGGGGAAATAGTCATTTTATTTTCATTCCTTATGTATCAAATTTTGGAACATGTTGTGGAGCCTTTTTATTGTTCTTTGAAACTTATGTTGATGACTATCTATGTTGAGGCCTTTGTGCCAGAATTTATTATTGGAGAATTTATTGTGGGATGTTGATGTTAATTATTGAAAAATATTCCGCTACAAAGTTTTGGTTAAATTATTAAAGTTGATTTAAATAAATAGTATTTTATTCTATTTAAGAAATTTTGAAAAGCAGTGTGATATGCCCGTTTGTTGTTGAACTCTGATTATTTTATTTAATGTTTAGCTATAGGGATAACGAGGTGTTACACACATGGAGAGCATGACTCCGCTGGGCAGCTCAAAAAAATAGTTGTAAAAAGTTTTAAATTAGAATGTATACCCAAGTATAAAAAGTTTTCTTTTGCATAAATTATATAGTCACAATTTAAACATGCAAGACCCGGGTTATAGAATATCTTTTATGCAATTTTTTAATTTATTGTATGTTTCTATTGTTGACACTGAAACTTTTATCTTCACTTCTTTCTTGTTGGTTTTTCGAAATAGTAATATTTTGAGGTAAATCCCCCGCAGCTTAAATTTTTAAATGAACTCACAATTCCACAAGATTTGAGATGTCAATCCCTGGAGTGGTTTAAAATTTTGAGTAGTTTAAATATATTTTTTCAAGGAAAAAATTATTTGATTTAAGTATTTTACAAGAATTTATCAATATTTTCTAGTCTAGCCATTTAATTCATGATGAGATGAACTATAATAGGGTAGTGTTAGCTGAAGAGCATTCACGTTTAATATCAACGATGACAGATGAGTAACAACAAGTGTATGACAAGATAATGAGTAGGGTCGATGCAGATAATCCAGACCTGTTTTCACAAGAGCCAATGGCAATCATTGTGACATGTTGGATTATATCTCCCAAAATCTGTATTTTCACATGGATAGTTATATTTTGCTATCTCAAGAATTACATCCAGAGAAATACTGAAAATATTGATAAATAATGAAGATGGTGAAGATGTTGATGCGACTTCTAACGTCGTGTACGAAGAAGTATTTCAAAAATGTGTAATACTCCCTAATAATATGCTATGTTCTCTTTAAAAACCATTTTTATCTTTGTTGTAACATGTTTGGTTTGTGATACGATATTTCCCGATATGGTAGCTTTCGTGACTTTGATAAATTTTGTTTATGTATTCTGACTTTTTACATTCCATTCCAAACATATTTTGTTTTATTGTGTATTAGTTATTCCGGCTCATAAGACCCGTGCGGCGCACGGATCGGCGTTCTAGTTTGATTAATTGAAATCTAGTCTAGCCATTTGATTATGAGACCAAATTTAATTTTTTAAAACTTTTCATTCATCAACGAAAAATGAAAATTGTTGTTGACACATATGCAAAGGCTGAGAAACACCAGTAATTTACCTAAATACCTCTCGGCAGTTAACTACCGAATTTTGAAGAAACAGGTTGCAGTTAACTGCCGAGGCTTTCCTCGGTAGTTAACTGTCGAGGATCTTCTGCTACAAATCTGGCAGAAGCTTTCTCATCCATTATTCATCTCATCTTCCAAAATTATTTTCCAAATCACTCTCAAAAATCTCTCTACAAAACCCAACCAAATCCAACCAAATTTATTCAACAAAATCACAAATAAGTAATTATAATGCTATTAACTTACATTTTAGTTGTTATAAATGTTTTTATTTTTTTAGTTTTTGAGTAGATTTATTTTATTTTAGTTTTTGAGTAGATTTACATAGTATAATTCATTTTTAGAGTAAATGTTAGTTGCTTAATTTAGTTAAAATGTTTGTATGATGTTTATGTTATAGTTTAAAATTTTAGGGTTATTTTTTAATTTGGTGTTTTATATTTATTTTTTTATTTTAGTAAGAGTATATGATTTATTTTAAAAGTAAATATAAGTTGAATAATTTTGTTATATTTTATGTTATAACAAAAAAATTTATGTGAACCATAATTTGAATGATTTATGTTATAATATATGATTAATTTTTTTATTTTAGTAAGTATATGATTTATAATTTTAGGGTTATTTTTATGATTTTTAGAGTCTTTGTATAATTTGCAGATCAAGTGTTTGATGAAATGTTTGAATGAGTTTTTCATTGATTGTTTTTAATTTCTTATTGTGTAGATTTGAAACAATGGTCGGGTGGATCGATGTTCATGCAGAATTCAACGGCGGAGAACCTCAGAGGTTGAAGGTTCGGTGCCTTGGTGTAACGTTAAGAGGTCTCAAGGATGAACTGACTGAATTCAACCAAGGAGGGTGGAACACGTTCGGTATAAACGTCCAACACTCGACGAGGGAGAGTATCATTCACTTGGGTGGAGTTAAAGAACGACGAAAACGTGATGAGCATGTTTTGGGAGCACAACATGTTATAGTGGATCGATATGCGGGTAACGTTGCTGAGATCAACTGAAGATATCATCAACAGCTTGATTCCGCCAGAAGATCGTCATTAGTTAGGGTAAGGTGCATTTCAACTACAACAATTGTCTTACCTCTGAAATGGGATAATTCAAACTTGCCAAACGGTTAGGACTCAAGCATTTCGCTCGGCATTCATGTTTTTCCTTTGGAAAAATTAAATTCTTGTTAGGCTGGTTTAGATGAAGGTATTAAGTGTCAAGGAATGAACCTCATTTCGTTGGCACTTGAATACCATCATCTAAAGCAAGCCTAACAAAAATTTATTCTTTTCAAAGGAAAACATGAATGCCGGGCGAAATGCTTAAGTCATGTTGTTTGGAAAGTTTAAATTTACCCCATTCAAAAGTAACACAATTGTTGTAGTTGGGAGGTACAAACGTCCAACTGCAACAATTGTCTTCCTGGTAATTCAAACTTGTTAAACGGCAGGAATCTAGCATTCAATGAGCATTTTGAATGATGGTATTCATTCTTTTGACACTTGAATACCATCATTTAAAATGCTCATCGCATGCTGCAGTCCTGCTGTTTAGCAAGTTTGAATTTGCCCCATTCAAGGGTAAGATAATTGTTGTACTTGGAAGGTACATTCCGAAATGTAATGTGATCACATATATAGTTGAATATGCATAATACATGTTGTTTTGAATGGAACAATAATTATCTTATCTATTCACTTTTCGAATTTATTTATTCATTACGCAATTTTAATTAGTTGAATTCACATTAGATTTAATTAGTTTTTTATTCAAATACGCAATTATTCAAAATGCGACTTTAATCAAAATTATTCCAAATGCGATTTTATTCTAAGTACCATAATGTCAAACAAAATGTGCACGACACAAAAATAAAACATAAAAAATTCAAAACAATTAGGCATTAAAAGCTATTACAGTCATTCTTCCTCGCACATGTTTCAGAACCATCACTAACAATTTCGTGCCATGTCATAGACGATTTTTCTTTGTTCTTCTCATCACCCTGACATTACCCTGATTCTGATTCTGAGACATATCTACATTAAAAAAAAATGGCGATCAAAACCTAAACTAAACAACAATGCCATAAAATCGTAAAATCAAAAACTAAACCTAAACCTACACTATCATCAAAACCTACACCTAAACCTAAACAATTCTAACAATTCTACAACGATTCATCAAAACCTAAACCTAACAATTTAATAAAATTTCTCTAACAATTCTAACCATTCTAACCTAAACTATCCTAACATATCATAAAATCATAAAATCAATAAAACTATATAATCGAACCTATATAATCGAAATTTAACAAAAAGAAACAAACAATTCGACCACAAAACAACAATGCAATAGGATTCAAAAAATTTACTTGTTTTTGTGCTTGAAATTGACTTGGAATGGCAGAAAATCGCACCTAAGAGAATGAAAACTGCAACAATGGAGTTTTGGAAACTCCAATGTCTGTTCTGTACTTATAATAAATTTTTGGCAGTTAACTACCGAAGTTTTCCTCGACAAGTAGGTTTTTCAATTTCTCGACAGTTAACTACCGAGGGGGCAAAAACATATTTTCATGTGTGCCTCAGTCTTATGAAATGTGTCAACAATAATTTTCATGAAAAAATATAAGAGAAAATTTGGTTGTTCCAATGTACATACTGTATATAAAATAGAAAATCAATGATATTTCAAGACTTCTTCAACCAAAATAATATCGAGACAGCATATGTTTCCAAGACTTAACATTTTCATTCGATTTCTTTTCTACAAAAAGTTGGTCATAACTTCCTTGCACATTTAGAGCATCCATGGCTGAACGAAAATACATGTTCATAATAGCCACTTTTTTACTCAAAGATAAAAAAAATCCTTCCACCGGTAATTGTTGACAAGACTTCGATTGTTCAAAGGCAAGGAGTACTATTTTCTTTCTTGTTAACGAGTGTTTCTAGTACACTCTTTAAACATTTTAAAATTAATAATTATTCTTGAAAAATGTTAAATATTTCGATTTTCAAAACATTGATTGCATAATTTTTTAAATATATTTATTATTTATGGTCTTTATAGAGTGTCTTGGGGGCAGTCGATAACATTTCCCTTTTCTTCTTCGGTTGTTCTTCATAAAACAAAACTCAAAATTGTTCAACAAAAAAAAATTTAGAAATTAAAATCAACTTTTCTTGAAAGTTTTAAGTCTTGTAATTTAGTCATTTTGTCAAAACTCAAGATATTGTAAATTAAAGTTGTAAGTCCAGCATCTTTATAATAGTTACTTGAACCTGAATTAAATTATGAGAAAAAATTAAAAAATACAAACGCTATTACGTACAAATAAAATTGTAAGCTTAAAACTTAAAAGTAACATATAATTATTTTTTTATATTTTAATAATTTCTCTTATATGCACTTACACCAGGAATCAAAACACTTCGGTTTTTGTGGTCGTATACACATATGTTTTGGACAATCAGCATTTTTTATGCAATGAATTTTTGTGATGTCATTTCTCTGACCTATAACAAACGATAAAGGATTGTTAGTAAGAGAAGATCAAACAATGTTCATGTGTTATACAAGAAAATTTGAAAACTGTGTGAAGATATAACTTACTCCAATTGGACTCAGCAAGAAATGAAGAAAGAACTATTATCATTATTATCAAAGCATAAACAAATTTAAGATTTTGAGCCATATTTTTCTTCTTTGTATGTAACAAAATTTAAATTGTTTAGAATCTTTATAAGTAAATGTTATAAGGTTTTTTAATTACAATTAAATATATTTTACCACTTTCGAGCTGCAAGAAAGAAAATAGAAATTGAAATTTTTGTTAAATGTCTCTTGATGACGATCAAAGTTAACTAATATTTTAAGGGTTTGTCTAGCATATGCAACATTGCACATGTTATAGCAATTAAAATGGGAAAATTTTTACTGAAAAATAAAAGTTATTTATGAAAAAATTACATATTTAATACTCCCTCCGTTCCTTTTTAAGTGTCACTTTCGGAGAAACTTTTTGTTCCAATTTAACTGTCACTTTCAAAGTTCAATGCAACTTTAAATGTTGTTTTATCAATATTACCCCTAGTTATTTATTGCGGAGAGAGAAATATATGACATGAGATATTAAATGAATAAGTCTATTATAGTAAAAGTATCAATTATTGTATCAAAAGTAGTAACATTTATTGATGGCTTAAATGCGTTTTTGGTCCCTTAAGTATTTATTTGATATCGCTTTGGTCCCTTAACTAAAAAAGATTGTTTGAGTATTTTATCTTTATCTCTGTTACCTGTTTTGGTCCCTTCCGTTAAATAAATTAAAAAAAAAAAACGTTAGGGTTTATATTATTCATCCTTTTTCTTCTCCTTCCATCCTCTTCTTCATGATCTTCATCATGAATAACACACCAACCCAGAAAAAAATAATCTTTTTCATCAAATCTATAAGGGTTAATGGTGCTTTACCCCCTGTAATATAGGTCATTTTTGATTTTCCCCCCTGTAAAATATTTTTTTTGATTTACCCCCCTGTAATTTTTTTTTTTTTTTTGGAATACCCCCTAATAGGTCATAAAAAAACGACTTTATTTTTTTTTTTGCAGAATTTTTTCGTTTTTTTATGACCTATTACGGGGTATTCCAAAAAAAATATATTTTACAGGAGGGTAAATAAAAAAAAAATATTTTACAGGGAGGAAAACCAAAAATGACCTATATTACAGGGGGGTAAAGCACCATTAACTCAATCTATAAACATTAATGAATTTCATATCTCCATCAATAACCAATTTTTCATCATCATCATCATCATCACCAATCATAAATCCATAAAATAAAATTAAAACAACCAAAAATCATAATCATAATAACAATTTTTTCACTCAAAAAACATCACTTTCATCTATCTTATTCATTCATTCTTCAAGCATCTAAATTCAGCCCTTTTTAAATTCTTATCATGAATTAAAAAAATGGAGAGAGAGAATTCAGAATAGAGAGATCCAAATCCAACCCTTTTTCTTTTTGACTCTCTTATACCCTATTTCTATTTAAATTCGGATTCAGACTCTAAAGAAAAAACATGAGAAGAAATTCAGATTCAGATTCAGATTTGAGATCGAATTAAATTGGTGGTGGAAACTGAAAATGAGAAACTAGAAATTCAGATTCTGATTTGAAATTCAGTGTTGTTGTGTTGCATATGTTTGAAATTGGAAACTAGAAATGGGAGAATAGAAGATGATGATAAAAAAGAATTTTTTTTTCTTATGGGTTGGTGTGTTGTTGACAATTAAAAAGGAACGGATGTAGTATTAATACACAAGTTTCAATGCAAACTTACTAATTTAAACTTCTTAACATGTGCAAATTTGCACATATTAGAAAAAACTCATATTTTAATTACTATAAGGGTAGTGCTAACTTGTGCCCTAAGGGCACAAGTTAAGAATCTAAAAATGCAATTAAATCATAAATTATGTCTTGAAAAGATAAGATTTTAAATTTCTAGAATATTGAATGCACAATTTCCAACAAAATGTTTCTATCTTTGCTTTCTTAACTTGTGCCTTGAGAACACAAGTTAACATTTCCCTTACTATAATTTATTATTTCTCTCCTAGCACTTCGTGATAGAGAAGGGTGATGCGAATCCGCAAGTGTACTGTTCTATCAAAGTAGTAAAAGATTATCGATCCACAACGAGTTATGGTTTACACTTAATTGAGCAAAAATCATCAAAGAAAATTATTTCAAACATCAACTATGAACTTGAACACATAAACACATCAATTCCATGAAATTTAACACACCCATAATTACACATAAATTAGGAGCACAAAACTCAACTTCAAAAATCACAAAAGTCATAATTCACACAAAAGCACTTATGACTCCTATGAAAAAATATGAGATTATAACTTACTAAATGAAATAGTTCTATCCCCCTTACCTCAAAACTTTAATTCCACTAGTTATGGCTTCACTCTCCCCTCTAGCTTCCAATATCTAGCTTTACTCTTCTCCAAGGTCTTCCTCTTCTCTTCTTCTCTCTATTCTTTCCACTTTCTCTCTCTAGCATCCCTTTGTTATGAGAATGAAATATTTTAACCCTAGTTTCCCTTCATGAGTTAAGTATATATATTACTTTCCAAAGGGATAGTTTTCTAATATTCACAATGGGCCTAAAACTCTTACTAACAAACTCTAAAAGTTATTACTCATTACTTCGCTTAAACTCGGATAATTACCGTCCCAATTTAATTACCTCAATTCACTAGTAATTTAGTAAAAATAACTATTGTTCTGGACCGGCCAAAAGGAGCTTTGGCCCATTTACTTAGGCCTAATACAATTCAAAGCCCAAACACCACGTTTTGCAACATTACTTGCGACACACCCATTCTCCGCGAGGGGATGCACAGAGCGAACAAGACCGGTTTAAATGAGCCACAACGTCTGTGCACGTTCCCGCAATAATCTCTCTAGCGGTTACACTTCCCATGATTTTGTAACCGCCAGAGCCTGGTGTGCCATTACAACGGCTCTGCAGCCCTTCACCTCTATATATAGGGGACTCATAACAAACCCCAAGGTATAATCTAACTATTCCTCTAAACCCTCACTCTCTGATCTCTACTTACTTGAGTGTCGGAGCGCCGGCAGGTACACACCCCTCGGCCCCCTCCGTTCCAAGAAGCACTCTTTACGCATTCTACCATCACTCAAACCACCGCATTTAAAGCACCGGCAATCATCTTCTAATCAGGTACGATCAGTGGCGCTGTCTATGGGAAAAAATATAAGCTCTCCCCGTTTTTACCTTTCTAGAAACCAAAGATTTCCAAAAATTTACCATGGCTTCCAACAGTGCCAACTCCTAGATACGAAGTGAGATTCATATCCCTCAACGTGATAGTATGACATCTTCACCTTCTCCTGGGGATACACCTAGAGAGGAACCAGTACAAATAGTTCCTCTCTAAGAGAGGCCTATGCAAGGTCCTCCGCGACCTACAGAAATGCCTAAAGATGCTACACCAACTAGTGCCCTCGTCAATAACCTGCACCGCACGGCCCAACGACAGACATCGTTAATAGAGGATAAGAACCGACGCCTGATAGATCTAGAGCACACGCGTCCATTAGTCCGACCGAAATGGACACCTTCCCCAAGACCTATCAGAAGAGAAATGAGCCCTCTCCCCTCACGTTCTAGATCTCATCGGCACTCAGTAAGCATCAAATCTCCTAGTTACATCAGGAGATCAACCAGAAGGAGGTCACATCGAGAACATTGAGGCAGTTCCCACGTATCGATCGGTCCAATGTGTCGTTAAGTGCAAACACTTTGTCACTACACTACGACGAAGAGTCGTTACCTGGTTCAAGAACTTGCGGAGAAACTCCATCGACTCATGGAGCGACCTCTGTGATGAGTTCACAACCCACTTCACAGCTTCAAGGTCACAACCAAACACGGTGGAATCCTTTGAAGCCATTGTTCAAGTAAAGAGCGAACCTCTTGATGTAACTTCTCCGAGATTACATCGAGAGGTTCAACAAAGAAGTTGTGCAGGTAAGAGGTGCCGACGAAAAGATGAAGCAGTACCTCATTGCCAAAGGTTTGTGTGAAGGCTCAGACGTCAAGAAGGTGGTCCACCTAGATCGCCCAAGGACTCTCAACGAGTTCCTAGCGATCGCAAAGATCTACATCAGATACGAAGATGAGCTGTATGCGGACAGCCTCTGTAACGTCCGTTTCAAATTATTAATTATTTAATTGAGTCTGAGAGCTATTTAGGTTAGTTATATTATAATTATATAATATATAAGTGGTTTATGGTGAATTGAGATGATTTATAAGATTGAGGTGTAGTGATTTATTTTATTGTTTAATAAAATAAGATTTGAAAATAGAATAAATATTGAGATGGGGGCTGTTTTGTGAATTTAGAGAGTTTAGTGGTATAAGTGGAATAAGATAAAATAGATGGGAGGAGATATAAATAGGAGAAGACCTAGTTTTAGAAAAAGGTAGTACGTACGATCGTTTTTGGAAAAAAAAGGGAGAAAAAGCCAAGAGAAGTGGGAGAACAACATAGAGGCTGCGATTTTTGATTCTAAGGTAAGGGTGAGACTAGCATTCAATTCTATTGATTCTGTAATTCAATTGGTTGTAATTAACAAGTTGTAGGATTGGATTAGAGAAGTTGGAAAATTAGGGTTTTGAGAGAGAATTGAAGATTAAACGGTGAAAACTTGTTAAAAAGATGTAGAAACTGTCCTTAGACCTTAAATAATGATTAAGATGAATTCTGGAATCGAGATTAGGCTTAAAACCATGAGAGTTGATGATTTTTAGGCAAAACTGCACTTCTGCCCGTAGCAACATTCATCGCTCGCCTCTCGAGCTATGATCCTCGCCACGGCGAGTGATGAACTTCATCGCTTGCCACGCGAGCAACCTTTCCTCGCCTCACGAGTTGCACGTTGCAGCTTGCCATAGCGAGTAGTTGAACTCGCCTCGCGAGCCTGACTAGAGAGCATGTAAGATTTTGTGATTTTGACTTTTGAGTTGAACCTTAGATGCCTTTGAGTGCCTAAACATGTCTATTATTGATTAGGAAAGAATGTAGGATGAGATTGAACCTGGAAAGACTTAGAAGGAAACTTTGGAGAATCTGACTGAACTCGCCATGGCGAGCAGAGGCTCTCGCCTCGCGAGCACTTGTGTTACAGAATGCCTTGTTTAGGTTAAATGCGATCTTTGTCGTACGAGTTGTTATGAGTTGAACCTTGGGATAGTAATGAGGAATATGTATGATATTAATGGTGATCTGTGAAGTTGATATATGATGATTTTATGATATTTATAATGTTATATAATTAAATATATATATATATATATATATATATATATATATATATATATATATATTGCATGAATTATGTTTGATGAGTGAGATGTTGGTGACGTGCATTTGTAATTGTTATATATGATGATTATTATTATTGAATGATGCTGTCTTGTTGTGATGAATATGATTTACTTTGATGATTAATGAGAGAATATTATATATTGTGAATATTATAAGATGTCGGTCCAACTTATTGGAGTCATAAGAGATGTCTAATAATACGTGATGGGAGAGGGCTTGATGCTCTGTAATGAATATTTATACATAATACGAGATGGGAGAGGGCTTGATGCTCTGAGAGCCTATTTACGCTCAATATGATTGGTACCACATGCATGATTAAGAGGTTGTAGTTGCATTTTTTTCAAGAGGGTCTAAGATGAATAAGAGGTCTAAGCTGCATTGTTAAGTTGAAGTTGTGTCGTAGTCGATTAAGCCGTTCTCTATCCTTGAGTTGTTGAGGAAAGATTATTTGATGTTCCATGATGTTGAGTTAAGATGTTATTGTGATGTTGTTTGTGAATGTGACCATGATAATAATTATGAATATGTGTTATTGTCTTATGATGAACATGCGTTGTTATTTTTATGATGAATATGTGTTGCTTACATCATTATAAGTGATGATCAAGTTGTGTTGTTATGTAATTATGAAATGATGATTATGTTGTATGACAAAGTTGATATTTATGATGTGATGATTTATGTTGGTTATGATTTGATTATTATGTGCTAAATGTTGATGTATAAAACATGATGAATAGGGAGTTAATGATGAATCGAAATTGATTTGAATTGTTAATGCAGTACTATATGATTATATTACCAGCTATGATTAGTTTACAATGTTGTTAAATATAATTGTTGAATTATATGTTGAATATTATTGTTTTGTGAAATCTCACCCCTTCTGCTTGGAAATGTTGCTCTTCGTATGAGTAACTTGCAGGTGAACGAGAGTTGGTCGCTGGGTTTGCTGTTGTGAGTGGTTATCCCTCACTGTGTCTTGTAGGTGCTCTGATATGTAACGGAATGGGATCTTTTGTGGCTATTTTCTATTCCTTTACTTATTGTTTATGTTTTAATAAGGCCTGCGTGCCAAAGATTTATCTATGTTAATGAATTTAATCCGCTGCAAAGTTTGAATTAATATGTTGATGATTTTTGGAAAGATAATTAGGTAATTATTTCATCTATTATATTTTAGAAGTGTAACATTCCGTGATATGTTGTTTACTCTGATAGATATTTATGAAATTTTTAAGTTGGGAAAACGGGGTGTTACAGCCTCAAGAAGTCCAAGAAGGAGGAGCCTACTGCTGTATCCTCCAAAAAGCCCTTCCATGAGAAAAAGAGGGAAGGAAAAGTAGCTCATGAAGGCAAAGTACCGACCGGTCGCTTTACCGAGAACACACCCTTAGCCATGTCCAAGGAGAAAATCCTCGCCGAGATCGCAGTAGCTGATCTGACGGAAGTTGGCGTCAAGCCACCAAAGGCTTCATCATAGGAGAGGAAAGGGGTCGACAAAACAAAATATCGTCGGTTCCACAAGTGCCACGGGCATGTTACTGACGACTGCATCCACCTGAAATATGCAATCGAACTCCTCATCCAAAGAGGATGGCTCAAACAGTTCGTCAAGAACCCCGAGTCGGAAAGAAAGACCATTGAGGTCATATTCAATGGCAATGAAGCGGACTAGATAGTCGCCATATCCGTGAAGCGGTTGGGCGATTTCCCTGACAATGTGGAAATCGTACCTTACTCATGCACCTGGGAACAGTTCCCTTCTGCCAACGTCATCACGGGAGGAACAGTAAATATCTCTATAGGAAGCATGAATAGAAAATTTGAGGAGCTCATGAGTGTCAATTTGCTGGTCCCTTTTGATTCCAACATCGGAGGAAGACCACCCTTGGCATTCTACGACTCTGAACTGCCTAGTGGGGGTTCAAATTCAGCCATTCATTTGCTCGTGCGAGCATCGATGGCCAACACCGACATCTGTCGAGTCCTTATTAAGACAAGGGCCTCGTGCGACATCATGTATGTAACGCCCTAGTCGTTATTTTATTTATTTAGGAATTATTTAGAGTCTTTTATGTGATTTTAAATAATATTTGTGATTTATGTGGTGTGTATTATTTTATTATATAGTATATTTTAATAATAATTAGAATAAGTGAGAAATTAATATTATTTTGGAGGTTGGGGAGTTATTTAGGAATTAATAGAATTAAGGGGAGTTTAATAGAATTAAGGGGAGTTATTATTTTGGGAGTTAAGAAAAGAGAAGTCAGAGAAACGTTTTTACGTACAACCAAGCTTTTGGGAGAAAAGGGAGAGAAGAGCAAGTAGAGCCAAGGAATCAAATTGCTGTGCATTTTTTTCTGCAAAACTACGGTAAGGGTGAGGTTTACTTCAATAGTGTAGATGCTTAATTCTGATTTTGATTTTAACAGGTTTATGTTAGAATTGGGAATTTTAGGTTTATGGTGAATTATTGGGTTTGGAGTATAGAAATTGTTGTTCTGATGTTAGAAATAGGTTATGAGTTCATACAGCAAGTTATTACACATCTGTAAACCAATTTGGAGAGTGAAAGTGAGAAAAATGGATTTTTGGGGAAAAACATGCATTCTGGTCGTGCTGACATTCATCGCTCGCCTAGGCGAGTAGACCTTTCCCGCCTCGCGAGTGAGCAACTTCATGGCTCGCCTCGCGAGCAGAACCACTCGCCATGGCGAGTATGTACCTGAGAGATCATGATTTTTGAAGTGTTGTTATAAGCTGTAAAATGGATAGTTTTAAGTGCGTAGATGATTTTAAAGAGGTCTGGGACAATTTTCAGATTAAAAAGATGAATAGGGAATTTAAAAATGAAGATTTAGTGAGATAAATGTCAAAACTCCCGAGAGCACCTGTTTTGAGTTCGCCACGGTGAGCAACCCGTTTTCTTGTCCAGTTTCAGAGCTGTTTGTTATTTAATTGAAGAATGTTGGATGATATTGATGTTTAAGCATGATTATGATTAATTGTGCATTTTTCTGGAATTACTGAATTGATTATGATGATCTGTTGTTGATTGGGATGTATGCTTTATTTAATTAAATCATACATGTTGATGAAATTATGAGGTTGTAAGTCATATGTACATATATGCATTGTCAAGTTGTATGTAGATATACACAAGTGGAGTCAGTTGCATAAGCATAAAAGCGGGAGGGCTCTGGCCCTGGAACGCCTTGTCGTTCAAAGCGGGAGGACTCATGTCCTAGAACACTTTGTTGTTCAAAGCGGTGAGGACTTATGTCCTGAATGAATGCTTTAACCTTTCAAAGCGGTGAAGACTTATGTCCTGAATGAATGCTTTAACCATTCAATTAGCGGTGAGGGCTCCGGCCCTGAATATGGTACCACATGCATGTGCATTGTAGAGGAGTCTTAGTGGAATTGTTGAGTGTTGCATGAGTCGATGTTGTTGGTTATAATTCCATTTATTGTTGATGTTGATAAAGGTGATATATTTTTATATTGATGAATTATTATTATGTTAGGGTGTTAGATTCAATTGATGAATTTATTATCTATATTTATTGTTGTGAATCTCACCCCTTCTGCTTGAAAATGTTGCCCTTCCTATGGGTAACTTGCAGGTGATCCTGAGTAGTAGGTGGTGGCTCAATGTCTAGGGCTCTGATACGTACGGGATGGGATTTCTTATTGTTTTTCATTCCTTATGTATCACATTTTTGTATTAAGCTGATGTGGCCCTTTATTTGGTTGTTGAAATAATTGATGAGGCTTTTATGCCAAGATTACATTATGGAGAATTAAACAATTGTTGTTGTTGCTTTTGATGCAAATATTTCACTACATATTATTGAAGTTTATGAAAAATGTTTAATTAAATAGTTTTTATATTCTATTTAAGAAAATTTAAAAAAGAAGTGTGACATGCCCGTTAGGGATTTACTCTGATTGTATGTTTCATTATTATTTAATTGTTTTTGGGTAACGGGGTGTTACAATGTACACCAACCTGTTCAAAACTCTATAGCTGATGGAGAAAAACCTTTCTCCATATGTTTGAAATGAGCTTTTCCGCTTCAACAGTTCGTCCACTAAACCCTGGGGATACGTTGATTTGTTGGTCACCTTCGGCGAAAAGGAGGCCAAGAAAACAATTAAGATCCCATTCCTGGTGATCGACTTGCCTAGCTAGGCGCCGCATGTTCAACCGCTCATCTGAAGTTGAAGTACCGTGCAAAGGATGGCATCATCGCCTCCCTGAATGGAGACATCGAAGCTGCAAAAAGATGTTTTCTTCAGGCAATCAAAACCCAGAACTCGGTTTTGCAGTCCCGCAAATCCGCTGAAGCAAGGGGAAAGCTGCTGCAAGTACTCTGGATGCAAACTTGGTCGAGCTTGATCCCAGGTTCTCCAAGGAGGACCTCTAGGAACAAAAAAGGGAAAAGAAGGATCCCCTCAACGCGAAACTTCTTAGACCTATTTCTAATGGAGAATTCGAGTTGGTCCCTTTTGGGAACGACCCCTCAAGAAACTTCAAAATCGGCAAGGATCTCCCTGAACTTGTCAAAGCACAACTAGTCGTTTGCTTAAGGGAAAATGCTAACCTGTTCGCCTAGAGCGCAGCCAACATGCCCAGAATCGACCAAAGTGTCGCCTCTCACCAGCTGACAGTCGACCCCGGTGTTAGCGTTGTAGCCCAACGACGTAGAAAGCAGTCTCATGAAAAGTCAGAGGTTGCGGAAAAAGCTTTAAAAGACCTCCTAGAGGAAAATTTTATTTCTGAGGCCAAATACACTACATGGCTCTCCAATGTTGTACTTGTCAAGAAATCTAATGGAAAATGGCGTATGTTTGGTTATTATACCGATCTCAATAGGGCTTTCCCTAAAGACGCATATCCTCTTCCTAACTTAGATAATCTCGTAGATAATTCCTCCGGCTACAAACTTTTATCTTTCATGGATGCCCATTCTAGCTACAACTAGATACACATGGTCGAAGAAGATAAAAAAAACAGCCTTCATGACCGAATCAGGGAACGATTACTACAACGTAATATTTTTCGGTCTATGAAATGCAAGGGCCACTTATCAACAAATGACGAACAAAGTCTATGACAAGAATCTTCTGGGCGACATCGTCGAGATCTACATGGAGGACATGATCGTCAAATCCTTACAAGAGGTTGATCATGCCGCCCATCTCAAGGTTATATAATACTAGAAGAGATACTAGGGTTATATAATACTAAGGTTTAAGGCTTGACTTGATTAGGATTACATCATTAGACTTATCCAACAATCCCAAGTCAAAAGAAGTCTACTCACTCATGGTCATCGTAGACATGGAGAAGAACAGAGAAAACATAAAAGTAAATGAAAAGAAAGTAAAAGAAAAGAAAATAACTTTTATTAGAAAGACAATTGTCACTTATTGAATTCCAAGAAAAGATGAATATTTGTGATGGCTATCTACTCTATTTATAGTTTACATTCGACTTAAAATCTAAGCAATCACTAGAATGTTCCACAAGTAAACTAAAATAGAGTAGCTTAAAATCTAAGCAAAAGCAGCAAAAGTAGTTCTGGAGGGTGGCACGGCTGTGCCATGCCTAGCACGGGCCGTGCCAAGTTTCTGACTTGAGGGAGATATATTTTTGTCTCTGAATCTTCGTATTTTCGTACCGAATCAGCTCCAAAACCCCTTTCTTTTGCTCCAAGACTCAATCCATCAAATATTCGTTTCTGAAATATAACAATATGCAATTGTAGTAAAATAGCTCAAAAAGGAAATAATATTAAAATAAAATAAACTTAAATCTAATTAAAACAAAACTAAATAACATATTAAAATAGATAATAAATGACTCATCAGAGTTCATGCGGGTAAGTTCCTCGGTTTCTACTTAACAGAAAGAGGAATTGAGGCGGATCCAGATAAATGTCGCGCATTTACGGAACTCCCCACACCCCACTCCAAAAAATGCATCCAAACACTCAACGACATGCTAACTGCTCTCTCAAGGTTCGTGGCTAAGTCCGCTTAACATGCTCTCCCCTTCTTCAAGTTATTGAGCAAGGAGACAAAGTTCGAATGGACTGATGAGTGTGAAGCCGCTTTAAAGCATCTCAAGGAGACTAGGTATGGGACCTAACGAGATATTGTACCTCTCGCGCCCCAATCAAGGTGAAATATTGTACCTCTACCTTTCCGTTTCTTCCGACGCGGTTAGTACGTTCTAGTCAGAGAAACCCCGGAAGGTCAGAAATCAGTCTACTTCACCAGCAAAGCTTTGCTAGGGCCGGAGACTAGGTATCAAAAGATTGAAAAGGTAGATCTCGCTCTCCTCACGGCAACATGAAAGTTGAGGCAGTATTTCTTTGCCCACACTGTGATAGTCCGAACGAACCAGCCCATTAGACAAATTTTGGGTCGCCCTGACGTCGTTGGATGGATGATGAAGTGGTCACTCGAGCTATCCGAGTTCGACATACACTACGAATCCCGAAAATCACTGAAGGCACATGTGTTCGTCGACTTCATAACTGAAATGACCTTCCCCGTGGAAGAAAGCACAGAAGAATGGACCGTCTTCGTAGATGGATCATCCAATTCTAAAGGAAGTGGAGCAGGGGTAATTGTAGAAAACAGAGAAGGTAGTGTCGTTGAAATCTCCCTTGGTTTGTCTTTCCCTATAACTAACAACACTGCAGAGTACGAAGCCTTCTTAGCCGGCCTGCAGTCTGGATCTAGGAGCCCGAAAGGTAAAAATCTTTGTTGTTTCCCAATTAGTGGCTTCGTAAGTGACTGGCGATTACCAGGTCCGAGAAGAGCATTTACAACAGTATGTCCAGCTAATACTCGAGAAAATGAAAGAATTTGAAGCTGTAGAGGTAACTCAGGTTTCCCGCAAACAGAACACCTGAGCAGACATTCTCTCAAAACTCGTTAGTACACAGACTGCAAAAGGAAACAAAACAGAGATTCAAGAAGTCCTCAACGAACCCAGCGTTTAGAGACATAAAACTCTACTACACGAAGTCAACGCAATCATTGGGATGGAGGACTGCAGAGGACACATTACACGCCACATAACCAGCGGGGAACTCCTATCCGATCCTCATGAAAGAACGAAGTTGAAAAGAAGGGCCTGCTCATTCACTTTAAGTGTATGGGACCTAAAGAGACCCAAGAAGTCCTTGCCGAGATCCACTACGGCATATGTAGACAACATCTTCGTGCCAAAGCTCTTGCTAAAAAGGTCCTACGAGCATGATACTTTTGGCCTACCATGCTAAAAGATGCGAAAAACTATGTCAACCTGTGTGACAAGTATCAACGACACAGGGACATGCACCTCGCACCCCCCGCTGAACTGACATCTCTGGTCTCTCCTTGGCCTTTTGCATGGTGGGGCATCGACCTTCTGGGACCATTCCCTAAAGCTTCCGGACAACTCAAATATTTGGTCGTTGAAATCGACTACTCAACCAAGTGGATCGAGGCCGAACCATTAGGGAAAATCACAGCCAAGAACGTACTTCGTTTCTTCAAAAGGAACATCCTAGCAAGATTTTGAGTACCGGCCCTGGTGATATCCGACAATGGGACTCAATTCACCGATCAGAGATTCCAGGACTACCTAATAAACATTGGCATCAAACAAAGCTTCACCTCCGTTGAACACCCTCAAGCTAACGACCTCGCCGAAGCAGCAAACAGGGTCATCTTACAGGGAATACGAATAAGGCTGGACGCAGCCAAAACCAGGTGGGCAGAGGAGTTACATACGGTCCTCTGGGTGTATAGAACTACTCTGCACTCTACTACTAGCGAGTCACCATTTCGACTCATGTACGGGACATACGCGGTTATTCCATTGAGTTAACTGAACTCACTTGGAGAACTAGCGTCGACACTGACTTCCCTGCCAAAGTGACTAACTTATGTGAAAAGCTCGAATTCATCGATGAAGTCAAGAGTGAAGCAGCTTTGCGAGAAACAGCGCTAAAACAAAAAATAGCCAATCGCCACAACAAAAAGGTCATAAGACGAGAATTCGAAGTAGGAGATCTCGTCCTCTGGTGGAACCAGAAGGACTCTGAAGAGGGAAAACTCGTCGCCAATTAGGAGGGACCGTACAAATTCTGAATGAAAACCGAAACGGGAGCCTGCATACTCGAAGACCTTCATAAAGGCACAATTCTGAGAACTTGGAATGCCGAAAAACTCAAAAAGTATTACACTTAGATGGCAAAACTAAGCCAACCTGCTCTAATGTACATACATAGTTCAATACAACAAACTTCATGCTCTCCAAAAACGAGCAACTACAACGGAGGAGGAAAATCGTGCCACTCCAAATCCAAAAAACATAAAGGATAAGCGAAATCTATACAATAGATACATGTATCCCTCAGTATGTTCGCTACCAATTGTGACATCACTACTCGGCATGTTAGGTAGAACCCCAGCTCCCGATGGGTGATTCACGCCTCAGTGCGTTGAACTTAAATTGGGATTTTCGTTCATCCGCTGTTTCATGTCCAAAAACAACTTTGGACACACGTTCAGATAAAAAAATATCTTGGATGTAAAATGCTTCTAACAAATACCCCGCGTATAAGTTAGAACTCTCATGCCCAAATTCCCCTTTGGAATCAACACAGAAGGTATACATTCCAACCGAGCAACGATACCTAGGGAAGAAAGGCAAAACTTTAATTCAAAACAACGAGTTAAATTCCTAAATCGTCGACGAATATATAAAACTCTTTAGTTGTTGATTCATTTCATCGAAACAAACAACTGCGGGGGATAGACTATATCGCCTCAGCGAACTCATCTTTGCTTCGAAGCTCGCTTAACTTATCAGAAAGAACAAGCACCGAAAGAACAAAGGTCATCAAAGTATACGAATTGTTACTTTATAAACATACAAGACCAACAGTTCGCTCTCAAGAATACTTTAAACAGTATCAAAATCCTCACGCAACGAGCATTCAGTTCGAACGTCATATTTGAAAATAAAGCAAACATTTTCATTAAGTATGATGAGAACCAAAAACAACAAATTATAATAAAAGTGTTAAAACCACGAAGGGCCCACAATGTCATTACAAGCATGCTTGTTAAAGAAGAATGATTAAAATTACAAGGCCTCATCGGCCTGGGCTTCATCAACATGCCCCAAATCCTACTCAAAGTCTGGGGGAGGTTTGATCACCCCATCTTCAACATCACTAAGATGGTGAATTCCCTCGACACACAAATTGATGCTAGAGTTCACCACCTTCCGCTGAGCCACTCCGCGATCAAAACTAAGCTTGACGGCATCCACCAAGCCTCCTTCCAGCACACTCACCCTTTCAACCATGTCAGCACGCCTAATTAGGGTAGCAATGTCCTCGGTCTCTTCCTCCCCATGAAAGTCCGCCTTCTTCAGAGACTCCTCCAAAGGCAACCTCTCCTCAGCCAGCTTCCGGGAAGACTCGGTCACCTGCTTAATGGCGGTTCTAGCATCCGCCAATTACTTTTCTACAACAGAAACTTGGCGACCACGCTCCTCAGCAATTGACCTCTTGTCAGCGACCTCGCCTTCAAGCTGGGAGACCTGGGCAACTAAAGGGTCCCTCTCCTTCATAGTAGCAATAACTCATTCAATTATTGCCTTGCTCCGGCCAGCAGGACCAAGGTCATGAATAACCCATAGCTCAGGGTCATCCAATGTTATCATGGTTTATGGGTGCCAAGCCATTAATTGGACTTGAACCTTTTGACCGTTGATATTCTCTATTTTTTCTTGGGAAGGGCAAAATTGAGAAAAACCCTTAGATTCTAAGTTCGGGGGTCGTTTTCGCTACGGGAAGGTGTTAGGCACCCGGAGCGATTATGGTACTCCATAAGAGCCGCTCTCCTAAGTTGATTTCTACGCTTTAGTTTTATTGCTTATTTGTAAAAAAGGAAGGTGTGATTAGTTAAGAATAGGGGGTGAGAAGAAGTAGAATTTGATTTTTATTTCGGCTTGGAGGAGTTTTGACTCATTGCCTACGTACCCTTTTAAGGGATCAAAACCGATCGTAGTTCATTCTCAAAAAAAATAGTTTTTGTTTTTGTTGGTTGATTTTAAGTTTGAAAAGAGATTTTGAAGAAAGGAGATGAGAGGCCTCAAGGGCATAAGATTTGGAAAGTGTGAGGTGGAATTAGTCATCTTGCAAAAATAAAGTCCAAGGAGGATTAAGATTTATTGAAAAATTTACTTAAGAAAATAAAGGGAAATAAGGAGTTTTGACTCCATTTTATTTTTTAAAAAGTTTTCAAGTGAGGTTATTTGCATGTCTTGGAAAAGTTGATTTTTTTCTAAGTGTTTAAGCCTAAGCGCTTATCTAACCATACAATCCTATGCATACATCTAAGGTGAGTGTGTGCGTGCCGGTGCGTCATAGTGTCCATAGTCCATATTACAAAAATTCCCTAAATACATTCTATGGCCCCTTTGCCAAGCTACAAACCAATGGTAAAATATTACATCACCGGATGAATTACAATTTGCAAAAAAAAGAAAACTAAACTAATGGAGACAATAGTGAAGATGGTGAAGTGCTATGAAGTGATCAATATGAAAGGGAATGTTAGTAGAAAATGGTAAAAAAAAAGAAAGAATATGGCATGAAGCGATGGAAGAAAGTACGGCATAAAACGGTAAAGTGACGATGAAAATAAGCCGGAAACATGTAATGAATAATGCACATGATGCAAGAACAAAACTCAACACATCAAAACAGTGACATATGCATAGCAAACAGTAGCAAAATTCATATGGAATAGTATGCAAATCAAACATGACGAACACGAACATTATGCACATGAAGTAACAGGTAAAAATGCGAGAAAAGTGACTTAAAATAGTAAAAACCCTTGACAAAACAACACTAAAATTTTTACCAACTTTTCCAAGCAAAATACCACTGAAAATTATCAAGAAAAATAGTAAAATGACATGGTAAATTTCTTGGAATTTATTGATAAAAATTAACATGAACAAAGGGTGCAAACAACAGGCAAGTATGGTGCAAGTAGCAAAAAAAACAACAAAATAAACTGAACGAGGCCCAAACCAAGGCCCAAACACACAAAGGGGTCTGGATGCACAGGAGCCCTTGGATTGATCCAAAGTGCTGAAACCCTAGATCCAAGGGCTCATATTCATCCAGAGTAAAACCGAAATAAACCGCTCTGGTTCACCCTGTCTATAAATATGTTCCACACCGGTTTATTTTCATTTTACTAGTTCCCTTCTCCCTCTTCACACAAAACCTCCTCTCTTCTCTCATCAGGCCTCCTCACCGGAGTTGATGAAGCCACGGCGGAAACCTAAGTGGTTCGCCGGAAGCTTCATCTTCTCCGGTGAACCAGTGCCCAGAAACCAACGAAAATTGCATCAAATCCTTCGCCTTCTTCTTCTAAACATGAATCCATAATCTGTTTTTGTATTCGAATCGTGAATCAACGCAGATCTGATGTTTTCTTTTACGGCTTCGGAAGGTTGGGTTTTCGTTTTTTTTCTTGATAAGATTCTATGGATTTGGCACAGATCTTCGTTGATTCACTTGGATTGATGTTTTTCGAAAGAGATGAAGTGAACAGAGGCTCTAAGCGATGTGGATCTAGAACTTTGACGCGATGTGAAACTGTTTTGAGGTTTTTTTCATCTTTTTCGAATTGAAATGTTTTGATTCGTACAAATCCACATCACATTGGCCTCGCCACTGTTCTTGATGAAGAAAAACTGAGAGGAAACGTTTTTTACGATGTAGATCTTATTGATTTCAGTTTCGGTTTCAAAGGTGTTTTTTGGTTTTCGAATTTTCTTAAACCAAAACGTTTTTTATCACTAAGCTCTACATCGTTCTCCAGTGATTGAACTTCTTTATGAGGAAAACGAGATGTTTGAAGTTATACCTGAGGTTTTAATGGAGATTTTGGTTGATTTTCTTCAGAAAACCGTGATCTGCTTGCTGCGTTTTTGATGATTTTTGTTGTTGAGCCACTGAAAATAAATCAGTATTTTTGCACGCGAATCTTCATCTTCTTCCCCGGTTTAAACCTAGCTTCTTCCCTCTTCTTTCTCTTCACTGCTTCCTCGTGATCAGTGCTTGAGTTCGTCGCGTTTCAGTGATGAACTCGCACTTTGAATTGCGAGGAAATTGGTTCTGTGATGATGATTCCGTATTGAATCTCTGAGAATCAATGAGTAATCAAAGAAACTTTGTTGAATTCTGTTGAATTTGGTGTTTTTGTGTTGATTCGGTGGAAATCAATGGTGGATTGAGGTGGTTAGGGTTTCTGCCATTGATGAACCTTTGAAGCTTTTTTGTTGATTCTGTTTTGATCTAACAGAAAAGAGAGAGAAAGTTGGATTCTGTTTTGGTGAGTTGGCGCTTGGTGAATGGAAAACCTGTGAAATTCATTGCCACTGTGTTGCTTTTATAGCTGACAAGTGTACTGTCTGGCCAATGGAAAACTGACACATGTCCTGGACTTGTGATTTGGGCGCTGCCTTGTAATTTTGGACTTTGAGGACCTCCCTGCAATTTTGTAAAATATGGAACTGGACTGCAATTTTAAAAACAGAACTAAAAAATATAAAAATTGGACAATTTGGACTTAAATGCAATTTTAACAAAATTAAGGGACTAAAATGCAAAGTAAAAATAAAATGAATTAAAATTTGTAATTTTGACCAAACGTAAAGTGAACCTAAAATAAAATCAACAAACGGACTAAAACGAACCAATGGCCTAAATGAGGTACTTCAAAGTAACCTCTCTATGCCAAAATTTTGGGTGAAATGACCAAAATGCCCCTAGGGCTAAAAATGACCTAAACTGACTCAAACAGACTCTGACACTGACTCAGATGCAAACTTGAGATGAAATGTTAAAAATGAATTTGAAAAGACTCAGAGACAGTCACAAGGATGAAAATGGGTCCCGCTGCAGGAAATGACCAAAATACCCTTCTGTATGACTTTCTTGCAAATTTTGAAATAAACTGTGGTAAAAGCAATGTAACGATTCAGAGACACTTTTGAATGACTTACAAGACAAGTAAAGACATTTCGAAAGATTTTATGCAAAAAAAACATAGGTAAAATTGTGATTGAAAACACTGCGTAGCAGAGACAATTTGAACTGTGCAGTTGAAAATTTGATAATTGACAAAGTTTGAAATGAAATTGGGCCCAGTATTTTTAGGTCCAAAAACAGGGTATAACAGCTGCCCCTATTTAAGTTTCTTTGTCTGGAGAGTTAAGAGACGGAGTCTTTGGCTTGACAGGACGAAGATACTTAAATATTAGCATTTGCACTGTGTTTGGACGTAAAAATACGCCTACCCATTTTCAAATAATATGCATGCCATGCATCATTTGGATTATGAATGCAAGACCTCATGGGGATTGGAATTAACAAAATATGTCGTATCCATTGCGGGATTGGTAGACATTGACAAAGATAGTGAATAGCAGAGTAACGGGAAACTGGAAACAAGTTGGACAGGTACAAGCTGTTCTTGGATTCAAACTAGCCACTTGACCGGGGATGAAATAAACAGACAGCTGCGAGTTGTTCTTATGGATTCGAACTGGTCACTTCACAGGGGATAGAGGTTACTGGACAAACATGAGTTGTTCTTATGGATTCGAACTGATAACTCACTTGGGGATATTGGAAAGTGCGAGTTGTTCTTATGGATTCGAACTGGTGACCCGACTGGGAAAAAGAGAAAATTGGCAAGTACGAGTTGTTCTTATGGATTCGAACTGGTGACTCGGCTGAAAACATGTAAAATTGGCAGGTACGAGTTGTTCTTAGATTCGAACTGGTAACTCGACCGGGGTCATGGAAAAGTAGATAGGTACGAGTTGTTCTTGGATTCGAACTGGTCACTCGACCGATAATATAAGCAAATTGATAGGTACAAGCTGTTCTTGGACTTGAACTAGCCACTTGACCAAACAGAAACATATTCACTGGGGATTGGTTTGTTTTGACAAAATATAGATTGAGATTGACTTGACGTCGATTTGAATTGAAAGGTAGAAATTGACCGATATTATTGGCTCACAAGGTTTTGACAGAGAACCTGACATGAGTATTGAATTGAGACTGATGTTGACATTGGAAATGCAATATGCATGGATGATATAACAGTTTCATTAAATGCATGGGCACGTAATATGCATGATTATGCATGTATGAATGCTTGTAATGCATGACTGTTGGCAGTTTGTAGGCACGACTTCACGGGGAAGACAAGACATCAGAGTATTGGGCACGTAGTGGCTCGTGCTATATTACACATTCCTGGAAATCCTCTTTGGAGATGACGTCGTTGGGAGACGTTTCGGAACCATGGCTGAGGGCAGGTAGGTATGCAACTTGCTGGAGACAGAATCTTGGAAGACCCGACTGGGGAAAACGCCGTTGTGCTGGGCATTTCAGCGCTGGGTACGTTGTAGACATTGCATCTGTGGTCAATGCTTTTTGCATGTTATATTCTCATTTTCATTCATCATTTTTTTTTTGCATCCCATTTTTGCCTGGATCGCCCTTTCGGGTTTTCAATCCACCGGGACAATAAATTCTTTTCAATGCCCCATTTTTGCCTGAATTGCCCTTTCGGGTTATCAATCCAGCGGGGTGCTCATTTTTGCCTAAGCCGCCCTTTCGGGTTTTCAACTTAGCGAGCTCATTTATTTTCATGCATTTTTATTCTGTTTTTTCATTCTTGCCATTGACCACAGACTATCCTGGAGGGGAACCTGCTTGTAACATACATTGAAATAGACATCAACATACTCTCGTTCATGCATGTTTCATTTGAATGTACCCTGTTGCTCAGGTTTGCTTTTCAAAATAGACAAAAAGTTTTCAATTTTCAAAATGTTTGTTTCAAGCATTGTCATTATCAAAAATAGAAAGAAAATATTTTTGTATATAACTTTGAAAGTAGAAGAAAATAGAGTTTTCAAACAAAAGCAAAGGCTCAAATTGATGTATAAGAGTGGTGGTCAGCCAAAGGCATGACTCCGCGGATTTACAAAGCTTGGAAAATGGTAATTTTATCGGTTGGTGGTATATTGAACACAGTAATCACTACATTTCCTGGAAATTTTGAATTCACAAGCACAGAAGCTTTAGATGAAGATAGTCATTAACAGCAGCAGATGCCCCAAGGGGGACGGTGGTTGGTCAGATATAGTTACTTGCCTTTTGTTTCAATCTCATTTTTGCATGAACCGCCCTTCCGGGTTTTCGGCTCATCGAGACGCTCATTCTTGCCTGAGTTGCGCACAACCTCAGCGAGCTTTTTCATATATATTATTTTTTGTCCCTTATTTTTGCCTGGACCGCCCTTTCGGGTTTTCAATCCACCGGGAAGCGCATTTTTGCCTAGGCCGCCCTTTCGGGTTTTCGACCTACCACGCTGTTCTTTTCATATTTCTAGGCAAAGTATTTCTTGACTATATCGGCATTCACTGGATTTGGAAGCTCTACACCATCCATGTGTGTAAGGATTAAAGCACCACCGGAGAAGACCTTCTTGACAACATAAGGACCTTCATAGTTAGGCGTCCACTTGCCCCTTGGGTCGGGTTGCTGGCTTATTCTCCTTTTCAATACAAGTTCCCCTACCTTGAATTCTCGAGGATGAACTTTCTTGTCAAAAGCAGTCTTCATTCTTGCTTGATATGACTGTCCACGAGCCATGGCATCCATACGTTTTTCCTCAATCAAATTCAACTGATCATACCGGCTTTGGCACCATTCAGCCTCGGATAACTTTGCTTCCATGATCACACGGAGAGATGGGATCTCCACTTCCAAAGGAAGAACTGCTTCCATACCATATACAAGAGAGAAAGGGGTTGCCCCGGTTGAACTGCGCACGGTAGTACGGTAGCCATGCAGAGCATAGGGTAACATCTCATGCCAGTCCTTGTAAGTGGTTACCATCTTCTGGACAACTCTCTTGATGTTCTTGTTGGCGGCCTCAACTGCACCATTCATCTGAGGTCTATAGGGAGAAGAGTTATGATGCTCAATTTTGAATTCTTCACAAAGAGCTTGCACCACATTGTTGTTCAGGTTGGTACCATTGTCGGTAATAATCTTGCTGGGAACACCATATCGACAGATGATGTTGTTCTTGATGAACTTAGCTACCACTTGCTTGGTCACGTTGGTATAAGATGCTGCTTCGACCCACTTGGTGAAGTAGTCAATTGCCACTAAGATGAAACGATGACCATTTGAAGCCTTCGGTTCAATTCTTCCAATCATGTCGATGCCCCACATTGAGAACGGCCATGGGGATGAAATAACATTGAGAGCATGCGGAGGCACATGAATCTTATCAGCATAGATTTGACATTTGTGGCATTTTCTGGCGTACTGGTAGCAATCATGCTCCATGGCCATCCAGTAGTAACTTGCTCGTAACAACTTCCTTGACATAGTATGCCCTGTAGCATGGGTCCCGAAGGTACCGTCATGTACATCATGCATTAACTGTTCCGCTTCATGTTCATCAACACATCTTAACAATACCATGTCATAATTTCTCTTGTATAGAATCTCTCCATCTAACAGGAATCTACTGGCCAATCTTCTCAGGGTCTTCTTGTCTTGTTTGGAAGCACCCGGCGGATACTCACGGCTTAGCAAGAACTGTTTGATGTCGTAGTACCAGGGTTTATAGCCAACCACATTTTCACCAACCTGATCGATCACATCTCCAATAGCAAACACATGTGAAGGTCTTTCAAGGCGTTGCACTTTAATTACTGGCACATCATTCCAATGGTTTACTCGAAACATGGAGGATAGAGTAGCAAGAGCATCAGCCATTTGGTTCTCATCACGAGGGATATGATGCAGCTCAACCTTTGTAAAATATGTCAGCAAACGTCTCGCATAATCACGATAAGGAATCAACTTAGCATGATGGGTCTCCCATTCACCCTTTATCTGATTGATGACGAGCGCGGAATCTCCATAGATGTCGAGGTGTTTGATTCTCATGTCAATTGCTTCCTCGATCCCAAAAATACATGCTTCATACTCAGCCATGTTGTTGGTACATTCAAACAGAATTCGGGCGGTAAAAGGAATGTGATGCCCCTGCGGGGATACAATGACTGCCCCAATTCCTTTACCATAAGCATTGACAGCACCATCAAAGACTAAACCCCACTTGCTATTGGGATCTGGACCTTCATCAATCAATGGTTCTTCGCAGTCTTTTGATTTTAAATACATGATCTCTTCATCGGGGAAATCGAACTCAATTGGTTGATAATCATCAAGAGGTTGGTAAGCAAGGTGATCGGCAAGAATGCTACCTTTGATTGCCTTTTGAGTTTTGAACACAATATCATATTCAGACAAAAGCATCTGCCAGCGTGCAATCTTCCCAGTAACAGCAGCTTTCTCAAAGATATACTTTATCGGATCCATTCTGGATATCAACCAAGTTGTATGATTCACCAAATAATGACGCAGGCGTTTAGCGGCCCAGGCCAGAGCACAACAAGTCTTCTCAAGCATTGTATACCGAGTTTCGCAATCGGTGAACTTCTTGCTTAGATAGTAGATAGCATGTTCTTTCTTTCCAGTTTCATCTTGTTGACCAAGTACGCATCCCATGGATTCATCAAATACTGCCAAATACATAATCAAAGGCCTTCCTTCCACGGGTGGGACAAGGATAGGTGGTTCCAGCAGGTAATTCTTGATGCTATCAAAAGCTTCTTGGCATTCATCATTCCATACAATAGGCTGATTCTTTCTGAGTAGCTTGAAGATCGGCCCGCAAGTTGCGGTCATGTGAGATATGAATCGGGAGATGTAATTCAAACGCCCGAGGAAACCTCTAACTTGCTTCTCGGTCTGTGGAACTGGCATTTCTTGGATAGCCCGGACTTTATCAGGATCGACTTCAATGCCCTTTTGGCTGACAATGAAGCCTAATAACTTCCCGGATCTGACGCCGAATGTACATTTGTTGGGATTCAATCGAAGCTTGTATCTTCTTAACCTTTCAAACATCTTTGTCAAATACTCAACATGTTGCTCCTCATCTGTTGACTTCACAATCATATCATCCACATATACTTCGACTTCTTTGTGAATCATGTCATGAAACAGAGTAGTCATTCCCCTTTGGTAGGTAGCACCAGCATTGATTAGGCCGAACGGCATCACTTTGTAGCAGAAAGTACCCCATGGAGTGATAAAAGACGTCTTTTCTCTATCTTCAGGAGACATTTTGATCTGATTGTAACCGGAGAAACCGTCCATGAAGGAGAACACCTTAGACTGAGCAGTATTATCAACAAGCACATCAATATGAGGTAATGGAAAGTTGTCTTTTGGACTGGCTTTGTTCAGGTCCCTGAAGTCAACACACATCCGGACCTTACCATCCTTCTTTGGCACAGGTACAATATTGGCAACCCATTCAGGATACTCAACTGTCATGAGGAAACCCGCATCAATCTGCTTTTGAACTTCACTCTTGATCTTGAGGGCCATATCTGGATGAGTCCTTCTCAATTTCTGCCTGACGGGAGGACATTCAGGCTTGGTGGGGATCCGATGCTCCACAATCATAGGATCTAGACCTGGCATATCTTCATACGACCATGCAAAAATATCCGGATATTCCCGGAGGAGTTGGATGATCCTCTTTTTAACCCCTTCCTCTAGAGTAGCACCAATCTTGATTTCTCGCTTGTTCTCCTCGGTACCTATGTTGATAAGCTCAATCTCTTCTTGGTGAGGCTGAATGGCTTTCTTTTCTTGCTCAAGTAGCCGAGTGATCTCATATGGTATGTCATCACCTTCCTCATCTTCGGCTTCATACACAGGGAAATCAAGACTTGGAGGAACCGTAGGATTACTGTGTTCAACGGGTTTACTATGGTTCAACCTGCATATAATGATTGGATGATTTTAGAAAGAGTTTTTTTTTCATGCAGATTTTTGAAATTAATAAGAAAATACAGACGTTTTGGTTTTTTCTGGCATTACCATTGTTTCCAAGGGAAAAAGCACTAAAAAAAAAAAGTAGTCGTGGAAGAAACGACAAAATTTTATTAATCAACGGCAATGCCGAAACAAACATGCTCTTATAGGAAATATCACTCTCGCTTTGGGCAGAGCGAGAGGATTGTTATTTTGAAAACAAAGCACTAAAGCAACAAGACACATTACTCAGAAACATGCATGATTGAAGGAATATCAATGGCATCCCAATCTGTCGCAATGCCTCCTGGTGTAACAAATATAGGCCTGAGACCAGATCCAGTGGCTTCTTCAGAGATGGCATTAACAAACCCTGCACTGTGGAAGACTCCCGAGGAAACCCTTGATGACGGGGAGAACCCGAGACCTTCTTTACGCTTGTTCTCACAGAGCTGTATCACCTTGCCCCAACCGGCAGTCTGACCTTCCTGGATAACCCTCTGAGCATCTTTCAATGAAGCCATAGCAGCCCCAGCTTTCTTAGGCTCTGCATCTTCAATGGTCAAACCTTGGAAAGCAGTCCCTTCAGCAGACCCTGCTTCAACACAAGAGAAGGAAGACAACTGGCTGACTAAGTATGCTTCTTCACCATGGATTGTAACGAGTTTTCCATTCTTCACAAATTTCAACTTCTGATGTAAGGTGGAAGTAACCGCACCCGCATCGTGTATCCACGGTCTTCCCAGCAGACAACTGTAGGATGCATTAATGTCCATCACCTGGAAGGTAACTGTCGCGCCATTTTTCGGACGTCAAGGCCATTTGATTGACTCTTGACTCACTTTTTATCTCACGACCGAACAAATTTTTTTTTTAGGGGAAAAAGTTCCAAACCACCCATTTTGAAAAGATTTAGGGTTCGGGGGTTGGTTATATTTAGGGAAGGTATTAGCACCCTAAATATTCGTAGTACTCTACGAGAACCTCTTGATTTTTATTTAACTTTTTGTGCTTAAACTTGCTTGCTTTTAAAGAGATGAAAATGAAATTGAATTATGAGTTGATAAAGAAAAGAAAATTGATTTTAATTGAAGAGAAAAAAGAAAAATGTTTTTTAGTTGATGATTGAAAAGAGAAAAAAAGAAAATTGTTTTTTAATTGATTTGGAAGGACAAGGTCCTCTGCCTACGTACCCGTGAGGGATCAAAACCTCGTAGTTCGGGGTAGAAATTGACGTTTGATTTGTTTGGTGTTTTTTATATGTTTTGAAAAAGGTTTTGAAATAAAAAGCCAAATGGCAAGTGAGAATTGATTTGTGTTTTTTAGATTGAAGAAAATTGACTTGAAGTTGAATTAGAATTGATTTGAAATTTGATTAAGAAAAATAAAATAAAAAGACGGTCACTTGATTTAAGATCAAGGTTTACTGTGAAAAGTTCTTTTTATGAATTTTTGATATTTGAATGTTTTTGTTGTTTTTGAATAAAGATATGAAAATTAAATAAGCAGAATGAGAAAAATGAAGTTAAGCTAAATTGTGAAATTATTTTAACATGGACCAGAATATTCTGGAGAATAATTAAGTTAAACAAAAATAAATAAATATTAACATTTAAGTTTGGACCAGAGCACTCTGGATTAACAAAAAATATAATATTAATAGTTAATATAGGACCAGAGCACTCTGGATTAATTTAATTAACAATGACCAGAGCACTCTGGAGAATAATTAAATAAAAATATAATATTAACAGTTAATATAGGACCAGAGCACTCTGGATTAACAAAAATATAATATTAATAGTTAGTTTAGGACCAGAGTACTCTGGATTAACAGATAGAGCGAGAATTAAAATGCATGAAAAAGAAATTAGAAAAATGAGATGCTGGGGTGTGTGAGCAGTAAAAGAGGGTGCAGGAAATAAAATGAGGAGGATTGGGCCTTGGGGAACAAATCTCGGCCGTTGATTTGATCAACGGCCTTGATTGGATCTGTTGAAGAAGAGGGGTATAAATACCCATTCTTTCCTTTTTTCTTCATTTTTTCTTTCTTTCTCTCTCTCTTCTTCTCTCACTCTCACGTATTCTCTCTTCTCTCTCTTCCCTTTCTTCACCTTCTCCGGCCAGGTTGGGCCTTCCGGCGCGGCGGCCGGCGAGTCCTCGCGGCGGCGCCACCGCGCCGGAGTTAAAAACGTGTCCTTTTTTTTTATTTTTTCGTCCTCTCTCCTTCTTTTCTCTCCTTCTTTCCGATTTTTAACTCAAAAATGCTCAAAACCCAACGGTTTGACCTAGATCTAAAAGGAAAGAAATATTACTTTTTTGGTAGATCCGGTTTGAATTCGAAACCGGAAGTGGTATGGTTTGGATTTGATTGTTTGTTGTGCTAGAGTTATGTTTTATGACGGTTTGGTGATGGTTACTGAGTTTGATTTTGGTTATTACGTGTTTGTGGGTTGATTGGTGTTGAGTTACGGCTGTTTTTGAGATTTGTTTGTGGCTTGTGTTGGTAACTGATGTTATAGCGCTGACAGTGTTTGGTATGGCGGTACGGTGTTGAACTATGGTTTTGGTGTTTGGAATTTTTGTGTTACTGGACTCTGTTGATTTCTTGCAGGTGAGAAATGTTGTGTCTGTGTGCTTAGCCGTGGAATGTTTCTCTTGTTGGGCCCACTTTTTCTTGGCTGCATCTGTGTTTGTATATATAGAGCTTGAAATGAGCAAAATTTTTGTTGCTTGGAGAGGAGACATTACAGCCTGTTTTTAGTTGTTTGTGAGCTGTGTTTGGGACATTATCGGACCAAATTTTGATTTATTTTTGGACATTAAAAAAATGAAATTAAAGGACTAAGGATAAATAAAACAAAAATAAGATAAAATAAAGGTTAAAAAAAATGAATTTAAAATTAATAAAAGATGGAAATTAAAATTAAATGAAAATTGAGAGAAGAGGGCCCGACTCGGAATCAACTATGAGGTATTTTAAAATACCTCCCTGCCGAAATTTTTGCTCGAAAGGCTGAGACCGGTCGGAGTTAAATGACACGTGTCAAGCTGCCTTAGGTCAAAAATTGGGGTATGACAGATGCCCCTATTTAAGTTTCTTCGTCCGAAGATTCGAAGATGGAATCTTTGAATTGACAGGTCGAAGAGACTTAAATACAGAGTACACCATTTTTTGACCTAAGATGCTATGAATGCATTTGATGCAAGAATGAGTGCATGATGACATAGGTGACTCGACTGGAATGAGAAACAACAATAAGATACCCAACACTCGCTAGAGAAAGGGATCCTGACTCCGCTAGGGGAATGTAGTTTCACTGGGGAAAATGATTGTCTACTACCTGTATGATAGGTGATTGAAATTACCTAGTGACATCACTCGCATAGCTTCACGCCAGGGATGACACTTTGAAATTGAAATTTGAAATGGAAATTGACTAGTGTCATGACTAGAACGGCTTTACGCCGGGAATGACACTTTTGTAATTGAAAATTGAAATTGACTGGAAACGGGTTCAAGCTGTCCTTTTGTAGGAAACTTGCCGCTTGAAATTGAATGAAAATAGGTTCAAGCTGTCCTTTTGTCGGAAACTTGCCGCTTGAAATTGACTGAAAATAGATTCAAGCTGTCCTTTTGTCAGAAACTTGCCGCTTGAAATTGACTGAAAAATAGATTCAAGCTGTCCTTTTGTCGGAAACTTGCCGCTTGAAATTGAATGAAAATAGATTCAAGCTGTCCTTTTGTCGGAAACTTGCCGCTTGAAATTGAATGAAAATAAATTCAAGCTGTCCTTTTGTCGGAAACTTGCCGCTTGAAATTGAATGAAAATAGATTCAAGCTGTCCTTTTGTCGGAAACTTGCCGCTTGAAATTGAATGAAAATAAATTCAAGTTGTCCTTTTGTCGGAAACTTGCCGCTTGAAATTGAATGAAAATAAATTCAAGCTGTCCTTTTGTCGGAAACTTGCCGCTTGAAATTGAATGAAAATAGATTCAAGCTGTCCTTTTGTCGGAAACTTGCCGCTTGAAATTGATTGATTCGTGACATCTCTTGACCTGACACACTGGGGATGACACCTTTGATGTAAATGATGATTACAAGCTGTTCATTTGTTAGAACTTGCCACTTGACATAATGATGAAACGAGGACCGAACTGAGGGGATATTATCAAACAAAACTTTGTGCGATTGATGCAACCATGTACGAATGATGCGGTGCATATGTTGTATAAGAATGTATGAAAGTGTTGATGCATGGATGTCTGGGTGTATGAATGTATTAACGTCCGAAAGCATGAATGTATTTATTGTATATGATAGATAGACTCGATGAGACAAGACAAGACTTGGTAAGGTGGAAATTGGACTGACATCACAGTACTATACACTAGGCGAACTTCCTTGGAAATGACCTCATTGGGGACAAAATATCAAACATATGCCTTATGGGGACGAAACCCATTAAAAGTCTGGAAAAAGTCGCCATTTGTAAGCTGATACATAATGTTCTTCTATTGACACACTTCCGTCGTTGTGCCCATTTTTTTGAATTTTCAACAGCGTCCAATCATGCTTGTCTGGTGGGGTCTAATCATTCTTTGAGGAACGTGCTGACGCATGCTTCCTTCACTCTCAAGTCCTAATATGTACTTGTGCATTTATGCCCCTTTTTTAAAAAGACATGGAAAAAAGTTTTTTTTTTTTTTTTTTTTTTTTTAGAATTCTACTTCGAAATATTATCATCAAACAATGGAAAGAACTTTAAAAATAGAATAAAAGGGGAATTTTAAACAGAAGGGCCATAGGCTCAAATATTATTGATTGAATGACAGCCTGCAGATGGCATGACTTCATGGATTTTTTTTACAAAATTTGAAAAAAAATGGTAATTTTAAAATGGGAAGGTACATTGAATTTCATAACCCCATTCCCCCTTAGAACTCTTGAATTCTACTGCTTTTGATGCTTCAAATTTGGAGATTCTTTGATAGTAGACATGCCCCAAGTGGATTGTGCCTGACTGGACGCAGTTACTTTGTCTTTTTCTTTTTTATCCTTAACTTTTGCATAGACCGCCCTTTCGGGTTTCCAGCCTATCAGGATAATGATTTCTGTTTAATGTCTCTAATTTTTGCTTGAGCCGCCCTTTCGGGTTTTCAGCCCACTGAGACGCTCATTTTTGCCTAAGCCGCCCTTTTCGGGTTTTCGACTTACCGAGCTGTTCTTATAACTTTTAGACAAAGTATTTCTTGACTGCATCTGTGTTCACAGGACGTGGAAGTTCTTCACCATCCATGGTTTGAAGAGTCATGGCACCGCCTGAGTAAGCTTTCTTGACAACATACGGGCCTTCATAGTTAGGCGTCCACTTGCCCCTAGAGTCGGGTTGGAAAGTCAAGATCCTTTTGAGCACAAGATCACCTTCTTTGAATTCACGGGGATGAACTTTCTTGTCAAAAGCCTGCTTCATCCTCTTTTGATACAGCTGACCATGACAAAGAGCAGACATGCGCTTTTCTTCGATCAGATTCAATTGGTCATACCTACTTTGAACCCACTCAGCCTCTGATAATTCAGCCTCCATTAAAACTCGTATTGAAGGAATCTCAACTTCTATGGGAAGTACTGCCTCCATGCCATATACCAAAGAGAAAGGGGTTGCCCCTGTTGATGTGCGTACAGAAGTACGATATCCATGTAATGCAAAGGGAAGCATCTCATGCCAATCTTTATAAGTCACCACCATCTTCTGGATGATCTTCTTTATATTTTTGTTTGCAGCTTCAACAGCACCATTCATCTGAGGTCTGTAAGGCGAAGAATTATGGTGTTCGATCTTGAAGTCATCACACAATTCTTTCATCATCTTGTTGTTCAGATTCGTCCCATTATCTGTAATGATCCGGCTAGGGACACCATAGCGGCAAATAATATGATTCTTGATAAACTTGACTACCACCTGCTTGGTCACATTAGCATAAGATGCAGCTTCAACCCATTTGGTGAAATAGTCAATAGCCACTAGAATGAAGCGGTGTCCATTTGAAGCTTTGGGTTCAATTCTTCCAATCATGTCAATGCCCCACATAGAGAATGGCCACGGGGAGGAAAGAACATTGAGTGCAGTCGGCGGCACATGAATCTTATCGGCATAGATTTGACACTTATAACACTTCCTGGCATGCTTGTAACAATCGGCTTCCATTGTCATCCAGTAATAACCTGCTCTCAATATCTTCTTGGCCATTGTATGTCCGCTAGAATGAGTCCCAAAGGATCCTTCGTGTATTTCATGCATCAATAAGTCTGCCTCATGTTTGTCAACACATCTGAGCAACACCATATCGAAGTTTCTTTTATATAAAATGTCCCCGTTCAGGAAGAAATTGACAGACAATCTTCTTAGAGTCTTCTTGTCTTTACTGGATGCTCCAAGTGGATACTCTTGCCTTTGAAGGAAACATTTGATATCGTGGAACCATGGCTTGTCATCAACAACTTCTTCAGTGGCGAATACATGAGCGGGTCTCTCAAGACGTCTGATATGGATCAGTGGTACTTCATTCCGACGATTTACTTGGTACATTGAAGACAAAGTAGCCAGAGCATCCGCCATCTGGTTCTCATCACGAGGAATATGGTGTAGCTCGACTTTGTTGAAGAAGGTCAGTAATCGTCTTGCATAGTCTTTGTAGGGAACCAAGCCGGGGTGACGAGTCTCCCATTCTCCTGTGATTTGATTGATTACAAGGGTTGAGTCACCATAAATGTCGAGGTTCTTAATTCTCAGATCGATGGCTTCTTCGATACCCATGATACACGCTTCGTACTCTGCCATGTTGTTTGTACAGTTGAACGTTAGCCTGGCCGTGAAAGGGATGTGTGCACCTTTAGGAGTGACAATGATTGCCCCAATTCCGCTACCATAAGCATTAACAGCTCCGTCGAATATTAGACCCCATTTTGATTCAGGCTCTGGACCTTCCCCGAGTAGCGGTTCGTCACAATCTTTCATCTTCAAATACATAATCTCTTCATCAGGAAAGTCGAACTTGATGGGCTGATAGTCTTCAATTGGTTGGTGAGCCAAGTGATCAGCAAGGATACTGCCTTTGATTGCTTTCTGGGTACGATACTCAATATCATATTCGGATAATAACATCTGCCACCGGGCAATTCTTCCTGTCAAAGCAGGTTTCTCAAAGATGTACTTGATCGGATCCATCTTAGATATCAACCAAGTAGTATGACTAATCATATAGTGACGGAGACGTTTAGCAGCCCAGGCTAGTGCGCAACAAGTCTTCTCGAGCATGGAATAGCGAGATTCACAGTCAGTAAACTTCTTGCTCAAATAATAAATGGCATGCTCCTTTCTTCCAGTTTCGTCTTGTTGTCCGAGCACACAACCCATGGAATCTTCTAGTACAGTCAGGTACATGATTAGTGGTCTTCCTTCAACTAGAGGGATGAGAATCGGAGGTTCTAGTAAGTACGCTTTGATGCTATCAAAAGCTTTCTGGCAATCTTCTGTCCAATCAATCCCTTGATCCTTGCGGAGGAGTTTGAATATCGGCCCACATGTTGCAGTCATATGAGAGATGAAACGGGAGATGTAATTCAGTCGTCCGAGAAACCCCCTTACTTGTTTTTCTGTTTGCGGAGCTGGCATTTCTCTGATGGCTTTGACCTTGTCTGGATCTACTTCAATACCTTTCTGACTAACAATGAAGCCCAGAAGCTTTCCGGATCTAACACCAAAAGTACATTTGTTGGGATTCAGACGAAGTCTGTACTTTCTTAGCCGTTGGAACATCTTTAGCAAATACTCAACATGTTGTTCTTCAGTGATTGACTTGACGATCATGTCATCCACATAAACCTCAATCTCTTTGTGTATCATGCCGTGAAAGATAGTAGTCATACCCCTTTGATAAGTAGCTCCTGCATTGATCAAACCGAACGGCATTACTCTGTAACAGAAAGTGCCCCAAGGTGTGATGAAAGACGTCTTCTCTTTGTCTTCGGGCGCCATCTTGATCTGATTGTAACCGGAGAAACCATCCATGAAGGAGAACACTTTGGATTTTGCAGTGCTGTCAACTAGTACATCAATATGAGGTAATGGAAAATCATCTTTGGGACTAGCTTTGTTAAGGTCACGGTAATCAACACACATTCTGACTTTGCCATCCTTCTTCGGAACAGGCACTATGTTGGCTAGCCATTGAGGGTATTTTGATGTAACGAGGAAACCTGCATCGATCTGTTTCTGCACTTCCTCTTTAATCTTGAGGGCCATATCAGGGCGGGTTCTTCTTAATTTCTGCTTGACCGGCGGACACTCGGGTTTCAAAGGTAAATGGTGTACCACGATATCAGTATCCAGACCCGGCATATCTCGGTACGACCAAGCGAACACATCAACATATTCTTTGAGAAGCTCTATCACTCGCTTCTTGACACTTGCCTCAAGTGATGCCCCAATCTTGATCTCCTTCTTGTCTTCTTCGGTACCCAAGTTGATGGCTTCTAATTCTTCCCTATAGGGCTGAATGATCTTTCTTTCTTGTTCAAGTAGCCGAGAGATTTCGTCGGGAATCTCTTCGTTCTCTTCTTCTTCCGCCTCATACACAGGGAACTCAAAGTTGGGAGAGATCATAGGGTTATGTTGTTCAACGGGTTCATTGGTTTTTAATCTGCATATATGATTGATGATTTTAGAAAATAAGTAAGTGCAGATTTTTAGAAGGTGATTATATTTTTTGTTTTTTGTATTACCATTTTTTCTAAAATCATAAAAGAAAACAAGGCAAAAAGTCGGGAACAAAACGACATTTTTATTTGATTGATGATAAATTCTTGAAGCAAAAAGCCCTAGATAGATTCACTCTCGCTTGGGGCGGGGCGAAAGGATTTTCTTTAAAAAAACATAAAAGACGAAACAAAGTGCATTACTTGGATGAATGAGCAATAAAAGGAACATCTACAGCAACCCAATTGTGGCTAGACCCTCCTTGTGTCACAAAGCTTCGTGGCACTCTTTCGGGATTATCTTCAATGATTGCATGAATGAACCCAGAGCTGTGGAAAGTACCTCTGATTGGTTCGACAATGATTTTAGGCTTGGACAAATCAGCTGATGGGCAGAAACCCAGTCCTTCTCGGCGCTTGTTCTCTGGCAGTTCTATCAACTTTCCCCAGCTGGGAGAGCCTCCAGCTTGTATCACTTTTTGAGCGTCTTTTAGAGAAGAGATAGATGACTCACTCCTCTTGGTATTCTCTTCTTCTATGGCAAGTCCTTGAAAAGATGTCCCTTCAATGCTATCGGCTTCGATGAAGGAGAAAGACGATAAATGACTTACTAATAAAGCTTCTTCACCATTTACCGTTACCAGCTTCCCATTCTTCACAAACTTTAACTTCTGATGCAAGGTAGACGTTACTGCCCCCGCTTCATGAATCCAGGGTCGGCCTAGTAGACAGCTGTAGGATGCTTGGATGTCCATCACTTGAAAAGTAATCTGGAAATCCTGTGGCCCAATTGTAATAGGCAGAATCACCTCTCCGAGAACATTCTTCCTCGAACCATCAAAAGCTTTTACCATTACTCCACTTTGTCTCAAAGGTGTACCCTTGTAAGTAAGCTGATCATAGGTTGTTTTGGCCATTACATTTAACGATGACCCGGTATCTACCAACACATTTGACAAAGCATCAGTCTTGCAGTTCACAGATATATGTAATGCCAAATTATGGTTCCTTCCTTCCTCTGGGAGCTCTTCGTCACTGAAACTCAGATTGTTGCATGCAGTGATATTCCCCACTATTCCATCGAATTGTCTCACAGTCACATCATGGTCTACAAAAGCTTGCTCCAAGACTTTCATCAAAGCTTCCTTATGAGCCTCAGAATTTAGTAACAAAGACATTATGGATATTTTTGACGGAGTCTGCATCAGTTGATCAACCACTTTGTACTCACTTTTCTTTATCAGCTTGAGAATCTCATCAAAATCAGAACATGCCTTGGTCCCGCTAGTCTGACCCACATCTTTGATTGCACCGGAATCTTTAGTCCGAGTTTCTTCCGTTACCGGAGCGTCAACTTTCTTTGGAAACACTATAGGGATAACACGCCCATTCCTCAATACTCTACTATCTTCGGCAATATTTTCCACAGAAGGCAAAGGTGGTATTGGAACTTCACGACCACCTTCTATCATAGTGGCATTGTACTTGTAAGGAATTGCCTTCTCAGAAGTATAAGGTATTGGACCAGGCAAGCAAATCACTAAAGGAGCAGCAACTGACTTCCGACTGTCGTAAAATATCTCCAAAGGCTCTTCAGGGGTTATAACACATACATTGTCACATTTTCTTTCAACAACCAGTTCTCCTTGGTTCAGCAGTCCTTGAATATCATCTTTCACTTTCTGACAACCCCAGGGGTTCAGAAGGCACTCGTTGCAGCCATCATGATCATGTTTAAAGAGGTTTACTTTGCATAACTTGGCATGTAATGGGACCAAAGGTGTTCGGATTTGTTGAACGTCGAGAATATGGTGAGTCTCTTGGCAATCTTCGACCATGTTGACAGTTGCAGCACCATGGTTTGGTAATGGATTGGTTTGAATATTTGGCGCTGAGTCTGTGAAGGTTATCTTCTTTTCTTTGATTAGCCTCTGTACTGCATACTTAAAGGCATAACAACTTTCAATATTATGACCTGGGGCCCCTTGATGGAAATCACAAGTCTGATCAGGTCTGTACCATGCTGGCAGTCTTTCTGGTACTGGAGGAGGAGGCCTGGTTTGAACCAAGTTATTTCTGAGTAATCCTGGAAGTAACTCCGCATAGGTGACGGGAATTGGGTCAAATTGCATTCTTTGTGGTCGAGGTTGCTGTTGTTGATAGGGATGTGGGGGATTTTGTTGATATGGTTGTTGTTGGTATGGACGTTGCTGGTATGGTTGTTGGGGATATTGTTGAGGGTGTTGAGGATATTGTGGGAATTGAGGCTGGCTATTTGGGGGATGAATAATATTGGCAGCAGGTGCGATGGCAGCAATGTGTTGATAGGTTGGATAAGTTTGCTGAGGCCTTCCTTGGGCCACCATACTAACCTCATGTTCTTTCTTTCTCGGGATGTGGTTGCCATATTTCTTGGTTCCACTGGTAGAAACTCCATCTTTTACTAAACGTCCTTCTCGGACTCCTTCTTCCAACTGCACACCCATGCCAACCATTTCAGCAAAGTTTTTGGGCGTACTTCCGACCATCTTCTCGTAGTAGAACTGACTGAGAGTTTTTAAGAAAAGTTTGGTCATTTCCTTCTCTTCTATACGTGGGCTGACTTGGGCAGCAACATCTCTCCACCGCTGAGCATACTCTTTGAATGTTTCTTTGACCCCCTGAGTCATGGCCTGAAGATCACTTCGGTCTGGAGCCATATCTACATTGTAATTGTATTGTTCCACAAAAGCTTCACACAGATCATGGAAAGTTTGGATCTTTGTTTTGTCCAGATTCATGTACCACTTTGAGGCGGGACTAGCCAAGCTCTCCTGGAAGTAATAAATAAAGACCTGATCGTCCTTAGCATACGCGGACATCCTTCTTGCATACATTGTTAGATGTTCCTCAGGGCAGGAGTTCCCTTTATACTTCTCAAAATCTGGGACCTTGAACTTATGAGGTATCTGGACGTTTGGCACCAAACAGAGGTCATAAGCAGTTTTTCCAAATCTTTCTTTTCCGCGGAGAGCTTTCATCTCACGGTACATCTCATCATACTTCTCTTGTAAATCCTCCACTTGACCATAGGCCTTCATACTCCTTGAATGGAAGATGGGTTCTTCATTTTGTGGAGCAGTGTGAATCATAGGTGCTGAGTAAGTCATGACAACTGGGGGAGCTCTTACAGGAGGCGGAGGGACATGAGTCACCTGATGAGTAGGCATCTGAGCTTCACAAGCAATGGGACGAAGTATTTCGCCAGCAGTAAAAGGCGGGAACCAAGGCACGGAGAGTTGTGGAGCAGAGTGTGTCGGAGTGTCAGCACATATTGTCCATTCAGGGATGGCAGAGGAAGATGCTTCAGCCTGAGTATTGGTGGGCGGTGGAGGAGCTTGTGTTTGTGCATGAATTTGTGCTTGAGCTTGTGCTAGAGCATGAGCTTGAGCCTGAGCCTGAGCTTGCTCTTGGGTCCGCATATCTGCCATCGTCTTCATCATTTCAACCATTTCGTCCATCTTAGTCTGCATGGCTGCCACTTCTTCACGGAGCGCCCGATTCTCTTGCTCGAGAAAATCCATCTTTCTTTTAACAGTTGCACGAGTGTAATGAGTACGAGTAGACTTGTAGTGGATGCGCGGTGCCACCTTTGAAACGAGCTGACCTTTGATTGGAGAAGAAAATTTGTGTGAGACTTGGATTTGAGACTATGAAATGCAAGATGATGCATGATATGCTTATGCAAAAATAGACACATTTTATTTTTTTATTTTTTTTTATCGAAGGACTTATAAAAGCTATTTTGTAAACATTATAAAGAGATAGAGGATAGACTTATAAAGATAATTCCCTTTTTACAAACTGAGCCAAGGGATAGACTCCAAAGTTCATAAAAGAAAGCGAAAACATAAAAGATAAGAACATTTTGGGAAATTCTTGAGCCCCTGAAGTAGACTACTCCTCGGAATCTGAATGCGCGTCCTTGAAAAAGTCCCAACGCTCCTTTGCGCTGATAAATTGTGCGAGCCTTGTGCTCTGAGCTTGGATCTGAGCATCTTTTTTTACTATTTGTTGCTTTTGCTTGCGAATCTCATGATCCTGTTGTTCTATTTTACCACTCATAGTTTCCATCTTGAGCATAGCCTCATCATACTTTCTTTTCCAAATGGCACCTACACAGCTTGACTCGGCCAATTCCTCTTGGCACTCTCCCACCGTTTCAGGAGCCAAGGGTAAGGATGGTGCTGGGGTAGTTGAAGATAGGTATCTTGGGAGGTGATAGGGTAGGACTAGACTTGAAGCTCTATTAATGACCCATTGAGTGTGAGATCCTTGTGAAAAGTCTGATCTCTTCGCCAATTGGCTTCTGCTAAGTCTGCGAATAGCACGCCAAGCCTGAACAAATTTTCCTCTCTTGTTTGTGGGATCTTCATGGTTAAAGTAGAATTCACCCTCTAAGTAGATGCTATCCGGTTTAGTTTCCATTGGGCATCCAAATTGACGTTTGGCAAGGATAGGGTTGTAACTGATTCCTCCTTGCATACCGAGAAGGGGTACGTTTGAGTATTCTCCACAACTGACAATGATATTTCTGAAGTTATGGGTGGCGTGGTACCAGGCTATGTCAGATGGAGTGAGGGACATGATTCTTTTAGACCAAGAGAGATTTCTTGGATTGGCTTGAAAGGAATGGGTTTGGGGTAAATGAGAGGTAAACCATTTGTATAGTAAAGGTGCACAACCGAGGATAGCCCCACGACCTACCTGGTTCCGATCGTGTATGGAATGGTACATATCGGCTAACAATGTGGGGACAGGGTTCTTTGTGAGGAAGATTTGAATGGCATGGATGTCAACATAATTATCAACATTTGGGAACAGTACAAGGCCGTAAATGAGTAAGGCTAGGATGGAGTAAAAGGCGTTGACATTGTTTACTTCGGCGAAATCAGAGGCTTGCTGGTAAAGGAATTTGGCGGGTAGGCTTGGAAGATTTCCTTTGATGGTGAGTTTTGTTTTTATGAGAGAGGTTTCAAGATGGAGAGCATCTGCTATAGTGGCGGCTTTTGGAATGGGTTCAAGGCCGGTAAATGGTACTTCGTCAAGCACTGGTAGGCCAACTAAGTAGGAGTATTCCTCGAGGGTGGGAGCAAGTTGGTAGTCGGGGAAAGTAAAACAATGGTAAGCAGGGTCATAGAATTGGACCAAGGTTTCCAAACATCCTTTCTCAACATTTGTCCAAAGGATACCAAGCAGCCTCCCATGACGATCATGAAAGTCTTCCGGACTGGCTACCTTAACTGCAAGATCCCTTAAGTTCATCAAATCCAATTTCTTGAAAGTGAACTTCCTAGTGTTTCTTCTCTCCATCCCTTTGATATTTACAAAAAAAACTATATAAGCCCTTCGATATTTTGATGAAAGAAGTTTTTATGGTTGAATGCATGTATGCATGATTATGCTGCACAAATGGTGAAAACATGGTGAGGTTTTAGGTCCACAATGATGGAGTCAAAGGGTAAACACGTCATTTGGTAAGGACTATGGTCTCATTTGTACCTGTATCACGGGTTCTACCAAGTTCTCAGAGTCTTTAACCGCTTCCGAATGTCATTGGGTTGCGGAAATACTTCCGGTCCAACAACGTTCGTAAGAAAGTCTCGCCTGAGTGTAGTATCGCGTATCAACTAAACCAAAACTACTCTTGATTAGCCACCGCACTACGTCCTAAAAGGCCAAGATGGGTTAATGGTAACTAAAGGTCCTCAACTTCGACGGTCACTTGAAAATAAAATGCCAACACGACTACTCATGCCAACATAAATTACTTCCAAGATTCCTCCATTGAGCGGGGTTATACCACATGAACCAAAACACGAGACTTGACTCTCGGAATGGCACTTTGGTTATACCACCATCTTATCTTATGTTTCCCTCAAGCCCGGGTGTAGGACTTATCTCACCACTCACGTTAAGGAAAAAAGAAAGAAGAAAAGAGAACATATATACCAGTATTTCCATCCTTTATTTTGTTTTTGTTTTAAGCAAGTTAGAGCACAAAGAATTAAATAAAGTCAAGTTAGGCTCAACCCTCCTAAGTTCGGTCCCCAGTGAAGTCGCCATTTCTGTCGCGCCATTTTTCGGACGTCAAGGCCATTTGATTGACTCTTGACTCACTTTTTATCTCACGACTGAACAAATTTTTTTTTTAGGGGAAAAAGTTCCAAACCACCCATTTTGAAAAGATTTAGGGTTCGGGGGTTGGTTATATTTAGGGAAGGTATTAGCACCCTAAATATTCGTAGTACTCTACGAGAACCTCTTGATTTTTATTTAACTTTTTGTGCTTAAACTTGCTTGCTTTTAAAGAGATGAAAATGAAATTGAATTATGAGTTGATAAAGAAAAGAAAATTGATTTTAATTGAAGAGAAAAAAGAAAAATGTTTTTTAGTTGATGATTGAAAAGAGAAAAAAAGAAAATTGTTTTTTAATTGATTTGGAAGGACAAGGTCCTCTGCCTACGTACCCGTGAGGGATCAAAACCTCGTAGTTCGGGGTAGAAATTGACGTTTGATTTGTTTGGTGTTTTTTATATGTTTTGAAAAAGGTTTTGAAATAAAAAGCCAAATGGCAAGTGAGAATTGATTTGTGTTTTTTAGATTGAAGAAAATTGACTTGAAGTTGAATTAGAATTGATTTGAAATTTGATTAAGAAAAATAAAATAAAAAGACGGTCACTTGATTTAAGATCAAGGTTTACTGTGAAAAGTTCTTTTTATGAATTTTTGATATTTGAATGTTTTTGTTGTTTTTGAATAAAGATATGAAAATTAAATAAGCAGAATGAGAAAAATGAAGTTAAGCTAAATTGTGAAATTATTTTAACATGGACCAGAATATTCTGGAGAATAATTAAGTTAAACAAAAATAAATAAATATTAACATTTAAGTTTGGACCAGAGCACTCTGGATTAACAAAAAATATAATATTAATAGTTAATATAGGACCAGAGCACTCTGGATTAATTTAATTAACAATGACCAGAGCACTCTGGAGAATAATTAAATAAAAATATAATATTAACAGTTAATATAGGACCAGAGCACTCTGGATTAACAAAAATATAATATTAATAGTTAGTTTAGGACCAGAGTACTCTGGATTAACAGATAGAGCGAGAATTAAAATGCATGAAAAAGAAATTAGAAAAATGAGATGCTGGGGTGTGTGAGCAGTAAAAGAGGGTGCAGGAAATAAAATGAGGAGGATTGGGCCTTGGGGAACAAATCTCGGCCGTTGATTTGATCAACGGCCTTGATTGGATCTGTTGAAGAAGAGGGGTATAAATACCCATTCTTTCCTTTTTTCTTCATTTTTTCTTTCTTTCTCTCTCTCTTCTTCTCTCACTCTCACGTATTCTCTCTTCTCTCTCTTCCCTTTCTTCACCTTCTCCGGCCAGGTTGGGCCTTCCGGCGCGGCGGCCGGCGAGTCCTCGCGGCGGCGCCACCGCGCCGGAGTTAAAAACGTGTCCTTTTTTTTTATTTTTTCGTCCTCTCTCCTTCTTTTCTCTCCTTCTTTCCGATTTTTAACTCAAAAATGCTCAAAACCCAACGGTTTGACCTAGATCTAAAAGGAAAGAAATATTACTTTTTTGGTAGATCCGGTTTGAATTCGAAACCGGAAGTGGTATGGTTTGGATTTGATTGTTTGTTGTGCTAGAGTTATGTTTTATGACGGTTTGGTGATGGTTACTGAGTTTGATTTTGGTTATTACGTGTTTGTGGGTTGATTGGTGTTGAGTTACGGCTGTTTTTGAGATTTGTTTGTGGCTTGTGTTGGTAACTGATGTTATAGCGCTGACAGTGTTTGGTATGGCGGTACGGTGTTGAACTATGGTTTTGGTGTTTGGAATTTTTGTGTTACTGGACTCTGTTGATTTCTTGCAGGTGAGAAATGTTGTGTCTGTGTGCTTAGCCGTGGAATGTTTCTCTTGTTGGGCCCACTTTTTCTTGGCTGCATCTGTGTTTGTATATATAGAGCTTGAAATGAGCAAAATTTTTGTTGCTTGGAGAGGAGACATTACAGCCTGTTTTTAGTTGTTTGTGAGCTGTGTTTGGGACATTATCGGACCAAATTTTGATTTATTTTTGGACATTAAAAAAATGAAATTAAAGGACTAAGGATAAATAAAACAAAAATAAGATAAAATAAAGGTTAAAAAAAATGAATTTAAAATTAATAAAAGATGGAAATTAAAATTAAATGAAAATTGAGAGAAGAGGGCCCGACTCGGAATCAACTATGAGGTATTTTAAAATACCTCCCTGCCGAAATTTTTGCTCGAAAGGCTGAGACCGGTCGGAGTTAAATGACACGTGTCAAGCTGCCTTAGGTCAAAAATTGGGGTATGACAGTAACCAAGAAATTCTCAGGGCCAATGGTTATCGGCAAGTCTATCTCCCCCAACACATTCTTTCGAGATCCGTCAAAAGCTTTGACCAAGAAAGTACTTCTCCTCAAAGGGGTCCCTCGGTAGCTCAACTGATCTAGAGTTGTCTTGGGCATTACATTGAGAGAGGAACCGGTATCCACCAACACATTTGATATCATGTCTGATTTACAATTCACCGAGATGTGCAAAGCCAGATTGTGACTCTTTCCCGCTTCCGGCAACTCTTCTTCACTAAACCAGAGGTTGTTACAAGCAGTAATATTTCCCACTATGCCACCGAAACGATCTACCGTAACTTCGTGGTCAACATAAGCCTGCTCCAGCACTTTCAACAAGGTATTCCTGTGAGCCTCAGAGCTCAAGAGTAATGACAAGACGGATATCTTCGAAGGAGTCTGCAGCAACTGATCAACGATCTTGTAGTCGCTCCTCTTTATTATCCTCAGAATCTCATCTAAATTTGAATCCTCTATAGATTTGCCTGACTGATTCACATCTGTAGCAATGGGTGAAACAACGGTTGGAGTTGCTTCTTCAACTGGTGGAATGGTCGGCGTAGCTACCTTCTTCTGAAATAACGGCGGACGGACTTTCCCGCTTCTTAGCGCTGCAGAAGTCCCTTCGGCAATATTGCTTATTGTGGCAAAGGAGGCTAGAGGCACCTCTACTCCATTTTCTATCATGGTAGCATTGTATTTGTATGGAACAGCCTTGTCCGAAACATAAGGAATTGGTCCTGGCAACCTTATCACCAAAGGCTCAGCACACTTCTTCAAAGGTACACTCTTGACAGGCGGATCGTGAAAAACTGGCACAATCACGCAAACATCACTGACAGTCAGAAGATTATCATTCATCAAGCTTTGGATGTCGTCCTGAACAGTATGGCAACCCAAGGGATTACAAAGGCATCCTAGACACTTGGCATGATCATGGCTGAACAGAGAAGCTTTGCACAGCTTGATGTGTAGAGGCACCAGAGGAGTGGCAACATTGCGGACATCAAGTCTAGGAGCTTCCTCACACACTTCGATCATATTTACAGCGGCATGATTTGGTAGCGGATTGTCGAGGACATGTGGAACATTATTCTCAAAAGTCAGCTTCCCTTGATCAATGAGCTTCTTCACGATGTACTTCAAAGCATAACACCCCTCGACATCATGACCTAAGGCACCTTGATGAAAATCACATTTGAGATCAGACCTGAACCTTGGAGGCAACGGGTCAGGTGGGGGCTTGCCCTGCCTAGTTGTACAATGTCCTCTCTGGAGTAAAGTTGGAAGCAACTCAGCATATAACATCGGTATAGGAGGAAAAGTTGGTCTAGCTTGCTGATTTTGTTGTTGTTGTTGGACCGGCAACTGTTGTTTCATCTGTTGAGCAACTGCATTGACGGGCACTGGAGGTTGACCCGGTGGCAGGGGGTACTGATGGTAAAATGGCGGAAAGAAAGGATGCTGAGAATACGGCATATATGGGTATGACGGAGGCATTTGAGCTGCACTGATAGGAGCAACAGTGGCCATGGATTGACCGGCTCCCGCTGACACCATCCCCACTTCCGTTTCTTTCTTCTTGTGGTGTCCATTACCATATCTCTTCGGTGCACTCGTAGAAGATTCAGCTTTCTCAAACACAATGATTCCATCCCTGACGGCTTCCTCAAGACGGGTTCCCATGGTGACCATCTCCGAAAAGTTGTTCGGGGCAGCGATGATCATCCTCTCAACATAATCTTTTTTCAAGGTCTTTAAGAACGTCTGGGTCATTTCTTCTTCATCTAAAGCAGGAGTGATACGGGCAGCTGCCCCTCTCCACCTTTGCGCATATTCACGGAAACTTTCCTCCTTTTTCTGAGATAGGGACCTGAGGAACTCCCTGTTCGGCTTCAATCGAGTGTTAAACCCGTAGTGGCTCTTGAAAGCAGCGGCTAGTTCATCAAAAGTATGGACATCATCTTTGCTCAGACTAGTATACCACTCTGCGGCATCTTCCATCAGACTGTCTTGGAAGTAATGGATCATAAGGGAATCAATGTCCTTGTAGTTGCCCATCTTCCGGACATATTTGACAATATGATTTTGAGGACAAGTCAGCCCGTTATACTTGTCGAACTCCGGGACTTTGAACTTTTTTGGAACATCTACCTTCGATACCAAGCAAAGATCCTGGGTTTTAATGGAGTCTCCGTTTCCCCTGTTGGCCTTAAGTTCCCGTCGGAGCTCTTTGGCAAGTTCTTCCATTCTCTCTTCCATAGTTCCGGTTGTGGCAATACTCCCGCGGTGCGCATTAGCATGGACAAAATGAGGCACCGTATTCACAATGGGTTCGGTAACAGTTGTTGCAGCTTGAGTCAAGGCGGTACTAACAGGAGTTAAGTTTGCCCCTGAGATTGGGCCACTGTTGGTAGTACCAGAGGTGCCTGCCCCTGTATTAGTAGTATAGTACGGCGGAAGTCCGTAAGGATACCCAGATGGCATGATAAAGCGGGGATCAGTTGTTACGGTAGGAGTCACATTTGCAGCTGCAGAAACTACAGGAACTGGTTGTTCCTGAGCAGCCAACAGAGCAGTCATAGCATCATGAGCTTTGGCCAATTCCTCCTTTAGAGCTGCCAATTCGGTACGGAGCTGTGTGTTCTCTTCTTCCATAGCCCTTTTCTTTCTTCTGTATTCTCTGGTTCGATCAATTCTATCAGGTTCGTAGACCCTCTGAGTACGAGCCACTTTTCACACTGAGGCAGAGAAACCAGGAGGTGGTAAGCACTTGGAAGCCTTTGTGACCGATGCATGATGCATATGATGCATGATATGCAAATGCAAATGCGAAAGACTTATTTTTCATCGAAGGGTTTTTAAACAAATTAGAAATCTTGCAAATAATCTAAACTACATAGCATTTTCAAAAGGAAGACTTTGAAATTTCAACAAGATAAACAAATGAAGCCCTCAAGCATAGGAAGTAGTCGGAGGATCATCGGACTCGGAATCTGAATCACAGTATCTGGCAAAGAAATCTCGTCGTCCTCGAGCTTTCTTGGAGTCCCTCATAAGCAGCTCGTCTTTCTCTTCCAATTCCCTCCGGGCCTTAGCTAGTTCTTTCTTCAACATCAGATTCTCATGAGTCTTCTGCTCATCTCTACCATCCAAAGTCATGATTAGATTCTCAGCTTGATTGTACCGAGCTTTCCATACTTGCTTCTCACGACTCTCCATAGCTAGATGCTCCTGATACATATCCTGAGTCGTGGGGAGTAGAGGTAGAGGCATAGATGGAGCGGATGAAGACACGTATCTCATAGCTGGATAAGGCATACCAATCTCCTCAGCTCGATCTATCACCCACTGAGTATAGGCCTCATGAGCGACACCGGATCTCACACCTAGATGCTTCACACTTTTCCTTCGAACCTTGGACCAAGCATCCATGAAAGCTTTCCTTTGTCCGATAGGAGCATTCGTGTAGAAGAAGAACTCTGGAGATGTAGCAAGATTGATGGGCTTCGACTTCATAGGGAACCCAAACTGTCTCATAGCAAGCTCGGGATTGTAGTTGATTCCTCCACGGGTACCAAGAAGAGGTACATTGAGAAAGTCTCCACAACCCATAATAATTTCTTTGGCTTGAGCGGCGGGAGTGATCCAAACCACCTCATTAGGAGTGAGGGCCATAATCCGCTGCGAGTAGGACCAATTCTCCGAGTTGTCATGGAAGGAACTCGGAAGGTGCGAAATAAACCACCTATACAAAAGAGATATGCAGCAAAGAATATACCCACGGCCCTTGAGAGTCCTGTCATGAATGGCGTGGTAGGTATCCGCTAGCAAAGTAGGAACCGGATTCTTGGAATGGAAGATCTCAATAGCATTCATGTCCACGAAGTTGTCGAGGTTCGGAAAGAGAATGAGCCCGTAGATAAGCAAAGCAAGAATAGCCTCGAGTGTATCCTGACGAGTAGTACTGAGATTAGCCTGATCAAGAAGATACTTCGAAGTGAACCCCCGGATGTGAGACTTGGTAATAAGATGGTTGGAGACGTCGGAAGTCTTGAGGTAGAGATCCTTAGCAATAACCAGAGGAGTAAGAGAAGTTCCGGGACCGGTGAAAGGTGTCTTCTCGGCTATAGGTAAACCCACTAGATTGGAGTAAGCCTCGAGAGTAGGAACCAACTGGAAGTCCGGGAAAGTGAAACAACGGAAGCTCGGATCATAAAATTGCACTAGAGTGTGCACTAGCTTCTCGTCCACATCAGTTCGGAGCAAAGTAAGCAATCCCCCATACCGGAGTCGGAACCCTGTTTGACTCTTGACCTTGAGTGCCAACTCTCTCAAACTAACCAAATCCACTTCCTTGAACTTGTAGCACTTAGTCTTCTTCATACCTGTGATTATTTACAAGAATTTCCATTTGTTTAAACCCTTCGATGAATGCATGAAAAATGTTTATGCATGAATGCATGTATGCATGATTTGTGTTGTTTAGTTACAAGGTGGGTTGAGTTTCAAAGTAACAGGGCCATGGATGGACACGGCGTCCGGTGAACTAAGGCTTTGGATAGTAGTAACCAAGGTTCTAACACAGTTCCCAAACTGCAACCTCTCTCACATATATCATGGTAGTACAGGACGACACCTGTTCCATGATTATTTGTGAGAAGGTCTGGTTTGAGTGTAGTATCGTGTGACGACTAAAGTTTGAGACAACACTCAATTTAGCCACCGCACTACGTCCTAAAAAGGCTAGGATGGGTTTGGTAACTACGGTTCATAGCTTCGTCGAACAATTGAAAGTGAAGTGCCTAAGCATGACAACACACGCCGACAATATCACCTTCAAAATGCCTCAGCTATGTGAGATTGATCGCATAATCCAATACACGAGGCAACCCCCGGATCGAATTGTCGATTATATCTCTACCTAAACATAAGTTCACTCAGCCCGGGTGTAGGACTTTTGATATTCTCACCCCACACGTTAAATGAAAGTAAACAAGTATTCACATATGTAAGCAATAAAACAAAGTGTAAATATAAACTAAGGAAAACTAGGCGCGACCCGCTAAAAAAATCCCCAGTGAAGTCGCCATTTCTGTTATCATGGTTTATGGGTGCCAAGCCATTAATTGGACTTGAACCTTTTGACCGTTGATATTCTCTATTTTTTCTTGGGAAGGGCAAAATTGAGAAAAACCCTTAGATTCTAAGTTCGGGGGTCGTTTTCGCTACGGGAAGGTGTTAGGCACCCGGAGCGATTATGGTACTCCATAAGAGCCGCTCTCCTAAGTTGATTTCTACGCTTTAGTTTTATTGCTTATTTGTAAAAAAGGAAGGTGTGATTAGTTAAGAATAGGGGGTGAGAAGAAGTAGAATTTGATTTTTATTTCGGCTTGGAGGAGTTTTGACTCATTGCCTACGTACCCTTTTAAGGGATCAAAACCGATCGTAGTTCATTCTCAAAAAAATAGTTTTTGTTTTCGTTGGTTGATTTTAAGTTTGAAAAGAGATTTTGAAGAAAGGAGATGAGAGGCCTCAAGGGCATAAGATTTGGAAAGTGTGAGGTGGAATTAGTCATCTTGCAAAAATAAAGTCCAAGGAGGATTAAGATTTATTGAAAAATTTACTTAAGAAAATAAAGGGAAATAAGGAGTTTTGACTCCATTTTATTTTTTAAAAAGTTTTCAAGTGAGGTTATTTGCATGTCTTGGAAAAGTTGATTTTTTTCTAAGTGTTTAAGCCTAAGCGCTTATCTAACCATACAATCCTATGCATACATCTAAGGTGAGTGTGTGCGTGCCGGTGCGTCATAGTGTCCATAGTCCATATTACAAAAATTCCCTAAATACATTCTATGGCCCCTTTGCCAAGCTACAAACCAATGGTAAAATATTACATCACCGGATGAATTACAATTTGCAAAAAAAAGAAAACTAAACTAATGGAGACAATAGTGAAGATGGTGAAGTGCTATGAAGTGATCAATATGAAAGGGAATGTTAGTAGAAAATGGTAAAAAAAAAGAAAGAATATGGCATGAAGCGATGGAAGAAAGTACGGCATAAAACGGTAAAGTGACGATGAAAATAAGCCGGAAACATGTAATGAATAATGCACATGATGCAAGAACAAAACTCAACACATCAAAACAGTGACATATGCATAGCAAACAGTAGCAAAATTCATATGGAATAGTATGCAAATCAAACATGACGAACACGAACATTATGCACATGAAGTAACAGGTAAAAATGCGAGAAAAGTGACTTAAAATAGTAAAAACCCTTGACAAAACAACACTAAAATTTTTACCAACTTTTCCAAGCAAAATACCACTGAAAATTATCAAGAAAAATAGTAAAATGACATGGTAAATTTCTTGGAATTTATTGATAAAAATTAACATGAACAAAGGGTGCAAACAGCAGGCAAGTATGGTGCAAGTAGCAAAAAAAACAAGAAAATAAACTGAACGAGGCCCAAACCAAGGCCCAAACACACAAAGGGGTCTGGATGCACAGGAGCCCTTGGATTGATCCAAAGTGCTGAAACCCTAGATCCAAGGGCTCATATTCATCCAGAGTAAAACCGAAATAAACGGCTCTGGTTCACCCTGTCTATAAATATGTTCCACACCGGTTTATTTTCATTTTACTGGTTCCCTTCTCCCTCTTCACACAAAACCTCCTCTCTTCTCTCATCAGGCCTCCTCACCGGAGTTGATGAAGCCACGGCGGAAACCTAAGTGGTTCGCCGGAAGCTTCATCTTCTCCGGTGAACCAGTGCCCAGAAACCAACGAAAATTGCATCAAATCCTTCGCCTTCTTCTTCTAAACATGAATCCATAATCTGTTTTTGTATTCGAATCGTGAATCAACGCAGATCTGATGTTTTCTTTTACGGCTTCGGAAGGTTGGGTTTTCGTTTTTTTTTCTTGATAAGATTCTATGGATTTGGCACAGATCTTCGTTGATTCACTTGGATTGATGTTTTTCGAAAGAGATGAAGTGAACAGAGGCTCTAAGCGATGTGGATCTAGAACTTTGACGCGATGTGAAACTGTTTTGAGGTTTTTTTCATCTTTTTCGAATTGAAATGTTTTGATTCGTACAAATCCACATCACATTGGCCTCGCCACTGTTCTTGATGAAGAAAAACTGAGAGGAAACGTTTTTTACGATGTAGATCTTATTGATTTCAGTTTCGGTTTCAAAGGTGTTTTTTGGTTTTCGAATTTTCTTAAACCAAAACATTTTTTATCACTAAGCTCTACATCGTTCTCCAGTGATTGAACTTCTTTATGAGGAAAACGAGATGTTTGAAGTTATACCTGAGGTTTTAATGGAGATTTTGGTTGATTTTCTTCAGAAAACCGTGATCTGCTTGCTGCGTTTTTGATGATTTTTGTTGTTGAGCCACTGAAAATAAATCAGTATTTTTGCACGCGAATCTTCATCTTCTTCCCCGGTTTAAACCTAGCTTCTTCCCTCTTCTTTCTCTTCACTGCTTCCTCGTGATCAGTGCTTGAGTTCGTCGCGTTTCAGTGATGAACTCGCACTTTGAATTGCGAGGAAATTGGTTCTGTGATGATGATTCCGTATTGAATCTCTGAGAATCAATGAGTAATCAAAGAAACTTTGTTGAATTCTGTTGAATTTGGTGTTTTTGTGTTGATTCGGTGGAAATCAATGGTGGATTGAGGTGGTTAGGGTTTCTGCCATTGATGAACCTTTGAAGCTTTTTTGTTGATTCTGTTTTGATCTAACAGAAAAGAGAGAGAAAGTTGGATTCTGTTTTGGTGAGTTGGCGCTTGGTGAATGGAAAACCTGTGAAATTCATTGCCACTGTGTTGCTTTTATAGCTGACAAGTGTACTGTCTGGCCAATGGAAAACTGACACATGTCCTGGACTTGTGATTTGGGCGCTGCCTTGTAATTTTGGACTTTGAGGACCTCCCTGCAATTTTGTAAAATATGGAACTGGACTGCAATTTTAAAAACAGAACTAAAAAATATAAAAATTGGACAATTTGGACTTAAATGCAATTTTAACAAAATTAAGGGACTAAAATGCAAAGTAAAAATAAAATGAATTAAAATTTGTAATTTTGACCAAACGTAAAGTGAACCTAAAATAAAATCAACAAACGGACTAAAACGAACCAATGGCCTAAATGAGGTACTTCAAAGTAACCTCTCTATGCCAAAATTTTGGGTGAAATGACCAAAATGCCCCTAGGGCTAAAAATGACCTAAACTGACTCAAACAGACTCTGACACTGACTCAGATGCAAACTTGAGATGAAATGTTAAAAATGAATTTGAAAAGACTCAGAGACAGTCACAAGGATGAAAATGGGTCCCGCTGCAGGAAATGACCAAAATACCCTTCTGTATGACTTTCTTGCAAATTTTGAAATAAACTGTGGTAAAAGCAATGTAACGATTCAGAGACACTTTTGAATGACTTACAAGACAAGTAAAGACATTTCGAAAGATTTTATGCAAAAAAAACATAGGTAAAATTGTGATTGAAAACACTGCGTAGCAGAGACAATTTGAACTGTGCAGTTGAAAATTTGATAATTGACAAAGTTTGAAATGAAATTGGGCCCAGTATTTTTAGGTCCAAAAACAAGGTATAACATCCAAGAAAAGGGTCGAATGAGGGCCACAACGATCAGGCTCGGACCATACTCTGAGAAGCTGGAGGAAATCCCCACTTTCAGAACGAAGGGGAACAACCCTAATAGGCGTGGTGGGCTCTTTTGAAGGTGTCTCCACCTTCCTCCTCTTCACAGATTCCTGCACAAGCTCATCAGGACGGCCATCACCTTCCAAGTACGCCATAGGACCAGAGGTTAAGCCAATACCAAATCCAGCTATGAGATGGTATAGGGATTGAAAGTTCTTACCCTGTTTCTTGGCGGCGACCTTCTTGTTCGCTTCATTCACAAGGGCATGTAGATATTTCATTTTTCCTGCAAGCACAAAAAGCAGAGAAAACTTATCAAACATGGAAGATAATACACAAAAACAAGAATGAAAAAAAAAACAAAGAAGAATGCAGCTACCAAGACAGTCATTTAGGTCTTGAGACACCACCAACTCATGGGTATTGATGAAGTGGGGCTCTGTTACTAGCGTCCTGTCCGCATTCATCAATAGGTTTCCCCGTTTGTCGGAGATCATCTTCCGCGAGAAAGACTAAACAAACGCCCAAAGTACCTGGTGCACGTCTATTTTCTCTTCCATCAAACTAGGAATGGTCCAACAGAAATCCTTTAGTTCATAAACCCAGTCGGCGCCCCGTTGGACGGTGAAGATGGTGTAAAAGATGTTTTTTAGAGGAGGAATCCTGAGATATTGGCACACCAGTTCAAACATAATCATGAAAGTATTGGAGTTGGGGGTTAATTTGAGATGGAGATAGCTTGGTCCAACGGAGAGCCTCTCGTTGAAAATCAAAAAAGGGGAGTTGAAAACCCATGTCCTCGAAAACCACTTCATACACGGGAAAGACATGGTTGTCATATTCCGAACACACTCTATCAGAAGTGCTCGGAACTACAACCGCCAAATCTTCGATTTTACCAACAGAGGTAAAAGGGATTTCTCCCGTTCCGTCCAAGGCGAACGACGATTCTGTCTCCAGGGGATCCTCTCCCGGCCAAGTAAGGGCAGGCACGACAATTTCTTCTTCCACCATGGAAAACCTGAAAGAGCAAGGCAAAAGTGAACCCAACATTCAGATTAACCATTCCTTCACCCATCAGATCAACCACGGCGAGGAAGGGATCGAACATCACCGTTAAAACCCAGAAAGAAAAAACGCAAAAGGGTCACCAACTCGACAGGAGCTCCTATCAAGCGAAAGAAAGAAACCGACGGCAGGACTACACCTCTGACGTCGGAGAATCCGTTCTAAGGCAACAGGACTGCAGCTTGTGAGTTAAACTACAGCCTGTCGCCAATGTTTCTCTCTAAATGCAGAAAACAGACAGCAAAACTCCTAAGTCTCCCTACACGCAGTGGGAACCATTGTCACAAACGGCAGAAACCACCGCGTCAGAGTAACTTTTACCCTTAAAACATGCATTTCGACGGTTCCTTAAACAGGAAACTAAAGAAGTCAAACATTAAAATAAAGGGAAGAAGAATCATCAAAACATTACATGTTACGAGGGATGGAAAATTAGACTTCAAATGAGAAGTTCAAAGCTCGAATATGCTTCGTCTCTGAAAGAGCTCTTAGAAATTCTCTGAGTTTCTGAGATATGGAGTGATAAAAAGTTCCAAACAAGCATTTGAACTATTTATACCCACTTCACAAACCTTTCAAAGGCCACGAAGCTGCAATCCAGTGCAGCCATTCGCATATGACTCTCCACTCAAGTGGCTTACCCACGATCCAGATCAAATCAAATCACCCATCTAAGGGCCCTGATTAAAAATAGTGGTTCCTCAAACGTCAGGATCAAATCAACGGTACTGATGACACCTTGGAAACACAAACCAAGAATTCACTCCAGGCACTAGGTACTGAAGTACCATTGTAGCCTTTACACGTGTCACTCAGAAACCAAAGTTCATGTCTCCTCAACCTATCCCTCGAGAAATGGTCATTAATTGTGGAATGATAATCGACCAAACTTCTTGACGAGGGAATCTTTCCATCTAACCAAGAAATAGTCGAGCACTCGCTTGCCAAACACAAAGCATTTCAATTGGCGAATCTGTCCGGCTATGAAACAAAAATGCTTTAAGGAATAACGAGCACGTCCCTACACGCACTCGTCCAAATTCTCTTCAGTATTATAGCTACCCAAGACAAACGATTTCAGAATGTGAGGCATTCTCACACGCCTCGAACAGCTCGACTTTCCAGAAGCAAACTTCTCTTCCTTGACCGTTTACGAGCAGCAAACATGCCCGCCCTTAAGTCATTACTCTTCATCAAGAGCAACGACTTGGGGGGCTACTGTTTTGGACCGACCAAAAGGAGCTTTGGCCCATTTACATAGGCCTAATACAATTCAAAGCCCAAACACCATCTTTGGCAACATTACTTGCTACACAACCCTTCTCTGCGAGGGGGGGGTGCACGGAGCGAACAAGACCGGTTCAAACGAAACACAATGTCTCTCTGCACGTTCCAGTAATAATCTCTCTAGCGGTTACACTTCCCACGATTTCGTAACCGCCAGAGCCTGGTGTGCCATTACAACAGCTCTGCAGCTCTCCACCTCTATATATAGGGACTCATAACAGTCCCGAAGGTAGAATCTAACTCTTTCTCGAAGCCCTCACTCTCTAATCTCTACTTACTTGAGCGTCGGAGCGCCTGCAGGTACACCCCTCGTTCCAAGAAGCACTCTTGACACATTCTACCACCCCTCAAACCATTGCATTTAAAGCACCGACAATCACCTTCTGATTAGATACAATCAACTAGTATCACCAAAACACTAAAAATAACCTTGCCAATAAAGTTACTAATATACCCTTAGTCTAAAAATAACTAAATTACCCTTATAGGCTAAAAATTTACTGATCCCAATCCAAATACTCACAAAGACAGATAAGCACATATAAACCCACATAAATACATATAATTAATATAATTCAAGGTAAAAACGGGTTGTTACACAACCGTTGTTTGTGCCGGAGTGGAAGTAGGATAGTATATATATGGATTTTGTTGGAGAATTCCCGAAGACTGTGAAGGCAAGTAATTCGATTTGGATGATTGTTTTTCTATTGACGAAGTCGGCACATTTTATTCCTATCAAGAATGGTATGTCTGTGGCGAGGTTGACAGAGATCTATATTGAGAAGCTTGTCAGATTGCATGGTATTCCATCTAGCATTGTGTCAGATAGAGATCCGAGGTTTACTTTAAAGTTTTGGGAGAGTTTGCAAGCAGCTTTGGGAACTAAGTTGAGGCTGAGTTTTGCTTATCATCCTCAGACTGATGGTCAAACCAAGAGGACAATTAAATCTTTGGAAGATTTGTTGAGAGCTTGTGTTTTGGAATAAAATATAAGGGTTAGAGAGTTGCAATTTTTATCTGCTCGCAACATAGAAAGTTTACCTATTTTTGTTTGCAGAAAAGTAAGCTGCGGTTAGGATTCTTCCAATCCCCCTATACAAGTGATGAGGTTGTTGGGACGTGACTAACCTAGAAGGTTGAAAACTGCACCTGCTGATCCCCACACGGTGATCCTTATATGTGGGGTCTATAAATCTCGGTTAACTTGGTATATCCCTCCTAAGTCTGGTTGCACCTGTTGATCACACGGTGATCCTTATGTATAGGGTCTCACCGTCTCAAAGGTAATTGAAAGCATAGACTTTATATTGTCTTTCCAAGATTTTCCAAGAAAATGAAGGCCAGGGTTCTAGTAGGTCCACCCATCTATGAATTTTAGGACACTCATAACACACTCTCTCTTGTACTTAGTAGTTCCACAAACAGGCAACCCTATCTCGTCTACCTTACCAAGGATTAAAGAGAATGGTTCTATTAAGTTTATTCCCCTAAGTCGCTTGTTTCCTTAATTACTCACTAGTTACCTCCTAGGTTCAGCAAATTTTACTCAGTATTAGTGTAACACCCCGTTTTCCCAACTTGAAAATTTCATATATAAATTAGAGTATTTCAACATAAACGGAATGTCACACTTCTTTTCAGAAAATCATAAACAAAATAAAATAACTATTTATCTTTCAAATTCAAGAACATATCATTTATTACATCGCAGCGAAAATTATTTCAACGTTTAAAACAACCTTGGCACAAAGGCCTCAATGTAAATTCTCATAAAATTATTCCAACAACATGTTCATGAAAGTTCATAAAATAATACGTAAGGAATAGAAAGCAACAACAAAATTTCCATCCCGTTACGTATCAGAGCACCTAAGACCCACGTGAAAGAAGATCCACTCACGACTGCAACTATTGTAGATCATTTGCAAGTTACCCATACGAAGGGCAACATTTCCAAGCAGAAGGGTTGAGTTTTCACATTCAATAATATTAAGCATATAATTCATCAAAAGCATTTAACAACTTATACTTCATCAATTAATAACATCACTCTTCTTATAATACTTCATTAATAACTCAATCAACTTCTAATCATCATTAACTTCATATTCATTACATTATACACAACGTCATACAACAACATAAACATCACATCATAAACATCATCTTATAACATCATATACTTAAACATCATTTTGTAACACAATAACCACACATCATATACATCATCTTATAATAACATAAACAACACATCATAAACAACATCATAACATCATAATCAATAACATAAACAACATCATGAACAACATAACAAGAACATGGAACAGGAACAAGACGTGCTGTCAGAGAGCAATTCGGGAAAAACCCACTTTTCACCCCAAAATCCCAATTTTAACTTCCCTATGCCAAAATTTGATCCAAAAACTTGTCTTACCATTTCTATACATGTTAAGGCACTCAAAACCATATAAAACATTGCACTAAAAATAACCCACGATCTGAACATCAATTCTACACAAATTCAAAGGATTTTCTACTCTATTAACAACCAATTACGACTTCAAAACCTAATTCCCAAATTCCCATAACTACAACCTACAACATGCTAAACTTAATTTCAGAATTATACAACTTAGAATTAGAGAAAGTTAGTCCCACCCTTACCGTAACAAATCGATTTGGCAGCCTCTCTTGGTTCTTCTCTCCTCTTGCTCTTTTCTGACTTCTCACTTTCTCCCTTTATCTCCCAAAAACAGTTTGCACGAAATCCTTATTTTCTAATTCTAACTCTCCCCTTTTATATAAATCCTTAACCTACTTATTTTCTCTTATTTTCAACTCTGCCCTCCAAGTCTCAATATTCTATTCTAATATATATAATATAAAATATTTCTATAACGAATAACAAATATATCTCTATAACAAATATATTTCTATAACATATAACAATTATATCTCTATAACAAATATATTTCTGCACCAAATAACATATATTTCTACAACAAATAACATAATATTTCTACAACAAATAACATATATTTCTACACCAAATAACATATATTTCCACTTATTCCACTAAACTCTTCTAATTTCCAAAACAGCCCCCACAACTTAATCTTATTTTATTTTCAAATCTTATTAAATTAAATAATAAAATAAGCCACTTAATAAAACAAAAATCATATAAATCACATAAGTCATAAAAATAGACTCTAAACTCAATAAAATAAATAAATATTAAAATAGGGCATTACAACTCTACCCCCCTTAACAGAATTTCATCCTCAAAATTCAAATCACAAGAGAAAAATGAATTGAGTTATTGCTTAAATATCTTAAACTATAATCATTAAAGTTAGTCAGTCAAACATGATCACATAATAAAACATAACCATTAATTAGAAAAACACAACGACAATATTCAACTATCACACGGCACAAACGACTCAACTACTTGGCCGGACGGACCAACCTGCTCTGATACCAATTGTAACACCCCGTTTTCCCAACTTGAAAATTTCATATATTAATCAGAGTATTTCAACATAAACGGAATGTCACACTTCTTTTCATAAAATCATAAACAGAATAAAATAAGTATTTATCTTTCAAATTCAAGAACATATCATTTATTACATCGCAGCGGAAATTATTTCAACGTTTAAAACAACCTTGGCACAAAGGCCTCAATGTAAATTCTCATAAAATTATTCCAACAACATGTTCATCAAAGTTCATAAAATAAAACGTAAGGAATAGAAAGCAACAACAAAATTTTCATCTCGTTACGTATCAAGCACCTAAGACACACGTGAGAGAAGATCCACTCACGTCTGCAACTATTCTAGATCACTTGCAAGTTACCCATACGAAGGGAAACATTTCCAAGCAGAAGGGGTGAGATTTCACATTCAATAATAATAAGCATATAATTCATCAAAAGCATTTAACAACTTATACTTCATCAATTAATAACATTACTCTTATTATAATACTTCATTAATAAATCAATCAACTTCTAATCATCATTAACTTCATATTCATTACATTATACATAATGTCATACAGCAACATAAACATCACATCATAAACATCATCTTATAACATCATATACTTCACAACATAAACATCATTTTGTAACAACATAATCACACATCATATACATCATCTTATAATAACATTAACAACACATCATAAACAACATCATAACATCATAATCAATATCATAAACAACATCGTGAACAACATAACAACATCATAATTAATATCATAAATAATATCATATAATCTTCATAAGCACTTCATTAACAACACATGGATAGAAGACAACTCATGGATGACAACTCATCAACAACGACTTTGACTCGGCAATGCAACTTAGACATCTTAAACCATCTAGACAAAATGCAACTACGGCCTCTTAATCATGCATGTGGTACCAACCAGGGCATCAAGCCCACAACGTATTGAGCGTAAATAGGCTCACAGGGCATCAAGCCCTCAACTTACAGGGCATCAAGCCCTCAACGTATTAAGCGTATATAGGCTCACAGGGCATCAAGCCCTCAACTTACAGGGCATCAAACCCTCAACTTGAATGAGTATGCATGGACTCAACATCTTACAACTTAGAAACATCGACCTCTTATATAAATCCAATAATTTAAAACAACATCTTTCATCTTAGACCGACTCATGCAGTTTAATTAATATACAACAGCAACATAGGCAGCACATAAACATCAAGATATAACAATGTCAAATAATAATCAATCATCAACTTAAGCATCTTATATAATTCACATAATGCATATACAAATATATCACATTACTAACAACATCAAATCATATTCATCAACATATACATTCGTATAATAATTCATCAATCATGAACAACATCATATAACATCATACTCATCAATATATACATTGATATAATAATTCATCAACCATGAACAACATTGTAACACCCCGTTTTCCCAATATAAAAATTCCTTAAACAGTTATCAGAGTAAACAGCATAAACAAACGGGATATCACATTAAGCTTAATCAAAACCAGTTAAATAACAATTTAACCAAATAACTTAACATTGCAGCGGAAATTATGTCATAATCCATAAAACGTTTTGGCACGCAGGCCCCATCAAAATATTTCAAATCATAATCCATAATATTATAAAAATAACATAATAGTCACGTAAGAGAATGAAGCATGCATAACATAAAACCCCATCCCGTTACGTATTAGAGCGACCTAGACGACACAGTGAGGCAAGGCCACTCACAACAGCAAACTGCACACTTAAGCACGATCACCTGCAAGTTACTCATACGAAGAGCAACATTTTCAAGAAGAAGGGGTGAGATTTCATAATACAATAACATTAATCAATGTAATTTCAATTCATAATCAACATCTTAATCAGTCTTAACCAACATAACATAGTTGATAAACATTTATCACATAATCATAACTTCAATCTTCATCAATGGCATAAACAGCTTTAAACTCAACAATGCGACAATGCAACTTAGACTTTATATGCATGTGCTATCAATCGTCATCATAAGTATTAATATACTTTCATCGTGCGGAGGACAAAGCTCCTAAACGTGCGGAGGACAAAGCTCCTAATCATGGTGAGGACAAAGCTCAATGAATGCTAATGCATGGACTTTAACAACAAAACACCTTAATCAACTTATCACTTATAATTCCAATAATTTGGAGTTCATCATCAACTTATTCATAATCATGCAACTTAGTTAAATAACAATTGCAACATAATCAAATCACATCAAGTTAAATAACAAATCATTCTCAATAGTTTCTTGATCATTCAACAACAATTCTAGTAAGTATAATTCAATCCATAATTCACTTCATAATCATTTAACAATTCATAAAGCTTTATAGTTCATGATCATTATCTTTAATAGGTCACACTATGTACCTAAGGTTCCTTTCTAACCAATCCAAACAACTCAGGTCTCACAATCCACTAAAACACTCAATTCTGGAAGTGCTCGCGAGGCGAGAGCATCTGCTCGCCATGGCGAGTACAAGCCAACTTTCCAACTAAGGTTGTTCCAGGTTCAATCTCATTCCCATTCGTTCCCTAATCATTAGTAGGCACCTAAAGGTACTCAAAGGCATCTAAGGTTCAACTCAAAAGTCAAAAACTCGAAAATCAACATGCTCTCTGGTCATACTCGCTATGGCGAGCTGTACCAAAAGGACTCGCGAGGCGAAGGGGAAAGGCTCGCATGGCGAGCGATGAAGTTCATCACTCGCGAGGCGAGATTCATAGCTCGCCATGGCGAGCGATGAATTTAGGCTCGGACATGATGCACTTTCTACACGAAAATCATCATCTAACAAGGTTCTAAGTCTAATTTCAATCTCAGAATTCGTCCTAAACATATTCTAAGGTTATAGGACGGTTTCTACATCAATCTAACACAGTTTTACCGTTTGATCATCAATTTTAGGGTTTTGACCTAATTCCAAAACTTTTCTAAATCAATCCTAACTTTATCAATTAATCATCAGAATTACAACAACTAACATTACTGAATTATTAGTCTCACCCTTACCTTGTATGAAGAAAATCGCAGCCCTTCTCTTGGTTCTCTCTTCTCTTAGCTTTTTCTCCCTTTTTTCCAAAAACAGTCGTACGTACTAACTTTTCTAAAACTAGGTCTTTATCTTATATAACTCTTCCTATTTCTTATCTCACTATCCTCCCCCAAACTATCTAAAATATCAAAACAGCCCTCAACTAAATATTTTTATTTTTTTTTGAAATCTTATTTTATTTAACAATAAAATAAGTCTCATAATCTTATCAAATCGTCAAAACACGTCAAATCTTTCAAATCAACTTAAATCTTCTTAATTCAACAAAATTCACATATATATTATAAAAATATAATATAATGGCATAAACTCGAGTAAATAATTAATTAAACGAAAGTGGGCGTTAAAAACATCATATAACATCATATTCATCAACATATACATTCATATAGATATTAAATCATCCAACAAGGATATTCACATCAAACCAAATTAGATCCATCACCACATAGGTTAAATACTCTTAAACCCCTTAATTAAACTCCTAGTACTTCTAGTTTTGAGGTTTGGAATTATTCTATAAGTTTTGGATTAACTTAGAAACGGTTATGCTGAATTTTCATAAAATTTCACTAAGACCTGCTTGGAGTATTTTCATCATATCTCAAGAACCAATCATTTTCACGTCAAACCAAAGCCACTAGAAAGCTAACTCAATTATCTACAACTTTCATGTTTACACCAAAGGCCAATTCAAAACAAAAATGTGTGAAAAAGACGCAAGAACATGAAACAGGACGTGTTGTTAGAGAGAGCAATTCGGGAAAAACCCACTTTTCACCCCAAAATCCCAATTTTAACTTCCCTATGCCCAAATTTGATCTAAAAACTTGTCTAACCATTTCTATACATGTTAAGGCACTCAAAACCATATAAAACATTGCACTAAAAATAACCCATGATCTGAACATCAATTGTACACAAATTCAACGGATTTTCTACTCTATTAACAACCAAGTACGACTTCAAACCTAATTCCCAAATTCCCATAACTACAACCTACAACATGCTAAACTTAATTTCAGAATTATACAACTTAGAATTAGAGAAAGTTTGTCCCACCCTTACCTTAACAAATCGATCGGGCAGCCTCTCTTGGTTCTTCTTTCCTCTTGCTCTTTTCTGACTTCTCACTTTCTCCCTTTATCTCCCAAAAGCAGTTTGCACGAAATCCTTATTTTCTAATTCTAACTCTCCCCTTTTATATAAATCCTTAACCTACTTATTTTCTCTTATTTCCAAATCTGCCCTCCAAGTCTCAATATTGTATTCTAATATATATATATATATATATATATATATATATATATATATATATATATATATAATATATAATATTTCTATAACGAATAACAAATATATCTCTATAACATATATCAAATTATATCTCTATAACAAATATATTTCTACACCAAATAACATATATTTCTACAACAAATAACATATATTTCTACACCAAATAACATATATTCTACAATAAATAACATAATATTTCCACTTATTCCACTAAACTCTTCTAATTTCCAAAACAGCCCCCACAGCTTAATCTTTTTTTATTTTCAAATCTTATTCTATTAAATAATAAAATAAGCCACTTAATAAAACAAAAATCAAATAAATCACATAAGTCATAAAAATAGTCTCTTAACTCAATAAAATAAATAAATATTAAAATAGGGCATTACAATTAATAATGTCACCTCCTAAGTACTTACTACTATGGTCGACTCGTTTTTGGTATCTTTCGTTAGTTACTAACTAATTACTTCATAAGCAGATAGTTATTAATATAAGGACATAAATATCAAGATATAAGCATCCAAATAGTAATAACAATGTTAGGCCTTGTCACAACCTAAGTACCTAATCTAGGGCTACGATCCTTTGAAATAAATAATTCCCAAATAAAACTTAATGCCGAATAAAAGTTAAATAAAATAAAAACGACATTAAATTAAATAAATATCCAACAAAAATTAATAGAGGTTCATCTTAGAACTCTAACTTAAACAAAATTAGTTATGCATTGTAAATAAAAACAAATTACTAATGATAAAAACATACCCTAGAAAATCAAGGAGAAGATAGAAACTCTCCTGAAGATCCAAAGTTGCCTTCTGTAACGCCCTATTTTATTATTTATTTACTTTAATTGAGTTTAGATGTCTTTTTATAATTTAGTCGATTTATTTTGATGAGTGATATTTTGTTATGTTATATGTTGGTGTATATTAGTATAAAATATTACGTTATTTGGTGTTGAAATATTACGTTATTTGGTGTTGAAATATTATGTTATTTGGTGTGGCAATATATATGTTATGTGGTGTAGAAATATATTTGTTATTTGGTGTAGAAATATATGTTATTTGGTGTAGAAATATATATTTTATCTGGTTTAGAAATATATATGTTATAGAAATATATTTGTTATTTGTTATAGAAATATTTTATATTATATATATATATATATATATATATATATATATATATATATTAGAATAGAATATTGAGACTTGGAAGGCAGATTTGGAAATAAGAGAAAATAAGTAGGTTAAAGATTTATATAAAAGGGAGAGTTAGAATTAGAATAGAGGATTACGTGAAATTGCTTTTGGGAGAAAAGGGAGAAAGTGAGAAGTCAAGAGAAGAGAAGAGTCAGAGAAGAGAAAGCGGTAGAATCTTGTAGAGTCCGATCATCTAATCCAAGGTAAGGGTGGGAATAACTTTCTCTAATTCTAAGTTGTATAATTCTGAAATTGAGTTTAGCATGTTTTAGGTTGTAGTTATGGGAATTTGGGAATTAGGTTTTGAAGTTGTAATTGGTTGTTAATAGAGTAGAAAATCCGTTGAATTTGTATAGAATTATTGATGTTCAGATCATGGATTATTCTTAGTGCAATGTTTTATATGCTTTTGAGTGCCTTAGCATGTATAGAAATTGTTAGACAAGTTTTTGGATCAAATTTGGGCATAGGGAAGTTAAAATTGGGATTTTGGGGTGAAAAGTGGGTTTTTCGCGAGCTGCTCTCTGACAGCACGTCCTGTTTCATGTTCTTGCATCTTTTTCACACGATTCTGTTTTTAATTGGCCTTTGGTGTAAACATGAAAGTTGTAGATAATTGAGTTAGATTTCCAGTGGTTTTGGTTTGACGTGAAAATGATTTTTGGTTCCTGAGATATGTTGAAAATACTCCAAGGAGGTCTTAGTGAAATTTTATGAAAATTCAGCACAACCATTTTTAAGTTAATCCAAAACTTAAGGAATAATTTCAAACCTCAAAACTAAAAGTACTATGAGTTCAACTAGGGTGTTTAAGAGTATTTAACCTATGTTGTGATGGATCTAATTTGGTTTGACGTGAATATCTTTGTTGGATAATTTGAAACATATATTATGTGAATGTTGTTGTTGAATAATTTGAGTTACATATATTTATGTGGAAAAGGTATAATATAGAAAATAATGTTGTTATATCATTCAAGTTGTTATTATTAATGATGCTATGTTGTGAAGTTGTTGTATGTTCTTGTCTCTGCTGTATTGATTATTAAATCATTAAGTTGCATATGTTGGTCAAGTTGTTAAAGTTGTAAGTTGTTGTCAATGTCATTAAAGCTGTAAGTTGTTGTCGATGTCGTTGAAGTTGTTGGTTGTCGTTGCATTAGTTGTTGAGTCCATGCATACTCATTTACGTTGAGGGCTTGATGCCCTGTGAGCTTTTGCTCTTTAAGTTGAGGGTTTGATACCCTAGGAGTGTATTTATGCTCAATACGTTGAGGGCTTGATGCCCTGTGAGCTTTTGCTCTTTAAGTTGAGGGCTTGATGCCCTGGGAGTGTATTTATGCTCAATATGTTGGGGGCTTGATGCCCTGGATTGGTACCACATGCATCATTAAGAAGTCGAAGTTGCATTGTCGAGTGAAAGTCATTGTTGATGAGTTGTCATCCATGAGTTGTTAAGTTGTTGATGAGTTGTCATCCATGAGTTGTTAAGTTGTTGAGTTGTCTTCTATCCACGTGTCGTTAATGAAGTGCTTATGAAGATTATATGATGTTGTTTATGATATTGATTATGATGTTGTTATGTTGTTTATGATGTTGTTTATGATATTGATTATGATGTGTTGTTTATGTTGTTAGAAGATGATGTTTATGATGTGTTGTTTATGTTTTTATAAGATGATGTTTATGATGTGTTGTCTATGTTGTTATAAGATGATGTTTATGATGTGTTGTCTATGTTGTTATAAGATGATGTTCATGATGATGTTTATGATCTAATTATTAAGTGTTATATGATGTTGCATATAATGTGATGAATATGAAGTTAATGATGATTAGAAGTTGGTTGAGTTATTAATGAAGTATTATAAGAAGAATTAATTTTATTAATTGATAAAGTTTAAGTTGTTAAATGTTTTTGATGAATTATATGCTTATTATTATTGAATGTGAAATCTCACCCCTTCTGCTTGGAAATGTTGCCCTCACAATTTGGTAACTTGCAGGTAATCGAGATTAGCTGTGAAGTGAGTCGATTCTCTCACGTGTGTCTTAGGTGCTTTGATACGTAACGGGATGAGAATTTTGTTGTTGCTTCCTATTCCTTACGTATTATTTTATGAACTTTCATGAACATGTTGTTGGGATAACTTTAAGAGATTTTATGTTGAGGCCTTGGTGCCAAAGATGTTTAGAAGTTGAATAAATTTCGTTGCGATGTAATAATTGATATGTTGTTGAATTTGAAGGATAAATGGTTGTTTTATTCTGTTTATGATTTTATGAAAAGAAGTGTGACATTCCGTTTATGTTGAAATACACTGATTTATATGTGAAATTTTTAAGTTGGGAAAACGGGGTGTTACACCTTCCTCTTGAACTGCCACAGTTCTGAACGAAAAATTATAAATGAGGAAGGCTAGTATTTATAGTGAGAGTTTCTGACTGAGTTTGGGCTAAAAACGCGGGCTTTACCCACAAAAAAGCATAAAATTACGCATGCGCCCTTCGTATTTCAAATGCTCGGGCGCATGGCATGTTTTTGCCATGCCCAAGGCGCATCCCATGTTCCCAAGGTGCATGGTTATGCTCCTTTGTCCCAGTTTCTCCGATTTTCGTTGTTTTTAGGTCTTCGTCTTCAAATAACTTGCCTCAGAACTTGGGAACAAAATTCCTCCCACTGTAAAGTCTCCTGAGGCCTCTTGTATCTTCATTCTTGGTCTTTCCAATTTGCATGATTTCTTTGTGAATTACTTCAAAAACCTCCTAAAATTGCTATGCTTTGGGAAAACTAGAATTGTATACTCAAATATAGAAAACATTACAAAAGTCCCGAAATCATAAGCAATTGTTCTACTACTCATCCTTTTTGCTGCTAAAACCTACTGAAATTAACTGAAAAACATCGTAAGAATATCGTAAGATGATCTGTCATCAGTGGTCACCTGTTTGTTTGTATGAGCATTGACTAATTTGTTTTGTTGTTGTTTCCTTACTACTTGATCGGTTGTATATATGTAAACTTTTGAGCTCCTTTCTCGCGCAACTTGTGCTTTTAAGGAGTCTCATTTGGTCGTAATATATTCGATTTTTTATTGTAAAAAAATAAAATACATTGATAGATATAGATATAGATAGATAGATTGAACATCAAAAATCCAAGGCTGAACAAAAATCCATGTTCATCATAGCCGCTCTTTTTCTGAAAAATCGGCAAAAGAAAACCATGTTAATTCGTGACAATACTTTGAGTATTCAAAGGCAATGAATACTATTCTCTTTTTCAGTTGTTCTTCATAAAAATAAATTCAAAGTTAAAAAAGTCTTAACAACTTGCATTAAATAAAAACAATAAGTTAAAATCAACTTTTCTTGAAATTTGTAAGTTTTATAATTTAGTCCTTTTGTCAAAAACTCAAAACCTAACACTAAAATAGATCAAAGACTAGAGATAATGTAAATAAAAATTTGAAATCCAACATCTTTTTTCATTTTAATTGTTACTTCAACCTAAACTAAATTGTGAGGGAAATTTTAGAAAATACAAACACTGTTACATATAAATAAAACTTTAGGCTTTTTTTTTGAATAAAAATAAAACTGTAGGCTTAAAAGTAACATATATATAAAAGTGTAACCAAAAAAAAAGTAACATATAATTATTTTTTACCTATGCACGTACACCAGAAAGTTTCTTTGCACTTCGGTTTTAGTGGGAGCATACACAAATATTTTGGACAATCAGCGTTTTTTCTACATTGCACATGTGTGTAGGCTAGTAACAACAATAAATAATTGTTAGTTTTTTTTTTTTGAAAGAACAATAAATAATTGTTAGTAAAAGGTGATACAAGAAAATTTGAAAATGGTGTGAAAATATGACTTACTCCAATCGAATTCAACAAGAAATAAAGAAAGAACTATTATCAAAGCATAAGCAAATTTAAGATTTTGAACCATATTGTTTCTCCTTTGAATGTAATAAATTTAAAATTGTTTAAAAACTTTATAAGTAAATGTTATACGGTTTTTTAACTACAATTAAATATATCTTCGCATTATCGATCTGCAAGAAAGAAAATACAAAATTGAAATTTTTGTTAAATGTCTCTATGATGAATTAATGGGTATATAAAACCTTAGAAAACATTTCATATGAAAACTTGATGACAATCAAAGTTCACTAATATTTTAATTATAATTTATTATGTCTCTCCTAGCCCTTCATGATAGAGAAGGGAAAATTAATGTAACGCCTAGTGTTAATTTGGAGGCACATGGAGATATGAACAATGGATATTTCAAATATAAGGTTTATGAGTGGGGGAGGAAATATTACATGACGCATCTCTTGCGATGAATTATGAAAAGAACATAGTTGAAAGTAAATGCATTCAAGAGTCATCAAGTGAGACTCGACATGACTCAATATGACTCAATATGACTATGATGCATGAACATACAAGTGAGACTCGACAATGCGCCTAACACCAACAACATAACCACCAAATAAATGTAAAAGTACACCTCCAACTACATTTCTTCATAAATCAACACCATAGGCACTATCAAGTTTTACAATCCACATAACTAACAAGTCATAATTCAAACAAGAGTCATCATACGAATATCAAACATTAACATAGTCATCATCAACATTTAGAACCTCGAGAACGAATAAAGTTTCAAGTTCATAATTCACCTAAAGAACGGACACCAATCTTCATTATGGCATTCACCATGTAAAACATCCAAACATCAACTATTCACTCACATTCCATCATATAAACATAAATTCAAAGCCTACTATGGTTACTCAACCGTAAAACACCATTTTTCGACAAGTTCATCTATTGTTCACAACTTTAAAACATTTATAGAAATTCAACCAAAATTAAGCAAACATGTCCAATTACCTCAACAAAGAATATGCACTACTCACATATGTTCATAGTAACTTTAGCATACAAGTATCCTAGACCAATTCCAAGAAATTACAAAGTCACGCCAAGTTCGTCTCATTTTTACAAAAACGATCATTTTGACATTTTCAATCAAGACCTCTTATTTCAAGTATGTAAACCTTCAATTAAATCATAATCTATCATATAATCATGAACATAGGCTACTTACAAACTATCAAGTCTTAGTTCAAATTTTCACCAAAGTTCATTTGTGAAAATCCTAAGTTCCGTCTATTCCGCCTTTTTACCAAAAACCAAGTTTCATGCTATTATGGCTATGCACCAAACCTACATGTTTCATCTAAGTCCATTAGAACTGTAGACCAATCATGTAATCATCTTTGTTCACAAAAAGTCCATTTTTCGATTATTTCCGAAAACCGATTTCGTCTCAATTCAAGTCTCTTATCATTTAAGAAATCCAAAGTGAGAGCAAGCAAATCATGTTTCAGCAAGTATATTATTGAAAACAGCAAAATAACACATTTAAACAAGTTCATAGGACCCCTATACGTCAGCCCCCAAGCACCCGAACGCGGAACAACACATGGTGTTGTCCCTGTCTGGGCGCTTGGCGCCAGGAGTGTAGCGCCTAGCATTAGCTCCTTGTAAGTGGGCGCCTAGCGCCCTACCTCAGGCGCAGCGCTGCAAAAATTGTGTTTTTGGTGTGTTTCGGCCACGGGTTCTCGCCAATTTTCTCCCATAAGTTCTTGTTTAGATCCCCCATTCACCCAAAGTGATTAAAGGCTTAACCCAAGGCTCAAACAAATCAAAGAAGCGCTTTTCTCGACACTTGACTTATGTAACAATTGAAATGATTTTTCTTAAAACACCAAAATTTCAACAACAACATTTCACCTCTTTCAAAATCAACACAATCAACAACAACAACTCAACTTATCAACACCTAATCCATGAATTTACATTATCAAAAACACCTAGCAACATTCATAACCTATAATCATGAGTTCATTCACAATTCAACAACAACATCATATTCCACCAAATTGAACAAAAACAACAAAGTACCCATATCAATACATCTCAAGCATGTAACTTCAACAACAACAACTTATTTAGCATCAATTTCACATATCCAAACTTAGCATCAAAGTAGGAGCACTAAAATCATCATTAAAATTCCCAAAGATCACATTTCACAAATAAGCACTTATGAAATTAAGTAGAAAAAGTGATTATAGCTTAAATTATGAATGAGCACCATCCCCCTTACCTCAACTAAGCACAATCTTAGCCTTGGATTCACTTTTTCTCCTTTAATCTCTAGCCTCTTCTTCCTCTCCAAGCTCTTCTTCTACCGAAACCCTTTTCTCTAGTTCTTTCTCTCTCTACCTCCCTCAATATTTTATGAAAATGGATGAATGAGTATGAAAAGACCTAATTTCTCTTAAGACTAGAGTTTATACAGGCTCTACACAAATGGGCTCAACCCTCAATTGTCTTAATGGGCTTAAAGTTTTCTCTAACTAATTCACCAAGTTTCTACTCGCCTAACCGATAAAAAATTAACGAATAGTTACCGTATCTTATTTAATTACCCCAACTCACTAGTAACTTAGTAAAAATATATATTGTCATCCAAAACACTAAAAATAATTCTCACAACCAAAAGATCATTTTACCCTTGCTCATCAAATGACCAAATTACCCTTGAATCCTAAATGACTAAAATACCCTCCTTAAGCCAAAATCTACTAATCCCGGATAAAATACACACACAGACAATTAATCACATACAAGCACATATAAAAACACATAATAAATAATTAAAATAATTCTAGTGAAAATCGGGTTGTTACACACCCCCTACACAAACGTTGTCATCAAGCTAATTACGCAAAATACATGGTACTACGTTACCCTAATTCACAACGAGTAGAAAGATAAATCTTACCAAATATAGCAAATGTCACATCACATAAAGTTCATTAGGTATGAGGTGACTTATAAAAGAAGATTCTCAATCGACGTAATATTGGTCGATATGGCAAGGTAATATCTTCTAGAGGGGGTGAATAACGTTTGAAAATTTTATCGAGTTTGTAGCAAAAGCAATTTGAAGAAAACGATTTACGACGTATTGGATTTATGCAAGGTTCAATGGCTATGACAAACTTATTAAGACTATGCACAAATAATAAGATTCATTTGGAATTTAGATATTCTAAGTAAAATCTTAACACAATCTATTATTAATAAATTTCACACAAGTTACAAAACAAGTTCAATCTTAAACCAAACCTAAGAGCAATTAATCAATGAACACAATTGTGTAACTGTTTGATAAATTGACAACAGATTGAAACTAAGTGTGATCTATAGTAAAGATAGGTAAAGCCAATTCAAATAACAAATTCAAGTTTAACGGTTTAAACCTAGATCACACTCAATTTCTACACTAGAAACTTATCAAGCAATCAAATACACAATTAATCATTAAAGAGGATAGAGAAGAGAAAAGACACTGAGATTTATAGTGGTTCGCCCTTTCGTCCTCGCTTCGGGCTACGTCTACTCTTCTTGATGGAAAATGTCTCCACCAAGGACTTCCACTAGAATATGAATGTTTGATTACAATGTGATTACTAGAACTCCTTGAAACTACCCTAGTTCTTCCATTCTTATGCAATCACTCCACCAATCTTCAAATAACCTTTGAAATCGGTGCTTCTTGATGTCTTTGAATCCTCAATCACCCGTTCAACCCTTGAAGTTCTTCACTCGAACTCTTTTATACTCCGTCCGACAATTGGACCCCTTGAACACAAGAACTTTAGAAAGAACCCTCGATACCCTTGGAGTGTTGGTGTAATCCCCAAGAACTTAATTTTATTATTAAATAATATATGGCACTCTTTATTATATTCGTTGTAATGTTAATAAAGTCCCTAGAATAGATAGTTCGTGTAATCGTATATTAAGTGTGACTTAATCATGAGATTACATTATAATAAAGAACGTTATTCTTAAATGTATCAGTAGACAAGATTTAATATAAATTGGGATAATAATAAAGAGTCTATACATAGGTATAAATATTAGGAGTAATATTTATACTGGATTGACCCACCTTGAGAATACTATATAGTATGTTATGAAAATGTCATAAGATATTCTCACAGTGATAATAGTGTATATCACTCTTAGACCTGAAACCACTATGATCCCTATATGTGGACTCGAGTGCTTTATTGTCATTTTAATGTTGTCTGTAAAAGGATAACCATAACGTTGGATAATGGGTACTCGATGAATCATGTTGAGGGACATTAGTGTCCTAGATGAGATTTGTCCCTCCTCATAACAGAAGATATATCTTTAGACCTCTTGATGAAATATGACTGTAAAGTTGCATGGTCATGCCGAACTAAGTCAATATGAGATATTTGACTTATTCGTTATTCAGTATATTTCGGGATCAAGAAATATAAATATTGATTTATACAAGGGTGAAAAAATCTATGCCTTGTGATCAATATAGATATGAAGACAAAGGAGTAATTATACACATGAGTATTATCCTAGAAAAGACTCTCTCAAATCAATTGACACTCTTGTCACTTGGTTAGCAATGATGTGTTGCTAGATACCTCTCATTGTTTATAATATTAAATATTATATTTAATATTATTGCCAACGTGACTAAAACCTATGGGGTCACACACAAAAGAATGGTCAAAAGAGAAATATAATTAAGACTTATATGATGGGTGTGTTTAGTAAACAATGCTAATTAGTTTGCAAAAGACTAAACTCGTTATTCGGCTTACGGAAGCCCAATAGTGACTCTGACTTGCAGAGCACACTAGAATTTCTATAAATAGAACCCTTGTGCTGAAGTATTTGTTACACGTTTTGAAACCCTAATTCTCTCAAACCTCTGATCGCTTGGCTAGCACCGGGGCTTGGAGAAGCACCGTTCGTGTGGACTAGTATAACCTCTGTTGCTTGCTTATTTGTGATCGTAATTCACTTTTGTTGCACTTTGAGGTAACATTCATTCACTGATTCATATCAAATTTGTGATGATCCAAGGAAAGAAAATCGAAAATTTTATTCCGCTACCTATTTATGTAATACGATTTTCCTTCATAGAGGTGGAATGAGACTATTCATTTCACTTTAGAACCTTGATTTTCCAATCAATTTCCTGGAATGAATCAACATACAATCCTTATAGCACTCTAGCAATCTATGACTCAAAGATCAAAATGATTCGAAGAAAAAATGTTTAGTCTTAAAGAATGTATGAATAATGATATTTGGAGACTCTAGAGATAATAAATGCAAATGATTCAATATTTTGGATGTTATGAGGAAGTGACGTATATAGGAAAGGATGGAAAGTGTAAAATTTCGGCCAAAAACAACATAGTGAATCGATTCATGAGCTAAAAGACAAGCCAGATGAACTATCAAGATGTTATGAAGATTGATATGTATCAGACAGTCTTTGAATTGAATCATAATACCCAGGATGAAGGTTGAAACAATTCAAACTCATTTGAATCAATTGAACACAATTTAGAGAGTTGCCATGGTACGATTCAAGCTATTTTGAATCGATTAAGTGTGATAAGATTCAAAAACTCGTGAAACGATTCGCCCCAAGTCAGAGACTTTTGTTGATACGATTCACACGAATAATACAGTCATATAAAGGATTTAGATGCTACAACTTCAATTAATCCAAAACATGCAAAAATAATTTTTTAAAACATCGCAGCGGAATAATATCATAATATATCATCAACAGATAATAAAATATCCAAAATAGCCATGTCACATGTATCATAATATATCACCAAAAATAAATCTCAAATCTTAACATACTAAGTGATAATCTCATCAAAACATGAAAATAAACGACAAAAGACCGACACCCTGATCAGAGCCCTAGACTAAGACTCCAAAGCAAAGAGATGAGGTAGCTCCAAAGATAGCCTCAAGTGGACTCACAAGCAAAGCAAAGCAACTAATCCTGCAAGCCATTTACCCATTCATACAAATAGGCAGGCGATCAACCAAACGACCACTGGGGTTAGATATTAATCCACATAATAAACATAATCAAATAAAGCATCAAATCTCCAAATACATATACATGTGCATATTCAACGTTCTTAAAATATTAGCTCCACATAATCATCATCACATCATCAATATAGTATTTCAATCAACATATACAAGACCACAATTCACATCATCACAACATTCATCAAATTTCACCAATGCACATATTCATCAAGTCACATATTCAATTATGACACATCTCACCAAATTCAAGTGCATGTAATGTTCTTAGACACTTCTACCTGCATGTGGTACCAACTGGATTCCGGAGATAATTTTACCGTATTGAATCCACTACGTAATCCCCTCCAACTACGTAGTAACATAACTCCATCTGGTTATGTTCCCACCAAGACTTGATGATTGTATGTTGATGTCTTTTCTCTAAGTGCTCAAACCATCATTGCATCATCAAGAATCCACCATTGCATCATCAAGTATTTACATCCATACAATTCAACAAGAGTCATCAACATATTCAACATCAACATTCATTCACCATAACTAAAATACAATCGTCTCACAAACCACAATTTTACATAAAAGACGATATATAACTCTATAAGAGCCTGTTTTTTGCTATAATTATTTTAATTATTTATTATATGTGTTTATGTGTGTTTAAGTATGCTTAATAGTCCTTGTGTGTATTTAATTTGGGATTAGTGGAGTTTTGTCTCAGACGGGTATTTTAGTCATTTTTAGACTAAGTGGTATTTTGATCATTTGGTGAGTAGGGGTCAATTAGTCATTTTTATTAAGAAGTTATTTTTGACGTTTTAGTGATGATGATTATTTTTAGGGTTAATAGTGCTTTGCCCCCCTGTAATATAGGTCATTTTTTATTTTCACCCATGTAAAATATTTTTTTTGATTTACCCCCTGTAAAATACTTTTTTTTTGGAATACCCCCCTAATAGGTCATAAAAAAACGAAAAAATTCTGCAAAAAAGTCGTTTTTTTATGACCTATTAGGGGGTATTACAAAAAAAATAAATTACAGGGGGTAAATCAAAAAAAATATTTTACAGGGGGAAAACAAAAAATGACCTATATTACAGGGGGTAAAACACCATTAACCCTTATTTTTACTAATTTACTAGTGAGTTGAGGTAATTATTTAGAGATTGTAATTATTTGGTATTTTAGCGGATTAAGTGAGTAGTAACTTTTGAGAATTAGTTGGTAAGAATGTTAAGCTCATTAAGACAATTAGAAACCTAGTCCAATTAGAAGGTGGTATATATACTTAACTCTTATGAGAAAAACTAGGTTAAACCATTCATTATCTAATTTCACAAACTTAAGAGGTAGAGAGAGAAAGGATATCACAAACTTCAAGAAGGGGAAAGAAGAGGAAGCTAAAGAAAGCTTGGGGTTTGAGAGAAAAAGGGGAGATTGAAGCTTAAGGTAGTTGATTCAAGACCTAGAGGTAAGGGAAATAGATTCCTTTTTTCAATTAAAAAATAACTTCATCTTTTCAATTATGGGTCATAAGTGATTATTGTGAATTATGATTTGTTGTGATTTTTTATGATGAATTTTTTGCTTTTAATTTGTGTGTAATTATGGCTATGTTAAACTTCATAGAATTGATATGTTTATGTGCTTAAATTCATAGTTGTTGTTGGTGATAAGTTGTTTTGATGATTTTTGCTTATTTAAGTGTAAATCATGAATTGATGAGTGATTGTTGTCGGAACATGTTTAAATTCACTTCATAAATGATTATATATGTTGGTATGTTGTTGGGGTTTGAATTGGTGTGGTTTTATGTGAAGTTTGGATGAAAATTAAAAAATATGAACTATCGGTGAAAATGAACTAGATGATTTTGACATGAATTAATGTTGTGATTCCATGTTTATACGTGTTTTGATTGCCTTTTTATGTAAGTTAACTAATAAACAAATTTGGGGAACGAATTTAGGTCAAATGGGATCAAAATTGGGGTTTTAAGGATGAAAATTTGATGGGTTCCTGTGAAGAAACCCAAAATCTAGGTTCCCTATTCTGGTGCAACTCGCCAAGCGAGCTCATGGCTAGCTAGTGGAGAGTTTCTCAGTGACAACACCCATGTTTTGGGCGTTTTGGGCACTTAGAAGTCGATCCGGACTTTCCTAAATGATTTTTTGATGTATTCAATTGTTGCTATGCTTTCTAAACCTTTGGAAACATCAAATAAATTGGATTGGGATTGGTTTTGTGAATCAAATTGAAATTATTTTGAAAAATGTTCGAACATCAAATTTTCTGAAACTCTTTTTTCTCAAGGGAAAAGGGTAGGGTTAGGATTTTTTAGTGTAACAAGGATTTTTAAAATGGTTTTGAACGATATACATGAGCTATAACTTGGTCTTGTTTTGAAAAATGGTTTTCTTTTGGAAAATGATAAAGTGAGATGAACTTAGTGAAATTTTTTGAATTACTTGGAATTGGCTTGTAAAGTGGATATGCATATGCCACTGTGATTATAGGTGATGTGTGGATATGCTTTGTTGAGGTGTTTGAACATGTATGTCTTGACTTTGGTGAATTACTTAGAAAATAATGAAAGTTGTGAAAATAGATGAACTTTGTTGAAATGAGGTTTTATAACTGGATAACTTGCAATTGGCTTTGTGCTTATGATGATATGATAGAGTAAGAATGAATCAATGATGATTGGGTGTCTAATATGTTGAATGTCATTATGTGGATCGTATTCTGTCTATTATGCAAAATGTGATTTTGAAACTTTGTTGTTTCATTGAGGTGAAAGTTGTTGATGATGATCATGTTGATGATTTTAATGATGATGATTTATTAATGATGGTGAATTCTTACATGCAAAAATGACGGTGAATTGATGGTGACTGCATGTATAAAAAAATGAAGGTGTTTATGTTGGTGATTTGTTGTATGAACGTATGCATTATTGAGTCATATGTTCATGCATTCATAAGTAGGATATTTATATCCAACGACTGTAACACCCCGTTTTTCCAACATAAAAATTTCTTAACAATTATCAGAGTAAACATCATAAACGGGATATCACATTTAAACATAATTGTAAATAGTCAAATAACAATTTAACTTTCAACAAAATAGCAGCGAAATTATGTCATCAACCATAAATAAGTTTGGCACGCAGGCCTCATCATAATATCTCAGTTAAACAACTTAAGCATAAATATCATAGTCAAATACGTAAGGAAATGAAGCATGCATTCAAAAACCCCATCCCGTTACGTATTAGAGCAACCAAAACGACTCAGTGAGGAACACGTCACTCACGACAGCAACACGCCACTCTAAGCTCGATCACCTGCAAATTACTCATACGAAAAGCAACATTTTCAAGCAGAAGGGGTGAGATTTCACAAAACAATAATATTAATCAATATAATTCAACAATCATAATTAACAACATAAATCTTCAACATAAACATCTTAAACATCAAAGCACCATAGATGATAATATATCAAGTAATCACTTCATTAAAGCATCATAAATCTCATAGCATTTTAACATCATTCATCATTGACTCGACTATGCGACTATGCAACTTAGACCTCTTATATGCATGTGGTACCAATTCAGGGCATGAGCCCCCATCGTTATTTGAGTATTAATATACTTCCAGGGCATAAGCCCCCATCGTTAATTTGAGCTAATGCTCCATCGTGTTGACTAAGCTTCAGGGCATGAGCCCCCAACATATGTATGATAATGCATGGACTCGATCTCTTAAAACATCTTAATCATCATCTCTTATGTATCCAATAATTTGGAGGTTCGACATCATCTTATATCAACTCATGCAACATAGTTAATTAACAATAGCAGCTTAGGCAGATTGCAATGACAGTATGACATCACATAACGATATCAAATAAAAGCAACATCTCAATCATTCATTCATAACTCAAGTAATGCAATTAATCATTAAATCACATTATAATCAACATTAACATTTCATAACAGCTTCACAGATTGCAATTAACATTTTAAAAGGTCACTTTACTACCCAGGGGTCCAACTCTAAACAAATTATGCGACACAGATCGCGATATCCTCACTTGCACTCAGTTCTGGAAGTGCTCGCGAGGCGAGAGCATCTGCTCATCATGTCGAGTACAAGCCAGATTCCCAACTAATGTTGTTCTAAGCTAAACCAGGTTCAATCTCGTTCTAAGTTATCATTTAATCTTTAATAGGCATCTTCAGGCACTCAAAAACATCTAAGGTTCAACTCAACGATCAAAAGTACAAAATTATACATATTCTCTGGTCATGCTCGCTATGGCGAGTAACATTGTTCGTTGTGGCGAGCTGCGACGTGCAACTCACGAGGCGAGGGTAAATGGCTCGCGTGGCGAGCGATGAACTTTGTCATACCCCAAATTTTGACCACTTTTCTCTATTCTTACCCATTTTATACGTATTTTTAAAGTCGGGAATTTTCGTCGTTTCAGACGAAATTTCGGCAAAGAGGTTACTTTAAAGTACCTCATTTTTTATTCCGAGTCGGACCCTCTTCTTTCTTTATTTTCTCTTTATTTCATTGTTTAATTTCCATCTTTTATTAGTTTTAATTTTAATTTTGATTTTAAAATTGGTTACTTTTTTTTATATATTTAATAGTTTATTTTCTGTTTTGTCCGATAATGTCAATGAGTCTGAAAAATTCCAGCAAGGGTCCAAAAAAAAAATATTTTTCCATACGCCTCATATTCAGGAAGATTCATAAGGTCAAACTTTTGTTTCCAAATCCAGCAATGCTGCCTCTGCAAGTTGTTTCCTTTTTCTCTTCAACCCTAATGCTATAAAATCAACCTGCAAAAAAGAAAGGGGAGGTCAGAATCAGACTCCAATCATTGGCAGCCACAGCTTTCACACAAAAACCCTAATTTCCTTTCTCGTTCCCAATTTCAGAATCAAAACCACCAAAATCATGAACAAAATCAAGAACATGATGAACACAAAAATCCAGTAAAACTCAACTTCCATGAACACACTATTTTCGCTTCTTTCTTTTACACAATAATCACGCAACCTTTTTCTTCCGATTCAAAATCGACGGAAACAACAACAAATCCCAACCGGTCGTGAATCAACAACGAATTCAAGCCGGACCGGAACAAAGCACAAACGAAACTGTAACATCAAAATTTCGACCGAGCGTGAAAGAGAAGAAGGTGAAACCGAATCATCCAACAACGAGACCGATCTTGAATAAAGAGCATGAAAAAGAATAGCAAGCCAGATCCGTTTCAGAAAGTAACAGAGGTAGAAACATGGTGATTTATGTACTTGGTGAATATGTGAAGATATGTAATTGTACTTGTTATAATATTATGCTTGTATGCTTGATGTTTAATAATGATGATGAATTCATTGTGAGTGTTTTAATTAAGTATGGTTAATCATTTGGAACTAAAAATGTCTTTTACTTTCATTTGGTTATATTTTAATTGTTGAATGTTATCTAACCCCTAGTCGTCGTTTGGTTGATTGCCTACCTTATTAGTATGGATGGCTAGAGGGTGTGCATGATTAGTTGTTTTGCTTGGCGTGTGAGTATGTTTGATGCTAGCTTTAGAGATACCTCATCTTTTTTCTTTTGGAGTCTTAGTCTCGGGCTCTGATTAAGATGTATGTTTGTTGTTTGATGGGATAAAACCGCAAGTGCACGGTCCTATCGAAGTAGTAAAATAAGAGTATCGTTTCGACAGGGAGTTATGAATTCAATTATCTTTTAACAATGATTAGAATTAAAGTATAGAAAGTAGAAAGTCGTATTTTTGTATATTTAAAAGAAAATAATAATAAAAGATAAAAGCCTTGGGATTATTGGTTCATCTAAATGACAAGTCCTTCACAAACCAAACTATAAGCTTATAACTTTATGTTAGACCTAATTTCTCAAGACAGTTTCTCTTTTGTTCCTCTAGCAACCAAGCCTATTTCGCTGACTTGATTACTATTAGATTTTGGTTCCTCTAACAATCAAGCCTATTTCGCTGACTTGATTATTATTAGTTCCCTTGAAGATCGAAACTATATGTCTCAAAGATTTCAAAGACTATTTCGCTGCCTTTGAAATCCTTGTCTAAATTCACTTGTTCGAATATCAAAGCTCCACTTTCGTTTTATGAATTGATATTTGAGATGATGGATAAACAATTATCAAACCCTCCACTTTCGTTTCCACAGTTTGATAATGGTTGATCCATGTTAAAGCGGTGAATTTAGATAAGAAATTAGGGTTACATAAGATTAAGGCTTAGAGCTTGGTTTGATTAGGATTATGTCATTTAGACTTATCCAACAATCCCAAGACAAAGAGAAGTCTACTCACTAACGTTCATTGTAGACATAGAGAAGAAGAGAGAAAACATAAAAGTAAATAACAAGAAAGTAAAGGTGAACTTTTATTAGAAAGACAATTGTCACATATTGCATTCCAAGAAAAGATGATTATTTGTGATGGATGGCTACTCTATTTATAGCATTCATTCGACTTAAAATTTAAGCGATTACATTCGGGCTAAAAATAGAGTAGCTTAAAATCTAAGCAAAAGCAGCAAAAGACACTCTGGAGGGTGGCACGGCCGTGCCAATGCTAGCACGGGCCGTGCCAAGCTTCTGACTTTGGGGAGACATATTTTTGTCTCTCAATCTTCATATTTTCGCATCCAATCAGCTCCAAGTCCCTTTCTTTTGCTCCAAGACTCAATCCATCCAATATTCATTCCTGAAATAAAATAAAATGCAATTTGTAGTAAACTATCCTAAAAAGGAAATAATACTAATATAAAATAAAATAAAATCTAATTAAAACCAAACTAGAAAGCATATAAAAATAGGCAATAAATGACTCATCATTGTTATTTATGTTTCATGACTTTATGAGATTTATCACCCAGTTTGTTGAGATTAGAGATTTATTTTGGTGATGTATTATGATATATGTGGCATGGATACTTGAAGATTTTATTTAACTGTTGATGAGATGTTATGATATTATTCTGCTGCGATGTTTTGAAAAATTATTCATGCATGTTTGAACTTATAGAAGAAGTAGCATCTAAATCCTTTGTATGATTTGTATTATTTACGTGGTTTATCGCTTTAAGGGTTTAGGGTGTTACAAACTCCATTATGATAATCATTTTAAAATCATTGTTACTGAAAACAAACCTTAACCTACCAATTTCCTTGAGAAAAACAAGTTTCACAAAATCGTCCATTTTCAATTTTATCTACAAAATGGAGTTCCATGTTCTTACATATCATTACAAACATCCCTACATATCATCTAACATCTTAGTTAATCAATCATAGCATTTTGGTTTCACAAGGTTCGATTACTTTCCTAAAGTCATAAAGTTTGTCTCATATTTACTTCATTCAATGACAATCAACACAAGACCTCATTAGACCCTTTATACAAAGTTATTTCTTTCATAAAAACACCCCCTTGATGGTTAGGATAAAGTCCCTAAACTTAGGAATAAGTTTGGAAGCAATTTGAGCGAAGAAAAACGTGTTTTGGAGGTTTGGAACAGGGCGTAATCGATTACAGGACATGCGTAAATGATTACACCTTTCAAGCAGGCATATCTGGGGGCAGAAACATTGTGTAATCGATTACACATATGGTGTAATTGATTACACCAGTACAAGATGGGGAAAAAACAATCAATTTTTCCAATTTTTCAAGTGCGGATTTTCATAAATAATCACTTTTGAGCCACTTAATCTATCTCCAAAACTTCCAAATCAATTCCAAATTTAACACATGATTAAACCACTTATATCAATTACATATATTTTTAATAAACTTGCTCAAATGCTTTCGGAAAAAATACAATTTTTTAAATATATTTGCGATACAATTCAATATAAATTATTAATATTTATTTATATATGGTGTGAATTTGTTTATACCTGATACACACTCGTTAATTTAAATTTAAAGAATTAGCTTGTGAAATTATGTTAATTTGTCTACTAATTTTATACATATGAAATTTTTTAATATAGACCATGTTATATAGTCGAGTCATCCGATATTATACTGTTTAGTCTTGCGGTTTAACTAATAAACAGGAGTATTGATATATTGACAATCATTTTTGACAACTTTGTTGACAACTTTTATTTTCTCTCTTCTCATTGGTCCAAAACAATAGAGAGAGAAAGGAAGAGAGAAAATAATAATATAATGTGAATATAAGAGAGAAAGTTGTCAAAAAGTTGTAATAAAGTGGTTGTGCAAATATCATTTCTCAATAAACAGATTGTTCAACCAACGACCCAATGAACCCATGACTTTTTCAGGTTGATGGTAGATCGGGTTTTTAAAATACTGGTTATACTTCATGTTTGAATAAATCAAAGTAGTTTGCAACTATAAGAACATAGTTTTTTTTTTTTTTGAAAGAAGAACTTATGTACCCTTAAAGGGTTTTTCTATCATGTGCAAATTTGCACATGTTAAGAAGTTTAAAGTGATAACTTTGACTTGGAACTTGTGCATTTCATATTAAATATGTAGCTTTTTAATAAATAAGTTTTGTTTTTCAATAAAAAATTACTACTTTTAGATATCTTAACATGTGCAATGTTGCACATGTTAGACAAACCCATATTTAAATAGTAAGGAATTAATCATGAGTTGAATGTCCCTGTGAACCCAGCTCAATTGATATGGACAATATATAATATATGCAGAGGTTGAGATTCGAAGTCCGGACACTCCACTTATTCACCTTAAATGTGAATTTTTAGCTATTGAGCTCCTTGACCATGTACTATGTCATAGGCTGATTTTTTTTATACCAGCTAGACGTTTCGAAAAAATAATATGACATATTATCACGTTTAAAAGTCTATTTCAAATGAACGTATTTAAATAAACATTAGGATCCATTTTTAAATAAGCCGAAGAACTAATAGACCAATGATATTAATCTTTTGGATATTTCACATGACATTTTAAAGAATTTAACTATATATGATATTAAATTTCAGTTTTATTTTCTTATATTACATTGAATTAAGTGGAAAAAAATAGGTACACTAATAAATCTAAATTACTAAAAAATTAACAAATTTATAATTTAATTTGAAGTACGAAATTTAATTTATAATAATAATAATAATAATAAAAATTATTCATATTTTTTTAAGTAAGCTGGCCTGTTAAGTCTAAAAGGTTTTTCTTATGATCCACGGGTTGGACTTTTTAGCTAAATAGGCATCTAAAAAGACCTTAGTCTCCCTATATTTAACAAACGGATCTTGTTAACGAGTGCCCTCCGGAGCACTCTTTAAGCATCCTAAATTTAATAATTACTCCCTCCGTTTTTAAATATAAGCAAATTTTATTTGTTAGGTTCATTCAACTAATGATGTATGTGGTTCATAATATAGACCACATACATCATTAATTGAATGAACCTAAAAAGTAAAATTTGCTTATATTTAGAAATGGAGGGAATATTCTTTTAAAAAGTCAACTATTACAATTTCTAATGCTTAAAGAGTACCTGGGGCACTCGTTAACATTTCCCTTAACAAAATACTTCTTTTGTTCCTCAATAGATGACCTATTTGACAATATACATTTTTGATTTAAAATACTTTGACCATATTTTTCTACTAAGTCACAAAGGTAAATAATACTCCCTCCATTTTTTACTATAAGCAAATTTTCACTTTTAGGTTCATTCAATTAATATAGATCACATACATCATTAATTGAATGAATTTAAAAGTTAAATTTTGCTTATATTAAAAAACAGAGGGAGTATCATGTAAGATGTTTTTGGATTTGTCTCGATGAATATTTTTAAAATATTAAATTTTCATAGTTTTTTTTAGTAGATAATTGAAGATATCAAAGATAAAACATATGCATTGGTACGTATGTCGAAGTCAACTAAATCATCTAATATAGAACGGAGGAGTAGATTAGTCTGACTTTACATGATGTAAACTAGACTATAGGCTTTTGTTAGTTGACCTGATCTATTCCATCCTACCGGTATCCAACCAAACAGCATACTCCTTTTCATTTGATTCCTTTTCTACAAAAAGTTGGTCATAACTTCCTTGCACATTTAGAGCATCCATTGCTGAACGAAAATCCAGGTTCATAATAGCCACTTTTTTCCTCAAAGATAAAAACAAATCCCTCCACCGCTAATTGAGTACTATTTTTTTTTCTTGTTAACAAGTGTCCATAATATACTTTTTAATCTTTTTAAAATAAGTAATTATCTTTTAAAAATGTTAAACATGTTGATTTCTAAGACATTGATTGCATGTATTTTTATAAATATTTACTATTTATGATCTTTATAGAGTGTTTTAGAGATACTCATTAACATTTCTCTTTTCTTTTTAGTTGTTCTTAATAAAAATAAAACTCAGAAGTTAAAATCAACTTTTCTAGAAATTTGAGTCTTGTAATTCAGTCCGTTTGTCAAAACTCAAGGTATTGTAAATTAAAGTTGGAAATCCAGCATCTTTATAATTGTTACTTGAACCTAAATTAAATTATGAGGAAAATTTAAATACAAATAAAATTGTAAGCTTAAAAGTAACATTTTTTATATTTTAATAATTTCTCTTAGCTATATGCACTTACACCATAAATCAACACACTTCGGTTTTTCCGGTGGTATACACATAAATCTTGGACAATCAGCATTTTTTTTGCAAATCATGAACTCATGATAGCTCAATTGGTAGTGATAATGCTTAAAATATGTAAGGTCTGGGGTTCAAACCCCGACCACCACCAAAAAACAAACAATAAAGGATTGTTAGTAAGAGAAGATCAAACAGTGTTCATGTGTTATACAGGAAAATTTGAAAATTGTGTGAAGGTATGACTTACTCGAAATGGACTCAGCAAGAAATGAAGAAAGAACTATTATCATTATCAAAGCATAAACAAATTTAAGATTTTGAGCCATATTTTTCTTCTTTGGATTTAATAAATTTTAAATTGTTTAGAATCTTTATAAGTAAATATTATATGGTATTTTAATTACAATTAAATATATCTTAGCACTTTCGGGCTGCAAGAAAGAAAATTGAAATTTTCGTTAAATGTCTCTTGATGACGATCAAAGTTCACTAATAATGTCTCTTGAAATTTTAATTACTACAATTTATTATTTCTCTCCTAGCCCTTCATGATAGAGAAGGGAAAATTATGTAGCGCCAAGTGTTAATTTGGAGGTACCTGGAGATATGAACATAGATAGTAATAGAAGTATATAAGGAATTATATATAAGCAAAAAAAAAAAAACTATTTTAATCTTTAATCTTCTTTTTTAAATTTAAGCAAAACAAAACTTTTAAAATGTAAGCAAAAAAAAAACTTTTTACATCATCTTAAAATGTAAGCAAAAAAAAACTTTTTTTTCCTAAAATGTAAGCAAAAACAGACAAACTTTTATCATATTTAATTTTTTTTTTTTAAATACCATCTATTCCAAGAAAAACCTTTTTTATTCTCATGAAATTAAATGCAAATTACATTCAACTTTCTCTCTCATCCATTTTTTCTATAACCAATAGCCAATGAAAATTGTTTTTACAACTTTCTATAAAATTTATTCCAAAGAAAACACAAAAAGCTATACTCAAATTCTTATAAGCAAAAAACTTATTATTAATTTTTTTAGGGTTAGATATGTTTTTCGTCCCTATAAATATGTCAACTTTTCGTTTTAGTCCCTCTAAAAAATTTCTTCAACTTTTAGTCCCTTAAAAATTTTCCATCTTCACTTTTGGTCCCTATTTTAAAGTAAACTCATATGTAGAATTCATATTTTTGAATGAAATTTGGCATAAAAATCCATAATATTATAATAATCTCTCCCAAAATAAATTAGAATTTTTGAACAAAACATGAATTTAATATGAATTTTTATATTTTTGAAGGTTAAAAATTCATATTTAATTTTTATTTTGTTAAAAAATTCTAATTTTGTTTGGGAACTTTTTTTACAATATTTTACACATTTCTGCACAATTTCATTTAAAAATAAAAAAATTAACTTAAAAATAGGGACCAAAAGTAGTGATTGAAAACTTAATAGGGACTAAAAGTTGAAGGAAACTTTTAGAGGGACAAAAATAAAAAGTTGGTATATTTATAGGAACTAAAAACATATTTAATCTGTTTTTTTAATAAAGATGATTTAATTTTTTTTCTTACAAATCGAGACGAAAGGAGTATATAAGGTTTACGAATGGGGGAGGAATATTACATGACCCATCTCTTGGGTCTTTATTCCCATATCATTATTGGTTTGTTTAACACGTGCAATATTGCACAACTTAAAGAAATTAAAAGTAACAACTTTTTTTTGAAAAACAACAATCATTTACATTTATTAAAATGTTAAATATTTTAAAATGCATAAGTTTCAATACAAAATTATTATTTTAAACTTCTTAACATATACAAATTTACACATGATAGAAAAACTCTATTATTATTAGTTGGATTGGTTACATACCTACATTTTTCTTGTTTTTTTTTTTTTGCTAAGCCGGGAGATTGGACATGCATCAAGGGGAAGCAACGAAATCCCAACTAGGTTGGCACCCCGCAGAACCCTCATCCTATGCCGCCAAACTCAGATAAAATTTTATTAACAAAATGGAAAAAGGTTACAAGAGGGGGGACTAGGCTAAAACCCTCATGAAAAGAAAACAGGAAAAGAAACAGAAACAGAAATAAAACAGAAAGAAAAAGCAACAACTGACTACGGGAGCCTAGTATGAGCGAACCCACTCCAGTCCAAGAAGAAGTCAATCTGAATAGTTTGAGGCAACACCGATAACCAAACGTTGCCTTGAGTCGTGTGTCCCATATTAGCCAGAAAATCCACACAACAGTTCCCTTCTGTAAAGACGTGAGATGAGATAATTTGAATTCCTTGATTGCAAACATTGCCAGTGATTACGGAGTAAAACCGGAACAAGCGACCGGTTTTTAAAGACCAAAAGAGTACTCGTCGAGTCACTCTCTAACCAGACATTCCTCCAACCGTTCTGAGCTGCATACTCCAAAGCAAGAAGAAAAGCGTATACCTCAGCATAAAAAACAGTAGGTGTGCCAATATTACAGACAAAGGCGTCTAAAAGGGAGCCTCGGTGGTCACAGAACAGGCCCCCACAAGCTGCATGAGAACCAATTAGAGAGTCTTTTGTGTTCACTTTTATCCAAGGGGCCGAGGGGGTCTTCCAATACACCATCAAAATATCGCTAACTCGAAGATTGTGAGGAGAGACCGATAAAGCATCAAGAATATTTTCTTCTGAAAAAATACATTTACCAGTCGAAATATTGCCACTAAAGCAAATAGTCGCCTGAATACGAACCTTTGTCGAGTGCAAAGAGGCCGTTTGGTCAGTGAAACACAAAGAATTCCGCGCCATCCAAATACCATGAAGAGAGTGAATTACCGCATGCAAATGGATGTCATGAATTTGGGAAGAACAATTTTGCGGAATAGAACCAAGCAGGGCCGCAAAAGATACTATATTAAAAGGGGTATGAAGGAGATCGCCCAGCCATAACCAAATATTTTTTGCAAAGGGACATTGAAGAAACAAATGTTTGGAGGATTCATCCGTGCGTAAACAGAAGTTGCAAATCGAAACAATTATACATCCACAGCGACGAAGGTTTTCATCCGTGGGCATTTTCCCATGCATAATGCGCCAAAGAATAAATGAATGCGAAGGAGGGATGCAATATTTCCAAATTGCAGCAGCCCATTGTAAATTAACAGCAGCACGTTTCAGAAAATTGAGAGCAAGTTTCGAAGTTAATTTACTGTCTGATGAGTGGAGCCAGACAAGGGAATCCGGCAAAGGAGCAGTAGGCAAAATGATGGCAGCAACCCGGACTGCCACCTCAGGAACAGCCAGCGTTGCTGCAGGGAGCAGCAAGGCCCCATCAACAATAATGTCAGCAACTGTAGCACGCAGTTGATTGTGAATTGCGGGCGAAATTTGCAACAGCTCCACCAGACTATCACCAAGCCAGTTGTCAGTCCATAAATTAATCTTTGTACCTGTACCAATAGCCCAGATTGAATTAGAAGTAATTGTAACCATTTGATCTTTAATCCCCCCCCCCCCCCCCCCCCCCCCACACACACACACACACACACCGAAGATTGAAAATAGTGTTGAATCGGTGTGCCATTTTTAACAAACCACTTACGGAGCAGCGTTGCCCATTGAGACTTCCCCGATAAAAAATGCCAAGCAATATGAAGAATCAAGGACTCATTAATAAGGCGAGTTGGTTTAATATCCAGACCACCTGCTGCCCAAGGACGACACATAATTTTCCAAGAAACCGTGCAAACTTTGTGAGTGTAAATGTCGCAACTCCAAATGAAATTTTTTATCCAAGAGTCTAGCTGATGAAGAAGACGTTTTGGCCACACACACACACACACACACAGATATATATATATATATATATATATATATGAAAAGAATACACAAGCATACCATGAATGATTGATTTAACAAGCTGCACTCGTCCCATAATTGACAACAAAGTACCCTTCCACGTAGCAAATTTAACCTTGATTCTGTCAATAATGTATTGAAAATAAGTCCCTTTCGGCTTACCTTTGAAAATGGGGCATCCTAGATAAGAAAAAGGAATGGTTCCAACACTAAACCCAAGCATTCCCGCAATCATCTGTGACCGAGAGGATGTCATAGCCCTCGAGAGAAACCGACTTTTACTATTGTTTATAATCTGCCCCAACACCTCAGAGTAGTCATGAAAAATTTTCAGCAAGCATCTAATATTTTGTTTAGTACCTACACAAAAAATTAGAACGTCGTCTGCATATAAAATGTGTGTAGGAACAGAAGTCCCACGACAATAAAAAATAGGCACAATCTTGCCCGCATAACAAGCCATGGAGATCGCCCTGCTCTAAACCTCTTCCGCAATACAAAAGAGAAGCGGAGATAGAGGGTCCCCCTGTCGGACTCCACGAGAACAATTGAAGAATCCCACTGCCTTACCATTCACCAAGATAGAGAGCCGAGCTGAATATAAGATAGCAAGAATCCAGTCAGTAAACAAATGTGAGAAACCAAATTTTCTGAGCACCGCTATCAAGAAATTTCAATCCAACGTAACAAAGGCCTTTTTAATATCGACTTACAATGCCACATTGCCGTCAAACTGTCATTTATCAATCAAATTAATGGCCTCTGATGCAAGAATAATACACTCCGAAATATTTCTATCACGAATAAACCCCCGCTGCTCCGGAGAAATAATGCGCATAGCAATAATAGAAAGTCTGTCAGCTAAGATTTTTGTGACAATTTTAAATTGGAAGTTTGCAAGAGCTATAGGACGGAAGTCCCCCATGACCTACGCTCCTTTGACCTTAGGGAGAAGAACAAGCATATTATAATTAATGTTAGGCCGGAGAGCACCTGTGATAAAAAATTCCTGAACCGACTGAATGACATCGGCTTCAATTATATCCCAATAGGTGTGATAAAAGTGACCACCAAAATCATCTGGACCAGGCGCTCCGTCCTCATTTAGATCAAAAACAGCGTCCTTGATTTCATTACGCAAAGGAAGCCTGAGTAGGTTATGGTTATCTTCATCCGAGACCAAACACGGAACACATCGATCTAGCATATCATTTTGAACACAATTATTATCAACGCTGAAAATGGATGTAAAATAGTTGAACACATGTACCTCAATATCTATTGGCTCAGTAATAACTATATCCCCATCATAAAGAAGAGTGATAGGTTTGGCGGCAGCCCTGAACTTAGCAACTCTGTGAAAATAAGAAGTGTTATGGTCGCCGTTGATAACGTTTTGGTCTCTTGCTTTCTCTCTCCATATCTGATAGTTCAAAGCCTTAGTAAGTATCAATTGTGCCTCTAGAACCTGAGTATACAGAGCATCCGAAAACCCCTCATAATCAATAAAGTGTAGGATACGACTAACTTCATCTAACGCCAACCGAACCTATTTATTCACATCACCGAAAACTGTGCGGTTCCAAGTCTTAAGCGCTTGCTTCAGATTTTTCAATTTAAGTTGTAACCGCACCATACCATTGCCTCTAACATTTTTCAACCAGTTATGACTAACTAGACTACGACAATCCTCATGTTTCGTCCAAGCTTTAAAAAATTTAAAAGGCACCACATGTTTAACCACATTAATATCAAGAGATAACAAGAGCGGGTGGTGATCAGATTGATGACGGACCAAAGCACTACAACTACTTAGCCACCAAAAAGAAATCCAATCTTCATTGCAAACGGATCTATCCAATCGGAGGGAAACATTCTCCGTTCCAAATTTACCATTATGCCAAGTATAGAGAGGACCTGAAGTGGGAAGGTGAGTCAATAAATTAGCATTACTCCAATGAGAAAAATCCCAACAAGACGCATGCAAAGGAGGATTGCGACCCCTTTTTTCGTGAGCTCCGAGCACCGCATTAAAATCCCCAACAAAAAACCAAGGACCATGAAAACAACTTTGCAGATTAGTGAGATCAGCCCATAAAAGACGGCGAGTGATATGGGAATTACTTGCATAAATAGCCGCTATATAAATAGAAGACTGCTGAAAAGTAAGTTTCAAAGCAATACACTGAGACGACACAAAAATAACAGAAGTAGTGATCTCAGAACCCCAAAGAGCCCAAAGATTCGGCATCAAATTATCTCTAACATTAATACAAAAGTTAGTAACACCAATGGTACGCCAATACCAAGATGGAACCTGTGCAAACGTTATCATTGGCTCCGCCAGAAAAATAATGAAAGGCTTATGTGACAGATAAAAAAAATTCAGAGCGAATTTGGTGTCTGCATTACCAAAACTGCGAACATTCCAATAAAATAAATTCATTTATCACCTGGATTGGATCCTCCTTGAGAGCGGGTTTTGTATTGCGGTGGCTTACCAATCTGAAGATTTTTTTTTAACCTGCTACTTTTGTTTGCGAGATAATACCGGAGTAAACGGATGCTTAGCATTAGTTTTGTCATATTCACGAACACGCATCCAAAGGTCCAGCTCGTGCTGCACATTCGGATTGCTATGAGGTTCAGAAACAGTCAAAATTATGTCTCCATTTTCATCAGTGTCAAAGATACTATTTTGAGCAAGGCGCTCCATTTCCAAAAAAATGGCGGTGTTGTCCGGGATAGATCTAACAACAAGGGGGCCCTTTTTGGGACAGGTTTGCACGTCTTCGTGCACTTCAATATGTTGAATTGGTGACATCTACCTATCAGAAGCGGAGGCCTCCAAATCAACGGTCAAAGAATGCTCATCAAAATAGGCATCATAAGATGAAAGTGTCACATGTTCAGTCAAAATCCAGGGTATCTCCAACTCCTCCCGTGATTCTGAATAAACTTGTTCCACATCATCCAAAAGCACGTCATCGTGCACATCGGCAAGGGAAGCTAACTCCAACACAGGGCTCGACGTCAATGTTTCTTGGGGGATCTCATCAGACACACAGGGGGGTGTTTGAGCAAGTGTTGGAGCCGCAGTGTCTGAAGCAGCAGCAGCAGTCATATTTTCTTTGGGCTTGGTAGGCGTAGGTGTTGAAAAACTTTGGATGAGCCTGCACCAGAGGGATTCTCTTTCATAGGCATCCAATGAGGTTTTGTGACCGGTATCTATGTCTTCCCTTTTGCAACTTTATCCTTAGACAGGACTTCCTTCCTTGGGTACAACCAACGACAATTTATAACATCATGTCGAAGTGTCTGACAATGCGAGCAAAAGTCTGGAATTCTTTCATAAACCACTTCCACAAGATAGGAAGCACCTTCCCGCTCCACGATAATTTGATGAAATTTTTTTTTTTGGAGAAGTCTATGTCGACTAAAATACGGGCATAGTGTCCAAAAAGACGTTTCAAAGTCGCATTGTCAAGGACTTGCGGCGTGCCAACCGCACTAGCAATATCTCGCAAGGTCTTCTCCATCCAATATTCTTGTGGCAGTGCCATAAGTCGGATCCATACTTGCGCATGTGTGTTTCTCTGGTTATGCATATCAAAATCCGCAGTCCATTCAAATAGTCGTAAAACCCCCGGCTTCAAGTTTAAAGTTCCCATTGCCCAAACATTTTGCATATCAGATTCATTGGCAAAAAAGAATTCATAGAAGCCCCTACCTAGAGAAAGCAATGATCAAGCTGCAGTAGTCTTCCATTGTTTTCTAAGCTTGTCCTTGATTTCCTTCGATGCATACGGCTTGTCTCCTTTGCTGAGGACCAACCTTCCACGAAGGTTTATCTTACAGAAGTTGACCCCCTTTTCATACAATGGCTGAGTAATACGAATGGAAAGAGTTTCACCTCATATTATAGGTCGCAGTAGATTATTGTTGGTGACTTTACTGTGCGATGCCACCATAGCTTGTGCAAAGGACTTCGGTGCTGCTGGAGTCGCAACTGTTGAAAGGATTTCCATGGGAGATGGCGCGGCCTTGAATGGTGCAGTTTTCGGCAATGAAAGCTCTGCCTTCCAGTTGAACGGCATGGCAGAAAATCTGATGGAAACAGTCAGTACAGAGTAACAGAAAAGCGTACAATTTTGATGAAATTGGTGAGGGAGGAAATCGATTGAGAAAAGTCCCTAATGATGAATTTAGCGTGGTTCAGTCTTTGTAACACCAAGGTGTTAACACAATTGCACTAATTCAATTGGAAGGAACAGTCCAAAATCGATTGATTGTAGGCAAGAAGAAGAAGTTCAGTGCGGTGGAACCCTAGCAGAGAGGAAGCATCCATAACTTTCATAAATAGTTATTGTAGTTATTGTCGTACATTTTTCTTGTTAATTTCAGTGATTTTCCCTTTTCCATTTAATCCAAAACAAATTATGAGAAAAGAAATAATTGCGATGAATTATGAAGAAAAAAATTTAGTTGAAAGTAAATGCATTAAACAGGTGGAAACAAAATTATTTTTTAAATTAGAATTACCGTAGGACAAAAAGTTTTCTTTTGCATAAATTATAGAGTCACAATTTATACATAATAAACATGCAAGACCCAGATTCTAGAATATCATTTATGCAGTTTGACTTGCTTATGTTTCTATTTATTGTCATTGTGAAAACTTTCTATTCACTTCCTTCTTGTTGGTTTTTTGTGATTGTTAAACTTTGAAGTACTATACAAACTTAAAATGTGAATCCCCAAAGTGGTTTAGGGTTTTGAGTAGTTAAAATATATTTTCCGCAGAAAAAAATTATTTGATTTAAGTATATTAGTATTTTGTCTATCTCCCAAGAAGTCACTTGGTTGAGAGTTTTTCTCTTCGACCTTGAGATGCTCAGTTTGAGTCATGGCACCCAGGGGAGTATGTGGTTATTTTTAACTACAATTGAATACTAGTAAAAGACCTATTGTAATAAGTTTCAACAATATGACCCATGTTCGAAAATGTCAACCACTTATCTTCAAATGAAATTCTACAACTATTTTGGGGAGGGTACAAACCATTCAAGATATAGTTAAAATGATAATCACTCCCATATACCCGCATATAGTCATTCTTATGATCTTTTACCTCTTGAATAAGTGCTCTGCTAATCATAGGATGAATTTCTTCAGTCAAATCCATGTGCTCTGCTATATCATGAAATCAACAGCTCTCATCGCCTTTAACATCCACAATTTTTTCAATAAATGGTTTCGTGAATATTGACATATGATCAATAGGTGTTGGAACTGGAATTGCCTTTGGAACCCGAGTAGGTGTTACAACCGGGGAACGTGATGGATTTCCAATACGAGCACCTTTCCTTTTAGGAAATGATTACTTTGTTGGCGACTTTCTTTTGAGGGAGACTCAGCCACATTATCTTAAGCTTTTGTGATGTTGTCAACTAACTCACTTTGCTTCATTTCCTTATCTTTCCCATCCACTTTGCCATCCTTAGCTTTGACCTACAGTTTGCGATGCATTTAGCTCTAACATTTTTCCAACATGGAAATAACAATGTAATGTAGTAGTATTAGGGAAAATAGTTGCTACGACATTCATTAAAGCATTACCTCTGTCAGTCACAATCACTTTTGGCATATCGTCCTTTAACTTAGGAAGGTCAAGCAATGCCTGAAGAACCCAAGTAAAGTTCTCCTCTTTCTCAGACGTCAAAAAAGCAAAAGCGACATAATATGTCTTATTAGTTGAGGTAACCCCAACTATCTCAAAGAATGATATTTTGTACAAGTTGGTTTTATATGTGGAGTCTAAGATCAAAACTTTAGGAAAACTAGTAAACAACTTAATAGATTCAGGATGAGCCCTAAATATGTCTTGAAAAGTAGTAGCCTCACATTTTGTTATGGTGAAATGAACATATTTGTGGTCCTTTAACTTTACAACCAAATATTACATCCATGTCTTGTCATCTCTAGTTGACTTTCTGATTCTTTGACTTGCATTTTAGACTTACTTTATATTCTCCACGCACTCTTTTCTTTTCCCATTCAAGTTCATCAGAATATTCTTTGCTACACCAAATTCTTGGTTAACTCACCAATAAGTTTCTTGTTTTCCCCTCTTAATCTACCTGCAAATATGTGCCCTTCTAACTTTGGCTCCTTCTTATGGTTGTGAACTCCATTAAGAATAACCAAGGACCACTCCTTCGTTTCCGCACATACCACTACAACCTAAACAAACACCCACATTTTCTTGATCCTGTAGTTTCATGCTTCTCTTTTTTCTTGGGTGCTTTTTACTCACCACTCCTTTTACAGTCCAACTGTAACATTAGATTCGTTAAACTGGACTTTCCAATAACAACAATAAACCCTGCCTATTCACTTGTCGATGTACCCAACTAATCATATGATCTCTGACTTTCCATGTCTCTTAGGACACACCATAATCAACTTCATCAATATTTGGTTTTGCATCAACTGAAACATCAACCTTAGGCGGTTTCAACCCAACGGAAGAATCGGCATCAAATGGTTTTGACTCCACATAATTATCAACCGGTTTTTCAGTCATAACTATCGATAAACTACCTAAAATTGCCGAAAATATATATTAATAGTTAATTCGAGAATTAAATGGAACAAGCTGGCAACAAAAACGCAAAAATAAAATAAAATAATAATAATAATACTAAGCTCGCACGACAGTTAAGTGTCGTTGGGGTTACAATGGCAGTCAACTGCCGTTGGCACCATTAGTGGTTAACTGTAACGCCCACTTTCTTTTAATCGTTTATTTAATCGAGTTTAGACGATTATATTATATTTATATAATATATGCATGATTTTGATATGTTTTGATGATTTGCGATGATTTTGGTGATTTGATTGATGACGTGTTAAGTTATGAGCTTTGGAAGATTTGATAAGAATAGGAGAATTATTTTATTGTTAAATAAAATAAAGATTTGAAAATAATATAAAATATTTAGTTGAGGGCTGTTTTGATATTTTAGATAGTTTTGGGGGAGAAAGTGAGATAAGATAAGTTATTAGAAAGAGATATAAATAGGGAAGGCCTAATATTTTTTAGAAAAACTTTTGTACGTGAAAACTTTTGGAAAAAGGGAGAAAAGCTTAGAGAGGAGCAAGAGACCAAGAGTGCTGCGATTTTCTTCAAACAAGGTAAGGGTGAGACTAATGATTCAATAGCATTGATTGTTGTAATTCTGATGATTAAATGACAAAGTTAGGATTGATTTAGAAAAGTTTGGAAATTAGGTCAAAACCCTAAAAATTGATGATCAAACGGTAAAACTTGTTTAGATTGATGTAGAAACCGTCCTTTAACCTTAGAACATGTTTAGGATGGATTATGGAATCAAAATTAGGCTTTGAACCATGTTGTTTGTTGGATTTTTGAGAAAAACCCTAGTCTGCCCGTGCTTCTGTTCATCGCTCGCCACGACGAGTGATGATCCTCGCCTCGCGAGTGATGACCTTCATCGCTCGCCACGCGAGCCCTTTCCCTTCGCCTCGCGAGTTGTTTGGTGCAACTCGCCATGGCGAGCAACCCTTTCTCGCCTCGCGAGCTTAGGCAGAGTGCATGTCATATTTTGTGTTTCGACCTTTTTAGTTGGACCTTGGATGCCATAGAGTGCCTGAACATACCTAGTATTGATTAGGAATGAATGTAGGATCAGAGGGAACCCAGAACAACATTAGTTTGGGAGATGAGTGGTACTCGCCATGGCGAGTAAGAACTCTCGCCTCGCGAGTACAACCAGAATTTAGTTGCTTGAGTGTTTGTGCGATCTGTGTCGCACGTGTTGATCAAGAGCGAACCCCTAATTGGTATTGAGACCTAATGATGACGTTTAATGCAGTCTGTAGAGATGTTTAAGTTATGTTGTTATTAATTGAACATGAACTAATGTATTGTATATTCATGCAAGATATGAAGGTTTGATAATGATGCAATTTATAAGCTATTGATATAATGATATCATCTTGTTTATGTGACCTGTTTATGCTGCTTCCGTTATTTAACTAAGTGCATAAGTTTATGATGAAGTTAGCTCCAAATTATTGGATGCATGTTGATATGTTGATTACGATGTTTTGTTCATAAGTGTCCATGCATAGCATCTCATTGAGCTTAGTCCTCACCACGAATATTAGGAGCTTTGTCCTCCGCACGTTTTATAGGAGTTTTGTCCTCCGCACGATTAAAGTATATTAATACTTATGATGACGATTGGTACCACATGCATATAAGGAGTCTAAGAGCATTGTTGCATTGTCATGATTAAGATGCCTTGTTGATAATGATTGATTACGTGATTATGTGATAAGTGATTATCGAATATGTTATGTTGTTCATGATAATTGGATATATGATTATGTTATAACTGTTTAGCAATTATGCAATGTTATTTAAGGAATGATTATGATGTTAATTTATGATTCGCAATTACCTTGATTAATGTTATTTGATTATGAAATCTCACCCCTTCTGTTTGAAAATGTTGCCCTTCGTATGGGTAACTTGCAGGTGATCGTGCCTAGTGTGCAGTTTGCTTTCGTGAGTTGGCCTTGCCTTCACTGTGTCGTCTAGGTCGCTCTGATACGTAACGGGATGGGGTTTATGTTTAAGCATGCTTCATTCTCTTACGTGACTATTATGTTATTTTTATAATGTTATGGATTATGATATGAACTATTTGATGGGGCCTACATGCCAAAACGTTTAATGAATTATGTTTATGATTTTCCGCTGCAATGTTTAAGATATTGGTTAAATTATTATTTAACTGTTGGATTACGTTATATGTGATATCCCGTTGTTTTGATGTTTACTCTGATAAATGTTATGTTTTAAGAATTTTTGAATATTGGGAAAACGGGGTGTTACAATTGGTATCAGAGCAGGTCGGTCCGTCCGGTCAATTAGAGAGTCGTGTCGAGTCTTAGTAATATTTATATTACTATCTTATGTTGTTGTTGCTACTTTTGTAGAATATCAAGAATGGCTGGAAGAAACGATGCTGCATTAGCTGCTGCTCTACAAGCTGTTGCCCAAGCTGTGGGACAACAACCTAATGCGAATGCTGAAGCTAGGATGTTGGAGACTTTCATGAAGAAGAACCCTCCGACTTTCAAAGGACGTTATGACCCTGATGGAGCCCAGACGTGGCTTAAGGAGATTGAGAGGATTTTCCGGGTTATGCAGTACACTGAAGATCAGAAGGTACGGTTTGGTACTCATCAGTTAGCCGAGGAAGCTGACGACTGGTGGGTTGCTCTTCTGCCTACCCTTGGGCAGGAGGGAGCTGTTGTGACTTGGGCTGTTTTCAGGAGAGAGTTCCTGAAAAGATACTTTCCGGAAGATGTTCGCGGGAAGAAGGAGATCGAGTTCCTTGAGTTGAAGCAAGGAAACATGTCTGTGACAGAGTATGCTGCCAAGTTTGTGGAGCTGTCAAAGTTCTACCCGCACTATACTGCTGAGAATGCTGAGTTCTCGAGATGCATCAAGTTCGAGAACGGTTTGAGGCCCGACATCAAGAGGGCGATTGGATACCAACAGCTGAGAGTTTTTCAGGATTTGGTTAATAGCTGTAGGATCTATGAAGAGGATACGAAGGCTCACTACAAGGTAGTGAATGAGAGGAACGGCAAGGGACAGCAGAGTCGTCCTAAGCCGTACAGTGCCCCCGCTGATAAAGGGAAACAGAGGATGGTCGATGATAGGCGGCCTAAGAAGAAGGATGCTACAGAGATTGTGTGTTTCAATTGTGGTAGGAAAGGCCACAAAAGCAACGTCTGCCCTGAAGAAATCAAGAAGTGTGTTCGGTGTGGCAAGAAAGGTCATATTGTAGCTGAATGCAAGCGTACAGACATCGTGTGTTTTAACTGCAATGGAGAGGGTCACATTAGTTCACAGTGTACTCAACCTAAGAGGGCGCCGACTACTGGTAGAGTCTTTGCTTTGACTGGTACTCAGACAGAGAACGAGGATCGTTTGATCAGAGGTACTTGCTATATTAATAATACTCCTTTAGTTGCTATTATTGATACTGGTGCTACGCATTGTTTTATTGCTTTCGATTGTGTTTCTGCTTTGGGACTTGATTTGTCTGATATGAATGGAGAGATGGTTGTCCAAACTCCAGCTAAGGGTTCGGTGACTACCTCTCTCATATGTTTGAAATGTCCTTTGTCTATGTTTGGTCGTGATTTCGAAATGGATTTAGTTTGTCTACCTTTGAGCGGTATGGATGTGATTCTGGGTATGAACTGGTTAGAGTACAACCACGTTCTTATTAATTGTTTTAGCAAGTCAGTGCATTTCTCTTCCGTCGAAGAGGAAAGTGGTGCAGAGTTTTTATCTACTAAGCAGCTGAAGCAACTGGAACGCGACGGTATCTTGATGTTTTCGTTAATGGCTACTTTATCTTTTGAGAATCAAGCAGTGATTGATAGGTTACCGGTGGTGTGTGATTTTCCTGAAGTTTTTCCAGATGAGATTCCTGATGTGCCTCCAGAGAGAGAAGTTGAGTTTTCTATTGATCTTGTTCCTGGAACGAAGCCGGTCTTGATGGCACCTTATCGTATGTCTGCTTCCGAGTTATCTGAGTTGAAGAAACAGTTGGAGGACTTGCTTGAGAAGAAGTTTGTTAGACCAAGTGTTTCACCTTGGGGAGCGCCGGTTTTGTTAGTAAAGAAGAAAGATGGTAGTATGCGGTTATGTATTGATTATCGGCAGTTGAACAAGGTAACTATCAAGAATAGGTATCCACTTTCGAGAATTGATGATTTGATGGATCAGTTAGTGGGTGCACGAGTTTTCAGCAAGATTGATTTGAGGTCAGGTTATCACCAGATTAAAGTGAAAGATGAAGATATGCAGAAGACAGCTTTCAGAACGCGTTATGGTCACTATGAATATAAAGTTATGCCTTTTGGTGTTACCAATGCACCTGGAGTGTTTATGGAGTATATGAATCGCATCTTCCATGCATTTTTGGATCGGTTTGTGGTTGTGTTTATCGACGATATTTTGATTTACTCCAAGACTGAAGAAGAACATGCTGAGCATCTGAAGATTGTTTTGCAAGTGTTGAAAGAGAAGAAACTTTATGCTAAATTGTCTAAGTGTGAATTCTGGTTGAAAGAAGTGAGTTTTCTAGGCCATGTTATTTCCGGAGATGGTATTGCAGTGGATCCGTCTAAAGTTGAAGCGGTATCACAGTGGGAGACTCCTAAGTCCGTTACAGAGATTAGAAGCTTTTTGGGTTTAGCTGGTTACTATAGAAGGTTTATTGAAGGGTTTTCCAAGTTAGCTCTTCCGCTTACGCAGTTGACTTGTAAAGGTAAAACTTTTGTGTGGGACGTCCGTTGTAAGAAAAGTTTCGGTGAATTGAAGAAACGTTTGACGACTGCTCCAGTGTTGATTTTGCCGAAGTCAGATGAACCTTTTGTGGTATATTGTGATGCGTCCAAGTTGGGTTTAGGAGGTGTGCTTATGCAACAAGGTAAAGTGGTAGCTTATGCTTCAAGACAGTTGAGAATTCATGAGAAGAATTATCCTACGCATGATCTCGAGTTAGCGGCCGTAGTCTTTGTATTGAAGATATGGAGACATTACTTGTATGGTTCGAGATTTGAGGTGTTTAGTGATCACAGGAGTTTGAAGTATTTGTTCGATCAGAAGAAACTGAATATGAGGCAGCGCAGATGGCTAGAATTGTTGAAAGATTATGACTTTGGTTTGAATTATCATCCAGGTAAAGCTAATGTTGTTGCAGATGCCTTGAGTAGGAAGACATTGCATATGTCCGCTATGATGGTCAGAGAGTTCGAATTACTTGAACAGTTTAGAGATATGAGTTTGGTTTGCGAATGGTCACCTCAGAGTGTGAAACTGGGTATGCTGAAGATCGATAATGAATTTCTGAAAAGTATCAAGGAAGCACAGAAAGTTGATGTAAAGTTTGTGGACTTGTTGGTTGCTAGAGATCAGACTGAAGACAGTGATTTTAAAATCGACAATCAAGGTGTGTTGAGATTCCGAGGAAGAATTTGTATCCCAGACAATGAAGAGATTAAGAAGATGATCCTTGAAGAGAGTCATAGAAGTAGCTTGAGTATTCATCCGGGAGCTACGAAGATGTATCATGATTTGAAGAAGATTTTCTGGTGGTCTGGTTTGAAACGAGATGTGGCACAGTTTGTGTATTCCTGTTTAGTTTGCCAGAAGTTGAAAGTTGAGCATCAGAAACCTGCTGGAATGATGGTACCTTTAGATGTGCCAGAATGGAAATGGGATAGTATATCCATGGATTTTGTGACGAGTTTGCCAAATACTCCTAGAGGGAACGACGCGATTTGGGTTATTGTTGATAGATTGACGAAGTCGGCTCATTTTCTACCGATTAATATTAGTTTCCCTGTTGCCCAGTTGGCAGAGATTTATATCAAGGAGATTGTGAAGTTGCATGGTGTTCCTTCGAGCATTGTGTCAGATAGAGATCCAAGATTTACTTCTAGATTTTGGAAAAGTTTGCAAGAGGCTTTGGGTTCGAAGTTGAGGTTGAGTTCGGCGTATCATCCGCAGACAGATGGTCAGTCGGAAAGGACAATTCAGTCGCTAGAGGATTTGTTGAGAATTTGTGTTCTTGAGCAAGGAGGAACTTGGGATAGTCATCTTCCGTTGATCGAGTTCACATACAATAATAGTTATCATTCAAGTATTGGAATGACACCTTTCGAGGCTTTATATGGTCGGAGATGCAGAACTCCGTTGTGCTGGTTTGAGTCAGGTGAAAGAGTGGTCTTAGGACCAGAGATTGTTCAGCAAACTACTGAGAAAGTTCAGATGATCCAAGAGAAAATGAAAGCGTCGCAGAGTCGACAAAAGAGTTATCATGATAAGCGTAGGAAAGATCTTGAGTTTCAAGAAGGAGACCACGTGTTTTTGAGAGTCACTCCTATGACTGGTGTAGGACGTGCCTTGAAGTCAAAGAAGTTGACCCCGAAGTTCATCGGTCCGTATCAGATATTGGAAAGAGTTGGAACGGTGGCTTACCGAGTGGGTTTACCGCCGCATCTTTCGAATTTGCACAACGTTTTCCATGTGTCGCAACTTCGAAAGTATGTTCCGGATCCATCTCATGTAATCCAAAGTGATGATGTGCAAGTTAGAGACAACCTTACGGTAGAGACTTTACCGGTGAGGATTGATGATCGTAAAGTGAAGACGTTGAGAGGCAAGGAGATACCTCTCGTGAGAGTCGTTTGGACGGGAGCGACTGGTGAAAGCTTGACGTGGGAGCTTGAGAGTAAGATGCTGGAGTCTTATCCAGAATTGTTTGCTTGAGGTAAATTTTCGAGGACGAAAATCTTTTAAGTGGGGGAGAGTTGTAACGCCCACTTTCGTTTAATCGTTTATTTAATCGAGTTTAGACGATTATATTATATTTATATAATATATGCATGATTTTGATATGTTTTGATGATTTGCGATGATTTTGGTGATTTGATTGATGACGTGTTAAGTTATGAGCTTTGGAAGATTTGATAAGAATAGGAGAATTATTTTATTGTTAAATAAAATAAAGATTTGAAAATAATATAAAATATTTAGTTGAGGGCTGTTTTGATATTTTAGATAGTTTTGGGGGAGAAAGTGAGATAAGATAAGTTATTAGAAAGAGATATAAATAGGGAAGGCCTAATATTTTTTAGAAAAACTTTTGTACGTGAAAACTTTTGGAAAAAGGGAGAAAAGCTTAGAGAGGAGCAAGAGACCAAGAGTGCTGCGATTTTCTTCAAACAAGGTAAGGGTGAGACTAATGATTCAATAGCATTGATTGTTGTAATTCTGATGATTAAATGACAAAGTTAGGATTGATTTAGAAAAGTTTGGAAATTAGGTCAAAACCCTAAAAATTGATGATCAAACGGTAAAACTTGTTTAGATTGATGTAGAAACCGTCCTTTAACCTTAGAACATGTTTAGGATGGATTATGGAATCAAAATTAGGCTTTGAACCATGTTGTTTGTTGGATTTTTGAGAAAAACCCTAGTCTGCCCGTGCTTCTGTTCATCGCTCGCCACGACGAGTGATGATCCTCGCCTCGCGAGTGATGACCTTCATCGCTCGCCACGCGAGCCCTTTCCCTTCGCCTCGCGAGTTGTTTGGTGCAACTCGCCATGGCGAGCAACCCTTTCTCGCCTCGTGAGCTTAGGCAGAGTGCATGTCATATTTTGTGTTTCGACCTTTTTAGTTGGACCTTGGATGCCATAGAGTGCCTGAACATACCTAGTATTGATTAGGAATGAATGTAGGATCAGAGGGAACCCAGAACAACATTAGTTTGGGAGATGAGTGGTACTCGCCATGGCGAGTAAGAACTCTCGCCTCGCGAGTACAACCAGAATTTAGTTGCTTGAGTGTTTGTGCGATCTGTGTCGCACGTGTTGATCAAGAGCGAACCCCTAATTGGTATTGAGACCTAATGATGACGTTTAATGCAGTCTGTAGAGATGTTTAAGTTATGTTGTTATTAATTGAACATGAACTAATGTATTGTATATTCATGCAAGATATGAAGGTTTGATAATGATGCAATTTATAAGCTATTGATATAATGATATCATCTTGTTTATGTGACCTGTTTATGCTGCTTCCGTTATTTAACTAAGTGCATAAGTTTATGATGAAGTTAGCTCCAAATTATTGGATGCATGTTGATATGTTGATTACGATGTTTTGTTCATAAGTGTCCATGCATAGCATCTCATTGAGCTTAGTCCTCACCACGAATATTAGGAGCTTTGTCCTCCGCACGTTTTATAGGAGCTTTGTCCTCCGCACGATTAAAGTATATTAATACTTATGATGACGATTGGTACCACATGCATATAAGGAGTCTAAGAGCATTGTCGCATTGTCATGATTAAGATGCCTTGTTGATAATGATTGATTACGTGATTATGTGATAAGTGATTATCGAATATGTTATGTTGTTCATGATAATTGGATATATGATTATGTTATAACTGTTTAGCAATTATGCAATGTTATTTAAGGAATGATTATGATGTTAATTTATGATTCGCAATTACCTTGATTAATGTTATTTGATTATGAAATCTCACCCCTTCTGCTTGAAAATGTTGCCCTTCGTATGGGTAACTTGCAGGTGATCGTGCCTAGTGTGCAGTTTGCTTTCGTGAGTTGGCCTTGCCTTCACTGTGTCGTCTAGGTCGCTCTGATACGTAACGGGATGGGGTTTATGTTTAAGCATGCTTCATTCTCTTACGTGACTATTATGTTATTTTTATAATGTTATGGATTATGATATGAACTATTTGATGGGGCCTACGTGCCAAAACGTTTAATGAATTATGTTTATGATTTTCCGCTGCAATGTTTAAGATATTGGTTAAATTATTATTTAACTGTTGGATTACGTTATATGTGATATCCCGTTGTTTTGATGTTTACTCTGATAAATGTTATGTTTTAAGAATTTTTGAATATTGGGAAAATGGGGTGTTACATTAACTGTCATTACAACGATGTTGTATCAATTGCAAAAATATGGCTGAAAAGTTCAACAATGTAAACGGGTTAAAAGTTGCTTTACCTGTTTTTTGTTGTCAAATAAGCATAGAATCCTTCTTGTAATCTTCCTTGAATGATTTGAGACAAAGACTTTAAAAAAAATGTTGTACTTTTGAGATTTTTGATTAAAGAGGGCCAAAGCATGGTATAGAAATAGTGAGGTGGAAGTAGGCTTGTCTGCTATATGACACTTCCTCGGAATAGCAGTTAACTGCCGATGGAAAAAGCAAACGACATTTAACTGTTGTTTGGGGCAGTTTAGTCATTTTTTGTGCAAGAGCAATTATGTTAGCGTTAAGAACAATTTTCTTTTTTATGCACACCCCTATGTACAACTTGAGGTGTATGATTCTAACTGAGGCAACAAACGAAGCTATGAATGAAGATGCACATCCATCACTATATAACATGTATAGGTCGGAATTCGTAGAATCGACTGTTAGATAATCAATTAGTTTATGTATTCATTCTAAAATTTTGCGGTCTTAAAGTTTCAAACAAATTATTTGGGACTAAACCCAGAGAACTGCACTGGTTTATGTATTCATTCTAAAATTTTGCGGTCTTAAAGTTTCAAACAAATTATTTGGGACTAAACCCAGAGAACTGCACTGGTTTATGTATTTATTCTAAAATTTTGCGGTCTTAAAGTTTAAAACAAATTATTTGAGACTAAACCCAGAGAACTGCACTGGTTTATGTATTCATTCTAAAATTTTGCGGTCTTAAAGTTTCAAATTATTTGGGACTATGGGACTAAACCCAGAGAACTGCACTGGTTTATGTATTCATTCTAAAATTTTGAGGTCTTAAAAGCTTCAAACAAATCAGAGAACTGCATTGGTTTATGTATTCATTCTAAATATGCATAGCTGTTTTCTATATATTTCGGATATAACTAGAGTTGTTTTGCTTTTGTAATCAATATTTATGGCTGCAATTTCTTGGTTAACATACCCTTTTTTTGTTTAAGTAGTGATATTTATACAACCATTTATGACAACTATTGAGACAACCTTTTTTCTCTATCTTCTTATTAGTTAAAAACAATAGAGATAAAAAGAGAAAGAAAATAAAAACGTGTCAAATTATTGTCGCAGAATGGCCGTACAAATTTCATTTCTCTCCCGACACATACCAACCAAATCTTATCCCGCTATAAAATAGCTGCATGGATCAAATTACACTATAATGTTTTACTTTTCCTAAACATACCACGCCTTTTTTGTTTCAAAAATTTGACTGGCAGTTTTTTAATATTCCAAAAATATAGTTCCCGAAGAATAGAGTGGTGTTAATAGCAACACCATTAGAAATTTGTTTTAACTTGAATACAACTTTCTCCAATGAACACACCCTGCATTTGAATATCACTGAGCAAAGATACAGAGATTTGTCTAAAATTCACATTATAGTACAAGTGAGTACAAAAAACAAAATATTCAAAACTCAATCAGCATTTCGAATATGATGTGAATACCATTCAGAAAGAAAATTGCAAGATTCTATATACACAACATACAACAGGGAATATAAAAATATTCAGAAAATGAAAATCCAAGATTAAATGTATATAGTCTTGAATTCAATTGCTCAAATCAGTGCTTAGTTGGATTTTGATTCAGTAAATCAAAGAGAAATGAGTCGAACATCAGTCCAAAAATGCTGACTTGGATCAGTAACCTGCAAAATAGTCAATTTAACAACAATTAATCACTGCAACTTCGTCATAAAAAAAAAATGGCAGCGGTTAATTAGATGGCGGAACCATTATATAAGAATTTAGTCTTAAACATTAACCGAGACTAGGAAACAACAGGCAGTAAAATTATATGTACCATAACTAAGAAAATTGCTCTTTTCCCAACAAAAAACGCTCACTACCAACTGAACTTCCCAAAATACTCCTGTGTGAGTTAACTCACGCAGGTGTATAACCCAGCGTAAGTCACGCTCGGCATACAACCTACGTGACTCAAGTCACGTTTCGAACACCAGCGTGAGTTAACTCATGTTGGTGTCAAAACATTCCTTTTCACTCTTATAACTTTTAATAAGATGGGAGCTGCATAAGGAACCTTGTCAAATAATGCTGCACAAGGTAAATGAATAAAATATTTGAATCCACAAAAAGTTTTGATCTGAATGTATTCCAACGTAAGGCCTGCAGACTAAACTTCTAAATTCATCATGAAAGCAAGAAAATACTGATGTTTTCAAGACAGTACCGGCATACTGATGTTTTGACACCAACATGAGTTAACTCATGCTGATGTTCGGAACATGACCGAACATGACTTAAGTCACGTAGGTTGTATTCCAACGTGACTTAAGTCACGCTTGATTTAACATCTGCGTAAGTTAAGTCACGTGGAGGTATTTTGGGAAGTTTGGTTGGGAGTAAACAATTTCTGATTGGAGAATGAGCAATTTTCTAACTAAAAACGTTTTGGATCTATTGTGTGATTGCAATCCATAAAGCAGATTAAAAACATATTCACGTATCCCAATGCATCTCTATAAATATAATGGGAAAAACATTTATTTTAAAAAATGCGTCAGTCTCCCTAGTTGTAATCAAAATTGAACTACAGACACTTTATCATAAAAGATTTTTTGAATTAATGTCATTGAATTCCATACTAGTTGTGTTATATCATAGTTATGCCATGTACAGTCCTATTAAGTTTAAAAATTTGGCGTACCCCTCTGTCTATCATGTATCTTCACATGTTTGTATCTATCTGCAAATTTTAATAGCACTGCAGAAGAATGAAATAAAAGGAGATCATTGATTTTCTTACCAACTCATACAATTACAATCAGTGTTGTCTTCAGTCCTAGCGTACATTCCGGTTAAGCAATCCTTGAAAAGACAAGTAAAGATCTTTGTTGTCTGACCCAAATATCTCATCTGCCTTTCTCAAAGTTTCCTAAAAGAGCCAAACCAACCAATTGAAACAATGATTAACTGCTTCGAAACAATTTTAGAATCTAGTACTTCAGCTCAATATATATTTACCTCTCTTGTTTGTTTCTGAGCATTTAATTCTTTTATGTTAGCAAGAAATGCACTGAATTGCTCATATGAAAGGCGGCTCCTGAAAAAGTGATACATTTAATTAATTCAATCAGTTTCTTAAATAAATTGAAGTTAAAATTTACTTTGCAGAAGCAAGGAGAAAGAAAGTCACCTTGCTTGACGAAAAAACTCCTTTCCATCAATCTTTGGAGTTCGACCTAAACAATTTGTTTAAAGTCATGAGTGTTAAACAACTAAAAAATAATGTAATGATGAAAAACGTTGTAGAGGTACATGCCCCCTTTCTCATGCTTTACAAAGAACAAAACCCAAACCAACAACGTAATGTGGGTAATGTTCCAACCAAGAATTCTAACACAAGGACATAACCTAGTAAGATGGAGACAAGATGATTTTACAGCATATTAACAATGACAATGAATCTTAAAAACCTGGAATTGATCGTCCTCGAGGTGGAGAATTTGCTGCTGATGACTGCTGACTTGATGGATACCATGAAGAGAGAGATGACCGTCCATCATATGAGACTTTTGAGGGAGAGGTGGCACCAGATGTTTGGTTGGGTGATACAGCAGCAGAATATCCTCGAGGAGAACCTGCCGTTTTTGGAGTTGCAGTTGGTGTAAGACGTGGTGTGATATAAGGCGTCAAAGAAAACTTTTGTCCTGAATACCTGGGAGCTATAACACAAAAGAAAAGGAATGAATGTGCATATACCATAAGATATTAAAACACCTGAAAGCTCTTTTTTTTTTCTTTCTAATTGATAGATAGTTCCAGATTTCCAGCTACATTTTTATTGTTCCATCTTCTGAACTATTATTTTCGCCTTATATCCAAGAAAAGAATTCATTTCCAAAAATTTAAAAGTGTTAAGAGGTTATCTTTTGCAAAATTAATTTTGTTTGCAGGATAGAACTTATATCCAAGATCATAGTTTAATTCTAAAAGTGAACAACAGTACACCAAGGTTTACAATCAGTTACATATTTGGGAAATCATATACCTTCATCAATTGTTTTACCGACATCTGCAGAGCCACGGTATGAATTATGAGTTGTATAGCCATTAACATCATCATCTGTAAGCAATAACAAAAGATATACACATAAACAACTTTAACAAGTATATCTATGGAAAAACGTTATGTATATGAAAATGAAAAGATAATAATCAATAAGGTGAGAATTACCCTTTGGAACGGCTTGGTCACAGGTTCTAATATCTATGGTTTCAGCTTGCTGTCCCAAGTGTAACGAAAAAAACAGAAAAAACTTGTTTAGAAAAACGGTATTTATCATCTTTAGTACCAAAATCAATAGTGACATGATAATTGTGACTAATTTAATCTATTGATGCCTTACAGGAGGATTGTCATCAGCTAGCGACCGCATCAGTTGTTTTTTGAATGTCTCTAACTATCAAACAAAAAGGAAAAAGAAGTTGTCAGGTATACACAAGTATACAGAAAAAAGAAATGTCAGGTATACAGAAAAAAAGTTATCACTACATAACATATACAAGGAAAAAGATACATGCAGATAAATAACACCATGTTTGTAAACATGAATACATATGTCAGTAGTTACGAGTGTAAGATCATAGAAGTGAAGAAAAAGATCTATTAAACCTACTAAATATAAATTAACTGATAATAGTGCTTTCAAAGATAATATGTGATCATTAAAATTGCAGTGAGAGGAGAAATGGCCTTCAGAACGTGTTTGTAATTGTTTATCACACCTAAGAAGTTTGTTTACATTATAAAAACATCAAAGTGCATGTATGTAACAAATTCTATTCGTGAAAGGAACAGGGTGTAATTTTTAATAAGAGAAAAGAGGAAAGTGTAATTTATGTGCAAAATAAATATGCACACTCGACAAAATCAGGATTCTATATGTAATGTAACTGTGCACAGACAAAAAATTAATTGATAAGTTTGTAACACATGTTACACACCCCATAGGGTAAATTATGTTATGAAAATAATGTTTTAATAGAAAGGGACACACGAAGTTCAAGTATGACATAACAGTCCTCAACAAGGTTCATGTTCAACTTCTTGTCCACCATGTTTGATGGAACTGACAGAAAATACACAGAAATATGGAGAATGAGATAGCTTCATTATTGCAAAAGTGAAAGCCAAGGGCTGATACAATGTGAACCATATTTAAAAGCTCCTACCAGAGAAGATGCCTATCCTAACAAACTGATTACAGAATATCAGAATTCAGAATGAATCCCGTATTCCCCTCTCCTCACAAGATATTACTCATTCTCTAACCAACTTCCTAGATTCATGGTCCACGTCACTAACGAACTCCCACTCCCGCTCCTAGGTCCTTCTTTCCCTTTTGTGTGTAAACTCTTTAAACACATGGCTTGGGCCTTGCATCAACAGCCACATAGTCATTGGGCCCAGGTACTCTATCAATGTCACTCACAAGTCACAAATAATTCATACCCTTGTGTTCAAGAGAAATGCATCTTCCATCCATTGCTTAGTAATTACTTAAGCAAATAATAGCCTATGCTTTCAAATAGTAATTATCGGTTTATCTCAGATTCAACCTAATGCAGAACATTTATCTTCACTAAATGAATATTGATAGAGTTATACCTCACCCCATGTGAAATCAATGAACTGTAATTGTCTTGCACACACCATCATTAAATATCTAAAATCAAAAAGAATTCTATGACAACTACTACTTCTACAAGCCATGATGAGTTAAGCCTAAGATGTAGTCTGCATAACAATCCTACCGGTATAGCCAAGTTATGGTACTTCTTACAAAATGTAATTAACGAACTTGGTTTTGTAAGGTTTCATTGTTGTTGGTTAGAGTATTAGTCTGTACAGTAAGTAACTTTTACAAGCCATGATCAATTAACATATGTTTCAAGTCTCTATCACTAGTATAATATGAAGTGGTCAAGGATATGAAGCCTTGACCTGAAATTATGGCCTAGGATGAGTTCTTCCAGACTAATAGAAACATAGTAATGCAGAACAAACTCCATTATTATCAAGGATAAAAGTTGTAACATTAATTTAGGCAATTATCAAATAAGTATACCCTTAGAATAAACCATTCAGGCAGAAAATGTCACAAACAGGGAGTCTATCTTTCTAATCGATAACTTGTAGCACATTTCAGACAATTTACCATGTTGCAAATGTGTAAAACATCCAGAATGACTGAAAAGAAATGATGTTCTAGCAAGCAGCTGAAAATTTTGAAGAGTGAAGATGGACAAGATACACACAGAAAATAATCAAAACCACGCAAGACAGGAGACGGAATGAAACAAACATTCACCTTTGCAAAGTCACGACTTAGCTTCTTCACTGTTGCTGCCAATTCATCTCTCTCCTTCGTAAGCTTTACCTACAACCAAAAAGTAGAATACAAAATCATCTACCATCGCATTAATCTGTCCAAAATATTTAAATTTCGAATTCTCCAATCAAACATGCAAGCAATTTCACAAGCACCAAGGATATGAACATTATAAATAGACACAAACATAGGACACGACACCGACACCTAGACACTAGTAATAACTTAAGAAAATGAAAGTAATAGAACATTGTCACTTGTGTCGGTGACGTGCATGTGTCGAACACCAACACATGTCTGACACCAAATATGCCTTCAACTGAAAGAGTCAGTGCAATCTATCTTCTATTCAACTCACCATGTTATGTTACTAGAAATTCTCTTATAATTACTAGCGAATGGCACCAAGACACGAATTTTTTTATATTTTTACTATCATTATAGAAAATAAAAGATAACAGATTACTGTGCATTCAACAACATATATCAAACCAACCATCAAAAAGCAAGGTTTTAAACATCAAGATCATTCATTTCCTCCATTCCCTTTTTCCACTCTTGTACATAAAATCTACATCAAATCCCACTTTGCAAGTTTGCACCATTAATTAATAATTAAACACTACATAATGCCCCTATAGTAAAATGTTAACCCACTTGGGTTGGTCTGGTGGTGTTGGCTTGGGACGTTTGGAGCTTGCTCCTCCTCAAGGTGTCAGGTTCAATTCTCACTAGTATTTAGGTAGGGTTAGAAAGAAAAAAAAAGCTCTATAATTATCTCCAACTTTGTTTTACTCCCTTAACCCACTCTTCAGTCCTATAAAAGCATACAATTCTGTAATTTGTAGGCCCCTAAAGTGAAAAGTGAATACAGTAACTAAAACCCTATAAATCACTAACACAGACACCTCACTGACATGTCAGACACCAATAGTAATTTAAGAAAATGTCATAGTTGACTATAGACACATGTGTTGCTAATGTTGGAGTCGGACACAAACACACCTTCCATAAGAAGTGTAGATACTACAAAACTAAAAACAAAACAAAAAATGTAAAAAAACCAACAAACATTTCAATTCACATAAGAAACACCGTCAAATGCAAAAAAACAACCATACATTTTCTTCAACGGCGTTATTTAACGCAGAATGAGCCTGTTGAGAAGCACGAGTGAGAGTGGAAACACGATCCTCAAGCTCATTAATAACCCTATCCTTTTCTAGAAGCTTCTGACGAAGACGACCAGTATCAGATTCAAGAGACGAAACCCTAGAAGCGATAGCCATGGAAGTTATCTTCCGAGCGAGATCCAGCTGATGGTATGGGTCCGTTGGAATAACCGCCAGAATTTCATCGGGTAGGTCAAAATCGACTGCATTGTTGTTCGATGAACCACCGCCACCGCCGCCGCCGGTGGTTTGTTGTGAAGACATAGCGTAATTTCAATTTATTCAAAATTAAGGGTTGGAACTTTGAAATACGAAATTTGAAATGAGAGAGAGGTGGGTGGCGTATTGTTGAAGAGAGAGAGAGAGAGAGAGAGAGAGAGAGACAGGGATAGAATTAGGGAGCTGTATGAAAGAACAAAAAGAAAAAAACAAAACGAAATAATGACGTTATACAACGTTGGAGAGTACCAAATAGACCATTTTTCAATTTTTTTTGGCTTAATTTTTTTTTTTCCTCGGAGGATTCACATAACACAAACTCTAACGTTTATTTGAATAAAACTAACAGAAATGACTAAATATAGCAACGGTGAGAAACTTAGAGGACCGAAATAAATCAATTTTTAGTTAGAGACCAATCCGATAACCACCAACCTGCTCTGATACCAAATAGTAACACCCCGTTACCCAAAAGTAATTCAATAACAAATATATATCAGAGTATTTCACCAAACGGGTATGCTACATTGCAATTTCAAAAATTCTTAAATAGAAAATGAAACTATTTAATTAAACCACTTGATAAAATATGAAAACATAGCAGCGGAATAGTTTTCAATCCAACAACAGCCTACGGCATTAAAGGCCTTAGCATAAGTCAACAATATTGTTCAAGAGACAATAAAAGGCTCCACACCACAATTCTAAAATTTGATACATGGAAGGTGTTATACCCTGATTTTGGACCTAAAAATACTCATTCAAATTTCTTTTTTTAACCCTGATATTTGTCAATTCTCTGTTATTTTACTCTGAACCTTTACTCTCTTTTCAAGCGTATTTTACTGCCTCTGTCTGTCTTTTCTTGCATTACAAGTCATTTAAGAATTCTCAGAAACATCGCATTACTTTTCTTGCGTTTTATTTCAAAAATCATACAAAAGGGTATTTTGGTCATTTCCTGCAGTGGAACCCATTTTAGTCCCTGTGTTTGCCTCTGAGTCTTTTCAACTTGTCTGTACAAATCATTGTTGAATCTCTGTTTAAAATCATTTCAAAATTGCATCTGAGTCAGTTTAGTCCCTAGGGGCATTTTGGTCTTTTCCTGTCAAAATTTCGACAGGGAGGTATTTTAAAATACCTCATGTCAGTAACTGGTTCATTTTAGTCCTTTTGTTGATTTTATTTTTGTTTCACTTTACGTTTTGATCAATTTACCAATTTTAAATTCAATTTTATTTTAATTACATTCTGGTCCCTCAAATAGTTTCCAGAATTGCATTTTAGTCCAAAAATTCTTAAATTTACTTTTTAGTCCTTTTTTTATTTATTGCAGTTTAGTTCTCAATTTCACTTTTTTGCAGAAAGGTCCTTAAATCACAAATTGCCCAAGGCCGAGCCAACCAAGTTCATAAACAAGTGTCACCATTTCATTGGCCCGAGATCACAAGTGGCAGGTTATAAATAGCCAAGTGTCAGAGTCAAGCCACAGAAAAAACGCCACATCACAAACAAAAGAGAAATTTCTCTCTCCTTTCTGTTAGGATCAAAACTCAGAAATCACCAAGAACACCAAGAACAATCTCAAACCCTAGATTTCCAGATTCATCAAAAGTCATCAAATTCATCATTTCTTTCTGTGATTCTCAGAGATTCTTTGCGAATCTTCATCATCGAATCAATTCCTTCGCAATTCCAGTGCGAATTCATCACCATTGGTGTAACGCCCACTTTCGTTTAATCGTTATTTAATCGAGTTTAGGCCATTATATTATAATTATATAGTATATGCATGATTTTGATATGTTTTGATGATTTGTGGTGAATTTAGTGATTTGATTGATGACGTGATAAGTTATGAGTTTTGGAGGATTTGATTATGATATGAGAATTATTTTATTGATAAATAGAATAAAGATTTGAAAATAATATAAAATATTTAGTTGAGGGCTGTTTTGATATTTTAGATAGTTTTGGGGGAGAAAGTGAGATAAGATAAGTATTCTAAGAGGAGATATAAAAGAATAGACCTAGGTTTAGAAAAAACACTTTGTACGTGAAAACTTTTGGAAAAGGGAGAGAAAGCTTAGAGAGGAGCAAGAGACCAAAGAGGGCTGCGATTTCTTCATAACCAGGTAAGGGTGGGACTAATAACTCAGTAACATTAATCTCTGTAATTCTGATGATTAGTTGACAAAGTTAGGATTGATTTAGAGAAGTTTTGGAATTAGGTCAAAACCCTAAAAATTGATGATCAAACGGTAAAACTTATTTAGATTGATGTAGAAACCGTCCTTTAACCTTAGAACATGTTTAGGATGGGTTATGGAATCAAAATTAGGCTTTGAACCATGTTGTGTGATGAATTTTGAGAAAAACCCTAGTCTGCCCGTGCTTCTGTTCATCGCTCGCCACGGCGAGTGATGATCCTCGCCTCGCGAGGGATGAACTTCATCGCTCGCCACGCGAGCCCCTTCCCTTCGCCTCGCGAGTTGTTTGGTGCAACTCGCCATGGCGAGCAACCTTTCCTCGCCTCGCGAGCTTAGGCAGAGTGCATGTCATATTTTGTAGTTTCGACTTTTTAGTTGGACCTTGAGTGCCTTTAAGTGCCTAAACATACCTAGAGATGATTAGGAATGATTTTAGGACAGGATTGAACCCCAAACAACATTAGTTGGGAATTTGAGTGGTACTCGCCATGGCGAGTGAGAACTCTCGCCTCGCGAGCAAGTCCAGAATGTAGCTGTTTGAGTGGTTGTGCGATCTGTGTCGCACCTTTTGATCAGGAGTGAACCCCTAATTGGTAATGAAACCTTATGATAACGTTTAATGCAGTCTGTAAAGCTATTAAGATATGTTGATATTAATTGAGCATGATTAATGTATTATGCAATATGTGAGATGTAATGAAACGATTATGATTCTATTGAATTGCTGTTGATATATTGATATCTCCCTGCTGATATGTGACTTGACTATGCTGCTGTTGTTATTTAACTGAGTATGCAATGTTTATTTATGAATATAATGAAAATGATGACGTTTCGCTTCAAGTTATTGAATGCACATGATTACGATGTTTTGTTGTTAAGAGTCCATGCATAGCATATCATTGAGCTTAGTCCTCACCACGTTTTATTAGGAGCTTTGTCCTCCGCACGATTATTAGGAGCTTTGTCCTCCGCACGATTAAAGTATATTTATACTTATGATGACGATTGGTACCACATGCATATACGGAGTCTAGGAGCATTGTCACATTGTCATGTCTATTATGCTTTGTTGATGATGATTGATTATGTGATTACGTGATAATGTTATGTTGTTGATGATGATTGATTATGTGATTACGTGATAAATGCTTATTAAGGATACAATGATGATTATGTTTAAAATGATTATGATCAAGATTGATTAGGATGTTAATTTATGATTCTTAATTGCATTGATTAACGCTATTCTGTTATGAAATCTCACCCCTTCTGTTTGAATGTTACCTCGACCGTGGGTAACGTGCAGGTGATCGAGCTTAGTGTGCTGTTTCCGTCGTGAGTGGCCTTGCCTTCACTGTGTCGTCTAGGTCGCTCTGATACGTAACGGGATAAGGCTTTATGATTATGCATGCTTCATTCTATTACGTGACTTTTATGCTGTTTATGATTATGAACTAATTTCTTTTAAGATTTAAGATGAGGCCTGCGTGCCAAAACGTTTTATGACTATGACATAATTTCCGCTGCGATGTTTAAGATATTTGGTTAAATCACTATTTAACTGTTTTGGATTACGTTTATGTGATATCCCGTTGTTTACGATGCTTACTCTGATAAATGTTTTAAGAAAATTTCATATTGGGAAAACGGGGTGTTACAATTGGTATCAGAGCAGGTCGGTCCGTCCGGTCAATTAGAGAGTCGTGTTGAGTCTTAGTAATATTTATATTACTATCTTATGTTGTTGTTGCTACTTTTGTAGAATCTCAGAAATGGCTGGAAGAAACGATGCTGCGTTAGCTGCTGCTCTACAAGCTGTTGCCCAAGCTGTGGGACAACAACCTAACGTGAATGCTGGTGCGAACGCGGAAGCTAGGATGTTGGAGACGTTCATGAAGAAGAATCCTCCGACCTTCAAAGGACGTTATGACCCTGATGGAGCCCAGACGTGGCTTAAGGAGATTGAGAGGATTTTCCGGGTTATGCAGTGCATGGAGGATCAGAAAGTGCGGTTTGGTACTCATCAGCTGGCCGAGGAAGCTGATGACTGGTGGGTTGCTCTTCTGCCTACCCTTGGGCAGGAGGGAGCTGTTGTGACTTGGGCTGTTTTCAGGAGAGAGTTCCTGAGAAGATACTTTCCGGAAGATGTTCGCGGGAAGAAAGAGATCGAATTCCTTGAGCTGAAGCAAGGAAATATGTCTGTGACAGAGTATGCTGCCAAGTTCGTGGAGCTGTCTAAGTTCTACCCGCACTATACTGCTGAGAATGCTGAGTTCTCGAGATGCATCAAGTTCGAGAACGGTTTGAGGCCCGACATTAAGAGGGCGATTGGATACCAACAGCTGAGAGTTTTTCAGGACTTGGTTAATAGCTGCAGGATCTATGAAGAGGATACGAAGGCTCACTACAAGGTAGTGAATGAAAGGAAGGGCAAGGGACAGCAGAGTCGTCCTAAGCCGTACAGTGCCCCCGCTGATAAAGGGAAACAGAAGATGGTCGATGTTAGGCGGCCTAAGAAGAAGGATGCTGCAGAGATTGTGTGTTTCAATTGTGGTGAGAAAGGCCACAAAAGCAACGTCTGCCCTGAGGAAATCAAGAAGTGTGTCCGGTGTGGCAAGAAAGGTCATGTTGTAGCTTATTGCAATCGTACAGATATTGTGTGCTTTAATTGCAATGGAGAGGGTCACATTAGTTCACAGTGTACTCAGCCTAAGAGGGCGCCAACTACTGGTAGGGTCTTTGCTTTGACTGGGACTCAGACAGAGAATGAGGATCGTTTGATCAGAGGTACTTGCTATATTAATAATACTCCTTTAGTTGCTATTATTGATACTGGTGCTACGCATTGTTTTATTGCTTTCGATTGTGTTTCTGCTTTGGGTCTTGTTTTGTCTGATATGAATGGAGAGATGGTTGTCGAAACTCCAGCTAAGGGTTCGGTGACTACTTCTCTCGTATGTTTGAAATGTCCTTTGTCTATGTTTGGTCGTGATTTTGAAATGGATTTAGTTTGTCTACCTTTGAGTGGTATGGATGTGATTTTGGGTATGAACTGGTTAGAGTACAACCACGTTCTTATTAATTGTTTTAGCAAGTCAGTACATTTCTCTTCCGTCGAAGAGGAAAGTGGTGCAGAGTTTTTATCTACTAAGCAGCTGAAGCAACTGGAACGCGACAGTATCTTGATGTTTTCGTTAATGGCTACCTTATCTATTGAGAATCAAGCAGTGATTGATAGGTTACCGGTGGTGTGTGAATTTCCTGAAGTTTTTCCATATGAGATTCCTGATGTGCCTCCAGAGAGAGAAGTTGAGTTTTCTATTGATCTTGTTCCTAGAACGAAGCCGGTCTCGATGGCACCTTATCGTATGTCTGCTTCTGAGTTATCTGAGTTGAAGAAACAGTTGGAAGACTTGCTTGAGAAGAAGTTTGTTAGACCGAGTGTTTCACCTTGGGGAGCGCCGGTTTTGTTAGTAAAGAAGAAAGATGGTAGTATGCGGTTGTGTATTGATTATCGACAGTTGAACAAGGTAACTATCAAGAATAGGTATCCACTTCCGAGAATTGATGATTTGATGGATCAGCTAGTGGATGCACAAGTTTTCAGCAAGATTGATTTGAGATCAGGTTATCACCAGATTAAAGTAAAAGATGAAGATATGCAGAAGACAGCTTTCAAAACGCGTTATGGTCACTATGAATATAAAGTTATGCCTTTCGGTGTGACCAATGCACCTGGAGTGTTTATGGAGTATATGAATCGCATCTTCCATGCATTTTTGGATCGGTTTGTAGTTGTGTTTATCGACGATATTTTGATTTACTCCAAGACTGAAGAAGAACATGCTGAGCATCTGAAGATTGTTTTGCAAGTGTTGAAAGAGAAGAAGCTTTATGCTAAATTGTCTAAGTGTGAATTCTGGTTGAAAGAAGTGAGTTTTCTAGGCCATGTTATTTCCGGAGATGGTATTGCTGTGGATCCGTCTAAAGTCGAAGCTGTATCGCAATGGGATACTCCTAAGTCCGTTACTGAAATTAGAAGTTTCTTGGGTTTAGCTGGTTACTATAGAAGGTTTATTGAAGGGTTTTCTAAGTTAGCTCTTCCGCTAACGCAGTTGACTTGTAAAGGTAAAACTTTTGTGTGGGACGTTCATTGTGAGAAAAGTTTCGGTGAATTGAAGAAGCGTTTGACGACTGCTCCAGTGTTAATTTTACCGAAGTCAGATGAACCTTTTGTGGTATATTGTGATGCGTCCAAGTTGGGTTTAGGAGGTGTACTTATGCAAGAAGGTAAAGTGGTAGCTTATGCTTCAAGACAGTTGAGAATTCATGAGAAGAATTATCCTACGCATGATCTCGAGTTGGCGGCCGTAGTCTTTGTATTAAAGATATGGAGACATTACTTGTATGGTTCGAGATTTGAAGTGTTTAGTGATCACAAGAGTTTGAAGTATTTGTTCGATCAGAAGGAATTGAATATGAGACAGCGAAGATGGCTCGAATTGTTGAAAGATTACGACTTTGGTTTGAATTATCATCCAGGTAAAGCTAATGTTGTTGCAGATGCCTTGAGTAGGAAGACATTGCATATGTCCGCCATGATGGTCAGAGAGTTCGAGTTGCTTGAACAGTTTAGAGATATGAGTTTGGTTTGCGAATGGTCACCTCAGAGTGTGAAACTGGGTATGCTGAAGATTGATAGTGAATTTCTGAAAAGCATCAAGGAAGCACAGAAAGTCGATGTAAAGTTTGTGGACTTGTTGGTTGCTAGAGATCAGACTGAAGACAGTGATTTTGAAATCGACAATCAAGGTGTGTTGAGATTCCGAGGAAGAATTTGTATCCCAGACAATGAAGAGATTAAGAAGATGATTCTTGAAGAGAGTCATAGAAGTAGCTTGAGTATTCATCCGGGAGCTACGAAGATGTATCATGATTTAAAGAAGATTTTCTGGTGGTCTGGTTTGAAACGAGATGTGGCACAGTTTGTGTATTCCTGTTTAGTTTGTCAGAAGTCGAAAGTTGAGCATCAGAAACCTGCTGGGATGATGGTACCTTTAGACGTGCCAGAATGGAAATGGGATAGTATATCCATGGATTTTGTGACGAGTTTGCCAAATACTCCTAGAGGGAACGACGCAATTTGGGTTATTGTTGATAGGTTGACGAAGTCAACTCATTTTCTACCTATTAATATTAGTTTTCCCGTTGCCCAGTTGGCAGAGATTTATATCAAGGAGATTGTGAAGTTGCATGGTGTTCCTTCGAGCATCGTGTCAGATAGAGATCCAAGATTTACTTCTAGATTTTGGAAAAGTTTGCAAGAGGCCTTGGGTTCGAAGTTGAGATTGAGTTCGGCGTATCATCCACAGACAGATGGTCAGTCGGAAAGGACAATTCAGTCGCTAGAGGATTTGTTGAGAATTTGTATTCTTGAACAAGGAGGAACTTGGGACAGTCATCTTCCGTTGATCGAGTTCACTTACAATAATAGTTATCATTCTAGTATTGGAATGGCACCGTTCGAGGCTTTGTATGGTCGGAGATGCAGAACTCCGTTGTGTTGGTTTGAATCAGGAGAAAGAGCGGTCTTAGGACCAGAGATTGTTCAGCAAACTACTGAGAAAGTTCAGATGATCCAAGAGAAAATGAAGGCGTCGCAGAGTCGACAAAAGAGTTATCATGATAAGCGTAGAAAAGATCTTGAATTTAAGGAAGGAGACCACGTGTTTTTGAGAGTCACTCCTATGACTGGTGTAGGACGTGCTTTGAAGTCAAAGAAGTTGACCCCGAAGTTCATTGGTCCGTATCAGAGATTGGAAAGAGTTGGAACGGTGGCTTACCGAGTGGGTTTACCGCCGCATCTTGCGAATTTGCACAACGTTTTCCATGTGTCGCAACTTCGGAAGTATGTTCCGGATCCATCTCATGTAATTCAGAGTGACGATGTGCAAGTTAGAGACAACCTTACGTAGAGACTTTACCGGTGAGGATTGATGATCGTAAAGTGAAGACGTTGAGAGGCAAGGAGATACCTCTCGTGAGAGTCGTTTGGTCGGGAGCGACTGGTGAAAGCTTGACGTGGGAGCTTGAGAGTAAGATGCTAGAGTCTTATCCAGAGTTGTTTGCTTGAGGTAAATTTTCGAGGACGAAAATCTTTTAAGTGGGGGAGAGTTGTAACGCCCACTTTCGTTTAATCGTTATTTAATCGAGTTTAGGCCATTATATTATAATTATATAGTATATGCATGATTTTGATATGTTTTGATGATTTGTGGTGAATTTAGTGATTTGATTGATGACGTGATAAGTTATGAGTTTTGGAGGATTTGATTATGATATGAGAATTATTTTATTGATAAATAGAATAAAGATTTGAAAATAATATAAAATATTTAGTTGAGGGCTGTTTTGATATTTTAGATAGTTTTGGGGGAGAAAGTGAGATAAGATAAGTATTCTAAGAGGAGATATAAAAGAATAGACCTAGGTTTAGAAAAAACACTTTGTACGTGAAAACTTTTGGAAAAGGGAGAGAAAGCTTAGAGAGGAGCAAGAGACCAAAGAGGGCTGCGATTTCTTCATAACCAGGTAAGGGTGGGACTAATAACTCAGTAACATTAATCTCTGTAATTCTGATGATTAGTTGACAAAGTTAGGATTGATTTAGAGAAGTTTTGGAATTAGGTCAAAACCCTAAAAATTGATGATCAAACGGTAAAACTTGTTTAGATTGATGTAGAAACCGTCCTTTAACCTTAGAACATGTTTAGGATGGGTTATGGAATCAAAATTAGGCTTTGAACCATGTTGTGTGATGAATTTTTGAGAAAAACCCTAGTCTGCCCATGCTTCTGTTCATCGCTCGCCACAACGAGGGATGATCCTCGCCTCGCGAGTGATGAACTTCATCGCTCGCCACGCGAGCCCCTTCCCTTCGCCTCGCGAGTTGTTTGGTGCAACTCGCCATGGCGAGCAACCTTTCCTCGCCTCGCGAGCTTAGGCAGAGTGCATGTCATATTTTGTAGTTTCGACTTTTTAGTTGGACCTTGAGTGCCTTTAAGTGCCTAAACATACCTAGAGATGATTAGGAATGATTTTAGGACAGGATTGAACCCCAAACAACATTAGTTGGGAATTTGAGTGGTACTCGCCATGGCGAGTGAGAACTCTCGCCTCGCGAGCAAGTCCAGAATGTAGCTGTTTGAGTGGTTGTGCGATCTGTGTCGCACCTTTTGATCAGGAGTGAACCCCTAATTGGTAATGAAACCTTATGATAACGTTTAATGCAGTCTGTAAAGCTATTAAGATATGTTGATATTAATTGAGCATGATTAATGTATTATGCAATATGTGAGATGTAATGAAACGATTATGATTCTATTGAATTGCTGTTGATATATTGATATCTCCCTGCTGATATGTGACTTGACTATGCTGCTGTTGTTATTTAACTGAGTATGCAATGTTTATTTATGAATATAATGAAAATGATGACGTTTCGCTTCAAGTTATTGAATGCACATGATTACGATGTTTTGTTGTTAAGAGTCCATGCATAGCATATCATTGAGCTTAGTCCTCACCACGTTTTATTAGGAGCTTTGTCCTCCGCACGATTATTAGGAGCTTTGTCCTCCGCACGATTAAAGTATATTTATACTTATGATGACGATTGGTACCACATGCATATACGGAGTCTAGGAGCATTGTCACATTGTCATGTCTATTATGCTTTGTTGATGATGATTGATTATGTGATTACGTGATAATGTTATGTTGTTGATGATGATTGATTATGTGATTACGTGATAAATGCTTATTAAGGATACAATGATGATTATGTTTAAAATGATTATGATCAAGATTGATTAGGATGTTAATTTATGATTCTTAATTGCATTGATTAACGCTATTCTGTTATGAAATCTCACCCCTTCTGTTTGAATGTTACCTCGACCGTGGGTAACGTGCAGGTGATCGAGCATAGTGTGCTGTTTCCGTCGTGAGTGGCCTTGCCTTCACTGTGTCGTCTAGGTCGCTCTGATACGTAACGGGATGGGGCTTTATGATTATGCATGCTTCATTCTATTACGTGACTTTTATGCTGTTTATGATTATGAACTAATTTCTTTTAAGATTTAAGATGAGGCCTGCGTGCCAAAACGTTTTATGACTATGACATAATTTCCGCTGCGATGTTTAAGATATTTGGTTAAATCACTATTTAACTGTTTTGGATTACGTTTATGTGATATCCCGTTGTTTACGATGCTTACTCTGATAAATGTTTTAAGAAAATTTCATATTGGGAAAACGGGGTGTTACAATTGGCGACGAATTCAAGCACGATCACGAAGGATCTGAAAGCTTGAGAAGAAGAGGAAAAGAAGCAGATTCGAACCGGCGAGGAAGAAGAAGAACATCACCGATTTATTTTCGGTTTCAAAGCCAGAAATCAACAAACAAAAATCAAATTCAAGTGTTTCCGAAGATCTTCGTTCAAAAGATCCAACTGAAAAATCACAGGTAAACTCAAAACTTCATCATTTTCCTTTCAAAACGTCAACGAAGACAAATCAATGTAAATCCTCAAAAGTTTCAAACGAATTTCTTTCAAAAATTCGAAAACCTAAAAAACATATTTTCAAAACCGTAACACAAAAATGTAGATCTACATCGATTCAAAGCTTGTATGCAATTTCTGGTGTTAGATTCGTGTTTAGAATGAAGAGACGAGTGGAAAGGCACAAAAATTTTTGAGTTCTGGAAACTAGGTCACCGGAAAGTTCTTAGTCTCGCCGGAGAAGATGAAGTTTTCGGCGGACCTTCAAGGTCTCCGCCCTCACTTCATCCTCACCGGTGGTGAGTTCTAGAGAGAGGTGAGAAGGTTAGAGAGAGAACGAGCGAGGTTAGAGAGAGAAAGGGAAGTGTATAATGAAAAAACCGGCGCCTAGGCATATATATAGACAACTAGACCGGACCGGTTCAAGACCGGTCCAATCCCTTCAATCCTGAGCGTTGGATCTAGGGTTTCCCTCCCTGGATCAATCCAACGCTCCCTGTGCTTCCAGGCCTTTAGGTTTTGGGCTTGGGCCTTTTTCTTTGCAGTTTCTTACGTTTCTTGCATTTTTGCGCTATTCACACCATGCATGCTTGCTGTTTGAACCTCTCTGCATTCAATTTTTTTTCATATAAAAGATCCGTGAAAATTCTCATGAGTATTTTAATGATTTCTTGTTATTTTTGTGTGTTTTTCACATGTTAAAATTGGCAAAAAATATATGTGTAGTCTTTGATGTGTTTTTACCATTTTAATTGATTTTCTCATGTTTTTTCTCGTCACATTTTCTTCATAAATTTTGGCACATGTTATGAACAATTAGTATGCAATTTTATGATAAATGTGATGTTGATTTTATGATTGTGCTACTGTTTTGGTATGATTTGTGTGTTTCTTGCATTTTAAGCAACTTTTCTTCTCATTATGTCTTGGTTATTCTCATCATTTCTTTACCATTTCATTTCATATTCAATTGATTGCTTTTTCCTATCACTCATGTTATATTTTTCATCTTGTTTTGCTAACATTGTTGACTCATGTTTCACTCATCTCATAGCATCTTATCACATCATTCTCATTTCTATTAGATTAGGTTTTATTTCTTGCAATTTTTCCTTTTTTTGTATTTCCAATGGTTATGTAATATTTTAGGCTAGTTTAAATTCATCTTTTAAATCCTTGCAAGACCATAGCATGTATTTAGGACTCGATGTAAAGGACTATGGACACTATAAGTGATGTACACCGACACAAGCACCGACACATGCACACACCCCACATGGATATTCTAGATGCATGATTAGGGAATGTATGTTTAGATGTATGCTTAGGTTTTATAACGCTTAGACAAAAATCATTTTCCCAAAAAAAATGTGAATAACCTCACTTGAAAACCTTTTTTCCAAAATAGGAGTCAAAACTCCTCATTTTCCTTTTATTTTCTTAAGTAAAAATCTTAATGAATTTTAATCATACTTAGACTTTATTTTGCAAAATAACTAATTCCACCTCACATTTTCTAAATCTCATGCCCTTGAGGCCTCTCATCTCCATTCTTCAAAATTTCTCTTTTTCTTTTTCAAACTTAAAATCAATCAATAAAAACGAAAAAAACAATTTTCGAGAATGAACTACGTTTGGTTTTGATCCCTTAAAAGGGTACGTAGGCAATGAGTTAAAACTCCTCCAAGCCAAATAAAATAAAATCTCAATCATCTTCTGTAACACCCTCCTTGAATTATTTGATTATTTAATTATTTTTATTGAGTTAGGATATATTTATATAATTTATGTGGTTTTAAATAATATTGGTTGATTATGTGGTGTGTATTATTTTATTATATAGTTTATTTTAATATTAATTAGAATAATGTGAGAATTAATATTATTTTGGAGGTTGGGGAGTTAATTAGGAATTAATAGAATTAAGGGGAGTTTAATGAAATAAAGGAGGAGTTATATTTTGGGAGTTAGGAAAAGAGAAGGTTAGAAGCAGTTTTACGTGAAACAAGTTTTGGGAGAGAAAACCAAGCCAAGGGGAGAACAAGAGCAAGAGGGGATCGATTTTGCTGTAGCTTTGTTTGTGCAATTGAATTCAGGTAAGGGTGAGACTATCTCTCAATGATAATGGTTATATAATTCTGATTTTCGTTTAGCATAGTTCTAGTTGAAATTGGGAATTGGGGGTTAGGTTTTTGGAGAATGATTCTTGGATTGAAAAGTGTAGAAACCATGACAATTGTGTTAAGAATCGATGTTCAGATTGTAGAATAAACATAGGTTGAGTTTCCTATCAAATTTGGGGTTTGGGTGGATGAAAAATTGGGTTTTTGGCTGAAAACTGGTCTGTTCCCGTAGGGTTGTTCGTCGAAACTCGCCACAGCGAGTAAACTTACTCGCCTCGCGAGCTGCACAGAGACAGCATCACCTGTTTCGCGTTCTTGCATCTTTTTCACATGTTTCTGTTTTGAATTGGTCTTTGGTGTAAACACGAAAGTTGTAGGTATGGTTGTTAGATTTCTAATGTCGTTGGTTTGACTTCAAAAGGATTTATAGAACTTGAGTTATGGTCAAATTACTGCACGTAGGTCACAATGAAGAATTGTTTATGATTGATGAATTAATATATGTATGTATATATTTGTGAATACGATATTGTCAATGATTGATGAAGTGTTATATGTATATATGATGTTTTAAGATGTTGATTACCATTTGATGTTGTTATATTTTGAGATTGTTTGTGTGTTGCCATGTTACTGGTTATTATTGATTAAGATGCATCTGTTGGTTAATATTTGATTAAAGTTAGGTTTTATTAATTAATGGGTTTTGAGTGTAGGAATTGTTGAATTGGAGTTAGAAATGGGTTCTGAGTGCATAAAACCTTTCATTGCATATCTGTAAACTAATTTGGGGAGTGAATTGAGGAAAAATGGGATTTTTGGGAAAAACCTGCATTCTGCCCGTACAGAAGTTCATCGCTCGCCTCGCGAGTAGCCTATGTTCGCCATAGCGAGTGAACAACTTCATCGCTCGCCTCGCGAGTGATACAACTCGCCATGGCGAGTAGCCTTGTGAAAATCTGGATTTTTAAAATGTTGTTATAAGCCGTATCTTGGGTAGTTTCATGTGCCTAGAGGATTTTTAAGAGGACTAGAGCAAGTTTTAGGTTTAAAAGATGATTAGGGAGCTTAGAATTGAGGTTTGAGTGAGAAAAATATCATTTTTCCCGAGAGCTCCATATTTCTGTTCGCCTCGAGTTCGCCTCCAACTCGCCATGGCGAGTGCCTGATTTTCCTGAGCTCGCCATAGCGAGTAGATGTGCTCGCGAGGCGAGCTACCCAGTATTTTGTTGGTTTGATTCTGTTGTTGTTGGATGGTTTATCTTGTTGAATTAAGCATGGCTTGTATGTTGATATATATTTCCCTGGATGTCCTGGTTGGTTGTGATGAATAGATGCTGACTGAATGTATGTTGTATTTAATTAAAAATTTACTTAAATGTTGTAAGTTGGATGGTGAATCATATATATGTATATGTTTAGGTTGGTTGGTATGTAGATATACTCAAGGGGATTAGTTGCATAAACATAACAGTGGGAGAGCTTCGGCTCTGGAATGCTTGGTCGTTCACAGTGGTGGAGTACTAGTTACTCAGAGTGGTGTTAGTGGCGAGGACTTATGTCTTGATCAGAATGTTTTAACCATTCGACAGCGGTGTGGGTCACGGCCCTGATTTTTGGTACCACATGCATGGGTGTTTAGAGGAGTCTTAGTGGAGTGGTGATGGGTTGCATATGTTGTTGAGAGGGTTATAAATTAATATTGTTGGTGAAATGTGAAATGATGATATATATATATATATATATATAACATTGTTGATGAATTATCTGATAGGGTGTTAGATTCAATTGATGCATTCTTTACCTATATTTTGTTGTGAATCTCACCCCTTCTGCTTGAAAATGTTGCCCTTCCTATGGGTAACTTGCAGGTGATCCTGAGTAGTTGGTGGTGGCTCAAAGTGTCTAGGACTCTGATACGTGGGATGGGATTTATAGTTTAATTTCTACCTATGTATCAATTTTTGGAACAAGTTTATGTAGCCTATGTTTATTGTTGAACTTTTATGTTGAGGCCTATTGCCAAGATTTATTGTTGGATAATGGAGTTTAATTTTGAAGAATATACCGCTGCAGATTAATGAAGTTTTATGAAGGATGTCGTTAAATAGTTTTAATCTATTTAAGAATTTATGTTTAGTAGTGTGACATGCCGTTTGGTGTTGAACTCTGATTTTATGATTATAATTAAATTGATTTTGGGAAACGGGGTGTTACATCTTCCCCCCATTCTTCACTCAAATAAAACTTCTTTTTCAATAAGTAGGCAATAAAAATAAAGTGTAAGAATAAACTTAGGAGAACGGTTCTTATGGAATACCATAATCGTTCCGGGTGCCTAACACCTTCCCGTAGCGAAAACGACCCCCGAACTTAAACTCTAAGGGTTTTTTCTCAATTTTGCCCTTCCCCAGAAAAAATAGAGAATATCAAAGATTGAAAGGTTCAAGCCTAATTGATGACTTGACACCCGAAAATCGCGATAACAGAAATGGCGACTTCACTGGGGACATTTTTTAAGCGGGTCACGCCTAGTTTTCCTTAGTTTATATTTACGCTTTGTTTTATTGCTTACATATGTGAATACTTGTTTATTTTCATTTGACGTGTGGGGTGAGAATATCAAAAGTCCAATACCCGGGCTGAGGGAACTTATGAATAGGTAGAGATATAATCGACAATTCGATCCGAGGGTTGCCTCGTGTATTGGGTTATGCGATCAATCTCACATAGCTGAGGCATTTTGGAAGTAATATTGTCGGCATGTGTTGTCATGCTTAGGCACTTTGCTTTCAATTGTTCGACGATGCTATGGACCGTAGTTACCAAACCCATCCCTGGCCTTTTTAGGACGTAGTACGGTGGCTAAACCGAGTGTTGTCTCGAGTTTTAGTCGTCACGCGATACTACACTCAAACTAGACCTTCTTACGAATAAACATGGAACGGACGTTGTCCCGTGCTACCATGATATACGTAAGAGAGGTTGCAGTTTAGGAACTTGATTAGAACCTTGGTTACTATTATCCTAAGCCTTACTTTACCGGGCACCGTGTCCGCCCGTGGCTCCTCGACTTTAATCTCAACCCTCCATGTTTTCTCTGTAATTGAAAAAAAAAATCATGCATACATGCATTCATGCATAAATTTTTCTCATGCATTCATCGAAGGATTGGACAAATTAAAAACTTTGTAAACATTACAGGTATGAAGAAGACTAAATCCTACAAGTTCAAGGAAGTTGATTTGGTTAGTTTGAGAGAATTGGCACTCAAGGTTAAGAATCAAACAGGTTTCCGACTCCGATATGGTGGTTTGCTTACTATTCTCCGGACTAATGTTAAAGAGAAGCTAGTGCACACTCTAGTGCAATTCTATGACCCGAGTTTCCGTTGCTTCACTTTCCCGGATTTCCAGTTAGTCCCTACTCTTGAGGCTTATTCCCACTTGTTAGATTCACCTATAGCCGAGAAGACGCCTTTCACCGGTCCCGGGACTTCTCTTACTCCTTGGGTTATTGCTAAGGATCTCTATCTCAAGACTTCCGACGTCTCCAATCATCTTACTACCAAGTCTCACATCCGAGGGTTCACTTCAAAGTATCTACTTGAGCGGGCTAATCTCAAAACCACTTGTCAGGACACGCTCGAGGCTATTCTTGCATTACTTATCTATGGGCTCATTCTCTTTCCGAATCTTGACAACTTTGTGGATATGAATGCTATTGAGATCTTCCAAGAATCTGGTTCCTACCTTCACCTTGTAAAAACTTCGTATTGCTTTGCTTGTTTAAATAATGTTTACAAAGTTTCCAGTTTGTCTAAAAACCCTTCGATGACAAAAAGAGTCGTTTCTGCATTTGCATTTGTACATATCATGCACCATATGCATCATTCATCGGTCACAAAAGGTTTCCAAGTGCTCACTACCTCCTGGTTCTTCTGCCACAGATTGAAAGGTGGCTCGTGCTCGGAAAGTCTACGAACCCGACAGAATACATCGGACTAGACTATACAGAAAGAAGAATTTGGTAGCTATGGAAGAGGAAAATGCTCAGCTCCGTACCGAGTTAGCTTCTCTGAGGGAAGAATTGGCTAAGGCCAATGATACCATGACTGCTCTACTAGCCGCCCAGGAATAATCAGCCACAGCTATCCCTATAGCCGCAGCTATCCCTATAACTACAAGTGTGATCCCAACTGCATCCACTGATGCTCGCTTCGTTATGCCAACTGGGTTTCCGTATGGACTTCCACCGTTTTTCACTCCTAGTACTGCAGCAGGCACTTCTGGTACTGCTAACAATGGTCCGATTCCTGCAACAAACGTTGTCTCCATCAATACTACTTTGCCTCAGACAACGACAACTGTCACTGAGCCTCTTGTGCATGCCATATCTCAAGGTGTTAACATCAACACACATCACGGAAATATCCCCGTGATCAAAACCATGGAAGAAAGGATGGAGGAACTTGCTAAAGAACTCCGTCATGAAATCAAAGTTAACCGAAGGAACGGGGACTCTTTTAAGACTCATGATCTCTGCTTGGTACCAAAGGTGGATGTCCCCAAGAAGTTCAAGATCCCGGATTTCGACCGATACAATGGGCTGACTTGTCCCCAGAACCACATTATCAAATATGTCCGAAAGATGGGTAACTACAAAGACAATGATTCACTCATGATTCACTGCTTCCAAGATAGCTTAATGGAAGATGCTGCAGAATGGTATACTAGCTTGAGCAAAAATGACGTTCATACCTTTGATGAATTAGCCGCTGCTTTCAAAAGCCACTATGGGTTTAATACCAGATTGAAGCCAAACAGGGAATTCCTCAGATCTCTCTCCCAAAATAAGGATGAAAGCTTCCGCGAATATGCACAGAGATGGAGGGGGGCAGCTGCCCGCATTACTCCCGCTCTTGATGAAGAAGAGATGACTCAGACATTCCTGAAGACTTTGAAAAAGGATTATGTTGAAAGAATGATCATTGCTGCCCCGAATAACTTCTCTGAGATGGTCACCATGGGAACTCGTCTGGAAGAAGCTGTCAGAGAAGGAATCATTGTATTCGAGAAAGTTGAATCCTCCGTGAATGCATCAAAGAGGTATGGTAACGGACATCATAAGAAGAAAGAAACGGAAGTAGGGATGGTATCTGCTGGAGCCGGTCAATCCATGGCTACTGTTGCTCCTATTAATGCTGCCCAAATGCCTCCGTCGTACCCATATGCGCCGTACTCTCAGCATCCTTTCTTTCCACCATTCTATCATCAGTATCCTTTGCCATCGGGTCAACCTCAGGTACCCGTTAATGCAATTGCTCAACAAATGCAACAACAGCTGCCGGTTCAACAACAACAACAACATCAACAAGCTAGACCTACCTTTCCTCCGATACCAATGTTGTATGCCGAGTTGCTTCCGACTCTACTCCTCAGAGGGCACTGCACAACCAGACAGGGCAAGCCCCCACCTGATCCGTTGCCTCCCAGGTTCCAGTCCGACCTCAAATGTGATTTCCATCAAGGTGCCCTGGGTCATGATGTCGAAGGATGCTATGCTTTGAAGTACATCGTGAAGAAGCTCATTGATCAAGGAAAGTTAGCTTTTGAGAACAATGTCCCTCATGTCCTCGACAATCCTCTTCCGAATCATGCCGCTGTGAACATGATTGAAGTATATGAGGAAGCTCCCAGACTTGATGTCCGTAATGTTGCAACTCCTCTGGTACCTCTACACATCAAGCTATGCAAAGCTTCTCTGTTTAACCATGATCATGCCAATTGCCTAGGATGCCTTCGTAATCCTTTGGGTTGCTATACTGTTCAAAATGACATCCAGAGCTTGATGAATGATAATTTTTTGACTGTCAGTGATGTATGTGTGATTGTGCCAGTTTTTCATGATCCGCCTGTCAAGAGTATGCCTTTTAAGGAGAATGCTGAGCCTCTGGTGATAAGGTTGCCCGGACCGATACCTTATACTTCAGATAAGGCTATCCCTTACAAGTACAATGCTACCATGATTGAAAACGGAGTAGAAGTGCCTCTGGTGTCCTTGGCCATGATGAGCAACATCGCCGAAGGAACTTCAGCAGCCCTGAGAAGCGGAAGGGTCCGTCCACCGTTGTTTCAAAAGAAAGCGGCTACACCTACCATACCACCCATTGACAAAGCAACCCCAATTGATGTTTCTCCTGTTACTAGAGATGCGAGCCAACCAAGCCAGTCTATAGAGGATTCCAATCTGGACGAGATTTTGAGGTTGATCAAAAGAAGTGATTACAAGATTGTGGATCAGCTGTTGCAAACTCCGTCGAAGATATCCATTTTGTCTTTACTCCTGAGTTCCGCTGCTCACAGAGATACCCTTTTGAAAGTATTGGAGCAAGCCTATGTGGATCACGAGGTCACTGTGGATCACTTTGGTAGCATAGTGGGGAATATTACCGCCTGCAACAATTTGTGGTTCAGTGAAGATGAATTGCCCGAAGCAGGAAAGCATCATAATCTGGCCTTGCATATCTCCGTGAATTGCAAGTCTGACATGCTATCAAATGTGTTAGTGGATACTGGCTCGTCTTTGAACGTGATGCCTAAGTCAACGCTGGATCAGCTGAGTTATCGGGGAACTCCCTTGAGGAGGAGCACTTTTTTGGTTAAAGCCTTTGATGGAACCCGTAAGAGCGTTCTCGGGGAGATAGACTTGCCAATAACTATTGGTCCCAAAACCTTTCTGATCACGTTCCAGGTCATGGATATCAATGCCTCTTATAGCTGTCTCTTGGGAAGACCGTGGATACATGACGCTGGGGAGGTGACCTCTACCCTGCACCAGAAGTTAAAGTTTGCAAAGAGTGGAAAGCTCGTTACAATTCATGGAGAGGAAGCATACCTGGTTAGCCAGCTATCATCTTTCTCTTGCATAGAAGCAGGGTCTGCAGAGGGAACCGCTTTTCAAGGTTTAACTATCGAAGGTACGGAGCCCACAAGGGATGGAGCTGCTATGGCTTCTTTGAAGGATGCACAGAGGGCCGTCCAAGAAGGTCAAGCTGCCGGCTGGGGCAGGTTAATACAACTCCGTGAGAACAAGCATAAGGAAGGTCTTGGCTTTTCCCCAACTTCAGGAGTCTCCACAGGAACATTCTACAGTGCTGGGTTTGTCGATGCAATCACTGAAGAAGCAACTGGATTTGGCCCTAGGCCTGTATTTGTTATACCAGGAGGCATTGCGAGAGATTGGGATGCCATCGACATTCCCTCAATCATGCATGTTTCCGAGTAATATGTCTTGTTGCTTAAATGTCTTGTTTTTCAAAATAACAATCCTCTCGCTCTGCCCAAAGCGAGAGTGATATTTTCTGTAAGGGCATGTTTGTTTCGGCATCGCCGTTATTAATAAAAATTGTCGTTTCTTTCACGACTGTTATTTTTAGTGTTTTTTTTTTCTTTTTCTTGGAAATAATGGTAATGCCAGAAAAAACCAAAATATCTGTATTTTCTTATTAATTTCAAAAGAATCTGCATAAAAACCTCTTTCTAAAATCATCCAACCATTTTACGCAGATTAAGCTATAATAAACCCGTTGGGCACAGTAACCCTACATTCCCTCCGAATTTTGAATTCCCGGTGTATGAAGCCGAAGATGAGGAAGGTGATGACATACCGCATGAGATCACTCGACTACTTGAGCAAGAAAAGAAAGCCATTCAGCCTCACTAGGAAGAGATTGAGCTCATCAACATAGGTACCGAGGAGAACAAGCAAGAAATCAAGATCAGTGCTGCTCTAGAGGAAGGGGTTAAAAAGAAGATCATCCAGCTCCTCCGAGAATACCCGGATATTTTTGCATGGTCGTATGAAGATATGCCAGGTCTAGATCCTAAGATTGTGGAGCATCGGATCCCCAGAAAACCTGAATGTCCTCCCGTTAGGCAGAAATTGAGAAGGACTCATCCAGATATGGCTCTCAAGATTAAGAGCGACGTTCAAAAACAGATTGATGCGGGTTTCCTCATGACAGTTGAGTACCCTGAATGGGTTGCCAATATTGTACCTGTGCCAAAGAAGGATGGTAAAGTCCGGATGTGTGTTGACTTCAGAAACCTAAACAAAGCCAGTCCAAAAGACAACTTCCCATTACCTCATATTGATGTGCTTGTTGACAATACTGCTCAGTCCAAGGTGTTCTCCTTCATGGATGGTTTCTCCGGTTACAATCAGATCAAAATGTCCCCTGAAGATAGAGAAAAGACGTCCTTTATCACTCCATGGGGTACTTTCTGCTACAAAGTGATGCCATTCGGCCTAATAAATTTGGTGCCACCTACCAAAGAGGGATGACTACTCTGTTTCATGACATGATTCACAAAGAAGTCGAAGTATATGTGGACGATATGATTGTAAAGTCAACAGATGAGGAGCAACATGTTGAATACTTGACAAAGATGTTCGAAAGGTTGAGAAGGTACAAGCTTCGATTGAACCCTAATAAATGTACGTTCGGCGTCATATCCGGAAAGTTACTAGGCTTCATTGTCAGCCAAAAGGGCATTGAAGTCGACCCTGATAAAGTCCGGGCCATCCAAGAAATGCCAGCTCCACAGACCGAGAAGCAAGTTAGAGGTTTCCTCGGACGATTGAATTACATCTCCCGATTCATATCTCACATGACCGCAACCTGCGGGCCGATCTTCAAGCTACTCAAGAAGAATCAGCCTATTGTATGGAATGATGAATGCCAAGAAGCTTTTGATAGCATCAAGAATTACCTGCTGGAACCACCTATCCTTGTCCCACCCGTGGAAGGAAGGCCTTTGATTATGTATTTGGCAGTATTTGATGAGTCCATGGGATGCGTACTTGGTCAACAAGATGAGACTAGAAAGAAAGAACATGCTATCTACTATCTAAGCAAGAAGTTCACCGATTGTGAAACTCGGTATACAATGCTTGAGAAGACTTGTTGTGCTTTGGCCTGGGTCGCTAAATGCCTGCGTCATTATTTGGTGAATCATACAACTTGGTTGATATCCAGAATGGATCCGATAAAGTATATCTTTGAGAAAGCTGCTGTTACTGGGAAGATTGCACGCTGGCAGATGCTTTTGTCTGAATACGATATTGTGTTCAGAACTCAAAAGGCAATCAAAGGTAGCATTCTTGCCGATCATCTTGCCTACCAACCTCTTGATGATTATCAACCAATTGAGTTCGATTTCCCCGATGAAGAGATCATGTATTTGAAATCAAAAGACTGCGAAGAACCGTTGATTGTTGAAGGTCCAAATCCCAATAGCAAGTGGGGTTTAGTCTTTGATGGTGCTGTCAATGCTTATGGTAAAGGAATCGGGGCAGTCATTGTATCCCCGCAGGGGCATCACATTCCTTTTACCACCCGGATTCTGTTCGAATGTACAAACAATATGGCTGAGTTTGAAGCATGTATCTTTGGGATCGAGGAAGCAATTGACATGAGAATCAAACAACTCGACATCTATGGAGATTCTGCACTCGTCATCAACCAGATAAAAGGTGAATGGGAGACCCACCATGCCAAGTTGATTCCTTATCGTGATTATGTGAGGCGTTTGCTGACATATTTTACAAAGGTTGAGCTGCACCATATCCCTCGTGATGAGAACCAAATGGCTGATGCTCTTGCTACTCTATCCTCCATGTTTCGAGTAAACCATTGGAATGATGTGCCAATAATCAAAGTGCAACGCCTTGAAAGACCTTTGCATGTGTTCGCTATTGGGGATGTGATCGATCAGGCTGGTGAAAATGTGGTTGACAATAAACCCTGGTACTACGACATCAAACAGTTCTTGCTAAGCCGTGAGTATCCGCCGGGTGCTTCCAACAAAGACAAGAAGACCCTGAGAAGATTGGCCAGTAAATTCTTGCTAGATGGAAACATTTTGTACAAGAGAAACTACGACATGGTATTGTTAAGATGTGTAGATGAACACGAAGCAGAGCAGTTAATGCATGATGTACATGACGGTACCTTCGGGACCCATGCTACAGGGCATACTATGTCAAGGAAGTTGTTACGGGCAGGTTACTACTGGATGACCATGGAGCATGATTGCTACTAGCACGCCAGGAAGTGCCACAAATGTCAAATCTATGCTGATAAGATTCATGTGCCTCCGCACGCTCTCAATGTTATTTCATCCCCATGGCCGTTCTCAATGTGGGGCATCGACATGATTGGAAGAATTGAACCGAAGGCTTCAAATGGTCATCGTTTCATCTTAGTGGCAATTGACTACTCCACCAAGTGGGTTGAAGCAGCATCTTATACCAATGTGACCAAGCAAGTGGTAGCTAAGTTCATCAAGAACAACATCATCTGTCGATATGGTGTTCCCAGCAAGATTATTACCGACAATGGTACCAACCTGAACAACAATGTGGTGCAAGCTCTTTGTGAAGAATTCAAAATTGAGCATCATAACTCTTCTCCTTATAGACCTCAGATTAATGGTGTTGTTGAGGCCGCCAACAAGAATATCAAGAGGATTGTTCAGAAAATGGTAACCACTTACAAGGACTGGCATGAGATGTTACCCTATGCTCTGCATGGCTACCGCACTACCGTGCGCAGTTCAACCGGGGCAACCCCTTTCTCCCTTGTATATGGCATGGAAGCAGTTCTTCCTTTGGAAGTGGAGATCCCATCTCTCCGTGTGATCATGGAAGCAAAGTTATCCGAGGCTGAATGGTGCCAAAGCCGGTATGATCAGTTGAATTTGGTTGAGGAAAAACGCATGGATGCCATGGCTCGTGGACAGTTATATCAAGCAAGAATGAAGACTGCCTCTGACAAGAAAGTCCATCCTCGAGAATTCAAGGTGGGGGAACTTGTATTGAAAAGGAGGATAAGCCAGCAACCCGACCCAAGGGGCAAGTGGACGCCTAACTATGAAGGTCCTTATGTTGTCAATAAGGCCTTCTCCGGTGGTGCTTTAATTCTTACACACATGGATGGTGTAGAACTTCCAAATCCTGTGAATGCCGATATAGTCAAGAAATACTTTGCCTAGAAATATGAAAAGAACAGCGTGGTAGGTCGAAAACCCGAAAGGGCGGCCTAGGCAAAAATGCGCTTCCCGGTGGATCGAAAACCCGAAAGGGCGGTCCAGGCAAAAATAAGGGAAAAAAAAAACATATGAAAAAGCTCGCTGAGATTGTACGCAACTCAGGCAAGAATGAGCGTCTCGATGAGCCGAAAACCCGGAAGGGCGGTTCATGCAAAAATGAGATTGAAACAAGAGGCAAGTAACTATATCTGGCCAACCACCGTTCCCTTGGGGCATCTGCAGCTGTTAATGACCATCTTCATCAAAAGCTCATATGCCTTCGAATTCAAAATTTCTAGGAAACGTAATGATTACTGTGTTCAATGTACCACCAACCAATAAAATTACCATTTTCCAAGCTTTGTAAATCCGTGGAGTCACGCCTTCGGCTGACCACCACTCTTATACATCAATTTGAGCCTGTGCTTTTGTTTGAAACTCTATTTTCTTTTTACTTTCAAAGTTATGTACAAAAACATTTTCCTTCTATTTTTAATAATGACAAATGCTTGAAACAAACATCTTGAAAATTGAAAAAGTTTTTGAAAGCAAACCTGAGCAACAGGGTACATTCAAACGAAACGTGCATGAGCGAATGTATGTTGGTGTCTATTTCAATATATGTTACAAGCAGGTTCTCCTCCACGATAGTCTGTGGTCAATGGCAAGAATGAAAAAACAGAATGAAAATGCATGAAAATGAATAGGCTCGCTAAGTTGAAAACCCGGAAGGGCGGCTTAGGCAAAAATGAGCACCCCGCTGGATTGACAACCCGAAAGGGCGGTTCAGGCAAAAATGGGGCAACGAAAAGAATTTATTTCCCCGGTGGATCGAAAACCCGAAAGGGCGATCCAGGCAAAAATGGGATGCAAAAAAAAAAAAAAAAGAGAATGAAAATGAAAAAAAATTGAGAAAATAACATGCAAAAAGCATTGACCACAGATGCGACATCCACGGTACACCCGGCACTGAAATGCCCGGCAATGACGGCATTATCCCCAGTAGAGTCTTCCGAGATTCTATCCCCAGCAAGTTGCATAGCTACCTGCCCTCAGCCATGGTTCCGATACGTCTCCCAACGACGTTATCTCCAAAGAGGATTTCCAAGAATGTGTAATATAGCACGAGCCACTACGTGCCCAATACTCCAGTGTCTTGTCTGTCTCTGCGGAACTGTGTCTACAAACTGCCAACAGTCATGCATTACAAGCATTCATACATGCATAATCATGCATATTACGTGCCCATGCATTTAATGAAACTGTTATATCATCCATGCATATTGCATTTCCAATATCAACATCAGTCTCAATTCAATACTCATGTCAGGTTCTCTGTCAAAACCTTGTGAGCCAATAATATTGGTCAATTTCTACCTTTCAAATCAAATCGACGTCAAGTCAATCTCAATCTATATTTTGTCAAAAAAAAAAAAAACCAATCCCCAGTGAATTTGTTTCTGTTTGGACGAGTGCCCAGCTCAATCCAAGAGCAGCTTGTACCTATCAATATGTTTCTGTTTGGTCAAGTAACCAGTTCGCATCCAAGAACAACTTGCACCCGTTTACTTTTCAATGTTATCGGTTGAGTTACCAGTTCGAATCCAATAACAGCTCGTACCTGTCTATGTGTGTATGATTTTGGTCAAGTGGCTAGTTCAAGTCCAAGAACAGCTTGTACCTGTCTATATGTTTCTGTTCGGTCAAGTGGCTAGCTCAATCCAAGAGCAGCTTGCACCTGTCTATTTGCCTTTGTCTCCGGTGGAGTAACCAGTTCGCATCCAAGAACAAGCTCGCACCTGTCTATTTGCCTTTGCTTTCAGTCGAGTAACTAGTTCGAATCAAGAACAACTCGTACCTGTCCACCTTTTCCATGTCCTCGGTCGAGTGACCAGTTCGAATCCAAGAACAACTCGCACCTGGTTGTCTGCTTTTATTCCCGGTCAAGTGCCCAGCTCAATCCAAGAGCAGCTTGTACTCGTCAATTTGTTCCTAATCCCCTACCTATTATGTTATTTGTTATCTTGCCAATGTCTACCAATCTCGCAATGGATACGATATCTTTTGTTAGTTCCAACTCTCGTTTGTCTCGCATTCATAATCCAAATGTTGCATGGCATTCATGATATTTGAAAATGTACGAGCGTATTTTTACGTCCAAACACAGTGCAAATGTTAATATTTAAGTGTCTCCGTCCCGTCAAGCCAAAGACTCCGTCTCTTGACCCTCCGGACAAAGAAACTTAAATACGGGCAGCTGTTATACCCTGATTTTGGACCTAAAAATACTCATTCAAATTTCTTTTTTTAACCCTGATATTTGTCAATTCTCTGTTATTTTACTCTGAACCTTTACTCTCTTTTCAAGCGTATTTTACTGCCTCTGTTTGTCTTTTCTTGCATTACAAGTCATTTAAGAACTCTCAGAAACATCGCATTACTTTTCTTGCGTTTTATTTCAAAAATCATACAAAAAGGTATTTTGGTCATTTCCTGCAGTGGAACCCATTTTAGTCCCTGTGTTTGCCTCTGAGTCTTTTCAACTTGTCTGTACAAATCATTGTTGAATCTCTATTTAAAATCATTTCGAAATTGCATCTGAGTCAGTTTAGTCCCTAGGGGCATTTTGGTCTTTTCCTGTCAAAATTTCGACAGGGAGGTATTTTAAAATACCTCATGTCAGTAACTGGTTCATTTTAGTCCTTTTGTTGATTTTATTTTTGTTTCACTTTACGTTTTGTTCAATTTACCAATTTTAAATTCAATTTTATTTTAATTACATTCTGGTCCCTCAAATAGTTTCCAGAATTGCATTTTAGTCCAAAAATTCTCAAATTTACTTTTTAGTCCTTTTTTTATTTATTGCAGTTTAGTCCTCAATTTCACTTTTTTGCAGAAAGGTCCTTAAATCACAAATTGCCTAAGGCCGAGCCAACCAAGTTCATAAACAGGTGTCACCATTTTATTGGCCCGAGATCACAAGTGGCAGGTTATAAATAGCCAAGTGTCAGAGTCAAGCCACAGAAAAAACGCCACATCACAAACAAAAGAGAAATTTCTCTCTCCTTTCTGTTAGGATCAAAACTCAGAAATCACCAAGAACACCAAGAACAATCTCAAACCCTAGATTTCCAGATTCATCAAAAGTCATCAAATTCATCATTTCTTTCTGTGATTCTCAGAGATTCTTCGCGAATCTTCATCATCGAATCAATTCCTTCGCAATTCCAGTGCGAATTCATCCCCATGGCGACGAATTCAAGCACGATCACGAAGGATCCGAAAGCTTGAGAAGAAGAGGAAAAGAAGCAGATTCGAACCGGCGAGGAAGAAGAAGAACATCACCGATTTATTTTCGGTTTCAAAGCCAGAAATCAACAAACAAAAATCAAATTCAAGTGTTTCCGAAGATCTTCGTTCAAAAGATCCAACTGAAAAATCACAGGTAAACTCAAAACTTCATCATTTTCCTTTCAAAACGTCAACAAAGACAAATCGATGTAAATCCTCAAAAGTTTCAAACGAATTTCTTTCAAAAATTCGAAAACCTAAAAAACATATTTTCAAAACCGTAACACAAAAATGTAGATCTACATCGATTCAAAGCTTGTATGCAATTTCTGGTGTTAGATTCGTGTTTAGAATGAAGAGACGAGTGGAAAGGCACAAAAATTTTTGAGTTCTGGAAACTAGGTCACCGGAAAGTTCTTAGTCTCGCCGGAGAAGATGAAGTTTCCGGCGGACCTTCAAGGTCTCCGCCGTCACTTCATCCTCACCGGTGGTGAGTTCTAGAGAGAGGTGAGAAGGTTAAAGAGAGAACAAGCGAGGTTAGAGAGAGAAAGGGAAGTGTAGAATGAAAAAACCGGCGCCTAGGCATATATATATAGACAACTAGACCGGACCGGTTCAAGACCGGTCCAATCCCTTCAATCCTGAGCGTTGGATCTAGGGTTTCCCTCCCTGGATCAATCCAACGCTCCCTGTGCTTCCAGGCCTTTAGGTTTTGGGCTTGGGCCTTTTTCTTTGCAGTTTCTTACGTTTCTTGCATTTTTGCGCTATTCACACCATGCATGCTTGCTGTTTGAACCTCTTTGCATTCAATTTTTTTTCATCTAAAAGATCCGTGAAAATTCTCATGAGTATTTTAATGATTTCTTGTTATTTTTGTGTGTTTTTCACATGTTAAAATTGGCAAAAAATATATGTGTAGTCTTTGATGTGTTTTTACCGTTTTAATTGATTTTCTCGTGTTTTTTCTCGTCACATTTTCTTCATAAATTTTGGAACATGTTATGAACAATTAGTATGCAATTTTATGATAAATGTGATGTTGATTTTATGATTGTGCTACTGTTTTGGTATGATTTGTGTGTTTCTTGCATTTTAAGCAACTTCTCTTCTCATTATGTCTTGGTTATTCTCATCATTTCTTTACCATTTCATTTCATATTCAATTGATTGCTTTTTCCTATCACTCATGTTATATTTTTCATCTTGTTTTGCTAACATTGTTGACTCATGTTTCACTCATCTCATAGCATCTTATCACATCATTCTCATTTCTATTAGATTAGGTTTTATTTCTTGCAATTTTTCCTTTTTTTGTATTTCCAATGGTTATGTAATATTTTAGGCTAGTTTAAATTCATCTTTTAAATCCTTGCAAGACCATAGCATGTATTTAGGACTCGATGTAAAGGACTATGGACACTATAAGTGATGTACACCGACACAAGCACCGACACATGCACACACCCCACATGGATATTCTAGATGCATGATTAGGGAATGTATGTTTAGATGTATGCTTAGGTTTTATAACGCTTAGACAAAAATCATTTTCCCAAAAAAAATGTGAATAACCTCACTTGAAAACCTTTTTTCCAAAATAGGAGTCAAAACTCCTCATTTTCCTTTTATTTTCTTAAGTAAAAATCTTAATGAATTTTAATCATACTTAGACTTTATTTTGCAAAATAACTAATTCCACCTCACATTTTCTAAATCTCATGCCCTTGAGGCCTCTCATCTCCATTCTTCAAAATTCCTCTTTTTCTATTTCAAACTTAAAATCAACCAATAAAAACGAAAAAAACAATTTTCGAGAATGAACTACGTTTGGTTTTGATCCCTTAAAAGGGTACGTAGGCAATGAGTTAAAACTCCTCCAAGCCAAATAAAATAAAATCTCAATCATCTTCCCCCCATTCTTCACTCAAATAAAACTTCTTTTTCAATAAGTAGGCAATAAAAATAAAGCGTAAGAATAAACTTAGGAGAACGGTTCTTATGGAATACCATAATCGTTCCGGGTGCCTAACACCTTCCCGTAGCGAAAACGACCCCCGAACTTAGACTCTAAGGGTTTTTTCTCAATTTTGCCCTTCCCAAGAAAAAATAGAGAATATCAAAGATTGAAAGGTTCAAGCCTAATTGATGACTTAACACCCGAAAATCGCGATAATAGAAGGAAATAAACAATAAAATAAATAATAGTTCCCATCCCACGTATCAGAGCCCTAGACACGACATTGAGCCACCACCTACTACTCAGGATCACCTGCAAGTTACCCATAGGAAGGGCAACATTTTCAAGCAGAAGGGGTGAGATTCACAACAATAAATATAGATATTAAATCTTCAATTGAATCTAACACCCTATAACATCAAATACATCATCTTGCAAATATACATAGTTAATTCACAAGCAACACAACATCCTCATAACCCACTTAACAAGTATGTATACAATGTACATATTCACCAACAACATTATCTAATCAAGTAACAACCACAATCAACAACTAAGACTCATGCAAATGACATGACAACACTGCTAAGTTAACCTATGATGTTTGAGATAACCTCTCAAATCCTGCACCTTACAATCTTTGTTCACCTGAACAATTACAATTCTGTATTCTCTAAGCCTCAGCAGGCTTGCACCTTGTTGCTAAGTTAACCACTTAGACTTTTACAACCTTTGCTCAAACTAACACTTTAGTACCCCTAAAGCTAGATGAGACTTTGTTACAATTTGTATGGAGGTTGAATGTTTGTGAATCAAACAAAGGAGAAGGAAGAAGTTATCATTCAGATAATAGAGAGTATTGATTTGCACTAAGTAAACGAAAGCCTTAGAGATTGATCAATTTCAGTTTTGCAAAAGCTTCAAACAATCTTTGTTGTTTTCTTGTATGCTTTGCAATGGTGCAAGTAATGCTGAGCCTTTGATCTCTATTTATAGAGTCTTTGGGCTCATATAGCCGTTGTAAGGTGACCAATGGTGTTATGCCACGTGTCTTGGGCCCCACAAGCTTTTACTTGAAAAACTGGGTGAACATTCTGAACATCAGAATGTTGTTGAGTTCCCAGGATGAACATCAGAATGTTGTTGTGTTCTTCATCAGAATGTTTGATATTCATGATGTTCTTCATCTGGGTTCATCAAGGATGAATGTCAGATGAGTTTCTGGGTTCATTCCATACGTGACATGAGATATGTTCAAGTTTTATCCTTCAAAAGTTACTTCTCCATATGCATCAAAAGTTGCTTGAAAAAGTAGGATAAAGTTGAAACAAATCTGTCTTGGATTTGGTGCAGGAGAGAGAGGATAGTGGATCTGCAATCTTCAGGCCCATGCTTCAAGGAGATTTGCTTGATTTTGTTCAGAGTACACGTTATCTCTGATGCAAGATCTCCTTTTGCTAACTTTTCCATCTTTCCACCAACTACACTGTTCATGGCTGGAAGCATGTGCAGAAGTGAACATTCTGATCTCAGAATGTTCCATTTGTTCTTACTTTAGGTTGATTTATAAGACTTAACTTTTAATGTAATCAAACCTAATAGTAAGATAGAACTGAAGTGCAGTGAATGCATCATCTAGGACAATATTCTCTTTGGAATATTCCTAGTACTTTAATGTTCATAGTCTTGGATGAACATTAAAGATCCTTTTGACATAGATCCTTGTCCATGCCTTTATTTGTTGATAGATCCATGCAGATGTACTTTTCTAGACCTTTTATTCATGTCAAGTGTACTTGCATGCTCTTCATGTTCTTGATAAATCTGGGTTGCTTCTGAACAACCTTCTGAACTGGGTTGCTTCTGAACAACCTTTTGAACTGAGTTGCTTCTGAACAGGGTTGCTTCTGAACGACCTTCTGAACTCTCATCAGAACGTTCTGATCAACATTCTGAACTAACTTTCTGAACTTCAGAGTTAGTTCATGGATTCAATGTCCTTTGATTTTATGCATCTTGGTATGATTCAAACCTTGTTTCTGTCTTAGTGAAAACACTCAAGAGCACAAGTTAAATACCAAGGAATTAATCAAAGTCCATTTAATCCTTAATCATTAAAGTTTATTATCTTTAAAATTAATTAGGGATTTTGCCTCAACAATCTCTCCCTTTTTGAAGATGATAAACTTATGATTTAGGATTATGGATTTTGATTATAAATGAAGAATTTTAGAGCTTGAAAATTTTATTTTAATGCTCCCCCTCATTTTTATAATCCATTATGACTTTTTAGAAGTTTTTTAAAAAAGCTCCCCCTCATTTTTATAATCCATAGCATAAATAAGAAAATGCAAATTTGAACCAACATCAATAATCATTCATTAATATCATTCATGAAATACAATTTGTATGATGAACATGGTTCAAAAACAAAAAAGCATATAAACTAAGTTTGATCAAGCAAAAATGAAGTTTTATAAGACTTCAATAACTATTGATCACTAGCCTACTTAGGGCCTAAACTTAGAGAACTTAAAGACATGAAATCCTAAAGCTTCTCCCCCTTTAGTCATATGCAAAAAGGTTAGGGAGTAGGACCAGAAATGATTTAGGGAGTAGAATCCCCAGAATCTGAGGATGGTTCAGATTCAAAAACTGTTGGATCATCAAAGACAGACTTGTCCACTGCTAAACCAAGAGCCTGAACATCCCTTGTCCAGTTAGCAAGTGCACACACAATTTTGTGAGTTTTAGTGGCAACTCTTAGAGCCCTTGCAGCCATTTTCTCAGCCTTAGAAGGCTTGGCAGGTGCAGCATCACCAGAAACATCAGCTTTTCCTTTGTTTGCTGTGACAAAAGTGTTTAAAGAGTCAAACAAGGAAGACATATTTGGAAGATTCTGAGTTGTTTTGGTTTGAGGTGGAGGTGGTGTGAATGAAGGAATGGTACTTGGTGTTGGTAGGGAAGACACCAGATACTTGCTTATTCCAGCAGTAGACCCCATTGTTGATGTTGACAAGTTCACAAACTGAGTCTGTTCCATGTTCTGAGCAGATGGAACATTCTGATCTCTCTGAACATTTTGACCAGTTTGAGCAAGAAGCTGAACTTCCTCAGAAGGCAAAGATCCTGAACCCAAAGGATTAAGATTTGCTGACAGCTGCTCAACAGGTGCAGTAGGAACATTCTGAGCTACATCCTCCAGAACATTCTGATCAGTGTTGTTTTGAATATTCTTATCATCTTGGTGAATGTTTTCTCCCTGAGCATCTTGAAAAAGCTCTTCATAGAGATCATTTGTAGTATCTTCAATGTTGAGATCAAAGTCAGGATGAGCTTCAACATTTTCTTGTTCCTGTAACACCCCGTTTTCCCAATATACAAATTTCATAAACAATTATCAGAGTAAAAACCATAAACGGGATATCACATAGAAACGTAATCCATAAACAGTTAAATAATAATTTAACCTTCACAATATCTTTAACATAGCAGCGGAATATTTAATTCAAAAATCATAAATCAGTTTGGCACGTAGGCCCCATCAAAAATAGTTCATAATCCATAACACAATGAAAATAACATATTATCCACGTAAGAGAATGAAGCATGTTATAGCATATAACCCCATCCCGTTACGTATCAGAGCGACCTAGACGACACAGTGAAGGCAAGGCCACTCACGACGGCAACTGCACACTAAGCACGATCACCTGCAAGTTACCCATACGAAGGGCAACATTTTCAAGCAGAAGGGGTGAGATTTCATAATACAATAACATTAATCAATGTAATTGAGAATCATAAATTAACAACATAATCATTCCATTATTAACTTTGCATAATTGCTAAACAGTTATCACGTAATCGTTTGTTCAATAATTAGGAATATCATAACATATCAAATAACACTTATCACGTAATCACATATTCAATCGTTATCAACAAGGCATCTTAATCATGACAATGTGACAATGCTCTTAGACTCCTTATATGCATGTGGTACCAATCGTCATCATAAGTATTAATATACTTTAATCGTGCGGAGGACAAAGCTCCTATAAAACGTGCGGAGGACAAAGCTCCTAATTTTCGTGGTGAGGACAAAGCTCAATGTTATGCTATGCATGGACACATATGAACAAAACAACGTAATCGACTTATCAACATGCATCCAATAATTTGGAGCTAAACTTCATCATATACTTATGCACTTAGTTAAACAACGGAAGCAGCATAAACAGATCACATAAACAAAATGATATCATTATATCAATAGCACATAAATTGCATCATTATCAAGTTTTCACATCTTGCATGAATATACAATACATTAGTTCATACTCAATTAATATCAATATAGTCTTAAACAACTCTTCAGGCTGCAGTAAACATCATCACTAGGTCTCAATGCTAATTAGGGGTTCACTCTTGATCAACACATGCGACACAGATCGCACAAACACTCAAACAACTACCTTCTGGTTGTACTCGCGAGGCGAGAGTTCTTACTCGCCATGGCGAGTAACACTAATCTCCCAAACTGATGTTGTTCTGGGTTCAATCCTGTCCTAAAATCATTCCTAATCAATACTAGGTATGTTCAGGTACTCAAGGGCATACAAGGTTCAACTAAAAAGGTCGAAACACGAAATATGACATGCTCTCTGCCTAAGCTCGCGAGGCGAGGAAGGTTGCTCGCCATGGCGAGTTGCACCAGACAACTCGCGAGGCGAAGGGGAAAGGCTCGCGTGGCGAGCGATGAATCTTCATCACTCGCGAGGCGAGGATCGTAGCTCGCCGTGGCGAGCGATGAATGTCGCTACGGCCAGGCTTCCTAAAATCACAAAAATCCGACGTTTCACATGGTTCTAAGCTTGGTATTGATTCCAGAATTCATCCTAAACATGTTCTAAGGTTACAGGACAATTCTTACATCAATCTAAACAAGTTTTACCGTTTATTCTCAATTTTTAGGGTTTTGACCTAATTCCAAAACTTCTCTAAATCAATCCTAACTATGTCAACTAATCATCAGAACTACAGAGGTTAATGCTACTGAGTTATTAGTCCCACCCTTACCTGGTTATGAAGAAAAATCGCAGCCCTCTTGGTCTCTTGCTCCTCTCAAAGCTTTTTCTCCCTTTTCCAAAAGTTTTCACGTACAAAGTGTTTTTTTTTTCTAAACCTAGGTCTATTCTTTTATATCTCTTCCTAATTACTTATCTTATCTCAATTTCTCCCCCAAAACTATCTAAAATATCAAAACAGCCCTCAACTAAATATTTTTCAAATCTTTATTTTATTTAACAATAAAATAAATCTCATATCATAATCAAATCCTCCAAAACTCATAACTTATCACGTCATCAATCATATCATCAAAACATATCAAAATCATGCATATATTATATAATTATAATATAATTGCCTAAACTCGATTAAATAACTATTAAACGAAAGTGGGCGTTACAACTCTCCCCCACTTAAAAGATTTTCGTCCTCGAAAATTTACCTCAAGCAAACAACTCTGGATAAGACTCCAGCATCTTACTCTCAAGCTCCCACGTCAAGCTTTCACCAGTCGCTCCCGACCAAACGACTCTCACGAGAGGTATCTCCTTACCTCTCAACGTCTTCACTTTACGATCGTCAATCCTCAACGGCAAAGTCTCTACCGTAAGGTTGTCTCTAACTTGCACATCGTCACTTTGGATTACATGAGATGGATCCGGAACATACTTTCGAAGTTGCGACACATGGAAAACGTTGTGCAAATTCGCAAGATGCGGCGGTAAACCCACTCGGTAAGCCACCGTTCCAACTCTTTTAAATATCTGATACGGACCAATGAACTTCGGGGTCAACTTCTTTGACTTCAAAGCTCGTCCTACACCAGTCATAGGAGTGACTCTCAAAAACACGTGGTCTCCTTCCTGAAATTCAAGATCTTTTCTACGCTTATCATGGTAACTCTTTTGTCGACTCTGCGACGCCTTCATTTTCTCTTGGATCATCTGAACTTTCTCAGTAGTTTGCTGAACAATCTCTGGTCCTAAGACCACTCTTTCTCCTGATTCAAACCAACACAACGGAGTTCTGCATCTCCGACCATACAAAGCCTCGAACGGTGCCATTCCAATACTAGAATGATAACTATTATTATAAGTGAACTCGATCAACGGAAGATGACTATCCCAAGTTCCTCCTTGTTCAAGAACACAAATCCTCAACAAATCCTCTAGCGACTGAATTGTCCTCTCCGACTGACCATCTGTCTGTGGATGATACGCCGAACTCAATCTCAACTTCGAACCCAAGGCCTCTTGCAAGCTTTTCCAAAATCTAGAAGTAAATCTTGGATCTCTATCTGATACAATGCTCGAAGGAACACCATGCAGCTTCACAATCTCTTTGATGTAAATCTCTGCCAACTGGGCAACAGGGAAACTAATATTAATAGGTAGGAAATGAGCTGACTTCGTCAACCTATCAACAATAACCCAAATTGCGTCGCTCCCTCTCGGAGTACTCGGCAAACTCGTCACAAAATCCATCGATATACTATCCCATTTCCATTCTGGCACGTCTAACGGTACCATCATCCCAGCAGGTTTCTGATGCTCAACTTTCGACTTCTGACAAACTAAACAGGAATACACAAACTGTGCCACATCTCGTTTCAAACCGGACCACCAGAAAATCTTCTTTAGATCATGATACATCTTCGTAGCTCCCGGATGAATACTCAAGCTACTTCTATGACTCTCTTCAAGAATCATCTTCTTAATCTCTTCATCGTCTGGGATACAAATTCTTCCTCGGAATCTCAACACACCTTGATCGTCGATTTTAAAATCACTGTCTTCAGTCTGATCTCTAGCAACCAACAAGTCCACAAACTTTACATCAACTTTCTGTGCTTCCTTGATACTTTTCAGAAATTCACTATCAATCTTCAGCATACCTAGTTTCACACTCTGAGGTGACCATTCGCAAACCAAACTCATATCTCTAAACTGTTCAAGCAATTCGAACTCTCTGACCATCATGGCGGACATATGCAATGTCTTCCTACTCAAGGCATCTGCAACAACATTAGCTTTACCTGGATGATAATTCAAACCAAAGTCATAATCCTTCAACAATTCGAGCCATCTTCGCTGTCTCATATTCAATTCCTTCTGATCGAACAAATACTTCAAACTCTTGTGATCACTAAACACTTCAAATCTCGAACCATACAAGTAATGTCTCCATATCTTCAATACAAAGACTACGGCCGCCAACTCGAGATCATGCGTAGGATAATTCTTCTCATGAATTCTCAACTGTCTTGAAGCATAAGCTACCACTTTACCTTCTTGCATAAGTACACCTCCTAAACCCAACTTGGACGCATCACAATAAACCACAAAAGGTTCATCTGACTTCGGCAAAATTAACACTGGAGCAGTCGTCAACCGTTTCTTCAATTCACCGAAACTTTTCTCACAATGAACGTCCCACACAAAAGTTTTACCTTTACAAGTCAACTGCGTTAGCGGAAGAGCTAACTTAGAAAATCCTTCAATAAACCTTCTATAGTAACCAGCTAAACCCAAGAAACTTCTAATCTCAGTAACTGACTTAGGAGTCTCCCACTGTGATACCGCTTCAACTTTAGACGGATCCACTGCAATTCCATCACCAGAAATAACATGGCCTAGAAAACTCACTTCTTTCAACCAGAATTCACACTTAGACAATTTAGCATAAAGTTTCTTCTCTTTCAACACTTGCAAGACAATCTTCAGATGCTCAGCATGTTCTTCTTCGGTCTTGGAGTAAATTAAAATATCGTCGATAAACACAACCACAAACCGATCCAAAAATGCATGGAAGATGCGATTCATATACTCCATAAACACTCCAGGTGCATTGGTCACACCGAAAGGCATAACTTATATTCATAGTGACCATAACGCGTTCTGAAAGCCGTCTTCTGCATATCTTCATCCTTTACTTTAATCTGGTGATAACCTGATCTCAAATCAATCTTGCTGAAAACTCGTGCACCCACTAGCTGATCCATCAAATCATCAATTCTCGGAAGTGGATACCTATTCTTGATAGTTACCTTGTTCAACTGTCGATAATCAATACACAACCGCATACTACCATCTTTCTTCTTTACTAGCAAAACCGGCGCTCCCCAAGGTGAAACACTTGGTCTAACAAACTTCTTCTCAAGCAAGTCTTCTAACTGTTTCTTCAACTCAGATAACTCGGAAGCAGACATACGATAAGGTGCCATCGAGACCGGCTTCGTTCCAGGAACAAGATCAATAGAAAACTCAACTTCTCTCTCTGGAGGCACATCAGGAATCTCATCTGGAAAAACTTCAGGAAATTCACACACCACCGGTAGCCTATCAATCACTGCTTGATTCTCAATAGATAAAGTAGCCATTAACGAAAACATCAAGATACCGTCGCGTTCCAGTTGCTTCAGCTGCTTAGTAGATAAAAACTCTGCACCACTTTCCTCTTCGACGGAAGAGAAATGTACTGACTTGCTAAAACAATTAATAAGAACGTGGTTGTACTCTAACCAGTTCATACCCAAAATCACATCCATACCACTCAAAGGTAGACAAACTAAATCCATTTCGAAATCACGACCAAACATAGACAAAGGACATTTCAAACATACGAGAGAAGTAGTCACCGAACCCTTAGCTGGAGTTTCGACAACCATCTCTCCATTCATATCAGACAAATCAAGACCCAAAGCAGAAACACAGTCGAAAGCAATAAAACAATGCGTAGCACCAGTATCAATAATAGCAACTAAAGGAGTATTATTAATATAGCAAGTACCTCTGATCAAACGATCCTCATTCTCTGTCTGAGTCCCAGTCAAAGCAAAGACCCTACCAGTAGTCGGCGCCCTCTTAGGCTGAGTACACTGTGAACTAATGTGACCCTCTCCGTTGCAATTAAAACAAACAATGTCTGTACGGTTGCAATCAGCCACCACATGACCCTTCTTACCACACCGGACACACTTCTTGATTTCCTCAGAACAAGCGTTGCTCTTGTGGCCTTTCTCACCACAATTGAAGCACACAATCTCTGCAGCATCCTTCCTCTTAGGCCGCCTAACATCGACCATCTTCTGTTTCCCTTTGTCAGCGGGGGCACTGTACGGCTTAGGACGACTCTGTTGTCCCTTGCCCTTCCTTTCATTCACTACCTTGTAGTGAGCCTTCGTATCCTCTTCGTAGATCCTGCAGCTATTAACCAAATCCTGAAAGACTCTCAGCTGTTGGTATCCAATCGCCCTCTTAATGTCGGGCCTCAAACCGTTCTCGAACTTGATGCATCTCGAGAACTCAGCATTCTCAGCAGTATAGTGCGGGTAGAACTTAGACAGCTCCACGAACTTGGCAGCATACTCTGTCACGGACATATTCCCTTGCTTCAGCTCAAGGAATTCGATCTCTTTCTTCCCGCGGACATCTTCCGGAAAGTATCTTCTCAGGAACTCTCTCCTGAAAACAGCCCAAGTCACCACAGCTCCTTCCTGCTCGAGGGTAGGCAGAATAGCAACCCACCAGTCATCAGCTTCCTCGGCCAGCTGATGAGAACCAAACCGCACCTTCTGATCTTCAGTGCACTGCATAACTCGGAAAATTCTCTCAATCTCCTTAAGCCACGTCTGGGCTCCATCAGGGTCATAACGTCCTTTGAAAGTCGGAGGGTTCTTCTTCATGAACGTCTCCAACATCCTAGCTTCAGCATTTGCACCAGCATTCACGTTAGGTTGTTGTCCCACAGCTTGGGCAACAGCTTGTAGAGCAGCAGCTAACGCAGCATCATTCCTTCCAGCCATTTCTGAGATTCTACAAAAGTAGCAACAACAACATAAGATAGTAATATAAATATTACTAAGACTCGACACGACTCTCTAATTGACCGGACGGATCGACCTGCTCTGATACCAATTGTAACACCCCGTTTTCCCAATATACAAATTTCATAAACAATTATCAGAGTAAAAACCATAAACGGGATATCACATAGAAACGTAATCCATAAACAGTTAAATAATAATTTAACCTTCACAATATCTTTAACATAGCAGCGGAATATTTAATTCAAAAATCATAAATCAGTTTGGCACGTAGGCCCCATCAAAAATAGTTCATAATCCATAACACAATGAAAATAACATATTATCCACGTAAGAGAATGAAGCATGTTATAGCATATAACCCCATCCCGTTACGTATCAGAGCGACCTAGACGACACAGTGAAGGCAAGGCCACTCACGACGGCAACTGCACACTAAGCACGATCACCTGCAAGTTACCCATACGAAGGGCAACATTTTCAAGCAGAAGGGGTGAGATTTCATAATACAATAACATTAATCAATGTAATTGAGAATCATAAATTAACAACATAATCATTCCATTATTAACTTTGCATAATTGCTAAACAGTTATCACGTAATCGTTTGTTCAATAATTAGGAATATCATAACATATCAAATAACACTTATCACGTAATCACATATTCAATCGTTATCAACAAGGCATCTTAATCATGACAATGTGACAATGCTCTTAGACTCCTTATATGCATGTGGTACCAATCGTCATCATAAGTATTAATATACTTTAATCGTGCGGAGGACAAAGCTCCTATAAAACGTGCGGAGGACAAAGCTCCTAATTTTCGTGGTGAGGACAAAGCTCAATGTTATGCTATGCATGGACACATATGAACAAAACAACGTAATCGACTTATCAACATGCATCCAATAATTTGGAGCTAAACTTCATCATATACTTATGCACTTAGTTAAACAACGGAAGCAGCATAAACAGATCACATAAACAAAATGATATCATTATATCAATAGCACATAAATTGCATCATTATCAAGTTTTCACATCTTGCATGAATATACAATACATTAGTTCATACTCAATTAATATCAATATAGTCTTAAACAACTCTTCAGGCTGCAGTAAACATCATCACTAGGTCTCAATGCTAATTAGGGGTTCACTCTTGATCAACACATGCGACACAGATCGCACAAACACTCAAACAACTACCTTCTGGTTGTACTCGCGAGGCGAGAGTTCTTACTCGCCATGGCGAGTAACACTAATCTCCCAAACTGATGTTGTTCTGGGTTCAATCCTGTCCTAAAATCATTCCTAATCAATACTAGGTATGTTCAGGTACTCAAGGGCATACAAGGTTCAACTAAAAAGGTCGAAACACGAAATATGACATGCTCTCTGCCTAAGCTCGCGAGGCGAGGAAGGTTGCTCGCCATGGCGAGTTGCACCAGACAACTCGCGAGGCGAAGGGGAAAGGCTCGCGTGGCGAGCGATGAATCTTCATCACTCGCGAGGCGAGGATCGTAGCTCGCCGTGGCGAGCGATGAATGTCGCTACAGCCAGGCTTCCTAAAATCACAAAAATCCGACGTTTCACATGGTTCTAAGCTTGGTATTGATTCCAGAATTCATCCTAAACATGTTCTAAGGTTACAGGACAATTCTTACATCAATCTAAACAAGTTTTACCGTTTATTCTCAATTTTTAGGGTTTTGACCTAATTCCAAAACTTCTCTAAATCAATCCTAACTATGTCAACTAATCATCAGAACTACAGAGGTTAATGCTACTGAGTTATTAGTCCCACCCTTACCTGGTTATGAAGAAAAATCGCAGCCCTCTTGGTCTCTTGCTCCTCTCAAAGCTTTTTCTCCCTTTTCCAAAAGTTTTCACGTACAAAGTGTTTTTTTTTTCTAAACCTAGGTCTATTCTTTTATATCTCTTCCTAATTACTTATCTTATCTCAATTTCTCCCCCAAAACTATCTAAAATATCAAAACAGCCCTCAACTAAATATTTTTCAAATCTTTATTTTATTTAACAATAAAATAAATCTCATATCATAATCAAATCCTCCAAAACTCATAACTTATCACGTCATCAATCATATCATCAAAACATATCAAAATCATGCATATATTATATAATTATAATATAATTGCCTAAACTCGATTAAATAACTATTAAACGAAAGTGGGCGTTACAGTTCCAACACAGCTTCTTCTTCAACATCCATTGGTTGATTTTTGCTTCCAAAAGAGTCAGATACTACAATTTATGCAACTTCCCTAACATCATCATCAACATTCTGAGCTTGAAGCTCAGTATTTTCTTCAACTCTAACATCTTCAGAGGGTGCTTCAACACCTTGATTCAAAGAGTCTTCAACATTCTGATGGTCAGCATCAGATTCTCCAACATTCTCAGCAGCTTTCTTACCCAGCATAACTTCAAACTGTTCTTGGCTTTCTTCAATTAGCTCTCTTGCATGTTCAGCAATATGAGCAAAGACTTCAAGAGCTGGAGTAGTCTTTCCTTTCTCAACATTCTGAGAACTTGAACCAATTTCCTTCTTGGCAGGCTTGTCAGCTTTCTGCTTCTTCCTTACTTCCTGAACTTTCTGATCATCAAGCCTCTTAACTGATCCAGTCTTTTGAGGAATAGGCATGTTTGAAGTTGTGATGTGAAGTTGACTAATGGTTTTGGCTGTGAATCTCATAAAGGTATCCTGACCTTTTTCTTTGCCTAGAGAAATTCCAGCAGCTTCAAATATGGGTGTCAAGTGCATCCCATATGGCAACCCAGCAACTTTCTGTTTGAAGGAGTAGCATTGATCCATCATGTGTTGGAGCATGACAAAACACAGATTCAGCTTTGTTTTGGTTATGAGGTGATAAATGATGCAGAGATCAGTATCAGTGATAACCTCAAAGCTTCCACATCTAGGAAGGAGAGTATGCCTGATCATGTTGTGAAGAATCTTGGGTGTGTCTTCAAGATTTGTGGAATTGATATCATGGTTTGGTTTGATATACTCTTCAAAGAGTTGTTCACATGTTACTCCTACACTAGAGAACCAAGAATTGTACAGTTCATTACCTTCATTTGGGATTTTCAAAATATCTGAAAGAAGGTTCTGAGAAACTTGGATTCTCACTCCTTTGACTGTGGACTCCAGGAACTTTTCTTCATTGTGTTCCTTTACAGTCATGTTGGCATAGAATTCCTTTACCAAGTCTGGAAAAGTCTGACATTGAGTGGAAACAAAACTTGACCAGCCTTGAGGATCTGTGAACTTCTTCAGATTCCATCCTTTTGTCTTAAGACTTTCAAAGTCAAAATACTTAGCTCTTCTGATGGGTCTGTTGGCCATCTTTTCAGCATTTTGAGCCTTTAGAGTAGAGGCAAGAATGGCAATGTCTTTGCCTTTTCCTCGTTTCCTAGGAACGATTTCCTCTTCCTCTGTTTCTGCTTCTTGTTCATCTTCAGAGGAGGTTTTCTCTTCAGGCAAAGGTTGTGCTTCCTTTGCAATCTGCTTCCTTCTTTGATAAACTATCCTTGCAGCTTTAGCCATCTGAAGGAGAGTTTCTTCAGTCTTCTCAGAGCTTGCTTCTTCTGCAACTCCTTTACCTTTTCCTGAGACTTCTTCCTCACTTTTCTCAGATTTCTCTTCATCAGAGACTCCATTCTTCTCTTCATTATCAGATACTAAATCAACATGGGTGGTGGTTGGCTTAGACGATGATCCCTTTCTCATCCTTTGGGATCTTCTGATTGGCTTTTTAGAAGTTTTTGGTTTGGATGATTTTGAAGTGTCATGCGCAGGGATGATGACATCTTGCAAAATAGTGTGAAGAGGGGTCTCGTTTAGAGGAGAATGATCAGAGGATTGATCATTAGCAACGTTTGGTGGTGATTGGGAACGAACACGAGAAGAAGTTTTGGTTCGAGCCATGTTCGTGAAAAACAGAGTATGAGAGAAGTGGTTTAGGTTTGGTTTTGATTTAGAGAAAAAAGTGGTTTGGGAAAGATGAAGTGTGATAAAAAAATCTGAACAAATGATAGACTTTTTTATAGAGCCAAGCGTGCACTGAGTTCTTGATAAATCTGGGTTGCTTCTGAACAACCTTCTGAACTGAGTTGCTTCTGAACAGGGTTGCTTCTGAACGACCTTCTGAACTCTCATCAGAACGTTCTGATCAACATTCTGAACTAACTTTCTGAACTTCAGAGTTAGTTCATGGATTCAATGTCCTTTGATTTTATGCATCTTGGTATGATTCAAACCTTGTTTCTGTCTTAGTGAAAACACTCAAGAGCACAAGTTAAATACCAAAGAATTAATCAAAGTCCATTTAATCCTTAATCATTAAAGTTTATTATCTTTAAAATTAATTAGGGATTTTGCCTCAACAACATTGAATTTTTCCATGAAGAATATTGCAAAGTATGAATAAGTGACATGACTAATGTCTTAACATTCTTTCACTCTTTTTGAAATGCCTTCGTCCTTTGCAAGACTTAGATGTGTTATCAAAGTTTTGTTCCTATTTCTTCTATTGGTTTGTCTTAGATTTACTTAAATTTTATATTTTGTACCGACTCAAATGGCTAAAGAAAGAATATAGAGCATATGTGTACTGTGTTAGAGATGGTTAAGATTTAATGTCTTCATCAAATCCATCCCCATAAATGTCAGTGATGTTTCATGCATATTCATCCTCCATATATAGATGAGTATGCATCACAAAACTAACTATATATTAAGTAACTCCATGTTAAATAAATGCATGAATTACATATCAATTTTAAATTATATACCAATTTTAAAATTTATATGTAATTTTATCAAGTTTAAATTACATATCAATTTTAAAATTGATATGTAATTTTATCAAGTTTGATCCTTCTTTTTTTTGTCAAGCTTGATCATTCTTTTAATTCTAATAATTTTCTCCAAGATATATTAAGAAAAACTAAACCAACATTGATGTTGAAAAACACATTGTTTTTTATTTACATGCGTTAGCGCAGTAGAAAGAGCGGACAGACGGGCACGGGACGCTAGTTTAAAATAACAATTATCCCGTTACCTTCCCAGATGTATGACACACGACACTTAATTCTATTTAAAATGGTTTGCATCAAAATTTGTTTCAGGAAGAACCGAGAATAGAGAAGAAACATGAACACGACGGTGCTATGGCGGCGGAGTGGTGGAACTAGAGGTGTAACGGTTTGGTTTGAATCGGTTTTTGTCAAAAAACTATTCGAACAACGAATTTTTCATCGGTTTGATTTGGTTCGGTTCGGTTGATCAGTTTGTTTGAAAATCCATATTTTAATTTGCATTTCATGCATACACCATACTCAAATATTTCATAGAACTTTGTTTTCCATGTTCTCTGCTTCTCAAACTACTTTGTGTAACTAACGTGAAAAAACTAACAAGAGATGAACGATCCAAACAATGATGAGGAACGATGGGTTAGCGTGACTGGCGGCTAGTGTTCTTTTCTTAGTAGAAAGTAAATAGAGCGTGAGTGATGAGATGATGATGGGAGAAAGTGAATGAATTAAAGAGTATTTATGTTGGACTTTAATTTTGAGTTTGATCAAAAGTGTGTGTGAGGAGGGATAATATTACCAAAATGCGGAGTGAGGTTAGCACCAGTTCGGTTCATCGGCTCTTTGGATCTAAAAATACAAAATCGAGAACCGAACCAAACTAGATCGATTTAGGTTGGTTCCATTCAGTTTTGAACCGAAACAAACAAGGTCAGATACTTCTTCGATTTGGATTTTAGTTTCATCGGTTTTGTCTGAACCATACACCCCCCTAAGTGGAACAAGGTGCTGCCATGAAACATGTTCAACGACGAAACTGAAACATGTTTCTTTTGTTTTTCTTTGTCAAATAGTCTAATAACTAGAATTTACCTTTTAAGATGAATAAGTGAGGTGTATATGGTTTGAACCATCATGACCCTTGCATATAACAATCTATTATTCCTGCCAACTTATTTATGCTAATGTGTACGTTTCTTTAATTTTTTTTTTTTTTAATTAAAGAAAATACTGATTTTAAAACCTTTAATCTTGGCCATTAAATTTGAAGTGCCATGCTTTTCCTTTCTATCTCACTTTTGAATTCTAATGCTTTACGTTAAGCTATCTCTAAATTCATTGGATGAGAACTGAATAGCACTATGTGCACGAGGCTGTAATGAGTCTTAGAGCTAGAAAAAGTATTAAAAAAAATAGGAATATGAACCCTTATAAATACGAGAAAAATCAAGAAAATAAGCATGAAATATGTCTGATGTCAACAGTCCTTATTTTACCATTCTTATTTTCCTGCAATTTTATTTCCTGGAGTTCATGCAATTTTATTTCCAGCAGTTGTAGTCAATCATTGTATGTTCATAGTGAAACATTATCAATTAATTGAGATTTCCTTTTATCAATTTTAGTACCGTTACATTGGTGCTTTTATTGTCACCATGGTAAAGCATGATGAATGGGTTTCAGCAGGAGAAAATCGGTGGATGCAAATGGAAGCTGAGCATAATGCTCGATGGGCACAACTTGCTTATTTGGACGGACCAGGTTACACTATCATGGATCGAATAGAAGCCAAAATGGATTTACTCTGACTCCACCACCACCGCCGCCGAAACCTCCGGACCGAAGCTTTGCTCAGATTCCCGTTAAGTTTCAAGTGATACGGAACTTCACCATACATCAATCGCCTCCAGAACCTCTAGACCCCAATCACATAGCAGTGAACACCACAATTTTACCTTCTTATGTGGAAACTGCAGTTTGCCCACCATCTGTTTGGAAAAATGTTTGTGTGAATGGTATTGAAATTAGCACCAGGCTGTCAAATGTTTCTGTTTATCTAAACTTCAAAGAAGTATTTGTCGAAGGCATGAGCAATGATATGTTTGTATTAGGCTGTCACATGTTTATGCTTTATCCAAACAGGCCTATCACCCAACCGACACCGTCGTTCATGTCATCTTGGTCCATACCTTCAGCTCAACATCATAGGAAAAATGAATATGAACAAGTAATACTTGTTGTTTCTCTTGGTATTGGTTCATATGGTCACATTGCTTTAGAATATGGTTATACAATGAATGCCTTTAAGAACACTGAGGCTTATGGATATGGTGTGGTGTTGTCCAATGTCTTCATTATTAAGCCCCCGGACATCAGTCACAAAGCGGTGAATCTGAATGCTACCTGTCACAGTTGGAGATTTGTTGTGTGTGGTGAAGTTGTTATCTTAAGTAGGTTATATGCACTCAATACCCAAGGAGGCCTTTGCGATGATCATGACCTTACTAGTGCCTATAGCTTCTACAAAGTAAAAAGTGCCCCAATTTGCAGGTATTTGAATGGTTTTGAGCCTCTGTTTTTGCATAAACAGAATGGAGGGCCTGTTATTACTATCACTATCAGCATGTATGGTCTCATTAGTTATGTGTCTCATAATTGGTTGTCACTATATCAATTACATACATTAAGCTTTGACAACATTTTTCCTTGTCCTAAATTTTGTGCACCACACTCAAAGGAGTTTTTTATGATGTTCCAAAAGAAGAAATTGAATAGGGAAGTTCACTTGCAAGAATATGAGGCACTTGATTGTTATGGATCAATTGTAATTTTTCCATCTAATAAGGCAATTACCGTTGGTGGCTTAGTTGTTGTTGATTTTGATGTGAATGGCTTGGTTATTCTAGTTGAAACTTTGACTAATGCAAAAAGGATTTGTTGTGAAAATCATTGGCCAAACAGTGGGTCATGTTTGAAGTTGCAAGTGCAAAAACTATGCTTATTTCATGATGTGAGATTTCATCCAAATGCTAAATATATGTCGATAATTCAAAGCATGAAGCTCAAGTTGTTGATTGAAAGAGTTATTAATGTCATGGCTAGTAGAAGGGAAATAAGAGGCATTGTTCTTCCCTTCCAAACTATATTCCCAACTCTTGATGTGTTCATAAAATACTGTTTTTTCTCTGGTATAATTGGTCAACCTCTTGTGCAAATTGATCAATTGAAAGATTTTTATATCATTGAAGGTGCAGAAAGTGTGGAAAGGTTGGTACGATTATTAATTATGCTTGGATACAATGCAATTCTTAACTACAAAGTAGAGCATACTCTCATCTGGCACTGAAAAGGTATGCTTCAGAAGGCATTCACATTAACTATCTTGGGCTTGATTACATTGTGGCAAATCCTCCACCGCCACCGGAACCACCTGACGAAGTTGTCATCCAGACATCACTACTTGTGCAGCATCTGCATGAACAAGCCTGTTTATCTTTGCTTCTCTTACTCACAGTGACAAGGAACCTCACCGCGGCACCACCACCTCCGGAGCCTCCCGACCTCTCTAATATGGCTACGCACTTTTCAATGGAATTGCTATCATATGCATGTGTTTCTAAATGTTATGTTGTTGTGGTTATGCAATTTATGTATGTTGTTCTTGATCTCCTAAGATGGATTTGTGACTCTGGAATTGAAAATTATGTTTGGTATATGGTCATTATTGTTCAAAAAAAGGTGCATTATGGCAGCTCAATGTTACAGGTTGTCCCATGCACACTGGATTGAACATGAAGAAAAGCAAAATGTGTTGGTTTCAAGGAGCATTGTAAAAGGAAACCAATGGGAGCCCGGTGAACAATTGGAGCCTCATATGACAGTTCAATCCTCTCCTTTCAAACAATGGGATCCGGGTGGATGTTCTCTTATTTGTGGGCAAGGTTTATGTGACTTTAGCGGTTACTTGAAAGTCACTACTACAACTACTATTCAACATTATTATTTTGGCTTCAACCTTGAGGACAAGGTTGATTTTAAAGGGGATGGTAATGTAATGAGTCTTAGAGTTAGAAGGGGCATTATGGGAAATAGGAATATGGACCCTTATATAAATATGAGAAAAGCCAAGGAAATAAGCATGAAATATGTGTGATGTCAACATTCTTCTTCTAACCTCTTCTCTCATTTTACTATCCTTATTTTCCTGCAATTTTTTTTTTTTTTCCTGCAGTTGTACTCAATCATTGTATGTTCACAGGGAAACATTATCAATTAATTGAGATTTCCTTATATCAATTTTAGTACCGTTACAGAGGCCAGTAAAACTTATTAGAACAAGTTTATGGTATTACACTTGTCTCAAACACACAGTAATAACCATCACAATTCATAAGGGTCTTCATCGCTCAACAAAGTGATTATGTTCACAACATATTAGGAGCTGCCAAATTTGTTTTCTTCTCTAAAATACTTTTAACTTTTTTATGCTTCCCATTGTTGTTGCCTAATATACCTTATTAATCCTATCTCGTTCAAGGCAACAAAAAGTAGCAGTATCTTTTCAATATGCATGATTTGAATATTGTTATTGATTAATGAAAAGATATATATAGCACAAAAGATTTGATCAAAAAAGTTTTGGAAAATTTTAAGAGACATTAATGTTTTATGTTTTTTAACTTTCCTTGGATGAGAGTGGTTATATTAATTACAGCATCGTAACACTATATAATTGTCAGGTGATTTTCCACTATTGAACGTTCCTTATATTTTAAACAAATCTGATGAGGGTGAAGTACAAGATGGTCGGTAAAACAAAAAGGGAAAAAAGTTTGGTAGTGGTGAAGTACAATTAAAGAACATTAATAAACCATCTCAAAAAAGATCAATGTGTTGGAGTTTATGTGGAAGATCCTTTGTAAAAATCCATTGTACTTGAATGAATTCCTAGGAGACGAATCATAGTGCTTTGCCATTATCTAAACAATTAGAGTAGAAACATCAATTTAGCATCCCATGCCTCTCTTCATGGATTGTAAATGAAATAATATTCTGATTTTTTTTTGTTGGCATATTTTAATTTAAAAAAAGATACAAACTAAAAATGTCTGCTCCATTCTAAAGGAAGATTACTGATCTAGTTTATATGTTATTTTAGATGAATTTCATTGTATATTCTTTTTTGATTATTATAAAATTGTCACTTAAAAAAAAAAGATTCCTAATCCTAACACTAATTGTACTTGTAAGGATATATTATGTTGATAGTCGAATGACTCGAATCCTACTTATATTAATTTAGTAGTTGCATAACGACATAAAGGATAAGAATTAAAGAGAACAAAATTGAATAATCCAAAGTGTTAGGTATGAATTTCCATGATACCTTTTCTGCATTGGCAAAGCTTCCAAAGAGACAACTAGTGAACTAGCCAGCATTTTCTTTTGGAAACCGTAAGGTGGCAATCTAATCTAGCAGTTAATCTAAATATATAAATGTTATCTAAATGGGGAATGCATCATAAACAAGACAAACCGATATTGTTTAAAATGTTAAATGTGCAAATGGGCATTTTTTTGTTTGTGGAAATTGTGGAGTTTACTTTAAAATAACGCTCCCTCACCTTGTGTTATAACTGAAAGACAAGAGCGGTGGCTGAAAAATTGGTTTGAGAAATAAAGGGTTGTATGTATTATAATCATTTAGTACTATCTAATAATCATTGTTTCATATAATATTTCATTGACTTCTACGTGTTCATAAGTCATGGAAATCTCTAATCTAATCCCAAATTCGCCAAGGAACACTTTGTTTGTCAACCCTACGCCACCACCTTATGATGTTTTAGAAATTTTTGTTTTTAAATATTGTTTTGTAAATCAACGTTAAGGACTCTTTCTCAAGTCTGTTGAGGTCCATGAACGTCGTGGAGGTGTTAGAATTAATCAAAGACTTCGATAATTTGACATTTTACTCGCGTGCCTGTGGATTTTATCTGAGGTTTGAAGTAGACTTTGCAGGTGTGGGAGAAAACAATATGCGTTGATGTTGTGCAGTGAGATAGAAGCTAAGCGTTTGTTGCCACAAGGTTTTGACAGAGAGAAATAAGTCATTGCTAGTTCCGAAAATGAGACGAACAATTTGACTTGTTAGGCTGCTTTGCTTGCCTGTGTGTTGTATGATTTTTGAAGCTGTTAATTAAAGGATTCACTGTTAAGAATGTTACATTGAATTAGCCACAAAAGAAAACATTTTTTGAGATTGAGCTGTAAATATGCTGCTTCATTTACTTCACTTGTTATTCATTATTACTTCACTTGAAAAAGTTTAAATTAGAAGAAAAATTGATATACAAAAAGTTGGCATCCTCTTTAAATATAGGTATAGATGATTTTGTCAAAATTCTAAATCAACTAGATGCCCTCAAACTCAAAGCACAACAAGTGCAAGACATAGAACATAATAATGTATGCTATTATTCTACACGAAATTTTCTTCTTACAATGAATAGAGAGAAACACAAAACTATCCTATGAGACTAAATACGAAATTGATAATGTATATGCTTATAATCATAAGCCGGCTCAATTATTTATCAGTCAGCGCCACCAAGATCTCCCCATCTTACATTGTGCTTTGCAGCAAGGTAGTATGCTCCAACCGGTCCTCTGCTACCATAAGGATAAAGCTCTGGAGCAATCTTCTTGTTTTCAATTTCTTTTAGCAATGGAGTGAATAGTGCCCAAGCTGCATCAAGTTCATCACTTCTGATAAACAGTCTTCGTTCGCCTTCAATAGCATCTAAGAGTAACCTCTCATATGCATCTGGTATTTCTCTTGCATACCTTCACAGAAATTGAAAGTCACCAAAACATGTTATTTTATGTTCAATTATAATTATGAAGAGTAAAATGTCAAAACAACAAAGACAAAGAGATTAACTAGGGTCAACACAGTGACTTTTATGGAAAACTATCACTCCATATTGCAGTAAGTGTAACATCATTTGCATATAGTATTTTCTAGCATACATACATTATAATGAAGAAAAAAAATTCCTTGCTTCCACTGAATTAACAAGACTACTGTGTTAACTTTCACATTTGAATTTAGATTAATTAGCCAATTCCATGAAGAATATATCTAGAAGATCTTAATACCTTGATCTGTAAAGCAAATTGAGGTCACTTCTGTCTAATCTCATTCCCAGACCAGGAACTTTGTTGTTGATCTTCAAATATATAGCTTCATCAGGTTGTACACGAAGCACAAGCTCATTTGTAGCTTTGTCCAAATCAGTTCCAAAGTTCCGTTTGGACAAGTTACCTGGGACATGTTTGTACTCTGATTTCTGCACTGATACATTTTTGTGTGTGGAGTGTTTTGTAATTCATGATTCCAAAGAATGCAAAACTAATTCAAAAGTCGCAGTTTTTCTAAACAAAGACTAAATGTTCCATACCGTTTAGTATGAAGGGCCTTGCCAGCTTTCATGAGAAAAGGAACTCCGTCTCATCTGGCATTGCCAATAAACAGAGCTGCTGCAGCAAATGTTGGAGTAAGACTACCCATTGGAACAGTTGAGTCGTCTATATAAGCAGGATATGATCTACCACCCTTACTGTGGCCCTTATATTGACCAACTACAACATCTTCAAGCTGTATTGGTCTCATTGATCTCAGAACCTTCACCTGAGTTAAAACTTAAAACTATTTTCAGCAATCCAGTCCATGATGATTTGTTAAGATTAAACGACATTTACAAGGACCAATTAAAAAATAAAATATCCTGGGTAAGGTACACTATATTTTGAAAATTTTGTAAGACCTACTTCAACCCTAGAAGCAAAGCTTAATTAAGGACTAAGTCTCTGTGTGGATAAACAACTTAATTAAGTACTTATAGCATAAACGTCTATCATATAAGTGCTTATGTATAAGCTATTTCTATAACAAAAGATAAAATAAAGTCAAACTATTCTCATATAAGCCATAAAAATGCTTTATAAACTATCCTGGAGAGGTCATGAGAGTAAGCTAAAAATAACTTATGAACATGTACACTGTTTTCATAAGCTCTTCCAAACAGACTCACATGTATTTATGACAATAGATAAGCTAACATAAGTCAATCCAAACAGACTCTAATTCGGTCATAGCTCTAGTCGATATGAAATCTCAATACATCCCATCATGTCCAAGATTGGACATCTGAAGAGTGGATAATTACAGGTAGCCCGATAATATCGATCATAACACAACTGATAGCCGGAAGAGATATACCTTCTCATTTCTGATGTCCTCGGCATCCAAGCTGACAGGTGGCTCTATTGCAAACAATGCTAGTATTTGTACAAGGTGATTTTGCATTATATCACGAATGATTCCGTAGTTATCAAAATAACTAATAAAAGAAAGAAATCATTTTGATTAGTTTGTGAATTACCACTTTTCTTTAATATCATAAAGAAAGATCTAAGAAAATATGACTCACCCTCCTCTTCCTTCTGTTCTAAAATCTTCAGAAAATATTAGCTGCACATTACGAATGTAATTCCGGGACCATAGAGGCTCAAAAACAAGATTTGAAAAACGAAGCACGGAGAGATTCTCCACAAGCTCCTTACCCAAGTAATGGTCAATCCTAGATAGTAAACGAGTTTCAATAATTTCAAACTTTCTTCTCTAGCTTGTTGTGAAGAAAACATAAAAAAAAAAAAACAAAAAATAAACCTGAATATTTGGTCTTCAGTGAGGTATTGCTTCAACCTTCTTGTTAGCTCACTAGAGGATTCAGAATCACGACCAAACGGCTTTTCGACAATTACCCTTGTCCAGCCATTTTTTGAAGAAGCTTTGAGGCTAGCACATCTCACCACATCCACAAATATGTTTGGAGGTATTGACAAATAAAACAACCTGTTTGAAAGTCTTCCACCCTATAAGAGACCATTGTCAACTGAAACTTTTAGAACAGCAATGTTGGTTAGAAAGTATTAGAATAATAGGATCGAATAGATGTAGATTAGCTTCATAGGAGAAGTATGATTGATAGTAAGAAACATAGGGAAAACCCTATATTGAAAAAGATTAAGAGTAATGAGTACATGGATGGTCTTTTATAGACCTCAATTACACTTAACCACATGTGTTACTAACTATAGTTCTAACTAACATTTAACCAACTCTAACTGCCTTTAACTAACTCTAATTATCTCAACACTAACTCTAGTTATCTCAACAAAAAGTAAATTATACAAAAAAAACCAATGAGAGAGCACATGATATTTGATCATGTAGTTCGGTCAATTGTGCCAACATCTCCAACTGCAGAGCAGTTGCAATACCTTTCTACTAATCAAGTTACCCCTGAACCGTACTCACCCTGCTCGAGCAACTTGTCCACTTATTAGGACCATACCCACCAAAAACAAAATATGTACTCACCCTGCTATGACCATTCACAAAATATGTATCAAGACCAATGCTCGGGCATACACCTACTTTTTCTGTTGATAATAGAATGCTTTTGTAACAGCCAGTTTTGATTTACATATTATCATATGCTCTAGAGCCTTTTTCACCTTATGCTAAAAGATCTACATGGTCCAGCACTTTTTGAAAGAATATTACATACAGGGACTATTTTGAGAAAGCAATTATTGTTTAGTGTTATCTCAGTTTTTTTTATCATTTATGTCAAATATGTGATCAATCATGTTCTGTGCATGGTTCATGAATATTACAATTTGGTGTCAAGATTGTGTCAAAATAACAACTCTTATTTTCAAACCTGAAATCTTTTTTCCCTCTACTATCATGAATAGTTAGTTATATGACCTTTTTAGTGTTGCATCATGAGAGAAGTATAAAACACTATGCGATCAAATATCAAGACATTAAGAATATAAATGATCTCACATATATGATATTTAATATTCTTCTTTTCATGTTAGATATTTAATCACAGTTGACATACCATATTTACAAGTTACATCAAACTTTCTCAACCTTTTCCTTTCATACATTACGCTGTTATTCCTATCTCAAATGAGCGTTGGTGTAGTATTGTTCCTTTTCAAACAAAAACAAAAAAGAGAAAAAAAATTATCGACATCCGGTTTGATATTTTACTAAGTTTTTTTTTAGGAAATTTTATGGTTAGCAATGATATTTTTATGCAATAAAAAATCGTTTGTATTTTTGTCGATGCATTTTTAATAATAAAAAGTAGCAGATAATGAAGTGTTTTTCTACTGTGCGAAATCATAGCAACCAAGAAAATCGGAGATTTATGGAACAAAAAATTGTGAATTATACTGCCGTAATTTTGCCGTAACTGAACGTAATTTGAATATCTAATACAACATTAAATCCAAGTCCTCCATTAGCTTAAGTAAAGTCTCAAAAATCCAGATCTTTCAGAACAGAACGATTATACTTACCAAGTGGATGATGCTATTGATTAGAAGAAATTTTTGATTTATGATTTTATATGCATACTCTTCAGATTAAAAATTGCAGAAATTAACCAACATGGGTTCATAAATCCAGATCTAGAGACCAAAGTGTGACAAATCTTCAAACTTCAGGAAAGGGAAAGAAATTTAACAAATTTATTATGATGATCAATTTTTTAATTGAAGGGGAAGAAAAAAGATGGGATTCATGGTGATAATGCATAACTGGAATCCAAATAAAACAACTTGTGCATGGTGCATAAATTTGTGATCTGTGCATGCTAACTATCAACTAAGCAGGTCGACAATAATAAGCATGCATATATTAGTCCTTCTACGATACAATTCTCTTCTATAGCCAACATAAGCTACACGCTACAAATAACCCACTAACGTAAATTTCAAGAAAAATCCTATGAAGACTCTCTGTATGATATACTCTCTAACAGTGATATACTCTCTAACAGTCGCTCTTTCATTGGCTACAATCAATGCATAGGTTCTACCACTTTATATGGAATGAGTGTTTAAAAGAGTATTGAGAAGAGTGTTTTTAGCACTCCTCAAATTTCAAACCTATAACTAATTAATTACTTCAGTACCTGCTCCAACATCAATCACTGAGCTTCTTTCTCTTTCTCTCGGCCATCACATTCTTTCTCCCTCTTCTTTCATCAGCTTCTGGGCTGCACTTCTTTCTCTTTCTCCCGTTCATTGCATTCTTTTTCCCTCTTCTTTCATCAGCTCCTGGGCTGCGCTCCTTTCTCTTTACCCCGTTCATCACATTCTTTTTCCCTCTTCTTTCATGATACATCATCCACTTCTTTCTCTTTCTTTTCCTCATCTCATTCTTTTTCTTTCTTCTTTCATCAGCTCCTCGGACCATATCAGTAGGCAAAGCCGTATCAGCCTCCGACTCTTCCTTCTTCTGTAAAGCTAAAGCCTCGTCCCGACCCTTCTGAATGGAAGCCTCAGCCATATCAGCTTCCAATTTTTCCTTCTTCTGTAAAGCTAAAGCCTCGTCTCGACCTTTTTGAATGGCAGCCAAAATAGCAGCCTCCAACTCTTTTAAAGCTAAAGGCTCAGCCGCTAAAGGCTTATGAGATTTACGAAATGCAGCCAAGACAGCAATCTGTATCGGTTCCATGGTCGGGCTCATGAACCTTTCATAAGGTGGCGTTTCCGTGACCCGGCTCAGTGTTTCAGCAAAAGGTGGCCTTGGCCTGACCGGCCTCATGACAAAAGGCGTTTGTGACAGCATGTCTGGAGATTCACCTGAGAGTTTAAAGATTGATATGTGATTGAGGGTTTTACTTAACACTGAAATTAGGATAATAGAACAACTCAAACATTCAAAACAGTAGCATAACACACACAAAAAAAAAAAAAAAAACATTTTAAAACCCCTGAAATATTAGCAAATCACAACTAAAAATATCTAAACCCCCATAGGGAAAGGTTGCAGAACAAGTGAGTGGAGAAAAAAAAAAAAACAAAAAAAAAAAGAGAAAAAAGAACAGGGTGTATTTTTGTATAAAAAACATGGTATTTAAATAGAGTGGAACGATTTATCAATTAATAAATAAATAAATCCAGATTCTGGCCCTACTCGAGCACGGCAACGGGTTTTAATTTCATGAAAATCTCCGACATCCTTAAAAAAAAAAAAAAAAAAAAAAAACGAATTTAAGGTTTTAAACCTAATCCCAAATCCCTCAAAAAAAAAAAAATCCAGAACAGATTAAAATAATAATATAGTGTGATTGAGGGTTTTAATTTCATGAAAATTTCTGACAGCCTAATTTAAGGTTTTAAACCCTAATAATACCCCCAAAAAAAATATAGAACAGATTCGAATAATATAATTTATAAAAAAGAAGCACCAATTGAATTGAAATGAACAGAAGAGAATGATGAAGTAGAATTGCAAAAGAATAAAAATAAATACCAGCAAGCAAAGCAAGACGAGAGGACTGTGAAAAACAAGGGAAGGGATAGAAAATGAACTCTGAAAACGCGATCAGCGAGTATCTATAGAAATATAACAAAACCGGTTGGTCACCCGGCCCAGCCAAATTCCGGATATATGCTTCATTGGCCCATGTAACTGCTATTGCCAAGGAAAATTACTTTTCTCACATCAATTCTTTTCTAAACACACATGAAAATTATTGAAATACTTCTAGCGGTAGTTAAATACCGCTGCACAAAACTGATGGTAATTAATTACCGCTGTGACCTGAAATTAAAAGAGATAAATGTTTATCAAGGTTTTTAAGGCTAAGTTATAAAAAAATTGTAATTTTGAAACTTCATTAGTTTAAATATACATATGAATTCAACAAAACAATGATTTCTTCTTCAATCTAAATCTCTAGTATAGAGAGAGTATTATGTTCTTATTTAAGTACGTAGTCACCAATAAAAATCACAGAATTGTACACTATACATTCAACTATATAGAACGTAGTTGATATTCTCAAATTTGTAGCTTTGAACTAACAAAACCTCCATCCTAATGTAATTCAATAATGTTTCATGTGCAAACAATTCATTACTAAAACAAAACTAAATATTATACTAAAACGATTAATTATTGACTCATCAGAAGGACGCAAAGGAATGCATGGCAGGGGTAGAGCGTCTCCACAATCGTATTTCTCCTCTCATCCCTGGTCGTCGTGGACTTGACCGCCACCGTCAGCGGTGAATTTTCTCCTGAGGCCTCCGGCCTCTTCCGGATACAGTGGTTGGGTCATTTTAGTAGTGAAATAAAGGATTTGAATTCCCTGCACTCAAATGGTTGGAGAGTTAATCTTTATAAACAATGTTGTCGTCCAATCTTTGCATTAACCGTCAATAATTGTATGTTTTCTTAAAAAGGGACTACAAAGAAGGAAGGAATCCGAGTTCGAGGAATAACACTTCAAAAATTTACCATTATGATTTAAGAGTTCAATGAGGCGTCACTCTCAACACCCAAAAAGATGGAGATTTTCTTTTCCCACCATCCGGGCTTCTCGCGCGCCTTACAACATTTGGATAATGTCAGAATATAATTGTAAAAAAACATATTAAAAAAAACCTCCAACACTATAACAATTCATATTTCAAAATTTGAACTAGATTTAGAGGGTGGAAAAAGAAACTCATAAACATGTATGGAGTTGCACAAAGCTAGTGTTGCATCATGAGAGAGGTGAGTTTTTGCATGGTTCAATTGTAAAATTTTCCTATGTTAGGCTCATATATCTTTACCGGCTAGAACCTGTAATTTCCTGGTTCAGTGGTATCTAACCGGTTATGTACATCAATGTTTTTTTTTTTTTTTACACAAATGTCAACAAATAAAAAATGGAACAAAATTCCTCTTTTAGAAGGAAAATACAACGTCAGTTTTCAAACTAAATAATTCTTTGTCAATAATATATATTTATATAAACTGTGAAAAAAATTTTTACTTTTTTTTGAAGGTGAGAAAAACACAAGAAGGAGGGTTGAATTGTGTTGGTTTTTTCTTCTTTTTCTCCTAACTGAAAATACAGATCAGAAGCAGATAGAATTCTACTTCTGAAGAGATGTTCAGACTAATTGCAGCGGATAAAACAAAGATAGAGAGAGAGAGGGAGAGGAAAGGCACAACCAATTTATACAGGTTCCTTCCACAAACCGGAAGTCAGTCATGTCCCCCTTGCACTTCCAAGGAGAGTTCACTATGTAATATCTGATTACAATTGCTCACTACTAAACTTAGTAAGAGACTTCAAATGCTCAAACACAACTGCAAGAGACTTCTATTGCTCAAGCACAACTGCAAGAGACTTCTTAATTCAAACAGAATTACAAGAAAAATGTTTGAGGTTGAACACTTGATATACAATCAGTGGTGTTCACAATACAAATCAGATACAGACTCTAAAGACTCTAGAATTCTTAAGATATGAGCTTTGATAAGAAATTCTAAGTGAACTTTGAAGTGTAGAATAATTTCAGCAGAGTTTTGGCTTAGTTAATTCTTTGTATTGTTCTTCTGAAACTCTGAGTCTTCACTCCTTTATATAGAGGTGTGAAAGAGACGTTGAATTGTCAGCACATTCAAAATAGAGTCGTTTGAAGCTTTTGATCAATCACCAATGATCCTTTGCCTGATATGGTTATTGTCCTATGAAGGATCAATTTCAAATGTATTTCCTTTGAGAAGAAACATTGTTGCAGGCATAGTTGTTTTTCTTGTCTTGTAGCAGAGACAAAAACAGAGTAGTGGAGATAGTGGATGTACACTTCGTACAAACGTACTATGTCAACGCTATTTGAAGAATAAGTATCCAATGCCTTCCAAATTAGCCGTTGTAATACTTTTCCAGTCTTCTGCAATCTTAGACGAGTTTGAATCCTTTAAACAACTTTTGAAGCTTTAAGTTGCATCTCCTGATGAACTGCAGCTTCTTGTGATTCACAACTTCTGATGAACTTGCTTCTGATGACGTCATCACTTCAGGAGCACTTTGTCTTCAGGAGCACTTTAACTTCAGGAGCAGTTTTCTTCAGACACTTTAAGCTTCCCTTTTTGTTGATGTATTTTCTCTTTATTTGTTCTTCTAAGATGTCAAATTTTTGTCTATAGTCCTGTACACTTGAATAAATATTAGCATATCCAATTGACAATTTTTAATACTTTGTTATCATCAAAACTCTTAAGGGTTAATATTGCTAATCACATTTTGTTCCAACATTTTTTTTCGCTGAAACATAAAATCCACATAAATTAATCCCCGTGAGCTTAGCTCAGTTGGTAGGGATATTGCATTTTATATGCAGGGTCGGGGTTCGAACCCCGAACAATCCATTTCTCCACAATTAAATTGTGTGAGCTCTAGCCATTAGGCTACTTGACAAAAAAAATATCCACATAAATTAGTTATACAATAGATTTTTCGTCCCTAAAAATATAGTGAATTTTAATTTTAATTTCTAAAAGACAACAAAATATTTTTATCCTAACAAAAAGTTTTTTTTGTTGTTTTTTTGTTTTTAGGTCAATTTATGTTCATATTAATGTCAAGATTATCACTCTTTTATGTTCAAGATGTATCCACGTATGTAGGGGTGGGAATAGGCCAGGCCAGACCAGGCTTTGATAGGCCTGAGCCTGGCCTACAAAATAAATCACAAGCCTGAGCCTGGCCTATGACCTATCATAGGCCGTTTTTCTAGGTCTGACCTAAAAGCCTACTTACAGGCCTACTTCACATTAAGGCCATCAAATAGTTCATTCGGCCTACTAAATAGGTTAAACATGTTTTAAAGCCTACTTAAAAGCCTATTTCACTACAAGTAAATTTCAACTAGATTAAAGCCTACATAAAAGCCTATAACAACAAAGCCTATTAATAGATAGAAAAAAAGATGTTTATATTTTTAATATAATTTTTTTTAAATAAATAAGTATTAATAGGCCGGCCTATTAGGCTTAATAGACTTTTTTTGAAGCCTAAGCTTGACCTATTTAACTAAACAGGCTTTCTAAAAAGCCTAAGCCTATGCCTATCTACTAACAGTCCAGGCCAGGTCAGGCCAAAACAGGCTAGGCCGTAGATCCTTGTAGGCCGGCCTGACCTATTCCCAACCCTACACATATGTCTATTTATTATGTTCAACATTTGTATGTCCGTATTATGCTAAAGAAATTTCAAACACGTGTCAAAATTATATTTATGAAGGACAGATAAACAAAACAAATTTTTTTTTTAGAATGAAAATATTGTTTTATTTTTTTAGAATATTGCTTATATTTTTAGAGACAAAAAACTTATTTAACCTTTAATAATATTTATGAAAGACACCTAGAAAAATATTTATGAAAGATACAACAAACAATATTTTTTGTGTTAGCCCTTCAGTTCTTGGGGAAAGATGGCTCTAATAATTCGAAGTTTAGACAAATGTAATTAAAGTTTGATCTAAAATTGTTGATATACCCAGAAATCAAATTTCAATTCTTTTATTATTTATAACCACTTGAGTTCAATTACTTGATTTTTTCTTTCAACTCAAAATAATAAATAAAAGCTAACAGTGTTAGTATTGAAAAAGTCAAAACACATTTTAATAACCACAAATTCAATTATAAATGTGCGATATTTCAATTTTATATTTTTAAATCCATATAAATTGTGGGTTAAAACAAATGCATATAAATTTAGGTCACTTAATATTTAAACCTTACAAGTTACCTCTTTCAAAAACAAAAATAAAAAAACCTTACAAGTTACCAGTCAACAAGACAAAGCAATCCTAACCATCCCTATTAATTTATATTAAATCAGTGGTTGAGTTTAGATGAGCCTAAGATGGGGAAATTTTACAATTTCCCCATGCTAAACGTCACCCATGAGAGAAGTATAAAACACTATGGGATCAATACATTGGGGTTATGAGCAATTATATAATTGAGTTTGACACCATATTTCTACTCAAATATCAAGACATTAAGTATATGAATGATCTCACATATATGATATTTGATATTCATCTTTTCATGTGAGATATTTAATCACAGTTGACATGCCATATTTACAAGTTACATCAAACTTTCTCATGCGGATTATGCTTATCTAACTAACTTTAGCTACTCTAAATGAACATCATTTTCAAATACTTTATCTATTCAGCTATATTTGGTATTACAAGGAAAGAATCCACCGTGTAGAAGTGTCAAATTAAAGAGACTCCTAAAAGTTGTCGTGATAGTTTGCTGTCGATGATATGCTTAATAATTAGTACCTTGCTGAATAGAGCAATGTAATTAGGTGCAATACTTTTAAGCCCATCTTCGTTTATTAGGTTTAGATACATAGTTTTCATATAAGTGATTTTAAACTTCCTGTATTATATTTTAAGAAATAAGAACTAAAAGTTAGATAGATAAATTGTGAGAATCATTTGCAGCTTAGTATTGCTCTACCAGAGTTATAGTCATGTTCATATTCATTTTTACAACATTTTCAATGACTTGCTTCAGACATACCAATCAGATACTGCTAGAAAATAAGGATGAAGTTGAGAGCAAAATGGTAAAAGAAGAAAATGTTCATTTTGATAACTATTTATTTGTAGGAAACTTAATGTATAAAAACTTCACTAGCTTGGCTATGTCTTCGGTGGGAAGGTTGTGAAAAGCTATCATTATTTAGTATTTGGGAGCAAGATGTGGTGAAAAAAATATTGGAATTCGGGGTTAAGATGAAAGAGGTATGGAAGTTGATGATGAAATAGTGAGTAGGGGGGAGTAGCTGTTCGCATAAGATGATGGAACAGTACATCGGCACTTAAGTGCCGACGAATTCAAAAGCGGCGGCACTTAACAATAATAATTTACAAATCGGCGGCAGTTAAATGCCGAAGGGTATTTTCATATTTTAATGGTGTTTTTCAGCCTAGCTTAATGTGTGAACAACAATTTTCTAAAATTAGTCCTACAACTCACTTCTCTCCTGTAATAAAAAAAATAAAAAAAAAACTACAACTCTCTTCTCATCTGACCAACAACATAAGCAGACCCACAGTAACGAACATGCATAAATTAGTCCTTCTAGAATACAATTATCTTGAAGCTAACAACATAAGCAGGTACACAATAACAAACATGCATAAATTAGTCCTTCTACAATACGATTCTCTTTTAGCCAACAACATAAGCCACACACGAACACATAAATAACTCACTAACACATAAATTTCAAACCTATAATTGAGTACTTCAGTAACTGCTCCAACATTAATAACTGAGCTTTTTTCTCTTTCTCTCTGTCATCTCATTCTTTTTCCCTCTTCTTTCATCATCACTTGAGCCGGTATCAGCAGCCACAGCCCTATCAGCCTCCACCTCTTCCCTCTTCTCTCTCTTTCTTTTCCTCGTCCCATTCTTTTTCCTTCTTCTTTCAACAGCTCCTGGGACCATATCAGTAGGCATAACCGTAACAGCCTCCAACTCTTCCTTCTTCTCTGAAGCTAAAGCCTTGTCTAGAGCATTTTGAGCCTCTTGAAAGGAAGCCACAACAGCAACCTTCAACTCATCTAAAGCCTTAACCTCGTCTGGAGCCCACCAGATCTTTTCAAAGGCATTATAGAAAGCAATCCATAACTTTTTCTTGGCCGGGTCAACCATAACCTGCATGTTTAGAGATTGATATATTAAATAAATAAAATATGCACATAGAAACTAAGCGTGTATCAAAAGAATTTCAAAGGGCCCATAATCTTGCTAGGGTCGTCAAGAAAAACTTGCCGAAGTAGGTATGTCATCAACGCCCGGCCTATTAGGACAAATACAACGCCTATTATCTGCAAATATACTTTGAATTCATTTTCCCAATATTATACTTTGAATTAAATTACCATAAGTAATTCATCTCGAAGATGTGCAAAAGAGAATCACTTAAAACAAATACAATGTCAGTTCACCGGTGCCACTAACACAAGCACTGTGGTTTCAAATCAGTTTCCCAATATTAAACAAAGACAATCAAGAATCAAAAAATACAAAAATGCAAAAAGAGATCATTTGAGTTTACCGAATCTGAATCCTTCTGCGAAAGGGATGGTGAGGACCATTGCTGCTGGCAAGGTTGGTTTAAATTTCAACAAAGAGCACAACTGATATCAAAGAACAAAACTCTTAAAAGCTATATATAAATGTTAATAAACATTGGGTTTCATAGAGAAGAGAGAATAACAAAGGAGAGATGGCAGATAATATCCAGAACAGATTAAAATAATAATATAGTGTGATTGAGGGTTTTAATTTCATGAAAATTTCTGACAGCCTAATTTAAGGTTTTAAACCCTAATAATACCCCCAAAAAAAATATAGAACAGATTCGAATAATATAATTTATAAAAAAGAAGCACCAATTGAATTGAAATGAACAGAAGAGAATGATGAAGTAGAATTGCAAAAGAATAAAAATAAATACCAGCAAGCAAAGCAAGACGAGAGGACTGTGAAAAACAAGGGAAGGGATAGAAAATGAACTCTGAAAACGCGATCAGCGAGTATCTATAGAAATATAACAAAACCGGTTGGTCACCCGGCCCAGCCAAATTCCGGATATATGGATAGCACTTGTGTATCATGATGGTATATACCATTGCCCAATTAGAATGTGTCACATAACGGATAGCGCGCCTCTGTTACTTTTCAAAGCCCAGTTTCTGTTTCACTTACTGCGCACCCCCCATGATGCTACTTGCATTTCCCTGTAATTTTTATTTCTTCCTTTTCCGTTAGCACTGCATTTCCTAATTACCATGCATTTTTATTCCTTTAGGTTATTTTATTCTGCTTTTATCTTTTATTTATTGCACACCTATTTTTATTTTAGTCATTTATTTCATTACATAGAACTTAGAATGTATAAATAGGCTTTAATGTAATTTATTTTTATTTTTTTATCTTGTGCATAGAACATAGAATGTAAATATAGGCTTAATGTAATTTATTTATTTTATTGCGGATCTTAGAATGTAAATAGGCTTTTATGTAATAGTCGTAGGTGCATGTGTGCGTGCGTGTGTGTATGTGTTTTATCTGCTTTGTAGTTTAGGTCAAAGGTCATTGTGGTGGTCCAACGCCACCATAAGGTACCTATGCTTTACTTTTCTGCTCTGTTAGTTTATATTCTAGTTCATTTATTCAAAAACAACAAAAACATGCAAATAACAAAAAATCACAAAAACATTTTCATAAACAAACCTTGACCCAAATCAAGTGATCGTCTTTTTATTTTTATTTCTTTCATAAATCAAAATTGCAATCAACTTTAATTCCACTTTAAGTAATTTTCTTTTAAACATAAAAAATACAAACAAATTCTTATTTGCCACTTGGCTTTTCATTTTAAAACCTTTTTCAAAACTAATAAAAAACACTCAACAAATCAAACGTCAATTTCTACCCCGAACTACGAGGTTTTGATCCCTCACGAGTACGTAGGCAGAGGACACTCGTCCTTCCAAACAATAAAAAATGTAGATAAATTAGGTCTCACTTTCTTTTTCTTTTAATATCACATTGACTCCTTTTTCAAAAACAAGCAAGTTTATAGCACATTAATTAAATAAAATCAAGAGGTTCCCGTAGAGTACTACGGACATAAAGGGTGCTAATACCTTCCCTTTATGTAACTAACTCGAACCCTAAATCTTTTCAAAATGGGGTAGTTTGAACTTTTTTTTCCCCTTTACTTAATAAAAATTAAATGTTCAGTCGTGAAATAGTTAGTGAGTCAAAAGCTAATCAAATAGCCTTGATCTCCGAAAAATGACGCGACAGAAATGGCGACTTCACTGGGGACCCCCTAAGAGGGTTGAGCCTAACTTGACTTTATTTAATTTTTTATGTTATAACTTGCTTAAAACAAAAACAAAAATAAAAGATGGAAATACGTGTATATATGTGCTCCCTTTTTCTTCCTCTCTTTCTAAACGTGAGTGGTGAGATAAGTCTTACACCTGGACTTGAGGGAAACATAAGATAGGATGGTGGTATAACCAAAGTGCCTTTCCGAGAGTCAAGTCTCGTGTTTTGGTTCATGTGGTATAACCCCACTCAATGGAGGGATCTTGGAAGTAATTTATGTTGGCATGAGTAGTCGTGTTGGCATTGTATTTTCAAGTGACCGTCGAAGTTGAGGACATTTAGTTACCATTAACCCATCTTGGCCTTTTAGGACGTAGTGCGGTGGCAAATCAAGAGTAGTCTTGAATTGGTTGATACGCGATACTATGTAACACCCCGTTTTCCCAACATAAAAATTTCATAAACATTTATCAGAGTAAACAGCATAAACAAACGGGATATCACATTTAACATAATCCAAAACAGTTAAATAACAATTTAACCAAATATCTTAAACATTGCAGCGGAAATTATTTCATAATCCATAAAACGCTTTGGCACGCAGGCCCCATCAAAGTATTTCAAAAGTTAAACAATCTTATAAAAATAACATAAACGTTTCACGTAATAGAATGAAGCATGCATATCAAAACCCCATCTCGTTACGTATCAGAGCGACCTAGACGACACAGTGAGGCAAGGCCACTCACAACAGCAAACTGCACACTAAGCACGATCACCTGCAAGTTACCCATACGAAGGGCAACATTTTCAAGCAGAAGGGGTGAGATTTCATAACAAAATAATGTTAATCAATGTAATTCGAATCATAAATTAACATTAACATCATAATCAATCTTAAACAACTTTGCATATTTGATAAACAATTATCACATATTCACATATTCAATCATCATCAACAACATAACATCATAGACACGACAATGCGACAATGCTCTTAGACTCCTTATATGCATGTGGTACCAATCGTCATCATAAGTATTAATATACTTTAAACGTGCGGAGGACAAAACTCCTAATAAATCGTGCGGAGGACAAAGCTCCTAATAATCGTGGTGAGGACTAAGCTCAATGAATGCTAATGCATGGACTCTTATCAACAAATCACCGTAATCATCATATTAATATGCATCCAATAATTTGGAGCTAAACGTCATCTTATTCATCATATATAGACATTATGCACTTAGTTAAATAACAGCAGCAGCATAGTCAAGTCACACAACAACAGGATGATATCATTATATCAATTACAATTCAATGGCATCATAATATTTAATTCATATCTTACATAATGCATAGTACATTAATCATGCTCAATTAATATCGACATATCTTAAACGGCTTTACATATTGCATTAAACATCCTCATTAGGTCTCATTACCAATTAGAGATTCACTCTTGATCAAAACGTGCGACACAGATCGCACAAACACTCAAGACACTCCAATCTAGAAGTGCTCGCGAGGCGAGAGTCCCTACTCGCCATGGCGAGTACCAGTCAATTTCCAAACTAATGGTGTTCTAGGTTCAATCTTGTCCTACATTCATTCCTAATCATTACTAGGTATGTTCAGGCACACAATGGCACTCAAGGTCCAACTAAAAAGTCAAAATTGCAAAATCCTACATGCTCTCTGCCTTAGCTCGCTATGGCGAGTAAGGTTGCTCGCCGTGGCGAGTTGCATTGCACAACTCGCGAGGCGAGGGAAAAGGGTTCGCGAGGCGAGCGATGAATGTTCATCACTCGCGAGGCGAAACTCATAACTCGCCGTGGCGAGCGATGAATTTCGCTACGGCCAGACCTGCTATTTCCACAAAAATTCGACGATTCTCATGGTTCTAAGCCTAATACTGATTCCAAAGTTCGTCCTAAACATTATCTAAGGTCTAGGAACACTTTCTACATCAATTTAATCAATTCCTACCGTTTGATCATCAATTCTAGGGATTTGACCTAGTTTTCGTTTTCTCCAATTCAATCCTAATTCTTGCTAACTAATCATCATAATTATCATCAATTACCATTACTGAGTTATTAGTCTCACCCTTACCTGGTTATGAAGAAATCGCAGCTCTCTCTTTGATCTCCTCCCTTATAAGCTTTTTCTCCCTTTTCCAAAAGTTTTCACGTACAATAGTTTTTCTAACAATTAGGTCTTCCCTATTTATATCTCTTCATAATTACTTATCTTATCTCACTTTCTCCCCCAAAACTATCTAAAATATCAAAACAGCCCCCAACTAAATATTTTTCATATTTCTATTTTCTTATCAAATCTTATTTTATTTAACAATAAAATAAGCCTCATAATCTTATCAAAACACATCAAATTATCCAAATCAACTTAAATCATCAAACATATCAAAATCATGCATATATTATATAAATATAATATAATCGCCTAAACTCAATTAATCAAACAATTAAACGAAAGTGGGCGTTACAACTCTCCCCCACTTAAAAGATTTTCGTCCTCGAAAATTTACCTCAAGCAAACAATTCTGGATAAGACTCCAGCATCTTACTCTCAAGATCCCACGTCAAGCTTTCACCAGTCGCTCCCGACCAAACGACTCTCACGAGAGGTATCTCTTTGCCTCTCAACGTCTTCACTTTACGATCATCAATCCTCACTGGTAAAGTTTCTACCGTAAGGTTGTCTCTAACTTGCACATCGTCACTCTGGATCACATGAGATGGATCCGGAACATACTTCCGAAGTTGCGACACATGGAAAACGTCGTGCAAATTTGAAAGATGCGGTGGTAAACCCACTCGATAAGCCACCGTTCCAACTCTTTCTGATATTTGATACGGACCAATAAACTTCGGGGTCAACTTCTTTGACTTCAATGCACGTCCTACACCAGTCATAGGAGTGACTCTCAAAAACACGTGGTCTCCTTCCTGAAACTCAAGATCCTTTATGCGCTTATCATGATAACTCTTTTGTCGACTCTGCGACGCTTTCATTTTCTCTTGAATCATCTTAACTTTCTCAGTAGTATGCTGAACAATCTCTGGTCCTAAGACCACTCTTTCACCTGACTCAAACCAACACAACGAAGTTCTGCATCTCCGGCCATACAAAGCCTCAAAAGGTGCCATTCCAATACTAGAATGATAACTATTATTGTATGTGAACTCCGAACTCAATCTCAACTTCGAACCCAAAGCCTCTTGCAAACTTTTCCAAAATCTAGAAGTAAATCTTGGATCTCTATCTGATACAATGCTCGAGGGAACACCATGTAACCTCACAATCTCCTTGATATAAATCTCTGCCAACTGGGCAACAGGAAAACTAATATTGATCGGTAGAAAATGAGCCGACTTCGTCAATCGATCAACGATTACCCAAATTGCGTCGTTCCCTCTCGGAGTATTCGGCAAACTCGTCACAAAATCCATGGATATACTATCCCATTTTCATTCTGGTACATCTAAAGATACCATCATACCAGCAGGTTTCTGATGCTCAATCTTCGACTTCTGACAAACTAAGCAGGAATACACAAACTTTGCCACATCTCGTTTCAAATCAGACCACCAGAAAATCTTCTTTAAATCATGATACATCTTCGTAGCTCCCGGATGGATACTCAAGCTACTTCTATGACTCTCTTCAAGAATCATCTTCTTAATCTCTTCATTGTCTAGAATACAAATTCTTCCTCGGAATCTCAACACACCTTGATCATCGATTTTAAAATCACTGTCTTCAGTCTGATCTCTAGCAACCAACAAGTCCACAAACTTTACATCAACTCTTTGAGCTTCCTTGATACTTTTCAGAAATTCACTGTCAATCTTCAGCATACCCAGTTTCACACTCTGAGGTAACCATTCGCAAACCAAACTCATATCTCTGAACTGTTCAAGTAACTCGAACTCTCTAATCATCAAAGTGGACATATGCAATGTTTTACTACTCAAGGTATCTGCAACAACATTAGCTTTACCTGGATGATAATTCAAACCAAAGTCATAATCCTTCAACAATTCAAGCCATCTGCGCTGCGTCATATTCAATTCCTTCTGATCGAACAAATACTTCAAACTCTTGTGATCACTAAACACCTCAAATCTTGAACCATACAAGTAATGTCTCCATATCTTCAACACAAAGACCACAACTGCCAACTCTAGATCATGCGTCGGGTAATTCTTCTCATGAATTCTCAACTGTCTTAAAGCATAAGCCACCACTTTACCTTCTTGCATAAGTACACCTCTTAAACCCAACTTGGACGCATCACAATACACCACAAAAGGTTCATCGGACTTAGGCAAAATCAAAACTGGAGCAGTCGTCAAACGCTTCTTCAATTCACTGAAACTGTTCTCACAATGAACATCCCACACAAAAGCTTTACCTTTACAAGTCAACTGGGTTAGCGGAAGAGCTAACTTGGAAAACCCTTCAATAAACCTTCTATAGTAACCAGCTAAACCCAAAAAGCTTCTAATCTCTGTAACTGACTTAGGAGTCTCCCATTGCGATACCGCTTCAACTTTAGACAGATCCACTGCAATACCATCACCAAAAGTAACATGACCAAGAAAACTCACTTCTCTCAACCAGAATTCACACTTAGACAATTTGGCATAAAGTTTCTTTTCTTTCAACACTTGCAAGACAATCTTCAGATGCTCATCATGTTCTTCTTCAGTCTTGGAGTAAATCAGAATATCATCGATGAACACAACTAGGAACCGATCCAAAAATGCATGGAAGATGCGATTCATATACTCCATAAACACTCCAGGTGCATTGGTAACACCAAAAGGCATAACTTTATATTCATAGTGACCATAACGCGTTCTGAAAGCTGTCTTCTGCATATCTTCATCTTTTACTTTAATCTGGTGATAACCTGACCTCAAATCAATTTTGCTGAAAACACGTGCACCCACTAACTGATCCATCAAATCATCAATTCTCGAAAGTGGATACCTATTCTTGATAGTTACCTTGTTCAACTGTCGATAATCAATACATAACCTCATACTACCATCTTTCTTCTTTACTAGTAAAACCGGTGCTCCCCAAGGTGACACACTTGGTCTAACAAATTTCTTCTCAAGCAAATCTTCCAACTGTTTCTTCAACTCAGATAATTCGGAAGCAGACATACGATAAGGTGCCATCGACACCGGCTTCGTTCCAGGAACAAGATCAATAGAAAACTCAACTTCCCTCTCTGGAGGCACATCAGGAATTTCATCTGGAAAAACTTCAGGAAAATCGCATACCACTTGTAGCTTATCAATCACTGCTTGATTCTCAATAGATAAAGAAGCCATTAAAGAAAACATCAAAATGCCATCACGTTCCATTTGCTTCAGCTGCTTAGTAGATAAGAACTCTGCACCAGTTTCCTCTTCGGCGGAAGAGAAATACATTGACTTGCTAAAACAATTAATATGAACATGGTTGTACTCCAACCAATTCATACCCAGAATCACATCCATACCGCTCAAAGGTAGACAAACTAAATCTATTTCAAAATCACGACCAAACATAGACAAAGGACAACGCAAACATACGAGAGAAGTAGTCACCGAACCCTTAGCTGGAGTTTCAACGACCATCTCTCCATTCATATCAGACAAATCAAGACTTAAAGCAGAATCACGATCGAAAGCAATAAAGCAATGAGTAGTGTAACGCCCTCTTTAATTATTTGAATATTTTTAATGAGTTTAAAATACATTTATATGATTTGTATGATTTATATGATTTATTTTGATGAGTGATATTTTGTTATGATATATGTTGGTATTTATTAGTATAACATATATGTTATTTGATTTAGAAATATATATATATGTTATTTGGTTTAGAAATATAAATGTTATTTGATTTAAAAATATATATATGTTATTTGATTTAGAAATATATATGTGTTATTTGATTTAGAAATATAAATGTTATTTGATTTAGAAATATATATGTTATTTGTTATAGAAATACATATGATTTGTTGCAGAAATAAATGTGATTTGTTATAGAAATAAATGTTATTTGTTGTAGAAATACACATGATTTGTTGTAGAAATATATGTTAATTTGTGTAGAGATATATGTTATTTTGTGTAGAAATATATGTTATCTGGTGTAGAAATATATTTCTTATTTGGTGTAGAAATATATATATATATATATATATATATATATATATGTTATAGAAATATATTTGTTATAGAAATATAATTGTTATTTGTTGTATAAATATTTTATATATATATTAGAATAGAATATTGAGATTTTGGTAGGCAATCTAATATATTTTTGTACTGAATAATATATTTTTGTACTTAATATAATATATTTTGGTACTCAATTGATATATTTAATTACTAGATCTAATAGGTGCATTACTTGTTTCCAAAGTTTCTCACTTATTAGTTGTAAATTATCTCTATAAATAGAGAACTCACACAGTGCATTCTACACACGGAAATTCACAGTTGATACTTCCTGTGCTTTTCTTCTCTTCTCCCTCTTTTGACTTGTGTTGACGAGTCTTTCTTCTTTTTCTACTCCTTTCTGTCCCTTCGGAATTAAAAGTGTTCTTAAGACCATAATCCCTCTTCGGTTTAATATCATTTTAGAGAAGAGAAAGCGGTAGAGTCCTTCGTCGATCAATCCAAAGGTAAGGGTGAGACTAACTTTGCAATTCTATTAATTATGTGAATCAATGATTAGGTTTAACATGATGTAGGATGAGTTTTTGAGGAATTGAAAAGTAGGTTACAATTGTAGAATTAATGAATAAACGGTGGAAACTTGTTAAAAAGATGTAGAAACTGTCCTTAGACCTTAGATAATGATTAAGATGGTTTGATGATATTTATAATGTTATATAATTAGATATATATTGCATGAATTATGTTTAATGATTGAGATGTTGATGACGTGCATTTGTAATTGTTAAATATGATGATTATCATTATTGATTGATGCTATTTTGTTGTTGTGATGAATATGATTTACTTTGATGATATGATTAATGAGTGAATATTATATACTGTGAATTAATGATTAAATGCATTACTTGAAATATTATTGAATGATCAAGATGTTGAAATGAATTGTTATTAAGCTTGATATGAATTGATTATGCTGCAATTGTTGTTAAACTAAGTTGCATGAGTTGTTGTTGATTATCATTTGATATTGTTATATCTTGAGATGTTTACGTGTTGCCTATGTTGCTGTTGTTGGTTATGTGAAATATTTATATGACTTATGTGGAAGATGTATGATGTTTAAGTTGTTGATACTTTATATTAATATTGTTATGTTGTGAATTGCTTGTGCTGTTTCTGTTGCTGTTATGAACTGCTAAGTTGTTTATAATGTGATTTAATAATTAAATGCATTACTCGAAATATTATTGAATTATATTAGGAGCTTTGTCCTCCGCACGATTATTAGTATGAATAAGTTGATGATGAACTCCAAATTATTGGATGTATAAGTGATAAGTTGATTAAGGTGTCTTGTCGATAGAGTCCATACATTAGCATTCATTGAGCTTTGTCCTCACCACGATTAGGAGCTTTGTCCTCCGCACGATTAGGAGCTTTGTCCTCCGCACGATTAAAGTATATTAATACTTATGATGATGATTGGTACCACATGCATATAAGTGTCTAAGTTGCATTGTCGCATTTGTCGAGTCAAAGTCGTTGTTGATGAATTATCATCCATGAGTTGTTAAGTTGTCGATGAATTATCATCTATGAGTTGTCGAGTTGTCTTCTACCCATGTGTTGTTAAAGAAGTACCTACGAAGATTATACGATGTGAATTATATAATGTTGACTAAAATATTGCTATGTTGTTTAACATGTTGATTATGATACTGTTATGTTGCTACGTTGTTTAAGATATTGATTATGATATTGTTACGTTGCTATGTTGTTTAAGATATTGATTATGATATTGTTATGTTGTTATGATGTTGTATATGATACTGATTATAATGTTATGATGTTGTTTACGATGTTGATTATATGATGTTATTATGATGCTATATGTTGTGATGTATATAAGTGTTATTATTAAGTGATGAATATGTTGTTCTATATATGATTAATATTATTAAGTGAATATTATGTTATGTTATTGATGATGATCAAATGTTGTGATTACTTGGTAATTGTTTATCAAAGATGCTATGATGTTTAAGATGATATTGTTTAAGATGATTATGTTTAAGATTTATGATGTTGATTATGGTGTTAGTATGTGTTGATTATATTTTGATAAGATGATGAATATGTTGTTGCTGTTATATTATTATATGAAGATGAATATGTTGTTGTTATATTATTATATTATGACGAGATGATGTATATGTTGTTATTATATAATTAAGATGATTAATATGTGTTGTTCATGTCGTTATAAGATGATGATTTATGTTGTATTATATATGATTATTATTATTAAGCGATGATTATGTTGTGTCATATATGATTATTATTATAGTGAGATGTTGATTACATTGTGTTGTTTTAAAGTTATTAGTGATGATGATATCTATGAGTTGTTAAGTGTACTTGATGATGTTTATGTTAAATTGATAAGTTGTCTTTTATTCATGAATTGATAATGAAATGTTTGATGAATAAGTATTATTACGAATTAATGATGTTGTTATGTTGTATATGAATTATGACTAAGATGTTGTTATGTTGTATATGAACTATGATGTGATGATCTATGTTGGTTATGATTTGGTTATTATGTGTTATATGATGATGTTTATAATGTGATGAATATGAAGTAAATGATAATTAGAAGTTGGTTGAACTATTAAGAATTATTACATGAAGAATTATTATTACTAATAGATGAAGTTATTTATGTTGTTAAATATAATTATTGAATTATATGCTTGATATTATTGTTTTGTGAAATCTCACCCCTTCTGCTTGAAAATGTTGCTCTTCGTATGAGTAACTTGCAGGTATTAATGATTAGTAGGAGTGGTGGCTCAAGTGTCTCTAGGTGCTCTGATACGTAACGGGATGAGAACTTTGTTATTGCTTTCTATTCCTTACGTATTGTTTTTGAAGAATTATGACTATCTTTTTAGAATGGATTTTTATGACATAATTGTAAAGAGGCCTTAGTGCCAAAGACTGGTTTTAGTTATTGAATAAATTCCGCTACGAAGTATTAAAGATTTTGTTATTGAATTTTAAAGGATAAATAGTTATTTATTCAGTTTATGATTTTATGAAAAGAAGTGTAGCATTCCGTTTACGTGAATAACTTTGATTATTAAATGAAATTTGTATGTTGGGAAAACGGGGTGTTACAAGTAGCACTAGTATCAATAATAGCAACTAAATGAGTATTATTAATATAGCAAGTACCTCTGATCAAACGATCCTCATCCTCTGTCTGAGTACCAGTCAAAGCAAAAACCCTACCAGTAGTCGGCGCCCTCTTAGGCTGAGTACACTGTGAACTAATGTGACCCTCTTCATTGCAATTAAAACACACAATGTCCTTACGCTTGCAATCAGCTACGATATGACCCCTCTTGCCACACCGGACACATTTCTTGATCTCTTCAGGACAAACATTACTCTTGTGGCCTTTCCCGCCACAGTTGAAACAAACAATCTCCGAAGGAGCATCCTTCTTCTTAGGTCGCCTATCATCGACCATTCTCTACTTGCCCTTATCAGCAAGGGCACTATAAGGCTTAGGGCGACTCTGCTGGCCCTTAGTCTTCCTCTCATTAACAACCTTGCAATGAGCTCTGGTATCCTCTTCGTAGATCCTACAGCTGTTCACCAAATCAGGGAAAACTCAGAGTTGTTGGTATCCGATCGCCCTCTTGATGTCGGGCCTCAAACCATTCTCGAACTTGATGCATTTCGAGAACTCAGCATTCTCAGCAGTATAGTGTGGGTAGAACTTTGCCAACTCCACGAAATTGGCAACATACTCTGTCACAGACATGTTTCCTTGCTTCAGCTCAAGGAATTCGATCTCCTTCTTCCCGCGAACATCTTCCGGAAAGTATCTTCTTAGGAACTCTCTCCTGAACACAGCCCAAGTCAAAACAGCTCCTTCTTGCCCAAGGGTAGGTAGAAGGCTAACCCACCAGTCATCAGCTTCCTCAGCTAGCTGATGAGTACCAAACCGCACTTTCTGATCTTCAGTGCACTGCATAACACGGAAGATCCTCTCAATCTCTTTAAGCCACGTCTGGGCTCCATCAAGGTCATATCTTCCTTTGAAAGTTGGAGGGTTCTTCTTCATGAAAGTCTCCAACATCTTCGTCTCAGCATTCGCACCAGCATTTGCGTTAGGTTGTTGTCCCACAGCTTGGGCAACAGCTTGTAGAGCAGTAGCTAACGCAGCATCGTTCCTTCCAGCCATTTCTGATATTCTACAACAAGTAGCAACAACAACATAAGATAGTAATACAAATATTACTAAGACTCGACAAGACTCTTCTAATTGACCGGACGGACCGACTTGCTCTGATACCAATTGTAACACCCCATTTTCCCAACATAAAAATTTCATAAACATTTATCAGAGTAAACAGCATAAACAAACGGGATATCACATTTAACATAATCCAAAACAGTTAAATAACAATTTAACCAAATATCTTAAACATTGCAGCGGAAATTATTTCAAAATCCATAAAACGCTTTGGCACGCAGGCCCCATCAAAGTATTTCAAAAGTTAAACAATCTTATAAAAATAACATAAACGTTTCACGTAATAGAATGAAGCATGCATATCAAAACCCTATCCCGTTACGTATCAGAGCGACCTAGACGACACAGTGAGGCAAGGCCACTCACAACAACAAACTGCACACTAAGCACGATCACCTGCAAGTTACCCATACGAAGGGCAACATTTTCAAGCAGAAGGGGTGAGATTTCAATACAAAATAATGTTAATCAATGTAATTCGAATCATAAATTAACATTAACATCATAATCAATCTTAAACAACTTTGCATATTTGATAAACAATTATCACATATTCACATATTCAATCATCATCAACAACATTGCATCATAGACACGACAATGCGACAATGCTCTTAGACTCCTTATATGCATGTGGTACCAATTGTCATCATAAGTATTAATATACTTTAAACGTGCGGAGGACAAAGCTCCTAATAAATCGTGCGGGGGACAAAGCTCCTAATAATCGTGGTGAGGACTAAGCTCAATGAATGCTAACGCATGGACTCTTATCAACAAATCACCGTAATCATCATATCAATACGCATCCAATAATTTGGAGCTAAACGTCATCTTATTCATCATATATAGACATTATGCACTTAGTTAAATAACAGCAGCAACATAGTCAAGTCACACAACAACAGGATGATATCATTATATCAATTACAATTCAATGGCATCATAATATTTAATTCATATCTTACATAATGCATAGTACATTAATCATGCTCAATTAATATCGACATATCTTAAACGGCTTTACATATTGCATTAAACATCGTCATTAGGTCTCATTACCAATTAGAGATTCACTCTTGATCAAAACGTGCGACACAGATCGCACAAACACTCAAGACACTCCAATCTGGAAGTGCTCGCGAGGCGAGAGTCCCTACTCGCCATGGCGAGTACCAGTCAATTTCCAAACTAATGGTGTTCTAGGTTCAATCTTGTCCTACATTCATTCCTAATCATTACTAGGTATGTTCAGGCACACAATGGCACTCAAGGTCCAACTAAAAAGTAAAAATTGCAAAATCCTACATGCTCTCTGCCTTAGCTCGCTATGGCGAGTAAGGTTGCTCGCCGTGGCGAGCTGCATTGCACAACTCGCGAGGCGAGGGAAAAGGGTTCGCGAGGCGAGCGATGAATGTTCATCACTCGCTAGGCGAAACTCATAACTCGCCGTGGCGAGCGATGAATTTCGCTACGGCCAGACCTGCTATTTCCACAAAAATTCGACGATTCTCATGGTTCTAAGCCTAATACTGATTCCAAAGTTCGTCCTAAACATTATCTAAGGTCTAGGAACACTTTCTACATCAATTTAATCAATTCCTACCGTTTGATCATCAATTCTAGGGATTTGACCTAGTTTTCGTTTTCTCCAATTCAATCCTAATTCTTGCTAACTAATCATCATAATTATCATCAATTACCATTACTGAGTTATTAGTCTCACCCTTACCTGGTTATGAAGAAATCGCAGCTCTCTCTTTGATCTCCTCCCTTCTAAGCTTTTTCTCCCTTTTCCAAAAGTTTTCACGTACAATAGTTTTTCTAACAATTAGGTCTTCCCTATTTATATCTCTTCCTAATTACTTATCTTATCTCACTTTCTCCCCCAAAACTATCTAAAATATCAAAACAACCCCCAACTAAATATTTTTCATATTTCTATTTTCTTATCAAATCTTATTTTATTTAACAATAAAATAAGCCTCATAATCTTATCAAAACACATCAAATTATCCAAATCAACTTAAATCATCAAAACATATCAAAATCATGCATATATTATATAAATATAATATAATCGCCTAAACTCAATTAATCAAACAATTAAACGAAAGTGGGCGTTACATACTACACCCAAACGTGACTTTCCTACGAATATTGTTGGAATGGGAGTAGTCCCGTCACCTGATAAATATTTGAAAGTGGTTAAAGACTTTGGGAACTTGGTAGAACCCGTGATACAGGTACATGTGAAACCATAGTCCTTACCAAATGGCGTTTTTACCTTTAAGCTCCAACATTGTGGACTTAACCTCTCCATGCATTCCATGTTCTTTAGTATAATCATGCATGCATTTATTCATAAAAACTTTTTTTCTCACTAATATCGAAGGACTTAGATAAGTTCTTGTAAACATCAAAGATATGGTCCTTGTAAGAAGGAACACCAAGAAATACAACTTCAAAAATCTTAACTAAGCTTTAGCTTTTATTAAGAACTTTTTCCTCGGTTTCGTTCTTACTTTTGAAAAGGGAGCCAATTGCAACATCTTCACAATTTTCAAATACCACAATGTTTACAATTACTTTGACAAGTCCTTAAAAAAAAATGTGTCTATTTTTGCATAACCATATCATGTATGATTTTGCATTCGTAATTTCAAGTCTGAGTCTCACACTGTGTCTTTTCTACTAAAGGTCAACCCATCTCAAAAGAGTCATGGCGTCCTCGTCTGAAACCCACTCGCATTTACAACACTCGAACAATCATGAGGAAAAGATAGAGTTTCTCGAACAAGAAAATCAATTGCTCCGTGAGGAAGTGGCAGCCATGCGAACTAAGATGGATGAAATGACTGAATTGATGAAAGCATTGACGGTTGCACATAATCAACCACCACCTCCTCCTCCTATCAGCACTCAGGCCGAAGCAACTGTCTCTATTGTCCCTGAATGGACGATACCTGTCAGTACACCACCAAATTCTATGCCAGAAGGTCGTCCTTAGGGTGTCCCTATTTGTCTCAGTGAAGTATTCCGCCTTATTGCTTGTGAAGCTCAGATGCCTACTCATCAATATGCAGCTCATGTTCCTCCGCTTCCTGTAAGAGCTCCTCCATTTGTCATGACTTACTCAACACCTATGATGCATACCATTCCACAAAATGAAGAACCCATCTTCCACTCAGGGAACGTGGAGGCCGATGATAGAGTGGATGACTTGCAGGAAAAATATGACGAAATGCATCGAGAAATGAGGGCTCTCCGTGGGAAAGGATAATTTGGAAAGACCGCTTACGATCTCTGTTTGGTGCCGAATGTCCATATACCTCACAACTTCAAGATCCCAGATTTCGAGAAGTATAAAGGGAACTCTTGCCCTGAGGAACATCTGAAAATGTATGTAAGAAGGATGTATGCATATGCTCGGGACGATCAAGTCCTTATTTTTTACTTCCAAGAGAGTTTGGCTAGTCCTGCCTCAAAATGGTACACGAATTTAGACAAAACAAAGATCCAAACTTTCTGTGATTTGTGTGAAGCTTTTGTGGACCAATACAGTTATAATTTGGATATGGCTCCAGACCGAAGCGATCTTCAGGCAATGACTCAAGAGAATAATGAAACATTCAAGAGTATGCCCAGCGATGGAGGGATACCGCTGCCCAAGTCATCCCGCGTGTAGAAGAGAAAGAGATGACCAAGCTCTTTTTAAAAACTCTCAATCAGATCTACTACGAGAAGATGGTCGGAAGTACACCCAAGAACTTTGCTGAGATGGTTGGTATGGGCGTACAGTTGGAAGAAGGAGTCCGAGAAGGACGATTGGTCAATGAAAGCGTCCCCAAGGCAGGAAGTGAATATGGTGAAAGATCAACTTCGACCACAGGCTCAAAGGACACAATTTGACCCGATCCCCATGAAATATGCGTATTTGCTCCCAGCATTGCTAAAGAAGCATTTGGTTCAGACCAGGCCGCCTCCTAAAGTGCCTGAAAGATTACCAGCATGGTATAAACCTGACAAGTTTTGTGCTTTTCATCAAGGGGCTCCGGGTCATGATATTGAATACTGCTATGCTCTGAAGGCCGCAGTCCAAAAGTTAATTCGAGATAAAGATTTGTCCTTCGAGACTTGAACCCAAATGTGTAAGCCAATCTGCTACCAGATCATGGTACCCAGTATTCCAACAAAAGGAGGGTTTAATCGCAATCGAGTCAATGTTGATGTTTTCTTCCACTGTTCAATTTGTTTCAAGTGGTATGTTTGTTGTTTTGTTATCTTTTCAAGAGAATCCTTTCGTCCCGCCCAAGACGAAAGTGAACTTATGTAGGGCTTTTTGCTTTAAGCATTGTCATCGTTAATAAAAAGGTCGTTTTTGTAACACCCCGTTTTCCCAACTTAAAAATTTCATAATAAATATCAGAGTATTCAACACATAACGGAATGCTACACTTCTTAAAAATAATAAATGAGATAATTAACTAATTATCTTTCCAAAAATCATCAACATATTAATTCAAACTTTGCAGCGGATTAAATTCATTAGCATAAATAAGTCTTTGGCACGCAAGCCTTATTAAAAACATAAACAATACATAAAGGAATAGAAAATAGCCACAAAAGATCCCATCCCGTTACGTATCAGAGCATCCTAAGACTCAGTGAGAAATAAGTCACTCACGACAGCAACACCAGCAACCTACAAACGATCACCTGCAAGTTACTCATACGAAGAGCAACATTTCCAAGCAGAAGGGGTGAGATTTCACAAAACAATAATATTAAGCATATAATTCAACAATTATATTTAACAACATAAAAACATCATAATATTCATCATAGATAATAATATATCATATATCACATCATTAATAGTTCATATAAAGAATCACAGCTTAAACAACTTGACAACTTAACATCTTTGACTCGACAAATGCGACTCCAACTCGACTATGCAACTTAGACCTCTTATATGCATGTGGTACCAATACAGAGCATCAAGCCCCCATCGCTATTTGAGTATTATTATACTTCCGGAGCATCAAGCCCCAATCGCTATTTGAGTATTATTATACTTCCAGAGCATCAAGCCCCAATCGCTATTTGAGTATTATTATACTTCCGGAGCATCAAGCCCCAATCGCTGAATGCTAATGCATGGACTCGACCTCTTAAACATCTTAATTCAACGACCTCTTAAATAGTCCAATAATTTGGAACATCATCATCTTAATCAACTTAGACCGACTCATGCAGCTTAGTTAAATAACAACAGCGACACAGCAGTATACAAAAACAACATGACATAATAATATCAAATGCAAGTCAATCAACGTCTCAATTATTCACAAATAATTCAATTAATGCATGTACAATTATATCACAATATAACAACATCAAATCATCATAAATCAGCTTCACAGATCATCGTTAAAATGACTCGACAATTACACATCACCCATTAATACATAATAACACATAATTATTTAAGCCAATTAAAATAGCTAAATAAACTAGTCATCCTCAGTCAATTAAATTAAGATGTGTGGCCTTACAAACATGTTTCAAAGAGAATAACTTATTACATGATTATTTTGGATCTTCAAAAGTAGCACATATCTATAATCTATTTAGAAAAATATCACGTTCCCTATTCCTCTTTTATATTTCAAAACTAGTGGCTAATATCATGCTTCAAGAATCTTTAATTGACGTTAATAAATCAAGCAACAGAAAGTACTCCTAATATTAGCGCATGAGTGACGATTGTCATGATACACAGCTACGGCTGAAAAAGCTAAATTCATTGATCAATAATTGACGGATTCCTAGACGAAATTGAAATCAAACAAAATTCGATGCATACTCTTTGAAATATTCCAGGTAACTAACCATGTAAATAATCATGACATATACACTTAATTAAAAACTTGATTTTTAGTTAAACCTTTTTTCAAATTCTATTCTCTAAAACCAATCCTACACTTGTTAAATAAAATCATCAGAATTATATAGATTAATAGAATTGAATGCTAGTCTCACCCTTACCTTATAGAATGAAATCGCAGCTCTTTAGATGTTTCTCCCTTCCCTTGGCTTTTCTCCCTTTTCTCCAAAATTGGTCGTACATTCTGTTTTTCTAAACTAGGTCTTTCCTACTTATAACTCCACCATCTATCTTATCTTATTTCTCTTTCTCCCCCCAAACTTTCTAAAATCTCATAACAACCCATAAACTCAATATTATTTTATTTTCAAATCTTATTCTATTAAATAATATAATAAGCCACTTAATAAATCATATAACTATATAAATATATTTTAAACTCTTCTTAATAAATTTTAGACTCAATTAAATAATTAAATAAATCAAATAATTCAAAGAGGGCGTTACAGTTTTGATCCCGACTTTGTTTTCATTTTGTGCTTTTTTTCTTGGAAAAAATGGTAATACAAAAAAACCAAAAAAATAATAATCATTCTCAAATATCTGCATAATCATAACTTATACTTACTTGTCAAAATCAATAATTAAATCATGCATTAATAAACCCGTTGAACACAATAACCATGTACTTTCTACCAACTTTGAGTTCCTTGTATCCGAAGCTGAAGAAGAGGAAAGTGAAGAGGCTCCCGATGAGATCTCTCACATGCTGGGGCATCATAGCTGTCAAAGCTACAAACAAATATCATGAAGATAGTCCAGAAAATGGCAATCGTTTACAAAGACTGGCTCGAGGTGCTACCATTCGCTTTGCTTGGATGTTGTGCTTCAACAGGGGCAAACCCCCCTCCTTCACTCAAGTATATAACATGAAGACCGTGCTTCTCGTGGAGGTCAAAGTCCCGACAATAGGAGTTCTGCCGAAGTCCAAGCTTGATTAAACTTAAAATGCATGACGACCTTGTACAACCATGTCAAAAGAGGTTGAAACAAACTTCCAACAAGAAGGTTCGTCCCCGTGAATTTCAAGAAGGAGACTCTATGCCTAAAAAGGTACTATCTTTCCGACCAGACTCCAGGGGCAAGTGGATGAAGGCCCATGTGCAATGACTCATGCAACCACAAATGGTGACAAACTTGCACTTCCTATGAATACCGGTGCAGTCAAGAAATACTCTGTCAAAAATAAAAGCTCGATAAGTCGCAAACCTGAAAAGGCGGCTTAGGCAAAAATGAGCGTCTCGGTGGACTGAAAACCTGAAAGGGCGGTCCAGGCAAAAATTAGAGACATGAATAAAAATGATTATCCTGATAGATTGAAAACCCAAAAGGGCAATCTATGCAAAAGTTAAGGATCAACAGACAAAGTAACTGCATCCGGTCGGGCACAATCCACTTGGGGCATCCAGCTATCAAAAGACCTCCGATTCGAAGCATCTGTAGATCAAAGACTCGGAACAGGCGCATTCAAAGTTGTTAGGGAGAATAGCGGTTATTGTGTTCAATGTACCATTCCCATTACATTTACCATTTTTCCAAAATTTTCAAAAAAATCCGTGGAGCCATGTCCTTGGTAGGTCACCACTCAATTCAACAAATTTGAGCCTGTGCCCATTTATTTGGAACTCTCATTTCTTCTATTTGCATAATTTCTTCTATTTTTTGATGGCAATACTTAAAGCAAAAATTTTCAAAATACAAAAACTTGTTTTACATCTTTTGAAAAGTGTGAACAACAAACACACTCTCTTTGAACTCGTGAGTAGGTGAAGTGTACATCAGCATCCGCCTTGAGAGCAGTTACATTCCGAAAGAGAAACATGGATAAGCAGTATGAAGGGGTCCTCTACTTTGAGCAAGATGCTGTCACAGTCGAAAAATACAAAAAAAAAAATCAAAGCTCGCTAAGTTGAAAACCTGAAAAAGGCGGCTTAGGCAATAGAGAGCGTCCCGGTGGACTGAAAACCCGAAAGGGTGGTCCAGACAAAAATTAGGGGCAGAAAAAAGGAATATATTCCCGGTGGACTGAAAACCCGAAAGGGCGGTCCAGGCAAAAGTTAGGGATTTTCAAAGAGAAATAAAACAAAAAGCATGACTGCTGAAGCATACCAATGGAAGAACACTCTGCGCCGGTTTACAAATGGCGACTTCTTCCATACCTTTTATCAACAATGGGCTTTACCCCCAGGAGGTGTCAGTTGCTACCTTGTGCCAGGTTCTTACACCGTCAACGGCTTGATTTGTTCGCAATAGTATCATTTCCAAGGAAGTTTGCCGAGTTGTTTGTACTGCGATATCGGTCCACCTCCCATCTTACCTGTCTTATCTCGTTTCATCGAGTCACCTGTCGTATAAAGTCTATACAGTCATGTATCCATACATTCATACAATCATGCATTCATCAATATTCTCACATATTCATAAGTTTATATGTACACAACATATGCACAACATCAATTCACACATAATTGCATCAGTCGTCCAGAATCTCGATTCGGTGGTGTCTCTTCGGTTCAGTCTTAACTTACCATTGTGTCAAGCCGCAAGTTTCTACAAATAAGCGTCTTCTATTTACCTTCTTATTATCAAAGTGTCATCCCCGGCGTGAAGCCGTGCTAGTCATGACACTAATCAAATTCAATTTCAATTTCAAAAAGTGTCATCCCCAGCGGTAGCTGTGAAAGAGGTGTCACCAGTCAATTTCAACTCTCAATAGTGTCATCCCCAGTGTGACTGACCAAGTTGTCCTTTCATTCTTACCTTTGTTAAGCTATCTCATCGATATTTAGGTAAAAGTATCATTTGTCTTTGTTAAGCTATCATTTCATTGGTAGTTAGACGATGTTTTTCTCTCATTCTTACCTTTGTTAAGCTATCTCATCGATAGTTAGGTAAAAATATCATTTGTCTTTTTTAAGCTATCATTTCAACGGTACTTAGAAAATGGTTTTTCTTTCATTCTTACCTTTGTTAAGCTATCTCATCGATAGTTATGTAAAAGTTATTAATCGTCTTTGTTAAGCTATCATTTCATCGGTAGTTAGACGATATTTTCTCTCATTCTTACCTTTGTTAAGCTATCTCATCGATAGTTAGGTAAAAGTATCATTTGTCTTTGTTAAGCTATCATTTCATTGGTAGTTAGACGATGTTTTTCTCTCATTCTTACCTTTGTTAAGCTATCTCATCGATAGTTAGGTAAAAGTTATTAACCGTCTTTGTTAAGCTATCATTTCATCGGTAGTTAGACAATATTTTCTCTCATTCTTACCTTTGTTAAGCTATCTCATCGATAGTTAGGTAAAAGTTATCAATCGTCTCTGTTAAGCTATTAATACGATAGTAGACAATCATTTTCCCCAATGAAACTATATTCCCCTAGCAGAGTCGGATCCCTTTTCTTCAACGAATTTAGATATCCCGTTGTCAGTTCTCATTCCAGTCAAGTCATCATTGTCATCTGCATTCATAATTACATCATGAGCATTCATAACATCTTAGGTCAAAATTGGTGCACTTTTATATTTAAGTCTCTTCGGCCCATCAAATCAAAGATTTCATCTTCAAATCTCTGGACGAAGAAACTTAAATAAGGGCATCTGTCATACCCCAATTTTTGACCTAAGGTCCCACTGACACGCGTCGTTTAACCCTGATTAGAGTCTCCTACGTTTCAGTAAAAATTCGGCAGGGAGGTATTTTAAAATACCTCATTTTGTTTCCGAGTCGGGCCCTCTTTCTCTCAGTCTTTAATAAATTATTTCCATCTTTTATTTTTTAAATTAATCCTATTTTTATTTTTTACTTTTAATTCCATTTTAGATAAGTCCAAAAGAAATCTGCATTTATTTTTATTTTTATTTTTATTTTCTCATTTATCACTTTATTCATTTGTTAATATCCATAAAAAATCTAAAAGGGTCCAGGTTCAGAATAACAGGTTGTCACGCGTATGCCATTCCAATCCAGATTTCACTAAGCCTTATTTGCAAAAACTGGAACAGAAATGCGTCCCTTTTCTGCTCCCCAAGCTACTGACTTTCTGCTCATTCTCAACAAACCCTAGTCCCAAGCAGCACTATAAATACATAACCTGCACAACACAACAGACACACAGCAGAACACGGGAAATACAGAGGAAACACAAGAAGCCAGAATCGCACATCACTAAGGAACAACATCAACTCGAAGCCGCACTTCCAAACCGGACACATCACAGAGTCGTCACCAACCACAACTACAACACATTCGTTGTCGTCACAAACAACAGCAAACAACCGGGTTCATCCAAAGGTAAAAAGGGTGGTAATTTACGTTTTTTTGTAGATCTAGGTCTGTTGGCTTACCTATTGAAATTTTTAAGTTCAGAATCGAGTAGGAGAGGGAAAAAGAATTTGAAAACTAAAAAAATCATTAAAAAAAGTAGGGTTCCGGCGTGGTGCGCCGCCGTACCGGCTGGCCAACCGCCGCCGGAACCCACCTTACCTCCGTCGGAGAAGATGAAGTTCCACCGGAAACTTCATGAGGAACCTAGAAAAGGAAGAACATGGTAGAGAGAGAAGAGAGAAGGAGCGGAAAGAAAGAAAAGAAGAGAGAGAAACGATTTGAGAAATAAAAAAAAACCAGTCTACAACACATTTATAGTACCCTGAACCGGTTCGGTTCTCCTGAACCGAACCGGTTTAAGCCCAATTCCCCAACCGTAAGGCCCAACAACGCGCCTCTGTTACTTTTTAAAGCCCAGTTTCTGTTTCACTTACTGCGCACCCCCCATGATGCTACTTGCATTTCCCGTTGCTGTAATTTTTATTTCTTCCTTTTCCGTTAGCACTGCATTTCCTAATTACCATGCATTTTTATTCTTTTAGGTTATATTATTCTGCTTTTATCTTTTATTTATTGCATACCTATTTTTATTTTAGTCATTTATTTCATTACATAGAACTTAGAATGTATAAATAGGCTTTAATGTAATTTATTTTTATTTTTTTATCTTGTGCATATAACTTAGAATGTAAATATAGGCTTAATGTAATTTATTTATTTTATTGCAGACCTTAGAATGTAAATAGACTTTTATGTAATAGTCGTAGGTGCATGTGTGCGTGTAACACCCTAATTCCGTCGTTAAATATCAAATAATAATAATAATAAATTTAATAATAAGGATGTTACACAACTCGACTTTATATCACAAAAATAATATAATTTTCTTACTAATTAATAATTTCAGCAGCGGAAACATTTCACTATTCTCATTAATAAATCTTATCATTGTCATTCAAGATCATAAATGGAAATAACATTAGTTGCATGATTCAAACTCAAAATCAAATTAATTTAAACGTTAACCCCAACCCATGGTGTTACATATCAGAGCTCGTATTCAACTACATATCTAATCATTGCTAAAATAAAATTGACGGAAGACAATTCCCGTCGTATCTTGCTAGGCGTCCCGCAACTAGATCTCTTCGTCCTAAGTATCTGTACCCCACCGGTACAGACATCATAAATACAACAACAAGAAAGGGGTGAGAAATCCAGCCATAACATATTATTAGGAAAAACATTCACATTAAATAAATATCAAAAGAATATAGTCTCCACTATCTCATCACTCTCAGCAGTTACTATGTATAATCTCTTCATTTCACATATCACAACAGCACAACATCTTCACACTCAAAGTACCAATACAAAATCATCATATATATGCATATGGACTCTCCTAACGACCTATATGATTGTGGTACCACTCCTACTCATCATTTAGCCAGAGTTATGTTACAGGACTTTTCTCATCATAGTTTACCAGAGATTCTCCATCAGTCATGCACTCCATCAGTCTTAGAATCTATACGATTGCATATAAATAAATTCGACAAGTAACACAAGTATACACATATTCAAATAATTCACATATTAATGCAAGACTCTCACTAAAATGCACGACTCTAATGCAAGCACACAAATCATTAACATACTCATCATCATCATATATCACCATCTTCATCATTGTGTGTGTATATATATATATATATATATATATATATATATATATCACTCTCATCATCATTATATACATCACTCCCATCATCATCATCATCAAATATAAGCATCATCATAATGATATAGTTATCGTCATCCTCATCATCACTAAAATATAAACATTATCATCCTCATATTCATCATAAATTAATCAACTTCACTCTCATCGTGTTTATTTATTATATATATATTTAATATTAATCATCGACACTCTTTGTCATAATTATAGGATTCATCATCATTACTCTCTATCAACTATTTATATCACCACTTATTCTCTTCATTAATCCAACACTTACGCGTGACTCATTTCTACATCAACATCTCTCTATTTTATTTTATTATATTATTCATCTTACCGACATACTCTATCCCTTCATCTATTCTAGGCTCTCTATATACTTTACTTCTGATAGCATAACCTATTACTCATTCTTAGTCTCAAGATGTATTCTAATTCATTATCATTACATATAATGTCTCCTCTCTATTCAACTAGGTTCTTCCCCACCATCGTCATTAACTCTTTCGTAATTATTCTTCTCATTTAAAACGACTTTATAATCTTATTACCTTGTTCTCACATTCGTCGTCATCTATACATCGACTATTTTCCTAATCTTAACTTAATCCTAATTTAAAGTTATTATCTCATTCTATCAGTACTTTTGACATCAGAAACTTTCCTCACTAAGGCTTCATTATAATTCAAGATTTTATTCTCTCGATGCCGGTTGTTATTATTATCATCAAACATTATAACTATTATCGCTTATCCGGTTTCCTACTCATCTTGCTCTCTTCTAATTGTTCCCGTCCTTTTCATCGCTATTATCATTCCTATTGTCTTTCATTACCTAATTCACAGCTCCCTATCTTTCTATACATCTCGTCTACGATCATCTAACTCGACTACACTATAATCTTTATTTGTTTTTACAGTATAAACGTTCCTATATAAGATTCACCGTAAGTTATTTAATTACCTTGCTCTATCACTCTCCAACTATCAATACTCTTAAGATCATTATTTTTCACGTCCTATTGTCAAGTCATCTTTTAACATCACTAAATTCACTTAGATCACTATCACCAGTTTATGTTTTAGACTTGTTATTATCCTTAGATAATCGCTTCTATTTATGCCTGATCACACTCCTTCATTTATATGTAAAGCTTAAGGACCCTCACCTTTACTTTACACGCTAATGGATTTATTAAAATCACTAATACTATCATGGATGGTTTAGAGTCCAATACAACGGTGGTGTTGAAACTTCATGAAAAATGCAGCATGACCCACGTGCGATATTTTAATCATTACTCAACTTAAGAATGTCTGAATGAGGTCAAAATAAATCTAAAATAAATATACCACCCATATCTACAACTTTCATGAAGGAACCTAAATTAAATTCGATACATAAAGTGGTGCAAAGGTTGGTTTTCCTAAACCTAGGCAGAGTGCGCGGCCATGCTGACCTCTGGGTAGTATTTTGATCATAACTCAAGTTTTTGACGTCCTATTGGGGCCACTCCAAAGCCAAATGAAAGCTAACATCTATATCTAAAACTTTCATAGTTAGATCGAAACCCAGTTCATAACATAAAATAGTCTAAAGTTGGATTTTCTATGCCTCGGAAAAGAAAACGACCCCTGCTGACCCATGTGTAGTATTTTAACCATATCTTGTGTTCTAGATATTGAAATCAGGTCAAACCAATGCCAATTTAAAGCTAACATGCATATCTACAACTTTCATGAAGACACCGAAATCTAATTCTCAACAGAAAAGTGCCAGTTTTTATTGTTTGTTTCGGTTACAGAAATCACAGATTTTCTGTGATTTCGCATGTGCGATTTAGCCTTAAGGGACCTTTCCTAGCTCCGTTTTCGACCCTAAACTCGCCAAACTCGACCCTAATCTTCACTCCATGACTACCCTATCATTGAAACACTAATTCTTCGTTAACCTACCTGATTATCCACTACTAAAACTCAATTCAAAAACCTAAACTAGTTTCCCTCAATTGTCATCTTTTAATTTCATCTTTCAATTCGTCCATCATCATTCACTCATCAAAATTTACATCATAACAGCAAAAGTGCATTAAAATTTAAGACAACCCTCCCATCATAAATTTAGATATCCTAAAGTGCAAAGATTCTCCCTCTTACCTTGAATTCTTTGGAAACGCAGCTTTCGGTTCAACTCTCCTAACTCTCCTTAGTTACGGTTTGCCTCCTTTCCTCTCTACTTCTCTCTGGTTCTCACGTACAGCAATAATGTTTTATGAATTTCCATTCCTCTATTTATACTAGAAAACTAGGTTAAATTCTTATTATTATTACTTTTCTCCCCTCCACCTATCATAATTTACTCCCTCCTCCCCCACTTATTTTATTACTTCTATTTCTCACCTCTTATCTTTATTATTTATTATATCATTCCTCTCTTTATAATTTAAATTCACATAAAATATTAATAACCACCAAAACTTTATTTTTCAACAATTGCACACTATTTTATCCCTAAAAATTGTTTTTCTCACATTATTGACTCAACTAGTTAACTCCTCCTTACTTCCTCATTATTCGTAACACCTATAACTAGTTTATATTCTAGTTCATTTATTCAAAAACAACAAAAACATGCAAATAACAAAAAATCACAAAAACATTTTCATAAACAAACCTTGATCCAAATCAAGTGATCGTCTTTTTATTTTTATTTCTTTCATAAATCAAAATTGCAATCAACTTTAATTCCACTTTAAGTCATTTTCTTTTAAACATAAAAAATACAAACAAATTCTTATTTGCCACTTGACTTTTCATTTTAAAACCTTTTTCAAAACTAATAAAAAACACTCAGCAAATCAAACGTCAATTTCTACCCCGAACTACGAGGTTTTGATCCCTCACGGGTACGTAGGCAGAGGACACTCGTCCTTCCAAACAATAAAAAATGTAGATAAATTAGGTCTCACTTTCTTTTTCTTTTAATATCACATTGACTCGTTTTTCAAAAACAAGCAAGTTTATAGCACATTAATTAAATAAAATCAAGAGGTTCCCGTAGAGTACTACGGACATAAAGGGTGCTAATACCTTCCCTTTATGTAACTAACCCCCGAACCCTAAATCTTTTCAAAATGGGGTTGTTTGGACTTTTTTTTTCCCCTTTACTTAATAAAAATTAAATCTTCAGTCGTGAAATAATTAGTGAGTCAAAAGCTAATCAAATAGCCTTGATCTCCGAAAAATGACGCGACAACCTTCATAAAGTTGCTATATAGTCTATTATTGCATGACATTTTCAACAAAATTCCTTCCAAGCAAAGTGGTAACACTTCTTCTCCCTCTCTTATTATTCCTTTTTTCTTATACATATGAACATTAATATTCTTGTAATAGTAATTTGTGTCAGTTTCTCTCCTAACACTTATGATGAGTATTATCCACATAATGGTGGCTTGAACCGAATTGCAGACTCAAATTAGGACCTTAAAACGTTTGGTTCAATTTCAAATTAGTTCAATTGGGTGATCTTTGATAATCATAAGAAAAACCATGCAATTAAGTTTAATTATCTTTGAAAAACATATAAAAAAATTCATCTAAGTTTTGTTCTTTTGTAAATATTAATGCAAATAGAAATCATGACATACATAAAAGAGATGAAAAGAGGAAAAACTCGTCAACACAAGTCAAAAGAGGGAGAAAGAGAGAGAGAGAGAAGAAGAAGAAGAAAAGGATTGGAAGTTTCACAATATTTTTCGGTGTGTGGAATGAACTACGTGATCTACCTATTTATACAGAAAAATCATAACTAATACGTGAGAAACTTTGGGAACAAGTAATTCACATATTAGATCTAGTACAAAAATATCTCAAATTCAGTACCAAATAGATCATATTGAGTACAAAAAATATATTTTGAGTACAAATATATTATTGAGTGCCAAAATATATGTCTAATCACGTACGAAAATATATTAGATTGCATACTAAAATATATCAGGTTGTGTTCCAAAATATTGTAACAAAATTTGGTGACTATGAAAAAACTTTCTAATAATGATTAAAGTAATTTTTTCATTTAATATTTCCAAATAATAAAATATATATCAATATATATTTTTTGAATAATTTAAGGGTTAAATATGTTTTTAGTCCCTACAAAATCATGAGTTTTTAAGCTTAGTCCCTATGAAATTTTAATAGTAATTTTAGTCCTCCAAAATATTTAAGTTTGTTAAAATAGTCCCTATTTTGAGAACTATATATACAAAAAAATGGATACTTTTAGTCCTCCAAGATAGTCCGTCTAAAATGCAAATAGGGACTAAAAGTGAATGCAAAATTTCCGGGATTAAACTTGACAACTTGTAATTTAATAGGGATTAAAAACATATTAAAAACACAATTTAATCTCGACAAATTTCCACCGATTATACTATTAATCCGAAAAGGAACAAATTGGAACAATAAAAATATAATTTGAGGTATTTTGGAAAATTTCATCTCAAATTTGTTTTGTTCTCTAAGCATGATTGAAAATGAGGGAAGACCTATTCTAGAACCGGGACCAAATTAGTTATAAAAAAAGACCAAATTTTGATTAAATTTTTAATATTTTCTTCTTTCAAAATGTAGGTCAAATTTATCCCTTAAAATATATACACATGTTAGTGCACTAAAATGCGCGGTCAGACAGGCATGCTAGTGCCCTTCCTTCTGCTAGTTTTTTTATAAAGAATGTGTTCCCATTTTAATCGGTAACTTGGGAAATGTTTTTCATTTTCCAGATTTTTTTTATCTACTCCTTTGGATATTTTTTTCTGATAGACAGGTAGAGACAATTGAAGAGATGAAGTAAATAAGCTTCTTTTTTCCAAAGAAGGCCGAGATTGACAGTGGTTGGGAGACGAAAGCCGGGAGCAGCTGTAGAGAGATGGAAGAAGGGATTGTGTTTCAGAATTAGGGGTTCTGAGAAAAACAAGACGAGATTAGAAAGTTGTCGGTTAGTGATAGGAGCTTCGGCTTTGCCCAATTCTATACTCCTAAAACTGTGGTGTTAACAATATGTCCAAATGTTTGCATTTTTTTTAACATAATACAATAATTTTAAATATAGAGATGTAACCATTTAATTTTTTTTTTTTGGAAGAAGTGTATTGTAACACCCCGTTTTCCCAATATAAAAATTTCATTTAATTAATCAGAGTAATTCACATAAACGGAATGTCACACTTCTTTTCTTAAAATCATAAATGGAATAATTAACTAATTATCCTTCAAAATTCAACAACATAATAATTAATACTTCGCAGCGGAATTTATTCAAACATCTAAAACAGTCTTATTCTTGGGCACGAAGGCCTCATCATTAATATCTCATACAAATCCAATCAACATCTTATTTATGAAAATTCATTAAGCAATACGTAAGGAATAGAAAAGCATGCAACAAAGTTCCCATCCCGCTACGTATCAGAGCACCTAAAGACACACGTGGAAGATAGTCCACTCACGACAGCAATCTAACAACAACTTATTCTCGATCACCTGCAAGTTACTCATATGAAGAGCAACATTTCCAAGCAGAAGGGGTGAAATTTCACATTCAATAATAATAAGCATATAATTCACCAAAAATATTTAACAACATAAACTTCATCAATTAATAACATTAAATCTTCTTATATTATTTCATTGATATTTCAGTTAACTTCTAATCATTATTAACTTCATATTCATCGCATTATATACATCATCACTTAGCACATAATACTCAAATCATAACCATCATCATATAAACATCATAAATCATCACGTCATAAACATCATCTTATAACATAAACGACACAGCATAATCATCATCTCATAATAATATAAACAACACAACATAATCTTCATCTGATAATAATATACACAACACAACATAATCATCATCTCATAATAATATAAGCAACACAACATATTCATCATTAATATTTCATGGTTTGTCTTTATCAACAACTTCAACAATTCATCAACGACAACGTCAACCTGACAACAAAACCACGTGAGAGTACACCACCTCTTATAAAACAACAAGTAAGAGTACACCACCTCTTAAAGAATAACAACGTAAAAGTACATCACCTCTTATAAACGACAACGTAAGAGTACACCACCTCTTAAAGAATAACAACGTAAGCGTACACCACCTCTTAAAGAATAACAACGTAAGCGTACACCACCTCTTATAAACGACAAAGTAAGCGTACACCACCTCTTATAAACGACAAATAAGAGTACACCACCTCTTAAAGAATAACAACGTAAGAGTACACCACGTCTCACAAAACACCTGAACGTAAACAGTCACCTACAACAGCTTCAACTACGACTTCAACAACTTAGACAACATCAACAACTTAAGATTCCAATAATTTGGAACGACAACTTACGACTTAGACATCTTAAACCAACATCTGCAACTTGATCAATATTCAACATCAACAGAAACAACACAAGCAATTCTCAACATAACAATATTAATGAAAATCATCAACAACTTAAACATCATACATTTTTCACATAAGGCATATAATTATTTCACATAACCAACAACATTAATCATCTTAATTTCAGACTCTCTGAAGAACCTTAATATTATAAACAACTTCGTTTCCACCCCAAGGACCAACTCACAACATAGGTTAAATACTCTTAAACACCTTAATTGAACTCATAGTACTTCTAGTTTTGAGGTTTGAAATTATTCCCTAAGTTTTGGATCAACTTAGAAACGGTTATGCTAAATTTTCATAAAATTTCAACAAATTCAGAAGTGTGGGAATTTGTTTCTTCAACAAAATTTAATTCTTCATTAATTTCTTTCTCCAATTCCATATCTTGAGCCCTCATAAACACTAAAGCATCAAAATTGTTTCTATTTTGAATTTCTCCCATAACTTTAGTTCCACTTGTGCTAGCACCAGCAGCTTCGCCTTGCTCAGTTGCAATCTTCTTGGAAGCATTGTTAGCCAAGTTTGCCACATCTTCAACAACAATTGGGTTCAGGGCACTCTTCCCCTGTTTCGCAACATATCTCTTCTTGCTTACTTCTTCTTTTCTAGCATCCATATCATCATTTTTTTCAACTTTACCATCATCAGGTTTGCCTAGAAATCTGCAGACATCAATATGGTGTCCCACTTTTCTACAATGATTACAAAAGTCCGGGACATTCTCATATCCAAGCTCAACAAAAAAGGCATAGCCTTTCCTTTCAACAAGAACTTTATACCTTAGGGTTTGGGAAATATCCATATCTACTAATACCCTAGCAAACTGCCCAAAGGTTCGTTCAATCATTGGCTTAGAGGAGGCAGAGTCGGTGCAAATTGGGGTTCCAACACTGCTAGCAATGGCAAAGAGTATCCTGGGTCTCCAATACTCTTGAGGAAGGTTATGTATTCTCACCCATACCTGGGCTGAAGTGGTGTTTTGCAAGCTAGGGTTAAAATCATGTGTCCAAGCAAATAATTTCATAATACCTGGATTCAAATTCCAAGATGGAATGGATCTCACACGCTTCACATCTTCTAAACAGCTGAAAGTGAATGCATAAAATCCCTTTCCCAAAGAACAAACACCCCATCTGCTAAGATCTTTCCAGATAGTGTCTAATTTGGTACGTAAAGCATGCACAGTCAAGGGGGTTGAACCTTTTGGCCATAGAATCCTTGCATGCAAGTTGTGTTTGCAATTAGACATCCCCTCCTCGTAATCATCTTCAGGAATTTCAATGGAGAGCCTATCACCCTTTAGGATCGGTTGAGGAAGCTGGGAAGAGGGAATATCACAGAGATTTGTGACCGCTTGAGCAAATGTCTTGGCTTGTTTTTGGATAGCTGTGGGAAGCTTAGTAGTGTTATTTGAATTGTTATTGGTTTCTTTCAGACTGATTTGTGAGGTAACTGGGACAGTTTTGGCTGAATTTGAATTTAGCTCTTTATTGCCAACTGGGTTAGGTTTAGGGTTCTGGTTTTTGGTAGTTTGTGAGATCTCAGCTGGTTTTGGATCAGGGGTGGGATCGATGATGAATTTCCAGGGACAGATTATGTTTGACATGGTGAGAAGGCGGAGGTAGGCGGTGGTGGTTGAGAGCTTACCTTGAGAAGAGGAAAACTAGAAAAAAGTTGGTAGAAGAACAGTAACAGATCGCACAAAATTTCTCCAGAGCGTTTTCATTCTCTTCAAAGTCAGCTGTCACGTACGAAAATATATTAGATTGCATACTAAAATATATCAGGTTGTGTTCCAAAATATTGTAACAAAATTTGGTGACTATGAAAAAACTTTCTAATAATGATTAAAGTAATTTTTTCATTTAATATTTCCAAATAATAAAATATATATCAATATGTGGATAATACGCAAAGTATTCGAAGAAGAAATGACCAAGAAAATGAAGTGTTTCTTAGTAACCAGAAACTAATTTTTCAAGAATATTAATGTTCATATGTATAAAAAGAAAGGAATAATAAGAGAGGGAAAAGAAGTATTGCCTCTCTGATTTGGAAGGAAGTTTGATTAAAATGTCATGAAATAATAGACTATATATCAACTTTCTAAAGACCAACTTGAAATGAAGAAACTACCACTATAACTTTTTCTGATTTGAGAGACAAATAAAGGGTATAAGTGTTATTTTAAGTTAATGGTACTATATCAATATTCTCAATGCAGGTCCGAGGAAGATAATTAACTCAAAATAACACTTATAGCCTTCATTTTTCTCTCAAATCGTACAAAGTTATGTTTCAAGGTGACCTTCATAAAGTTGCTATATAGTCTATTATTGCATGACATTTTCAACAAAATTCCTTCCAAGCAAAGTGGTAACACTTCTTCTCCCTCTCTTATTATTCATTTTTTATTATACATATGAACATTAATATTCTTGTAATTGTAATTTGTGTCAGTTTCTCTCCTAACACTTTTATGATGAGTATTATCCACATAATGTTGGCTTGAACCGAATTGCAGACTCAAATTAGGACCTTAA